>NC_080671.1:321931637-323309554 GCF_030247195.1 Topomyia yanbarensis | reverse complement strand
AGAAAGGCAAAAATGTGCCAAAATCCAAAAAAGTGAATCGTCGTCAAATTTTTTTCGAGTTTGCATCAAATCTCGACGTTTCATGCACCTTGAACACATTTAACATCAAAAATAAAAATTCTATTTTTAATTTTTCCTATAGTTTATATGAGAAATTTCTGTGTGGCCGCACTCTGAAACCCGTAATTCCGGAACCAGTATTCCGATCGATCCAAAATTCAATAGCAGCCGATGGGAAGGTTGCACCTTTCATTTGAGACTAAGTTTGGGCAAATCGGTCCAGCCATCTCTGAGAAAAATGAGTGACATTATTTGACACATACGCACATACATACACACACACACATACACACACACATACATACATACACACACATACAGACTTTTTCCGATCTCGACGAACTGAGTCGAATGGGATATGACACTCGGCCCTCCGGGCCGGGATTAGGTTGACGTTTTTCAGAGTGATTGCATAACCTTTCTATATGAGAAAGGCAAAAATATTATAGCTTGATTATTGACGTGAAAGTAGACCAAACCAGGAGTCCCTTCTTTATTTCTTGCATTTGCTTCATTTTATGTGCACATTGTTGTATTAAATTAAAATAGCTTCTTTTCGTTCTTATTTAGAGACAATCCTGTTCTACTTTTTTATTAGCGCTTTAACCTCGAAGGTCATTCGCCTTTTTGAATATAATTTATATTTCAAAAATACAAATACTTTTTAAATTCGAAATTCATTCAAAATAGGTATAAAAAAATATAACCCATCGAATATTATTTCTGCCGACTATCCTGGGCGCACTGCTTTCCGTTTCTTGTGTTGATTTTCTTCCTTGGTGATGATCGATGGTCGGGTGTACTCTCTGCCGCTTGGTGATCATTCTGTCTTTCCCCCTCGCTCGTGTTTGTGTCCATATCGTCATCGTTAGATTGGCTCTGGTTGTCGCTGTTAGATTTTTGGTGCTTTTTGTGTTTTGGAGTGACTTTGATATAGCTGTCTTCTTTCTTGTTTATTTCTTCCCTGCGTACGTCAACTATTGGCTTTGAGATGCCTTGGAATATTGTTTGTTTGGCATTCATTTTTTGGCCGGCTGTCTGTTGTGTATCAGCAGATGTTGAAGGCCGTTTGGTAGTGGTGATTGTAGATGAGTTTTCTTTAGTTGTTTTGGCGCAAGATTTACCGTAGTGTGCCGTCTGATTACAGAACTTGCACGTGGGCGTCTGCCCAGGGCATGTGCATAGGGTTCTCTGTATGTAGTTAACACCTTGGGATGATCTGCCCTCGAAAGTATAGTAAGATGGTATATGTTGGTACAGCCGCATTCGCACCACCCGAACACCGTTGAGCAAGCCAGGGAAAAAGTTTCTTCAAGTATCGTTTGTGACGGATTCCACTTCTCCGTACTTCGACATGAATCTTTTAATACAATCCGCACTAGTACGAGGTGCCAAATCATGGAGGCGTATTTCAGTTAGATCGAGATCCATGGATCTTGGTTTTGACGTTTTCATATTCAACGTCATATTGCATATTGTTCTTTGCTACAAAGCTTTCTGCCTCGGCTAAGGACTTGAACGTAATATGAACTACTTGCCTCGTGTAGTGAAGCTGGACGTGTGAAACCTCTGTAAGTTCTATTTTCACCTTGACCAACTGTTCCACCTCGCGCACTGAAGGTCTAAGACGATTCTGCGAAAACTCAATCGCGATTGTGTTCTCTCGTAATGGGCTAAATTTATTTTGTGGTACATTCATTTCACTCATAGTTAGGAGTAACGGAACTTTCCTGTGTCTATATGTTAAACGTACACGTTAGAGCGGCACGGGCAGTATTTTTTGTTTGTGTGTTGTTTGCAAACGGTGCACCTTTTGGCTTCTGAGCGGTGCGAGATGAGGAAACAGACTGAATCTTGTTCTAGTAATTAACGTAAAAACCCGCGCATGTCATCGTTTGTCTATTTGACCGAGCCTTTTCAACTTAATTCAACAAACGATAAATCTATCATAAATTCTCGGCAGCCGGCTGCCCAGAGCAATAAACACATAATAACAATTCTGAGAGTTGCATAGATCGTATCACTTAACAAGGATATTCCAAATTTGTGTAGCTCTTTATCCCATCCTACTAACAAAAAATTCTTCCCGTGGCAAACGTGGAGATGCATAACAACGTGTATTACACTCACATTGTTTTCCTTCCGCGACGATTGTAAGAACGCGGCCACGAGTATACTTTTAAATAACGAGAAACACAATTACTATTCTGACTAGAGAAAAAACGGTTCACTATATTTGTACAGCAAGCTCAAAATTCCGTCGCCTTGCTTCCGTAAAGATTGTGTTTTAAAGTTTCATTATTTCTGTAACAAGTGAGTTCGAAAGACATCATTCTCATTTCAAATAAAAATAAATTGACAAATGAAGACAAAACATTACACCCAAATCGAAAAACTTCTTCCCATTTTCCCCGATTTAAAGTAACGAGAAGTATACCCACCGTCACCGCCGCTACTGACCGGTCGTCTTCGTTTTCCCCATGTACCGAAAATACACAACTGTTGTCGAGGTGATTGGACAAAAGGGAAAAGCTCGAAAAAGTAATTTTTACAAATGAATTGAATTTATATCGCAATTTAGGATTCAATATTTTAATTTAAATTTATGCACATTTAAATGAACTCTCCACGCGTATTTAGCAGTTGGGATCATTTGTGTTGTTGCTTGACCCACGTCGCGGCGGCGGTATGCTTTCCTCACACTTCATCGGTGGCGCCCAACCCAATTTGGACAGACCAGCCGCGAAATGGTGCAGTGGGATTACCGCGTAGAATCGATTTTCCAGCGGAGTTCAATAGCGAGTAAACAAACGATAAATTTAAGGCGCACCGTGTGTTTGATACATACGAAAAAAGTTTTCCCCGCATGTGTTCGTCATTAGGCGGACCGTGCTAGGTTCAATTGGAAAAGTTATGTTCTTTGCAGTTATCAAAAGTGGTCATATCTTTTTGCCGTAGGCATGCCGCTACCCTGGCTGGTGGTAGCGGTTTTGACTTTGTCTAGTTAAGGCCACAGTCGACAGCCGCGATCAGTAACTTGCAGCCGGCTGGTGTTATTATGTAAAGCATTCGTGTGTTGATTTCCAAGTTTCCCGGTGGCCTTCACCTGACCGTATTGATTCAATTTTCTTAGGTCAACTGACGGTGAGGAATTGCAGGGGAAAACGAAATTCGTGGAATGATATTTTTGGCTGTGACTGTGATAAGTTGAAAATCGGAACAGAAATCAATTTGTCTAGGAAGATAATCCTTCATTTTTAATAATAGGTTAAATTTTATAACAAGTTCTTTTCAAATTGTGACAGTTAAAGAAATTTCGGTGAAACATTTTCAAGTATGCTAAATTTTTTATTCCATTTTATTGTCCATTCCGCCTTTATATGTAATTTTATACTCCCGAAGCCGCAGCTAAATTTAATCACGAGGACATTCTTAAGTATATTTTCAAAGAAGATGTGTGATCTGTCTATTAATCACACTATTGACACCCATGCACTACTGCACCGTTGCACTCGACTCGTTGGAAATCCAACAGCAAGCAGCGTATGGAAATTTATCATAATTTTCGATGAATTACCACGGCTCACTTAACTTCACCTATTGCCAATTGCCTTCATCCTTACGCAGATTGGTGCGTCAAATAATGTACATCCGCGTTTTGCCCCGGGGCCATTGGAATTCGTGCCAAGTTCTGGAGCAGTTCAGCAAAGTGAACTTGTTTGCGCCAGCGAATCTCACTCGAATAGTAGCACCTAGTGATGTGCACCAAACAGCACGGTTGAATGGGTCCAAGTCCTATCAATTCAAGTCGAAGCTGTTTTGCGGCCAATTACTGACATTACTGACTAGAAATATGGGTTGGTGCATTTCTTCGCTTCATTGCATGTCATAAACCTTCTCGCTGGGGAAGTAAAAATGGCATGAGTTCACTAAATGGAAATGATGTGGTTCAATTATACGTCCATCATGATTTTTTCTTCCTTATGACTAGAATTGAACTTTTCTTTCTCTGATTATGCGATGTTCAACCACTTAAATAATATTGAACAGTCAATCATGTAAACGACCAGATTAGTGCCATTTAAGGAGAAACTAGAAATGCTCAAATAAGCACCGTAAGATTTCGTTCTGATACCCATTTATTAACAGTGCCGTTTTCAGGTATAGTTTCACTGGGCTAGAAAAATAGTCCCATGATTTTTGGATACCAGAATTCTTAGTGACGTAATTTATAGTAATTTAGTAACATTAAAATTTTAACTAGCTATTTTATAAGATTTATGAATATGGTTTAGAAACCCCAGGTGGTGTTCAATAAAAAATAAGACTGATTTCAATACCTTTCTGTAATTAAAGTAAAGATCGTAATTTTTTTCTCTCCAAAAGAATTGCTCTCTGGACTCCCTAGAAATTAGGGGCATGTTTGTTATCGCTCGGGTGCTGTCAGTTCAATCGAAGATGGCGTCGAAACAGCAAGCACTCCGCGAGCGTGTTGTACGGTTTTACGGAACGCATGATCATCCTGGAAAAGAGTTGACGGTATACAACTTTCGAGACGAAAATATGCCCGTTAGTACAGTTTACCGGATCGTGGCATCCCTCAGCGTGGAGCGGAAGGCCGGTAGCGGCCGTCCGGCGAAGATAATGATGATGATGAAGAAGAAGGAAGCGTTGAAAAAGCTGTTCGATAACAAGGACGGAACGAGTTTGAGTGACGCAGTGCCGGTGGTTGACAAAAAACTAACGCGGGACGTCGTTCGTGCTGGACGAAAAAAGTTACTTTCTGCTCTCGAAGACCCAAATTCCAGGAAACGACAGCTACTATTCCAGCGATAAGTCGGCCACACCCCCCGAAGTAAAATATAAGTTTAAGCATAAAATTGTAGCATATTCACCTTTTTCGTATTTTTTGTCATTATTCATTCACTACGCTCACTATGCCAAAACGCATCACATCAAGAAATATTCAGACGCTTGTGTACAAATATTCCCTTGCATGCAATTTTAGCCTATTTCGGATGAACTTTCAAAAAATATTCCGTCTCACCGAAACCCAAATGCGCATTAGAATGAAATGGATAGATACGAATGTGTTAAGAGGAAAGAGTATTCTTAAAATTCAAGCGAGAGAAATGGTTGTCGAAAGAGTAGTATTTGCAAAAATACGTACTTCCGACTACGAATACTCGAATCACTTGGCGCCTATCTAAGGATCTACAGAACTGCGACTCGTCCATTTCGATTCGGCAGCAGTGTGAATTTATTAAAAAAGTTCCTTTCCGATAGGCATAGCTAGTGCGGTCAGTGAATTGTGCGGTCAGAAATACAAATTTGAATTCGCTACATTTCGTGCGAACTTGTGTGTGAAAAGAAGGTAAGAATTAATAATTGAGTTGTGTGATAAAAAGCATCAAAGCGTCGAATAGCCGATCGACGGCTTCTTTTCTTTTATTGAAAGTTTGGAGATTTTCCACATTCAGCGTTCTAGCGACGCATACGCTCGGCACGCCACCCGTCTCGTTTGCCACCCTGTTGACCCCACGTTCCGGCTTCGAAATTTCCCGACGCTTTTGGCAAAAGGTCGGAAGGAAGCAGCAAAATCATCAACGCGCTTCGTTAGAGCGACGGCCATCTTCATCGTCGAAAAGTTGGCCGAATTCAACACCCGGTAGGCAAAGGCCTAATTAGCGTCATCATTGCGACGCCATTGTAGACGCCGTTCGTCGCCATCGCTAAATAGTGTTGCGATAGGAAGTCGGTGCCGAAGCCGCAATACCAGTCGGCACCCAGCTGAGATGCAGCTCTGCTAGATCGACGCTGTTCCAGAAATAACACATGTGAGTAAAAATAGATCGCTGATACGTGCACGTAAATCCATATACACACAACACTCAAACCTTCGAAAGCTTTCTTTGTCGCTCGAAAGCTAAAGCCGAGCGCGCATCTGTACTGCTCAGCGCAGCTTTATCCGCTAGCAGAAATTTTGACCGCACTTAGGTAGAAAGAAAAGGGGAAAGCTAGAAAGAGAGGGAAGGAATCGGAAACATGTGATGATGATGATGATGATGATGGTCCCACCTCATACCCCCACAAAGGTGTGAGCTGAACGATTTATCTAAAAGATAATTAATATTTTGATCCATAACAAAACCAGTTAACAAAAAGAAACGGACTGGTTCAATTTGCAGACATAGCTTTCCTTCAAAAGAACGTAACCAGATACATTTCGAATATTCCGCCAACAACCAGGGTCCATCAAGAAAATTTCCATTCCGGGAAGATACTTGATAGAATCGGGAATTGAACCCAATAGCTTCCATTTCCGATAATTCTCTGTAAGACTCCTCCCGCCTGACCAAAACATCGGTACTACCACCTGCTAAGGTGAGCAGTGACGAGCCTAGTGGCAGTGCAGAGTCCGGTCGAGTTATATCATCCACATCAGACCCCTTTATTGAAAGTTTCCTACCATTAACCCAAGGCAATCAAGGGATACTTCTATCCGAGAACATCCTTGATTGATCAGGAATTGAACCCGATATCTAGTAGTTATCAGAAGGAGTCATCAAGCCCCATACTCAACGAGCTAACTCCGTTATTACCACTATCGCAGCAATAACCGAACTTAACTCTATTGTCGAGCAAAGTCAACACAACGCCATCATCAAATCAGACCCTGATCACAACAAAAGTCTAAAAGCTTCGATTCAACCCGATGAGCTTTTAGTGCTGGTCACCATGTTCGATTTCAAGTTAGTCTCTATCTGCTTAGCGCGCGCGTGGCTCAGACTTTTGTAGACATCTCATTATTTTTTAATAGCTTTAATAAACAAGTAACAAAAATCCATCATCATCATAGCAAATATAATAACTTAGTGTGACTAAATGCAAATAATAGAAGAGAAAAAAAAATACAATCTTCGTGGTATTACATAGTTATTCAAATAACTCCAAAATATAAAAATTCAAAAATCTGTCTACAAAGCAGATTTTACGTGTGAAATACATAGTGTTTTGAACTCCGCTAATGTTGCTGCACGTTTAATATGCCTAGGCATCGAATTGAAAAAACTTATTCCTTTGTACAACAAGGAGTTCTGTGATCTACTAAATAAAAAGTTTGGTGTTCTTGGATCCGACGCGTTTCTAGTGTTGTACCTATGCACATCACTTCCTCTTTCAATTCGATCACACAAATATCGAGGCAGCATTCCATTAATAATTTTAAAAATGAACACCATTGTTAAGTAATAAATTCTTTGCTTCACAGAGAGCCATTGTAATGCGCTTAGCATGAAACTAGAGGAAGTGTATCTGTTACATTTTAAAATTAATCGCATGATTCTATTTTGCAATCGCTGTAACCTCAATATTTGTGTTTGATTGGCAAGAAACAAAATGGATGGGCAGAAGTCAATATGTGGTGAAACAATAGATTTATACAATAAAATTTTACTACTAATTGTTAAATCATTTTTCAGACGACACAATATACCATACTTTTTAGCAATCTTTTTGATGACATTGTCGATGTGAGACTTAAAGGTTAACTTGTCATCAATGATTATTCCAAGATATTTTAATTCACTAACGCGATCAATAGTCTCACCATTTATTTCAACGTTAACGTCAGGCCTAGTATTAGTCGAAGAGATGATCATATATTTAGTTTTAGCAACATTTAACTTTAATTGTTTAAATTTTAACCAACGAGCAAGGGAATGCAAATCTTCGTTCAAATGCGCCACGGCTTCATCTATATCCTTAGCTGCAATGAACAGAACAGTGTCGTCAGCAAACAAATTTAAGTCACAAAATCGTAAAACTCGCCTCATGTCATTTATATACATAATAAATAAAATAGGACCTAAGACACTACCTTGCGGCACTCCAAGAGGATTGCCGAGAGGACTAGATACAAAATCGTTGAAACTAGTTTTCTGAGTTCTATCACATAAATAGTTTTCAAACCACTTATGCGCTATCCCTCCGATACCAAATCGCTCTAAAGTTTTCAAAAGTAATGGTCTCGAAATTGTCTCAAAAGCGCGTTTCAGATCCAAAAATACAGCAAAAATAGTCTCTTTAACCTCGATTTTCTCTTTCCATTTTGCTAACACTAGATTCAAAGCGGTTTCGCAAGAGTGTCCCTCTCGGTATCCCGATTGCTCCGGAATTAGCAAATTATTATTATTCAAATAACTCATCAGCTGGCCCTTAACAACAAGTTCTAAAATTTTCTCTAATGTGTGCAACATGTTAATGGGGCGGTACTCTTCGGCTTTATCCGTCCCAGTAACTTTGGGAATAGGAATCACAAGTGATTCCTTCCAAACTGTCGGCACGTGCCCCGTTTGTAGCGATTCATTTACAAGGTCCAGCAGATCGTGTCCGATGACATGAAAGCAATCCTGTATCACTTTTGCATTGACATTATCGATACCAGCCGATTTTCCCAAAGAAAAAATATAAATATATTAATTAATAAAACCTAGGTTAAGAATAAATGCCGTATTTCAATCCGTCCAATAAAATGTTTTCCTGTTAGTGTTACCTGAAATGTTTGTATTTTTTATGTTGATTAGCTTTCCCGTGTAGTGAATTTGGTTCGAGAAGATTTCTCACGTTTCGCGTCGTTTCCGTAGATTTGAATTTTCGTTGTGTTTGTTTTACTCCGATGGGCTATCCGGAATTAGTCCCCACTACTACCTACAAAGCGAGAGGGAAAGAGTGTTCAACTGAGTTCTGCTTGTGATGATAACTGATCGTTTTTTTAGTGCATGAGCTTTCGAGTTGGTATAACGATCATTTCTCTTGCGTCTTTGCTAAATCTAGTAGTGGCTCCATCTATACGCGAAACGGAGTGCATTTTTCACATTTTGTGTTTACCTACCGTTCCTTTGCGCCTTTTCGGGATCAATTTCTATAACCTGCCCTGAGGTTAGGTTTCATGCTGGACAATTCTAACCTGACGAGTGGTCCTCTTCGGGGGTGGCGCTAAAGCTACTCGTTTAAAACGTCCTGAGGAGCGTTTTGGTAGACGGAAACCGTAAACGGCCATTTGGCCCGCTACAAAATTGAGAAAATAGTTATGCTGATGTACAGATGTAGATCGTCTTTAATTGGAACGCTGTAGATTCCTAGAACCCTAGATCAAATGGACTCTCTCGTAATAAGCATAAATATTCTTCAGCATTCTCAATGCAAGAGTCATCCTCACGATTTTCGGTACAACAGCCGAAAAGACAGACGATTCTAGTCGAGGAAGACGTATTGAAACACCAAAGTTCACCCGATACCAGTTTGAAGTGACACAATTTTGTCCCATTCAGAGCGATTTGCATTCAAAGAAGCAAAGGGACCTTGAAACAGCCAATCCCGTGCTTCAATAGATCCACGTACAATTTCAAATCGGTGACCCCACTGTCGATCTCAACTTGGTAAGCGGACATATAGACGTGGCAGTCCTTCATACAAGCCTTGACGCCGCTAACGTCATTTGCTTGCTTTAGACAGAATATCACAATTCTGAGCTTATCTGGACGACCTTTTAGGATATCTGTCACTGTTGAATAGGCCTGCGTTAGTTCTTTCAAAATCTTTACGATACTTAGCGGATTATCTTTTGTCCGAAAACTGCTCCAATATGGTCCAACCGAGTTCAATCAATGTTTTTAAACGGGAAGTCCGATTCTGGGTCTTTTCAGGAGTTTATTTATACCCGGGCCTAAAGCCGGGCGAAAAGTGGAAACTCAAAGAATACGAAGCCAGAGACAGAAATTACCGGAGATATAATAAATAGAAAGACAAGCCAAAGGATAGTAATGCAAATATGTGGGGATCCGCAAGGGATGACATTCCCAACGGGTTTCAAACGAAACTGTTTTGTCAAGTCAGCAAAACTTTTCATGTAATTATTTATAAATGAGGGAACATCCGACAGCATTGTAACATTACTTTGAGCCTCCCAATTCACGAAAGAAATTGGTGTAATCGAACTGAAACACCTGATTTCGAGTTTGTGTCTGTGGAATGTTATACAACGTATGTTGTATTCACATGCCTGTGTCAAATTCTTTAAACCTTTGTATCTGCAGTCTTTCTTCGGGGGGATTCATGTTCACCGCGGCATATTCGCTGACAATACTACTAGCATTGGAAAATGCTTTTGTGGCCACCGCCTCAGAAGTGCGGAGCCATTTCCATGTACACACGAAATCATTGTTCGAAAGTCAAACTTAAAAGAACGACAAAGTCAACTCCAAAAGGGCGCAAAACTGAAACTTCGCCAAGCGCGTCGGAAGGTCACGCTACGGCTCTTCCGACACCATTCGGCGAAGAAGAAGGAACTAACACAGCCGAGTGGCAAGCGACTATAGACGAGCTCAAAGAAGCGTCGATGTGACTAAAATCAAAGAAAACCCCCGGTCCGGATGGAACACTAACCGTGACGCTGAAAGCTGTGATCCCGGCATATCCGGACATGTTCAGGATGCTACTGCTGATGTCTTTATATGATGGCAATTTCCCCGAAATGAGGAAGGTACGGAAGCTGATGTTGCTGCCAAAGTCAGGGAAGTCATCGGGCCATCTAGCCGTGTAGACCAATGCCGCAGCGCGGCGCAGAAGAATGAGCCAGATCGTGAAGAGCTACTCCCAGAGTAGAGTACTGCTGTAGCAAAGGACAGAAGGCAATGCGAGTCGCAGCGGGCGTTCTTCAGGGCTCCATTCTCTGTCCAACCCTTTGGAACGGAATGTACGATGGGCTCCTAACACAGCGGCTGCCCGTGAAAATGAAAATCGTGGGTTTCGTGGACGACGTATCACTAACGGTGATGAGTGAGACACTTGAAGAAATGGAAGTGTTGGTGACGGAGACAATAGATACGATCGAGAGCTGGATGAACGGGGTCAAGCTGCAAATAGCTCACCATAAGACGGATGTGTTGTTGGTCAGCAACTGCAACGCCGTTCAGCGGATACAGATCAATTTCGAAGGGCATGCCCTATTGCATCGAAGCGTGTACTGAAGCAATTAGGAGTGATAATCGACGACTGTTTGAGCTTTAACAACCACGTTGATTACACCTGCGGTCCTGCCTGGGATGCGGCGCTGAAAACTAAGTGAAACCGCGAAAAGCTGTACAGGACGTTCCGGCTAGTTGTCGTACGAGTTGCGATTGCGTACCGGAGGCAGTATGCCTTATCGCCGAGACGATCTCCATCTGCATCACCCTGGCGGAGGATATCAAGTGCTACAATGAATGAAACGTCAGAAACGTGAGGAAGATGATGAGAATCAATTTGATGGTGACGTGGCAGCAGGAATGAGACAATATGGAGAAAGGAAAATGGACCTACCGGCTCATCCAAACCTATCGACGTGGGTCAATAGAAAGCACGGAGAGATTACCTTCCACCTGAAAAAGCTCGGTTCGGGTACGTAACGTCACCATTGTGCCCGGAGTGTGAGAACGTCGAGGAGACACCGGAGCATGTGGTCTATGAATGTCCGAGATTTGAAGTGACGTGCAGTGAGCTACTTAAAACGGGAGGACGGGACATCAACCCGGATAATGTAGCCTACAGAAAAAACAAGCGACGTAAAGACGTGGAACGCAGTAAACAGAGTTATGATGTAGATCATGACCGTCCTACATCGGTAACGGCGTGATGAACATCGAGCAACGGTTTCGGGAGAGCAATCACCGCCAGGAAACTCTCCGCAGGAATAAGCTAGATCCCCACCGAGGACTTGTCGAGTAGTCGTCGAAATGCCTGCGAACCGGACGTCACGCTCCATCCGGAGTCGCCAGACCAACCACGGTACCCCAACGGTTGTTACGATAGAAAAATAGCGAAAACCAAAGAAGAATCGGTATTGGTAGAACTTTTTTCGCCAGGGTCTCCGTCAGCGTAAGCTAGATTCACCGCTGGGGACTAGACTGAGTAGACCGCGACGAAACACCACCAGTCGCGGATCATCGGGGCACCAGTGAACCGGACGCCCTGCTTCACCAGAATCGCCGAACTGACCTCGACACCTAGCTGATTGGCTCGATTTCGGGCGAACTTCTCTCGCCGGGGAGCTCTCTGTCGGGGTAGGTCAGGTGCATGGTCGAGGACTAGACCGAGTAGTTTGCGAACATGTCGAGGAGCTGAATGGCTCATCAAGGAAGTAGTTCTAAATGGCCCAAGAAGAGATCTAAATTGCTTAATGGAGTTGCGGCGCTAAATGGCACCGATCACGAATCCAAAGGGCTGAAGGGAAGTTGTAGTACTGAAACCAAAGAGGAATCGGTATCGGGAGAACTTCTTTCGCCGGAGAACTCCCCGTCAGCGTACAATCAGATTCACCGCCGGGAATTAGATCGCGACGAGACACTAGTCGCGCCGGGGCACCAGCAAACAGAACACCCTACTCTACCGGATTCGCCCAGCTAACCTCGGCCCCTGGCTGGTTGGCTCGCTTTCGAACTTTCCTCGCCGAGGAACTCTTCGTCGAAGTAGGCTACATCCATCGTCGGGGACTAGACCGAGTAGTTCGCGAACAAGTCGGAAGCTCAACGAGGAAGTGGTACTAAGTGGCACAAGGGAACTGAAGGGCTCAGTAAATTAGATAGTCTGAAGTTTGACGCCCAGATTGTCCTCGTAGGGCTGGAGCACTAATTATAGACCAACAGCTAGCTTTCCTATTACCATACAGAAATTGCTCCGTTATGTGGATGGTCGAAAACTGGTAGTGTGTCGAGGATGGGTGCTGTAACCCTACTGAAAGAAGAAGGAGTGTGTGCACATAAAAAAATCTCTTCCTGAAGTAATGCCGGGGAAGAATCAGGTTCCGTGGTTCTCCAGCAAAAAATAACGAGAACATCGGTCGGGATCCTATAGAAGTCACGCAGTTCGAGAAATGATTGATGTGGTTGGCCGTGTTTCCGAAGATGTGATCCGTGGAAGTACCGAGATGTTACCGAACGTCAAAGACCGTAGCAACTGAGGGGGAAATGCAAAGGGGAAATGCAAAAAATCCTCAAAGAGTAGAAATAAAGAGGCTCTTTAGTGTAAATCTTGGTCCCACGCGCACAGAAGCAGAGAAGGTAACTAAAAAACATTTTAAAAACTCTATGCTATATTTCGCATAGGCCTGCTAAGCCAAGACAAGTTTCGGCTTCACTTGTGTCTCATCGGCATAAACAGAACTTCTGCTCGAACGGGACATCACGTTTGATCAGTCGTTTGATTGAAACACATAGTGTGTTTGTTTTAAGGGATTTGCGTCAAGCCGGCGCTAATCTATTCCGACAATGTGTTAGTGTCGGTTTCTGATGAGGCGAAGCCGAAACGCAACATAGTATGATTTTAAAAACGTTCTTCCCTTCCGATCAAACTTTATCTGAATTGTAGTTTGGTTCGCCTTCCTACCTGGATGCCAGTCAGGGGAGGCACAAAACAGTGGCTCTTCAAGGTGACTATTTGAACGAAATTGTGCAGCTCTTGGTGCACAGATCTTTCTCTTTTTCGGTTTCAAGTTTATCTTTGTGCGATCGTTCTGCACATCGCAGTGTTTTTGTGCTGCTCTATTTTTCATCGGTGTATTTGGCGCACCATTCGGGTAGTCAGAGTTTGGTCTGGGTTTCGTGTCACTAGCATATCCAGAAATGGTAGTTTGCCAGCTTTTTCCTTCTCTATAGTGAACTTCAATTGCTAGAAACAGGTCGTTCATATACTTTTTCAAAAAGGGTATTCACAGCAAAGCTAAAGGCCGCAAAGATAAAAATGACTAAAACATTTAAACATGTCATTTACAAAATTCCTTGTAGAAATTGTGGCTATTGTTATACTGGAATGACCCCAAACAGACTAGCTACAAGACTCTCTGGCCATGAATCTAACATCAACAGACTAGAAATTTTAAAACAAGCAAACACCAACAACACACAACAGATCAATGAAATGAGGGAAAATACTGCCCTCATAGAACACTGCATCGTTCACACACATCGCTTTGATCTCGAAAAAACGTCAATAATAGACCGCAGTATCCCTACCAAAACTTCACCATTTCTCGAAATGTGCCACATTCTCGACACGCCTAACACAGTCAACAGGAGAATCGATCTCGATGGACTCAACAAAGCATATGCGTCAGTATTACCCAGTATAAAACCACACTAAAACGCCCAGCAATATTAGTAATAAAACTATCTCACTTCCACAATTACATTACTGTCAGAAATATCGACCACGTGCAGCCAAACCCAAAGAAAAAACCTAATAAGTACAGCTCAGAACCACCATAATAAGTAGGATCAGAGCGACAGAATAGTAAGCACCAAATTCATTTTTTTCATCACCAAATTAAAATTTTAAAATATTCACAGCCCATGTACCACTCACCACCTTAACGACATTAAGCTTAGAAAAGCCTTAGAAAAGTAGATTGTAAGTGTAATCATTGTTTATTTCAGTTTAAAATTTTGTATTGTAATTGTTTGATTCGTGTAATTGTTTTAAATATATAGTGTCCCCTGAAGATGATGCGAATCCAGCATCGAAACGTCGGAATTTTCACATCTTAAGTTGTTTCAATAACGCAAAGACTCCATAGCCGTAATAATTCCAGCTTAAAAATACAATGCAGTACATCTTATAATCAAATAAACATTATGTTTTTTATTAAAAAATACTGAATTCGTTGAAATTTTGTTTTGTTTTTCAACTGAAAAAAATCTCATTTTTTATTGAACACACTTTATAGTTCTAATAAAAATCATTTCAGTTCCACTCAAGATAGGCACATTCTAGTTCCCATCATAGTAAAATTTCAATGTCAATCCACAAATTATCAATATTTCCAAAGCACGTGTTTTCTAATTCCAGACATTCGTCGACGATACTGCGGAAAACAACAACGAAGAGTTCAACTAAATATCATCTACCCTGCTTAGTTCCCAAGTTCCCCAAGTATAACGTGACAGATGTAGGTTTTCACGTTACAGATCGTTGAGAATACTCCATAAAATAGAAAAAAAAAATCTTCAGGTAAACGATATCCCAAACTCTTCTTAGTTTTCCAAACTTCGACTTAGAACTGTGTCCATGCAATAAAATGTCAATAAAACGAGATCCGTTCTTGATAGAAAAAAAAACTCTCTGTAGAGAAAAGATAGGGCTCAGGGACCTTAATACTGTGCAATTGTGAAATAATCAGATTTTATCGTTCCTATGAAATTCGCGTAGGGGAATTATGGGTAAAACCGACACCCCACAACTTTCCCTAGAAATCAAATTTTGATTCATTTCATAATGACAATTTATGATTAGTACGAGTATGTAGATCATTTGAAAATTGAATTTACATTAGTACGTCGAGTATCATAAAAATAAGCAAAATATATGACAGCAGCGTTCATACTCGTCTGGATGTTAAATTTTGTTGGTAGATTTTAAGGTTCTACTTGAACAAAAAAATTTCAAATCATTACTTATTTCAGTACCCATTATTATCGGCCTTTCCTCTGATCAACTGGGAGCAATGAAGACGAATTTGAGGTATTCAATATTTCTTCCACACCCTTTTGTTAGGGTAAGACAGACACGCTGTTAATATGGTTGTGTTCATTTGTGATTCATTACAAATAGCTGGGGATCTTTGTGACACTTCTTTTACACTATTATCACACTGTAGTAATAGCAAAAATTTTCAGAAATCATTTATTGTGTTTATTTCTTTTAAGCCTCTTATGAAAATTTTGCTTATTAGATTCCATCGAAATTTTTGGCAATTTCTGCAAAAAGCTCCTCAAACCGCATTTCTAGTGTTTCGTTTATCCTTATCACAGTGAGACAATGATCTTCTACATACCCCGGTAGATCGTTGATGATCGGAGTCCCGAAAAATCAAAGTCTGAAACATGTAGCTTTACTACGAAGTGTATGTCACTTGTAAGTGAATGAATCCCAATAGCAGAATGTAGAGCGCTACCAAATCTTCTCTTATGCTGAAAAACGACACAGAAGGTTGCAATAATGTGCGGAAGGATTACTTGGAAATATCCAAACCAAGAAATAATCCTATGCACAAAATACTCTTGTTTACAAAACTTCGCTTTCGAACTTTCTTTTCCTTACTACATGGTAGCTTCACCAGCGCATCATACATACTTCAAAGCGCATCATACATACTTATATACACTTACTCACACTTTATAACACACGCACATATGACATTTTAATGGTCGTCAAACGGTGGGATAACAAAATTCTCACAAGTTTCCTATCGCATGCCTCCACGCGAGTCTAAGTCTATTGATGACATTTGGTCCTTAGACCGGTGACGACTGGGTGCTATCAGCCTTCTGCCGATAGTAGCAGAATGAGAGGGTGCGAACAGATCTAGTCGAGAAAACATTGCCGTAAAAATGAATAGTTGATCTGAAATTAGCCCCAATAAGACTTTAACCTGACTAGTATCGATGATCACGTGTCAATACGTATTGAAAATTCGCCGCGTCTGTTTTTATTAACCTAAATTCAAGCTCCGTTATTGCTAACAAGCCCGTGCATCAGGTTAACAATCCTTTATAATTCCCTTCAGTGTTTGTTATTATCGCTCGCATACTCCCAGGTTTTTTTTACGCGGGGGATACGTACCGCGTAAAAAAACCGCGTAAAAAACCGCGTTAATTGGAAAATCCTCGTAAAAAACCGCGTTAATTGGAAAATCCGCGTAAAAAAAAACCGCGTTAATTGGAAAATCCGCGTAAAAAAGAACCGCGTTAATTTGAAAATCCGCGCAAAAAAAAACTCTCAGCAAAAGACTTAAAATATTTTTGTAAGTTTTTTTTTGCGCGGGTTTCGCAATTAACACGGTTTTTGCAAAAAAAAATACTCTAAGTCCTTTTGAATGCAAAAGACTTAGAAGATTTTCGGAAAGATGGAAGAGACGGGTCTGGAAGATTCCTTATGGCTCCATCAATATGGGTATTTTCGGAATGGTCCTGAAGAGTAGGTTCCAGAAATTGATTTTTGACGACATTTTGAAATCAAAGATGGCGACTTCCGGTTTTAACGAAATTCGCTATAACCCAATCAATATGGGTATTTTTGGAATGGTCTTGAAAAGTAGGTGCAAGAAATTGATTTTTGACGCCATTTTGAAATCAAAGATGGCGACTTCCGGTTAAGCGAAATTCGCTATAACTCAATCAATATTTTCGGAATGGTCTTGAAGAGTAGGTGTCAGAAATTGATCTTTGACGCCATTTTGAAATCAAAGATGGCGACTTCCGGTTTAGCGAAATTCGCTATAACTCAATCAATATGGATATTTTTGGAATGGTCTTAAAGAGTAGGTGCCAGAAATTGATTTTTGACGTCATTTTGAAATCAAAGATGGCGACTTCCGGTTTAGCGAAATTCGCTGTAACCCAATCAATATGGGTATTTTCGGAATGGTTTTGACGAGTAGCAGACAAACGTCGATGTTTACCGTCATTTTAAAATTCTAGATGGCGACTTCCGGTTTACCGAAATTCTCGCATGAAAAATTTTGGCAATCATCTAAATCACCCTCAAACATAAGATCTAATCATAAACCAGCAAAATGCAAAATAATTTTATGTGTTCATCCAGGAAAGTGTGGTGAGAATGGAAGAGAGAGAGAAGAAAGAGACGTATGTGGTGTTAGTTGGGGGTTTGAATTTATTCAAATTAAACATATTGCTTAAATTTAAGTAAATTCAACTGTTAAATTAAAACTATTTGTACTACAACTTCAACTTCCAAAAATATCAAAATTGATTGGGTTTTAGCGAATTTCGCAAAATCGGAAATTGCCATCTTGGATTTAAAAATGGCGTCAAAAATCAATTTTTGGAACCTACTCGTTAAGATTATTCCAAAAACACTCATATTGACTGGGTTATAGTGAATGTGGCTAACCCGGAAGTCGCCATCTTGGAATTCAAAATGGCGTCAAGTATCGATCTTTATCTGCTCCTCGTCAAGACCATTCCGAAAATACCCATATTGATTGGGTTATAGCGAATTTCGCTAAACCGGAAGTCGCCACCTTGGATTTCAAAATAGCGCCAAATATAAATTTCTGGTACCTACTCTTCAAAACCAATCCGACAATACCCATATTGCATGGGTTGTAGGGAATTTCTGCTAAACCGGATGTCGCCATCGTGGATTTCAAACATAAATTTCTAGCACCTACTTGTCAATACCATTCCGAAAATACCCATATTAATTGGGTTATAGCGAATTTCGCTAAATCGGAAGTCGCCATTTTTGATTTCAAAATGGCGTCAAAAATCAATTTCTGGCACCTACTCTTCAAGTCCATTCCGAAAACACCCATATTGAATGGGTTATAGCGAATTTCGCTGAACCGGAAGTCGCCATCTTGGATTTCAAAATGACGCCAAAAATCAATTTCTGGCACCTATTTTTCAAGTCCATTCCGAAAATACCCATATCGTTGGGGTGCGGGCCATAAGGAATTTTCCAGACCCGTCTCTTCCATCTTTCCGAAAATCTAAGTCAAGCATTCAAAAGAAAATTTAGAATATTTTTTGCCAAAACCGTGTTAATGGCGAAATCCGCGCAAAATAAAAACTGCCAAAATTCTTCTAAGTTCTTTGCATTTAAAAGGACTTGGAAATTTTTTCCGGAAAAAGTCTAAGTCTTTTGCATTTAAAAGGACTTTGAATATTTTTGCAAAAACCGCGTTAATTGGAAAATCCGCGTAAAAAAAACCGCGTTAATTGGAAAATCCGCGTAAAAAAAACCTCGTAAAAACCGCGCAAAAAAACCGCGTGAAAAAAAACCTGGGTGTACTTGTATTCCACAAATAATTCGATATGGAAAATAATAAATACTTTCCTTGATTTATAACATCTCGCGCTATTATAACTCTTTGCCTGTCAACCCAATAAATATATCGTAGAGAAGAAATAGCGAATACAGTCTAAATACTATTGCAATAAATAGTGATCCGGCCCATTATGCAGGTAAGATTAGCCTTTCTAGGCAATACTCCCACGGTCGGCCGTGTGGAGTTCAAATTGCTTTTGTTTAGGGAACATAGGATACTCTCGGTGACCGGCTGCCCAGAGTTTAAAAAGAACCAAAAACTAAACAAGATCTCTTCTTTTTCAATTGATCGTGTACTTGAAGACTAACTAAACAACTACCTAATAAAATATGCTTTACAGGTCGCATCGCTTGCTTGGAGCGAATCCTAGACCTTATACCCTTCCAAAACACCAACTCCGCGACACCTATGGAAGTGTCTGATGAATCGTCGTCCTTCCGTTAAGTAGGTGGAGCATCAACACTTCCCGTCTACCTTATCTTTTATTCTTCCCCGTGAACGATGGAGATAGGGGCGGCCGGCAATGATGGCTATCATGTTGTTGAGGTTTTAATATGGGTCGGATTGGAATGAATTCCTACTTACCATTTCCTAAGCAACTCTAATTAGATAATCAGCAGTCAAACATGATGAAGTCAGTGTGCAATCCGCCAAAATCATCGTCACAACGCAACGCACGCACATATGACATTTTAATAGAAAAGTGGAGCGAAAAGAAATTTAAGGGGATGTCGATCTTATCCCTAAAAGGTGTCGGTTTTACTCGTAGTTCCTGTTTTCCAAGTTTTGCAATTAATTTGAAGTTTTAATTTTTGAATCACTGACAAAATTAGACCTTGTTAAGAATGTTTTAAAGAATGTTTTTCTGCGTAGAAATTATAATTTTATTGGTTTTATGGTAACCCAGAAAAGGGTTAAGCTTCAGGTGTCGGTTTCAACCATAATTCCCCTACACATGTAACTTGTTGATCAGATAACGCAAATATCGTTAATAAATTCGCTATTGGAGGCATAGTTTTTCTTTCTTAGAACCTCTTCCTTTTCTGTATTTTGTTTTCGAAGGATCTACCTAATTCGATTTGATTCAGTCTTAAGTCGGTTGTCAGTTTCCTCATTCATTCCAAAGTTATAAAATACCAACCATGTCGATAAAGCCAAAAAGCAAAACCATTCAAAACAATTTTTTTTTAAATTTCGCTAAGGAATTTTAGTACTAGGGCAACACTTTGGTCCATCTACTCGTAATACCACATAAAAATACCTAAGTTTTCTTGACTGTCGATAAATGGTTGGATGTAAAATAACACCTGAAAACATAACTATTCTTATATATTCTCGCTCCCATAACTGGTTCCGCTAATCGATCAATTCGATTGCGAAACTCAGTCTAGCCAAAATGAGTTAAATGTCATCATAACATTTGATTTACGTTATAAACAAGCAGTACACAGTTGATATTGACAGAGCAATCCATATGTGTTGATCTACAACAGTTATTGGAACATGTTCGAGTGCGATTAACTTGATAGGTTTGTGACAAACATAAATATGTACAAGAATATCATAGTTACCCAAGAGACATGATAAATGAGAATTCCTCACTTGGGTCAGTCAGTGCGCAAAGGGGATTCCAGGGGAGTGTACAAGGTATGCGATTAGCAGAACTGTTTGAAAGTGCAAGATCAAATATCAGCATCGGTGTGCGTATTAGTATTATTATTATTATTATTATTATTACTGGTGACAGTTTCAGGGTAACATCATATACGGCCCAGTATGTACAGTGTGCCGGCTTTATAATTAGAACACACATGCGGACGGTGAGTATTGATTCGGACCAGGCCCGAGTGCTGTCCACTGAATATCCAGAGGAGGCCGTCGGGCGTGAAATCTCAAGTACACAACTTACGTGCAGACGTGACACTGTGAGAAAGTGCATATGCTGAACTTCCACTGCTTGCTATTAAGCTACTTCGTTATCTATACTGTCACTAGGTTAAAGGTAATAAGCCAAGCAAACTATCGTGACATAAACAGACTTCATTTATGGCGTTTTCGTTATTGCAGTAGCACTACATTGGTCTACCACCGCTATAAAAAGTTAAACGACACCAGACGCAAATGCAATTATCTCTAAGAATGTCATTAATTTTGGTCTTACCAAGGTGCAATCCATTTCGAATTGCAATCAGTTCGGCTGCTTCATCTTGGTAGGTATGACACTTCGATTTACAACAGAAACCGACACCGGGACCAAATCGAGCCGAGTGCGAGCTAGCACCGATGACAGATACCGGTAACTAATCGAAGAGGACCAATATTACTAGGGGGAAAATTCGTATACAGACACCAATAATCCGCGAATTAAAATGACTTGGCTCAATTTCTAAATATACGAAAAATAAAATAATTTTTCAATTTTATAGCTGATTGTGAAAAATAAATCATTAAAGTAGAGTACACAGGCGACAGCTGGCAGGCGAGGAAAGCAGGGGAACTACCGAAAACGAGTGGTGAAAGCATTTTTACAGCTACCGCAACGGTCGCAACCAGGCCAGGACAGGAGAGCTGTCCAAATTGACATCAACGGGGTAGATTTATTTTCCACTAGATATAATAATATTGGCGAATTGAAAGTGAAATATTTCGAAGGGGGGGAAAGGGCCAAAACGCGCTAAACTTCATTTTGCTTGAGTTTAAATATTTAACATCCTTCTGTACCCGTCATCGTTAAATCATATTAGAATGCGCCTTCAAACCCTGCCTACCCTGATCAAGGTGGCCACCAGCAATTGAAACATGCGTCAGACAGTCCTGCACTGGTTCGGTTGCAGCATGATTCTAGGACGAGAAACTA
This sequence comes from Topomyia yanbarensis, assembly GCF_030247195.1. NCBI lineage: Eukaryota > Metazoa > Arthropoda > Insecta > Diptera > Culicidae > Topomyia > Topomyia yanbarensis. The sequence continues at coordinate 323,287,754 of NC_080671.1, read as the reverse complement.
TCGTTCAATGTCGTCTGCCGGCTGTGATGATGATGATGATGATGATGACGATGATGATGGCACATCGAACGGGCCACTAATCGCGTTGGTAAACAGATTGCTTACGCTGCCTGGCTGCCCGTATAGCTCTAATCGATATGCCACTTTCGATGCCTGGTTCGACTGTCACTGTCAGGGTTTAAGTGGAACGCTCTGATGAATAAAATTAATCTGTATGCTGAACGCGCTAATCCTTCTTGTTTCTGTAGCAATCGGCAGATTTGGCGTATTGATATTTTTAGGACTACGATGCTCTCAATTTGTCAATTGATAAACGGTCTTGTCATTGATTCGGTAGGTGCATATAATGAGTCATCATTTCTCAGTTCATTATTCATAGCAGTTGATTATTTTTTTGATAATCTTGATCCTCTATGGAACGCGCAAATCCTCGACTACATACGGCGAACGGGTCATTTGAGCCAATATGTTCTGATTCATGAATATTATTTTCATTGAAAGAATAAAAATTGTATTGATGTTTGTCTCATAACTCAGTCAGTCAGTTTATTACTCACTGTGTCAATTAACTGATATCCCGATAACACAGCAAACAAAAGAAAATGAAATTACATCTTCTGTTGGTATTATGTTGCATACAACAGGATGTTTATTTATTTATTTCCTTATCTTCGGTATACACCGTACAGACGCATTTTAAAACTATATATTTCTTAGTCATATCTTATATCTATGCTTGGAAACGTTAAAATCATACACTGAAGAAGCTTCGTTAAATCTGCGGCAACATCTTTCCAGTGGATTATTTTGTCCATATGAAGTACGGTGTCTAGGGATCCACAACAGAGTGGGGCTACGGAGAACACGAGGAGGCGCATACAAATTAACGCCCGAGAGAAGATCGGGACTGTCGATATTACCTGACAGCAAGTCGAAAACAAAAACTCTTTGCAGGAAGATACGGCGAGTCGCCAGAGTCTACAGACCGAGTAACATACATCTATCGGCATAAGAAGGCAACACAACTGGATCATTCCATGGAAGTTTCCTGAGGGCGAATCGCACAAAACATCTTTGTATATGCTCTAGTCGGTCAATTTGAACGGCATGGTATGGTGCCCACACTTGCACAGCATACTTCAGAACACTTCTGATCAGCGCACAGTAAAGTGCTTTTAGTGCGTAGAAATCGTCGAAGTCCGCCGTGTTTAGCTTTAAGCCGCCCAGCATTCCGAAAGCCTTGCAGTTGTCGCGGTGATATGGTCGGAAAAGCTCAACTTCCTATCGCACTCCCAAGTCTCGGATCGAGTCGACGCTTTCAATTGTTCTTCCATTTAGGCTGTATTCATAACGTCCTGGAGTAAGCAAGCGTCCGAAACTGATTACTTTACATTTATTAACGTTGACTTCCATTCCGTTAAGCGTGCACCATTCTTGAATAGTACAGATATCTTCTTGAAGACCTACGGCGTCAAGTGCAGAAGCGATAGTTCGGAAGATTTTGAGATCGTCCGCGTACAGCAATTTCCCAGACTTGATCCAACTACAGATATCGTTAATAAACAGAATAAAAATAAGCGGGCCCAGATGACTGCCTTGCGGGACACCTGTGGGTGTTCTGAATGTGCTTGAGCGCATGTTTTTTATACTCACGAATGCCGAGCGATCGGAAAGATACGACTGCAACCAGTTAGTCAGCCAGGTGGGAAATCCCAAACGCTTTAATTTCAAGATTGCGATGTTATGCGGTACTTTGTCGAAAGCTTTTGAGAAATCGACGTAAATTGCGTCCACCTGATGACGCTTCTCGACGGCAGGAAACAACTTAGAAGTGTAAGCTATCAGGTTAGAAGTTGTTGATCGTTTTGTGACAAACCCGTGTTGACACTCCGAGATAATGTGGGATGCAGCTGCATACGTGACGTTGTAGACCAGCTTTTCGAGAACTTTGGAGAGACAGTTTAATAATGAGATACCTCTGTAATTTTCGACGTTGTGAATATTTCCAGCCTTGTGAATGGGAACGATAGCAGCTTCTTTCCAGGCGATAGGAAAAATACCTTCAGCGAGAGAGCGATTGAAAATGATGCACACCGGAAGAGACAGCACGTGGGCGCAGCTTTTTATAAATTGGGGCGAGAGATGATCGGGGCCAGGCCCTTTCGACGAATCAACAGCAGTTAGAGCCTTCAAGACGTCAGCTCGGCTTACAGTGGGACGGGAGAGATTTATGTTGTACGATGGTAATGTTTCCAAATACTCTTCCTTCCCGGTATAGTCGCTTCTAAACACTCCGCGAAAGAAATCAGCGAACAAATTTACGGTATCAGCTGGAGATTGCGCGCTTGCGTTTCCAAGGAAAACGTCATTAGGAGTACTACCAGATCGTTCTCTGCTGCTAAAGAATTTCCAAAATGTTGCGGGGTGATCGCGAAGGCTATTTTGCACATGATTCAAATACTCACGAAAAGCGGAATTCCGGGCCGTTTCGTATTGCAGTTCTATCCGTCGAAGAGTAACTTTGTTTTCGTCTGATTTATGGCGGAAATAACGCTTGCGTTGTTTTCGCAGTGCAAACGGCGAATCTCAGCGTTCCACCATGGAAATTTGAAACCCACCCTCCTGTTGACTCGTTTCAGTGGAACCTTTAGGCGGAGTATGTCATATACTTTGCCATAAAACAGCGCGACTGCTTCGTCAAGCTCATTACAACACATTAAGTAGGTCCAGTCGACAGTGGCAATCAGTGCGGAGATTTCGTCAAAGTTACAACGGTTAAAGTCAAAATCAAGCTCGTCAATCGAATGAAATGAATCATCTCCAGTGTGGTTACGTACATCTAGCCGCAGGACAAACACTTTGTGGTGAGGATCGACTTTGAAAATAGCAGTCGGAGGTTCAAGCAGCTCTACGATATCCGTGTTGTTTACGAATGCAAGATCGAGTATCCTTCCGTTCACATTCGTCAATGAGCAGATCTGGTACAGACCGCCTGCAACCATAGACTCCGTTACAGCTATTTCTTGTTCCGAAGAGGCATTAATAGGTAGGTAACATTTTAGATCATTATCGAGCGACCACTGAAGGCGTGGAAGATTGTAGTCTCCAAAGACGAGAACAGTGTCGGTGCTGCCAGCATTGTCTAGAATTGTTTGAATTGTTTACAAATCCGGATCACCATGTGGCCTGAGATAAACACAGCTAATATATACAGATTGATTCGGGAGGGCGATACGCACGGCGATTTGCTCCAGGCGTTCAATTCCAGACAAGCTATTTGGACACCACCGCCCCAACGCAGATGACTGGTTGTTGAGTTGCGGTCGCAGCGATATATTACGTAGTTCGACGAGAGCTCATCGTTTAATATGTCTTCGCGCAGCCAGGTTTCCGTAAGGACAATGACGTCAACTTTTGGTTGCTTGGGTATTTACTCAAGACGTGCTTACAAAAGTAAGAAAGGATAATTATTACGACTTTAACCCTTTATTTCCGAACTAACAGTAGGGGATGGGTGTAGCGTAGTTGGTAAATGGATTGCCTTGTACGCAGCGCACCTGGGTTCGAGTCCCGACCCCGCACATAGGGTTAGAAATTTTTCATAAGAGATTTTTCTAACCCGAAGAGGCGAATGACCTTAAGGTTAAAACCTCTATAATCGAAATAAAAAAACTAACAGTAATATATGGTGATGTATTTAATGCTGGAACAGCTCTAGTATGGACAAACTTAGGCTCTAGTATTTCCATGGAGGGCCGCCTTGGGGAGATCTGATTTTTCCAGCATTTGTTGTGCTTTTCTTGCACTTTAATTTGTTTACAAAGTGGTTTGCCCGTTTTTGCCTGTTTAAAAGTTATCGGCATTGGAAAAAGAGCTATTTTCAATCAAAAAACGTGAATATCTCCACACATACTAGCGATAGCAAGTTTCCGTCTTCGACAAAGTAATGCAGTTTAATAGTCCAAACAATGTTCTATAACATTTATATAATGGAAAAAATCTAGAAGAAAACTTATGATGAAAAAACTGTTTTAAGGGGCCTTTTACAAATAATGTCCCATATCTCAAAAACCTTAAAAGATAGAGAGTTGAAGTCTTCGGGTAAAATGTTTGCAACGAGTTTCTCTGCAACTTTGCTGAAGTAAGTATTTGTCTATCTGAATTATTGGAGAAAATAAATTCCGTAACTCACTATTAGGGGGATTAATCATTAATCTGATAAGACAGAAAGAAGGGGAGTTCTACTCCAAGAAACTTTTTTAAAGACACCATATTGCTAAAGTCAACCGTTTTGACGCAATCTAAAAAAACCCCTTTTTTGCTCTTTGGGACCACTGTGCAACGGTGGGTGTTCCCTGGATGTATTTAGTTTCTGTTATGATCCTCGTTCATAATATGAGGATACACTTAACTGTATAAACTATATCAACTAAATTTGCTGAGTCTATTCTCAACCATCAAAGGCATCAATCACAATACCAGTGTGCTCTCTACTGCTACCCAAGCCAGCGCGAACAGTTGCTTTTTTCTTATGCACATTGTCTTAAGAACAAAGGGGACCGTTACTATTATTCTTGTGTGGTGATCTATCAAGATGACTGAGTCTCATCAGCAAAATGTGATTCTTCGGGCTAACACGGTGGCCATTGACTTCCGGTCTTTCCGCATAAGACCTAGTATTGGTGATGTGGACCATTTGCTGAAGGTGAAACTGCAGCTTCGGTTTTCGGAAGTCAGCTTCATTCAGTTGAAGCACGTCAGGCACGCGGTGCTGATAACGTTCAACAAATTCGTCCAGGCGAAAAGATTCATTTCGCAAAACAACTTGAAACACGTGCTGGATTGTGACACCGCTAAAATCAAGATCCCTGTGTATATGGATAATGGTAACGTGGAAGTTAAATTACATGATTTGGCACCACGTACTTGCAAAGTGGCCATTAAAAGATTCATGTCGTATTTCGGAGAAGTGGAATTCATTACGCAGGAGATGTGGAGGAACTACTTTCCAGGCATTTCAAATGGTGTTTTTTGTGGTGGGAATGCGGGTAGACTAATCCATTCCCTCCTACCTTACTCTGCACTACAAAACAGAAGGGGGTGACACCATTATACAGCGAACTCTATGTACATATAAAGGACAAACTAACACGTGCCAGTTCTGTGAACCAACGGTACATTACGGACAACTCTGCCCAGAAACCGCTAAGAAGAGCTCATCTACAGAAAGAAATGCCAACATTCAGTCTTCAACATTATTCCCTTAACCACAAACGGTTGCCAAATTTGTGGCTGCTGTTCAAGCAATAATGACAACTGCGATAGCCGCGTCAAGTACCACCAACTTAATAGCTAATAGCATCAATGAGGGAGCTACTAGCAATGACGGAGGATTCACGCTCGTGACCCGAAAGGGAAAGAAGTTAGGAACAGCAAGGCAGTAACCCCGATGATGAGCCGGACATGTGCAACGACGACAGAGATATGAATGACCCCCATGATACAGCTGACGTGGATGCAAATATTTACCCGATACGAAAACGGATCTCCGCGCGCAATGGCAAGTTGCGCGTTCGGGATCGAATAGACTCTTAGTATTAATTGTTTATTATTTTTATTTTTACATCATGTAAATATAGAATAGACCCACGGCTCCGTGAACCTAACGCATTGAGCCATGCCAAATAAACAAATTTAAAAAACTAAAAATGCCGACAGTTAAACGATGTTCAGGATTTCAGGAGCTTAGTCGCGATTTACGCAACTTTTCATCATATTACAGTAGTATTTATGTTATCGGATTTTTCTGATAGTAGTAGAAGAATGATTTCAGGATCTTAGTTACGATTTTGTGATTTCTATTCGCGTTATCGTGATATCTTAGTCATGAGTAGAGTAATTTATTTTTAAGATATCACGATTTTTGGTATTTTGGTCTCGAGTGTTGTGATTTATGTTCACGATCTCAGGACCTTAGTCACGATTTTAGTAATTTCTATTCACGTTATTTTAGTCAAGAGATTTATGAACATTATTTCAGGATCTTAGTCACGATTTTTGATGTTGTAGTAAATAGTGTGCTTTATGTTCATGATTTCAGAATCTTAGTCTTAGATTTTCGTAATTCGTATTTTAGTCGCGAGTTGAGTGCTGAATTAACTCACGAGGGTTGAAAGAATTCATTAACAAAATTCTGAGTTGCGTGAAATAAAGGGCGAACACGAAATTATTGCGACACATTCAACAGGGCATCACTTTTTTACCATTGGGAAAAAATCAACCAAATTTTGCACACTTTCTCATTGATGTGTATTGTTTACATGCTGTCAAACGCGAAGTCGTGTTTCTCGATTCAACGAAAATGGAGGTGAACCAAAGCGAGTCGAGAGAACAAATGTTGAACATTCACCATTCAACCGTCTCCAGAGTGTTGAAGCGGTTCCAGGAGCGGTTGACGTTGGACCACGGCAAAGAAGCTGGAAGAAAACCGGGACCGGAGAACAAAAAGACGGAGGGAAAGGTGAAGCGGATGATTAAAGCAAATCCCAACGTCTCAAGCCGTGATTTGGCTAAAAAGATCGGCATGTCGCAGAGCTACGTCCAGAATGCAAAGAAGAGAGCTGGACTACATACAAAAAAGGTAGAGAACTTCCCAAACCGCGATGAGCGGCAACAATCGACGGCTAAAACTCGGGCACGGAAGCTCTACGAGAAGATGCTGACAAAATATGGCTGCTGTGTGATGGACGACGAAACGTATATAAAAGCCGATTTTAAGCAAATTCCGGGGTTGGAGTTTTTCACCGGCAAGAACAAGTTCTATGTGGACGACAAATTTAAGAAGAAGAAAATGTCGAAGTTCGCCTCCAAATATCTCATTTGGCAGGCCATCTACTCTTGCGGACTGAGGAGTGAGCCTTTCGTGACAAAGGGCACAGTAAATGGCGAGAACTACAAATCTGAGTGCCTCGAGAAGCGCCTTTTGCCGTTCTTGCAGCAGCACGACGAAGTTCCGCTATTTTGGCCAGATTTGGCATCATGCCACTATTCTAAAAGTGTCCTGGAGTGGTATGAGGCCGATTCTGTTCATTTTGTTCCAAAGGACATGAATCCGCCAAACTGTCCGGAGCTGCGCCCGGTGGAGCAGTACTGGGCAATGATGAAGCGGGAACTTCGGAAGAGCAAGAAGACAGTCAAAGACGAGAAGGGCATGTTAAGAAAATGGAAAAAACTGAGAAACTGGTACCGGATGACACTGTAAAGACTTTGATGGAGGGCATCAAGCGAAAATTCGTTCAATTTTACACTCAAGGCTCCATCGATTAACTTTTCTTTTAATTTTTGAAGTAAATATATGTATAAAACTACCCTAAAATTTTGGTTTGATTTTAAACATTATAAGAAAATTGGCATGACATTTTCGGTGTTGCAATAATTTCGTGTTCGCCCTTTAGTTCACGAGAAAATATCCAGACAGTTCTAATTTTGCTACAAGATGATTCGGGACATGGTTCGTGGTGAATCGCATTAGTATCTCGGGTTCCGGCAGCTCCTCGGGATTCGCCACACCGATCTTGAGCTCCGAGATAAGTTCTTAAGTCGAGTGGATTGTGTCTTGAAGTCTTTCCTGCACGCGGGGAATAAGGTCACAGCAATGAACATGTTTGCTGTACCAGTGTTGACATATACTGTTGGCGTCATCAAATAAAGCCGGACTGACCTGGAAGATCTTGAGAGAAGAAGGCGTTTAGACAAGCTGGAATGCGCCATACTTAGTTGGTGCTGGAGAGATGCACATTGCCACGGGATGAAGGGGGACAAGGAATAGTCGACATTCAGGCACTATGAGTAGCGCAGGTGCCACGACTGCAAGGATACTTTGTGGAAAATGCCAACCAACACGGAGTACATCAAGCAACTTGTGCTGCGGAACGCAAAACTTCACCTAACGTAAGTGAACCTTAACTGGAATCTACAGATTGCGGAGGGAAGATTGCCGAGTGGAAGCAGAAAGCTGTGTACGGTGCCCACTCCCACCAGTTGTAGCAGCCGTACGTCGACAAGGATGCATCGAACCTGTGGCTCAAGCGAGCTGTACTCTCTATAGGGATTGAGGCCGACATGATAGCCATCCAGGACAAGATAATGTCGGCGAGGAATGACAGGAGGTATGTTTGGCATCAAGACGTCGAGGATACATGACGGATGTGTCATTCGTCGCTCGAGATCATCGACCACATTGTGGTAGGCTGCCGCGCACTGGCCAACGCACCGAACGTCACAATAGTGTTACTAAGATTTTGCACCAGCAATGGGAGCTGCAATATGACCTTTTAGAAGAGATTGTGCCGAACTACCGTTATCTGCTTGTGCCTATTCTGAAAAATGCCCTTTTCAAGCTGAACTGGTATCGCACTGTTCCATTAGACCAATTCCTACACCACAATTACCCATATGTGACGAGCGACAAAAACAATCTGTTGGATAATCACAGTGGGAAAATTGCCAGATATCACCCACCGGCCGTAGAGTTCAAGAAAATGTGGAGGTTGGATGAGGTTCCAAGAATTGTTCCTGTTGTGCTTTCGACGACTAGAATCGTTTCGAGAAAACTATTGGAGGCGCTGAAGGAGCTGAAGTCGGAGAAGGAGCTGACTGTTATCCAGTAAATGGTGAAACTCAACATCGGCATATTGCACGTACGAATGTCACTCCCTTATAGCGTTTTCGAGTGAATCATCTCAGATCTCTCTGAGAGCGCTTTCAGATTCATTTCTGAGCAGGTTTCATCAGCGAAAACAGTTCACTCGAAAACGATACGAATTTTAACGCCGCAAATTGATATAACAAAACGCAGCACGTGCATTTCCGTGTTGGCGCTAACACATACATGCCAATACTAATACATCAATATTAATAATCATTAATACAAGGATCAACGGCGTATACTTGTGTAGCTGTTATGCCCCCCCACGGTGGACACCAGAGCAGTACAACCGGATGTTGGACGCATTAACCGACTCGTTAGTCGGGCGAACGCCGCTTGTTACAGGAGGAGACTTTAACGCTTGAGCCGTGGAGTGGGGTAGCAGGCTGACCAACGTAAGAGGTTACAGCCTATTGGAAGCACTGGCAATTTGGCGAGTTAGTGAGCAGTACACATATAGTGACCACCAAGCGATCCACTACCTCATTGGTCGGCGAAATTATACGGTAACGCCGAGAGTGAGGACTGGCGAGCGGAAGTGGAAAATAAAGGACTATGACAAGGACCTTTTCGTGGAAGTACTTCGTGATGACAGCGTCACTCCAATTCCGAGTGCCGATGAGCTGTCGGAAACAGTAGCTAGGGCATGCGATGTAACAATGGAGCCGAGAAACTACCGGCGTCCGGCGTACTGGTGGAACGAAAGGTTAAGCATCCTCCGGGTTGCCTGCCTAAAAGCCAAAAGACGTGTCCAGAGAGCAAGATCTGTGGCAGTTAGAGAAAAGTGTAGGGTAAAATTCCGGGCGGCCACGGCCGCTTTTAAACGCGAGATAGTGCTAAGCAAGTCCACCTGCTACAAGGAGTTGTGCAGAGAAGTAGACGTTAACCCCTGGAGCAACGCGTACCGTGTCGTCATGGCCAGGATCAAGGGTCCAATGATGCAAGCCGAAGCGTGCGCCGACAAGCTGAAAATTATCGTGGAGAACCTTTTCCCGAAGCACGATCCAACCGCATGGCCGCCTACACTATACGTGATGCAGACGGTGGAAATGCAGGTGAAGTTTCCAACGGTGAGCTTCTTTTAGTGGCAACAGGGCTGAAAGCGAAAAAAGCTCCCGGTCCGGATGGTATCCCCAAGTGGCACTGAAGACTGCGGTCCTGGCGTTGCCGGACATGTTCAGGGTAGTCCTACAGAAATACCTGGACGATGGCTACTTCCCGGATAGATAGAAGATCCAGAAGGTGGCGTTGCTACCAAAACCAGGTAAACCACCGGCCTATATGCCTGTTGGATACTCTCGGTAAGCTCCTGGAAAGGGTCATCCTCAACACGACCTGCGCTGAAAGTGAGAACGGACTATCGCAGAGGCAGTTCGGGTTCCGGAAAGAGTTATCGACGATGGACGCCATCCGCACAGTCATCGCGAACGCGGAAAAAGCATTGAGACAAAAGAGAAGGCGTAATCGCTACTGCGCCGTGGTAACGATAGACGTGAAAAACGCGTTCAAAAGTGCTATCTGGGGGCGAACGCCGTCGCACTGCACAGAATGCGGGCTCCGGACTATCTGTGCAAGGTTCTGCAAGGCTACTCCCAGAACCGAGTACTGGTCTACGAAAAGAACATGGGACTGAGGTCGATTAGGGTCACAGCGGGAGTACCTCAGGGTTCAAGTTGCAGCTGGCTCACCTCAAGATCGAGGTAGTGCTGGTCAGCAACCGTAAAAAAATCCAGTGCGTCGAGATCAGCGTCGGGGGACAATCCATCCCATCGATGCGTGCACTGAAGCACCTGAGTGTGATGGTCGACTATCGGTTAAATTACAATAGCCTTGTCGACTATGTATGTGAGAAGGCTGCGAGCGCAACTAACGCATTGACAAGGGCAATGGTGAACATTGGAGGAGTAAGAGACATCTCCTGACGAGTGCCTCATCCTCAATACTGAGTTATGGCGTACCGGACTGGGATGCTGCACTGAATTCAAAGCGGAACTGGACGAAGGTTCATTTCGCCTAATGGTTGTTCTTGTATCGAGTGCGTAAAGAACTATACGATATAGTTCCTTACGCACTCGATACAAGAACAACCATTAGGCGAAATGAGCCTTCGTCCAGTTCCGCTTTGAGTTCAGTGCAGCATCCCAGTCCGGTACGCCATAACTCAGTATTGAGGATGAGACACTCGTCAGGAGACGTCTCTTGCTCCTCCAATGTTCGGCATGGCCCTTGCCAATGCATTAGTTGTCCTCGCAGCGGAGGCGGTATACGTAATTGCCGGGATGATCCCCATCTGCATTATTTTATCTGAGGACGTGGAATGCTACCAGTGAAGAAATGCACGTAATGCAAGGAGAATGGTCTGGGCGAACTCGTTGGCTAAATGCCAGCAAGAGTGGGATAACGCGGAGAAAGGAAGGTGGACCCACCGACTTATCTCAAATATGTCTGCTTGGGTACATAGGAAGCATGGAGAGATGAACTTCTATTTGACGCTGTTTTTGTCCGGGTATGGATGATTCCGGAAATACCTACATCGGTTTGGACACACTTCGTCACCCCTTTGCCCAGAGTGTGTGAACGTGCAAGAGACACCGGAGCATATCTGGGACGCTGTCAACAGCGTGGTTACGAGTATACTCTCCGAACTGCAGATGAAGTGGTGTAGGGACCAACAAAATAGTGTCATTGGCTAGACCGCCGCCGTGGAACCACAAATCGGGTTTCGGGAGAAATTCCGCCGCTGGGAAACTCTCCGACGGTGTAGACTAGATCCACCGCCGGGGACCAGTTGAGTTGTACGCGATGTAGTACCGGGTTCGGGTCGTCAGTGCGCCAGCGAACCAGATGTCAGGCTTCACCGGAATCGCCGGATAGACCTCGACACCTACCGGGTAGCTCGCGAGTAGGCTAGATCCACCGAAGGGGATTAGACCGAGTAGACCACGTCGAATAGTTAAAAGTGGGTCGTTGGGGCGTCAGTGAACCGGAAGATACGCTCCACCCGGAATCGCTGGATGGACCTCAGCACCTACTAGCTGGACCGTTGAGTCCACCGCCGGGAGCTTGACCGAGTAGACGAAGCGGGGAGCTTAATGGCTCACAGAAACGTACATCGGTATCGGGAGCAATCTACCGCCGGGAGAATTCTCGGTAGGGTAGCTTCGCCGCCGTGGACTGCCCGACAGAATCGAGACAAAAAGGGGAGCTAATTGACTCACGAAACAAACACCAGTAACGAAAGAAATTCCGTTGTCGAGTAACTCTCAGTCGTAGTAGCATAATATCTGAGTTGATCTCGACAAAGCTGGGAGCTAAAAGAGTCAAGGAAGCGGGTATTGGTGTCGTGGGAAATTCCGCCGTTGGGGAACTATCGGTCGGAGTAGGGCGAATTCACCTTTGGGCACTATCCAACGGGAATGAGAGCTAACAGCGACGTAATTGATGGAGACAAGAAGTTCGAGAAGAATTGAGAGTTAAATCCAAGCTCATAGGTCGAGCCATTCCATGAACCAAGTGAGGCACCGAGATAGAGCAGAAGAAAGAGATGCGACGAAAGCACAACTATCTCTCCACGAAGTAATACGAAGACGTAGTTCCGTGGGGAAGAAAGGCATAAAAAGTATGGATTGTTTTTAGTGGTTAGGCACGAACGTGAGTCGTGAGTCCCACATAGTGCCAATACACTACAGGCCAGGCTTTTGAAGCTTTTTAAACCTTACTTTATATAAAAAACAGTGTAAACTATAACAAATAGATCTCTGAATTGCTTTTTCATTAGATTATTCTTTTATCCCTTTCTAACGCTCTAGTATCTATTTCTGGTGCGGGGAAAACACGTGATGGACAAAGCCTCCCTTGCTTCCTAGGTCACTGCGGCTTCAGGGGTTTAGGCGAAGGCGTAGCAAGCCTCTCGTCATATGTAGCACTAGTCCTTCAATTGTCTTGTATACTAAGAATTGGCTGCGAAGTCTTTCGAAACAAAAGAACAAAATTCATTATGGAATGTAAAACAAGGACTTTGCTATTTATGCTATAATGATATATAAAGGTACAGGTTCAAGCATACTGTCCGGTCTAGTTTCCTCAAATATTCTAACTTCAGTTATTGAAAACAACATCTAAGCTTGAGCTTGTGCAACCATCCCTGGCTGCTACTCCGTTATCGATCGGGACTAGCTGAAGTTGCACAGGGAATCAGTAGATAATTATGCTTGGGAGTAGCGCAACTCCTGGTAATCCTTAAGTGTTTTGATCAATACCGGCGCCGGCCAGGCCCGAACGTAGATTGCGGAAGGAATGGGAAGGAATGGTTAGTCCGATACTTGCTTTTGCTAGAGGCCGTATATACTACTGCGCACTCAACAAGTATCACGGGAGGAGGATGTTTTTGTTAGTAAGAGTATAGAAGTTGGATCTATTTCTTTACCGACGTCAGAGAGGTGATTCCACTACCTGGACTAGATATCGAACCACCAATTTCATGGACCGAGGACCAACGGCTTTACTTCCCTTCCGAAGGAAGACGTGACCACAGATTTTTTCACCTCAGAAAAATCTCAGCGACGTCGGCTGGAATTGAACCCAGGCCAACTGATATGAGTGGCGGTCACGCTTACCACTCAACCACCGGCGCCGTCATTCATACACAAACCGATTCAGAAACACCTAACTTAAATATTGGTAATAATTTAATATCTCCGCAATAAAAGTAGATTTTTGGAAATTGGTAAAATTAAAAAGTTCACGAAAAATGGGAAAATTACCATTCGTGAGGCAGATTTCTCAGACAGAGCCGTCATTAGGAGGCACCTTGGTGGCTGAATCAAATAAGAAAAGGCATAAATAGAAGCGGCGCGTGTCCGTTTAAATCATATCATCATCTTATCCCATACGAGCAACATCGTCTCCGGGCGATACAATAAGCGCTATCGATTTTCGGCAACGTTAGCATTTGCGCACACTCGCACCTAAGTGACTAAATCATATACGGTTAGTTTATAAATAGAGGTTACGCGTACACGTTTGAATCAGTTTTTGTTCTTATGTCGAACGGGTAAGATCATGGTTGCAGCGTCTGGACACTACAATAAGCGATAGACGCTATGCATTTTCGACAGCGGTGGCTGAGTACGGATTTTTCGGGTACCAGCACGGTTCACAGAATTATTTGCAAAGTTGGTGTGTGGGGTGGTTTGGATTTAATTCAATACGGCAGGAAGCGACTTATGTGTGCTGCTGAGAGTGTTGCGCTTGAAAAAAATATTTATGTTTATGCATGCGTGTGCGTTGTAACTTGTTAATCTATGTTTACGGCGCTTTGCAAGTGCGTAGGGTAAAGAGCCTATTGGCTTTCATATGTTTCATATTTCGGTTATATGTTTTTTATCAGTAAGGCATCTGACAACGTGCTTCTGTGGTTATTGTTAAAGCACTGTTCAGCAGCGTAGTATTTAATATAGGAGAGTACACTCAGATTTTTTGCGCGGCATTTTTTCACGCGGATTTTGAAATTTACGCAGTTTTCGTTTACGCGGATTTTGAAATTTACGCAGTTTTCATTTACGCGGTTTTTGAAATTTACGCGGTTTACATTTAGGCGGCCTGTATCCCCCGCGTAAAATAACCTGAGTGTAATTGAATCGGAAACAATCACATTCCCAGCATAACTTTTTGTTTTCTAATTTCAAACACTTTTGTTTCGTACTGCACAAAATAGAAAATTTCAAAACAGATTACTGTCCCAGCAGCAGTTTAAGCGGGTGTTCTTTTTCGATTAAAATTCAAGCCATGTCTTACGCGTTACTGGACTTAAAATTGTTTTCCCAGTTTATCCAGTCAGAGTATCTGGCCTGCCCTATGTATTTAAAACACGGCTCTAATCGCTTTTTAAATTATACAACAAATAGAACGGTCGTGTATACCAATTTAAATTTTAAAATAAATCTGTTTTAAGTTTTGAAACAAACTTCAGTTATTGAAAACAACATCTAATTGACGAACTGAAATTGTTTTCATACGGTAAGTGAAATGTTTTTATGGCCAGTGAGATTTATTGGTCACATATAAATACCTACACAAAAACCAATAAACAAAATATTGATTTTCATTAAAATTTTAATATCGCATTCGAACCCATCACGAATGAAGTTCGGCCTTGTGTCTAATTTACCTGTCAAACTTGATCGAAATACAAATCACCCTAACACAACCATAATTGAGATTGATGAATTATGGATAATTTTATACCCGCCTATTCTGCATACCCTTGTCCCTGTTTACACAAGTATTATTGAAAAAGAAGGGGACTTTGCTCCGCCTACACTAGAATGTTCGTTCGCTACGATTCCCAATACACATTTTTTTCGATGTAGTCTGACAGACGCATCGCTTCCAGAATTCAAGTTAAAAAGGTCGTGAATAAAACATTGGAAGAAACTTTTGTAACCATTTGTAGTTATGTACATCACGTAGCCCATCATCAGAAAACTTCCAACAAAAAAGTTAGTAATTATCTTTATATACTCAAAACTTTACTTGCACCCTTCCCAGCTTCATGTCCAGTAAACATTTATGCGTATCTACATTCACTCCATGACACAACAGGGAAGTCCATTCAAAACAACCCCACCGACGATGGCCGTACTCGTTTGTGCACATGTTGTTAATTATTTGATACATGTTTAATGACGACGTTCCACGTACGTAGTTTAAAATGACCATCATCCGACCTCCCGCTGGACTGTGTCCATTTCTTGACTGCCAAACGTGAGGATAGCCACCTATGTAGATACATCCTGGCTTCATCACGTCGGCCGTCGAAAAGTATCGAACGATAGTGTTTCGACCTGTTGTTGTTGTTGTTGTTATTTATCAACTTCTCAATTATACATTCGAATATGATACATCAACTCAAACGCTTTGCAACATGAAAGCACTTACGAGCATGTCGGTAATTATTCATGTAGAAAGTACTTAGTATATCAGCAGAACATGAAAATCACGAATGAAATCGTTGTATTGCAATAGCTTCTCGAACCAACATTTGCGGCTTGAGAAATCAACCATCATCTACGGACCACATGCGAAAGGGTTGTCTTGTTAGCGTGCATTAGGCTGCCTCAAAGATATCGCCGGTTCCGTGGAATGCCGTTCTGCACACTACACGTCAATGAAACTAACTTGTGTTTTGTTTCTATTAACTCCGATTGTAATTACTTTAAACTCAAGGTCGTTCTTTTCTCTTTTTCAATTAGAGTATTCTGAACCATTCCTGTATCCACGTACATTACGCTATTCTTTTTAGTCG
Source organism: Topomyia yanbarensis (assembly GCF_030247195.1). NCBI lineage: Eukaryota > Metazoa > Arthropoda > Insecta > Diptera > Culicidae > Topomyia > Topomyia yanbarensis. The sequence goes on along the minus strand of NC_080671.1, from coordinate 323,271,741 downwards.
AATATGTTTTTTACATCATATACATAAATTTTCTACTCGATTTGATTTGACAGTGTACGATCTTTAGAAATTAACCGCGATGATTTGTTATAGAAATTAACTCATTTCCACTTGTCATGGCACTCGCTAACTTCTGGATAAGACAGTCTACTGCGCACACATATGCTGTGCACAATGTACACATCCTCGCAGCAAAAAGCTCACACTCAGACAGGATCCAATGAATTACATTGAGGTAGCTACTCTAGCATAACGTCCACGGCTCCACCTGCACCCAGCGTTACTATCGGCCGAAGTAGCACCCATAAAGCACATGAGCCACTCATCTGCCGCCAACAGAAAGGATGGGTGAAGGAAACCAGCTGGAAAATTGTATGTTTCATCGTGATTGAGTATATGCCAGTCGCTTAAGGTGCTTAATTTGTTCACAATAGGATGGAATTACTTACAGGCGTTGAATAATCGGTAATTCCTTCTTTATGCTGTGTGGTAGAAAAAAAAGTACAGTTATGTTACATCGAAGAACGATTTGGATAAATATTTGTAAGTGCGTATATTTGAAATAAGCATATTACCCACCCACGGTAATAGCTAGCTTGTACTTAAAAAGGAATGAATCGAGCATTTTCGATACAGACCAGTGGACATGGTACAAGCCGTAATAAATTGCACTGACATATGCGTTTGCTTCAGCGCAAACATTTCACTGTCATCCAACCTGTCCGTTTAGTGAGTGAAGGAGGATCGGGCCGCAGGTTTGTGTACCTACCTATCTCGTGAACTGGTCAGCTCATAACTATCAATTTTATTCACAAACACACGCGCACACTGGCGATTCCCAGAGGCACTGATGCGATCGAATGCTCGCTGGGTGTAATTTAATGGAACGACAGTAAATATTGAATTTATTTGTACGTGCAAAATACACCCATCCATTTTCGGCAGGGAAATATTTGCTTTTTATCTGCACGTTACCAAATAATTGTCCCTGTACCATTACCACGCCGAAGGTGGACGAACGACGATGATGATAGCTAGGACACAGGTGCAAAACAACAACCGTGTGTTTGCCGAAAACAGACTCGTAATGATGTTATGACGTTGTTCGGCAATGAGTTTCTGACATAAGCGATTATTGACAACTGAAACATTATTTATCGATTTGATTGTGATAATGGAGCTTTCCAATAAAGTAATTCAACCTTGATTATGTTAACTATTGAGACCAACTTATCAAATGGATATTTGATACCAATGAAGTTTACGTTTTATAGCAACACATCACACGCGGAAGTGTAAAATGCATCAGATCTTTAACAATGGAATTAACGTGAACAAGAACAAAGTATGTACGGTAAAAATACACCGCACAAATTATTCGACAAAACTCTACTTTTCTGTCGACCATTTTGAAACTTTTGGGCAAATAAAGACACAAAGACACGTTTAGCTTTAATTTCACAGTCTTCAAAGTACATAAATTGACTATACATTCATCCAGGTGGCGGAACAGAATGATTTTTTCGAATAATTTTCGGATAGAGAATAACATTACTATCGGCCAATACGAGTTGTGATCGAAGACTGGTTTTCTAGGTTTTGGGATAGCGAACATCTCCACTTGCCCCAATCATGAGGAGCAATGTTACACTCTAGGAACTTTGCTATATTTCTCCCTAAGAAGAAAAATTTGGATGAAAACCAATTTTTCCAGACAAATAAGAAAAAAAAGAGTGAAACCACTTTTGCGCGTAAAGAGCACAAAACCTATAACTAAATTAATTACAGAATTTGTGTTTCGGCTTCGTCTCATCAGAATCCGACACTAGCTTAGTGACCAGATTGACGCTAGCTTTAAAAAAAACGGAGACACAACCTGTGTTCCTAAGCAAACTTTTGACTAGGGGACATGACGTCCCGCCAGAGTTCATTTTAAGCTGATTCCATAATTAATTTAGTGATACGTTTTGTGCCCTTTACGCGCAAACGTGGTTCTACCCAATTTTCTCCTTAGTTCTAGTTCTCATCAGCTTAAAATGAGCTCCTTTTCTTGTTGGACATTACACTCGACTAGGAGTTTACTCAGGAACATAAGTTACATCATCGTTGTTTGGAGCTAGAGACAATCCGGATCTAGCTTAGATCTGCCACTAAGTTAGTGTCGGATTCTGAGGAGAAGAAGTCTAAACACAAGTTCCATTACCAACTCAAGGAACTTGTAAAATGCATTCAACAAACATATGACCCCATAGCGTATGGGTCAGGTAGATTCTGCATCAAATTGAATTCGCTTCAGTCTGGCCCCTGACAGATATTGTTATATGGCAAGAGAGCAAGCGAATCACTGAAAATGATGATTTGTTCGTGATATCGTGAGGCAGTACTTCTGCTCCGAGGCGGTAACCGGACAAATTTTCTTTTCGAAATCAAATATCCACTGGTTAGTTTATGCCATATTTCCATTAGGTACTGTTTCGATTTCGCAAACGTTTCCCTTGTTAACCCTTTGACGAATCGGAGCCAATAATCGCGGCTTTCATCAAGCTTTATATTTTCCAAACCGGAATGAGGTACTGTCCGCGGATGTTGTCACCGCGCATTCGTTTCGCTTGAGCTTCCATCGCGGCGTCGCGAATCAAGCCGTAACCCAAGAAAACATCGTGTAAATATGCGTTAGGGTATTGCAAAAAAATTTTTTTTTTGAATTCTCAAAGGCCCCCCCTCTCATATTGTGACAAATGTCAAAGTAAGCTCAGATGCCAAATTTCACATCATTTGGACAATTTTAGACCCCCGCCCACTTCGCTTGAAATTTTTTGAAATTGCTACTATGGGAAAATATGGAGGAAAAATACATTAAATGCAATGACGTTTGAAGTAGCAATCACAAAATTACAATTTATACCTCTTTTGAAAGGAAATAATTTTAGTATTTGAATAAAGATAAATTTGTTTCTAGAAAAATACGGGAAAGGGGGGTACTGGGTCATTTTGGCCCCAAAATCCCCTATTTTCAATGATTTTTCTGCTCCGTGATGCAAATCATACATATTTTGTAGTTTTTCTAATGTGAAAAATCTCAGAAATCGAACGGAACCTTTTTGACCTTAGTCCGAATACAAGAAGTTGGGGTTATAGGGCTTTTTGTCAGTCATATTAAATTTTATCATTTTCTCATGCATATATCTCTATTATTCTTCAATCAATTTTCATAAAATGTAACTTATTGAACGTGTAAAATTCTGAGGAATAAAACAAAAATAAAAACGTTAAAGGTAAAATTCAGAAACATCAAACTTTTTGATATTTACTCTACAAATCTCATTTTTTTCATTATTTGTCCTAATACCTCAACTTCCCCTATTTTTCCAGGAATGAAACTTTTCTCATGTGATCCCTAAGCATATTTTACACTAAAAGTAGTAAATTAAATAAGAATTTTGTTGTTAAATGGAGTTAATATGTGCGATTTTATGATAAAAATGTGAAACCGACACTATATGTCAGATAATTTGATGTTCCTGAATTTTACCGGTAACGAATTTATTTTTGTTATAATCCTAAGGATTTTCCACGTTCAACAAGCTATAGTTTATGAAAATTGAGTGAAGAATAATAGAGAGATATTCACGAGAAAATGATGAAGTTTAATATGAATGACAAAAGGCCATTTAACCCCAATTTCTGGTATTCGGACTAAGGTCAAAAGGGTTTCGTTCGATTTCTGAGATTTTTTCACATTAGAAAAACTACAAAATATGTATGATTTGCGTCACGGAGCAGAAAAATCAGTAAAAATAGGGGATTTTGGGTCCAAAATGACCCAGTACCCCACTTTCCCGTATTTTTCTAGAAACAAATATATCTCCATTCAAATACTAAGATTATTTCCTTCCAAAAGAGGCATAAATTTTAATTTTCTGATTGCTACTTCAAAAGTTATTGCATTTAATGTATTTTTCCTCCATATTTTCCCATAGCACCAATTTCAAAAAATTTCAAGCGAAGTGGGCGGGGGTCAAAAATTGTCCAAATGATGTGAAATTTGGCATCTGAGCTTACTTTGACATTTGTCACAATATGAGAGGGGGGGCTTTCGAGAATTCAAAAAAAAAAAAATTTTTGCGATGCCCTAATATGCGTCTCCTGACCCGAGAATCAAAAACGACTTAATTTTACGTTATATTTTAATTTTACATGTTTCGTAATTTTGTGAATTACGGTTTGTCAAATTCTGTTATGTTTGCAATAAACTACGTCAACAATAAAATTCATATTTTTGGTGTATTGATTGATTCAGATGGTCTTGAACTGTTAGCAATTGAAATCATGATAGGTAGATGATCGCTACCGTGTGGATTAGGGATTACCTTCCACATGCAATCCAACTGTAGCGATGTCGACTATAGCAATAAATCTAACGCGCTTACGCGAGCTGGTTGTCTTGGAATCAGTCTCATTTTTCCCGCGTCTTGAACGATTACTTTGAAATTGTTGCTAAGATTTTGGATGGTTTTAGAGCTATTATCATGGCTAAGACAATTCATGATAGTTCAAGTCTCGTCGAACTCGGTGCGGGAGTAATTCTTTGCTGTTAAGAAGAGTTTGGTACACTATCGAGATTCTATCGGGATGTGAAAGGAAGCAATGTAATTGATTCTATTCTATATCAATAACAGAAGTTTTAACCTAGGGGCCATTCGCCTCTTTTAGCGGGTTAGAAAAAATTATTTACAAAAATCTGCAACTCTATGTGCGGGGTTGAGAATCGAGCCCAGGTTAACTGCGTACAAGGCAATCGATCTACCAACTACGCTATGCCCGCTCCCAGATGTATATGATTTATGAGCTTTACAACCAACAATTTCAATGCCTCGCGTCAAAAGGAGGATTAAAATATCCTTAAAACACTTGCTATTTTTAATCCCCAAAATTACTATTCCGTGGGAGTTTTCTCGAACCAGATGACTAATATTAAAATCGTGGCAGCTGAGATCTATACCGTAAGTTAGCCATGTTTATTAAAACAACATGGCCAAAATCATCTAAAAATTAAGTAACATATTGAAGCTATGAGACAATTTTCACAAAGTTTGAAAAAAAAATGATTTGCGCCTTTAAGGGTCTTGTGGATCATCAGATTCATGCTCAACACGAGGCAAAAAAGCACAGAGATTTTTGAAAAAAGAAACTGGTTGTGATTCATTCTTTGGTATTTCTTTATATAGAAATATATTAGAATGCTTCGAGCGTTCCTTAAGGTTCAAGAAACCTTTTTTGAGCATGCGTAAGAACTGAACGCTTAGTAGTATGCGTAGAAAAAATTGTGTTCAGCTTTGCCACCGGTTTATCCATATAAAACCTTTTCAAAACTCTAAATGAAGAATATCAGTCGATTATTAGATAATCATCATTCAAATTATGCCAAATAGTTCAAGGAAATACAATTGACCGATCGGAATTGTGCTTTTGAAAAAGTGGCTGTAATTTTTTGTCACACTACCACACTGTGCTGGGGCACACCACACAACTGCGTAATGAAAAAAAACCTCATCCACTTTTTTAAAAGCACCATTCCGATCGGTCAATTGTTTTTCCACCAACAATTTGGCGGCATAATTTGAATCGAAATCATCTAATAAATCGACTGATATTCCTCTTTTAGATTTTTGAAAAGATTTTATATGGATAAACAGGTGGCAAGGTTTCCTACGCATACTACTAAGTGTTCAATTCTTACACATACTCAAAAAAGGTTTCTTGAGCCTTAACGCAGCAATAAATACACCTTTCAGTACTCTTACCGCAAAAATCATTCCGGAGAGCCCCGTATTGGCCGAGCCTTTTCTTATTACCAGAATAGGTGGCCGTCTGATCCAACTGTTTGTAATTGACGCAGTGCTTGACGCGGTAAAAACAGGTGAACAGGTTGTACAGGAGGACATAATTACAGATGAAGCGTACTCCAAGCCAGTCTGATAGAGAGTGAGTAGTTTTAATTCCACCGGCTCTTGATGAATGCAATTGCTTGCAATCCAAAATCTTAACCTGTTGCAGTGAGAGGTCCTCGATACAGCCTATCTCATACTTTATCAGAAGTTTGCACGTCAGATCCGGCTAGGTGACTACTCCATCTCTTTCAACTACCCGAGCGGGTACGTAGACACGAAACTGCTACGTGTAGTCTCGAGCAGGAAAATAAGATAGCTTCCTGCAAGCGTTTTATGCAGGAAGCCATCTCATTTACCTGCTCCAAACCATTTCACGACAACTTTCATTTTATTTGTTCGCACCCTTGGTATCTGGGTCACAACGGGACAATGCATAACCAAGTTCCGTGCCATGACCAGTATTATAAACGATTTCGATTCGGTCCGAAAATAAATTATTAAAAGTCCAGTGGACTGGGGCAGGTATTGTTTGATGCGACTAATCAGGGGTTTATTAGCATCGATGGGATTTGGCGAAGATAAATAGTAGTTCACAAGTGGAGTAGCCAGAAATTTAATGGGTTGTTGAAAATAGTTAATTTTTTGGAAACGCTAAAAATTAGTAAGAGTTTCATTAATTATTGAAAATTCAGAAACAGAAGTAGTCTAACATATGTCATTCCAGACTACAAACAAAAAGAAACAATGTGGAACATTGTTCAAACCTATAAAATAGTTGTTTTTGGTTACAGTGTTGCCAAATATGCTATATTTCCAATTTAAAATTTAAATTGCGTTTTTCTTACTACAGTAAGATTCCGTTTTTGGCATGCTCCCATTTTGGCACACTCCGATTTTGGCAACAAACGGGTTCCGTTTTTGGCAACATTCTTGTTGTACATAATAAGTCATTTAAAAATGTGCAATAGATATTTTTTTGTATCAATTGACATCACATTTCACTTTATTTAAAAACATGGGAGTCATATTAACCCTTAAAGGGAATAATATTTTTTTCTCCAAATTATGTTAAAATTGTCTCATAGTTTCAATACATTACTGTGATAATTTTAAAATGCTTTTCGAATGTTCTTTTAAAACAGTGTTATGCATTTAAGGGTTAACTATATTTTACACTATACGTGTTGTATTTAATGATCACAATAAGTATAGAAATGTATTTTTTAAGTATGTTACAACTGGTAGCAGTGTAACTAGTGTGCCGGAATTAATTTTTATAGTAAGACCCAGAGCCTGTGTCCTTTAAGAGTCAAGTACAGAGGAATGCGCTACACTGCCTAATAAGACTAGTTCTGGAGAAAATTTTCAATAGAACCTTAGTAACATTGCGAGCCTCTTTATCTTTGTATTATTACGACGTCAACACAAAACTTGGCACTAAATTTTCAGTACATATCGAAAGCTGACCATGCTGCTTCCCAAAGCCGTATTTAGGAATACAAAACTGATGTCCCCCAAATAGTTTGGTTTGCTTTATAATGTCTTTGGCTAATTTGTTAGTTTTTTTGACGAGTTTTTCAAATGAATGGAATTAGAGTGGTCCTTGTGGTTGAGGTATTCAAAGTATCGACTGTTTTCCTGCGGAATGCCCTACAATTTAATAACACAAATGAGTTGAAGCAAGTTTGCTGAATAAACAAGGCTATCTATAATGGTTCATTTGTTATTATTCGTTTTAAGATTTAAGGTAGCGTGGCTCTTGAAAAATAGGGTTGTTTATATTATCTTTTGATGTATTAATTTCTGCAATGCATTGTTCTGGAGATTTTTGAACTTTTATTGGAGCACATTTTCACCGCAGCACTGATGTTTTAATCCCTTTTGTTTGGATAGTTGCAAGTGATTTTTACAGGTTTTCTTCAAACCTATCTTCAAACATTGCAATTTGATTTTCAATCAATCAATGCCATCTGAAAGATCGACGATTGGTAGTTATAGAGGACAAAATTTATTTATTTTTTAAAAGAGCTATGTTTTACATTTCTTATAAAAGAAATGTATAGAATTCGCTCAAACTTTCAAGATTTTTTCCGAGGCCCGGAGGGCCGAGTCTTATATACCAATCGACTCAGCTCGATGATTTGGGACAATGTCTGTGTGTGTGTGTCTGTGTGTGTGTGTATGTAACGGACAAATTCTCATTCGTGTTTCTCAGCAATGGCTGAACCGATCTTATCCAAACCAATTTTAAATGAAAGAACTAAAAAACAGTATGAACGCTATTAATTTGTTTTTGATTCTGATGTTTAGTTTCCAAGATATGAATGTTTGAATGCGTAAAAATGGCGTTCTTTGCAGTTTTTTTTAAATTATCTGCCGAAATTGACATAATAGATTAACAATTTATATGTTTTTAGACAGCTTTAACGAATACCTTTCGAACAAGCTATAGATTGTTGAAATCGGACTATTATCAAAAGAGATATTTAACATTAAATGCGGACGAAAGATTTTTATCATTTCCCATTGCCAGAAATATGACCAAAAACATGTAATCTATTATTAACGCCAAAACGGCTTATTTTAGGTCAATAGTATCTTCGGAGAATTTAATAGAGGCAATATGCCCTTTCTTTTGGTATTATGCTTTTGCTGATTAATCCCCCTATGAGTGAGATATTTTCACAAATTTTCTTGGAAGTGATTATATCGAAAAGTCTTCAGCAAATTTGTAGCTCTTACTTTTGCGAATAACTTTACTAAAGACTTTAAATATCTATTTTGAATACTTTAAAAGTTATGGCTTGTTGTTTGTTGATTACTCTTTGTCGCCTATTGTTCAATATAGTAATAATCCATTGAAATAAGCTAAACATTATTTCGATAAAACGAATTTTGCATTTCATTTTACTATCTACAACAACTAGAAATAATCACCGAACACTTCCAAGTTGTCTGGAAGGAAATTGATAACTTATCAGTACAAAAATGTTCATTTGTACGAACCTTCTGACTGCAATTTTTCTAACTTATAACCATCGGATCGATCTGAAACATATCGGAAAATGAAAAGTGAAATAAATAACTCCAAGCAACGGCGTAGTCAAGAGAAGGTTTTGGGGTTTAACACCATACAACCCCCCCCCTCCCTCCCACCACACCCAAAGAAAAAAATTGGATTTAAGTTGAAAATTTATTGATGCAGGCTGATTTAATTCAATATTACAATAACAATTATCTGATCCGTAGATTGATAACCTGTTGTTGTAAACATCATGAGGACTTTTGATAAATTGTCGGAATGGGGTCCTGATATGTAACTGATCTATTGGTCTTGATTTCACAGTTGTCTAATAGCATCAATATCAAATTCCTGCCTGAAAACATTCCAATAGAAAATTCCAGAGTTCTGTAATCAATCATTATCCTCAGATTTATTTTCAAATTGAGCTCGTTTTTGTAGAAATGTACTGTAATAAGGGTCTTTATTTAATAGGAAGCGAAGTTAAAATTGATTTAATGTCTATGAAACATAGAACTGCTCACCAAAAAATGCATAACTTTCAACATTTGCTAAAAATGTTTTTGCCTTTCTCATTCACTCTAAAATTCGTCAATCTAATCCCGACCCGGAGAGCCGTGTGTCATATGCCAATCGACTGAGTTCGTCGAGATCGGAAAATGTCTGTGTGTGCGTATGTGTGTATGTGGAAAAAATGTGACCTCTGTTTCTCAGAGATGGCTGAACCGATTTGCACAAAGTTAGTCTCAAATGAAAGGTACAACCTTCCCATCGGCTGCTATTGAATTTTTTATTGATTGGACTTCCGGTTCCGGAGTTACGAGTTGAAGAGTGCAATCACACAGCAAATTCCCATATAAACTGAAATGAAAAATTTTCAAAATCAAATTTGTATTTTTGATGCCAAATGCATGAAACATTGAGATGTTTGACAAAAATTGACTTCTTTGGACTTTGGTACATTTTTGCCTTTCTCATATAGAAAGGTTATGCAATCACTCCAAAAATCGTCAATTATACCGGCCCGGAGGGAGTATGCAGTGAGGGGTTGCTACTTTAAAATTAAAACTAGTTTAAAATTTCTTAACAAGTTGAAAATTTTCGGCAGGACCTGGACCTCCCGGATCTTTCTCCATGAACCGCCGCTGGTTTCAAGCGATGTTTCAGTATCACATAGTATCTCAAGATCCATTGTATGTATGTGCAAATCGTACTGAACATGTAATATTCATTTCCACCATTGTATTGAACATAACCAGCCATGGAATCGTAGTCTGGACAAATGAGACAAGCACAATTGCACCACTAGGTGGATTAAAACAGGTTTTTATTTTGGGAATTCGTCGAGTTGAGACGAAAACGTAATATGATTAATAACGAGGATAACACTTTCCGAATGTAGAGAGAAATTTATGAAAAATGACGATTTCCATTCGATTCTAGCAGTTCCTGATCGATTTTGATGAGCATTTAATTTTTGTTATATGACCAAATATATGTATAGGTCAAATGTTTAAAAACAGTAATTTAAGGTCAAGATAACATCATTTTTAACCCGCGTATTTCGAAGGTTTAGTATCTTCGATGAGTTTCACAAACGTTAAACAGCGCATCATTTGATAAAATAATTTTGACGGTATATCGTCCAAGAAGTATGTATGGTGAATTTTCTCAGGTTAATATTCATGACTACAATAAAGTCTCAACAAATTCGCTAAAGACACGAACTCTGTTACTATTTTCTGAAAAATTAATTCTGCATAATTTTAAAACTTCAAAAATTACGTTTTCGGAATTATGCCGTTTGGACAGTATGATCGATTTTCACCAAACCCCCACCAAACTGAATCCCTGGCTACGCCGCTGACTTCAAGTAAGTAGAAACAAAGTCGTTCTACACTCGTTCACAAGAAACTTCTTCGAATGCTGAATATCTATTATAACACATTGAAACCCCGATTTTATCAGCCAAATATGAACATATGTTTGATGGGCTTTAGCAGACGAACAACACTGAATTGGAGTAAATCCTTTCTTGAGCATGTTTTCCTTATCATGAAGATATGCGAAATATGCGAAAATAAAAAGTTCATCATAATCAGAAATAGTTATCAGACTACATCAAGGGACGAGAAGAATATTTTAACAGCTTCAGTTTATTATAAAGAAAAAAATGCCCGATTTAGTCAATGTCCCCATTTTGTCAGCCCAAAATACACCATGAGATTGATAAAAATGGGTCTTTATTGTATGTATTATTCGCTGTTTTCACATTAATAGGTACAATTCATTTTTGGAGATTTTTTCATTGCATCGAACTACAACAATTTTTAGGTAGTTTTCAAGGGGTTATTTTATAGACTTCTTTTAAAATTTGGCGAACCTTTTCCAATTCGTATACCAATTAATTGGTATACTTAAGGGTTTATATGTTGCAGATAGAGAAAATACTTAAATTTTCAGCTTTTTTTGTCCACAATATTACGAAAGTTTATTACACAATTTTTCCTAATAAGTTTGTGAAAATTATAAACTATTTGAAATTTTTTAATAGCTCAATTTTTTATTTAACGTGATTTTTTAATATATAGTGACCATCACTTCACAACGTAGTCTATTTTTCATGGCTTGCGGTGAGCACGATCTCTCGAATTGCTGAACTGAAAATTATGGAATAGAAATTAATTTTTAGTATTCTTTACAGACCCGCTGGTGCCCTAAAACGATTTCGCTAGATTTTCAGAGCACTGTGCACCCAGTGCATTAACGCAAGTGACGGAAGGTTATCGAAAAGTTTCGTGAAAATGAAAATTCCAGTAATGATGATGATTTTCCCAAACGGTTCGTTTTCGTGAGGTTTTTATTTGTTCTTTGGCATTAGGATTAGCGATAATAATTCAAATCAAGGATACTACTGGGAAGTCACCTTTAGAAAAAGTCGATGTTGAAGTAAAATTTGAAACTATGCACGCATGCACTTCAGAGATAGCGTGATATCAGGAGCTGCGATTTCATTTCAACTCTTTTTTGTGAAAAGGGCCATACTTACAAATGTAAACATAGGGCTTTTTTCATACATGCCAATTAGGGCTTTGAAACGCAACAAACTAACCTAAAAATTTTGATTCTACGATATTGCTTTCTTAAACTACAGCAAAAAATACAACGGGCGAAACTGTATTTTTGTTTGTTTATTTAAAGTTTCGCCCGCGATACTTCAATGCTGATAGGTGAGACCGAAAAAGTAAACAATCGCCAAAGGGGCGATACTATCGTTTTGTCAATTTCTATAGCAAAAACAAATTTTAATTTAATAATTTCTAATACTTTAAGAAGTTTTGGGTTTCGATCACTGAATCATGCAATCTAGGATGTAAAAAACATAATAGTTCTTAAATAGGAAATAAAACCAAGTCTGGAAATATTCACTGTTGATTTTCTTTGAATGGTATCACTGCTAGTATCGCCCTTTTCAAGAAAAAGCGTTGATTTCTTAGTTCTCAGTCGCGTTGGAAATTTGAGTAAAGTATAAACTTCAAATCGATTCAACAAAAAAAAATTCGATTTATTTGGCTCAATACAATATATAACCCCTTTAGGAAAATTCAGTTTTCCCACCACAATATAGATATTTTATTAACAGAGCATTAACAATAATTCGTTGGTATGTCTATTTTATGGGCCATTTTTTCACTTTCCCATTGATTTGGTTTGAGATTTCTAGCACTGATGTTGTCCTATGCTGATTTGAGCGATTCTCTGAGTTCTGCCACTATCCCATGTAGTATGTGTAATCAAAAACATCGCGAAGCATCAAGTTCTAAATGTTCTCAAACGATATAATATCCGAAGAGTGATAAGAGTTATAAGAAATGTCTCATCACACTGTTAGGTGGATTAAACACGTTTTTTAAACAAAGTTGTTCATTAATATTCACGAAAGAAAAGATAACAATCCCAGGAGCGAATGTCATGATAACACACTTTGAAACTTTTTTCGAAGATGTAGAAATAAAACATTTATTATTTTTCATAAAAAAATGTTAAAATTCATTTTCTCGAGTATTTTTTTTAAATGTCATGTAGTGCCATTTACATAAGTTATAAAGTATAACTGTCTTCAGTACATACGTTAAAAATATCAAACGAACAACTTTGTCGAGGAAAGTTTTTTGATAGAACACCTCTGTCAAAAGATAGAACTAATCTAGATCAGTTTCTACTTATCTAGATCAAAACCTAAATTGTCAAAATAATTATCATTTTCATCTAAGATATTTTTCTAAAGACACCAATCCTCCACGATATATACGAGGTTTTGAGCGTCGAAAGTAGCATTCTGCCCCACCATACGACGTCTGAATTTGATAAAAACATGAATAAAATTGAATTTTCTTATATTTTTCTTTCATTTCACATATTGTTGCCAATAGTCTTTCGGAGTCCTGGATAGCAAACTCAGATTTAACAATTGAGTCAGCTCAAAGCTGTAAGGAGTAAATTTTATTATTTCATTCTGGTTTCAATTTTATATCCCTACATTTAAGTCTCCAAATTCTCTTTCCTATCGACAACAACTCTATTGACAACAATTCCAATTTAAGATCTGAAATTCAACATAGTATTAATATTCAAACCTTAATTTAATTTCAATTTAGAAATTCACGTGTAAACCTTTCAATGCTATCTTTCTTACATTACTAACTTCTTCTTTCTCCTATACGTAACCAATAACCATAATGACATTTCATTTCATCTTCCTTCATTTCACAATGGGAACCCGAGTAAAATATATTCCGCTAACACATATGATTAAAAATCCTTGAAACATTTTTGAAATCGTAAATTGAAAATCTAAACTTCAAAAATAAGGTTTTTGGCACGGTTCCGGTTTTGGCAACTGAAAAAAATAAAATTGTTGCCAAAAACGGAATCCTACTGTATTTGTCTATTTTTGTTTTGAAAATGATTTTGCCATTGTGTTTCTCAGATCGTTTTACACATAAAAACATATTATGCATCAAGATAACTTAAACCAATCCCCAGACACAGTCATTTGAAGCAAAAAATTGAAAATTTCTCAGCACGTTTCTCGCTATATCTCAATAACCAAGCAGAATGTCAAAATTCAGAAAACGCCACTTTGTAGACATTTTTTAGATAGGTGACGTGGCATATCTAACTCAGTTTACACCAAAATGGCGTTTGTCATAAGATAGCACAACAGCAACAATATATTATTTTATTGTATAATATATCAATGAAATCGAAAAATGTAAACTTTTAAAATGGGACAAATTTTCGAAAACTTTCTTAACTGCCAAGATTATAAAATTTCAAAATGATCAACTTTGAAGGTTTACCAACTTTGAAGCAGTTTTCCAACCTCAACCTCAAACCTCACTGTCAATGTCAAAAGTTTTTGAAAATAGGATTATTTTTGCAATACAATGTTATCCAACCTTTCCTATTAGTAGAAAGCAATTTATGTAAGAGATCTTTTTCTACTGATTAGTTAGATCAATAACAACAAAATAATTAAATAAAACTACTTTAAACCTCTATATAAAGTTTTTGTTTACGTTTGATTCACTTGTTGTTTGCGCTAATCACCATGCGCATCCATATCAGCAAAAATTTAAAAAAAAACGTCATTTTTAAATCCCTTGACCTAAGGGGGGGGGGGGGGTAAGAAGACCGTAAAATTCAAAAAGTACATATGTTTTCCAAAAGAATATATAATGTGTGACCGTTCTGAACTATTTCACTTAAGTCACTTAAGTGAACTGAATACATTTGTAAACAAGGAATTGATTATCAGACTACATAAAATGTGGTGATGTGATGTGATGTGATATGAAGCCACCATCAGCTCAAGGTTTTTCCAGTGAATGCGGGTAGACTTACGGTAGCTCCGAAATAGTTTATCATGAAACCTTCATATTATTACTGTTACTGAATGGAAGTCAAAAGGTGTTGCGAGCCCGTAAGCAGAGACACTTACGCGCATCCCGTGGGGAAAAAGAATCCCTTCCAGCAATAACATCCAGTCAAAGGATAAAAGATTTCGCTATACCTGCTTTACCCACCTGATGGTTTGTTTTGAGAAGGGTGCGTCAAACTCATATAAGACCTTTTGAAGGAAAGAAGTTTCCTTCGAATGACTCGGGCTGGCTATCCACGTTCCTTCGTCCAGTCCCAAATTCGTATGATACCCAGGTGCTCCCATCCCCTCCCAGTTTTCAATCGTTTTTTACATATAGTGTATTTAGTGCATTCCATTTAGCATAATAAGTTGATAAGACTGAACAATCTTGTATAGAATATCCATTGTGTATAATGGTCTGCAACCTGAAAGGAATTATTTTAACTAATTATGTAATGTAACCGATGAAATTCCATGTGCCTGCAGTTGATATAAGCAATATTACGAAAATCACGTTGATAAGACTAGTTTGCTTACAAAATTAAAGAAGACTGCTGGGCATGATGAATAAATGTGAATAATATATTAAGTTCAATATAAATACTAGAATTGATGAATAGACGCACATACTGAAATAAATATCGAGTAAAAAGATTGTACGAAATGCGATAAATGAATTGTGATATAATAGGAAAATATGATTTTATGGAAAAATGATGTGACACTGTAAATTTATCTTTTGCTATGGTAATATGTTAATATTATTTGATAATACAATAATACTATAATATGATGGATACAATAGTACTATAATATGATAGTCTTATACAATGATACAAGGATATGATAGTATTATAGTGTAATATATGATAAAAGATATGATACTCTTATATGCTAATGTAATATAGTAGTACGACACGATAATATTATTAAATACATAATTTGACATTATATTGTACTATGATTGTGACATGATATGGTAGAAACATAGTTGGGTAATATGTTACGGTCGTGATTCTCTGGTTGGGCCACAGCCTCTGTCCAACTAACGAATTTGATTCGCTAGTTGGACCAACTTACAAATGTCAAAAACTCTCCAAAGAAGACAGATTGGTAGATAGATTGTCAAAGTAAATTTGGCATGAGATTTTGGCGTTCAGATGCTTTTTAGTTGGACAATGGTCCAACTAGCAGAGGCCCAACTAAAAAGCGGCCCAGTTAAAGAGTGTCCAACCAGCGAATCACGACTGTATACGACAATCTGATACTGTGACAATGCGATACTTCATTGCCTTGTCCAATCGTATGACACCCTAATGGTTTCAGCCCCTACCAGTTCTCATTCTTATATAGTATATTTATTGCATTCAATTTGGCGTCATAAAAAAAATAACGAATTAATGAATAAACTTAATATAATGTATACAATCATATTATACAGGTACAACAACCATGGTGTGCACGATGTAAACCATGCAATTTGACGATCAATATGGAACTAACAAACATAACATTAACTACAGGGAACAAAACCAAAATAACCTCTACAATCAATGAATAAAAATGTATTAATTACTGTGAATTCATTGATATATTGGATTAAACACCGTTACGAAAATACAACACATCTACACCGCAATACCTTTCTGGAACATTCGATGTTGATGATATCGGAGAGCACAAAATTACTTCTCTGCAAGTATGCCTACAAGATTTCAACGCGAGTCGTGCCAAACCGAAATTGTGTGCGCCCAAAATCTTAATATATATTGTTATATATACCTATTATATATTATTCTAGCATGCTTAAAAACGAAAACTGCCTCTGTGCACGTATGCGTAACAGTTTCTTCAGCGTTTGGTATCGTCTACGTCATCAATACCACGTTTTATAGGTCTTCTGCTCACCATCACTAACCATCTGGACGCAAGCCAGGACCGTGCTAAGAGAGACTTTGTTCCGAACCCATCTAAAGAAGTTCTCCGATCTGTCAACAAATTGAAACTAAACAGCTTCATATAATGCCCCATCATGTGCCGTGAAAGACAAGGCAACACACACAATCACAGAGACTATACCAGTATGTATTGATGCAAGCGGCATCCTGGTATAGTCTCCATGACTGTGCATGTATCGCCCTGTCTCTCAACATTCAACATTCGTGCGGGATTTGCTGGCTGATGTTCAAGCTAATAGAGTTATAGAAAATGTTTGTTAGCATTATTCAAGAAGATGAAGCAACCAGCCAACACCATAAAATTTCAAAGTTCTTCTCTTCTTTCTCACGCAACACACACTGTGTACTCCAAAGTGATCAGCAGAACACAACTTGAATTCCAATAAGAATATATACAATAATCTAATCGGGCAAATAATATTGAAGGCGAAGTGGTGTGCGTGACACGGAGAGATGTTTTCGAAAGCTAGACAGGAGGCGTGCGTTTTATAACAGAAAACCCCAACACCTGCCCGGCCGTGGCCTTATATTATATATAAATAATGAATAAAGAATAATTAGAACTCTCTCACCCATTTTGTCAGAATCCATTTGAAGTCATCATTCAATCAAGGTCGTATAATCCATATAGTTATGCACTCTACGACAGTCCTATACAATTGCACAATTTTCATGTGTAGATTTTTTAAAACTCCCCACACTACCGATTCACAACTACCATCACGTATTGTTTTATTCTCGCCATGTTCGTTTCTTCTCATTTTAATCATCGATTAATGACGAGGCACACTTCCACACATAAACAAGAGTGGCTTTTTTCAGGCATCACAAATTTTCTCCGAAAGTTTGCTATCGGATATTTAATGCAACCATTATTCATAAAGAATTATATGTTCAATGAACAATATCACTAGCAAATCACATAACTGAGTGAAACTTTTAGAACGACTTTTGCACACTGTCGAAGAGCGATATGCAGTTTCCCGACTGAGACAACACGTCTTTACGCAACCAGATACACATCTCGACTGATCAGACTACATAAAATGTGGTATATAAAAATCAAGGTTCCAATAAAATTATTTTCTTAAGGGGTTATATACAAAGTTGCGGCGAAAAAGTGAGCTAAATCCATGATTTTTTAAAAGCGCTTTATAAAAAATTATTTAAAAAACCGGAAGACAGTTCGTTGGTAGTACTATCGAAGATAGAAGATAGAAAGTTGAATTAAAAAAAAATTCAAGGTTGTCGGAGTTATGGCCCATCCCCCGAAGCGTGATTTTTGGCGGAGGTTTGCGGTGAACGCTCTCCAAGCCGAACCACTCAACAGAAATCAAAAACTTAAAAAGATTATTGAAGAAAAATAAATTGTGGTCTACTTGAATGGATCGGTTTTCCAAGAAAAAAATTTTTTCGTACAAAAAAACACGTTGACTAAAAAATTGAGTTTTTTGGTGTTCAAAATTTTAAACAAAAATTCATTGCAAAGAATCCAAATTTTTTTGATAAAAAAGGAACCGTTCAAGTACACGAGAATATAAATACAAACAAATCAAAAAAATAATTATGAAAATCGGATAAATAGTTTTTGAGATATCACGGTCACCGCAACGGTACTTTTGAAAAAACTTCATTTCGAGATAATTGCGTTTAAAGTTTTGTGTCAACTTCATGCGTGGAACCAGCGCGTTGCAAACGGCTGTAATTTAAAATCTAATGCTCCGATATGGATGAAATTTTACACAGATATTTTCAAAAGTATGTACTTTTAGAACATTCAATTTTTTTTTGATTTTTTGAGTTCAAACTTTGTATATAACCCCTTAAACGGGTTTTTCGATCAGCGCATCAAAAAATTTCAACAGGCCATTGTTCGAAGCGGCGTCCTGGCCGTCATAATACGCTTTCGGTTTGAGACGCGAACTACAGGTAGAAACCAGAAAGCTTCGCGTTGCGCTGTACATGCGTACAGGTCTCGAGAACGTATTTCACGGCATGATCTGTGGAGGCATCGCAGACTAATCGTGAGTTATAAAAACGTGTTTAATCCACCTAACAGTGTGATGAGACATTTCTTATAACTCTTATCACTCTTCGGATATTATATCGTTTGAGAACATTTAGAACTTGATGCTTCGCGATGTTTTTGATTACACATACTACATGGGATAGTGGCAGAACTCAGAGAATCGCTCAAATCAGCATAGGACAACATCAGTGCTAGAAATCTCAAACCAAATCAATGGGAAAGTGAAAAAATGGCCCATAAAATAGACATACCAACGAATTATTGTTAATGCTCTGTTAATAAAATATCTATATTGTGGTGGGAAAACTGAATTTTCCTAAAGGGGTTATATATTGTATTGAGCCAAATAAATCGAATTTTTTTTTGTTGAATCGATTTGAAGTTTATACTTTACTCAAATTTCCAACGCGACTGAGAACTAAGAAATCAACGCTTTTTCTTGAAAAGGGCGATACTAGCAGTGATACCATTCAAAGAAAATCAACAGTGAATATTTCCAGACTTGGTTTTATTTCCTATTTAAGAACTATTATGTTTTTTACATCCTAGATTGCATGATTCAGTGATCGAAACCCAAAACTTCTTAAAGTATTAGAAATTATTAAATTAAAATTTGTTTTTGCTATAGAAATTGACAAAACGATAGTATCGCCCCTTTGGCGATTGTTTACTTTTTCGGTCTCACCTATCAGCATTGAAGTATCGCGGGCGAAACTTTAAATAAACAAACAAAAATACAGTTTCGCCCGTTGTATTTTTTGCTGTAGTTTAAGAAAGCAATATCGTAGAATCAAAATTTTTAGGTTAATTTGTTGCGTTTCAAAGCCCTAATTGGCATGTATGAAAAACGCCCTATGTTTACATTTGTAAGTATGGCCCTTTTCACAAAAAAGAGTTGAAATGAAATCGCAGCTCCTTATATCACGCTATCTCTGAAGTGCATGCGTGCATAGTTTCAAATTTTACTTCAACATCGACTTTTTCTAAAGGTGACTTCCCAGTAGTATCCTTGATTTGAATTATTATCGCTAATCCTAATGCCAAAGAACAAATAAAAACCTCACGAAAACGAACCGTTTGGGAAAATCATCATCATTACTGGAATTTTCATTTTCACGAAACTTTTCGATAACCTTCCGTCACTTGCGTTAATGCACTGGGTGCACAGTGCTCTGAAAATCTAGCGAAATCGTTTTAGGGCACCAGCGGGTCTGTAAAGAATACTAAAAATTAATTTCTATTCCATAATTTTCAGTTCAGCAATTCGAGAGATCGTGCTCACCGCAAGCCATGAAAAATAGACTACGTTGTGAAGTGATGGTCACTATATATTAAAAAATCACGTTAAATAAAAAATTGAGCTATTAAAAAATTTCAAATAGTTTATAATTTTCACAAACTTATTAGGAAAAATTGTGTAATAAACTTTCGTAATATTGTGGACAAAAAAAGCTGAAAATTTAAGTATTTTCTCTATCTGCAACATATAAACCCTTAAGTATACCAATTAATTGGTATACGAATTGGAAAAGGTTCGCCAAATTTTAAAAGAAGTCTATAAAATAACCCCTTGAAAACTACCTAAAAATTGTTGTAGTTCGATGCAATGAAAAAATCTCCAAAAATGAATTGTACCTATTAATGTGAAAACAGCGAATAATACATACAATAAAGACCCATTTTTATCAATCTCATGGTGTATTTTGGGCTGACAAAATGGGGACATTGACTAAATCGGGCATTTTTTTCTTTATAATAAACTGAAGCTGTTAAAATATTCTTCTCGTCCCTTGATGTAGTCTGATAACTATTTCTGATTATGATGAACTTTTTATTTTCGCATATTTCGCATATCTTCATGATAAGGAAAACATGCTCAAGAAAGGATTTACTCCAATTCAGTCTTGTTCGTCTGCTAAAGCCCATCAAACATATGTTCATATTTGGCTGATAAAATCGGGGTTTCAATGTGTTATAATAGATATTCAGCATTCGAAGAAGTTTCTTGTGAACGAGTGTAGAACGACTTTGTTTCTACTTACTTGAAGTCAGCGGCGTAGCCAGGGATTCAGTTTGGTGGGGGTTTGGTGAAAATCGATCATACTGTCCAAACGGCATAATTCCGAAAACGTAATTTTTGAAGTTTTAAAATTATGCAGAATTAATTTTTCAGAAAATAGTAACAGAGTTCGTGTCTTTAGCGAATTTGTTGAGACTTTATTGTAGTCATGAATATTAACCTGAGAAAATTCACCATACATACTTCTTGGACGATATACCGTCAAAATTATTTTATCAAATGATGCACTGTTTAACGTTTGTGAAACTCATCGAAGATACTAAACCTTCGAAATACGCGGGTTAAAAATGATGTTATCTTGACCTTAAATTACTGTTTTTAAACATTTGACCTATACATATAATTGGTCATATAACAAAAATTAAATGCTCATCAAAATCGATCAGGAACTGCTAGAATCGAATGGAAATCGTCATTTTTCATAAATTTCTCTCTACATTCGGAAAGTGTTATCCTCGTTATTAATCATATTACGTTTTCGTCTCAACTCGACGAATTCCCAAAATAAAAACCTGTTTTAATCCACCTAGTGGTGCAATTGTGCTTGTCTCATTTGTCCAGACTACGATTCCATGGCTGGTTATGTTCAATACAATGGTGGAAATGAATATTACATGTTCAGTACGATTTGCACATACATACAATGGATCTTGAGATACTATGTGATACTGAAACATCGCTTGAAACCAGCGGCGGTTCATGGAGAAAGATCCGGGAGGTCCAGGTCCTGCCGAAAATTTTCAACTTGTTAAGAAATTTTAAACTAGTTTTAATTTTAAAGTAGCAACCCCTCACTGCATACTCCCTCCGGGCCGGTATAATTGACGATTTTTGGAGTGATTGCATAACCTTTCTATATGAGAAAGGCAAAAATGTACCAAAGTCCAAAG
This sequence comes from Topomyia yanbarensis, assembly GCF_030247195.1. NCBI lineage: Eukaryota > Metazoa > Arthropoda > Insecta > Diptera > Culicidae > Topomyia > Topomyia yanbarensis. The sequence goes on along the minus strand of NC_080671.1, from coordinate 323,249,945 downwards.
AAGTCAATTTTTGTCAAACATCTCAATGTTTCATGCATTTGGCATCAAAAATACAAATTTGATTTTGAAAATTTTTCATTTCAGTTTATATGGGAATTTGCTGTGTGATTGCACTCTTCAACTCGTAACTCCGGAACCGGAAGTCCAATCAATAAACAAATTCAATAGCAGCCGATGGGAAGGTTGTACCTTTCATTTGAGACTAACTTTGTGCAAATCGGTTCAGCCATCTCTGAGAAACAGAGGTCACATTTTTTCCACATACACACATACGCACACACATACATACACACACAGACATTTTCCGATCTCGACGAACTCAGTCGATTGGCATATGACACACGGCTCTCCGGGTCGGGATTAGATTGACGAATTTTAGAGTGAATGAGAAAGGCAAAAACATTTTTAGCAAATGTTGAAAGTTATGCATTTTTTTGGTGAGCAGTTCTATGTTTCATAGACATTAAATCAATTTTAACTTCGCTTCCTATTAAATAAAGACCCTTATTACAGTACATTTCTACAAAAACGAGCTCAATTTGAAAATAAATCTGAGGATAATGATTGATTACAGAACTCTGGAATTTTCTATTGGAATGTTTTCAGGCAGGAATTTGATATTGATGCTATTAGACAACTGTGAAATCAAGACCAATAGATCAGTTACATATCAGGACCCCATTCCGACAATTTATCAAAAGTCCTCATGATGTTTACAACAACAGGTTATCAATCTACGGATCAGATAATTGTTATTGTAATATTGAATTAAATCAGCCTGCATCAATAAATTTTCAACTTAAATCCAATTTTTTTCTTTGGGTGTGGTGGGAGGGAGGGGGGGGGTTGTATGGTGTTAAACCCCAAAACCTTCTCTTGACTACGCCGTTGCTTGGAGTTATTTATTTCGCTTTTCATTTTCCGATATGTTTCAGATCGATCCGATGGTTATAAGTTAGAAAAATTGCAGTCAGAAGGTTCGTACAAATGAACATTTTTGTACTGATAAGTTATCAATTTCCTTCCAGACAACTTGGAAGTGTTCGGTGATTATTTCTAGTTGTTGTAGATAGTAAAATGAAATGCAAAATTCGTTTTATCGAAATAATGTTTAGCTTATTTCAATGGATTATTACTATATTGAACAATAAATAGGCGACAAAGAGTAATCAACAAACAACAAACCATAACTTTTAAAGTATTCAAAATAGATATTTAAAGTCTTTAGTAAAGTTATTCGCAAAAGTAAGAGCTACAAATTTGCTGAAGACTTTTCGATATAATCACTTCCAAGAAAATTTGTGAAAATATCTCACTCATAGGGGGATTAATCAGCAAAAGCATAATACCAAAAGAAAGGGCATATTGCCTCTATTAAATTCTCCGAAGATACTATTGACCTAAAATAAGCCGTTTTGGCGTTAATAATAGATTACATGTTTTTGGTCATATTTCTGGCAATGGGAAATGATAAAAATCTTTCGTCCGCATTTAATGTTAAATATCTCTTTTGATAATAGTCCGATTTCAACAATCTATAGCTTGTTCGAAAGGTATTCGTTAAAGCTGTCTAAAAACATATAAATTGTTAATCTATTATGTCAATTTCGGCAGATAATTTAAAAAAAACTGCAAAGAACGCCATTTTTACGCATTCAAACATTCATATCTTGGAAACTAAACATCAGAATCAAAAACAAATTAATAGCGTTCATACTGTTTTTTAGTTCTTTCATTTAAAATTGGTTTGGATAAGATCGGTTCAGCCATTGCTGAGAAACACGAATGAGAATTTGTCCGTTACATACACACACACACACACAGACACACACACACACACACAGACATTGTCCCAAATCATCGAGCTGAGTCGATTGGTATATAAGACTCGGCCCTCCGGGCCTCGGAAAAAATCTTGAAAGTTTGAGCGAATTCTATACATTTCTTTTATAAGAAATGTAAAACAGTTATAAAAACACAGTAAACGGTTAAAAATGAAAAATTTTGGTCAAAATTGTTTGTCACATTTTAGTCCGCCACATTGGAATCGCCATTTTTATTTTTTTTATTTGGATGCATATTAACTCAAATTCGTGATCATAAATTACAATTTTTTATCGATCTTAGCTGCCTTTTTAGTAAGGGTCCACCATATTGGATCGGCCAATTTGAATTTAGAAAAACTGACATCAAATTTGTAATCAGCGATGTCGAAATCCCGTAATTGTTACAAAATATTGAAATTCTACCACGGATAATTTATCGAAAGTGTTCTCAAAACATGATTTTTCAAAATTGCGTCAAATCTCATTTGAAAACGGTTCAATTTCAAGTCTTCATCTTTTGACCTGTCGGAAGAAAACCTTATTCATTGGAGGAATGACCTATAAAATCTGCAAATTCTGTATATTCACTATTTTTAGTGTAGCCTTAAAGTGGACGAAAGGCTAAAATATGATTCAAAAGTTTAAGATCGCACCTTTATGTCAAATTTAAGATATTTTTAATGATTATAGAGATTTTAACCTTAGAGTCATTTGCCTCTTTTCGCGCTAGAGAAATCTCTTTGGAAAAATCTTTAACTTTATGTGCGGGGTTGGTAATCGAACCCAGGAAAGCTGCGCACAAGGTAATCGATTTACCAACTACGCTATGCCCGCCCCCCCCAAATTTAATGTTTTTTACCTGTTCAATAAATTTAGTCTATTTCGAGGCTTTATTATACGTTTTGTGTTTCAAATCGATCTTGAAGCAGCAGGCTGTACGCAGTTTTGGAATTCCTTAGACAGAACGTCACTACGGGCGCCATTTTATTTTTTTCGTCTTGAAAAAATTGTAAATGAAGACGAAAATATAAGCTTTTTGAATCTTAAAACTGTTTCCTTCTATGTTTTTAATTGGCCCACAAAAATTCAAATTTTGCTTACTTTTCGGTCATTCGAATGCGAACCTGCTCTTAAACAGAACACTTTTTCGTTAATCGTAATCGGTACATTGAAGAACATTCACATTTTATCTTGAAAAAATGATAATTTTGGAAGCGGTATAATTCTTCGAAACAAGAGGTTTATATACATGATTTTAATACAAACTTAAGATTTTAAGCTTGTGGTTACAACTTATTGGGAGGGACGGGCATAACGCAGTTGGTACATAGCTCACCTGGGTTCGATTCCCGCAGAAATTGGAAATTTTTCTTAGGACATTTTTCAAACCCCAAAAAAGAGCCGAAGACACTTTGGTTAAAATCTGTATAAAACAAACAAAAAATAACTCTTGGGTATCCTTGAATTCGTGAAATTTACCATTTTTTTAGAAACTTCTTATTTTTAAAATATATTTTTACTCGAGCATCCTCACCAACCAATTTTTTATTCAAATATTGTTTTGATTAAATGTCGCTCTAGACAACGTACACTGATGTGTTTTTCAAACGTGCTAAATCCCGGATTTTTTCCCCAAAATATTATAATACATCAAACTAGGGAAGAATTGTCTGAGGAATCTAAAATTGAAAGAATTTTGAAAGAAAAATTCGTTGGTACGGAAACCTGATACCTGATTTACTCTAAAATTCACCCATACAAAAATACCCTGAACTAAGTTGTTGCAAAGAGCTGAAACGTTTTTTAAATTGGCATTTTTTCTCAAGATATAATATGAATGCTTTACAATGCATGGATTACATATCGAAAAAGTAAAAGTACTATTTACAATATCGCTCAAAACTCTACCAGAAAAACTAAACAGAATTAGATTTTATCAAGTTAAACCAGAGTTAGATAGATTTAGAATTTCCGACCTAATTTTTCGGACTAAATAATTTATAGCCCGTTTTACCCCACTCTCAACCTCTCGAACAAAAGGTTCGAAAAACTGGTTCTTAACCGTTGTGTGTCCGACGCGGTACCCGGGTACCTTTTTAAGTTTCAATTAATTAAATTCCTATGTTTTATCCATAGCTGGAAATTGAAACTTTGTGACATCTTAGAACTTCACTAAGTCAAGCTTTTGGGTTAATAATATTGTTGATATAGTAAGGGTGGGAGTGAGGAGGGGCTCCTGATTTTTTTTACTACGTAACAGGCCGACGTGGGTACCCGGGTACCCACAAAACTAAAATGCCCATAACTAAGATAATATCCAACCGATTTCGATACTTTTGGCCGTTTTGGATTCAGGAACTCATCCACTTTTGGACTTGGTAAAAATGAATCGGGTTAATTCATTCGGTTCCCGAGAATCCGGGTTTCCGGAAGCAGGTTCCAGTGCTGGGGTACTATTTGCGAACTTCAATGGAATGCTAGCAATATGGGTATCAAAGTTCTTGGAATTGCATCAGTAGGCTGTATCTCGTGGTTTTGGAACCATTTGGTGATTTGACCCCGGAACGGACATTCCGGAGCAGGTTCCCGTGGGGCCGTGAGTGGCCATTCCATTCCAATTTCATTTTTCAAATTGCCATAGGGTCCCGTAACAATAAAAAACAGACTTCCGAGACAATTTGAAGAGTTTTGATACTCATATTGCTAGTACATTATTAAAATTTACAAATCATATCCTAGTACTAGAACATTACTCCGGAAAACCCGGATTACCAAAAACGAGATCCATTATTCCGGTTCTATTGCACGGAATTAAAAAATGGACGAGTTCCTGAATCCAAAATATCTAAAAGTGTCCAAATCGGTTGAGGGAGGCCATAGTTATGAGCATTTCAATTTGTGGGTACCCGGGTACCCTCGTTGGCCTGTTAAAGGTGTTTTTTTTGTTGGACACATAACTGTTAATAATAACGCCATGGTTGTATGCAAGTGCAATTTACAGAGAGAATTCAATATATTTCCAACGTCGACAATAATATCAATGAGCTGAACATAAATCCAAAGTAATCTCAATTTTCAACAAACAATCCAACTCTACGCATAATGCCACTCACCTCTTCTTCGTTGCTAGCCGTGTTCACCGAGTCCATGCTCTGGGAGAGCGCCAACGGGGCCATCGGGGTCATCTGTCCCATTGAGTTATCCATTTTCACGTTGCTACCGGCGAGACTATTTTGCGTCTGCCCGAGGCTGTGATTGTTGTTGGCCGCGTTCACGTTGAGTGTACCGTTGATGGACTGTGTACCGACAGCCGGATTGGTTTGGGCTACGATTGGTGATGTGAACATGGATTGCTGACTGTGACTGTTGGATGTGATCGCAAGTGAAACCGACACTAGCTGCTGCTGTTGCTGCTGAACGGCAACACTGGTGACCGATTCTAGCAGCTGATTTTGGAAACGGACTTGTTGTTGTTGCTGTTGTTGTTGTTGTTGCTGCTGCTGTTGCTGTTGGAACTGATGATGGGCCGCCTGGGCTTGGTGATGTTGCAGCAGGGCTGCAGCGGCTACGGCGGCAGCAGCCGGAGCCTGTTGGTGCGCGGAAACTAGACAGTTACCTAGGGCCGGTATAGTTGCTGCACCGGCCAGCGGTGTCGTGCACAGTCTCTTCGGCGATAGGACTTGTGGGGCGCTCGCTACCGTGATTTGCGGCGCTGGCCTTCGTTTCACCACTGTCGACGAAATGGTGACGGAATTTAAGGACGCACTGTTGAATCGAACACCATGTGTCGATTCTAAAAGGAGAGAAGAAAAAAAAGAAAACAACCATTAAATATAGATTGAAATAAAAAACCGGGTAAAATTTGCGGTTAAAGGAATTGATTTAAATTTCAATTACTGCTCATTGATCGAGCTATGCATAATTAATTATTTCTCTCCAACCAAACACGCGAATGATACCCACGTGTGCGGATTCGTCGCTATTATAGTCGAACGCGTTAGTAACCGAGTGATACCATAAAATCCAGGTATCAGCGTTCTGATTTATGTACCCCGACCAAACCGAATGACCGCGACGCGCGAGAAACCTAACGCATCAGTCAGCCTGGTCCCAATCCGAACGCTGCATAATTAATATTTTCAAATTAAAAATATATCGAAAACAGCTGAGGTTTCACGCCCGTCCACATAAGCTACCGGTGCATCCAATTCCGTTCAGTGATTAATATACTAACTATTTGAAAAATGGAAACTGCAATTTGCCTGTAAATTGTTCATTAATATGAAATTAAACTCGACCTTCGCCTGCACCCGATTGGACCGAGAGCGAGAAGTAAACAAACGGATAGCAGCTGACACGCACGTTTGCCTTCATACGTTATTCATCTTTTTCGCACCTATGCCGTTGGTGGAGAAGGATTTACGTTAACTGATTTTGTTGAAATCTAGATTAACTAAGTTTATTTGGTCGCTTGTAAGATACCTAGAACCGAGTTAACGATGCTTGGGAGCGGTACATCAGGGGCACTGTGCGTTTCGAATATTTTCACGAAATTTAAATATACAAATACACAGTTTGAATTACTAGGTACAGTGAAATTTTACTGGGCTTTTGAACAGCAAACCCTTTGGTAATCAATTTAGCGAATTTTCCGCAATGTTTCTCTTTTATCCAAATGTAAAAAATACTGATTAGTCAGAAACATTGTCAGGTCGTTAGCGGTATCCTTCAGCTGAGGATTGCTGACTTCAACTGTAATTTTATAATTGAATTTGACGAATTGCCAGTGAAAGTATCTTTTAATCAGCTTTAATCCTTGAATTTTTTTGGTTTGAAAAAAGTTTTGTAGGTGGGCTTCGTGATAAGAAATACGTAAATAATGTTGAAAATTCTTGAAAGTAATGGATTTTTCATTAAAGCCTTAAAATAAGTAGGCCGTCTAGAGGCGGTGTTGGGCATCTGGGCGAATAAAAAACAAAAACTTTTTTTCTTCTAGTTACTTCAACATAAGCGAATACAGATGGTTGCTTATATTTTGGACTCCATCATAACTCAAATTACCTAAACTGTAAGGAGTATATCTCCAGTGCTTTGGTTGTTTAATTATTGACTTCTAATTTATAGTAGGAGCACGGTGTCTTTTTCGAACAACTTTATTCAAAAAAATCGGTATCCGCGAAACTTCAGGATACGACAGAATGGACTTTTCCCTTTCATTTGCAATCGATCGTAAAATAATCGGTCGGGCGGTCTAGAACAACTTTTTATTTAAAGATTTTTGTTTGAAAACATACGTTTTACAGTGATACTAGTTCACATTTTTGCCACTAGGTGGTACAATAGACATTCAAATAATACTAAAATTGAGAATTTGATGAAAAATTTCATCGTCTTCACCTTTATAGAGAAATATAAATTGATATGAAATCATCCGAGAAAGTTATTAACATTTTATCAGATTTTAGATTGGCATAGGGCCTACTGGTTAACAACTCGTTTTGCAAGGACTCATAAAAAATTGTTGGGTTTTGTTGAACAGTGTATTCAGATGAATTTAGGTGTTTACAAAGTCTCATTTAAATGGAAAAATTATATTTTCAGATTCCATCGGTTCTTGGGCGCCAATGACATTTTATGAATATGGAAGTATAAGAAGAACAAATCTAACAATTCATTTTTTTGGTCTTTTGGCTTAAGTGCCAATACCTTATTTAGGACTGGTGGTATCCGCTCCCGTCATACCTCTGTTCACTGGACAAGGGACCAGAAATCGACAGTCTTCATTAGCTCTGTCACCCACCGAAGTACGATGGGTAATGAACTAAAAATTAGACATCAGACGATTATAAAAACCCGGGCCTTGGTATCTAGCGGGGAAATTAAATAGATCAAATGTGTTGGGGTGATCAGCTGCCGTTGTGTGTAGTTCCTCGCTTTACAGGCAGGGTACGATCACCGTCGCCAATGGGATAATCATATGTTCTTTCTGGGATGTCACCATACCCAGAGATAGCATAAGGGTTAGTGCATTGGACCGGAGTCTCAAAGGTTGCGAGTTCGAGTCTCGCCTCTGAGGGGATTTTTTTTCACATGATTGCTTTGCTTTACTCACCATTTCCGATCGTTTTTCCCCGTTGGATACCACCAGTCCCAGAAGAACAAATGTTGACCAGATTTCTGATCACAAGATACCATGCACAAGGTAAAATATAATTGGCTTAAATTCACAATTTTTTTTTGAATGAACTTAATCAGACAATTCGAGCCATTGTAACAAATGACGGATTTTTTTTAGCTTTTGATTGAAAATTAGTTTAGTCCTCTTCAATATTAAAAATAAAACGATTGTCGAAAGTCTTGGGAAAAGGCATCAAAAACAAGTTACATAATTTCCTTTAAAAGCATCGCGCTGAATCATACATTCAGTAAATTCTTCTAGTAATTTAAGCCTTTTTATTGAATATTTCTCGCGTAATATAAGAGCCTATATCAACAAAACTAAAAACTCAGTACAGAATTTGGAGACCAACACCTCTTTCGAGTAAAGGTTGTAATTACTATATCTGCTTTTATATTGAGCGTCCTTTTTATAATAATATTTATTTATTATTATTTATCATTGACTATTGTGATTTGCGTTCAACGTATAGCAATTTCGGAATTTCTTCTCAAAGAGACTTAATTATGACAGTATGCTTTGACATCTTTCTCCTAAATTATGTGAAATGTGTGCCTTTTAAAGCCAAAGTGTGATTGGAGTACAAGAAAAGTCTTGTAGGTATATTGCTCGATGAACAGAAATCCTCCAATTTTTCCTAAAAGTTAACAAATTTATACTAAATCTCATAAAATTGTATATTTTTTATCATTTTTATACTAATTTCAAAACCGTTAATCAGGATTTTGAAATGACTAAATATCTAATCAAGTTTGTTGAAATATAAATGTTTAAATTTCAATAATATGTATCTTACAGGATGTTGATGGAAAAGGAGGTTGGTTCAAGGTTATATCAGTAATCCTCCAGAACGAGGGTAGAAATGAAAAAGTAGAAATAAATATAGTTTTGACAGAAAAAAAACCTGTTCCTTTTTACCACATTACCCAGCAACTTTGAAAAGAGTCTCAATTTAATACAAATTTTGTCTGCTCTTCTATATACCTTCTTGGTCATGAAAAATTATTTGCATGTAAGAACCGGTGGAATCTGGAATTATATTTTTTCTGCATTCTGGTTGGGCTTTTCAGCACTCAGATTTCTCTGAATACACTGTTCAATTAAAGCAAACCATTTTACACAAATATGAAATTGGCTTATTAACTAAGGCTCCATGTAAATTTAAAACATTGGCAAAATTTAGTAACTTTCTCGAATGATTTTAGATCGATTTGTAGTTCTCTATATAGTTGTAGACAATGAAATTGCCCATCTAATTCTCAGTTTTAGTAATATTTGAATGTCTTTAGCAACACCTAGTGGTAAAAATGGTAAATCAGTTTCATTGTAAAACCTACGTTTTCAAACAAAAGGTCTGTAAAATTCAAAGTTGTTCTGGAGCCCCGACAAAATATTTTACTTTTGATTGTAAATGAAAGGGCAAAGTTCATTCTATCACATACTGGAGTTTTAGAGATGCCAATTTTTTTTCGAATAAACTTGTTCTACCAAACACACCGTGATTTTATCTACATAAGTATCCCATTCTGGAAATAACCACATTGATGAGATGGCAGAGAATTTATCTAAACCCTCGATCCCCCCGCCACAGTCGAGCACTTGCAGCCAGCGATCATCAGTCGTCCCGGTCCTGTGTGTGGGATGGGTGAAAGGGTCTTCCAACCTGCCGCAAATGGCAAGTATACATCTGTTCCGAACACTTCAAGCGCTGATGTATTCTTCGCTTCCAGTTTTTTGCCTTTTGCTCCGACATCTTGTTATCAGATGCCAACCATTTCTCTCGACGACGACGATAGTCGTGTTTTGGGGCGCAACGCAGTTGATTCGGGATGCCTCGAATCCCTCACCACAATCGACCAGGCAACCGTGAACCGTTCCGATACTGTTCGTGAGATTGACGAAAGGATCTTCCTACACGGCAACATGGCTTCGCTCTCTGCTGTACCTGATCCGTCCTCCAACAACATCGAGGTTTACTACCAGAATGTTGGTGGCCTAAATTCATCAACGGACAGCTATTTGCTCGCGACCACGGGTTGCTGTTACGACGTTATCGCCTTGACCGAGACGTGGCTCGACAACCGTACTCTGTCTCGCCAGGTCTTTGGTTCAACATTCGATGTCTACCGCTGTGACCGTAATGCCCTCAACAGCCACAAGACATCAGGCGGTGGTGTGCTTATCGCCGTTCGGCGTGGTATAAAAGCCCGAGTGATCAACGATGACCGGTGGGCGAGCTCCGAGCAAGTGTGGATATCAGTGAAACTTGCCGATCGCAATCTGTTCCTGTGTGTTGTGTATTTTCCACCTGACAGAATTCGTGATTCCAGCCTGATCGATGTACGAAAGATCCGTTTCTTTTATCGCCTCGATCGCCGCCCCGTCTGATGATATCGTTATACTGGGCGACTTCAACTTACCTGGCTTGACGTGGTGCCAAGCAAGTAATGGTTTTCTACGATTGGATATCGAAAAATCTGCGCTTATTAACAATGCCAGTTGTATTTTGGACAACTACAGCAGCGCAACTCTTCGGCAAATTAATGATGTCACCAACGAGAATGGACGTACATTGGACCTCTGCTTTGTAAGTGCCCGGGACTGCGCTCCGTACTGCTGCACTGCACCGACTCCTTTAGTCAAGCAGGTGCGTCATCATCCCCCACTACATCTTGTATTCGCTGGTAACTTAGGAGTGAATTTTGAAGACGTCTCAAGCTCTATCGTCTACGATTTTAAAAACGCTGACTACGACAGCATCGTTAGCACGCTGTTGGATATAAACTGGGACGAAAATATTAACAATGACGACGCGAACGAAGCAGCGATGACGTTTTCTAGTATTCTTAACTACCTTATCGACCGCCATGTACCAAAACGAACAATTAGTACCGATGAACACCCTCCCTGGCAATCAACCGTCCTAAGACGTTTAAAATCTGCCAAACGAGCTGCATTTAAAAAATTCTCGAAGCATAAGACACTTGCATTACGAAATCATTACTTTCAACTCAACCACGAATACAAACAACAAAGCAGACGCGCCTTTTTTAGACACCAGCGAAACGTCGAGCGTCAACTGAAATCCAAGCCCAAGTCGTTCTGGAAATATGTTAACGAGCAGCGAAAGGAATCCGGTTTGCCATCTTGTATGTCGTTTAATGGAGTTTTAGGCACCGACACTAAGGAAATTTGCCAACTGTTCTCCGACAAATTTTCAAGCGTTTTTTCCAACGAGCGCTTGCCACCACAACAAGTCGCTGCCGCCGCTAATTTAACTCCTTCTCTAGGACGAACCATCAACCGAATTTGTGTCGATAATGCTGCCATTCTTGCAGCAAATGCCAAACTGAAAGCATCTTGTTCCCCAGGTCCAGATGGTGTTCCCTCGATTTTTGTCAAAAAGTGCATCAGCGGGCTTCTTGAACCACTTCGGCGAGTCTTCGAGCTATCACTCACTACTGGTACATTCCCTTCCTGCTGGAAAGCAGCGCACATGTTTCCAGTTCGTAAAAAAGGAAACAAATCGAACATTGACAATTATCGGGGAATCTCGTGTTTAAGTGCTGTATCAAAACTGTTCGAGCTGGTTGTGTTAGATCCTATTTTCTTTCACTGCAAACACTACATTGCAGATGACCAACACGGTTTCATGCCTAAACGATCGACAACGACAAACCTGCTCTCGTTCACAACATATGTAATGGATGGATTCGCTGACGGATTGCAAACCGATGCTATTTATATGGATCTATCTGCGGCCTTCGACAAAATCAACCATGATATCGCAATAGCGAACCTGGACAAACTCGGCATTCATGGACAACTTCTGCGCTGGTTTCGTTCCTACCTCGATGGAAGGCAACTCCAAATCAGCATTAAGGACTGTCTATCTGCACCATTCTTCGCTACATCCGGCATACCACAAGGAAGCCATCTCGGTCCAGTAATATTCCTCGTCTACTTTAATGACGTCAATTTCACATTACAAGGACCCCGCCTTTCTTTCGCCGACGACATGAAAATTTTTCAACAAATACGGGATAAAACCGATGCCGAGCTTCTTCAGAGGGATCTGGACAGCTTTAGCACGTGGTGTGATCAAAACAGAATGGTTTTAAACCCGAGCAAATGCTCAATCGTTACGTTCACGCGGAAACGCCAACCGACTCAGTTTAACTACCATTTCTTCGGCTCGAGCATTCCAAGACACTCTCACATCAAAGATCTCGGAGTCATCATGGATTCGGCATTAACATTCAAACCACATACGTCATACATCGTGGATAAGGCATCACGACAGCTTGGGTTCATCTTCCGAATAGCGAAAAACTTCAGGGACGTATATTGTCTTAAATCGCTTTACTGCGCGTTGGTCCGCTCAACGTTAGAATATTGTTCAGCTGTTTGGAATCCGTACTACCAGATCGGGATTGACAGAATCGAGGCTGTCCAACGCAGGTTCATACGCTTCGCCCTTCGTCATCTCCCATGGCGAAACAGATTTCAGCTGCCGAGCTATGAAAACCGTTGCCAGCTTATACACCTCGATACACTCAGCATTCGGAGGGACTGCTCTCGAGCCCTGTTCGTCTCGGACTTACTCTCTGCCAGAGTGGATTGCCCTACAATCCTCGGACGTCTGGATCTTCAAGCCCGCGTTCGAGCTCTACGTAATAACTCCCTTCTGCGAGTTCCGTTCAGGAGAACCAACTATGGTTGCCAGAGCGCTGTAACCGGACTCCAACGAATTTTTAACAGTGTGGCGACGGCCTTCGACTTCAACCGGACGCGGAATGCTATAAAAGCGAAAATGTTGTCAATTTTAAAATGTAATTAGTTTAAGCAACCACCATTGGGGCCAAGGGGCTTGTTGGTGAAGGTAATAAACATAAACATAAACTGAAAGTCGCCATCTTGGATATTTAAATTGCTTCTGACATCGATTTCCGTCATGTACTCGTCAACTCCATTCCTAAAAACACTCAACTTTTCTTGGTTAGTTAATTGTTATCTAAAAATATGTTGACTTGTATATTGTATATAACGTCATACTGTAATGTATGTGCTGAAACTCTTACGAATATTGTTCGTCAAACAAGAGTTCTTTATTTCGAATTTAGTTTGTAACAAAAAGTTATGCAAGTCAAATATTACGTAAAAAAAATTCGCACAGATAATTTTTATGAATGAAAATCATGAAATCATGAATGAAATGAATAACATGAAAAATATTACAAAAATGAATACAAATAATACATGCATTAACATCATTACAAAAATAAATAAATTAAAATGTTTTTTTTAATTTTTAAATATGTATAAAACGATTAAAAGGCATCAGGAATCAGAATATATTGGCATAAATGGCACGTTCCCCGTATGTAGTATGTAGGGATTTGTGCCTTGCCGTGTGTTTTCATCAGTTCTTGAGCGGAAGGAAAGGATAAGGAGGTGTGGGGAAGTAGAATTGAAAGGGTGGGCAAAATAACAGCACAAAAACAAAAATAAACAACAGGTAAGTTGAACTCACAAGCAGTTCAACTTGCCTGCGAATAAGCCTAAAGCTCTTTACCACATTGGTAAAGAAACTTTAGTATGTCTCTGAGTTTCAAATATGGTTTCGTCAATATAAGGACGGCCGATGACTCGAAATCGCAATTACGCTACCGCTGGACAGTTGCATATCATATGATATGAGGTTCCGTAGTCGGATTCACAAAGATCACACGAAAAAGACTCAGCGCGCTGAATAGTTACCATGTGATAATTGAGTTTGCAGTGGCCGGTTAAAGCCCTGGTCAGCATGTCGCAGTGGAGCCTCGAAAAATGCAGGAGATTTTTCGAAATCACTGGGCACGGTTGTTCTAGAAACGCCTTTGGTTGGCGACACGTTTATAGATTTCTCCAATAATTGCGATGCTCGGACAAAGCCCAGGACCGTATTTTTCCCTTATCCAACTTGTCGAAATTGGCAGCGCGGGCTCAGGACCAACGAAGTCAATCGCTGAACCTGTCCTGGCTAATTCGTCAGCCCATTCATTTGCAGTAATACCGCAATGTCCAGGCACCCAGACAAGGTAGATAGTGTTGACAATGCTTAGTTCTTCGGTTTGGATTCGGCACGCGATCACTAGCTTGGACCGGGATTTGTCTGAGCTAAGGACCTTGACTATCAGAGCAGAAGTTTATAACTTCGCCGGACAAACTCAGTTGAAGGGCCGATTGTACCCCGCACATAAACGCAAATATTTCTGCTTGGAATACAGTACAGTATCTACCTAGTGAGTGAGATTGTTCCAATCTCATTTCACGACAGTAGACACCAGCACCAGCGCGTCCCACAGTGGCACGACGAGTGACAAAACCCCAAAAATCAATGTCTTGTAATTCTTTTGTAAATATTTATTTTATTTTTCTCTCAGTTTGAATAAAGATATTTCAAAATTTTACTATAATCGGATGAAAAATGAATTTTTAACTTGTCGTTGAAGCAAGTGATGTCAAGGATTTCTGTTCAATTCAATTCATTAGAATTTTTAGTACCGTACGATTTCAAATGGCGATATCTCAAGAACTACACAGCCGATTGGAGCAGTTTTAAGTTCATGGAAAAGAAGAATTAATATGCTAAACTATAGATGGGAGATTTTTGTGCAAAACTGATTTACGTTTGTTCTATATTGAAAAAAAAAAAACAATTTAAAAGTTTCATATCATATCAGTAATTTATCTTTATACGTCTTCCAATTTTTGAGATGGTCTCCCATGGGTACTTTATCATGAATCTGACTCAAAATTTAGTGTAGTTTCAAGATATATAGGGTTCATCTTGCGCATTTTTGCGCCGAAGTTGGTATATCTATGTTTTTTTTTAAATACCCATATGGAAACGCCCAGTAGCTCATAAATCTCCTTACAAATTAATTGCCGAAACAACATCATATTACTGAAAAATTAGTGATTTTTACTGGTTTTGTCAACCATTTCTGCTATCCGATGAGATTGGCTACACATGCGTATGAACCAGGAGCGGATCCAGAAAAAAATTTCGGAGGGGGTCTGAAATTTCGATTTTGAAATATTCATTGTACAATACGTAATATGTAATACCCTCATTTAATTAAAATCAGTGTTGGTGAACGAATCTGATTTGGAATGTTTTAGAATTTAGAATGAATTTAAAATAGAAACTACTTTAAAATTTCTCATGAAGTTAAAAATTTTCGGGGGGGGGGTCCGGACCCCCAAGACCCCCCCTCTGGATCCGCCACTGGTATGAACAGGTGCCACTGTGCGTCCCTCCATTAGAGAATTGTCAGTGTAACAGACCACTTGCGTTTGTTGTTGTCTTTCCATATAGCCAGACAACCACTCCTCTCGAGAGGGAATCTTCACAGGGAATGTCCTGTAAGGAAAACAACATTTGAGTATAATATCGCTTGGAGCAAAAATATCTTCACCCCATGTAATCATTTGTGACCACAATCGGGTATGACTGGTAGCAAGATCAACATGGTTACTGTTCCAAAGCCCACTAACCTGCAGCACATGATAGTGCTTCTTGTTTGAGGTATATGTGTAATGGTTTGATATTTAGAAGTGTCTCAAGAGCAGCAGACGGAGTCGTGGTGAAAGCACTAGTCAACGCCATGAGCGCCATTCTTTGCAGATGGTTTAGCTTTGACTGGACTGTCATCACCTCTCCCCTCTGCCACCACACAAGGCATCCGTATGACAATATTGGACGTACAATTGGCGTGTAAATTCAATAGATGTATTTAGGTTTGAGACCCCAGGTCTTTCCAAAAGTTCGTCTGCAATAATTGAGCAATTCAAATGAATGAAAGTAATAAAGACGAATATGATTATGTAATGTAAATAGGTAATGTTACTATATGCTGCACAAAAACAATAAAATTAATAAAATAAACAGGATGAACTGATGGAAATGAAAAAAATGGTATAAAATATAAGAAATAGCTTTAAATGAAGCCACAAAAGATAACCTGAATAGTGGTCGCAGTGGCAAAGTTTCCCCCAACAACAAAAAATGAATAAAATTAATATGATGAAAAAATAAAAAACGACAAATAAAATTTATTAAATCAGTTGCGTGATTAAAATGCATAAAATGAAAAAAGAACTAAATGATTTTAAAGAATAAAATTAATTGAATTGGTAAAATTTATAAACAAAACGAATAAAAAGCATTAAGTGAATGAACTGTAAAAAAGTGGATGAACTTACAATAAGGATAGGGGAATGTGTTCGGTTGTCGGCACACTTTTGGTTTCGGCTCACAAAATTAGTCCAAGTAAACAATATATGGGAATAAGCATAACAATGGAAAGCTAGAGGCCTTAGCTAATAACTTATGAAAGAATTTAGTTTATTCTGTCAACATGAAAAAAATTATTAACAATTCAGTAAGATAATAATTTTTAACCATTTTGAAAAATGTCTGCACCTTCAGAAAATTAACTAAAAATGGAACAATATGAATGAAAATTATCAAGATTTAAAGGGAAAAGAAAATTTATTCATTTCAGCTGCCAGCGCATTACGAACATCATTCTTCATCAGAACCACAATAAGTGTATATGAAAAATTGGTGCGAATAAGACTAAGACGAATTGAGCGAGTTTCAGGCAGTTCATTTTTTACCAAAGCTTTACACAAATCAGATAGAAATCCACGCTAGCACGTAGCCAAAAGGGGATTGGTGCTACAGGGTAAACCCGCTATCCCACCCAAATTTTCGGGTCCTAAAAATCTGGTATATACAACGCTACCTAGCGATGAAAACACGGTATCTATGGTATCTATTTGTAAAGCCCGTTCCAAATACTGATTAGGTTATTGAGAACTAAGCATTTGTTACAAAAAATGAGGTGCCGACAACCGATTTTCGTAACCTTTTTGAAAACTGATAAAAAAACTTGTGGCGAACATTTCGGTGCTATTCAATGTTTAATCACAAAATAGAATAAATTCAAATCGTAAATATTCATATTCAATATTATTTTTTGATCGATTTACTTCTTTCTATAACACTAAGCAAATCATAAAAAACTGCTAAGTAGAGTTTCACTTGTTCAAAAAATATATTGGTTGTAGAACAGAACATTCGAGTCTGTTTGCTTCAACAATGCTAATATAACACACAAATAATATTTATCAGAATGTCCATGTCTGCTTTCTGTCAAAAGTTACGTAGGGGTGCCGACAACCGACCACTTTCCCCTATAATAAAGAAAAATTATTAAACAAAAAGTTCTTAAATGTTTGTGAAAATCTCATTATTTGAACGTCGATTTACCAGCATCTGAAAAAGTGTCCAAAACAAGTTACAAGCCCTAAACTTAACTGCGATTTCGAGAACGAAGCATATTTTTTTTTCGGAGTTATACGTCTTACATGATGCGATGAAGTTCCACAGATTAGTGGACCGTAAAATATATGACAGTGGTCTATTATGACCAACGAATATAATATAATTTTAGATTACATACAGAGGCAACTCTATAAAATAATGGAACATCCTATGATTTCAGGAATATTGTAGCATTAATTGTAGTAGTTGTAGTTCTCTAGACTGAAGTGAAAAATGTTTTGAACAGTGTATATAGTCTGATTTGTCTTGTGACATATCGCATTTTCTTAACATATGATATGATTTCAAGATACTTCGATTTTTTTGGGAACTAATCTCAACAATAGTCTGTATCATCCACAAGATCTATTGGTATTGTAACAACTAAAATAAATAGATCAAATAGTGTCTTATGAAAAGCGTCATATCAACTCAGCATATTACGTTCAATAGAGTATTGTACAAATACATAAAACTCATCTTTTAAGAATAAGCAATTATTTTCCATTCTGAAATTTAACTATTTCTGTATAACTTATTTTTATCTATGCTATTATATTTTTAATGATCACTGAACATTTGTTTCAAGCAATTCTCACAATATTATATTGTATTATTCTTTGTATACAACGAAAAAACTGCAAAGTTGCATTGAGATCGGAGTTAATTCCAACGAATAATGTTTATCGCGCTATTACATTCTATCGTCCCAGATCTAAATAAATATATTACACCTCAGTTGTTCTGCAACGATCTCCGCCTATATTCCGCCAAAACCCAATTCGAATTGGAAAAACAACCGCCAACATGCGTTGCTTTTCGAGGGACCACATTCCTGGCAACCGGCAACGAAACCCTTGTCATGCCCAAAGCAGGTGCCCCCGCCCGAGTTTCGCCCACATTCTATTCAAGGTTGTACGCTCGATTTGTGCCCCACTCGCCGATCTGGAAGGCTGCAACACATTTCGCATCGAATAAAAAAGTAGTTTTCCCCGTTCGAATCAATCACGACGTCGTCGGTGCAAGTGGGCCGAGCCGTGAGACTTTTGATACTTCCAGCTGATTTACCTCCAAGCTGATAGGTGGGTAGTAGATTATTGAGAATGCATGTGAAGAAACAAACTCGCAAAGCAGACACTTCAGCCACGGTAGTAGCAACCGTGCACCTGGCGAAAAATATTACCTCCGAGCTGAGTAACGCAATAGTATGTGCACATACTAGCAGTCGATTGATGTGTTGGTGTGGGTCGGTAAGTACGCTACGCTAGTGCGATGTTCCAAGTGCAACGGAAGCCCCCAAGAAGTGATCGATCGCAGCCGGCCACACTTCATTTGCCGCAGTTCGCCGGGAAACCGCACCGCAGTAGTTGTGGTTAATGTTGTTGTTGTTGTTGTTGTTGTTGTTGTTGTTGCTGTTGTTGATACTGTTGCTGTTCTCGGTGCCGGTTCGGGGCTATAAATAGAGGTATTTGCATCCAAGTGGCGAAACGTGTTTCTATTTATTGATGGAAGACTTTGCATCCCGGCTGATTTTGCTCGAAGACATGCAAACCCGAACCATTCATACGTCAGCGGGGTACCGTATGCGCGGTAATCACGGTTTCTTGTGGTAGTCTACAGATCCAAGTTAATCATAATTCTGCAAAGTTACGTTTACGTAAAGTTTATCCACCCCGTCACAAAATCAGTTATTTGTTTAATATTCTCGATAAAATCGTTTCAAGGTACGATTTAATTTGCATGTTGTACATGCACTAGATTATCAAATTCATTACAAAAATACTAGACTCTGGAAATTGTAGTAAATAACGAAAAGGAGCAAAAATGTTTATCCACCCTAATAAATCTAGTTTCATTTCAGCGTATATAAAAGTTGCTGTCATTTTATTCAATATAAACATTATACATAATAGCTGTTTCATCACTGGAATTGTAAAAGCATACGAATTTTCTCAAATTTCTGGATAAACTTCGTAATAATGTTGAATTTTTTAGTGTTCGAAAATACATGATGGAGCATCATTAAAAGTGAAAAACGACAACGAAATCCTCGACATGTATCTATTTAGTAAGAATTCTGTTGCAAAAGTTTTGAACAATCTCAAAAAGTATGTTTGACTTGTACTGACAAAGCATACGTCCAAGGATTGACTAGCCTATTTTTGAAACAATTAAATAAAATCATGGTATTTAGATTTAGATAAAGAACTGGAAATACACTTGACAGTGCAAACAATTTGGAAATGGATGTTTCACTACGGCTTTCAAAAAAATCTCACCCTGGATAATCGAATCAAACATTTTTCTGTTATTTTATGAATTTAAGCTTTATTCGCGAATAAATTGGAAATAAAATGGTCAGGTTAAATAATTTTCCTATTATGGTAAATGTAAATGTACCTATTCTGACCCTAGCAGATTTTTCAGAATTTCAAGGTGTGATTTGTATTTTCAGTTAGTTAACAGTATGTATTAGTTGTTTATAGCTATTTGTGCAAGAATTCTAAGACAAACTTTTTAATAAAGTTTGTCTTCTGTAATACAACACAAGATTTTCCGAGGTAAATTCGATTACTCGTATACTAGAAAAAAAATAAAGTAAGTAAATAAACTGGGGGTCGTCTGTTTCTTGCATCCAGATTAATTTACGTGGTGGTGTCACATATAACATTTAGTTAACCAATGTGGTACCGGATTGTCAGGTGATCACTACGCATGTGATCTTCGCAAACTCATGTTTGTCACCAGCGAAGAACTACAGAAGGTTCTGTAGATGCTGGGTTCGCGGCGGCCTCAGCGAGAAGTACTGCAGGCACCCTCTTTACATAGCCTAACATCCATTTTTGCTTGAGCTACCCATGAATTGAGCTCGCCTCCAGTGACTGCCAAGTCTCTTATCAGAATCTTGTTAACCATTTCTCGACCAACTTGTTTCTACCGCATATAGGGCTTCAAAACTATTTTTTCTTAGAACTGTTGGTATCATTAAACACGAAAAACCTGGTTTTATAAAAATAGGTGCTTCTTTCGCAGTGCTAGGGGCTGCTCAATATTCACCTTCCGATTAAGTCCAATTTCATGAAATAGGTAGTTTAAGGTAGTCTAAATTAGAAAGTTCTATCAGTTTTCAATAATATTTTCACATATTAGGCTATGACAATATTCCAAAATTCATTTTCACCATTAATATAAACTATCCCTGGCAGCACTGTTTCAGCGCAACCAAATCAGATTAAATGTAATAACTTCTACTGATAATATTTATAACTGTTAGTGCTCGAATGAAAGATATTAGTCCCAGTTATTAGCCTTACTTGTCGAATGGGTTAAAGATGTCATTGGAATTATGAGCAGGAATCAATTGTTGAAGGGAATGGAGGAAGAATAGCAATATTGTGTCAAAGTCCACTGGAGCTCAGAGCATTTCATTGAAAATAGGAACATGATTCTATCAGCATCTTGAATAAATCATAATTTTCAGCAGAATACTATTTTTAGCAGGATTCCACCAGATTTTTGAGAAGCTTTTCTCTAGAATCCTGCATCAAAATTCAGAGAAAAAACCATAGAAATACGGAAGCTTTTCGAAATTTTGAAATAGATTCCATCAGAATGCTAAGAAAACTTCGATGAGAATTCTACAATCCAAACAGAATCCTTAAAAGCATTTCATCATTATCTCAAGAGAATGCCAAAAACCGACCGAGTAAGTATTATTACATTTTATGTGTAAAAAAGGCCTGTAGTAACCGATATGTGCATTGCGAGAAAAATGTACTTTCAGTTTAAAACTAAAAAGTAGAATAATTGGTTTGCCGTAAAATCTAGCTTTTTTCAGATTCATTGAACAAATCCTTCAAAAATCATCTCTCTGATTGATTCTAGTGCAAACAGTACCAAAGATATAATCCGAAGAACAACTATTTTTTGAAACAATTTATTAAAGTTAGGAGTGTTCCCATATGGACCGAGGGGTTGACACAATAATTTAGGATATTATATATTGTGCAATTCTCACCAACCTGGACTCCGCACTTTAAAAGTTCGAGTGATCTCAAAACTGTGAGCTGTCAAAACACATGTAGTTCAATTGATAGAGATGGTACTTTTATAGACAGGCCAGTCGAACTAACCAGTCTATGAGAAGAATTTAAAGGAAGAATGGTAAGTGCAGTTAGAATCCAGTTTTTAGTGCCACAAGCAATATTGGCTCTAGATGAAAAATTGCTTCAAAACAAGTTCCAATCCGTGAAGGTCGATTTGGATTTTTTGGGCCACTGTGCGCGGAATAACCTATATATAAGTTATTTTTGAGGTAGGCCAAAATATAAGTGGAGGTTAACCCTAGACCCCCGAAAAGTTTTGTTGACTGCAATAATCGAATTAGCACTACTATAATCAGACATTCTAGTTGAAATTTGATTTTTTTTCGAAGCACCCGGATAATCGAATCATTTTCCCCGGATAATCGAATCACGGATAATCGAATCCCCGAATAATCGAGTCCGACCTGTACCTTCAACTATTTCCAATAGTACAGAGTCTCTCAAAAAGAAAAGAATTTTTGCATTGAATTCGATAATCTAAGTCTATTACCGACCACCAAAGACAACGGTTACGATAATCAGTGCGCATTCTGCTACTGCCCGAGCTGGCACGGAGCGAACAACAGAAACAGTTTCTTGTATCTTATGTACATTGTCTGAAAAACAAACGAAACCCTTACTTTTATTGATAAATTAACAAGAATTGGTACTTCGGTCAATTAGGAGTATAGTAAAAACTTCGAAACTTATAAATGGTATAAACAATTGATGCTTCTATCTACTATATTGCGAAATTTTACTTTAAATGTAAACAAAAGTCGCACTCACACGTGTCATAGGTGTGTATTGATGACAAATTTTTTATGGTGTGTTATAATCGTGCATGGAATATTTTCCATAGAAAAAAACATTAAATATTAACTTTTATTCATATCTTTGGCTTCATTTGGTCTATAAACAATCGGTAAGATGCATTTTGAAGGAAATGAGTCTGGGAATCTAGAAAAAATAGTTATTTTTGGTTACAGTGTTACCAAATATGCTATATTTCCAGTTTAAAACTTAAATTGCATTTTTCTCACAATTCATGCATTTTTGTTTTGGGTTCACAAAATATTCCGTATTTATTCGATATAATTTTTCAAGTGAGCGGTGAACATAATTGTGCCGGAAAAACTACCATCGGAAGCTGTCTAAACAATTCACTGTTATCCGATTGCCTCGCGCGGTGGCAATCTCGGCTCTGGGAGCATTATTGGAAGTCTCATGAACAAATAGCGAACCCTGCTGTTACCTACGACCAGATGCATCGTGCGAGTGGTATCGATCGACACGAACTTGCTGGAGATAAGTGAATTTTTTTGTTTATTTGATTTGATTCTATGATCTTGTGATGTTTTGAACTGGAGTCGACTGTTTCCCATTTTTTGGTTGGGTATATGGCTTTGCAGTCTAGTTTTTGAGCGGAAGCAGACTGTTTTGTCTTTATCCGACGTTTCGCTACGTTTGGGACTTTGAAAAAGGTCTCAAGGAAACCGAGGCGTCTGATGGGGGCAAGATGCTTTGTTTTTGCTTAGGAATGGGACTGCGGAGCCATACACCCAACCTATAGATTTTGTGATATTTCATTAATTTCCCTTTCTTCTTTGAATTGTTATTGCCATCTCAAACAGTTCCTCAACAACAAAATGCGTAAACAGTTAAAGTTTATGTATACCGAACCTCAACGTTTTCTTCAGTACTTATATTTTAGTTTAGTCTTACAAAGTACGCAGTGTTTCTTCCTGATCTGACGCGGTATTTCTAGCACAAGCAAAATCGGTCCAGGTTTAATATCTGAGCATTAGTTCGTAAATTAGTTAAACTATCGAGTGTTACATTGTTTCCCATAAAGAGAAAATCACATGATTATCACCAGGGCCTATCCTTTCAATGAACAATGAAACTCACTAGATTCACCTTTCTCTTTTTGTTGCCTCCTTCATTACTAAATACATACAAAGCGAAATAAAAAAAAGACAAAGCCGGCTTCTTCTTTAAATTCTATGAAAGCGAGTAGCAGAAGCTGATTAAGTTTTTGAATATGAGTCGCTCTAGGTTCACTCGAAACCATTAATTTTATATGGGTTTTGTAGACATTAGGGCGACTCGAATCCAAAACCGAGCGAATAAAGGCGCTATAACCTAGGCTCACTTGCCAAGGCAGGGTTAAATACCTCTGTTCCATCCCAGGAACCAAAGGAGTGACTTTAACCCTCTTAGCAAAGTCACTCCCAACGATTTATCAAACCACCACTAAATTGAAACGGTTGTGTACGGTTGTCCACGTTTCTTCCTTATTTAAGGTTCAAAATGATTCGTTGATTGAATTCTTCATTAAATGAATAATTTGACTGCCGTGTAATTTTGAATCATCTTTATTTTGTACGCTGCACAGTTGGCCTGGCCGCTTTAATGATTGTGTCACATTCCATATGTACCACAAACATTAATAATGACAAGAAAAATTGTAGGCGAACGTCTTCAATTTTCCAGGATCCCTACATGTATTGGCTGTGTATGTGTAGACAAGACAAGACAAGACAATTCATGCATTTTTGTTTTGAAAATGATTATGTCATTGTGTTTCTCAGATAGTTCTATTACATCTTATACATCAAGATAATTTGAGCCAATCCCAGAAACAGTCATTTGAAGCAAAAAATTAAAAATTGCTCAGCACGTTTTTCACTATATCTCAGTAATCAAGCACAATGTCAAAATTCTGAAAACGCCACTTTGTAGAGATATTTTAGACAATTGATATGGCATATCTAACTCAGTTTACCCCAAAATGGCGTTTGTCATAAGCGACGATTTGGCATTGTACAACTCAATAGGTTTTTAGAGAACCACGCGTGTGCTTTAAGAGAAAAAATGCAGAATACTTTGGTCATACATACAAATATAGTAACAAGCTCATTAAAGTTATAATCAAAATATTTTTTTATTTTGAAGTGTAGTTCTACGTCAACAATTCGTACAACACCATTGGGCTGCCATTTTACGAAAAGTGGATTTTTGGCCTCAAAGTTCTTCGAAGAATTAGAAAATCGAAAAAAAATGAAAACGCTTCCGTACCCGACCAGTAGAAAATAACTGAGCAATAACCCGAGCATACTATTTTCTTGTATTCTTACCAAAATTTGGTATTTATTGATTAGTATACCTCATTGAAATATTAAACAGGTATTAAAGAAGCATTCCGTAATATCATAATACCTCGATTAGGTATAATACTTTATTTTAGTATTATTTATGTATTGCAGTGATTTTTACAAAGACCAAATCAATACCTTATTGAATACTTATACAGTGACATTTGTGATTGGAAGTTTGAAAAATGTTTAATTCGTTTCATTATACATTATTCTTAGAACTTGTCTGTGTTATTATTTTTGGTATTTTACCTCTTATGTTGAACTTATTGACACCATAATGTAGGATTTACTCGTTAGCATGGAGTACTTGGATTTAATATTCCACAGTTATTTTCTTCTGCTCGGGTAGCTACGTAAGGAATGACGAAAAGTACTGTTCCAATTTCCAAAATGAAAGGTCCAGTAGATTTTGAATTGGTATGTACATTGCAAAACAGTTTTTTGAGAGGCGCCTCCGGAGATTTTACATCACTTGATTAATTGTCCATATCTTGCAATAAAAATTTCTAATAATACTGTTCAAATATTGCGTGACTATATGGAAATTAAATGAATACACTAATTCTGTCTCTCTCTCTCTGCACCGAAAAAAAACATTTAAAAAGTTTCTAAGGTTTTCACAGCAAAAATCATTTTTTTTTCGAAAATCGCTTGAAGATACATTTGAATGCTAGCCTATTCAGTCAATTCCCATACAATAGGGCAATGTTTGAAGAACACTTTCCATAACATTCATTGCGAAACGTTGAAAATTGGGCGAGGGACAAATTTAGTGGATTAATCGTTATGAAATTTTGTACAGTTATTCTTCATTATATTTCCCAGTTAGCTACGAGAGCTTTATTCGAAAATAATTTATTTTCACAATAACATATTAGCCGGGAAATTGGAAAAATAAAAATTCTTATCGTTATCGTTTCCAAACGATTGGTTCAGTAGATTTTGAGTTATGATGTACACCACAAAACAATTTTTTGACGCAACCAGATATTCATTGTTACTCGCTCAATTTTCAGCATTTTGAAATGAAATTTTGAGAACATATTGTTCAATGGTGGCACTATTATAAGGAAATTGAATAAATCTCAGTATCGCTAAAACAAATTTAAAAAATTGTGAAATATTTAAAACATTACCATAACGCGATCATTTACCAACATGTGCTCTGATTTTATATTGTTTACTAATTAAATCATTTAAAATTTAAATTATTAAATTTTTTTTTTGAATTTTTACGTGCTATATTAGCCAGCACACAGTCTAACCATAGTGTTAAAACATTACACCTCGCATGATGTATGGGAAATAAGTGCCGCAATTATCTTGCATTTACAATCAAGAGCAATGTGTCGTTCTTAAAGGGGTCTCCTCATCAGTCAGCTTAAAAAATCGATTCCTTTTCTTTGTCTCAATCGTTAGAATTATTATCCGAGAATATTCTTTCTATATTCCAGGGTATAGCTGATTTATTTCTCATGCCAGTAAGTTTTGTTTCACCTTTCGGAAGTCGCGCTAGTGCACTGAGTGCACGCTGCTCTGAAAATCTAGCGAAATCGTCTTAGGGCACCAGCGGCTGCTCGTTCAGTGGGCCATAAGCGCGACTTCCGGAGGGTTAATTTGAGTTTTTTCTTTTGAAAACTTTAAAGCCTATTTTATGAAAACCAAGTTTTTCAAAATTCCTTATACGATTACAAAATGCCTATAAATGGATACAAGCAAAACATTGTTTTTTAGATAATTTAATTGTACCCATACTGAACTAAAAAAAATGTACAATGTTATTAACGCACTTTCTACTGAAAAAAGCCGAAAAAGAGTGCTTAATTAAAAAATGATTAAAATACCTAACATTACAACTTTCAATCACCATATTGTCTATAATGTACAGCAAAGCCTTCTGAATAAGATATTACTTTTTTTGTTTCAGTTGAAAATTATGGGCTCAATCTTGCACGGAGTTTGAGTTATTTGCGATGAGCCGCTGCGCGAGATTGTTTACAAATTCGTTATTTTTATTGCTTTATATTTATCATGATTTTCCATTTTTTTCTTATTTTTATGTTAAATGTCAATGTTTCAAAGCTACAAATGAAGACCCTCTTAAGTTTCTGGTCTAATTAGTTGTAATTCAAGAGACGTCAATTTAGTTTACCGGTTAAAATATGCTAATTCCCATTATCAGACAAAAAAATAAGATGCGATAATAGTTAAAGTCACATGCACTGTGATGCATCATTGCAACACATACGGCATATGTCGTAAGGTGTAAAGACGCCTATGCGCGAGAATTGAATGAAGCAGAGTTTACCTCACTGACCTACTCAAGCACATATTGAATGCAACGAGGAAAACCACCATACATATTGTGAATTATAGCGTCATACCGACACTTGACGTGTAGAGAAATGTTCTGTACATAAAATTGCTCTCTATGCTGCCGGTGCATTGTTCCCGGTCTAGCCAGTCTTATTCACGATATTTCATATGATGCTGTTTCACTATTTTGATAAAATATATTGCATAGTGGCTTCACGAACTCTGCTGTTTTTGCAATAATAATTACAATATGCAATAGGAGACTACGTAACTAAATACATTCTGAACCGCACAATCAAATTTCAATTTTTATTTTGAATTTGAATAAGAACGAAATTTAAAAAAAATATTGTGGGCCGGGATTGATTTTTCGTGCACACAATTTGTTTCGATCATTTGAATGCTGTGTTCTATATACCATTTGAAAGGGGCGACAAATAGCAAGCTTTCTCCCGAGGAAAGTATATAGTTTCAGTTTGAACTCAAATAGCTTTAAGCAATTTTCAGAGAAGATGTTTTCGGTGACAAAAAAATCCCTGTTATGGGTCACCTAGAAATATCCACTGAAACACTGGCGGCTCCAGGGAAGTTACGGACCGGAACAACCGGTGAAGAAGTACTATCCACATTCATTCAGTATTTGTTGCACCCCTAGTGGTGCAAAGGGCCGACTGGAAAAACATTCCATTCTGAGTGATGGCTCGCTTTAACTTTGATCAGAGTCTAGATCAGGTTTCGATCGACTTCCTTTATTCCCCTGTGAAGGCTTCATCGACAGGAGGTTGTCTGGTCTGACACTGCTGTAATGTCTGGCCGGATTCAAAACCATTCATTCATTTCCCTCGTACTGTGCGACTGACGAACCTACACTTGAGTTCTCGAATTTCAGTTTCTATCGATCACTGATGCATTCGAGATCCAGTTGTGAGGGAAACAGTCACAAATTGATAACTCATCATGATATGCACTTTTTGTCATAGTGAAATTCTTTTTAAGGGCTTCTCTATTCTCGAGGCCCGAAATTGAACTGATTTTTGGGGAATAAAGTGCAAAGTATTTACATTATCTACAGAATTTTTACTTCTTCAAATTTTGAAGCAATATGTTATGACTTTTAAATTTATTTTTTTTTATTTTGCGATTTGTTAAATTTATGCAGCTATTAGTCATTTTTTTTTTCATTTTGCGTCATTTTTGGCATACTAGGGACTATTAAAATGGAAGAAAATGAATCTGCAATCTGCTTAGAAAAGGATCCACTACAATTTTGCGGAACACTTGATTACTCTGTCTCAGCGACTCTCAACCTAGGGTCCGCGGACTACTAGGCCGTGATGTGGTTGCTGGGGAGGGGGGGTTCATAATAATATGTTTTCGCAGTGCATATAGAAAAATCAATATTTTTTGTCAACAGATTGAAAATAATACATATATTGAAATATAAATACGAAATTCATGTTAAATTATAGGGGGTCCACGACAACGAAGATTGATTTCAAAGGAGTACGTGATTCGCAATAGGTTAAAAACCACTGACACATTCCGCGGGCTTGTACACCAGAGTGACGTTTTTGTTTCGTCTTATTTTGGTATCACAATATTTTTTCCTAGATTCGGTAGTGTTTAAACCATTGAAAAGTTGTATAATCCAACCATTGTTATTTCGACAAATAGTTGAAAAATATTTAGAAAAGTAAGTTGAATTTCTCGGAAAATGGTCGCTGAATTATTGACTTGTAAGAAAAGCTCTATTTTATGAAACTATCATTAAATTTTTTATCTGTTTAAAGGAATTTGTTCGTTATTGAGTGTAGAATAATAAAACTATAAATATTTTCACTCATATTTGACTATTAAACTTTTTTGAACTAATAGAAGTTTTGATTGTTTCTGCGTTGTAACGTCACGAAAAATGCCCATTTTTTAATTTTATTAAAAAACTAAAATTTTGTTCAAATTTATATTCCGGATTCTCTTTGTATTCAAAAATACTTTTCTAAAAAGCCTACAATTTCTTTTATTGGATATGCGGAACTAAAGTTAGAACAGGATACACTTTGCGTTGTAACGTCACGCAATTCAACTTTTATCAGACGCTTGAATGATTTATCAGATATAGTGTCAAATTTTCCTACCTATGGTTTATTTAAACGCTTTAAACTTGTTTCGTAAAGAGGAAATTATACTAGCATGATATTCATAAATTAAGAATGTATATCCTTAAGTGCTTAAGGGGTTATATACCATCGACACATTCTTTCGTGACGTTACAACGATTTGACCAACCTTCATTCTATAAATCTGTTATAACTTTTTCAAATGAACTCCTTCATCAAACCTAATTATAGATTTAGAAAATAAACAAAATTTTATATAAAATTTGATCTACAATATTTGAATGCACTGGAGGAGTTATTTAAATAAACGATATATTTTTTTAAAAGTCCACCTACGCTGTACTCTCCTAGACGCTGGTTACATGATACGTTCCAATGCAATCACGCTAACAGCAACGTAGTCCAGGACATGTGATGAAAGGTTGTGAGGGAATTTCCTAACTTTGTTCTCGGGTTAGTATTTAGCAATGAATAATAATGCGTTCCATGAATATTTCTTTTCCCCCAGTAATCAACCATTGCACACTTCGCCATCATCGACGAGACGCCCGTTTTAAGGTTCTCCGCAACCTCCGTTGTAGTCGCACGTGCCGTCAGCTAGTAACTAACCAATTCTTCCGTTACAAGCCCAAATACATCATCGAAGCAGCTACATTATCGAAATGCCTGAGGTATTAAATCCAATATTGACGGGTGTCTATTCGAATTTACGGGAGGTTTTAAAAACATAATTACGGTCTACAGAGACCTATCTGAGTGACCGCACTAAATCGTCTCAATTACTTAGAGTCGGATAAAAAGGCTATGGCTCATCTCAAATGAGCCCAAAAAAGATAGATGAGGGAGTGTTTATTAGTGTTTTAAAAACTTTTAAAAACTTTTAAAAACCCATCGAATTGACGATTGGATGTAACACATTCTTTCGCAACATCACGGCGATGTAGTTCTTTTTCTCTGAATCTTTGCAACTATAATTTATACAATATTTCAATATACTTAGCACTGTCGATTCTCTGGCGATTAAATTGTGCTCGCTTTGTCATATAAATCCACTTTTTTTTATTCATTTCGTTTATTTGATAGGCACAAATGCGTTAGCTTGGCGGTGCCGAATTCTTTTGAGAAAAAATTTACAGCTATCTTAAGACTAGAAAAAAAAATTCTATATATAAGAGAGGGGGCAAAAGATTTTTTTTTATGAAAAATTTTAAAACAAGGAATTCAATAGTAATAGTTTTTTAGGAAATATTTACAGTTATCCTAAAACTAACAATATAGTTTGGAACACAAAAGGGGGAACAAATTTCACAGATGTTTTAAAACTAGGGATACAATTCTATTTACAAGATGGGGGACAAGTATAAATCCACTTGCTTAAGCCCAACAATACAAATATCATTCTATAAACTCGGATCGGGAACTTGATTCCTTACCAAATTAAACAAAGCAATACAGCCAGTTTATTTTTGTTTGTGAAATATGTGATAAAAGCTCCTTTTCTGGCTCCGTTAAACTACTATATTTAGCCGTGTCAAATAAATAAATATTTCAAATGACTCAAATTTATCCACAACAGATATGAAAAAAAATCTTGGTTTGATCAATTATTTCTGCAACAAATAAAAAAATAAACTGTAGCGTGATTTTTCGACAACCCCATATTGTTATTCAAGTAAATTTTTATTAAAATGGCTAAATGTGATAAATATTTAAAATTTTACTCAAAACAATAGCACCAGCGTAACTTACAGAGTTATAGAAAAGTGGAAGATTTTCGTGACGTTACAACGCAACGAGATATCGCTTTTCTGAGAAAGGAGCGTTGTAACGTCACGAAAGTTAAAAGATGCTTAGTAAGAAACAAAACAATAAAAAATATATCTAATGACGTCTAGTTATGCGTCTGCTATTTAGAAATACATCATAGAAGATTTGTTCTTGTTAAAAATCTTATAGACCAGATATTTTGACTTTTATGGAAATACGTTGAAAATTCTAATTTGTGACGCGTTGTAACGTCACGTTACATTATCAGTTATAAAACAGTCCTCTTCCACTATATTCAGTTTATGTTTATTGAATCTTTAGTGAAATTTTGTCTACTTTTCGCTTCTGTAATAAGTTTTGATGTAGGCGTTCATTTGATAAAGTTGTAACATATTTATGGAATGAAGAATCGTCAAATCGTTGTAACGTCACGAAAGAATGTGTCACTAGTTTATCTCATATTATTTCGAAAATAATTTTCAAATCATTCAAAGAATTACCCATCTCAAAAGATGCCTCAATGAATACATAGAAGCACTATAACCAGTAATTTAATCACAAATAATTTTGTTATTATAAATTATGGATTCGGACCACTCTGTGACAATGAAGCCTAGTACCCGAAATTTTTCATGTAGACAATCTAGCCTAAACGCCAAATTTTGGAAAAAAAACTGATTGTAGGTATAGTTGGAAAAATGAAAAAATATTTTTTAAATAGATTTAGATGAGTCGGAAAAAAGCAATGCGAATGTTACACTTATCAATCACATAAAGCAAATATTTCTAAATCTTTCTGCAGTGCGCTCGACCACAAGTTCCGAGACATTTCGACACGTTCGGCGATTTTGATGTTTAGTGCATTGCGTGCAATGCCTACCACTGTGCTGCGTAACTGGCAGACGTTAATATTTAGTAACATGCAATTTAAAAATAATCCCATATTATCAGAAGCCTGTTTTTGTAGAAAATAAAATGATAATAATGCGCCGGTGGTTGAGTGCTAAGCGTGACCGCCACTCATTTCAGTTGCTCTGGGTTCAATCTCAGCCGAGATCGTCGAGATATTTCTGAGGTGAAAAAATCTGTGGTCACATCTTCCTTCGGAAGGGAAGTAAAGCCGTGGGTCCTCGGTCCATGTGTTGATGGTTCGATATCTAGTCCAGTGAAATCACCTCTCTGGCGTCGGTAAAGAAGAAGTAGAATCCAACTTCTATACTTACTAACAAATATCCTCCTCCCGTGATACTTGTGGAGTGCGCAGTAGTATATACGGCCTCTATCAAAAGCAAGTATCGGACTAACATTCCTTCCCTTTCCTTCCACGATCTACGTTCGGGCCTGGCCGGTGCAGTTATTGATCAATAAAACAGATGCTTCGCTACTCCCAAGCATAATTATCTACTGATTCCCTGTGCAACTTCAGCTAGTCCAGATCGATAACGGAGTAGCAACCAGGGGTGGTCGCTCAAATTCTAGCTCAAGCTCAGAATAAAATGAACAAAATGGTATGCTTTTCAATAAGTTCTGGTTAGTGGAAAGGCATGTTTCACCAATTCCTATTATATTACTGCCAGTAAAAAATTAACTATGAAAATTTGTTTTTCAAAAAAAAAAAATTCAATTCTCAAAGTCCCTTCCGCCCCGTTCCATATTGTGATTAATGTCAAAGTAAGCTCTATTTTTAGAATACAAAGGCACGTATCTCCGAAATATTAATTAATGTGGATCGTTTATCCATATTAAATCACATACAAACTTTAAACAATTTGTGCTAAAACATAGCGCAACCTATCATATTTTTACATGATTGAATGAGGTCGTATAGCGAGTCGTTTTAAATCGGTTCCACTGAATTCAAAAATTTGTGATACGTAACTAATGATTGGAAAACTCATCTCGGTTGTCATTTTTCTGGAAAAATGATAGTCGTCCAAAAACTATCGATTTTTATTTGTTATTTATCGTTTGTCAGCTGTCGCTAATCAGAAAATTCTCAATATCCAATTTCAATAAACAAATACTCAAATATGTTCGCATATAATACTAGCCATTACTTGGCAGGTAATTGATTAAAGAATTGGAGTGCTCCACTTTTCATGTGAAAATCGATTTTCGGATTTCTACCACGATTCAATCAACCAGTCCGTCGACGGTGATACCATCTAAAAAGCTCAGCCGATTCATCTGACGGAGCCCTGGAATCGTGCTGCCATCAATCATAAAAGGCTCGTGTTTCCATTAAGGCCGACCGGGGGGACCGGTTGGACAATGCAATGTCGGGAAGAGATTGACGCAAAAAGCTCGGAACAAAGCGGGACAGATTTGTCAATCACTTTCGCTAGCTTCACCAATTTCCCACCCCCCACCCCCCGCCTCCCTACCGGACAGGATGCTGGAAAGGGGGATGATTCGGTGACATTCTGGGCGTTCTACAATTTTTGAAGCATGCGACTGTAAAACAAGCGGCTTGATGAATGAACTGAGGATGATTTGTGTGATGCGGGGATAGAGAAGAGAGAAGAATAAAAATGGATTGCGTGGGCCGTCGACAATGAGATTGGAATCAAACGAGGTCTCCGGTGTAGGGATGCTCATTAATCGGCTTTCTAAACAGGAAGGTGTACAGCAAGTTGAGCCATCGCTGACATATACACATTTTAGTCGACTAAACCAAATTCTTCGCACAATTACAATTGAATCTGTATCTTTACACAGCTTTAGAATTAGGTTGGACACACAGGAGTTAAAATGAAACTCCAAATGCTTTCAAACGCAACAATTTGAGCAACTCTATTCGCAGTTCTACCAGCCATGGCGTTGATGACGATGATCCTGCTGTTTGTGCCATCAGGAATCACTCTGTGGATTACCCTTACTTTGCTCTGGTCCGGCAATTGTGACCACTTGAGCCAGTATGCGGATGAATGGTTGGTTGATGGTTGATGGAAACGTTCCGAAAGAAGAGCAAAGCGCAGAAGATTATGTTGAAATTTGTGACATAAAGCACCATAAACAAGTTCACGCTTTGCAGATTCCTTCGTCCGACTGGCGGATTCACCTTCAACCGGAGCAAAGTGGGCAGCATGGGCAAGCACTCCACGTCCCGCCAGTCCATTTGTTCGTTCGTTCGTTCATCCGGTCGACTGGCGATATTAGGTACGATTGTTGACTGGGTGATACGACCGATGGGTATCCTTCCTATTCTGTATGTGTGTACACATGGATGTGGTATGCGATAATAGTAAGACTTCAAAGAACTCACTCCAGCTGATGATGTCTGATATAAGAATTTAAATCGCTTCCGTTCCCTCTGAAAGCGATGTTTCCGGGCAATTTCAGCTCGTAGCAGACCAACTGTTGGTATGACCGGAACTATTTTCACACGGCGGCTTTCGTTTGGGCTTTGCTGCGTTGCAGGTGATTTGGTCCAAAGTTGCGCTGGAATAGGAAGCTTTGCTTTGATGCTTTCGCATTTAGATCGTTTGCTGAGTTTTGTGAGCACGTGGGTGTAAATGGTAAAGAGCCTATTTTAGCACCTAACTGGTGCTGCACTATTTAATTAATTCCTTGGTCTTCAGCCGATGGAATGCGTAACATTTGGAAAAAACATATTTACTTCATTCTTAAGATTTTTGTTTAGAAAAAATTGAATATTAGTAACAAATCATTCAAACATGGAGGAGAGGATTTAGTCGTTGCCTCTTATGGTACGGAGTTGGTTCAATTTGCCGGCTCAAAGGTATTATGGGCCAATATTTTATGCAGAGATCTTTAGAGATTCCATATTTTCATATGCTGAATGATAAATGTCTCTGAAGTAACAGTTTATGCAAGGTAATGAACCGATTTGATGACCATAACATACACGTAATGAAGTAGCTAGCTCAATTTCATGTTCTCATTTCATTAAATTACTTAAATGAATTGAATGAATAAAATTGATGAAATTAATAGAAATAATTTAATTAACCGAATAAAAAAATCAATAAAATTTATTAAGTAGGAAAAAAGTTATAAAATCGACGAAATTAATAACATTAATAAGAGAAATCAAATTAAGAAAATGATGAGTATGAACAAACACGGATAAAATGAATAAAATGGATAAAATGAATCGAATGGATGAATGAAATAGATGAAATGAATAACATAAAAAAATAAAAAAATAATTAAATGAATAAAATAAATTAATTGAATAATAAGGATAAAATTAATAAAATCAACAAAATGAATATAATGAATAAAATATTTAACAAAATAAATAGTGAGGGCATTGTTGTACGGATCAGAAAACTATAAGTGACAAGGTCATTAGAAACAGAGTAAAGCCATGTCAAGTGATCCTCGAATTTTTCGCAAAATCGCCGATTTTCATGAGATATATTTTATTGTATAGGGATTATGGTAAATAGCTTGTGGTATAAATATTTCGTTAAAACTCCTTTTTTCCTTTGAGATATTAACCCTTAAACTTTATTGCATGATAAAATTGTAAAATTTATATCTCAAAACCTACTGAAGATAATTGAATGAATTTTTGTACACTTATGGAATGATATTTACACTATCTCATAAAAATAATTTTACAATATAATTATGTGAATAACGGTACTTTGCATCTACTTAAAAATTTCAATTGTATTTTTTCTTGTGTTCTTCACGCTAAAAAATTTCAAAAGGTATGTCAAATTACGCGTCAATCTCTCACCTTCAATAATCTGTATTGATAATTTTTCATTTTTGTTTCTATCGAGAGTTATGGATGATTTTGTAACGGTGCGTACCTTCAACGCACGGCCCACTTTGATGCAGCCCGGTGGAACTTACATATTGGCAACGCCGCATGTCCCAACGTCCTACTGCGCATCGCGTAGGAAACGTGCATCGCATGACTAAATGAAACCACATCTCTAGATTGGTGCAAAAGAACAAACTTTTATATACGGATTATCAAAGGTTAATGTTTTCTGGATATTTTGAGATACTTTTAGATTTTTTTTGACCGAAGTGCACAACAAAAACAATTTTGTTTAATGAATACTTTTTTATTATAATTTAACGTTACTAGGAATTAAACTGTATCGCAAAGAACCGAAACATAACCTTTATAATACGCTTATGTTATTGCCATCTTCGAAGACACTTTTGTTATGGCATTTTCGTTTTTGACAGTGTACACCAGTATTCTCGGGGCTATACTCATTTAAACTTCAGTCTATCTCTTTTGTTTCACTATACCGGTGTATACCAGGTTAAAAACGAAAACGTTATTAGTCGATGTTTCATCCAAATTCATTACTAGTCTACAACATTATACAGGAAAATGGAACATTTTATAAAAACAGCATTTTACTTCGCTTGTTTATGTCCACTGAGTGATCTTACTTATAAACAACGAAGTGTCTTGCGAAAAAAAATTACTTTGAATCTGTTTTTCAATCGCATTGGCGTGTTTTCTTTATCGCTATTGCTTCTGTCAATTCTATTAATTAGTGGTTCTCCAAGTTCTAGTAAGATATTATTTAGTTCATCAAATTTCAGTAAATCATCAACGATTTATAATTCAAAATCTTCATTAGTTTTTTAACGAAATACAGTATTCGGTTGGTCGAACCATATTTATAACATACAAATAAACGAATGTTTTTTGAGCAAATATACTGTGCTAACACCTAGACAGAACCAACTGACGATAAAAAGTGGTAAAATATGTCAATTTGCAAAAAAGTCATATACATGCAGATTCGAAAATGCCCATTGCTCAAGTTTGCACAGCAACTGCCAACATCCGAGCGCGCCGGTTTGAGAGTTTGAATGACAGAAAATTAAATAATTCCTGACAAATATAACACTAAAAACCATGCAAATTACTCGGACTATGTTCACCTTTAAACATTCGCACAGAAAAGCTTATCTGTTTGCTCTAATATCGAAGATGGCAATTTTGGACATAAGATACGCTCTGCCAAAGCGATACGCAGTTGGACGTTGCTACATGCGGGTTGCCAATATGTAAGTTCTAGCGGGCTGCATCAAGTGGGCCGTGCGTTGAAGGTACGCACCGTTACAAAATCATCCATAACTCTCGATAGAAACAAAAATGAAAAATTATCAAAACAGATTATTGAAGGTGAGAGATTGACGCGTAATTTGACATACCTTTTGAAATTTTTTAGCGTGAAGAACACAAGAAAAAATACAATTGAAATTTTTAAGTACATGCAAAGTACCGTTATTCACATAACTATATCGTAAAATTATTTTTATGAGATAGTGTAAATATCATTCCATAAGTGTACAAAAATTCATTCAATTATCTTCAGTAGGTTTTGAGATATAAAATTTACAATTTTATCATGCAATAAAGTTTAAGGGTTAATATCTCAAAGGAAAAAAGGAGTTTTAACGAAATATTTATACCAAAAGCTATTTACCATAATCCCTATACAATAAAACATATCTCATGAAAAACGGTGATTTTGCGAAAAATTCGAGGATCACTTGACATGGCTTTACTTTTAAAATTTCACGGGCTAATCTGTTGTGTTCTGCTGGTAGCAGTCGAGCTGGGACAGAAGCTCTAAATTTTCATAACTTTCTTTACTTAGCAACTTCTAGTTATGCAAAATTTTCAACGAAAAAAAAATTGACTAAGCCATTTTTGTGCACAAGACACAACACCGAATTTTTAAAAAGCCAGAAACAATACGAATAGAATTGATAGAATGAATAAAAAGAAAAAAATAAGCAGAATAAAATGAATCAAATTATTAAAATGACAAATTCAGAAAATATGAAAAAAGAGCTCTAAAATTCATAAAAGAAATTAAATTGTGAGAAATTCCACGAAGATCCGTCCGAAAATATTGAAAATCATAACCGATCATCTAAGATTCCTATGAAACTTTACACGTTTCACCGGCATGGAAAACTAAACTTTTTTCACAATCAGTAAGATTATTTCGACTCAAGAGTAACTTTATAAAAGGGCGTAGACATTTCTACGTGCCATAATTTAAAAAATATTTTTGTTCGATTACTGTATTCTATGCGGCAAAACTTTCTGAGATTTAGTTACAGTGAATGAACATTTCTGTACGAAAGAAATATACACTGTGTCATTTTTCACAAAAACAAAAATTTGTGTTAAAATTTAAATGGCAAAAAACCATTTTTTTAATTTTTAATATTTTGTCAACAAAAACCTAAATAGAAATGAAACATTTTGAATGTGATTTTATGATGGAGAACTTATCGGTAAAAAAGTTTTTATAACAATAACTTTATACATGTTTTTGAATTTTATACTAATTGACATACAAAACTGAAATTTTATCAAAGAATATAATTCTAAGTATTGTTTTAAAACAAAATGCATTTAACAAAAATCTTTCAAATTGCGATAATTTTCGAGATATCTGGTATTTTTTCCAACAAAATCAGTTAATTCGACTGATTATGCCCTTTTTAAAAGTTATTCACGTAACCGCATCACAAAATGTCAAAAATCTAATATTCATCGTTTTAAAGACGTAAAAGAAACTTTTCCAGCGTATTTGGATAATGGAGAAGCTTTCAATACAAAAGTTTTCCTAACAACAACGTTTGACATATTTTCGTAATTCATACTATTTGCGGTCAAAAATACAATTTTCTTTTTAAATATGATTCTGAAAGCCATTTTGCATCAAAATGCTCATAACAAAAATTTTCTGAAATGTAGTAGTTCTCGAGTTATTTTAATTTTGTTTTAACAACGCAATTATTTTATTTTATTACGACTTTTTCATAAGTTATTTGCATTTCTCCATCAACAACAATAGGTTTTCCATAACATTTCCTGTAACTTCTCCTTTGACATCATTGACATCATTGACATCATTGTAATCCATTTGAAAGCTACATGAAAACAACCAAAATATGATCGAACTATTTAGTTTAATCATCAGACACATCAGTTGAATAGTATTTTAATTGTTTCGTACAACTTACAAATGGTTTGCAATATCGCCTTGATATCAAAGAGAAAGTCACAGGAACTATTATGGGCCCCTTGAAAAACTTATAGCTGTTAACGGAGAAACACTAATAACTTCAGAAAAAGTCGTGATAAAGCAAAAGAATTGTTTCGTTAAAACAAAATTTAAAATATCTCGAAAACTACTACTACATTACAGAAAATATTGGTCATAAGCGTTTTGATTTGAAATGGTGTTTAGAATCATATTCAAAAAGAAAATTGTGTTGTAAAAATATGTCAAAACTTGTTGTTAGGAAAACTTTTTTTTTATTTCGATTATAGAGGTTTTAACCTTAAGGTCATTCGCCTCTTCGGGTTAGAAAATCTCTTATGAAAAATTTCTAACCCTATGTGCGGGGTCGGGACTCGAACCCAGGTGCGCTGCGTACAAGGCAATTGATTTTCCAACTACGCTACGCCCTCCCCTCGAAAACTTTTTTATTGAAAGCTTCTCCATGATCCAAATACACTGAAAAGTTTCTTTTACGTCTTTAAAATGATAAACATTTGATTTTTGACATTTTGTGATGGGGTAACGCGAATAACTTTTAAAAAGGTCATAATCAGTCGTTTTTGTTGGAACAAAATTCCAAATATATCGAAAGCTATCGCATTTTGGAAGATTTTTGTTAAATGCATTTTGATTTTAAACGATTCTCAGAATTATATTCTGTAATAAAATTACAGTTTTCTATGTCAATCAGTATGGGATTTAAAAACATGTATAAAGTTATTGTTAGAAAAACTTTGTCACTGACAAGTTCTCCATCATACATCATAAATATAAAAATTGGAAAAAAATAGGTTTGATTTGCAATTTAAATTTTTAACATAACTTTTTATTATTGTGAAAAATAACACAACATATTTTTCAGCGTACATTGTTTTTCGTACAGAAATATTAGTCCCCTATAACTCGTTCTCAGAAAGTTTTGTTATATAAAATACAGCAATCGAACTAAAAATTTAAATTAATGCACGTAGAAATGTCTACGTCCTTTTGAAAAATTGCTCTTGTATCAAAATATTGCCACTGTCAGAGAAAATCATGGAGATTTATAAACCGAACACAACTTCAAAGTTTCGCTCGAATCGATGATGGTCATATTTTGTGGTCGGCCGGTTTCTCATGGAATCCCTCCAAAATTGGATTAAATGATTCAAATGAATGAATGAAAAATAAACTGACAGATTGTTAAATAAATAAAATGACCAAATGGAAAGAAATGAAACGAATAAAAATGATGATATAAATATAAAAAAAATACTGAAGGCAATAAATAATTGAA
This sequence comes from Topomyia yanbarensis, assembly GCF_030247195.1. Taxonomy (NCBI): domain Eukaryota; kingdom Metazoa; phylum Arthropoda; class Insecta; order Diptera; family Culicidae; genus Topomyia; species Topomyia yanbarensis. The sequence continues at coordinate 323,209,807 of NC_080671.1, read as the reverse complement.
ATAATATGATAAGACATTTAAAATTAGTTCAATATCCGAAATGAATAAAATAATCAAAACTAATGAAATCCTTTAAATTAATAAACTAAAATTGCGTATATGAAAACTGGGGAAATAATTCCGTGTATTTGAAGTGACCGCAAAGAGCGCTATCCGGGTTGTTTGGACCTAATTCCGCTTTTTGTTAGTGTTTTGTTTATTACTGGCTATGTAACTTGTAAGAAAACTGAATGCGGACCACAGTTAGTGTTTCTTACGCAAAAAAGACCAAGTATTCTATAGAAGATAGTGGGATTGTCTGCATAAAACGCTTCAATCCGTTTTACCCCCAATTCCTCCAAGTGTTGGATTTTTAGTTTAACTTTATTCAACATCTCGGAAGCAGACTTAATGCGGCTGATCAAAAGTAGTGTTTCTTATACAAAAAAAATCAAGGAATCGGAACGGAACGTGTGAGCCCGCTTTACCCCATTTTCCCCAAACTCAAGAAGTAATTTAAGCATAGCAATATATTTCGGAAAGAGTGTGATAAAGTTGATCAGTTGATACCGTTGCTTATGTGAAAAGGTCCTGGCATGCAATATGTGAACCCATTTTACCCCGCATTCCTCCTGTAATTCAAGATTGAAGTTATCGGTTTTACCCCAATTGTTCTCACAACTCAAGTGTGAAGTGAAATCTGGCCCTTTATTTCAGAAAGAATGTGACTGATTAAATTCATTAATTCCTAAAAATGTTCGGGGAATCGGTTGAAGATTACTAAAACGACATGTGTTATCCCAGTTATCCCAGTTACCCGAACCCAAGTTTGTAATTAATTCTTACTACACATTTAAGAGCAAAGCTGAATGCGGCATATCAAAAGTAATATTTCTTCTTTATAAAAACCCGAGAAATTGATTAGAGCTAGTTAGAAAAATGAAAACCCGTTTTACCCAACTTATTCTTATGTCTCGTGTTTTCAGTTAAACCTGACTACGCTTCGGAAACAGGCTGAACGCGGACATAAGAATGACTACTATTCATCAACTGCAACTAGCCTCTTTCCGAGAAGTACATCCAAGTTAAACTTCACACTTGAGTTATGCAAGCAACTTAGGGTAAAACGGGTACACATGTTTCGTGCGGACATTCTTGCTACCTGGTTTTGATTCCTTGAACCATTAAACACAAAAAAATACTTTTGATCAGCCGCTTTCAGCCTCTTTCTGAAATGTGGAGTAAGTATAATTTCACCCTAGTTTGATCAAATGAGACTTTTCTCAATAATGTACGATAAGATAATTTCCTCTAACAAAATCATCAAAACAAAATACAAATCATATTCTAGACATGAGCAGCATCTATCTGCAACGATTATTTCATCATTTAATATACCTTTTATGAACACAAATTCAAATTGAAAATGATACAACTCTTATGCATCTTTTCAAACTGTTCAAACAATTCCTTGTATATTAATGAAACCAATCAACTTCAACTGAACTGATCCCTTTTTTATTTTTATCCAATAATTTTTTTCAAAAATCCAAGATTTTTGTTGCTAACTATTTAATTTCCACTATTTTCTCTAAACAGTTCGAGAAAAGTCTGCTGAATCCTTCTAGGTTATTTTGTTTTCTTACGAGACGCCAGAATATCGAAATTGCCTACGGATGTGCAATTTACACAGCATTTCGAGCGTTATCTCTCATCTCGATACACATATTTTGCAGATCAAAGTAACCCAGAAAGCTACGAATAAAAATTTACAACAAGGCGATTTTATTTGTACAGCAAAACGAAATAAAATACCCAAAAATTTGAATACTTCCAATCTATGGGTATCAGTACTTGTTTTAAAAATGCAACCTATTACATCTACTTGAATTGAAAATAGTTATTCGAAAAACTTTTGAAACAAATATCAATGTTCCCCCATTTTACGGTACTTGTATAAGGGAAAGAATTGGGGTACAATGGTATACTTGTATTATGTGAAGAATTGGGGTAAAACGGATACAAACGTTTCCATGTGGTCATTCTTACTATCTTTAAAAGATTTCTCAGATTTTTCTATGTAAGAATTACTATCATAATACTTTTTATTAGCCATATTTAGCCTCTTTCTGAAAAGTACAGCCGAGTTTAACTTCACAATTAAGCTATGGGAGAAATTTGGGGTAAACAGGTACACGTGTTTTGTCCGGCCATTCTAACATCTTCAATTGATTCCCTGGACTATTTAAGGGGTTACACCACTGCACAGTGGTCAAAATGAGCAATTTCATGCCTTTAATTATTTTGCGTCTAAACCATAAGATTTTGAGTTTTGGTGACTTAGGACAAGTTTTTGGAGTTATTAAGACAGATTTTCAGAAGTAGACGACCATGTTCCAAAATGAAATGTAAAGGCATTTTTGAAATGTAACTTTTTACTGGAAGGAGACAGACAGTTCGAGTCTTCAGCAAAGTTTCAGACAATGTTAATTTTAGTAATTTAACTGAAGATACTAACTCGCTATCTACAGCCGTTTCGTTGTTATGAGAAGTTTTCCAATGAACCCCATAAAAATCAGTTTATTTAGAATAATTTTTGCCGTATTCATTTCTCTACAACAATGTTCTTCACAATGTTTTAGATATTGTAAAAAACCACAACTTTGTTGAATATTTTAAGACGATCCGATGTTTATAAAAAGAGTTAGAGCTGTATCTTTGATTAAAAATGTCATATTTCCTAACAAGTTTTCTAAAAAGTTGCAAAAATATGCAAATGAAATAATGTTATCTTGAGAGTACTACCAATCTACTACAAAATCCTAAAGGAGTGGTTAGTATCTGTTAGTATCCAAGAATGTTATAAAAGAATGAAACGGCGCGCATTTGAATTTTTTCTTCAGTGCTATCAGGCTTCATTATATTCAACCATTTTATATGTACTGTATTCAAAATTATTTTAGTTATTATAGTCAATTAATGAGTTATTGTAAAAGTAATACCATAATTTAACAAAAAGTGCTCTTAGTTCCATTGGAAATTGTGTAAAGAAGTACTGTTCAAAATTTTGAAATAATTAGTCCAGTAGATTCTGAGTTATGATTAACACCTATTTTCTTAAAGACTCCTCCACAGATTCACTCTCAATTATTTTCAATATTTTGCCACGAAAATTAGAGAAATTAAGTTCAAATGTTGCATTATTATATGGAAATTAACTAACGCTTTGTGTTTCATCAAAATCTATTAAAAGCAATTTTCACCGAATGAATCTAATCTCTTACCCCCCTCGTCGATATTTACATGAATATTTGCTTGGTATATTGTATACCGTGTATAAGTGCAAAATTGAAATGAAGCAACTTCGATAGTCATTGTTCATCGGATGCTTCTATTCTATTTGATCTATATATTACTGTCAATAAATTTTATGTTAGACATTCCAGTATGCTTTCAGTTTTTTAAGCATTTTCATGTAGCCGTTTATTAGTTAGCGATTTTGTTTGTCGTCGAAATTGGTATACGTAAGTTGTTGCAGTTTTCGAGTAAAACCGAGGACGATCAAAATAAAAATTTTCATAACAACGCAGACAACAGTTCATCGAAAGACTAGATCATCAACATTCTATTGTAGACCTTTGCTACTTTCAAGATAATACAATATCACCTGCATATTTTTGCAACTTTTTTAGAAAACTGGCAAAGAAATATGACATTTTTAAACAAAGAAACATCTCTAACACTTTATATAAGCATCGGAGCGTCTTAAAATGTTCAAAAAAGTTGTGGCGTTTTACATTGTTGTAGAGAAATGAATAAGACAAAAGTTATTTCCAAAAAACGGTATTTTTAAAGGGTGCTAACGAAAACATCTCATAACAACGACTCGGCTGTAGAAAGAGAGTTAGTATCATTCATTAAATAACATTCTCTACAACTTTGCTGAAGACTCAAACCGCCTATCTCCTTTCAGTAAACAGTTATATTTCAGAAATGCCTTTACATTTCATTTTGGAACATGACCGTGCACTATAGAATTAAAAAAAACGATTTTTTATTTATTATTAGTCTAAAGTCTAAATACATAAATAATCAAATTTTCAATTCTGCCGCAATGAGTCTTATGTATATCCCGTGTGTACCGACATTTTAACAGCGTTCTTCTCGAAACCACTTCTTTGAGCTGGCCGGAAATGTAACTCGAACAAATGTTTTTTGATCGCTGTGAAATTTTCCCAGTATATTCAGAATTGGTGTCTCCAGTGACGTACATAGGATTTTATTTTTTTATTGATTAACTTTATATAATTAACAATTTTGTGTCGATTTTTATGACATTTTCGGCGTTTTTCAACTGGAACGTGCGCCATTTTGCGTAAAACCGAAAAAATCGATCGTGGATCGAAAAAATCCTACGTACGTCGCTTGCTTTTGACATTAGGAATCAGAAAAACTTTAATTTTTGACTCTAGGTCAAAAATTACGGGAGATAGATTACCGGCCGTGAACCCCTTTTAAAAAAACTTACATGGGGAAAACGCTGCACAGCCGCCATCTTGTCACGAAATTGCTCGAAAAAAATATTTTCGTGATTCAATGCTTATGCTATAAATCGCACTTACCAAGGTTCACCTCTTTATTGCATCAAGAAAAATACTCGAAATATGCCTTTTTTCGTGCTTTACAGTGCATAGTGGATCCACTCCATACAAAAGCTGGACAAAACCTCAGAAGTAGTTTAAAATGTCTGAAAATATCATCTAAAGGTAATTTTGGTGCGCTGAACTCGATTTTGATTAAATTAGGACGCTAAAATGAAAATTAGGCAGCCTAGGGTGGTTCTAAAATATTTTTATTTTAATTTCGCAAAAGTGAATTTTATTAACTTCTCAAAACAGATACTTCGTAAGTGAACAGAAACATTTTGATTTCCTAGGGCAGTCCTTAGTAACGAGTTAGCTAGGGTGGTTCCAATTTATCGAAATCTGGAGAATAAAAAATGATGTAATTTTATACATTTGTTTGTAGATCTTCAGTCCAATCTGAATACCATCGTAGAAAAAAATCATTCCTTCATAGCTCTTTAAGAGATAATCCTCATGTACTAATTTGTGAACGTATGCGTTTAGAATAGTTATGAAAAATAGATAGTTTATAGTTTAATAGAATTCCTTAAATTTTTATAGTTTATAGTTTATAGTTTATAGTTTAATAGAATTCCTTAATTGTTTTTTGGTTTATTTAATTATAGTTATCGTCAATGCTATTAAAAGATGACGGGTTTATTTGATTTTGATGAAGATCTCAAATCATGCCCTACTATGCTCTATTCAACGTTACTCATACGATGCATGCTGCAGCTAAGCCGCTCAATACTTTTCCATTGATTTTCAATTCCAATGATGATATGAATATCTCTCCTTGTAGGTACTGACTTGGTTTTTCGTACGAAAATATCCTGAGCATACTTTGCACTGTATGTTTATGTTTTAAAATAGAGACATGAGCGTTTTTGCATGAAGCTCTCGTCAATTTGGAAGTGAATTATTGAGGGAGATTTTGAATTTGATTGTTGATTGTGATAGATTCAATCGGGATCGGCACTTGAAAATAAATGTTGCATTACATTAATTACAAAGAACATTTCCCACACTCACGTGTTTACCTTACATCGGTCACCAGTAAAGCTAACGACCAATGTCTAACAAAGAGATAGGATTCATGGAAAGATATAATAATAGTTACAGTTAGTTTGCCTCGTTGGCTTCTATATATTTGAATTTTTTTGTACTGCAGATAACTGTGAAAATGTAGAAACACGAGTCATAGTTGCAAGACGGTTAACGCATACTTATATTTGTATCAAGGAAATCGCCCAAAACCCTGAGTTTACAAGCAGTGTTCAGAAAAAGAAATCTACCGGTGAATAATAATGCAAAACTTCGTGAAATTAAAAAATACCACGCGTCTCCACGAAAAAACTAATTTAACAAATGTTCAAATATCAACCTTTGGCGCAAAACGGCGCAAGATGGCACTATGATTTTTGAAAACTAGATAAAATTCTACGTCAGTTGTACTAGATGAGATCCTTCAACACGCTTTTACCGATAAAGAGATGACACTCTGAATGTAAATAAGTCCGCGTTAAACAATTTAGTTATATTGATTTTATTGGTAACTTTTTAAATACTCATTACTTCTCAAATCGAAATACACCATTGAATTCCTGAGATGATTTTCTATTAGAAACGCCTATACGTGTTGTTAAATTATCATTGTAGCATCTATTAAAGCGAGATGAATTAGAATGAACAAAAACTTTTTGTCACTCGAATTCATACAAGACCTTGTATGGTTCAAAAAAATGTTGCACTTATATTTTTCAATCAATTGACTCGAAAATTTGGCGAATACAGCTTTAGGTAATGTACATTTAGGTAAAAATGTAAAAGGTATGAAAATCGACAATAAATTTTGGAGGTTTTGGCCAGCCCAGCCCCACTGTGCAGTGGTGTAACCCCTTAACACAAAAATGCTTTTGATCTCTTTTAGTCTCTTCCTGAAATGTTTAGTGAGGTATATCTCACCCCTCGAATTATGTGAAGTATTCGGGCAAAATAGATACAAACGATTCGTGCGGTCATTCTAACTATCTGCAATCGATTCCCCAGAATTTTTTCATAAGAAATACTACTTTTGATCAACCGCATTCCGCCTGTTTCTGAAATGTAGAGCCAGGTTTAACTTCATACTTGAGTTATGAGAGGAACTGGGGTAAAACGTTACGCGCGGTCAGTCTAATTATATTCAAACGATAGCCGATGGATTGTTATACATAAGAATTAGCACTGTTAATCAGCTTGATATAGCCATTTGCCGAATTACAAAGCCACGATTAACTTCAAACTTTAGTTGTGCGATGAATTGGGGTAAAATGGGTGTATACATTTTGTAATATTTAGGGGGTCTAACAGCGCAAAATTTATAAAAAAAAATTTTCGGATCTCTAAGATATGCTCAAGAAACGATTTACTCGAATTCAACTTAGTTCGCCTGCTGGAGCCCATCAATCTACCAACTACAAATTTTCATATGAAGCTGATTAAATCGGGTTAAAAAGCTGATGAAATCGGGGCCTGATAAAATCGGGTGCTGATAACATCGGGTCTTCACTGTATTTGTGATATCCCAACCAACAAACTTATATCAAGATTATAACTTCTGGTGATATCATATAACGATGATGTTATAGTAAGTCATGTATCATATTCTTTCACAGTTATCTTTGAACGCTAACGGTAAACTTTGAATAATCGTTACATTACACAAATGACCGTCTATTTGCTAATATAATGGTAACGTTAAGCCTTTTAGTAGAAACTAGATTCGTTAAGATAGGCTCAGGCATTGCTGAGACGTTTACATGATATTAGTGTACATACTTACATACAAACATTGTACCAATTTGTTGAGTTGAGTCGATTGGTATAAGAGACTCGGCCCTCTTGGCCTCGGAAAAAGTTCATAGTTGAAGCGTAGTTAGTGTCGGATTCCGATAAGAGGAACTCGAAACGCATCTCCATTTTTAGTTCAAAGCAAATTGAGTATCGTGACCGGTAGTTGGAAAAAGACTGATGACAATAAATTAGGGTAAGGTGGGGTAAATCCGACCGTTGGGTAAAAATAAGTGAAATATATTTCTTTTTTTAAAAGTGGTGAGAAAATAGACTACAGTCTATCACTGTATTTTTTACCGGGCCATTGATTGATTTTAAATTCGAAATCAATTGCGGTCAATTATCCATATTTTATTTCATTCTCTTTAGAAATGCCTGGAATTGAAAATGATTTTTCCCATAATATTAGCAAACAATTGGATTCAAAAGTCAAACAAACAAACTTGGAAGCATATCCGTCAACAGAAAAATCTGTGACGCATAAATATGATGCGCATTATTTATGGTGTATCTATCTGGGAATCACATTATGTTAACGAAATAATGATTTTTTTATCATTTCAACAAAATTCCGCAGTTAAATGTTTACCTTTAGTTACGTGCCAAAATTCGCAGCTTTAAAAACTCAGCTTTAAAACTTTTCTGGTAATAAAAAAACATACTTGCAATGTTATTCATTGGACTGTGATTTTTACAACCTTCGGTATGAATGGTTTAACATGCCCATCTACATAGAAGCAGTCTCATTGAGATCCATAAACCGAATCAAATCGGATTAAAATTGCCCGTCAATAAAACGCTAATAAAAACATCATGAGTTCATCCACACCGACATATACGCGAGCATTGAAGCATCAGCCGCATATCCAGTGCGACTGGAATGCTTTCCTAGCCTAACCGCGAATGGCTAAACACAGCTCGGAGAGGTAGTAGTTGGCAGCCATCCGCAAACCAGCAAAAGCCGGCAGTCATGCGAAACGGCTCAAGATTGTCAATGACCGCAATAGGCCATGCGTTCGCACTCATCCGTACCAGGTTCAATGACATTCCGGATTGGGACGGCAGCAGACCGACCACCAATGAAGGATGATTGGGAACTAGGTCTGTAGATGACTGCGTGCTTTCCCACGAGCTACGAACGAGAGTAAGCCGAGGCGGTCTTAGTAGGGTGAGTCTTATTTTTGTGAAATTTGCGAAAATGGAATTGGCGCTACCATGAAAAAAGCCTGTACAAAATTATCATTTTGGGTCGAAAGAAATAGAACACTAGAAGCCGAACTTGATAGGATCGCGTTGATCATTGTCGCGATATACCTAAACTGTATTTCCCCAGGATCCTTTCTATTTGCAAAAAATCAGTTTTATATATGATGCATACGAGCGAAAATTCCATTAATTTGATCGTATCGTACACCGTAAACAACAGCAAAGCGAGAATTATTTGGTCACAGAAGCTGTTTATATTTTTACGCCAGTGGTTAACACGACCTTATCGGGTTGATCTTTTAGTATGTTGTAATTAAAAACGGACGAAGTTCAAGGGTTTAAAAAAATGAAAATGAGACCCAGGTTTAAAAAAAATGAAAATGAGACCCACTCTAATGTCCCAAGCAATTCGATATAGTCGATTGAAACTCGATTATGCGTTTAGGTGACGGTGTCGCAAAAATAAAGCATGATTGAACCAGTTATAACGGCTTGATGTGTGATCGATATCTAACACAGCACTTGCCAAAACCATCGAGCTACAGAAATTCACGGGAAGCAACTTTAAGCCTGCAGTATTAAGCAGAGAAAAGTGTGGAAGACATGATTTATTGCTGTATGTGTGTAGGTATAGTGGGGCTTCGGAAGTGCATTTCAAGTAAAACGATAAACTTAAAATAAAGTAGGGTAAAAGGGTATAATACGCCCTCACCGGGGCGAAATGCCCCTTTTCAATTCCCAGGACTCCTGAATTATCTAAAAAGTAAAAAAACACTGATAACAGTATCGTTTCATGAAAACAACGTACTAAATTAATTTGGAATTTTTAATATGTTGCAAAACAATAATACACACAAAAGTTTCAAAAGAGCTATTTTGATGTAAGCTCCCACTTTTTCCAATAGCATTACAACCAGTTAGAAACAGTCGGATTTGATAGAACTATTTCAAGTAGCTTACTAGAATATTATAGTTACTATCTTAGTTTTTAGCTTGGCTTAAAACCATGTGTGCGTGTAGAATTATTCATGCCTTCACAACAGCTCATCACCGGCCAAAACACTCCACCCATTGTCGTGGGGCATAATCACCGATTACTGTGGGGCATATTACACTGTAACAGGGGGCATTTTGCCCTAGATGAAAAAATTAGAATTTAGGCATCTTTGAAAAATGTTTAATAATACTTGTATCAGGATGTTTTTAATAAAAAAAAATGAAACGGGTACTGATTTCTAACTAATATAACAATAGATTAGAGTAGTCGGCGTGGAGATCATAGTGTCGAATGGTGAAATATAGTTATTTTTCCTTAAGGGGGGCGTATTAGACTTTTTTACCCTATTCTTGGAACCTTACATTCAAATGTCGCAGAACGGAATATGATTGGGCAGTTGTATTTATTGCAGTGGCTCTCTTACCTGTAAGAAAAAGAGATAGGAAAAAGTTTTAGTTGAATTCAATAATACTCTAGAACTACCTATTCTAATTGAATAAAAGAAGAGACAAACATCGCTCAGATTGAACGGGCTAACTCAGTACTGAAAGGATGTGAGCATAAATTTAAAAATATTATATTCGAAACGAACTACTATTTCTGCACACAGCCCTCCTTAATATGGCGACTCGGTCACGTTCGATCTGAAACGACCTGAAAGCTGTGGACAATTTCGCGTGGACGCAGCACATTTTAAACTCACACGTTACGAAAAAAATAACGTTCTCGACCGGAAAGAATAATAGCGCGATAACATGCATCACCTGATGGTCATTAGAATGGCGGTCCAATGTGTGGCAGGTTCCCGTTCTAGCATGCTGTGTACACACAACAGCATTTTCATTGAACTGAACGAGCACCACGGCGTCACGAAGTACTGGATCTTGAATCAGTGCCCCAACCCCAAGCCTGGTAATTACTTGCGCATAGACAATGCGATGCACAGACGGTACGTAGCTACGCCTCACGCGAATCCGCGAACGACGGTGGGTGGAACTCGGACGCCTTGTTCTGTAGGTATGTGTGCGCGCTTCAAGGTAAAAATCTTATTCAACAAGGAATTATTTTCATTGCCTCCCAACCAACCAACCGACCAACCAACAATCGGCATCGTTTCGGTTGGCCCGTCCAATAACATTCTCGGTTTATTGTTATTTTTATGCGCGCACAAATTTTATGCTATTATGCCAATACTTTGGTTGTTGTTGCAGAATGGAATGTAGCAGGGGCTTGATAGAGAGGTAGAATGAGAGTGGAAAATACTGGCAACTTTTGATAAGGATTGTTTTTTTTTGGAAAGTTTAAACTGTAATTCGCGTGCTTGAAGTGGCATTCAAATATCGCCTCGAAGTTGAATCACGGTGGATGACCCCATCAAGAAGACCGAGATTACTACGCACTGTGTTGTTTTGTTTAGATGTATACAATTCGCTCAAACTTTGAAAACTTTTTCCGAGGCCGAAACGACGAAACGAAAATTTCATAAGCAGTTTAGATATTGGTTTTATGCTCTTCGAACACAAAGAAGATTTTAAAACATTTCTTTCCTTAGTGCAAATCACATAGTTTTACCTCAATATTGAGAAGTATTGCATAGTTCATCATAATAATCTGACTAATTTTTTTCGGTCATTCATTTTATTCATTTCGTCCAGAATATAATTTAGATACAATTTTATTTATTCTATTAATTTTACAAACTCTTTTAATATCGATTAATTTTTCGTTTTATTCATTCATTTTTTTATTTTTATTCATTTGATCATTATTTTTTCGTTTTGTTTATTTTATTCGTTCTATTCGTTTTATTGAGTTTACTAACATGTAGAGGTGTTGTTGTTTATAAATAACAACGTTTTCAAACAGAGTTTTGGGTCTGGACAAAATTTTCGCACAAAACAAGTAAGACCGTGACTATTACCCGTTAATTTAAGCGCTAACAGCTGCAAGAATTATCCGTAGAACTGAAGTGACTACAACTGATGTGATTTAATTCCACTGGAGCAGGGTTGCCATTTCGAGTTATCGGTGAAAAATTATATTTGATTTATCTTCGTTTTCCTAAAATTTATTTGAAAACTGATTTTTTTTGTGTTCGACTACCTTTTTCGTCCAATTGCAAACTTTGCAGAAGATGTGTATAGGATAGGAAGGTAAAAATTGAGCAGATTCTAGTTCTGCTAGAAAAACACCTATTGTTACTTTACTCCAACACTTTTAAGGAAAAACAATTTAAAAACCCTATATGCGATAGAAAAAAGTTGGGCATTAAAGAGTTAATTTCATCTATATTATTTTTTATTTGTTTTATTAATTCTATTATTTTAATTTATTTTTGTTTTATTCTTATTATTCATTTCATTTATTCTATTCATTTTATTGTTTTATTATTTTTTCTTGTTCATATATTTTATTCTGTTTCTTCATTTCATCCAATTTGTTAGTTTGAAACAATTTGATTTATTCTATTAATTTTATATATTTTTTAATACTGTCTAATTTTCATTTGAACTGAACTAATTTGTTTTGTTAATTTTATTAATTTGATTTATATCAATCATTCTATCCATTTCATGAACTTTTTTCATTTCTTGTCCTTATTATTTTTTAAATTTTATTTGTTTACTCAGTATATTCGAGCTTTTATTCGTGCACGACTAGTACGATTTTATCAGCAATATGAAAAAATTTGATTTTATGACGGGGGTGGAAAATTTTATGACAGGGGTGGAAAATTGTCGTATCTGTTCAAACAGGACGGTTTAATGTAATTTTGGTACGCTGAATTCGTTTTCGATATTAAAACTTTTGAAAAATAAACATTTGTTGTTCTCATTAGAAATAGGTTATCTCATCGAAATAGGTTATAAAAATGTTTGTATATTATTTTTTTGAATCGTTTTTGAAATTAATATTAACACTTGTTTAAATCTTCATTATACATTAGTGTGGCTCAAAAATGATTATTTTGTTGTGAAGGTTCAAGAATTTTAAGGATACTTTTGTAAGCTGAATTCCTTTTTGGTTATAAAAATATTTGAAAGTATCTTTAGTACTTATTAGGGTGGCTCAAAAGTAATTATTTTGACTTTTATAATTGTTATTTCAAAAATAATTATGATAGGCTGAATTCATTTTCCACGTTGGAACAAATTGATTTACATCTCATTATGGTTTATCAGAAATAATTATCTAGTTTCTACAGATCAAATACGATGTGTTCGACTAATTTTGGAACATCAAATTCATTAGTCGGATACTTGATATGAAAACTACATTTTCATAAATTTTTAAAACAAGCATTTTGAGCGTCTTAGTGGAATGTTTAATTACATTCACTAATCAACAAGATGGCTGACGATTTTTTTCTCGCAGGTGTGTTTTAAGGGGTTATATACAAAGTTGTGACGAAAAAATGAGCTAAGTTCGTGATTTTTTTAAAATGTTTTATGCAAATTTTATTTGAAAAAGGGAAAGACAGTTCGTTAGTAGTATTATCAAAGTTCCAAAAAAACAGATTGAATTAAAAAATATTCAAAGTTGGTGAAGTTATGGCCTATCCCCCCAAACATGTTTTTTGGCAGAGGTTTGCGGTGATCGCTCTCCAAGCCGAACCGCTCAACAGAAATCAAAAAAGTAAAAAGATTATTCAAGAAAAATGGATTATGGTGCACTTGAACGGATCGGTTTCCCAATAAAAAAATTTCCGATAAAAAAAAACATGTTGACCAAAAAATTGAGTTTTTTGGTGTTCAAAATTTTAAACAAAAATGCATTGCGAAGAATTATTGGATGAAAAATGAACCGTTCAAGTACACAAGAATATTAACACAAACAATTCAAAAAAAATGTATGAAGATTGGATGAATAGTTTTAGAGATATCACGTTCACCGCAACGGAACTTTTCAAAAAACATAGTTCCGAGATAATTGCGTTTAAAATTTTGTGTTAACTTCACTCGTGGAAGAACCTACGCGGTGCGAACGGTTGTAGTTTGAAATCTGATGCTCCGATCTGAATGAAATTCCGCACAGGTATTTTCAAAAGTATGTACTTTCAGAATATTCAATTAAAAAAAATCGGTTTTGTGAGTTCCAACTTTGTATATAACCCCTTAAGTTACTTAGATTGCTTAATTCATATCTTACATAAAAATATATCAAAAACCCTTTTTTGCGTATCATTTGAAAATTGTATAATATTCTTTGGGTAATATCACTTACCCTTAAAATAAATTTCTGCTATACAAATTCTGACCAAAAAAGTTTTACAAAATGACTAGAACTAAAATGTTTGACAGTTACTAAGTAAAATAGTCCAAGAAACATTTTATGACATATTTCAATTGGTTGTTATCGCATTAGAAGTTCCAATTCAATAAAAGTTTATGTCAAACAGTTATCGATAGAATAACTTAACCAACTTGTGACTTATTTTTGATGATTTTACGATAAAATTTCATCACACGGATAATTTTTGTGAAAGAATGCAATGCATAAAATTAACCGTTTCTTCGAAAGACGAAATTAACTGGATGTAATTGCTATGGTCCATTTGTTTTTCGGGAGTTGGCCTACTGGAGCTGTAGAGCTAGGTTCACGGAAGGGCTCCCCTTCAGAATCACATACTACAATTGCAGACGAGACAGGCAATGTCGCCCTCTAAAACACTGCTTAAGGCCAATTGCAGTGGGCAGTGATTCTGAATGTGATATTCATTGTACGGTTCAGATATGTGAGGGAGTAGATCGCGATCGCGAAATTGCGTGTATCATCGCGAAAGCATTGAGCATTTGTACGTTAACGTGTTCAATCGCGTGTGCGTTTGTATGTCGCGTGTGCTAACGTGTATGTAACTTCGCGTGTATAAATTCTATTTTATAACCGTCGTCTACCTTTCGCATATTCGCGTGTGTTATTGGATGATCGCGCGCGGACCGTCAATCTAATACTTAATTTTTGGTGTACTCGGGCTCAGATGCTAGAAGAAAGTCATATCTTCCATATCACTAGAGTTCCCGGTCATTTCGCCATGGAAGGTGTTGTCTATTGGATATGAGCTTTATTTTTTGATTGGTCCTACTGAATGTATGGACCAAAGTTGATAAGACAGAGGGTGATGGTTATTAATGATCGCGCGAACGCGACCGTATGTCAGTTCACGTTTGAGACAGCGTTTCGGAAATTCGCGCTAAAACGTTCACCTTATTTTCCGGGGTGCTATTAAGTTTGCGCAATCGCAGGCGTAGGTGTGCGTTGTTGATCACGAAGGGCTTAAGCGTACGTATGTTAACGTGTTTGTCACGTGTGCTCGCGTGCATGTGACTTCGCGTGTACAAAACTGGACTTTGCAACCGTGTGGCCATTCATATTTACGCGTGCGTTCTTGGATGGTGCATTTTCATTCTGATATTTGGTTTTCGGTGTACAATTCACATTCGGACAGGGAGTGAGTTACCCCATATCACAAGAGTTCCCGATCATGTCGCCATGGAACGTGTTGTCCAGTGGATATCTATTTTTAATTGGTCCAATTGAAGGCATGGACCTAGTCTGCTGAAACTTCCCGAAGTGACCGATTTATGATCGTGCGAGCGCGGGAGATTTTAGATTCACGCTTGAGACCACGTTTAAACATTTATAAGCGCTGAGGCGTTCGCCTTATCACCGGTATGTGTGCAAGATTGCAGGTGTAGGTGCCGTAGATGGTCGCGAAAGGATCAAGCATTTGTACGTTAATTTGTTTATCACATGTATGTGACTTCACGTGTATAATTTTGATTTTATAATCATGTAGCGTATATTCTTGAATGACTATGAATCTGATACTTAATTTTTAGTGTATGGTACAGATGGTACAAGAGAGTCTGTTTCTCCATACCACTAGAGATCCAGGTCATGTCACCGTCTCATGATCGCGCGAGAGGTGGGTTTTATAGGTTTTAGGAAGTTTATAGGTGCTACGTTTACTTAACTAACGGGTTGTTTTCATATTGGCGATATCGCGAGCGTAAATATGTGTAGATAGTTGCAATTGCATGGTCGCATTTGTGACCAGGTTTGTGTTATCGCGAAGGCCGCGAGCGTTTGTACGTTTACACCTATAGGAGTAGATAGACTATAGTAGAGATACACTAATAATAGGAACCATAACATTCGAATAAATAAAAAAGATTGCTCCTATCATCAGCCAATCGTCTGGGAAGCACATTGCGGTCTCATCCGAGATTCTTTGTGCTTCTAACAAGTTAACAGTTAAGAACCGCTGTAGGAGTAGCCAACGATAATACCGGTGCAACGCGATTTTTTTAGCTCGGTCGGTTAAAAGGAACATTACGGTTACCAGCGCTCTGTGATTTACTCAATAATCGAATGATCCGCTTCAGACACAGAGAACCTAAGAAGAAGAAGACATAAGCGGAATCAACGCGATTTAATTTCATCACAGATGGCTTAGCATGCGTTGTTAGGAGTATGATACATAAGCCCACTAAAAAAATTAAAACGCCTGATCCGCCGCGTGTTCAGAACCAAAGTATTATATTCATTTTTCGCGTTTATAAAAAATTTGTCTTCTATTCATCACAAATGTCTCCAGTTCTACAATGCCGATCTTGACAATTTTAAATTCAAATTGTCGGTAATTGCGTTACCCATTGATTGTCCATATAACATATTTGGTCACATTTACAGTTTTATTACTCAAACAAAAACTTTTTTAGTTAGTTTAATTCATGGATGCTGAACAGACTGCCCAGAACAAAACGAAGTCTTGAAAACCCCGTCGGTTCGCCCTGAGTCGATTCTCAGTCCCACCAGAAGTATCTGTTCCAAATTTGATTAACGTACTTGAAGTTTGTACTGGATTTTTCGACAATTTACATGAAACATACCCACTAGCTCGCATTTGTTACAAAAAGTGTAAAATAAGATAGATAATTCTGTCACCTACAATCCTGTCAAAGACTGCGAAAAAATCCAGCTTGGTTGATTCAAACTTATACGAAATGGTGTCTGAGTCAGTTTTGCATGGCGCCAAACAGATTATAGAGCTGAATCAGTCGCAGAATACCACGAACTTTTTTGTTTGTGAAATAACGGTTGCGTTTTGCTAAATAGTATTCTGTCCAGAGAAATTTTAGTACATAATATGAGTCAATTGTTGGCTTGAAAATTTTAGTTCCATATTTCAAAAAATAGAGGGTGCTATAACCAACTTATTAAAAACGTGAGATGGAATGCTGACATGTTCAAGTAAATTACTGAAAATGACTCTTCTACAGCTTAATAGAAGTTTAGTTTCCATCTCACTCCGTTGAAAAATTGGTTTTGGCCCCCTCTATGTGGTGAAATATGGAACTAAAATTTTCTTGGCAAGAGATGAGTCGTATTGTGTATTGAAATTCTTCCAAATCTACTAATAAGCTAATCCCAAAAGATATTTCGCAAAATAACAAAGTTCGGGGAAAGGCGGTTTGGCCCCATGCAAAATTGAATCAGACATCACTTCGTTAAAATTTTATTAACTTCTCCTATTAACCTTCTTTAGATGTTCACTTTTTGTAACGAATAAGGTGTTGGCGGCTCATATTGACCCCGATTTCGAGCCCAGTTTTAAGACACATTGTAAGCCAAAACTATATGAACTTGTGCCCAAATTGTTTTTTAATGTTTCAATTTTAAGATTCTGATAAATACTGCCGTTTTTGACTTGGTTGGTTAGTGGGAATCGGTGCCGAATTCGGTCATGTTTGGTATACATAGATGTATGCAGAACCATCATCATAAATGGCATGATTATTGACAGAATACTAATAATAAACACAAAGAAAACAAAAACGAGAATGTAGAGATCAAATTTTTACATGATACGACCGATCTTGGATGTTCTGTATTACGGTTCCGATACTGATTCCGGCGATATAATAGTATTTCTTATAATATTGAACAAGAACCAATGTAGTCAATCAATATGTAATATGCTAGAAGCTTATATAACACCCCATCTAAAATGATACTGATATTTTGACTCAACTATTTAACCTGGATTCTATATGAAAATTATCCGGAACATCCGTAAAACTGCTCAATTCATGAATCTAGTCATAGTACTATGAATTTTTTTTGCGGATCTTCCGGAAAGCCGCTACTAAATCAATAAGGTCTTTGTTTCGGTCACAAATACGATTTCTTTACAATAATAATTCCGAACAAAAAATTTCAAGAAAACCACAGACTTCCAGATCCAGTTCCGGATCTTTCGGAAGGTTTATGCGAATGATATTCCCAAAAATATTTTAGTAAAAATCTATGAGTTCTATGACAAGGTTCATGAATTGCTCAGTTCCACGGCTGTTTCAGATCTTCTGGAAGATCATTAAGTAGTCAAACAAAAACATGTGTAGGCCATATGCACGAACTCATTCGAATGAGAATTCAAAAAACACTAAAAAACATCAGTTTCTAAGACCAACTTTATGGATTGATTAGTTCGGCGAATGTTCCGAATTATTATGTGACCAATAGGATCAATTTTTCACTCGGATCTACGAACTTATACCAATTCAACGCGAACAAATGCACTGATAGAATATATTCGTAAATCGCTAAGATTTAGTTTCGCACAAACAATTTTCATAAAATATACGAATTATTCGTACATATGATGAATTACTCGTATTTCTATTGAAACACTTTAATTTTTTTTTTCGTGAAAACCACGAAACGACTCGTTGGCTTATTACGAAAAGGCTTCATTAGACAAACGAATTATTTGCTGCTATATACGAAAGTATTTATAATATTTACCGGCACCATTCGTCAAACCGTCAACGTCAAAAAAAACTTCAATAGAGATAGAATATGGTGTCCTTGTTGCTATACGTCAGATAATTGTTGATCATCACGACAGTCTCAGTCTGACTATTTAGTAACAGTATCCGTGTCCACGAGTTTCAGGCAGATTTCCCCTGAACCTCTTTCGTTTCAAGTTGATCCAGAATCTGGAGCAGTACGGATTCAGTTAAGCCATCGCTAACTGCTCGTTGGTTTTAAATTAGTAGGTTTTTCTCCGTCGGAGCAATGTCAAAATAATATGCTATTAAATATGAAAACTTCTCTTAGATGAACGAAATGAATGTATGCGACTAACGAAATTGTTCGTAATACACACAAACGTTTATTAAAATAAATGAAACATTTCATATCACTCACGAAAAATAATGTCGTTATCAACGATAACGATCTCAATAGGGGTGAGCAGGTTGAAATAAAATCGATTTTGCCAGATCGATCCTTTTAGTTAAAAAAATCGTTGTTGTCAAACATCGATCCTAAAAGATCGATTGAAAAAAATAATATGCTAATAAACACGAACATCTAAGATGAACGAAATGAATTCGTGCGACCAACGAAATCATTCGTAATATACATAAAGGTTTATAAAAATAAACAAAACATTTTGTTTCATTCTCGAAAAATAATGTCCTTATCAACGACAACATTCGTGCAATGCACAGTAAATAAGTAAAATTCACGAAAACTTTCGTTCATCAAGCGTCCATTTATTCATACCACAATAAAATCGATTTGGCTAGATCGATTTTTTTAAAATCGGTGTTGTCAAACAACGATCTCAAAAGATCGGATGAAAAAATAAGATGCTAATAAATACGAAAACTTTTCTAAGATGAACGAAATGAATTCGTGAGACCAACAAAATCGTTCGTAATATACATAAACGTTTATTAAAATAAACAAAACATTTCGTTTGATTAACGAAAAAAACTTGTTGTCAGCCATAGGGATGTTATGCACCTCAGAGCAAATAAAGAGAAGAATAACAAACGCTCTTTACACTTTTCATGCGAACCACCGCGCTTCTCTTTCACAATAAACCTCTTCACTCCGATGCGTGTTGCTCCCACACATGTATTCTACTCCATGGCTGCACGCCACAAAGAGTAGAAATAAAGAGGCTCTTTAGTGTGTATCTTAGTCCCACGCGCACGTAGGTAGAGAAGGCAACCAAAAAACATTTTTAAAACGTTCTTCCGACCATACTTTATCCGAATTGTAGTTTGATTCGCCTTCCTACCTGCTTTCCAGTGAGGGGAGGCACAAAAAAGTGGCTTCAAGGTGACTCTTTGAACGAAATTGTGCAGCTCTTGGTGCACAGATCTTACTCTTTTTCGTTTTCAAGTTTCTCTTTGTGCGGTCGTTCTGCACATCGCAGTGTTTTTGTGCTGCTCTATTTTAATCGGTGTATTTCGCTCTTTGTGGCTCAATGTGTGAGCAAAT
This sequence comes from Topomyia yanbarensis, assembly GCF_030247195.1. NCBI lineage: Eukaryota > Metazoa > Arthropoda > Insecta > Diptera > Culicidae > Topomyia > Topomyia yanbarensis. Next base: position 323,189,866 of record NC_080671.1, on the reverse strand, counting down.
AACAAGCCTGGTCAGCGATAACATTCGTGTAATGGATACTAAATATGTAAAATTTACGAAAGCTTTTGTTCACCAAGCGGCCATTCTTGTTCATGAAATGAACGGAACCTACTGTTTACAATGTACGAAAATGAATCGTTGCAGAAAACGACGAATGAATTCGTGCATTGCATGATCAATTTCATTATATTTACGAATTTATATTGTCAGTGTGTTTTCGAAAAAACTTCAGAATTCTAGAGCTACATTTGTGAATTAGCTAGTTTTACAGGTGTTCCGGATCTTCTGTACGGATGATTTTCACATAGAATCCAGGACCAGTATTTGAATCAGAGTATCAATATCATTTTATATGGGATTTTATATAAGCTTTCAAGAATTTTAAAAAAAACTTTGGGATCAGTTGCATTGGTTGACATCATTGTCGCTTGTTCAGTATTATGAGAAATACTATTATATCGTTGGAATCAGTATAGGGATCGTAATCCGGAACATACAAGATCGATCGTATCATGTACAAATTTGATATATACATTCTCATTTTTGTTTTGTTTGTGTTTATTATTAGTATTCTGTCAGTAAACGTGTGATTTTTGGTAACGATTTTGCATACTTCAATATATGCTAAACATGACCCCACTCGGCACCGATTTCCACTGGCCAAGCAGCCCAGAAACGGTAGTGTTTACCAGAAACTGAAAATTGACAAGTTACAAGTTCATATAGATTCGGCTGAAATTGTGTCTTAAAACTGAGTTCTACATCGGGGTCAATATGACCCGTTAATACCTTATTCGTAACTTTTTCATAAATGTTATAGGGTACAAAAAACCAATCATGGTAGTGCATAAATACATTTTTAGATACCAATTACGGATTTGAAATGGTCTTTACTAATCACATTTAAGAATTTACTATTATGGAATAAAATATTTGTCAGCAGATTCAATAATATTGAATATACCAAAACCAAGAAAAAATGCTACTAATTTTCCTTGGTTTTGATGTACTTTTCTATATGAAAATCCAGTTAACAAATTTTGTATTGCGATTAGAGCTATGTTCACCTGTTAAAACATGTTAAGATAGGTGTAAGGAACAACCTTTGATGACATGTGGGCATGTTGGGCCTATCTAATCAGAGTGTAAGTGATCTTCCTATGGAAACATAGCAAAAACACGATTTTTGATTGGAGACACCTCTAAATCATGTCCAAATTAAGCCATTTTTGGCGCAAGTTCTTAAATTCACACCTAGAACAAAAATTTGAGCTGACCCATGTATATTTCAAAACTTTTTCAAAATGTGGAGAGGTCTAATACCCACTCTTCAAGCTAAACTATTCAATTTAACTCTTCAAGCCAAAACAAAATAACAGTACAATAATAATCCACCTTCCACGAACCACATGTGTCTCAACCGCATTATAGCATTCTATTTCTGGAAGATCTAAATTGCTTTCACCTTTGATATTGTAGGAATCATCGAAGCCCGCCTAAAAAATCTGCTCTTCTATAGTGATATGACTTGATACGAAAAAGCCGATAAGCCGGCAATGGTGGTTTTGGAATGGGCACAAACCCCCAGTATAAACCATCCGGCGTATCATCAATATATTTAATTCCCTCTTCGATTACGCAAAATCCCAATGGAATCAATTCGATCACTTCATTTCACCACAATTGATAGCAAACATGAGAATGAAACGACGCACACGTCTTCATCAAGCTCCATGTATTTCCACGAAGCACAGACACTGTGACGAAAATTTGATCCTCATTTAATTCGTATTCCGTTTTCCACGAACGGGATTCAAAGGCTCGTTAAGCTTTCATCCTACCTTGTATGGAACTGTTAAATTTTTTCCTATGTTTTACAGCAAATCGAGGTACCATTATCAATCGTCAAACCATACCAAAAATGCGTTGTAAGTTCAATGAAAGTATAAGCCCTCCAAAGAATATAATTTTGTATTTTTAATCCAACCGGTAAAGCCCGCTCATTTCCGAATGTCAGTCGTTCCATTTCTCCGGAACTCGTCACTGGTTTGTGAAGAGAATCCATCTTCTGTACGGTACGGCGTGTACAAGCACATTCCGTTCAGCTTCAGGCATGGTTCATGGAAAAGTAATACTGTTTTTTTATTTGCCTGATCTCGTGTACCTACTACGAACAAGCGACCAACGACCGACGGTACACGCATTGGTGGGCCTACATAAAGCCCAGATTGTAGCGCGCAGCCAAACAAGCGCCCGCCAACAGGCTTGGCGCTGAATGCATATGGGCCCGGGGATGGGGGGAAGCTCGTTCCCGACACAACGTACAGATAGATATGATGGGAATCGTACCGTAGCGAAATGAATCCATTCATTCATCAACATGCACCCTGACTGCGGTGTGACGTGGCGCGGCGCGGTGCGGTGGCGTAATGACTCAACTCGACCAAGCAATGGTTTTGTCGGAGCGACAGAAAAAGAGAGAGAGAAACTTGAAACGAGAGTACCTACGCGTAAGCTGGCATCATCAGAACAGTTTTATTGGTTCACCATTGTGCCCTTGAATTTAGCATATAGTTGTCTGAATAGGAGCACAAGTTAGTGATGCTTAGATGATACTTGTTAAGTAGATACTTTTAGAAGTTCTACTGTGTCGAATTCGGGAAACTATCAGACGTTTATTCTAAAAAAGGAAAGTATGTACCTTCATTGTCTTGAAATATTACTTAAAGCTTATGAAATACAACAATTTGAACTGTAATTGTAATAATTGTAAATGGAGAAGGAGAATCGTATCGAGGATTGTCATAAGTGACCAAGTCGGTCCGCCAGATGTTGATGAGACAAAATTGAAACACAAATAGATACACTAAATTCAAAAACGAAACACTACTAATATTTTCAGGAAAACAATTGATCGTGGATGATGTCCCACTAACTTAGAATGGTATAATACGAACAGCTTTCAAGAACTGCCGAATCGGCGACTGCCATAGAGCAATGCACTGTACTGATCTAGTGGAGGCGAAATTAGTGCTTTTGACTAGAATTGCTCAAAGTTGAGCAGTGTTCTGATAGATACAGGTATACCTCGATAGTACGTACACCTTCACTTCGTTTAGCGTACGTACTATCGAAACGTACGTACTATCGAATCACAAAAATAAAATTCAAAATATTACTTTTTATGTTTAATATAGTATGAAACATTACAAAAATAATATTTATCACTAAATTCATCACCCCATTAGTGATAAACTGACCTATCACCAAGTACTTCATCTTAGAATGTTATGGTTTCCATCAGCCAAGATGGTTGAAAATGGAGAGTAAAAATGTTTCCTTGGTCTCGTACAGTTTCTTGGAATCTGGTAGCATTGCCTTGAGGATTTACCCAAATTTATTAGGATTTTTTCAGGATTTTATTGATTTTTGTAAGACTTCTTTAAAGTTCTAGAACTATCCTGAAACTCTGAAATTCGTAAGATTTGCTTGAAATTCATTGAAATTCCCTGAAGATTTCCTGAATTTTTAATTTTATTGAAGCAGAAGGAGCTGTTTTTGGTATATTTTATTCGTGTAATAATAACAGTATAATTTATCAAACTATAGGAACAAATTAAAATTTGTTGGGTTAAAAAAGCAGAAGTTTCTGTCTTCTGTGATACATACGGGATTTCAAATTGGTTTTTTATTCCTTTCAATTTCGGGCATTAAAATACTTCGAAAACCCCGAAAACGGATATTTAAGTATATTTGCAAAGTCGATATGACTTTAAATTAAAATTATGCTAAAAGGTATATAAACCATAGTTTTTACTACACAAGATAGGTCTTGCTGAACTAGCAAATATTACTTGAGCCACTCTAATATGGTGGATACAATTTATTAATCACACGCACAGGAACCCCAAACGAGGTACGAAGAAAACGCGCATTTAGATGCGTTTTTTCGGCTCTATGAGTACTACCAGCCTCCATTAAAGTCGTTAGTCGTACAAGTTTCACCAATTCCATTCTAAACATTATATATCCTATAATGTATGGAACTCAGCACTTAAATTTAAAGTACATAATGTTTGAATATCATTCATCAAAAACCGGTTTTAACCGGTTAGATTTTAACTTTCAAAATTGGCAGAAAACTTCTTTGATGTTCGAAGAATTACACGAAATTTTACAATTTTGCTTAAAGTTAGTAAGACTTCTCAAAAGTTTGTGGGGCATGCCGTACCTAAAGCTTGAAGAGGTTTTTTTATATTCGTCACTTTTCTGATACAGTAATTTTTTCTCGAGATACTTCTTTGAAATTAATTGTTAGTTTCATGAAATGCACTTGGCATTTTTTTAAGCTTGATAGAATTTTAAAAAATTTCCAGACGCACCCTGATGTTTAAAAGATTTTCATTAAATTCTTATAATTGTCTTGAATCTTAGTGAATTTTCCAGATATTCTTTAAGATATTACCTAATATCGTAGGGTTTTCTTGAAGTTCAGTACAGCTTGAGCGAATAACCGCGGTGCACCGATAGCCGTTAACAAAATCTACTGGAACTGCAATAATATTTCTAAATTTTTAGTTCGCAGAATTTCTCGAAGTTGGTAAAATATGAATGAAAATCGTGAACACTTTGCTTTCTGTAGAAATTGTTAGTATAGAAAGTCTCTAAAGTATTTCCTACATTATATACGACCTTCGAAGATCGCCCTTAAAGTTCATTCAGATGCTCTGAAGTTTGACAAAACCAAACTATAACTAATTTGAGAGTCAAACAAATTATCTCAAGTATCAAGATCTCCATGTAAGTTGACAATCTCCCGAAATATAAAAGACTTTCCTGAAAATTGCAGGGCGTCCCTAAAGCTGTAGAATTTTGTATACTTCTTAGATTTCCACGATGAATTTATGACTTACTTAAAGTTTGAAATACTTTGCTGGAATTTATAGAACTACTCTGAGTAGCACACAACTTCTCTAAAGTATGCAAAAACCCATAGAACTTCCACAAAATGTGTCCTATTTTGTTGAAGTTTACAAAATCAAACGAAAAAAATGTTTTTTTTATTCATTTCGTTTATTTGATAGGCACAAATGCGTTAGCTTGGCGGTGCCGAATTCTTTTGTTTTTACATTTTGAATATCTTAAAACTAGGAGGTTACAATGTTGAAATATTTTTTTTTATAAAAGAGAAAAAATTTACAGCTATCTTAAAAATAGAAAAAAAATTCTATATATAAGAGAGGGGGCAAAAGATTTTTTTTATGAAAAAAATTAAAACAAGGAATTCAATAGTAATAGTTTTTTATGAAATATTTACAGTTATCTTAAAACTAACAATATAGTTTGGTACACAAAAGGGGGAACAAATATTTATGAAAAATTTCACAAATGTTTTAAAACTAGGGATACAATTCTATTTACAAGATGGGGGACAATAGTTTTAACAAAGAGTAGAAATTACAACTATCTTAAAACTAGGAATACGGAATATAAATTTGATTTTTTATCGGATACTTATGCTTGGTCATTTCCAAAATTGGTGTAGAAGTAGTTGTATCAAGGACAGGGGAGAGAAGGCGTAGATGGTGACCGGTAGAGAAGAGCAAAACTTGCAACTTTCGGACAAACGGGAGATCAGCGAAACAAATTTGCGCCTCAGTCTAGTAGGTCGGATTGGCGGATGGTATTCTTCGGACCCGCGGGGAATCCTTCAAAGGGAATCCTTCGGACCTCGAGTCGCTCTCGCTTCAGATTCCATAGTGATAAGGGCGACGGCGGTTACATAGTGGCAGTCTGAAGCTTATCGGTTCCACACGGCAAGAGGAAACTTCTAAAAACGAGAAATAAAAAGAGAGGGGCTAAATTGGGATATTTATCGTTTTTATGAAAGTATAAATAAGGGACATATAGGGGAAATCACGATTTGCCAGCATATCTCGGACTGGGACATTGGGTGGTCTACCTCGGGCCCGAAGGGAATCCTTTAACTGAGTCCTGGCGTCCAAATACCCGGCGCATACCCAGACAACGTGCTCGATGTCATTATAGCCCTCGTCACAAGCGCAGAGACTACTCTCCGCAAGCCCAATACGCCGCAAATGTGCATCTAAGGTGTAGTGGTTGGACATAAGTCGGGACATTACACGAATAAAATCCCGACCCACATCCATCCCCCTGAACCAAGGCTTCGTTGATACCTTTGGGATAATCGAATGTAGCCATCGTCCAAGTTCACCATTGCTCCACGAGGTTTGCCAACTGTTGAGTGTCCTCTGACGACAAATACTAAAAAAATCGTTGAAGCAGATTGGTCTTTCGTATATGTCACCATTTAATGCGCCCACCTTTGCTAATGAGTCGGCCTTTTCATTGCCCGGGATAGAACAATGAGAGGGGACCCAAACAAAGGTAATCTGATAAGATTTTTCAGATAACGTACACAAGGACTCCTGTATCTTCCCCAGAAAATACGGGAATTGCTTTTTAGGCTTCACCGCACGAAGAGCCTCGATAGAGCTGAGGCTGTCCGAAATGATGAAGTAGTGATCTGTGGGCAGAGTGTCGATGATCCCAAGGGTGTACTGAATTGCAGCTAACTCTGCGACGTAAACTGAAGCAGGATCATTGAGCTTGAATGAAGCGGTGATAGTATTGTTGAAGATACCGAAGCCAGTGGACCCATCGAGATTTGATCCGTCAGTGTAGAACATTTTGTCACAGTCGACTTCTCGGAATTTATTATAAAATATATTGGGGATCACTTGAGGGCATATACGGTCCGGGATTCCACGAATCTCCTCCTTCATGGATGTGTCGAAGAATACAGTAGAATCAGAAGTATCTAGGAAACGAACACGGTTGGGAGTATACGAAGAAGGATTAATGCTCTGTGCCATGTAGTCGAAGTACAAGCACATAAATCGGGTTTGAGAATTAGGCTCGAAGAGCCTCTCGAAGTTTTCAATCACCAACGGGTTCAGAATGTCGCATCGGATGAGCAATCGATATGAGAGTTCCCAAAATCGATTTTTTAGCGGAAGAACGCCCGCCAGCACTTCGAGACTCATCGTATGGGTCGAATGCATGCAACCCAAAGCAATGCGCAAGCAACGATACTGGATTCTCTCCAGTTTGATGAAGTGTATGTTCGCAGCGAAGCGGAAACAGAAACACCCGTACTCCATCACCGACAATATCGTTGTTTTGTACAACCTGATCAGGTCTCCTGGGTGAACACCCCACCATGTTCCAGTTATTGTTCGGAGAAAATTGATTTGTTGGCATTTCTGTTTCAGATACCTAATGTGAACTGACAATTGTCTGCTTGGGCTGAACAGCCCAAGCAGACAAATTGTCCAAGGTATTTTGTAATGGTCCTTGCAAGTCGGCAGCTTTGGGCCCTGTAACAGAGACCACCCCGTCGTCTGCAAGTTGCCTTAGCGTGCATGAATTGGCAAGACAATCGTCAATGTCATTCACGTAAAAATTGTAGAGCAGGGGACTTAGACATGAGCCCTGGGGAAGACCCATGTAGCCAAATCGCGATGTTGTTAAATCGCCATGCGAAAAGTGCATGTGCTTTTCAGACAACAGGTTTAGCAAAAAGTTATTTAAAATTGGTGAAAGACCATGCTGGTGCAGCTTCTCTGACAGAATGTTGATAGAAACTGAGTCAAAAGCCCCCTTAATATACAAGAAGACTGATGCCATCTGCTCTTTGTTAGCATAGGTCATTTGGATTTCTGTAGAAAGCAACGCAAGGCAATCGTTCGTCCCTTTGCCTTTGCGGAAGCCAAATTGTGTATCTGACAGTAAGCCATTTGCTTCAACCCAATTGTCGAGGCGAAACAAGATCATTTTCTCGAACAACTTCCGAATACAGGACAGCATTGCAATCGGCCGATACGAGTTGTGGTCGGAGGCTGGTTTTCCTGGTTTTTGAATGGCGATGACCTTCACTTGCCTCCAGTCATGAGGGACAATGTTACCCTCAAGAAACTTGTTAAATAAGTTCAGCAAGCGCCTTTTTGCAGTGTCAGGCAGATTCTTCAGCAAGTTGAATTTGATTCTGTCTAACCCTGGGGCGTTATTGTTGCATGATAAGAGAGCAAGTGAAAACTCCACCATCGAAAACGGTGTTTCGTTCGCGGTATCGGGAGGAGACGCGGCGCGGCACGTTTTCTGTACCGGGACAGAGTCCGGACAGATCTTCTTGGCGAAAGCGAATATCCAACGGTTTGAATATTCCACGTTCTCGTTGGTACTATTACGGTTACGCATACGTCGAGCCGTACCCCAAAGAGTGCTCATCGCTGTTTCTCTCGTTCACCCGTCGACGAACCGGCGCCAATAACTGAGTTTTATGGCTTTCATTAGACTCTTCATTCGCCTTTCTAGCGACGCGTACTGTTGATAGCTAGCGGGTAACCCGTCTTCCCGGAAGGCCTTATATGCAGTGGACTTCTCCGCGTACAGCTCTGAGCACTCTTTATCCCACCACAGTGTGGGAGACCGTCCATGGGTATTCGCGCTGGGTACTGGTTTAGTCTGAGCTTGATTCGCACTGTCGAGAATCAAGCCAGCCAAAAACCTGTACTCTTCCTCCGGAGGAAGTTCTTGAGTGGATTCGATTTTAACGGATATCGCGGTCGCGTAACTCTTCCAATCAATGTTCCGTGTGAGGTCATACGAGGCATTGATTGTTTTCGATGGTCTTGAACCGTTAGCAATTGAAATCACGATAGGCAAATGATCGCTACCGTGGGGATCAGGGATCACCTTCCACATGCAATCTAACTGTAGCGATGTCGAGCAAAGCGATAAATCCAACGCGCTTGCGCGTGCTGGTGGTGTAGGAATCCACGTCATTTCTCCCGTGTTTAAGATGGTCATGTTGAAATTGTCGCAAAGATCTTGGATTAATGTTGATCTATTATCATCATGAAGACAACCCCATACCGTACTGTGCGAGTTAAAGTCTCCCAGAACTAGCCGCGGTGCCGGTAAGGATTCCGTGATATTACAAAGCGTTCGGTGCCCTACCGAGGCTCTAGGAGGAATGTAGATGGAAGCAATGCAAAGGTCTTTACCTTTGATTAAAACTTGACAAGCGACAATTTCAATGCCTGGTGTTGAAGGGAGGTTAATTCGGTTGAAAGAATAGCACTTTTTGATCCCCAAAAGTACTCCTCCGTAGGGGTTTTAACCAAGTTAACCAAGTTTCACATAATGCGAAAGCATCACATTTTAAACTATTTAGTAAAAATTTAAAGGAATCGATTTTCGGGAGGATACTTCTGCTGTTCCACTGTAGCACAGTGATCGAATCGGTGACCTCGTTCGATGACTTAGCCATCGAAGGATACGATCGCTGCAAGGAGGGGCCATTTAGTAGTCAACTGCTTCAAAAATGTTTGCACTATAGGGAGAAAACGTATCAGAAGGCTTTTAAGAGGATCAGTAACATTGAAAGCTGTGAAAATTAAGTCCACTATGTCAGAAAATTTCATTAGTCCGTTACTGGACTGAGTATCTGTTTGAAAAACGGGGACACTTGGGGTTTTTGGTGTCCCTGGAAGTGGTGGGTACTCCTTGTTAGAATTAATATTTCCAAGTCCTGGAGCAAATTGCTTCGGCTTTTGTGCATCACTTCCGTTGGATTTATTGGTTGTAGATGGTGCACTCTGAGTGGACGACACCTTGGCACCCTTACGAGGCAATGTAGGGGAGGCTAGATTTCTCCTCTTCCTGGATTCCCCTGGGTTAACCAATGATGTTCCCTCTTGTGGGTCGTCAGATTCTTGCTCAACGCCAGCCAAAAGAGCAAAGGAATTTTCGGAAGGGACAGATGGCGAAGCATTCTTTAGCATTTCTGCATAAGAGTGCCTGGAGCGATCCTTAAGGGAGCGCTTAATTTTATCCCCGCGCTGCTTGTACGCCGGGCATGACTTAAGAGCATGCAGAGGGCCTCCGCAGTAAATACACTTCTCAGTTTCTCCACCGCAAGCGTCATCCTCATGCTCTCCCTCGCATTTGCCGCACCGTTTTTTATTGCCACAATAAGTGGCTGTGTGGCCCAGTTGCTTGCAATTGCTGCAGTTCATTACCCGCGGTACAAACAGGCGAACGGGTAAGCGAACCCTATCCAGGAGGACATAGTTGGGAAGAGCAGACCCGGAGAAAGTCACCCGAATCGAGTCTGACGGAGAATAAGTTGTCTTATCATTTTCTGTTTTTGCGGAATACAATTGCTTGCATTCCAGAATCTTCACCTTTTGAAGTGAAGGGTCCTTAAAGCAGCCAACCCCGTACTTCAACAGGTCTTCGCACTTTAGACCCGGTTCGGCGACTATTCCATCGATCTCCACTGCCCTACAAGGCACATACACTCTGAATTGTTTCGTAAAACGCTCGCTGCGAGCAATCTGGTTTGCCTGATCGAGGTCATCTACTATAACGCGTATCTTATTAGCTCGAACACGTGTTATCTGAGCTACGGACGGGTAGTTAGCAGTCAGCTCCCGTGATATTTCTAGAATATTGGGCGATTTCGTGTTGGGCCGGAAATACACCACCCAGGGTCCATTTGAACTGGCTGGGGGGAGGACTGGGGGAATCAGGGGAGGGAGTAATATTGGGTTTATCCGGTAAATCCATGGGAATATCATTCCCATCCAATGTTCCTTCGCCCTCGGCCATTTAGGCACGAGGATAGCACGTGGTGTAAACGAGAGATGAAACTTGTATTCAGGGGAAAGGGAAAAGTAGACCGATCGGGGAAAGGGAAACGAAAGAAAGAAAAATAATACTTAGCTTATATAGCGGCGTGTCCGGCAATTCTGGTATTCACTTCACCAGCCTGGGCACCGGCGAACAAAGACTGCCTCAAACAATAGTTGACCTTCACTGACAATATATATTCTTGTTCACTTTATGCACAGCACCAGAAAACGAACTGCTTCGATCGAGAGCTCGGAGAGTTATGAAAAAAAAAATGTTTGAAGGTAGGTGTACATACTATCGAGGCAAAATGTACGTACTATCGAGGGTACGTACCAACGAGGGTACGTACCAACGAGGGTACGTACTAACGAGGGTACGTACTATCGAGGTATACCTGTAGTATGATCTCATGATTCCATCATTAGGCTGATGAACCCTACACACATTTGATGTAAGCGCAGCAAAATATCATAGCTTTTTGTTATATTATCACTAAAAAATTTCTTTCCCCCATATTTTTCAACTGGTTTTAGTTGGCCGGGTGCAATTTTCCCAATCATATCCTCACTTTGTCACAAAATATTCTCTTTCACAACGAAAGTGTACTCAAAATTATTTGATATTGGTGCAAATATTGCTTAAATCGCAAGGGATACACCAACACACCACACCATCCATCATGATCACAATTTACCATTAATTTTCCGAGAATTAATTGAGACTTTCCTCTGAGCAGGTACCCACTTTTTCGCAAGTGTGCTATTCCAGCCTCCAATACTTGGCCAAAACTCATTCTCGGATTCTTCAATTTCACTCGTCTTTTCCGTAACATCAGAGACTGCTGGACCGATTATGTGATCATCACATGACTCGGACGGCGAAGCCTGGCTGACCCGGTTGGAGAGGAAACTGGAGCCGGCAGAATCGGTGGCAGATGACGAAGCTTGTTTCAATTATGTATGACAGAGTTTTTTTCGCCGGTAGCGGACACACTCAAGGGTTGTACTATACAGCGTTTGGGAGGTGGTTCACAAAATACGATTGGATTAAAAAGAGAAGAGCCCCCGCTTGCTTAGCCTGCCGTTAAGGATACCCAAAGGAGTATCTGACTCTGTTCATTCTAAAACCGAGCTCGTATCCTGAATCCTGATAGGGGAAGTAACAGACAAACTGATGGTAATTTGATAGTGCTGGTAAGGTGAACCCTCTTTCGCTATTCCGTCTCATACTACTGTTTCGTTCTTCGGTCAGGGGTTCAACTTGGATGACTCGATAAAGGTGCTGCTCGCGTAACATCAGGTGTCCCTTGCTGCGGTCACGAATGTATTTTGCTTCCTTCCGGAGCTACCTATGTGCATTGCGTCTCCTGGTTCGTTCGTTTTCGTCATCGTTTCCGCTGGTGTGGTCAGTAATGAAATTTTGATTGCAGGATCTCTGGACCGGTGTGTGTGTGTGGAACCGTGTGCTCGAAATTGCAGAGTTATTGGATTTTGATTCAATGCCTAGTGTGGTGGCTCACCAGCGAAAAGCTTCGATCGTACTACTTCTATCCGGATGAGAAACCTATCGGTGCTATCTGGTTATATCAGAAGCGTATCCAGAAACGATATTGAATGCGACAGACTGTGACGGGGCACTAAGTCACGCGACGTTTATTTCGTCTCTCTACTCCCCCCTTTTTTATTACACGGTTGATTCGTCGCATCTCACAAGCATGTGACTCAACTGTTGTTGTTTTCTATAAATGTAGTGGTCCGGTGGCAGTTATTACTCGATGTAAGACTGTGCGTTGCACGGAAACGAAGCCGCTCGAGAACGAAATGAATTGGCAATAAAGATGATGGAACTTGTGCAGGATAACATGTTACATCATCGGACCTCTACCAGTCTTGTATAATAGTGCCTCGAAACAGTTACGTACATGAGCGCAAAATATGTGAGGCTTTAGCGTAGGAGGCAAAAAGTGACACTTTCTATGTTGTTTTACCGTAGGAAGTGATTTGATTTGAATTAAACGATATATCAATTGGCTCAATAAAGCCTTCTCCACGTGTTTATTCAAATTCTTACAAAGCGATAGTCTTATGAAAGTTAACCACGGTTTAAACATTAATAATTTCCTTCCTGACAAAAATTCTAATTGTTAGCCCAAACTAAACAACGCTTTCAGTAGATAATTCAATCTATGAAGACTTACTTATCCATACATTTTTGTTTCGTTTTCAGTATGCATGCGTGAAAACACAAGTGTGAGAGAAATAGAAAAAGAAAGTGAAATGTGTTATCAAAGCTCTTTATCTGCCTGGTTTTGGCTGTGTGAAAGGTGTAAATTTACAAGCAATAAAACCTTGATTGGTTACGGTTTGGATTGATTAAATACCATTAATACCATACCCTATGCATATGGTTGCAATTTGTGTACATTTTAGCAAACTATCAAGCTTCACGCTTTGATGAGCCTATCACACGTTTCTCAGGCCGATTAGGATCGTAACTGTACTGGGACCCTATTTTAACTCTCTCCGGTACAAAGCAAGTGTTGGAGCGCTTTTATGAAAATAGCTCTCGAGTTCCGACATTGAGCTGTTTTTGGAGAAATAATTGCAAAGAATCTACTGCACGGACTTTGATTTTTCATCTATTATGTTGAAGCTGTTTTACATTTTGTAGCGCTCAGCTCTGTGTGTACGCTTCAGTTGCAAATAAAAAGTACACTTCACAAATATTAAGAAATTTCACACGCCCTTTCCAAAAAAAAACCCATGCCGAAGAACGAAACAAATACATCGCTACAAGAAACGTCAAACGACGAGTAAAGGCACGAAAGAGAAAGCACATTTCCGCATGGATAAAAACCGTGCGGAGGTTTGCCTAGAATCCTCCTCGATATAAGTTACGAGCGGCCAGCTCAAAAACCAGCTAAACGAAGCGGCGCGTACGTGACAGGAACAAGATCTATACACCTAACAAAGTGCCCCGAAAACAAGGAGCGTTTTTTCTTTATTCGGTTCTTTTACCTGTCGTGAGCTGATCGACGCGGATTGATCGTTACGGTATTAAAGCTTTCGACTTCCGAAAGACGAGCTGATCAATCGAACGAAAAACGCGGGTTCGTTGAGAACGAGTTAATTGGTCGGAAGGATAACGTCGGCGCGGAACGATTGTGAGTCAAGCACCCGAACGACGGTGGCCCTAAGGATCGCGTGGCTGTTTGGAGCGGGAGTGTTTATCGCCAGCGGGCAGGGCGCTTCGCTTCGAGAGACACAATCGAAAAAAAAAACATTCCGTCACTTCGAACTTGATGACGTACACAAGTTTTCTGGTTCCAGCTGTCGAGAAGCGTCAACAAGTAGACGCAATATAATTTGATTTCGCAAAAGCATTCGATAAGGTGCCCCACAACATTGCTGTTTTGAAGCAGGAGCGATTAGGTTTTCCTGGATGGATAACTAAATGGCTACATTCCTACGTTTCCGAGCGATCCGCTTTCGTTAGAATTGATACCACACGTTTAAGCACATTGGAAACGCCAACCGGTGTGCCTCAATGAAGTCACCTAGGGCCACTTATCTTTCGTTTATTCATCAACGATCTCTGCACCGGCATCAAGTCTGGAAAGCTACTCTACGCTGATGATCTGAAAATCTTTCGTTCAATTGCCTCAGGACTTGACTCTGCTGTGCTTCAAGATGATATTGACAATATAGAGGAATGGTGCTTACTAAACGGCATGCAGATCAACGTCGATAAATGTATGGTGATAAGTTTCGGGCGCTCGTCCAATTGTAAGATATTGCGAATATACCCTTCAGGTCTGTGTCATCAAGATGGTGAATTCTATCTGTGACTTGGGAGTGTTGTTCGACAGAAAACTTCGTTTCGCTGACCACATCACTGCAACAACGGCGAAGGCTTCTGCAACACTGGGCTTTCTGAATCGGAACACCGTCGATTTTGTGGATTTCTACGCGCTGACATCAATATATTGCGCACTGGTCCGCCGTCCAAAATAATTGGTTGGAGCGTGTTCAGAGAAGCTTTGTACGATTTGGCCTCAGAAAACTGCCTTAGAACGACCCTATCTGTCTTCTGCCGTATAATAACAGATGCCTGTTGCTAGATTTGCCAACGTTAGAGTCTCGCCCTAGTTTCTTGCAAAGAATGTTTATCTACGATATATCAACGAACAATATTGACTGTCCCGACATTCTTTCTAGGATTAATTTGTTTGTTCCTCCTCGCAGTATAAGGAAACGTCCACCTTTGTGGATTCCTAGACATCGTACAGCTTATGGCCAGAATAATCCGGTGGACAGATGTTGTAAAATCGTAGAATTCAACGAAACTGCTCTACTTTATGTAAGTAGGGGTTAGCCCACTACTCGGGTTCTTGTTTGCCCGGCGTACCCTTCTTTTCAAGGCGGCCTAGGTGCTTCTACAGAATTTCGGATTTTCGTTTCACAGCAAAAAAAAGGTAAACAAAACAAAATAAAATACTAAATTTACCGACTTTATTGTCCTCCAACTCTCCACTTCACTGTTGCTGCTGGTGGCTCACTGCTGCGGGCGGAAAGGCGGGTGGTTTCCTCCGACCGTCCGGGACAACAACGGCCGCGTTCTCCTTTGGTTGTTGGCTGCTCCGGCAGCGGTCCTTGACAATAAGCTAGGGAGGTGAGCTTGGCTCCTTTGTTGGAACCTCCCTAGCGACGTTGGTGACAAATCAACGGATACACTTGCTCCCCGCAAGGATTCCCGGAAGACACCGCAGTGTTCTTCCCAAGTGGAGCCGTTATCCTACCTGCTTCCCTCTCCTTGATTGTTAGCTGCAGAGGAGAGCAAGGCAGCGAGAGCGGCGGGTACGTCGGATCCTTAACTGTTAGCCGGGGAAGCGAAAACTAGTTTCCAATTAGCTTCCCCCGACGGCGATCCTGCACCACTAAATTCACTTGTGCCCGAACCACGGGCCGGCACTTTTGACGGATTTCGGCAAATTACACGCGCGCACTGGAACGTGTTCTAGTGGCGGAAAACTCCCGAGAAACTTCTAAACAGACGTCTGTCTATCGCCGTGGTTCGTCACCTTCTGACTTATTTCGATGGCCGCCTTTTTCACTCCACCAAACAACCACCAAAAAACACACCGCCACATAGCTGTCATTACCATGATACAGCATAGTTAGCAATCACTTTTACAGCGAGAGGAGAGTGGTGACCTACCTATACTCTATGTTTCTTATATACAAATGTTCAACAAAAATTACTACACCTATCTGCACAAACCGTTCACAAACGAGAAAATGAACAAAAATTTACAACTTTAGTGTGAACGGCACAAAACAGCGGTGAGCATAATTTTTGTAAACAAATACACTCTACGGAGTGTATAGTCAAAAAAGGTATATTTCCACCCAGTGCTAAATTGTTACCCTGACGGGTTACATTTATGACCTCCACACCACTAAATCTAGTTATAAATATTTTTTTTTTAATATTCACGCTAACAATTGTATTAAGAGTTATCTGTACGGTATATGTCGAAGACAAAATAAATAAATAAATAAATAAATAAATAAATAAATAAATAAATAAATAAATAAATAAATAAATAAATAAATAAATAAATAAATAAATAAATAAATAAATAAATAAATAAATAAATAAATAAATAAATAAATAAATAAATAAATGAAAGTATCATCGAACGGTCGCGTCTCGCTACCTCGCGACTGGAAGGTTCAGACCGTGAGTACGTTCCAGTATCGAAATTGTTAGGAGAAAGGTTAGAGGAAACTGATAGCAGCGAAGAAAGAGGAAGAAGTGAAAAAGAAGCGGATAGGGTGAAGACAGTGATGAGTCAGATGGAAATGAGATCTGGAGAAACAAGGATTAGACAAATAATGGTATGGGTGTGTGAATGATGCCGTCAATAAATTTATGTAAATTTATTGAACAATCGACTCATCTCGACAAATTAGTATCTTTGAAAAGCAGGAAAAGCATTGAAAAACACCCCGAGTAAGAGAAAAATGCACAAAAACCAACAATTCAAGGAACGCGTTCGGACAGCCACCCGACCCGCCAAAAAACTACTCTTGCACGGAATCTGATTTCTCCCCGGCACTACTTACGGCATTACTTCGGGGATACATTTTTTATATGCACAGCACACACTCCAATCCAACTACTTAGTAGTTAGTTCTTTCAGTAAGGTTACAGTACCCCTCCTCGACAACTATTTATTTGACCATCCACACGTCGTAACAATTTCTGAATGGCAGTAAGAAAGCTAGCTGTGAGTCGAGAATTAGTGCTCTTCCCCTACGAAGACAATCTGGGCGGCAAACTTTAGATTTATCGAGCCCTTCGACTCCTTTGTTCCATTTAGTACCAATTCCTCGTTGATCTCCCGACTTATTCGCGAACTACTCGGTCTAGTCCCCCGACGATGGACGTAGCCTACTTCAACGGAGAGTTCCTCGACGAGAGAAGTTCTCCCGAAAAACCGAGCCATCAAGCCAGCTGTCGAGGTCAGTTCGGCTACTCCGGTGGAGCGGGGCGCAGACGGAGAATTCCCCGACGAAAAAAGCTCTCCCGATACCGATTCTTAATTAGTTTTCGCTATATTTCAACTGGGCCAACCGGTAGGGTACCGAGGTCTGGTTCGACTAGTCCCTGGTGGTGGATCTAGTCGACTCGCGCGGATAGTTTCCTGGTGGTGATTGATCTCTGGCAAGGGTTACTCGCTGTTCATCACGCCGTTTCTGCTGCAAGGCGGTCATGATCTGCGTCACCACTCTATCGACCGTGTTTACGTTATCCTTCATTCTGTAGGCGACATCATCCGGATCGGTGTCCTGTCTACTCGTTTCAAGCATCTCCCTGCCCGTCGCTTCGAATCTCTGATATTCGAATACCACATGCTCAGATGTCTCCTCGACATTTTCACACTCCGGGCACAATAGTGACATTAAGTGCCAGACCGATGAAGAAACTTCCTGAAACAGCCACGGCCCGACAGGAGGTGTGTCGCCTCTCCGTGCTTTCTGTTGACCCACTTCGACTGGTTTGGGATGAGTCTGTAGGTCCACCTTCCCTTCTACGTATTATCCCATTCCTGCTGCCAACTCGTCATCGAATCTATTCTCACCATCTTCCTCACGTTCCTGGTGTTTCTCCGATTGTAGCACTCGATATCCTCCGCCAGGTTGAAGCAAATGGGGATCATCCATACGATAACGCATACTGCCTCCCTTGTTCTGTACGCGCTCGCGACTCGTATGGCCATCAGTCGGAACGTCCTGTTCAGCTTTTCGCGGTTCCCATTGTTTTTCAGCGCAGCACCCCAGACAAGAACCCCATATCGCAGTATCGATGACGAAACACCAGATAGCAGACGTCTCGTGCTGCTTCTCGGGACGTCTCACTATTCCGTTCGTTGCCTTCGCCGACCTTTTGCAGGCGTAGTCGACGGGGTTGTTGAAGTTCAACCGGTAGTCGATTTTCACTCCTAATTGCTTCAATGCACACTTCGTTGCAGTCACGTGCTCTCCGATGTCGATATGCATCCACTGAACCGCTAGCAGTTGCCTACCAACAACACCTCCGTCTTGTAGTGAGCTATTTGCAGTTTGACCCCGTTCATCCATCGCGTCTATTGTCTCCGTCACCGACACCTCCACTTCTTCAAGTGTCTCACACATCAATGTTAGTGACACGTCGTCCACGAAACCTACGATTTTCACTTTCCTGGGCAAACGCAGTGTTAAGACCCTATTCTACATCTCGTTCCAAAGAGTTGGATAATGGAGCTTAGAGGAACACTCGCACATACTTCTGCAGCACCATCCTTGATTATGCCAAGATCGCCGCTTTCAGCACCAGTGTGTGCGTATATACAATCCATCCATCACTGGCCGGCAACGCCTCCATGGAATACATCTTTCTGCATCTATTTATTTGATTTCACCCGTAGATGCAAAGTCCTCACATTCGAATTATTTCGGGTGAAAATTGACGGGAACAAGACGCGCCCATTATTGTGGGTTGCTGCGATCGAACTCACAAATTGGGTTGATATCTCACAATCAACGAAAACAGCTAGAAGAATATGAGCAATTCCGTTACGCTGCGTATTGACGATGATTTTGGCCTACTTCATCACTGCTGTTTTGCAACATAGGGGTGGTTCTAGATCGATGAGTTTGCAGCGATTTTGGTAGCTCAGAAGATTTAGTGGATCTCGCCATGGAAGACGACGAAACGCGAAGCGGACAAATTTACGTTGGACAGCTTCGATGCGTTAAATATCATTTTGATAGTAGGGTGACCAAACAACAACTGCACATTCGAGCGTAGAGCGGACCAAAGCACAATAAAGTGCCTTTAAGCAGTATACATCAGTGAAATCCTTAGTAACACGAAAAACAAAACCGAGAAGTTTGGATGCTTTGGAAATAGTGTATTCTATATGTTCCTTAAAGTTCAGCTTGGAATCAAGCAGAACTCTTAAGTCCTTGATGGAGGATACACGTTGCAGAACAGTTCGCGAAATATTATAGTCGAACTTGACTGTGAAATGTTTGCGGGTGAAAGAGATAACTGAGCATTTAAAGATATTCAACTCCATCCTGTTGACTCTACACCAGTTTATGAAGATATCCAATTGGGGTTGCAGAAATTCAGCATCTGAGGTGTCTTGGTGAGGTGGAACAGTTTAAAGTCGTCTGCGAATGATAGCTTTATACACTTTATCAAAAATGTGGGTCATTCAGGTAGAGTAAAAACAAAAAAGGACCAAGATGGCAAATTGGTAGAAAAATTCTTTATTTGTGTGTTGGGCCCACCCTAGTCAATCCAAAATGATTTTTTATGATATCATATATGCCGAAATTGAATCCAGAGTACTAAACTAATCTATTTTCGTGATTTGGAAAGTTTTGGAAATTTTAGCCAACTTTTGTTCTGAATTGCATCACTGTGCACTGCCCCAATCCGAAGCGAAGAGTTACTGTGTTTGGCACTGATGGAATCAGTATAAATCGTCATATTTCCAATAGACCTGCAAAGTGTGTGTACTAAGTTGGTGATGGTCGACTTGAGATATAGGATAGGGAGTGAACTGAAAAACAAGTATTGGTACTAGTCAAATGGGTTCAAGAAACGTGAAATACTTGATTGTAGAATTGTAACGTACCGCTTCTTAATACAGTCGACGGAGTATGTCTATTTCGGTAAACTGTGATCATTTGCTTCCGACAAGAACGATCGAGGATGGATCAGATAGTTAAGCACTGATCCGTTATTTATCAACAAGGAGACTGATCATCTACATGTGTATTCCAATAACGCGTGCGATTCCGTAAAACAAAACACAACTGAACTGTGATGCCAATGATGTGCAGTACGTTCATACTGGAAATTAATTTATCGTTCAGAGAACCCGAAATACAACATCCGGAAGAATCCAAACACGTTGTATTATTACCATCAGCAGAGCCTGGAGCATGCCCATAACATCCGTGCCACGGTCTGCGAAGAAATAAATATCCAGTTTCATAGAGATTCATTAACCAGTGAAAGAGAAAAGCCCATAATACTCCGACCGTGGCTAAAAATTTTAAGTCCCTTTAGTCAACCTCGACCTTCGGTACGAAAAGGTGCCTCAACTCAGGAACGCCTCCTGTTGTTAGTCGCCTCTTACGACATGGTAGCAAGTACCTAGTGGATTTATTCTTTGCTCAAATGCTTCGAGAGATTTCAGCTCGCCGGATTCCACACGGCTTGTATATAAGCAATGTAAAAAGATGACCAGACAAATATTTTGAGACACCCTAAAACTGAATACTTGCTTAAAAAATTTGATTTAATCAGTACGATAGACGTTAGAAAATGTTTCATTACAGTAGGCTCGAAATCCGTGCCAAGTTCTTATTACACAAATCGAAACTATTTAGAAAATTAAGTTCAAGTATGCAGTACATAAAATGTAATAATTATCCCACATAAAATTCAATCATGAATGAAGCCAGGCTTTTTATTACCTCACATAATCAACATAAGGAACGTTCGATCGATGATCTTATTAAATAAATCAAAACTATTTAAAAATTTACGCTCAAGTGTGCAGTCTTAAAATATTATGTTCTCACATAAAATTTAATTCTAAACGAAGTCAGATTAGTTATTACCTCACACAATGACCATAATGAGCGTGCGATCGAAGTTTATATTGAACAAATCAAAACTATTTAGAAATTTATGTATGCTCAAATGAGTATCTGATTATGATCATCCTCTCATAAAATTTAATCATAAATGAAGGTATACACTACCTCCCACCGTGAAAACAATTAACATAAGAGCACCGACGCAGTACCCCGAAAACACTGAAGTGTACAATTTCACGCAGTAACAGTTGCAGTGGGAGAAATTGGAAGTCAACTAAAATAGAGCTTTTTGGATCGGAAGAATCGGGTTGATGCTTTCCCACGAGTAACGAAACAGTTCACAGTTCTTTTTCCCTTCCTTCTTTGTGTGGATTGAAAGTCACCTATTAGAGCAACAGAGAATGGAGTGAAGAGTTGAAATATAAAAGAGAAGAGTGGTTGCATGAATAGTGTAAAGGGAACTTTTATTCTTTTTATGTTTTACTCTAAGGTGTATAGTAGCTCTGAATGCAGCGTGAAATTCTATTACATAACATCAAATACTAGTCAGATTGTCACACACAAAGCGCCTTCTTTCAATTTCAGGACTCTTCTAACTACATAATACCCTCAATTCAATGGTCAAAAGATTCACTGAGAAGAACTGAAAAAAGTGTTTGAAACTTAGTCGTTAAAATTCGTACAAAGCTAACCCGAGAAAACAGGTTTACCCAACAGCGATTAGCCACAAAGTTATTTTCGAGTCAAACGAATAAACGCCGGACTCTCCATCGGGAGACGCATTACCGCGAAAACTTTGTTTGTCGTTAATCTCTTCTAATGAGATGATGCTACTCGGATGAAAGCTGCTAAAGTTTCAAGACAAAGGAAGAACTTGTTTGGCCGGGGGTAGAAACGGAACGAAACGAAACGAAACGTAAATCACAACTGGATGGCAAATTGAAAGAATGTTGATAATGAAGCAAATTAATTCGATTTGGAAAGTGGACGGAAAACTTCGTCCAGCTACCGACCAAACGAAAACTTGCATCTGCAAAAGCCCATCCAGCTTGATGAAATCCTTTTGATTGGAGCAAAAATCAAAGCGAGAGATTTGTGCTGACTGCACAGTTTCTAGTACTGCTCGTTGGAATTCACTCATAAAAGTGTCTTCTATATCATTTTATGGATCTAACCTGCCCGAGTAACCCGTGGTTAACTGTTAAAGGTGAACACAATTACCGGCCACGGAAACGGATGGGGACCGCGTGCAGGGGGAGGAGGTTGTACAACAATTTAATTATTACACATACGTACGTACAGCTAGACCCTCAGCGGAGCTTTTTGCCGTAAATCAAGCAGAATGCGGTTAATGCGCGAAAATTGTTTTATATTTTCCCACCATTCATTGGCTGTGGTGCGATTTCTTAGTACAAGTTTCGCATCTCTACTGCGTCACGTTTTCGCACAATATCACCACACCACCTGGTTTGCAGTACTATGCACTATATAGACTGTGTGTACAGAGGGTATACAGAGAGAGAGAGAGGTACACAGCGGGAGTATTGTGTACGTTTGACGAGACCCAGTTACATGACAGCAGGTTTTATATACACACTTATCCAGAACGGAGTTTTCGATTTTTATTGCGCACCTGGACGGCAAATTTATAAAGTCCATTTGTCTGTTAATCATGATTGGAAACTTAACTGCTAGTAACACGATGATTACAAACAGCTCGTTGATTAATCTATTAGGTTCGTCGCTTGTCCCAATGTGTAACGGACGATATTTGAGCGCCATAAAACATGTTTAGTAACATTAACAGTTTAGTAATTACAATGCTGGTGTCATTAAACTGTTTGAAAAATGCATTAAAACAATTATGATTTAAATTTATAATGTTTTAGACAGATTTTCGCATTCATAAAATAATCTTCCTCGAATGCTGGACCCGATATCTGCAATTATTGAAAAATTACTCAAACGGTATTCTTTTACCATTATCGATCCTCTTGAATACCTCTCTAGAATCGGGAACTTTTCTCAATTCGTGGAAAAAATTGTAGTTAAATCTTCCCGGTTTTCAAAATGGAGAACAAATCCGATATTTCGAAAAATGGTGAGATGGGTGCGTTATGTTCTGCTCCTAAGTTGTTTGAAATAACAGTTCTCGGTTTTATTACCCATAACTGCTCCAACTACACATCATATTCAAAACGGGTTTATTCCCAACTGTCCAACTTTCTCGAGTCCAGTACTGCACATCTTTATTTTTCCACCTTTTTAGGTACGCAAATAGGTTTTTCTACATCGATAAGCAACTGTCAATAGTATTTGACCATTCGTGTAACAAACAGTAAAAATTAGAGACCGCATCACAGCTCCACTCGCTGTCAACTCTGGTGTACCTCGGGGTAGTCATCTAGGACCATTCCCATTTCAGCTTTACGTCAACGATCCATCATCAATCAGAAATTAGACTATATTGTCTTGATTGGCACGTACCCCATGTTATTCGGAGATTTGTGGCTTGCCATGTCGTATCATCACTTTCGTGATGAGACGGGAGAAGGAGATGAAAGAAAAACTGTAGGGAAATAGAAAATGACAACATCACACAATCACAACACAAAAATAACCAGTGCATAGGTGCATCTATGTATAGAGCATTACTGTAGGGCAGCTACATGTAAGGTGACATGAAGTTCCGTAATCGCATTCACAAAGATCACACGAATAGTACTCAGCACGTTGAATAGTAGCCATATGATACTTGAGTTCGCTATATCCAGCCAGTGCCCTGACTAGAACACTGCAATTGTGCTTGGAAAAGAACAACAAATTCATTGACACATTCGGACTCACACCCGGATGCAAAGTTTTGGCTTGAACGCAAGTTTACAAGCTACGCCAATAGTTGGTATGCACGGAAGCAGCCCACAAGCGAATCTTATGCTTTATTCAACTTATCGATAGTGGTAGAACTGACCAACGAAGCAGTGGCGTAGTAGCGGAAGGGGGTTTTGGGGACAAACTGAGAACTAAACGACTCACGGAAACCGAAGCTAAATGACTCATAGTA
Organism: Topomyia yanbarensis; assembly: GCF_030247195.1. Classification (NCBI taxonomy): domain Eukaryota; kingdom Metazoa; phylum Arthropoda; class Insecta; order Diptera; family Culicidae; genus Topomyia; species Topomyia yanbarensis. The sequence continues at coordinate 323,165,914 of NC_080671.1, read as the reverse complement.
TCAGGAGCTAAATGGTTCACTAATACGAGAGCTAAATAGCTGGCGAAAACGGGGAGCTAAACGGATCACAGAAACCAGAGCCAAATGGCTTGCGCAAACTTACAACTGGGTAATATCCGAATGAAGTTTCGGGCTAAATGGCTGAAGTACGCAGAGGATCTAAATAGCGTAATAGATGGACAGAATGACGGAAAGCGAGAGGAATACCGAGAAGTAATGGATGAAAAGTCGAGCTATTTCATAGATCAAGCGAGGCTCCGAGTTAACTACAGAAAACTCGTGATCGCCAAAATCAACGACGTCGACGTCTTGTGCAGAAATTACGCACCTCTTAGTTGGATAGTGTAGCAGTTCAGCCTATTGTTTGAACAGTTAAACGAGCAGTCATTGCTGGTGACTTCTACACCTAGGCTGTGGAGTGGAGCAGTAGAGTAACCAACATAAGAGGATATATCCAGCAGGAAGCTCTAGCGAAAACAAACGTACGGTTGGGCAATGAAGGTTCAGTGAACAAATTTCGGTGAGCCGGGAGGGAGTCTATCATCGACGTCACATTCATTCATGACGGCGAACATGTACTAAAGAGGGTGCGAGAAGTATAACCATAACAATCACCAGGCGATGCGCTACCGCATCGGTCAACAGAACCCGGCTGCAGTACGAAGATGGACAACCGGAGCGAAAGTGGAAGGCGAAAGTGGAAGGCGAAAGCCTGCAATAAATACCTCTCCGCTGAGTCACTTCGTACGGATAGTGACAATGATTGTGACGGTTTGTTACGCCACAATACCTCGACAATTGGAGAAGTAGACGGCATCCAGCTTACTAGTGGAACGAGACGCTCAGTACTTTTCACTACATGTCTCAGAGCCAGAGGGCGGACCCAGAGGGCAGAATAGGAGAAGGAGAGAGGAGCGCATGGTGGTGTTTCGGAAAGTTAGGGCCGCTGTAAAACGGGAGATCAAGCTTAGCCCGCCAGATTGCCAAGCTGTTCCGAGAAGTAGGCACCAATTCCTGGTGGGACGCGTACCGAGTCGTGATGGCGAAGATGAAGGAGCCTGTCGACGTCAGCTGTATTGTACCCTGGTAAGCTAAAGATAATCGTTGAGGGTCTCTTCCCGAAGCACGAAACAACTACCTAGCAACCGACATCGTACGGCGAAGACGAATCATGGAAGATTAGCTTGTAACTAGCGACGAGCTAATCACGAGAGAAGCGTCGATGTCACGAAAATCAAAGAAAGGCCCCGGTCCAGAAAGAATACCAAAGTGACACTGAGAGCAGCGATCCTGGAATATCCGGACATACCCAGGATGGTGCCGCAGAAGAGTTTACACGAGAGTAACTTCCCCGTAAAAGGTGAATGGTACAGAAACTGGTGTTACTGTCAAAGCCAGACAAGCCACCTGGAAATCCAGGTCCTTGTAGGCCTGTATGTCCACTGGATACACTCGGAAAACTCCTGGAAAGAATCATCCTTAACAGCCTGAAGCAATGTACGAAGGGTGGGCGCGGACTGTCCAAGATGCAGTTCGGATTCTGTAAAGGAGTATCGATGGTGGAGGCAATTCGGACAATACTCGAGAGTGCTAAGAAGGCATTTAAACAGAAGCGAAGAGGAGATCGATACTGCGCTGTGGTTACGATAGATGTGAAGAGTCTTATTCAACAGCGCCAGCTGGCAAGCTATCGAGACAGCGCTACACAGAATGACCACGCTAGATCCTGAATAGCTACTTTCAGAGCTGATTGCTGATGTACGAGACGAACGCAGGGTAGAAGTCAATGCGAGTCACAGTGGGTGTTCCTTGCGGCTCCATTCTCGGGCCAACTCTTTGGAACGGGATGTACGATAGAGTGTCAACACCATGGCTTTCCAGAAAAGTGAAAATCGTGGGTTTTTTCTCGAACGACGTGTCACTAACGGTGATGCGTACGACACTTGAAGAAGTGAAGGTGTCAATAGACAATAGACGCGAACGAGAGCTAGATGAACGAGGCCCAACTGCAGATAGCCGACCACAAAACGGTTCAGCGGATGGAGACTGACGTTGGAGGGCACGTGATTGTATCAAAGCGTGGGCTAACGCAATTGGGAGTGAAATTCGACGACCGGTTGAGCTTGTCCATCCACGTTGACTGCGCCTGCAAAAGGTCGGCGAAGGCAACGAATGGAATAGCGATGATCGTGTCAAACATCGGAGGTCAGCATGAGACGTCTTCTATCTAGTGTTTCGTCATAGATGCTGCGATATGGGGTTCCTGCCTGGGGTGCTGCGCTGAAAACCGCGAAAAGCTGAACAGGACGGCTGAATGCTGTACGAGCGCGCGCAGAACAATATCGTCGGATGATCCCCATCTGCATCATCCTGGCCGACGAAATCGAGTGTTCCAATAGGAGAAGCACCAAAAATGCGAGGACGATAATGAGAATCGATTCGATGGCTAGGTTGCAGCAAGAATGGGACAATACGGAGAAAGAAAGGGTTAAGTAGGCTCATCCTAAACCTTGCGATGTGGTTCAATTGAAAGCACGGAGAGGTGAATTCCTCCTGTCGGGACACGGCGGCATCCGGAAATATCTTCATCGGTTCGGGCACGCAACGTCACTGTTGTATACGGAGTAAGAGAATGTCGAGGAGATCCCGGGCCACCTGGTCTTCGAAAGTCCGAGGAACGAAGCGACACACACGAAACCGGAGGACTGGCCATCAAACTGGAATCTGACAGCCACAAAATAATAACCGATATTATAACGTGGAACACGATCAGTAGAGTGGTGACGCAGATCATGACCGCTTTACAGCGGAAATAAAACGATGAAAAGCGAACAACGGTTTCCGGAGAGCAATCATCGCTAGAAATCTCTCTGCCGAAGTAGGCGAGATCGACCACCGGGGATTCGTCGAGTAGCTGTGACAGAGCACCGGGTATGGGTCGTCGGGGCGCCAGCGAATGGGATGCCAAGCTCCACCCGAAATCGCCGGACTGACCACGCCACTCTACCGGTAGGCCCAAGGGGAATATCTCGAAGAATCGGTGTCGAAAAAACATCTTCCACTGGCGAACGCAACGTCGACGTAAACAAGATTCAGTTGCTGGTTGCAGGTGCACCAGCGAACCGAACGCCTTGTTCCACCGGAATCTCCCGACCAGCCTCGGGACCTGGCGGGTTGGTTCGGTTTCGGGAGAACTTCTCCCACCGGGCAATTTTTCGTCGGAGTAGGCTAGGTTCTTCGTCGGGGACTAGACCGAGCAGTTCGCGCTGAATGGCCCACCGAAGTAGTGCTAAATGGTACTAGAAGGGAGTTGTGGCACTGAATGGCATTGGACAGGGAACCAAAGGGCTCAAAAAATTTCGGTGCTCATTGTCATAAGGGAGCCAAGTAAAGAGCCAGTAAATTGGACAGTATGTAGTTTGTCGCCCACATTGTCTTCACAGGGGAAGAGCACTCATAATCGAGCCGCAGTTGGTTTTCGTACTGCCATACAGAAATGGCCTACTTTGTACCCTACCAAACGAATAGGATTGTTGTAATCTCATTTCACCACAATAGATACCAGCACTGACTTGGCCCTCCAAAAAAGAACCATTAGTGTAAAAACTATGTGTTCTTCAGGTAGCCGTTCCATACTGTTCCAGAGCCCAGTTATCTCACCACGATATGCACAATATGCTTCTTGTTTCAAAAACACATATAGTGGTTTTATATTCGATAGTGCTTCTAGAGCAGCGGTAGGTGTTGTCACCCTCAAGACCATTCTCTGAAGATGGTTTAACTTTGATTGGAATGTCGTTACCTCTTCCTTCTACCACCAAATAAGACATCCGTATGCCAGTATTATTCTAACAGCTGTTGTGTAGATCCACTGTATATACTTCTGTTTGAGTTCCCAAGATTTGCCGAAAGAAGGCCATGAAAGCTCTCTTGATACTGAAATCGATGTGAGCTAATCAATTTGGTTTCGAGTCAAGAATTACGCCCAACGTACTTAAATTGATCGGCCACAATAATTTCAGAGCCAAAGAACTGCAACGGACGAGCTCCGGTTGTAATCCTTCGTTGCGTGAAATGTACCATCGATGTTTTATTTGCATTAACTGATAGTCCATCATGAAGACACCATTGCTGAATAACACAGCTTGCTGCGTCAAATCAATAAGTATATTGATTCAAATATGTTAATTATCGGTAAAACCATAAGCCGGAAATCCAAACTCACAAGGTTCCTCAACAAACCATCGGCGAAAAGCTTCCATAAAAGTAATGACAGCACACCACCTTGCTGACATCTACAGACACTCAGTTTCCTTATCTCTACTTGTCTTAACGATGAGCACAGATATCGGTTGCTTAGCATTGCGTGTATCCCGTACGTGATATATAAAGAAGCTCCATGACCTCGTGCTCCTTCCAAAATTGATTCGAAAGACACGACACTCAAAAATGTTTCTAGATCAGGGAAAAATACATCATCTTTCATATCGAAGACATGTGCCAAATTTCATTAAAATCGGCGTCGTACTTGTTATCTATAGTTGAAACCCTTTGCTTTTCCATTGCTCCAAATTATATTGATATTAAAAGCCTCAAAACGCACTTCTAAAAAAACTTAGCCATATCTTTACAATCAATTATGATTAATACTACTAAAATACTTGCACTCGAACATCACGGGACAGCCAACTGGAACAAAATCGTTATGTTAGGAACCAGCATAAGTCCTGTTAACCATAAATCACGTTGCCATTAATCAACCGAAAAATTTAATTTATTGCTATCATTATCCAATCAGTGACAAATTCTCACCCACTCACTGTATCCCACCGAAGAAGTGGTTGGCCGACTGGGCTGGAGCTTTAGTGGGTTCCCAACCGGAGCAAAAGGAAGCTCCAAGTCATGCTTTTATTAAGACCATTCCCGTAGAAAAGACAACCGACAATTACTCTCTCGCGTAATTCCAGCTTCGGTGAAGTCTTCGCAGAACCAGTAGCAATGCCATCATAAAACATCGTCGGTTCGGTCTTCGTAAAGAGTCGGAACTCTGCTCAGCAAAAAAAATATCAGATCTAGAACAAAAGCCCCTTGGTAGTACACGGTGTGTAGGAGGACGACTTAAAATTTAATAAACGTTGCAGCCATTTACGACCTGCGCCGTTGCTGCTGCTGTGGTAATGGCAGGGAAGCGGGCGCAGTAGGTTGCTGGCTTCGGCCCCGGTAACTAAACGCGCGTTCGTATGATATTGTGTTTGCGAGAAACCGTTTGTATACTAGACTAGATGCTGCTGTTTCCGCCATTCCATTCATTCATCCAACCAACCATCCTCTGCTCTTCCACATCGATGGAAGTGGGAGCACAGTGCGATTGTTTCGTTTAATTATGAAATGTTGCCATGAACTGAACCGGCTGACAGGCTGCACACTGCTGCCTACGAGCTTTCAGGAAAATTGGCACACTTCCTAACGGGGCGAAAAGCGAACGGGGGAAGCTTGCGAAATTTTGCGGGGGATGCGATCGAACCTATTGACTAATTGTTAGTGGGGTTCGGTGTTCTACTGTGAAGCGGCAAAACGTTCCACCACATCAATTACAATATTTCGATGAATGTAACTGTTCGATTCTATCTGTACCGGCTGCACAATGGGATGGTCTTGTGGAATGAAATAGTTGGAATATACATATCTCATTCATTTTTGAAAATAATTTGTATAATCCGTAACATATTCGATTATTGGTTCGTGTAGTTTTCCAGATTCATGCCAAAGTATTTCCTAGGCAAACATATTTATGATTTCTTTTCAACTACATGTATGACAATCGGACAAATCATCGATTATATTTATCCCATTGAGCGCAGTTTTTCCCATTGTTTCAGAGAAGGTATTTCACATGGGACGTGCTCTTAATTCTGACTAAACCTTTTATCGCAATCGTCTAGTGCATTTGCCAGATCAAAATAAAAGTCATAGAGATGGTCGTATACCGAATTATTCAATGAATTTTATTACAGATCAGCCAAGTTTTATTTGAGAAGCTCTGGTCCGGTGGAAAGCCGTAGAGCTCAAAATAATAAAATAATTTCAATTATTTGATTGCTTAAAATGTCCGCCAAATATGAATTTTGTTAGTGGGTGTTTTAGTTTTCCTTTTATATTTTTTACTATTTTCTATCTGAATATTTATTTATTTATTTTATTCACTACTAATTTTTTTCTTTTGTATTTTTTTTCCTTTCCTTTTATTTCTTTTATTTTTTTTCTACCCACGTACAGCTTACTGCTCTCACCAACGTCTGAACCCGTCGAGACGTGAACCGATCTAGAAGAGCCAAAAGACCTGGCGTTCCTACACGGCCACGCTCGCGGGGTTTGTAACCGTTTTCAACCACTCGCACATAACTTCCATATCTTGCCAGTTGGTGGTGCCAGTATTAGTGTCACTACTCTGCTGAAGGTTCTCGCCCCGACACATCTCTGACACAATATTCTCTACGTTAAGCGAAGGCATCTCCCTTCGCGCTGCTGCGAATCTAGGATATCTAGGTTTCCTCGACGTTTATGCAATCCATGCAAAAGAGTGACACCGCGTGTCCGTTCCGATGTAAGTACTGATTGGAACAACCATGACCAGACAGGCATCTATTTATCCAGGTCGATAGAATCGGTATGAGTCTGTGAGTCCACCTTCATTTGTCTGACAAGCCCCAATCTTGCCGCCATTTGGCCATTGAGTTAGCTCTGTGTTTTCTGTATTCCCCTGGTCTCCTTCCGCTTATAGCATTCGTTATCTTCCACTAGGACGATGCCGATGGGGATCATTCCACTAATAACATAGGTTGCCTCTGATGAGATAGTCCTAGATAGCTTTACTCGATTCCACTGTGACTCCACTGCCGCAACTCAGACAGGATTCCCTCCGTACCTCAGCAGCGACGATGATACGCTAGCCAGAAGACGCCTCTTGTAACTGCTTGGCTCTACGTCGTTCGATATAATTCTGGGTATAGAGTTTATAGCTTTGGCCTAGTCGACATGGGTGTTGAAGTTCAGTCGGTCATCGATCATTACACCCAGCTGTATCAGTGCCCGCTTCGAGACTATGACACGCACCCCGACAGTGATTTTTGCTCGCTGCAGCACTTTGCAGTAGCGGACTAATAGCTCCTCCGTTTTGTGGTGGGTTAACTGAAACTTCACTCCTTGCATCCAGTTTCCAATTCTGTCGATCGCCTCCATCGTCAACATTTCCACCTTTTCCGGCATCTCTCCTAATGCCGGTATTACGAAGTCGTCCGCGAACCCGACGATCTCAACGCCCCTAGGCAGTTTAAGTGTCAGCACACCGTTATACATTCCGTTCGTAAGCGTTGGATCCAGGATGGAGCCTTGTGGGACTTCTGCCATAATTCTAATCGATTTTGTTCCCAGTTTGTCTCATAGATCAGGACCCAGTTCTGAAAATAACTTCTTAGCAGTCTACACAGGTTGGTAGAGAGCCTCGTTTTGTGCAGTGATTCCGCATTTCCTTCCAGCTTGCGCTATTGTACGCGTTTTTGACATCGATCGTTATCACGGCACAGTATCGATTTCCTCTTCTTTTCTGTTTACGTACCATATTGGCTCTCTCGATCACTGACCGGATGGCGTCCACCGTAGGCTTGCTCTTCCGAAATCCGAACTGGTATTCCATAAATGTTGTCAGCCTGCTAAGGACAATCCTCTCCAAGAGTTTTTCGAACGTATCTAACAGGCACATTGGTCGGGCGACTTACCTGGTTTAGGCAGTAGCAGTAACTTCTGTATGATCTATTTGTTAGGGAAGTGGCTCTCATCTAGAAGCTTGTGAACCACTATTCTGAACATAACCGGGAGTGTCTTGACTGCCGCTCTCAATGCGATTTTGGGGATTCCATATGTTCCGAGCGCAATCTTTACCTTTGAACTATTTGCCAATATGTCCAATTCCTCGTTGAAGACTTGCATCACTTCGGCATTGTCCCGCTTTTCCTCGTAATACGATATAATCGACCATATCATTGGATCGTGCTCCAGGAAGAACCCTTCTACGATAACCTTCTGTTTACTAGGACATATTTCCAGAGGCGTCATATCATGTGATGATGGCGTCATCGTCTCTGATCTTCGCCATCGTCACACGGTATGCGTCGCCCCAGGGATTGACGTCAACGCCTTGGCACAACTCTTTGAAACAAATCGATTGGCGGCGCGGAGCACTATATTACTCTCTTCTCTATCCGCTTCGGTGTTCGCTCTCGGAGCGTATCTTCTGGCTCTATGGCAACTAGCGTGGAGGGCACCGGGCCTCAGGCTCCTCGTTCCACCAGTACACTGGACGCCGTCTATTCCTTGGCTCTAGTTTTCTTGGCATTGTGCTGTTGCATGCTCTTGCTAGTATTTCTGTTAACTCTTTCGCATTGATGTCAGAAGAGTCGCTCGCTGCCAGAAGTGCTTCCACGATCGTTGTCAAATAACTTCACCTCCCTAGTAACAATTGAGATTTTACGGTACTCTTGAAGACCTTCTTAAAACTTAGAATGCACTTGTAGTGTGCTATAAAACTAGAACTGTTACTTGGGCTTCCATTTCCGCTCGCGGGCTCTCACCCTCTGCATTGCCGCTTGGTATCGTAGATCACAACTGTACCGGATTGCCAGCTGGCCACTGTGTATGTAGTCTTCGCAAACTCTCCAGTTCATGTTTGCCACTAACGACGGACTGCGAAAGCTAACGCCGATTTGGAGTATTTGTGTTACTTTTATAAAATAAGAGTCGATAAAATATGCGCCTTTGTTTTTATTTTTACTAGTTGTTGAATTAGGCGGACTTCTATAAACATCAGTTCAAATATTGACAATCTACCGTTCTTCGTGTTAGTTATAGTTATGCAAACCCGAGTCGTAGCTTCCTACTTTTCCTCATTTTTGTGAATATATAGCATTTAAAATCTTCCAGTAATTAGAGCTGGCATCCATTACTCATCAGAACTGATATAAATTAGACCTGTGCGCCGCCGCGCCACGCCGCCGCCGCCGGTAATTTTTAACATACGCCGACGCCGAACGGTAGATCGGCGGCGCGCCGCCGATCCATTTTTCCCGCGCCGACAATTCGCGAGCTCTAAAATTATTGGCTCATAACTTTATCCACAAATCTAGGAACATTGTCTATGGACCGAATATACGACGTTAACTGATTCATGATTTATCACATCTTGATCATTATTTGGTATTAGTGGTCATCAATTGGATTACAAAATTAAAATAATCTTGATATTTTCTCGAAAACCATTACACGACACTCGCTATATAATTCAAAGATCCATTCTTGTTTCGTCAACTGGTTATGATTGTGAGCATATAAGTTTCAATTCACCATTCGTGTGCGTGAAATGGTCCACAAATTAAAAAAAAACTTCCACTTTCAAGATATATGTGCCTGAAATTTACGATTATGTGCCTGATCCTAATCTTTGCACCTAATCAATTTCACTGGAACGCAGTGTATTATTCATTGATTTTTAACCGATTCTTAATTCCTAATATGCTACACACGATTCACCAGTCGAGCTCGTGAAACTGTTCATGATGTAATTCATGAAGTAATTAATTTTCCACATAATTTTATTATACTTACGTAAAAAATACAAGGAACTCAGACTATTACTCATGGATTATTCGCTCTGCTTTTTGGTTTTGAAATTTCTATGTGAGCTATTGTGTACAACTGCTAGCAACCAGTCTCATAGGCACGAGCATTAGATACAGAGACATTACTAGGACCTGTAACCCTGTTATTCCTTTGTTAAAATTCAGAGAAATGTTCGGAATTAAATGAAACTGCGCTGAGCAAAATACATTACCTAACCACAATTCATGTCCGTGAAATAATTTAGAAAACTATAAGACACGTGACTCTGTGTAAAAAATCCAACGGTAAGCTCAAGACTAAAATATCACGATAACACGACGAGAATTTACGAAAATCCTTGCACGTCGTTCAATTCTTGACTGTTTTAGTCAATAAAGTTAATACAAATCAATGTTTCATCGAGTTATGAATTAGATTCATAAAAATATTAAACATATCCAGACACAACCACCTACTAAATATTTGAGTATAATGTCATCTTTTTTTGCGTGAACTAGTTTTGTGAAAATATAAAAAATATTTTCAATACGTGGTTTATTTATAATTGATTGAATAGTTACCTATTTAAAAAAAATTTCTCGAAGAATAGTTCACCAAAGTGATCTTGACTTTTCGCGACGCTGGTGCACAGATGTGGCGATGCAGAGGGTAAGATTTCTAGTCTCATAAATTATGCATCGCATGATCTAGCCCCACTCAAGAAAGATTTTCAGTGATTTGCACCAGCCCGGTATCACAGACAAATAAGACGTAACACGAGATGAATTTTCATCACTCGTAGAAAAAAAAGGTCGATTTCAATTACAAATCGGTGGTGTTAGTGAAGAGATTTTGACACAGAGCTAAATGCGTTACTTAGTTTCCGCACCCACCCGAAAACGTTACGGTCTTTTTAATCTAATGCAAACCAAAACAAACAATATGGGCCGGAAATGTGAAATTCATTCTTGTCGAAGTGCCCAAGGTGGGAGTTGTTCACAACCATTTCTTAAGTTACAACACGATGCCAATCGGTGACTAAGCACATAATAGTATGTTAGTAATTTAATTGATTCGGTGTATCGAATGTATGCAATGGATTAGAATTTGTTGGTCCCCGGAACTGCTGGAGAAATTGGCGGGGTGCAGGTGCTACGAAAACTAGAGATACGCTCAGGCCATTTTCAATCAGACTTGTTTAGTGATCAGTTTCAACCTAACAGGAGCTAACACGTCAAGTCGTGGAATGATAATGATTGATAGTAACTGTATATTTAGGTTTCGTCAGGGTGTAGAACTGTATGATTGCAGCACATCGAGCATACTTTGCACTCAAGATAGAAGCAGATCGTACGTTGTAAGAAAATGTAGTACCAGGGAATCGTATTCCTTATCATTGTGGCGATTTTGTACTTACAAGAAGTAAAAGTAAACACCAGCCTGGAAAATGAAGTAATGTGTCTACCTTGAAAGGTGTCCTTACACGATCATTAAAAGTGACATTTCTGCGCAGTAATACCAGTAATAACGCATCGTGTTAGGGTACCTGATATCTGCGGGATTCTAAAAGAGCGATGGTAAACAACCCAGGGACAACTTGACAGATAGTGCTTGTTTCATATATGCACCATCGATTTGATGGTGGCGTTAGTATGCCTTCTCTGTATGAGTACCACGAACAACGAAACGAAAAAGTTTCAAGAGAAAAGCGTGTTTCGTTACGTGTGTTATGAACGCCGTCAATGCGGCTAGAACTACATTTAGAAAAAGCTTATTCCAAAATGTGAATAAAGAAAACTATTATTAGAGAATAAATTTATCCCTAACTGAAAACCATCAGCAAAGTTACATAAATCTTATTAATATTTAGCTGGAAGTCTGTTTTTAACAACGGGCTCTCTTCCTTCCTAAACATGTTTTGGATGTATTGTTGTGTGAAGTTTGAAATCGTTAAATCATTGGTGCTTTTTATCTCGAGACTCGTAAATGAAAAACATTTTGGCCAATGAAAGTACATCACCACCAAGCTTAACAATTCGTTTTGAATAGAATTTGTGTTTTTATCAGAATTCTAGCAGCAAAAAAAAATCACCATATCACCCCCAAAATTTGCTTATAAATTCAATATATCGGAGCTGTCAATTGTCCCCGGGCTTACAGTAAAGATGACTAAATAGAAACAAAAAACAATGAAACGACAACAACAATTAATTTCCTCAAACAAAACAAAATTTTTTTTACCGTTGCTTAATTTCCCAAATATAGAACAATAAATAATTATTATGGGTCATTGAAATACAGTCGTTACTCTGCACTCTTCAAATTTGTCCATTGCAATCATTATTTCATGCGAAGTCGTAGTATGCGACATCGACAATTTTTCTATTTCGTTCTTCAAATTTTACAATGTAAAAATAGTTCAACCTTTCATTTATTATCTTGCATTTGGCAAGCAGGGTGGGCACTATTGGAGCTTCAGTTGAAAAAAATTTGATATGGTTGCGAGAATTACATTTTGTGCAATGTGCTCAACAGATGTCGCTAGTACATCGTGGGCGATGATTTTTTTAGATTTTCTTTAAGCTGTAACGTTTGTTTGTATGTATGAAGTCTGTTACAATAGAAACCGAAAATTTGGTAAAGGAATTGTACAGTCAAGATTTTTTTTAGTTACATAGGCGTCAATATTCGTCACGCCGACACACGCCGGCGCGCCGCCGCCGGTAGGGTCCAAAGGCGTGACGCCGCCAACGCCGCCGCCGCCGGCCAAAAATGTCGCTTACGCCGCCGCCGATTAAAAATGCATCGGCGCACACCTCTAGTATAAATTACAAACAATTAGTCTAAGAAATACTGTAATAATTCAAAGTTGTTTGTCGTATAAATGAAATTTCTGCATTTCTTCGAATTTTTGGAATGTATTAATGACCATTTAACTTTTTGTACTACCAGAATTTGTAGCCAATTGCAACCGATTTTTGTATTAGAATATGCAAATATATAACATTGAATTCAAAGTTATTTTCCAAATAAGTAAAATTACTGTACTTCTACGAACCTTTAAATTTTTACATTTCTTACAAAAGAAATCTTAGGATTCGTTTAAACTTTGACTTCCTTTTGAAGATGTATATTATACGGGTAATAAGGATGAAAGGAAATTCGCGGCAATTGCCATTTCCCTATCCATTTCTAAGTTGTGTCAAAACTAATCTGAAATATTTGTTAATGTTCAATCTAATTTGATGTCCGCGGCTTACTTAATTGTGTAGGTTTAGGAAGACAAAACTAACTTTTGTCGGCTGTTTCCCTACAAATTGTATTAGCTTTTTAGTGTAGAGAAGAGCTACTCCACGGTAACAAATTCAAGATTTGATGCTTCTTGGCAAAGAACATATTTGAAGCCGTGAGAAAATTTGCACAATGAGAAAACTATAACTATTCAAACCGTGCTTTAGCCTAAAGATGAAGGGATATTCCTCCGAAACGTTGCACTATGGGAAAGAATGTGATAAAAAAATCGAAAACTACATCAACTCTAATTTGATGCAATTCTATACGGAGCGTTTGAATGCACTACAATTAAGGAAAGTCTTGGGCATCTCAGAAAAATATTTAACTTAACTGGGTCACATGAATATTTGACTTAACTGGGTCACAAGTCTCCCAAATAACTCCTGAACTCTCGACGGGGAATGCAAGTATGTTTTTGCCTTTCTCAATAGAAAGGCATTGCAATTGCGCTGAAAACCGACTGTTTAACGGAGGCCCGGAGGGCCGAGTGACATATACCATTCCATTCAGTTCGTCGAGTTCGGCAAATGTCTGTGCGTGTGTATGTATGTGTGTATGTATGTATGAGTGTGTATGTGCGTCTGTGTGTGAATGCGACCAAAAATGTCACTCATTTTTCCCAGAGATGGCTGAACCTATTTTGACAAACTTAGTCTCAAATGAAAGATACAACGTTTCCATAGGCTGCTATTGAATTTTTGATGGATCCGACTTCCGGTTCCGGAATTACAGGGTGGTGAGCACGATCACGCAGAAAATTTCGATTTTAATAAATTCTGCAATGAATGTATAAAGGTGAAAATTTTTCCAAAATATGACCACAACTGCTTCGATTTGTATTATTAGGTCACTAATATCCATTCAAAGTCTTTTTAGCCACATTGGCCACCATCATCGGTTCTGGAAGCCCCGGCGGAAGTATCCAAATTCAGAATAACATTCACATCGGTTTCTCGGAGATGGCTAAACCGGTTCAACCAAACTTAGTCTCAAATGAAAGGTGTTGCGCCCCCGTAAATGGTTATTAAATTTCATCCCGATCCGACTTCCGGTTCCGGTGTTACAGGTGGTGGCGTGCAATCACATAGCAAATTGCGATTCAAACCGATTCTCCGATGAAAGCAAAAAAGGTAAAAATTTCGCTAAAATGTCTCTCAAACAACTTAAATTTGCTGTTCTAGATCACCGACGGCCAACCAAACTTTCGTTGACTACATTGACCACCATAGTCGGTTCCGGAAGTGCCCGGGAAAAGCGGCCATCTTTCAAAATTGACGAACTCAAATCAATTTCCCGGAAATGGTTGGGCCGATTTTCACAAACTTAGTACCAAATGATAGCTATAGTATCCCCACAGATGTCTAAAAAAATTTCGTACGGATCGCTTATATGGTTCCGGAAATATAGACTAATAAAATTGTCATGTATACATTTAAAAACTTTTAATAAATATAAGCAACTGAAAAATTCTCGTGTTCATGATTGAGAAAGGCACAATTGCATCGCTAGGTGGATTAAAACAGGTTTTTCCAACTTATAGCGAAGGTTTCAGTTGCCCACATTTGTCCTTTGCTGAGAACGCTTCAATTGAAGCATCAATGGTAGTCATAATTAGTAGAGAGGCGGTGAATCATTCATTACATGTTTCCCTTCAGTACTCCGTATTCTACAAGTAAGAATTGCAATAAGAGTTCATGCATTGTACAAATAGTTGACCTAACTGCATTTTTGCTATAAACATTACTGTGTTGCACCAAATGACACAGATTTGTACTAATAACCCTAAGGTACCTTCTTCATGATTTATTTGCAAAAAGACTAGGACTTTTTCATGTCTGTAAAACAGTTTACATGTCCAACAATTTCTTCCATGAATTTACATACATATTTTGATAGATTGAATCTTTTCCTTTTCATAGTACTGGTTTGTATAGGACTCATTAATCCATATCTCCGGAGCAAGAAATGCGAACGAAAAAATTCACAAGCTATAAGAATCACTGGAAAGAAACTACATTGCATTGTAATCGACTGAAAATAATCGTCAACATAGCCCAGGCGCTTCTGTTTACCTCAAAGCAAATGAATTCTTCGAAATATCTTTCTGTCTCATTCACGAATCGCATCATCTCCCTATCTCTGTCGCTTTCTGTTTAAGGTGCATGAAAACACATATGACCTTATCTCAGTTTACTATTTACGTTAATTTATTGAACCTGGAATTCGTTTTTTCATCTACTTTTTCAAAATCATAATCATTTCGATCTATTAGTTCAGTCAGTATTCTTTTTATTAATTTTGTTCATTAGACTTCATTTCACCTAATTTATTCTATGATTTTTTAAACTTTTTTAATATGGCGTAATTTTTCGTTTAATGAGCTAAACTAATTCGATTCATGTAAGAATGATTTATTTCCTATTTCATTTAATGAATTTGATATTTTTTGCTTAAGGAAGTTTTTAATTCTATTTATTTATTTATTTATTTATTTATTTATTTATTTATTTATTTATTTATTTATTTATTTATTTATTTATTTATTTATTTATTTATTTATTTATTTATTTATTTATTTATTTATTTATTTATTTATTTATTTATTTATTTATTTATTTATTTATTTATTGATTTATTTCCTATTTTTCATCTGATCTGTGTTGGTCTATTTACATTAAATATTTCTTGAATGGGAAAGCCCATTTCGGAATATACTTCCGAAGCTTTCCTCAAATGGGCTAAAAACCTTAATTACATAGTACACAGCATAACAAGAATAAAAATTAGAAATATTACAAAAATAGGATTTTAAAATCTAAATCAACCTTCTTAGTGTATTTTAAAAACATCACAAGATACAAAAATTCAAAATTGGTCATACACACTATTGAAAAAATTACCCATCGCCCTTGTGGGTTCGTTCTGACCGCATTCGGTGCACTTAAATTCGAGTCTTAAAAGTTATGCGATCTAAGGTTTCTGGGGAGTACATTGATATTGATTTGTTTGAGAATATCTGGGGCATCAAGGTGGCCAGTCAATATTTTCCCAACTCTAAATTAACTTCGCCGTTTGGACGGTGTCCATATCAAGCAGATAACAGCGATCGATGTAAGGTGGTAGCTCTGCTGAGTTACGCCACGGCAAAGTTCTAAGAGAAAAGCGGAGGAATCTTGTTTGCACTGCTTCAATTATGTTAGTCCAAATGCTCGTATAAGGACACCAAATGGCTACTGAAGTTCCCAGGACAGACCGAATAAGTGAAAAGTACAGTGCCCGCAATCAATATGGATAAGTAAACTAGTTGGCGATTCTTATTACGAATTCAAGATTTATATTTGCCTGTGCTATATCGTGAGAGTAATGATTTCAGAATGTTAGTTGCGAGTCCAGAAGTACACCAAGGCCTCTGATAACTAACACTCTTTCTAGCGATTCCCCGGCAATGTTGTAGCTCCAGAGAATTGGAGTTTTTCACGTGTGAAAGATATTATAGAGCGTTTGGACAAGCTGAGAGACAAGAAGTTGTGATTATACCAGCTACAGAAAGCATCTGGATATCGACCGCACTATGAAGAATAGTCTGAGATCATTAGCGTATATAAGCATTGAAGAATAAAGGAAAAGAAACGGTCCGAGATTGCTCCCGTGAGGTACATCCGGAAAGTTGATGAATGTTGATTAGTTACTTCCTAATTTCACAGTCAGAGAACAACCTACGAGACATGATCCGAGACACCTTGTGAAACTTGATGGGGCGACCAGCCGCTCGATATTTGCCAGAAGATCGAAAGTAGCTTTAAGATCAGCGTATACAACGTTTGTTTCATTGATTTTATTTTATTTATTCAGCTCATTCGAGATTTTATGCGTTCAGGACTCGTTAGTGTGTTCATCCCACCTGTAGTTACTTTGCATGAGTTCCGCAAACTAATGAATAATTCAACAGTAATATATGCAAGACATGTCTCATCTCACTGCTAAGTGAATTAAGTCGGTTTATTTTTTTAGAAAATATCGATTCTTTCAAAAATTATAGCTTAAAATAAATTAAATTTTTGGATGAGTAATGTAGATCCTAAACTATAAAAAAAATTGTTCGAATAATTCAGTTGATGTCTCTTTATCAGGCATTGTAATTCTCACTCACTCACTCAAGTAGAAGCTTATCCGTTTTTAAAATTTTCTGAGATAAGATGAGTCGCAAAATTCTCCGTCTCCACAAATGGCGTGAGAATAATTTTGCCGAGAATTTTTTTCTGATTTTAAGAAAATTTTCTGATTTTTTCCTTTACTCCGGAGAAGGTGATTACAATTCAATTTCGTTAAAATCAATATAAGTGTCAAAATATACACTTCATGTCCAAGAAAAGTGACAAATAAGTACGATAGATTTATTTTTACATGCTCTGGAATAGCGCTAGCAAGGCAGCTAGCGCAAAAAGGATACCGTGATAAACTCAATCTCCGGTGTATATATTTATCCGGAGAAATAATACATTTTATTTGAATTTGTATGAAATGACAAATGAAAAATAATGATTTTAAGGGTTCACGTTTTCATCGCTCAATCTCTTATGGTGAAATCAACTGAGAAATAGTCAATTTGTTTGATAATGCCCAAAGTCACAGACAATCTAGTGAAAAAACAGTCTACCGTACAACTACATGTTAGCGTGAATTTACAATAGTGTTAATAGCGTACTATGGTAAATTTTAAATGAAAGTAGTATTACGTGACTAATAAAGCAAGTACCGTTAACATGCATTATATAGATGCTAGGAAATTAGGCTTTATGAGTTATTTTACCAATTCGCGATTTTCAGACCTCTTACTTTTGAAGTAACAAAGAATTGAGAATCTTTCCTTAACTATATATCTAAAACCAACGGTTTAGACGCAAACAGTTTTGTCTTCCTAAATACAGCTTTGGGACCATAGTACGATGCCTGCTCCTTATAATCGGACTACGGATAATCGAGTCTTCGGATAATCAAGTTTCTGGATAATCGAGTCTGGCCTGGGTACTGTAGCGAATATAATGTTCATCTCATTTGCCCGAAATTTTGGAAATGACATTTAATTTACTATACAAAATTACAAAAATTGGTTTAGAACGCAGACACAAAAATTTGATTTTTGATTTTTTTTCCTCCCTGCATCACTGTGTACGCGTTCGAAATTGCAAATATATAGGTAACCCAACATTTAATATTCATCGCTATTGTTTTCTAAGGTCCACTTTGGGATATTATTTTTTCCATTTAATTTTGTTTTGTTTATTCTTCCAGCGCCAGTTCCTTGTACTTCCGGACTATTTATTTCCGTAAAAAGAAGGGTGCAAAAAAGGGGCAGAGATCGGAACAATCCTCAAGATAAATAATAATTAACATCCAATTAGAATATCTGCACGACCCTGTCGCGCTAAACCCTCTCGTGGTGAGAATGAACTACGTGCTACCCCTCGGGATGCAGCATCCCATTATTCTTCCTTAGTTTACCGTGTCAAATTCCAACGCCGCCGAAAGCCCACTGTGTCACAACACAGTATAATGCAACGGGAACGAGCGAAGAGTACACCGCCGGCTGTGCGGCTGGCATGCTTCGAAAACACAGGCCGGAACGGACGCAGGGAAAACAAGCAAGTGCCAGGCATCAAGTGCTTCAAGATCAAGTGTACGTATTCAAAGCGATGTTTATTATTCCCCCTTTTTGCTCCGATGTCGTACAAAGGGGACAAGGGAGCAAATGAAAACTGCTGTTCCGGTTGGTATAAAGGCTACACCGCATGTGCTGGAGGAATATGCATCCTTGGCTTTCGTGTAATACTTAATGCAGATAGTGGTTGCAAGTGCAGCTGAGACAGTGGAAGTGCGAGAAAATCACCCTCCCAATCGGATTTCTTGTTATGAATGATGAAAAGGTTTTCGGGATGACACAGAGTATTAAAATGGGTAACCAGTAGACTAGTAACTGGTTACCTTAGCATTGATTTAAGTTCTGATCAGTCTGCAGTAAACAACGAAGGGTACGCTGACCATCCTCGAAAACAAATAGGCATGTTAGACAGCAATTACATGCGTTTCAATGCATCGATAAAAAAAATCATAGTGAACTTCACACCGAATTAGCAACACTGACCTATCTAGAAACCTGTTTTAGCTATAATTAAAACAAAATCCATTGTTTCTGCACTGGGGGGGGGGGGGGGGGGTAGGAGTATGCGATTCGATCTACAATGTAACCTTAAAAAATTGCAACGTGAAGGGTAAAGGCAATTGTTATCCGAATAGATGTAAATTCCCATCACGTCTACCCAAAGCGATTCA
Source organism: Topomyia yanbarensis (assembly GCF_030247195.1). Taxonomy (NCBI): domain Eukaryota; kingdom Metazoa; phylum Arthropoda; class Insecta; order Diptera; family Culicidae; genus Topomyia; species Topomyia yanbarensis. The sequence continues at coordinate 323,146,639 of NC_080671.1, read as the reverse complement.
ACGCAGTGCACTGTATGGCTGAAGTGTACGTAACAGTATTCCACATAAAACACCACACATCGGATTGGTGATTCTCGAGAAACCTATTAACCTCCCGCAACGCCCTGCCGCTGTGCACCACTAGCAGCCAATTGATCCATGCGATTTTACGATAAGATTTTCGTTCATTCCATTCGATGATTTCTCTACACGGCCGTGATGGTAATGGTCTATCGACTATACGTACATACCTACTTGGCATCCCAGAACACACACACACACAGAACCATTACTGGTAAGTTTATTATTCTACTTCCACGTTAGTGCCGATGATGATAGGCACACGGATGTAGCAGGAGGAGAAAGATGCGGACAGTGAGTCAATGGTGGAGTCGTGTGCCGAACCGAGCTGAGAGAAACATTCCTCACACCGACTTAATTAATGTTAATCATCTCAATCACTCTGGAAACAATTCAACAATTAGTTTTATAATACTCGCGCTGCTGCTGGTTGGTGTGCGATGTGAGCACCGAGTGAGTGAGTGCACATTACCTTACTTGCTTACTAGCGAATAAAAAGAATAAAATAAAACAAAGTTAGAATGTGGTTTTAGAGCGGACATGTATATATGCGTGTATCCAGTAGCATGTATATGCCCTTGTAAGGATGCTCTGACTCTTCGGTGATGAATTTAATTCTATCAACCAGGGTTAGGTAATTAGAAACTACACGAACCCCCATATGTATAGATGTTCAGCAGCTTGGATAATCGAAATTTGTTATTCGTTGGGAAACGAATTTTGTTTTTTTTTTATTTCCACTTTAACCATAGAGGTCATTCGCCGTGGGTTGTTTCTTTTCTAAAAGCAAACATTCTTTTCACTAAGTGGTCGGTGTTAAGTCAGACCGGACTAAGTCGCAAAACATCAAAAAATGAGTTAATGATAGCACTGGATAAAGAATTTCTTCATCTGCATTCCACTTTTACCAGATTTGAAATATGAAACAATAAACAAGAATTATGGCAAAAATTATTTTCCAATTATAATGTAAAGGATGCTGCGATTAAAACTTTAAACGCGTTTTTCTCGAAATCAATGCACTGTCACTTAGTCCGGTCTGACCTAACACCGACCAAGTGTGTATGTTATGTGAAATTCCTTCAGTTTTCTTTTATTTTACTTGTGAATCCCACGCTATGAATTGATGTTGATGGTAGATTTCCAGCTAAAACCAATAAAAGCTCCCCGTGCGAAGATCGATAGCGTTTCCATCAGCTGGTACCAGTTTTGTCCAGGAAAGGTTTCGAGAACAATTCTCGTTGGATTAACTCGACATTGTTATGGTTCTGGTAACTGTTACGGCTCCTCGGTCGTCTATGGAAGCTGTCCTTCAATATCAGCTTCTTTCTCCGAGCAGCGTAGATAAGCAGTGTAGTGTCCGTAGGGGTTGTTTCAACTGGCGAAAAATTACACTACGGACCACCTGTTCCGGTGGTAAAAACCTACCAAACAAGGAACCCCAATTCAATAGTGGCATGTGATCCGTGTTATGGTTAAACTTGTTGAGGGGTTTTAAATATTCTCAATGGCGCTGGGAAAGGGCCGGGCCAACTCCCCAGTATACTGCATTAAGCAGCGGAACGTTCGCCCTATGCACCGATATTTTTCGCCGATTATCTGCATTATTTTGCCGGATTTTTGTTAGCTGGGGTTTGCTGAGACTTTCGGCTGATGGTAGTTCGGTGAAGTTTTGCTGGATTTCAATTATCAAATTTCACACAACTCTCGATATCTGTGCAGTCACTGTTACTCTGACGGTTGATTTCAAAAGCACTGTAACATATTTTTTTCGATAGTTGTCCTACCGGAACTGTAGAGCTAAGGTCTCTAAAGGGGTCCCCCTCAGTATCACTCACTAGAATTGCAGAAGAAACGGTAAATGACACCCACTAAAACACTGCTTAAGGCCAATTGCAGCGGGCTGGGACTCTGATTGTGATATTGAGTGTACGGTTCAGATGTTCGGTCGTGGGAGTGCGCGTTTATTTATGCGCCCTTGAAATCGCGTTAATCAGCTTAGCATTACGGTTTTCACCAAGTTATCGGAGCGTTTTTGCGTTTGCGAAATTTTGGGCGTAGCTGTGTGTTGATAATCGCGATTGCATGTTCGTCTTTGTGTATCATCGCGAAAGGCTCGGGCGTTTATAAGATAACCGATAAAGCGAACTGCTAGTCTAACTCTGCGCAGGCCAACTTACCCGCGACGCCGTCTGTCTAGAACTCTCCAGTAGTCGTGTCCGGACGACCCTCGCATGACAACATCACTGCTTATCGCACCGGTCCCAGCCGAGCGATTACTAATTACGAACTGAACTTGCGGACAGTGCCGTTCGTACGACAATTATCGACTCTTCTCCCTAACAACTTTTACAAAAGATTTTCATTCCTTAGTCCTGTAGTTTTCTGCGTACTTCCAAGGTTCGGAACCCGCGGAAACCCAAAAACTAAAACGTCTATTATTCTCCAAGAAGATGGAGCCTGTGGTGGAATGAAGTAAGTTCATTCGATCATGCGATTATGAGCCATGCGGAAAGTGCCGCAATTACGCAAGACCTCGACCCGGTTATTTCTTGGGTATCGCGACGGCATTCCCGAGCAGAGTTTGACAACAAATTGAAACCTAAACTTGATGTTGTGATGTTCTGCAAATGATCACTCAGGATGTTGTCGTTTTGGTCGTTTTAACGGTTAAAAGATCAAAATGGAAAACAGAAAAATTATCCTATGACATCGAAAAAAAACTAATTCTGCTATCAGTGAGAGTAAATTGAAAGCTCATTGAGATGTTGATTTTTTTTTGATAACAAAATATGTATTCACTTTTGTTTCACCAAAGAAATATAAACATAAAACCTATTTCAATCCACCTAGCGGTGCAATTGTGCCTTTCTCAATCATTTATCACGAGAATGTGTGCGTTGTTTATATTCATTAAAAGCTTTTAAATGCATATATTACATTTTATTATTGTACATCACATGACAACTATATACAGGAAAATAAATCATTATTCGAGTTCTAAAATTTTGAAAAAGAAAAAACAGCCACGGTAATATTGAACTGAAAAAAGGTGCAAAATCGGCAAAGTCCCAAAAAGTTGATTTTCATAAAAAAAAATTTTTCGAGATAACATAAAATCACGACGTTTCATGCATTTTAAAGATGTTTGGCATCAAAAATACGAATTCGATTTCTAAAATTTCATGAGGTCTCCCTTTGAAAAAAAAATTTGAGTTCTGGCTTATATGGGAATTTCATAGGTGACCGGACGGTTTAGTCTACATTTCCGGACTCATATAAGCGATCCGTACGAAATTTTATATACATCTATGGGGATGTTATAGCTATCATTTGGGACTAAGTTTGTGAAAATCGGCCTAACCATTTCCGGGAAACTGATGTGAGTTCGTAAATTTTGAAAGATGGCTGCTTTTCCCGGGCGCCACCGGAACCGTCTATGGTGGTCAATGTAGTGAACGAAAGTGTGGTTGGCCGTCGGTGATCTAGAACAGCAAATTTAAGTTGTTTGAGAGACATTTTAGCGAAATTTTTACCTTTTTTGCTTTCATCGGAGTATCGGTTTAAATCACAATTTGCTATGTGATCGCACGCCACAACCTGTAACTCCGGAACCGGAAGTCGGATCGGGATGAAATTAAACAGCCATTTACGGGGACGCAACATCTTTCATTTGAGACTAAGTTTGGTTGATTCGGTCTAGCCACCTCCGAGAAACCGATGTGACTGTTATTCTGAATTTGGATACTTCCGCCGGGGCTTCCGGAACCGATGATGGTGGCCAATGTGACCAAAGAGACTTTGAATGGCTGTTAATGATCTAGTACTACAAATCGAAGCAGTTGTGGTCACATTTTGGAAAAATTTTCACCATTATACATTCATTGCAGAATATCTTAAAATCGACATTTTCTGCGTGATCGTACTCATCACCCTGTAATTCCGGAAGTCGGATCCATTAGAAATTCAATAACAGCCTATGGGAACGTTGCACCTTTCATTTGGGACTAAGTTTGTAAAAATCGGTTCATCCATCTCTGAGAAAAGTGAGTGAGATTGTGTTCGCATACACACACAGACGCACATACACACTCATACATACACACACATACATACACACACACACACACACAGACATTTGCCGAACTCGACGAACTGAATCAAATGGTATATGTCACTCGGCCCTCCGGGCCTCCGTTAAAAAGTCGGTTTTCAGAGCAATTGCAATACCTTTCTATTGAGAAAGGCAAAAATTCTTCTAAGAAACAAGAATAGCAAAATGAGATGAAAATTTGATGTCATATTTAAAAAATCTAAAACTGATAGCAAAATAAGATTTGAATTTGATGCTATTATCAAAATATGATTTCTAATTGTTGTAATTTTGATGTTCGACTTTGCGCGGGTTGCTTGTCCACAATAAAAAACTACCGTCGCGCTAGTTTGCCTAAGGTAGATAAACACCAGAAATCTTGCTTCCAAGGTGTTTTGTTAACGAAATTTACCAGGGTTGACTCTTTTTTTACAATGGAGAATACAATTACGTACTAGCCCAGTACACGTGCTATTAGTAGATGCCAAGCTACCACACGGGGCATACTGGGGGTGGTGACGCAGCCATTAACTAAACTCCATTGGGCTCCGCCATTGTTCCCCCCAGGTACTACCTCTCGGTATTACTTCTGGAGGGATGGCTATATTTGATGTACTCATTCACACTCGCTCACGCGTTCATACGTCCTGTATGAGGCTTACTTGGGTGCTCTCTCTGTCACACCTTGATTCACTCTCTAACACTCCACATGAGGCTTACTTTTGTACTCACCTTTTTCATTCCTTGCTAGGCTTACTTTTGTGCTAACCTCTAACATACCATGTGAGGCTGACTTGGACGCTCGCCCTATCACCTGGTTCACTCTCAATCGTACCACTCTATTACACCCCTGTCGCTCCCCCTGGCATCCCATGTGGGACATTTTTCTTAGGCCCCACTTCTGACATACCATGCGAGGCTTACTTGGATGCTCACTGTTTTTATACCGTGTGAGACTGACTTGGATGCTCACCTTTCCGCTCCTCTGCCACGCCACGAGGCATCGATAGCTAAGTCCCAACATACTTCGCTACGACCCTCCCATCTTGGCATGAGGCATTCCACATATACGCCTATACACTCGCTCTTCTCCCTTGCTTCGAGGTGGCAGGGTTTACCCCTTACGCGGTTGCCAGTCGCTGCGCCAAACCTGCCTCAGCATGAACAGACCATTCACTCACTTTTCTGCGCTCGGCCTTTTTCGCTCCAACTAACCAATCACTAGTTAATCGTGCCCCTCGTCTGTTGCTCGGTGCGCCAAATTCCCAGTAGCCTACAGGCAATCTGTGTGGTTGCAGTCGAGACTGCGTTCCACTTCTCCACCGATTGACACATCCGCTGAATAAGGGTATCAGGGGTTGTGTCCCAGCCACAGACTTCAAGCATTGATCTTCTTTCAACGTCGAAACAAGGACATACGAACAGTATGTGTTCGGCAGTTTCGTCTACACCTGGGCAGTCAGGGCAGGCGCGGACCTCCGCGTGCCCGAACCTGTGGAGGTACTGTCGGAAGCAGCCATGGCCTGATAGCAGTTGACAGCTCGATATGTTAGGTATCAGCCGGTGGGTCCACCTACCTTTCGAGTAGTTATCCCACTCACGCTGCCATCTGGCGACCGAGGTCACCCTGGTGCGCTCGCGAGCTCCTCTATTTCCACGTAGCTCGAAGCACTCCTCATCTTCCCGGATGACCAGCCCGACTGGCATCATGCTCGCTATCACGCAGGATGCATCGTGTGATACCGTGCGGTAGGCAGATAGCACTCTGAGGCACATCACGCGGTAGGTGCTCTCAAATTTCCGTGGGTAACTGGTTACCCTCAGTGTTCTTGACCATGACGGGCCGCCTACCTGAGGATAACCTGCCAGTAGCCTACGTCTACTGGCGTACACCTTTGAGCTGTTGGACATCATCCTCGATAGTGCCGCAACAGCAGTCAACGCTCTCTTGCTCGACGTGGCTGCCGAAGGTCAGCTTGTCGTCTATAATGACTCCGAGAGATTTCAGACTCCAGGTGATCACGACTACTCCCACATGGATAACTTCATGTTGTGCCGACTTGCGGTTTTTGACGATAACTACCTCCGTCTTATGCTGAGCGAGCTCCAGGCCTCTCGCGCTCATCCATTCCTCCACCGTGTTGATCGCGTGTTCTGCAGTTAGTTGTACCTCAGGGATTGACTCCCCATAGACCTCCAAGGTTACGTCGTCGGCAAAGCCGACGGTCTTGACCCCAGGAGGGAACTTCAGCCTCAGAACCCCGTCATACATGAGGCTCCATAGCACCGGGCCTAGGAACGAGCCCTGCGGGACTCCGGCGGTAATCGGAACCCTTTTCTGACCGGCATCGGTCTCGTAAAGCAGTACACGGTTCTGGAAGTATCTTTCCAGGACCCAGTACAGACCCACCGGTAGGCTAAGCCGGTGTAACGAGAGCGCGATGGCATCCCAGCTTGCGCTGTTGAATGCGTTCTTCACGTCAAGTGTCACTAACGCACAGTATCGAATGCCTCGCCTTTTTCGTTGGATCGCTATCTCGGCAGTCTTTATCACTGAGTTGATAGCGTCCACCGTGGACTTACCCTTCCGAAAGCCAAATTGGTTGCTTGACAGGCCGTCCGTACCTTCTGCGTACGGGGTTAGCCTGTTGAGGATGATCCTCTAAAGCAATTTGCCAGTCATGTCGATCAGGCAGATTGGTCTGTACGCCGGTGGGTCGCCTGGCGGCTTCCCGGGCTTCGGCAACAGCACCAATTTCTGCCTTTTCCATCTATCGGGGAAACGGCACTCGTCAAGGGATCTCTGCATAGCTAGCCTGAACATGTTCGGGTTCGCTATGATCGCTGCCTTGAGAGGGCTGTTTGGAACTCCATCCGGCCCTGGAGCTTTGTTCATTGCTAGGGATTTAGCCACTGCGAGTAGTTCTTCATTCGTCACTGGAGCCACCATTTCGGCCGTTCCCGCACTGTCTCGTAGTGCAGGTGGCCAGGGGCTTAAGTTGACATTTTCAAATACTGCAAATAAACACGACCGTTTGAAATTATAAATGTAATTTGTTATTTTAAAGCGAGCAATTTCACAAATAAGCTATTAGGGAGCGTGTAGAAATATCTATCGGGGAAACGGTTGTATTGGATGGATATGGTTTGTATCGACAAGGAGGCATTATTTCTACCGTCGGAGAAATATTCAAAACGATCTTCATTGAGTCTGAGGGGATGTCGGTCATCGAAGATACTTTCCCATTAGCCAACACTATCATGCGAGCTTCAGTACCCGTGAAAAAAAGATTGTATCGAAGGGAACGGAAAATTGAAATGCAACGAAATTTAAAAGAATGGAGTAATTTGTACTTAACGGGTGTTTAATTAAAAGTAAATTCTTTTCTCTCCAAGAGAATTGCTCTCTGGACTCCCTAGAAATGGATGGCATGTTTCTTTTTGCTCGGGTGGTGTCTGTTTAATCGAAGTTGGCGTCGAAACAGCAAGCGCTCCACGAGCGTGTCGTACGGTTTTACGAAACGCATGGTTACCGTGGAAAAAAGTTTACGGTAGACCACTTTCGAGACGAAACCGTGCTCGTGAGTACAGTTTACTGGATCCTGGCATCCATGAGCGTGGGGCAAAAGGCCGGTAGCGGCCGTCTGGCGAAGATAATAACGAAGAAGAAGGAAGTGTTGAAAAAGCTGTTCGACAACAAGGACGGAATGAGTTTGCGTGACGCCGGCCGAAAATATCAGGAGGACATCATCTGTCAGAAGAAAACTCGGTCCCACGAGTACACGAACGAGCAGATAGCGATCTTGAAATCGCAGTGCCGATAGATGACGAAGAACTACCGCGGGACGTCGTTCGTGCTGGACGATGAATGTTTCTTTCCGCTCTCGAAGACCCACATTCCAGGAAATGACAGCTACTATTCCAGCGACAAGAATCACCCAATGGGGCCGGGGAGTACCTATACATTCTCAATGTGCACGTTTCGAGAGTTTTATACTCTATGCAATGTCAATAACGACGCTGACCACGTTCTTACAGTCATCGGGGAAGGAAAGGAATGTTAGTGCAGCAAACGTTGTTATGGAGACCGTGTATACCTCTACATCTCCACGTTTGCCACGGGAAGGATTTTTTGTTAGTGGGATAGGGGTAAAGAGTCACACAAATCTGAATTCACCTTGATAAGTGATACAATTTATGCAACTCTCAGAAGTGTTATCATGTGTTTATTGTTCTGGGCATCCGGCTGCCGTGAATTTATGATAGATTTATCTTTTGATTCAACAAAATTTGGAAATGATCGGTTTGCAAAGAAAGCAACTTCAGCTCCGGACTGCCGACAGTCGGGAGTGTTGCTCATGTTTAATAGAATCTAACGGTATGTTCACGATTTCATTATTCCTTGTTTCTTTATTCCGGAGAATCACGACATTCTAAAAATAATGCAATACAATGAAAAATGATTACCTTTAGTGTTTCGAGAGATTGGTAGATATAGATATGGAAATACCCTATGTAATTGAAGATTTCATAATACAAGTATTATTTATTTTGCAAAAAAATTTGATATTTACATAGCAAATAAAATCACAATTATATATTGTTTTCTTTCTCCGCGAACAATTGAATAAGGTGCCGATTTTATGTTATTATTATTCGCGCGTTGTTGAGCTTACTGAAGCGCATTTTAAACTGTATAAAATAAGCACTAGAGTAAAGCCATGTCAAGTGATCCTTGAATTTTTCGCAAAATCACCGATTTTCATGAGATATATTTTATTGTATAGGGATTATGGTAAATAGCTTGTGGTATAAATATTTCGTTAAAACTCCTTTTTTCCTTTGAGATATTAACCCTTAAACTTTATTGCATGATAAAATTGTAAAATTTATATCTCAAAACCTACTGAAGATAATTGAATGAATTTTGGTACACTTATGGAATGATATTTACACTATCTCATAAAAATAATTTTACAATATAATTATGTGAATAACGGTACTTTGCATCTACTTCAAAATTTCAATTGTATATTTTCTTGTGTTCTTCACGCTAAAAAATTTCAAAAGGTATGTCAAATTACGCGTCAATCTCTCACCTTCAATAATCTGTATTGATAATTTTTCATTTTTGTTTCTATGGAGAGTTATGGATGATTTTGTAACGGTGCGTACCTTCAACGCACGGCCCACTTTGATGCAGCCCGGTGGAACTTACACATTGGCAACGCCGCATGTCCCAACGTCCTACTGCGCATCGCGTAGGAAACGTGCATCGCATGACTAAATGAAACCACATCTCTAGATTTGTGCAAAAGAACAAACTTTTATATACGGATTATCAAAGGTTAATGTTTTCTGGATATTTTGAGATACTTTTAGATTTTTTTTTGACCGAAGTGCACAACAAAAACAATTTTGTTTAATGAATACTTTTTTATTATAATTTAACGTTACTAGGAATTAAACTGTATCGCAAAGAACCGAAACATAACTTATATAATACGCTTATGTTATTGCCATTTTCGAAGACACTTTTGTTATGGCATTTTCGTTTTTGACAGTGTACACCAGTATTCTCGGGGCTATACTCATTTAAACTTCAGTCTATCTCTTTTGTTTCACTATACCGGTGTATACCAGGTTAAAAACGAAAACGTTATTAGTCGATGTTTCATCCAAATTCATTACTAGTCTACAACATTATACAGGAAAATGGAACATTTTATAAAAACAGAAATTTAACTTCGCTTGTTTATGTCCACTGAGTGATCTTACTTATAAACAACGAAGTGTCTTGCGAAAAAAAATTACTTTGAATCTGTTTTTCAATCGCATTGGCGTGTTTTCTTTATCGCTATTGCTTCTGTCAATTCTGTTAATTAGTGGTTCTCCAAGTTCTAGTAAGATATTATTTAGTTCATCAAATTTCAGTAAATCATCAACGATTTATAATTCAAAATCTTCATTAGTTTTTTAACGAAATACAGTATTCGGTTGGTCGAACCATATTTATAACATACAAATAAACGAATGTTTTTTGAGCAAATATACTGTGCTAACACCTAGACAGAACCAACTGACGATAAAAAGTGGTAAAATATGTCAATTTGCAAAAAAGTCATATACATGCAGATTCGAAAATGCCCATTGCTCAAGTTTGCACAGCAACTGCCAACATCCGAGCGCGCCGGTTTGAGAGTTTGAATGACAGAAAATTAAATAATTCCTGACAAATATAACACTAAAAACCATGCAAATTACTCGGACTATGTTCACCTTTAAACATTCGCACAAAAAAGCTTATCTGTTTGCTCTAATATCGAAGATGGCAATTTTGGACATAAGATACGCTCTGCCAAAGCGATACGCAGTTGGACGTTGCTACATGCGGCGTTGCCAATATGTAAGTTCTAGCGGGCTGCATCAAGTGGGCCGTGCGGTGAATGTACGCACCGTTACAAAATCATCCATAACTCTCGATAGAAACAAAAATGAAAAATTATCAAAACAGATTATTGAAGGTGAGAGATTGACGCGTAATTTGACATACCTTTTGAAATTTTTTAGCGTGAAGAACACAAGAAAAAATACAATTGAAATTTTTAAGTAGATGCAAAGTACCGTTATTCACATAATTATATCGTAAAATTATTTTTATGAGATAGTGTAAATATCATTCCATAAGTGTACAAAAATTCATTCAATTATCTTCAGTAGGTTTTGAGATATAAAATTTACAATTTTATCATGCAATAAAGTTTAAGGGTTAATATCTCAAAGGAAAAAAGGAGTTTTAATGAAATATTTATACTAAAAGCTATTTACCATAATCCCTATACAATAAAACATATCTCATGAAAATCGGTGATTTTGCGAAAAATTCGAGGATCACTTGACATGGCTTTACTCACTACCGAAATGCCTGAAACGACTAGCTTTGTATTTGTGTCGAATATGCGACCGGTGACGCTAATTTTTACACTAATTACTTGAACAAGATTGGAGACAATTAGAACGAAAAGAAAGTAACCTGTCACCTTTTACGTGAATAATCAAGCTAGAATATTTTTATACTCATGAAGAAATATAGTTAACATGACAAGTTGAGAGTATTCGATACAATGAGAACCAATTATTAATTTGATTTCATTAAATTAATTATTGAGACTAAAAGTAAGTCAATGAATATGACAATAAAACATATGGTCGGTTTCAAGTCAGACCGGACTAAGTGACATTGTATTGATTTCGAGAAAACGAGTTTAAAGCTTGAATCACAGCATCCTTTACATTATAATTTGAAATTGATTTTTGCTATAATTCTTGCATATTGTAACATATTTCAAATCAGCTAAAAGTCGACTATAGCTGAAGAAATTCTTTATCCAATGCTATAATTATCTCATTTTTTAAGGTTTTGCGACTTAGTTCGGCCAGACCCAACACCGACCATATATTCTTCGTGCTGATATAACTGCTGCAATTGTTAAATAGCTTCTGATTCTTTTCACGAATTGCCAATTTTCAACCCCTAATATATGGATCAACAGTCATCATTTCACTCAGACAAGACCATGCGTATTCCCCACGCACATTAAATGCCCCGTGGATAAGTTTACTAGTTGGTCAAATAAACAAAAAACAAACAAAGAAATTAGTTTGATCAGTCCAAAGAAATGTCAGCTCGATTAGCATCAACCGGCGGATATGTGTTCCCTTGCAATGCCATCAAATCAAAGAACATTTAAAATTGCATGCGTCAAAATATGTGCAATTTGGAAAATAATAAAATAAAACCTATTTAATTATTTGCAATAAAATAAGATCAGGGAAATTAGTTGCATAACCAAGATAGTTCATTTTCAAACACTGTTGATGGATCACCTTATAAAATAGGTAATAAGGGACGCGGGCGAAAATAACTGACCACCGCGCTTCACTATTTTTCACATACGAAGCTAAAAATTCTTGTGAGTAAACCAGAAACAACAGAACAAATTCATATTTGGCATAAGGTTTATGGAGCTAATAACCTTGCGATTGAGCGGCTTTTCGATGAACATTTTTCGTATCACAATGTGCACACAAATGAAGAGTAACAAATCACTTGCATTTTCATTCAAGAACATTTAAAAGTATGCGTCGTTCACAGTTCCCCCGATTTTTCAACCGAGTTTTACATCAAAAGAGACACGATATTTTTTATTACAAATCAAAGCATGTAAAATTCAGTTATCAGACAGGCAAATACGTCGAAATGATGTTCACGTCAAACGTAATTTTCATTGTTTCTAGTGTGTGTGTACGAACGCTGCAAGGAAAGCTAGTTCTGTAAGCAGACAACACTAATGAAAACTCCGCACGAAAGGTTGAGGAAAATGAATTTAATGTAATCCAGTTTAACCTACAACCTTCAATAGCTTGATCATAAAAGGTTGCCCGAATAGTATCTATAACTAGTTGGAGGCTACGAATATCCACTGAACAATGACTGTGTCTAGTTTCTTCAAATCAACAGCCAGCCTAACAAGACGAATACACTATCGTGACCCGCAATTTCAATAAACAAGCACACACAACGAATAGTGTGCCCCAATACAACAATACCCCAAGTATTAGTTGGCGAGCTCGTATATTCCCGAATCAGAAATCTTATAATCATTTATAAAGATGTTAAGCAAAATGATGTGACATTTTTGATAATTGTTTCAGCAATTTGGAATTGATGCGACCATTTTGGCCTTTCCGACTTTGTTGAACATCAAGGTTTGGAATTATTCCATAATCATTCAACACAAAGGTGTTTTTTACGTGAGAAATACATCCGCGTAAAACGCGCTAAATAAAATAAACGTGTAAAAAGACCTATGGTTGAATTGGCTATCAAAATTTAAGTGAGGATTCCGAAAACGCAAACAAAAAACTATTTGTTCAAAAGTTATCATCCTGAGTTAGTGGAATAAGCAATAGAATTCCATCAAACAGAAACTCCACTAGCCCGCTTTCCAACATCACAACTCGACCATACCCAAACCCGTAGCAAGATCATGGCCCGTGAACAGAATAAGCCCCCTAACACACATATACACGGCACATCCAACTCACAGTCTCGATCGAGCTTTTATACCATTCACTTGATCTAGTTTGGGATATACATCAAACGATTGCACCCGTTGCAATCGCACCGCAGTACATCGTTCCACCAGTAAGACCTACATTCTGTCCTGATGCACCAATAGCTAGCCCAGAAATCGATCACCGCTCAATCAGAGCATCGCGAAACCGTCCCATTGAGACGAAGCGAGGGAAGAAAAAGAACTACATTTTATGCTTACCAAAGTCCGAGTGTAATTGGATTTCCCAGCGAATTCAATGGCCTGGCAGTTGAATGCGCCGAGCGCCAATTTCCCTGTGCGGAGAACAACGAAAACGACGGCCGTCGACGGCTGACTGGCGGCTGGGCTGGATCTGACGAGGGGAGCGGCAGGTGGAAAAAACACGTTAATGCGAACGTTTCCACCGGGCCGAATTAAAAATTCCTACTGTTTGCGCCTGCAACTCTCCGGAATCTGTTCCACGTCTAGTAGCGAAAATATTTTGATTGAAACTGTGCTTTCGAGATTTCCTGCTCACTGGAGGATGGGGGGAAAAAGTATTCACTGCTTTGTTACAATTCTACACCGCTACGATTTGTTGCTTTTTTTTCCTTAACTTTCCTTCCTTCACTGTTTCGAATTGACTGGTTATGCTTTAGTTTATTTACCTTTTTCGCGATTAGTTACGCTATTATCTGTTTTTTCTTCACTTTTTCACGTGCAAAGCTTCCTCAATCGAATGAGAGCAAGAGAAACAACTATTGCTATACAACGGATTCGTTTTATTATTACTATTATTATTATTATTATTATTAGCTGTATATTCTTCTATGAGCTTTCCTAGATGTGCAACCACGTCAGATCATAAACGCTTTTTTCTTCTTTACACTATTATACTGCAGGGTTTTGATTTCAAGCTTTTTACACTACAGCTGCGAAGGTGATTACATTCAAATCCACTTCTTTTGCTTTGACTGATGCTTTCAAATGTCACTGAAACTAATATTTCACGATTTTTCCACCAACGATACGATACAATGCTTAATGGATTTAGTCGTTTGCGTGTTTCCCACACTCTACATATATACACAAGTTTCTTGACTGCGCCTATCGCAGCGAATTGAACTGTACTAAATAATTTCGCTTACACGGTACCTTCGCAAGTTTCGAGAACGTGCCGCGAAATTTGTTTTCAGCAACGAAATAGCAACAAAAAAAAACCACAACAAAACAGAACCTCTTTCGACACACACGTTATATTCAACACAATATGCTGTCGCGCAGTTGTTTGCTGCTGCTGCTGTTAGTGCTACCTTCACTCAGCGGCCAAGCCGGAACCAAGAAACTTGAAACTTAACAAACGCCAAGAAAAATCGATACAACACAATTAGCCGATACCTATATACTCTGCAGCAAAGCAACGAACGTAACAAAAATTGCACATACGACAACTACACACACGGCTGCACGTATAGTATTCAGGGGGTGGTTGAGTTTTTCCGCTCGAGTTTCCCGCTTATCAAAAATCAACTGGCGAACAAAAAAACACGAACCGTTATCAAACACAAAATCCCTCGACGGTCTACCGAAAGTAGTGCAACTGTTGACGGCGACGGGGCTCCAGACGATGTGGCAGACACTGTTTTCCGGATTCTTCAGAGAAGATTTTCACAACTTCCTCTGAACTCTAGATTAAATACCGATATAAAAGGCTTTTTTCATTCAATGCGATTTTCCCGACTGCTAACAGTAGACTGAACCGTTCCGCAAAGTTCGACTCGGCGCTTTCCAGCTGTGTACACAGGAGGAACCGCCTCGTGCTGCCATCGTCAGCGGCAACGGATCGCGCGAGCGGGAGCGTAAGTTTGAGAACCGATAACGGCGAGAGAAAACGGTGGAAAACTAGCCGGCTCCGGCCGGATTCATTCCGCATTGAACGCGAGAGAGAGAGAGCGAGCGTAGAACTTTCAACGAGAACGAACGAAACGAACTTGCACAAACACATTTCCACAGCACTGAGCATACATACAACGAACGTTTCATGAACGATTTGATTATCAGGTGATGGGGGTTCATGCTTGCCGCCCCCTTACATTGTGCTATTGCCGTTCTTTGTGGACTTTAAACATCCATAGGCTGGTATACGTTTTTCCGAATGTTTGCTGGAAAGTTTGGCGATACCCCGAGCATTCGCGAGTTTTCTAGTTTTTTTGCGTCTGATAGATACGAACACGCGACCAGCATGTTTCAATTATTGTTGCCTTCATTTTCAAACGAGTTAAGTACGATTTACACGATACGTTAGTCTACGGTTGCCGGTACAGCAAGTGAGGGGAACGTCAAAATTGGTTGCAAGCAGTTTCTATGGAAACGTGCATACACAACATCAACGGCATGGAAAGTTATAACGTATGGAGCGTGTGAATGCGCTTACGAGAAATGAATTTGCATATCCTGGAGGAACGGTGACGTTCCGTTGACTTTCTTTCCCATTAACAGTGGTTTCGTGTGAATTACGCATTTTTTCTGTTGAGCGAAGTTTTACCAATGCGATCATGTGTTCATATTGCCCATGTTAGATAAACACTAGGCACAGATATTGTCCGTACAGCAAGCTTTTTTATAATAACATGCCGAGAAACGACCGTTATCGTTTTGGTAAATATCGTCCAATATTTACAATTTTTGGGCTACATACTAATGAGGTTAGCGCGTTCGTAGTCGCTTTGATCACATTGGCCACCTAGGACGGTCTTGATCGATGTAGTTTTGAAATATACATGGGTCAGCTCAAATTTTTGTTTTTAGTGTGGATTTAAGAACTTTCGTCAAAAATGGCTTAATTTGGACATGATTAATAGGTGTCTCCAATCAAAAATCGTGTTTTTGATATGTTTCCATAGAAAGATCACTTACACTCTGATTTAATAGTTCCTACATGCACACATATTGTCAAAGGTTGTTCCTTAGACATATCTTAACGTGTTTTAACAGGTGAACATAGCTCTAATCGCAATAGAAAATTTGTTAACTGGATTTTCATATAGAAAAGTATATCAAAGCCAAGGAAAATTAGTAGTATTTTTTCTTGGTTTTGGTATTCTTTTCTAAATAAAAAATCCAGTTAACAAATTTTCCATTACGATTAGAGCTATTAAAACAGGTGTATATGAGCTGTTAAAACAGGTGTATATGTCTTAGGAACAACCTTTGATGATATGTGTGCAAGTAGGAACTATTAAATCAGAGTGTAAGTGATCTTCCAGCGTAAGTACAGCGCAAATTCGTTAGTTGGGTGTTCGCTAGTTGGGCTGTTCGTTAGTTGGGTGTTCGCTAGTTGGGGCATGCCCCAACTAAAAGACACTCTTATTTCAAAACTGAAAGTCAAAAACTGATTGACGTTTGAATGTCATTGATTTCAAGGGGTTCATCGGTTGATTTCTGTGGCGATCCAGAAAAAATCATACTTTGAAATTCAATGGAATTTTATTTTTTGAATTCATATTTCGGAATGACTTTAGTGAAATAAATGTGTTAAATATTTCGCTTCTTCCATTCAACATCAATTAGTTTGAAGGTCATCTCTGATGTATTCAATCACATTATCCAATCTTTTTTTAGCTAGTAACAACGTAGTATGTTTGTGCTTTATCGGCTTTTTCCCGACGGTGTATCCATTTCCTGTTTTATGTGAAGGAATTTATCAAAAAATAATTGATGGCAAAAAGAACACTAATGACATACTTTGTCACAAAAAAACAACTTTAAACTGGAAGGAAACAGCCAACTTTTGTGAATTGTAAAATATTTCTGTTTATTTTTTATGAAAGAAAACAAAAAATCTGCGTTTCCCTTGGGTAATTTTTGTCAGCTGTCAGTTGCCCCAATTAACGGATACGATTCGCTAGTTGGGGCGCAGTCGTGACCCAACTAACGAATTTACGCTGTAATTGCAGCGAAAAGTCAACAAGATAAGAATGCGAACCGATACCAATGGCGACGACCACTGCGACGAAAAGGGACCAGCGATTGGAAGCTCGGAACGTGGAACTGCAGATCTCTCAACTCCATCGGGAGCACCCGCGTACTCGCCGATGTTCTCAAGGACCGCGGGTTCTGAATCGTAGCGCTGCAGGAGATGTGTTGGACAGGATCCATGGTGCGAACGTTTAGAGGTAATCATACCATCTACCAGAGCTGCGACAACACACATGAGCTAGGGACAGTTGTGATGGGCGATATGCAAAGGCGCGTGATCGGTTGGTGGCCGATCGACGAAAGAATTTGCAGGTTGAGGATCAAGGGCCGTTTCTTCAAGACCGGTTTCTACGCGCAGCGCGAACGAGAATACGACCTGCCCAAGCCACGACGTCAAGATCATCATTGGGGACTTAAACGCTCAGGTATGCCAGGAGGAGGAATTCAGACCGACGATTGGAAAGTTCAGCGCTCACCACCTGACGATTGAGAACGGCCTTCGACTTATTGATTTCGCCGCCTCCAAGAACATGGCATTCGTAGCACCTTCTTCCAGCGCAGCCTCCCTTATCGTTACACCTGGAGATCACCACTACAGACGGAATCGCAACTCGACCACGTTCTGATCGATGGACGGCACTTCTCTGACATTATCGACGTCAGGACCTATCGTGGCGCTAACATCGACTCTGACCACTACCTGCTGATGGTTAAATTGCGCCCAAAACTATCCGTCATTAATCATGTACGGTACCGAGGGCCGCCTCGGTACGATCTGGAGAGACTGAAGCAACCAGATGTCGCCACTGCATACGCGCAGCACCTCGAGGCAGCGTTACCGGACGAGGGAGAGCTCGACGTGACCCCTCTAGAGGACTGCTGGAGAACAGTAAAAGCAATCATCAACAACGTAGCTGAAGACATTGTCGGGTACGAGGAACGGGGACGACGGAACGATTAGTGCAGAGCGGTTTTGGAGGAGAAGAATGCAGCGCGAGTGGTCATGCTGCAGCATGGAACCCGACAGAATGTGGAACGATACAAACAGAAGCGGAGGCAGCAGACACGCCTCTTCCGGGAGAAAAAACGCCACCTGGAAGAAGCGGTGTTCGAGGAAATGGAACTGCTGTGCCGTTCTCAAGATACACGGAAGTTCTACCAGAAGCTCAACGCATCCCGCAAAGGCTTCGTGCCGCAAGCCGAAATATGTAGGGATAAGGACGGGAGCTTGCTGACGGACAACCGTGAGCTGATCGAAAGGTGGAAGCAGCACTTCGACGAGCACCTGAACGGCGAGGAGAATGTAGGTACAGATGACCAAGGCAACGGAGGATTTGACTACGTCAACGCAGTTGAGGACTGGAATGACCCAACTCCCACGTTGAGGGAAGTTAAGGATGCCATCCAACAGCCCAAGAACAACAAAGCAGCTGGCAAAGATGGTATCGCAGCAGAACTCATCAAGTTGGGTCAGGAAAAGTTGGCCACTTGTCTGCACCGGCTAGTAGTCAGGATCTGGGAAACCGAACAACTACCGGAGAAGTAGAAAGAAGGGGTGATCTGCCCCATCCACAAGAAAGGCGACCATTTGGAGTGTGAGAACTTCCGACCGATCACCATTTTGAATGCCGCCTACAAAATGCTATCCCAGATCGTCTTCCGTCGTCTATCACCTAAGGTAAATGAGTTCGTGGGAAGTTATCAAGCCGGCTTCATCGATGGCCGGTCGACAACGGACCAGATCTTCACAGTACGGCAAATCCTCCAGAAATGCCATGAATACCGGTCCCAATGCATCACATGTTCATCGACTTCCAGGCGGCATACGACAGTATCGACCGCGTAGAGCTATGGAAAATCATGGACGAAACCAGCTTTCCCGGGAAGCTAACTCAACTGATCAAAGCAACGATGAACGGTGTACAAAACAGCGTAAGGATTTCGGGTGAACTTTCCAGTCCATTCGAATCTCGACGGGGACTGAGACAAGGTGATGGACTCTCGTGTCTATTATTCAACATTGCTCTGGAAGGTGTGATGCGACGAGCCGGTCTCAACAGAGGGGCACGATCTTCACGAAATCCGGCCAATATGTATGCTTCGCGAACGACATGGACATTATCGCCCGAGCATTTGGAACGGTGGCAGACCTGTACACCCGCCTGAAACGCGAAACAGCGAAGGTCGGACTGGTGGTAAATGCGTCCAAAACAAAGTATATGGCGGAACCGGCGGTATACTGGTAGGCGGAACCGAAAACGACAGGATCCGGCTAGGAAACAGCGTTATGATCGACGGGGAAACCTTCGAGGTAGTGGAGGATTTTGTCTACCTAGGATCCTTATTAACGGCTGACAATAACGTGAGCCGTGAAATCCGAAGACGCATCATCAGTGGAAGTCGGGCCTACTAAGGGCTCCAGAAGAAACTGCGGTCAAGAAAGATGCACCTCCGCACCAAATGCACCATGTACAAAATGTTTATAAGATCGGTGGTTCTCTACGGGCACGAGACTAGGAGTTTTCGAGCGACGGGTGCTAAGGACGATCTTCGGCGGTGTGCAGGAGAACGGCGTGTGGCAGCGAAGGATGAACCACGAGCTCGCTGCACTCTATGGCGAACCCAGTATCCACAAGGTGGTTAAAACTGGAAGGATACGGTGGGCAGAGCATGTTGCAAGAATGCCGGACAACAATCCTGCAAAGATGGTGTTCGCTAATGATCCGGTTGGTACAAGAAGGCGAGGAGCGCATAGAGCACGATGGGAGGACCAGGTGGAACGTGATTTGGAACGTGTTGGGCGTAACAGACGTTGGAGAGCTGCAGTTACAAATCGAGTATTGTGGAGGCAAATTATTGATTCAGTGTTAATATAAAATTGATGTTGAACTAAATAAATAAAATGAAGTGATCTTCCTATGGAAACATAGCAAAAACACGATTTTTGATTGGATACACCTCTTAGTAATGTCCAAATTTTTGGCGAAAGTTCTTAAATTCACACCTAAAACAAAAATTTGAGCTGACCCATGCATATTTCAAAACTTTTTCAAAATGTAGAGAGGTCTAAAATACAAGTGTGGCTAAGATGGAACTTTGGTATTCGTAAGATAAATCTTACATGAGTGGTGTGAGTGATGTCAGAATAAATTGACTTGCTTACGTTCGTTCAGCTCCCATTGAATCATGTGAACGACGACGTCGACCCGTTGTGTTTCTGGATTGTTTACATACTGTTGGTTTCCGGCATAAGCTATCCGTGTAATCTGCCAAACCTATTTATACTACATTGGGTCGTGATGCCCCGGAGAACTTGCCATTATTCAGAGTTAATTTCGTGTTTATTCCTCAGAAAATTCTGGACCGATTCCCACCATCTTACATTTGTACTTTTTTGTAGAAACGAATGATTTCAATTTTCAATCATCATTTTAATTAAAAAAATTTCATTTCTCGGAAAGCACGCAAAGTTGGAATTTTGGGAGATTTCGTCTCAAAAATCCCCTATTTCGAAGAACTATTCTGCTCCATACTGCAAATGATATAAATTATGCTATATTTCTAATGTCAAAAAAATCTCAGAAATCGAACGGAACCAGAACTAAAGTATTAAAGCATAACCTATTAGCAGGATCTTATGGTTTTGTAAACTATTTTACGAGCAAGAGTTGTGACTTTGCAATGAAGTGTGCTCAGTGCAGTATTTGTACTAACAGTTTTGATATATCTACTGCTCGTATCTATGATTGGTCGCAAGCAGCTGGATGCAAACAATATATTTTATATTTTATGAAACGGCCCAAGGAACAAAAATAAAACCAACAATCAGTTCACGAATTCGTGAATATCAGTCTCAGTTCCGTGAAATTGTTCATGTAAAGTCATAAAGAACATGCACGCAATTCCATAAATCATCACAGTGGAAACGAATTTTATGATTTTGTGAACAATTTTACGATCATGAAACCTAGTCACGAAAAATAGCTCACGAGAAAATATCAAGACATTTCACTGTCACTTTTTCACTTTTATGGTTTAAGTCAAAAACACGGAAACTTAATCACGATCAATATGAAATTAATGGATAAAATAATGAATCTCCATGTGGTGTATGAGTACTGTTCATAAAGTTATGAACTAGTTCACAGACAGAAAAACGATTTGGTAATGACATAGCGGAAACCGTAAAAGAAGTTCACAAAAAACCAACAATCTTCATGAGTAAAAGCGTAAGTCCTGTTTTAGTTACGTAAAAATTAATTAGAACTCATGGCACTTTATTTACGATTCTGGGAAAACAAATTTCCGTGCGGTGTCTTCAACATAAATACGACAGAAGAAAAACGAGAAATCGGACACTGAGTGAACTGATATTACACACCAAAAAATAATTAAATTTAAACGACATGTAAATCAATACGAATGTAAACGTATAAAACTTGAATCAAAACTTTGATTTAAAATTAAGTTGAATTCGATGTACTCAATGGGAGCATCAGAAAGCATACGATTTTACACTTTCGTTCGTGTGATATTACATATCATTTTTTAACAGCAATATTGAATTAAAAATGCATTGATGTACATTGGTGTCTTGGTTATTGAAGCAGTAATTTTCAATCAACGTGCAAAATTCTTATAAAATTCGGTGAAGAAAGCACGACAAGTTGTGTGTATTTTTGGTGGGACATAATTTTACATTTATATTCATGCTCCAAATATGTGCATGAAAATAAATTTAAAATTACAAAATATTTTTTTCTGTGTATAGTATTTTGTCTTGTTTTGGTAAAAGCAGGCATTTTGAGAATTTTCGAGTTCGTAAACAATCGACGTGGAAAAAAGATTCGGTAGCGCGTAGCCGGCCTATCGTTCGACGTCGGAGTTGGAGTGATAAGAAGAAGAAAAAGATCCCCAATCGGGGCATCCCTGAGTCGATTCCTAGTCCTACCAGGATTGTCTGATCCAAATTGAGGCAAATCGGACAAGCCTAGCTACCAGACCAACGTTTGTTATATGACAAAAAATGAAGATCCAGCGCTCAGTTCTGCTAACGCATTGAGTTGTGTCGAAAATTTAAGAAAATAACCTTTTCGTATAAAGTGAGGTATCAACAATAAGTAATGAATCTCTTTCGATTTATAAAATTTAGTTATTAGTGAGTGGGATACGTAGAAAGTTATAAGGGTATACGGATGTCTTTCTTGGTCTATAATATAAGAATATATAATATAAGAACAGCTGTTTTATACTGCTCAACGTTTCGGCTACTGTTTATGGCCATTTTAAGGTGTAATAAATCTATCGTTCTCCGTCAATGTGTCGTTTACCAACGATCGGATGGTCTATGTACTGTTCTTCATATACATAAGGGTAACAATATTAAACTGTAATGGAGCGAAAGAGTCATCGAAGCAGATCAATATCAACTTGGAGAAACTATTCGCCATCTATCCCTTCCGAAAACTAGTTTGCTCTTTTGGCTGAAGTTGAGCAAAAATCTGACGACCCACAAGAGGGAACATCTTTTGTTAACCCCGGGGAATCCAGAAAGAAGAGAAATCTAGCCTCTCCTAGACTTCCTCGTAAGGGTGCCAAGGTGTAGTTTCCTAAAAATGCGCCAACTATAAATATTAAATCCAACGTAAATGATGCCCTAAAACCGAAGCAAGTTACTCCAGGACTTGGAAATTTTGATTCTAACAAGGAGTATCCACCACTTCCAGGGACACCAAAAACCCTAAGTGTCCCCTTTTTTCAAACAGACACTCAGTCCAGTATCGGACTAATGAAATTTTCTGACATAGTGGACCTAATTTTCACAGCT
This sequence comes from Topomyia yanbarensis, assembly GCF_030247195.1. Taxonomy (NCBI): domain Eukaryota; kingdom Metazoa; phylum Arthropoda; class Insecta; order Diptera; family Culicidae; genus Topomyia; species Topomyia yanbarensis. The sequence goes on along the minus strand of NC_080671.1, from coordinate 323,123,583 downwards.
TCCAATGTTACTGATCCTTTTAACGGCATTCTGATACATTTTCTCCCTATAGTGCAAACATTTTTGAAGGAGTTGACTGCTAAATGACCCTTCCTTGCAGCGATCCTATCCTTCGATGGCGATCAAACGAAGTCACTGACTCAGTGGAATTGCAGAAGTATCCTCCCGAAAATCGATTCCTTCAAATTTTTACTAAACAGTTTAAAGTGTGATGTTTTCGCATTATGTGAAACTTGGTTAACTTCCGATATCAATCTCAACTTTCACGACTTTACTTTAATTCGTCTGGATCGAGAAAACCCGTATGTAGAAGTTCTTTTGGGGATTAAAAAGTGTGATTCTTTCAACCGAATTAACCTCCCTTCGACACCATGCATTGAAATTGTCTCTTGTCAAATTTTAATTAAAGGCATTACTTCCATCTACATTCCTCCTAGAGCCTCGGTAGAGCACCGAACGCTTTGTAATATCACGGAATCCTTACCGGAACGGCGGCTAGTTCTGGGAGACTGTCTTCATGATGATAATAGATCAACATTAATCCAAGATCTTTGCGACAATTTCAACATGACCATCTTAAACACGGGAGAAATGACGCGGATTTCTACACCACGCGCAAGCGCGTTGGATTTATAGTTATGCTCTACATCGCTACAGTTAGATTGCATAAACAATAAATGTCTCGTATGATCTCACATAGAACATTGATTGGAAGAGTTACGCGACCGCGATATCCATTAAAATCGAATCCACTCGAGGGCTTCCTCCGAAGGAAGAGTACAGAATTTTTGGCTGGATTTATTCTCTACAGCGCGAATCAAGCTCAGACTAAACCAGTACCCGGCGCGAATACCCATGAACGGTCTCTCACCCCTTGGTGGGACAAAGAGTGCTCAGAGCTGTACGCGGAGAAGTCCACTGCATATAAGGCCTTTCGGGAAGATGGGCATTTAGCTATCAATAGTACGCGTCGTTAAAAAAAAGCGAATGGAGAGTCTAATGAAAGTCAAAAAACGCAGTTATTGGCGCCGGTTCGTCGACGGTTTGACGAGAGAAACAGCGATGAGCACTCTTTGGGGTACGGCTCAACATATCCGTAACCGAAATAGTACCAACAAGAACACGGAATTTTCAAACCGCTGGATATTCGCTTTTGCCAAGAAGATCTGTCCAGAGAGTCCCGGCACAGAAAATGTGCCGCGCCGCGTCTTCTTACGAACTTGCTCTCTTGTCATGCAACAATAACGCCCCAGGGTTAGACAGAATCAAATTCAACTTGCTGCCTGACACTGCGAAAGGCGCCTATAGAACTTATTTTACAAGTGAAAGTCATCGCCATTAAAAAAGCAGGAAAACCAACCTCAAACCACAACTCGTATCGGCCGATTGCAATGCTGTCCTGTATTCGGAAGTTATTCGAGAAAATGATCTTGATTCGCCTCGATAATTGGGTCAAAGCAAATGGCTTACTGTCAGATACACAATTTGGCTTCCGCAAAGGCAAAGGGACGAACGATTGCCTTGCGTTGCTTTCTACAGAAATCCAAATGGCCTATGCTAACAAAGAGCAGATGGCATCGATTTGCAAGGACCATTACAAGATACCTTAGATAATTTGTCTGCTTCAGCTGGCTATCGAATTCTCCACGGAGAAAACTAAGTTGATTGTTTCTTCTAGGAAGCGTGAGCCGGCCCAACTTCAGCTTCTATTAATGGGTGTAACGATCAATCAGGTCTTCGCATTTAAATATCTCGGGGTCTGGTTGGACTCTAAAGGAACCTGGAGATGCCACATTAGGTATCTGAAACAGAAATGCCAACAAAGGATCAATTTTCTCCGGACAATAACTGGAACATGGTGGGGTGCCCATCCAAGAGACCTGATCAGGTTATACCAAGCAACGGTATTGTCGGTGATGAAGTACGGATGTTTCTGTTTCCGCTCTGCTGCGAACATACACTTTATCAAGCTGGAGAGAATCCATCAACGTTGCTTTCGCATTGCCTTGGGTTGCATGCACTAGACCCATACGATGAGTCTCGAAGTGCTGGCAGGCGTTCTCCCGCTAAAAAATCGATTTTGCGAACTCTCATATCGATGGCTTATTCGATGCAACATTTTGAGCCCGTTGGAGATTGAAAACTTCGAGAGGCTCGTCGAGCTTGATTCTTAAACCCGATTTATGTCCTTGTACTGGGATCTTCGACACATCCATGAAGGAAGAGATTCGTGGAATCCCGGACCATATACGCCCGCAAGTGATCCCCAATATATTTTATAATAAATTCCGAGAAGTCGACTGTGACAAAATGTTCTATACAGACGGATCAAATCTCGATGGGTCCACTGGCTTCGGTATCTTCAACAATACTATCACCGATTCATATAAGCTCAATGATCCCGCTTCAGTTTACGTCGCAGAGTTAGCTGCAATTTAGTACACCCTTGGGATCATCGACACTCTGCCCACAGTTCACTACTTCATCATTTCCGACAGCCTCAGCTCAATCGAGGCTCTTTGTACCATGAAGCCCAAAAAGCAATTCCGGTATTTTCTGGAGAAGATGCGGGAGCTCCTATGTACGTTATCTGAAAAATCTTACCAGATTACCTATGTGTGGGTCCCCTCTCATTGCTCTATCCCGGGCAATGAAAAGGCAATGACTCTTTAGCAAAGGTGGGCGCATTACAAGATGACATATACGAAAGACCAATCTGCTTCAACGAATTTTTTAGTATTTGTCATCAGAGGACACTCAACAGTTGGCAAACCTCATGGAGCAATGGTGAACTAGGACGACGGGTACATTCCATTATCCCAAAGGTATCAAAGAAGCCTTGGTTCAGGGAGATGGATGTGGGTCGGGATTTCATTCGTGTAATGTCCCGGCTAATGTCCAACCACTACACATTGGATGCACATTTGCGGCGTATTGGGCTTGCGGAGAGTTTGTACGCTTGTGACGAGGGCTGTCACGAAACGGTGTTTCGAGCACGTTGTCTGGGTATGCGCCGGGTATTGTGACGCCAAGTCTCAGTTAAAAGATTCCCTTCGGGGCCGAGGTAGACCACCCAATGTCCCAGTTCGGGATATGCTGGCAAATCGCGATCTCCCCTATTTGTACCTTATCTATATTGTCATTAAAACAATAAATATCCCAATCGACTTTTCAAACGAGGCCCGGAGGGCCGAGTGTCATATACCATTCGATTCAGTTCGTCGAGATCGAAAAATGTCTGTGTGTATGTATGTGTGTGTCATTTAAACTCACACAATTTTCTCAGAGATACAGGTATAACGCTCCTATAAGCTGCTATTGAATTTTTAGTTGATCCGACTTCCGGTTCCGGAGCTACGAGTTGAAGAGTGCGGTCATGCAGTCAATTCCCATATAAACTGGTACCACAATGATGTCCAAATAATGTAATGCATATTAAAAAGGGTACAACATTACTTTGATTTGCAGGTCTGGATCACTAATGATCATTTAAAGTAGCTTTGACCACATTGGCCACCTATGACGGTTCATGATGCCCCCGGGGAACTCACCAAGTTTCTAAGCTAATATCACATCTATTTCTCACCAAATTCTTAACCGATTTTTACAAAACTTGATTTCAAATGAAAGATACAATAACCCCATTGACCGCTGATAAACTTCATTCGGCTCCGAATTCTAGTTCCGGAGTTACAGGTTGGTTCGTAAGGTCACACTGTAATTTACCATATAAACCGTTACAATCGAAATACCTCAGAGGCTAAAAACTATTGAAATGGTCACTATATTACTTCGATTCGCAGATTTAGATCACTGATTGCCAATGAAATATTCTTTGAAAATATTGTCCACTATCGACGATTCCGGAAGTCCCGGATTCCGGGCATATTCCACAGTTAAAGTACATTGGTTTTTCGGTGATGACTAAACCGATTTTCACAAATCACGTCTCAAATGGAAGGCATATTATGCAGTTGAATATTGCATCGCCTTTCTCCTCTTATCCTTACACCTCCCTACTTCATCACCTTCCCCCCACCCTTGGATCACCTTCACACTCGCATTTTGTAGGAAATAACAATACTGAAATTTGCAATTTATTTGCAAAATTCTTTCAAAAAGACTATACTTCATATTCTGAAACAGACCGCGACCGAGACCGCAACTACTTTTCATTTATACCTGAATTTTCAACTGGCATTTCCATCCACGAACTATCAGAACTCGAAATTACCACTGCACTAAAAAACTCAGACGCATCAAAAGGACCAGGACCCGACGGAATAGCACCAATGTTTTTAAAAAATCTAGCAAAAGAATTCGCTCTACCATTACTACATATTTTCAACATGTCACTGAAAATTGGAACATTCCCAGAAATATGTAAATCATCCTTTTAGTGACAATTTTTAAATCAGGCGCAAAATCGGACATCCGAAACCATCGTGGGATTGCCACTATCTCATGCATACCAAAATTATTCGAAAAACTAGTAAATGACAAAATATTTCAGCAAATCAAAAATCTAATAACAAACAAGCAATATGGCTTTCATAAAGGCCACTCAACAACATCAAACCTTTTAGAATTTGTAACATTCACTGTAAATGCAATCGACAATGGCAACCATGTGGAAACACTCTATATAGACTTTAGTAAAGCATTCGACAGTATTAACATACCTTTATTACTCTTCAAACTGCAAAAATATGGCATGGAAAAAAAACTCTTGAAATGGCTCGAATCATATTTAACGAAACGCGAACAAACAGTTCGCTTTCAGAATATACTCTCGGAACCAATTCCTGTCACCTCTGGCGTACCCCAGAGTTCCCACTTAGGCCCTCTTCTTTTTATTTTGTACGTAAATCACATTTCCTGTATACTCAAACATCTTAAAGTGCTTATATATGCAGATGACATGAAACTTTTCATGGAAATAAGAAATGTCAAAGACACTGAAATATTCCAAAACGAAATCAATCTATTCCACACGTGCTGTAGCAAAAGTCTACTCCAACTTAACGTAAAGAAATGTAACTCAATAACCTTCCGCTGAAAAATGTCAAATGTTCCCATAGACATACACTTAGGCAACCAACGTGTAGAAAAACGCAAAATTGTACGAGACTTAGGCGTAATCTAAGACTCCAAGCTCACATTTGTGGAACAGTATAATACAATAATAAATAAAGCAAATGGTATGCTGGGCTTTATTAAACATTTCAGCTACAATTTTGAAGACCCCTACACAATAAAATCATTATACAATACATATGTCAGGCCAATTTTGGAATATTGCAGCATAGTATGGAACCTATACACTGTCCTGTACGAAGAACGCATCGAATCAGACCAAAAACAATTTATTTTGTTCGCACTTCGTAAACTAAACTGGACGACATTTCCTCTTCCATCGTATAAAGCACGTTGCATGCTAATTAATATACAAACACTCAAAGAACGTCGCGAATTTGCCATGCTTTGCTTTATCAACGACATTATTTCTCAACGTGTACAATCCGCATCATTACTTTGGCAAATAAAATTTTATGTACCTAGCCGACAACTAAGTACTCGTAATTTATTCCAAGAACAATCTTTTAGAACAAACTATGCTAAAAATAACCCTATCAAATGAATGATGCGTCATTATAATGAAATTATTAATTATTATTAATTATTGATCTTTCCATGTCTAGAAAACAAATTAAATCTGAACTTAACGGTAGAAATTATGTATAGTATACAAGTAAATATTGTAAAACCATTCTATATAGTCTACATATGCTTGACGAAAAATAAATAAATAAATTTAAATTTTCTTCATCCATGTCGCACACCGAAATGAAATGAAGTATTTCTGACACATCCTCCAATCTCATTCTACTAACCCTCCTCCGCTCCCCTTCCAAAGCCATTCTCCAAGCATTTCAAATTATGATCACATAAAGATAACATTAAACTCATGCTGATTAAGCTAATTAGGACAATGAGCCTATTTTCGCCATATTTCTATTATCACCCTATCCATTTGAAGCCGTTGGTTAGAGCAGTGTCTGCCATCTTTGTTCAACGCATTGAGTCAAGTTGTAGGGCAACAATAGGAGCACTCGATTCGAGTTTTCGTTGCGTTCAAACACGAACATTTCACCTTTTTTCAGGGCATTTGTGTTATTATATTGGTTCTTAACGACGAAGCAAAGCTGTTGATGCCAATTTGTACGCATTTTATTGATTGTAGGCCGAGTAATTAAGGAATTAGTGTGGCATCCTTCCAAATAGGATGAAAATAGGGGCTTTACCCTAATTATTGCACTTTTGTGGTAAGGTGACTCAGCGTCGACTTTCGTGGTAGTCGTGAGATACGTGGTGCTAAGAATAATAAGAATTTAATAGACATTTCCAAAATTATATTGAACATAACCAGGTATTGAATCATAGTTTGGATAAATGAGAAAGGCACAAATGCACCACTAGGTGGATTAAAACAGGTTTTTTGCTTTATTTTGGTGCTGCATTACACTGCTAGGAAGATTAGTGCCATCATTATTTGCTCATATACTGTCCAAAACAATAAAAAAATATTTTTATCACTCTTTGGAATGCAAAAGGCTTTAAAACTTGCAAAATAATTACAATTACAATAATTTTCTAGTGCAGATCGGAAGATTACTAGTATTATTAGTTCAATTCAGAATAAAAGTGGGTAGCGCCATATCGGTTAGGTTTTCTAAAAAGAGTAAACAAATATCTCATATCTAATTCCGAGAATGAAAATAGAATTACCCATTTGCTAGTTAGTAGCTCCGACTACACAGTTACACTACGCAAGAGCTTAATCATGTTTCGTATGGCTGGAAATGTAATTGTTAATTTCCCATTATATACCTTGTTTCCACTTCGTAAACAGGTCATAACGGCTCATGATGATAAAAGTTCATTCAAAGCACTTCATTTCCATCGAATGAACATCGCGGTTTAGCAGCGACGACGGTGTCGTTCGTCAAGTCAAGCGAACCCGAAGCAAAGCGAGCTGATTCCGCAAATGCCGCAAACACCTGCACACCGACACCGTATGGTCTGACGGAGAAAAGTGCGCCCCCTCGTAGTCGTCGACGCGTCTCAGTTTTGCTATTTTATGCTCAATTCATCGCACATACACTTCCACCCTGAGCATTGCATGAGTCTTCCCTTGCTCTCCCCCATACAACCAGCCGTCTCCCATGTTTAGGTTGTACGAGCGGGTACGAATGAACGACGTTCCTCCCTGTGCATACATACGTCGGTACCTAGATGATGGCTGGATAATCGCGCCAACAACCTGACTCACCGCACGCCGCAATGAAACGACCCGACTGCTTGGTAACGACCACTGATATACTGCGGGCGAATGTTTTCACTGTACACCCGTACCGGGAGGGTAGCGAGCATGCCATGTTTCAAAGTGAAGATCAAGTCTTTATCCCACCTGTACTCACCACTACCTGTCTACATACAGTGTGCCAAACAAACGGTTGATGATAGCAGAATAGGATGGTGGAAGTGGCGAAGCCAGCAGCCAACAAAAAGCAGAACTCACAAACATCGGAACTTTCCTCCTGTTTGATTCCGGTGCTTGAAGGCTGGTGGGTTGAATGGGGGAAAAAGTCAACCGCACTCGTTCATCCATCACGACAGTTCGGCTGTCATGTGTTTCTCCGCCGTGTTGTTGAACTATTGGTACGGGCAGGGTGCACACAATGGCCGGGAAAATCAATATCGAACTAATTTTCGATATTGAATTCTTCAATTTCGAATGGCATGCTACAATATTGCCTGCAGCGAAAACTTGCTCGTTGGTGGCATGTTTGCTTCCTAATCTTGTAGGTAGCTTACCTAGCTACAGCAGTCCTAATGTACAAATAATGGAAGGAAAGATTCGTGAGGCAATCATGAGAATGGTTTTGTTCGGTAGATAATGGTATTGGATGGTGGCGTATTAAATATAGTGACAGTGATTACCCGAATTCACCGCACGAAAATTTCAGTATTGCAATAACAATAGCTAGATTTAGATACAGACCATGTTTCAGTTTGAGCGTGCATAATTCGGTAGCAAATTCAAAAGCATTTCATATACGTTTCATGCGAGTAAAGTCTTTGTGTAACCCGATCTCTTGATATTGTGAAACCAACGAACGATTGTACTACAAAGTTCGAACAACTGACTTGTTGAAGATTTGCAGTGCAAAAAGTATACTCTAGTAGATACGAACCAATGTCTTTTCATGTCTTCACACTTGAAATTGCGAAAATATCGAAGAATATTTAAAAAATTAGTTAAATAATTGATCACACTAGCTTAGGATAATGAGTCTACTTGGATCCTATTAGGAAGGGTAACTTTAATAACTTTTAAGTGAAGCAATTTTATATATGTACATTGTACAATCATTCACAGAATAAAGTATCAGCACGGCCGGCTCCAGGGAGCCCCCCCCCTATTCGACCAGAACCAGAACGCTTTGATAAAAAGATATTTGCATTTCCTACTTCAACATGCTAATATTTTAGAAGTGATCAACAAGGTGATCAGTTTGTTTTGTTCTTTATAACACTTTTTGACCAAGTAAAAGACATTTAATATTTGGTAACAAAAGTAATTTCTAACTTTTGCTAGTAACAAGCAATACCTAGTGCTAGTAAGAAGCAATACCTAGTGCTAGTAACAAGTAATACCGGAAACAAAAATCCGGGAATCTCGATAGACTCTTAGTTGCCCATCTATAGGACGTTGTGTCCTGTCTCGAGCGCGTTACGTTTCTATAGAATATATCTAACCTGGAGTTAAAGCTTGACGAGAATCAAAATGCCATCGCCTCCAGAAATGTATCCGGTGATAACTGAAGTTAAATAAACAACTAGAACTCAGTAGAATAACGCAGTACAGGTAAACTTCGATATAACGTACATCTCGGTTTAAAAATTGTACGTTATATCGAATTGTACGTTATATCGAAGCATGCAAAATGTTCAAAGAATTGTTGTTCGTGGTACTTTATTTTCTAGAATTTTGATAACGCGTAACTAATTTTGAAAATCTTACCTACCTAGCAGTGCGAAACAATTTTTCTAATAAGAAATTCATAGTAATAGTAATAGTAATCATAGCCATAATCATTTTTTTGCTTATATGAATTAAATTTATTGAAAATATTCTTTTTTATTTTGATTTTAGAGGTTTTAACCTTAGGGTCATTCGCCTCTTTGTTGGGTTAGAGAAATCTCTTTAGAAAAATCTCTAACACTATGTGCGGGGTTGGGAATTGAACCTAGGTGAGCTGCGTACAAGGCAATCGAGTTACCAACTACGCTATCTCTACATCCGAAAATATTCTCTATTCTGACTCCTTTCCTAATTATTAAATCGTTAATTATTATTTTGTCTGGGCTTGTAAAGTGATTTTAATATTCCCACCGTCTGCGCCTCATACAATAAAAGCAACTTATGAACTTTAATCATTAGAATAGAGTATAAAGATCCACTTGTATCCACGATTCAAAAATTTCTGAAGATCAGTCCGCTAACCGATTTCCTAAATACCCCAAACCGGTCGTGAAGCGTGCACAGTTGTCCGTGTAACTACAAATATGACCTCATTCTTTTTGTGGCATAGCATGCCGTGAAACTTAAACGTTGTCATTCGGCCCAGAGAATCAGATTCCGCAGTCCCGAAACCAACCAACAATGGACACACAAATATTATCAATTTTAGTTTTCAGTTAGAACTTAGGGGAGACCGGGGCTAGTTGGCTGTGTTTTCAGTTTTCATTTTTTACCGCTTTGATGTACCTAGATTTTGCAAAATAGAACACGTGGCATGGAAGGGCAGACTGTTGGCAACATCTCTGAATTTTATTAAAATGTTTGATGCATTGTCTCCATTTTTAGAGACAAAAATATGTGACGCGGAAAAACCGCCAACTTACCCCGGCCCCGGGGTATGTATAGATACACCATAAAATAAGCAATCAAATGGAGAATCAAATACTTCATGGGTCCTTTTGGAACATGCTGAATGTCTTTTCAAGAAAATTGTATATTATTCGACATTTGCTATTATATTTCAGTCTCAATATCCCGGAATATTGACATTGACGCGTACTCCATAGCAAGTTTTCATAGCAAGCAATAGCAAATTTTCGAAATTCTTCAGGTGACTAGCCGAAGTAAATGTTTCCTGCATTGACAAGATACACAAGAAAAAGATTTTCTTACTTTGGAGTGAATTCCAGAAATAAAATTTTTTGCATCGTAAATAGTACCGCAAACTTGCCCCGCGAGCAGCACCGCCAACACCCTAAATAACACAGTGTTTAAAATTTAGGAAATTTACTAGGTATGCTCGAAAACACAATATCGCCCAGAACTTCCACAATACAAAATGTTTTGCTACCAAAACACATTGGATAATGGGTTTCACATAACTTGAGGTACATAACGAGAGGCAGTGCTATATGTCTAATAGAAACGGAGAAAAAGGGGTCCGCCAACTTACCCCAACCGCCAACTAGCCTCGGGCTCCCCTACTAATATTGGGTTATTTATTGAGATAAATGGTTGGTTTTAATAAATCACGATCATACGCAAATGAAATTGAAAAAAAAATCGCTCTCGTAACCTTCAATGAAGTAGCCAATTCCTAACATGCTCACTAGAAGCCCAATTAGTACGTTTTAAGATTGTGTATAACATACTGAATTCTTAAAATATGGAATACATGCGTAATTGAAGATAAATTTGGACCTGAAAAATAAATTAAAAAATATGTACGTTATATCGAGGAAAAATGTACGTTATATCGAATGACGCTATATCTAGGGTACGTTGTATCGAAGATTACCTGTATAGGTAAACACAGTGGTTAAGTGGGAAAATGAAGTATAACCGTAACAGCAGGCGATCCGCAGGGTTCCATACTCGGCCCAACTCTTTGGAATGCTATGTACGTCGGAGCCTCCCTAGGGGCGATCGGCGAATCACTAGAGGAAGTAGAAGTACTCGCAATGGAGGCAACTGGGATTGATGATAGATGACCGGCTAAGCTTTAATAGCCACACCAACCACACATGCGGGAGAGCCGTAAAATTGATCTCGGCACTATCTCGGATCATGTCCAACAATTCAACGATCAGCAGCAGTAAAATGCGACTACCTTCAGGATTTGCAATGGTGAGGGCACTGCAGATGAAGAGGAACTCATCTCGGCTGAACAGCAAGTTCAGCCTAATGGCCATGCGGATGTCTAGCGCGTATCGAGCTATCTCATCAGAGGCAGCCTACGTGATAGCTGGAACGATTCCCATAAACCTTTTATGCGAAGAAGACAGCGAGTGTTATAGGGATTGAGGCACAAGAGGATTCCGTAAACAAGCCCGAACTGATACCTTAACCAAGTGGCAACATCAGTGGGATAACGCTGTAAACGGTAGATGGACATATCGACTGCACGGTGAAGTGAACTTCCACATGGCACAGTTCTTGTCTGGGCATGGCTGTTTCAAGAAATATCTGATCGGCCACGCGAGATCGCCATACTGCATCGCTTACGGTGATGCAGAGGAAACTCCTGAGCACGTGGTCTTCGAGTGTAGAGGTGTGCGCCGATGCATTTTTAATCGGCGGCGGCGTAAGCGACATTTTTGGCCGGCGGCGGCGACGTTGGCGGCGTCACGCCGTTGGACTCGGCGTAAGCGACATTTTTGGCGGCGCGCCGGCGTGACGAATATTGACGCTTATGTAACTAAAAGAAATTCTTGACAGTACAATTCCTTTCCCAAAATTTCGATTTCTATTATAACAGACTACACATCACATACAAACAAACGTTACAGCTTAAAGAAAATCTAAAAAAATCATCGCCCACGATGTACTAGCGACATCTATTGAACACATTGCACAAAATGTAATTCTCGCAATCATATCAATTTTTTTTTCAACTGAAGCTCCAATAGTGCCCACCCTGCTTGCCAAATGCAAGATAATAAATGAAAGGTGGAACTATTTTTACAGTTGTAAAATTTGAAGAACGAAATAGAAAAATTGTCGATGTCGCATACTACGAATTCGCATGAAATAATGATTGCAATGAACAAATTTGAAGAATGTAGAGTAACGACTGTATTTCAATGACCCATAATAATTATTTATTGTTCTATATCTGGGAAATTAAGCAACGGTAAAACAGTTTTTATTTTGTTTGAGGAAATTAATCGTTGTTGTCGTTTCATTGTTTTTTGTTTCTATTTAGTCATCTTTACCGTAAGCCCGGGGACAATTGACAGCTCCCATATATTGAATTCATAAGCAAATTTTGAGGTGATTTGGTGATGTCATGGCGGCTCGAATGGAGCAAAATTTGAAAAAGGCGCATCCCATTTATTATTTTCCATATCTGTGGAAAATAATAAATTTAAGCATTTCTACCATTTCTTTTTGCTGCTAGAATTCTGATAGTGATGCACTTTCATTGGCCAAAATGTTTTTCATTTACATTTCTCGAGATAAAAAGCACCAATGATTTAACGATTTCAAACTTCAGACAACAAGAAAACCAAAACATGTTTAGGAAGGAAGAGAGCCGGTTGTTAAAAACAACGACAAGATTTATGCAACTTTGCTGACGGTTTTCTTTATTCATATTTTGGAATAAGTTTTTTTCTAAATGTTGTTCTAGCCGCATTGACGGCGTTCATAACACACGTAACGAAACACGCTTTTCTCTTGAAACTTTTTCGTTTCGTTGTTCGTGGTACTCATACAGAGAAGGCATACTAGCGCCACCATCAAATCGGTGGTGCATATATGAAACAAGCACTATCTGTCAAGTTGTCCCTGGGTTGTTTACCGTAGCTCTTTTAGAATCCCGCAGATATCAGGTACCCTAACACGAGGCGTTATTATTGGCATTACTGCGCAGAAATGTCACTTTTAATGATCGTGTAAGGACACCTTTCAAGGTAGACACCTTACTTCATTTTCCAGGCTGGTGTTTACTTTTACTTCTTGTAAGTACAAAATCGCCACGATGATAAGGAATACGATTCCCTGGCACTACATTTTCTTACAACGTGCGATCTGCTTCTATCTTGAGTGCAAAGTATGCTCGACGTGCTGGAATCATACAGATCTACACCCTGACGAAACCTAAATATACAGTTACTATCAATCATAATCATTCCACGACTTGAAGTGTTGGCTCCTGTTAGGTTGAAACTGATCACTAAACAAGTCTGATTGAAAATAGTCTGAGCGTATCTCTAGTTTTCGTAGCACCTGCACCCCGCTGATTTCTCCAGCACTTCCGGAGACCAACAAATTCTAATCCATTGCATACATTCGATACACCGAATCAATTAAATTACTAACATCCTGTTATGTGCTTACTCACCGATCGGCATCGTGTTGTACCTTAAAAATGGTTGTGAACAACTCCCACTTTGGGCACTTCGACAAGAATGAATTTCACATTTCCGACCCATATTGTTTGTTTTGGTTTGCATGAGATTAAAAAGACCGTAACGTTTTCGGGTGGGTGCGGAAATTAACTAACGCATTTAGCTCTGTGTCAAAATCTCTTCACTAACGCCACCGATTTGTAATCGAAATCGACCGTTTTTTCTACGAGTGATGAAAATTCATCTCGTGTTTCGTCTTATTTGTCTGTGATACCGGGCTGGTGCAACTGACACTGAAAATCTTTCTTGAGTGGGGCTAGATCACACGATGAATAATTTATGAGACTAGAAATCTTACCCTTTGCATCGCCGCATCTGTGCACCAGCGTCGCGAAAAGTCAAGATCACTTTTCTCAACTATTCTTCGAGAAAAAAAAATTTAAAATAGGTCACGATTCAATCAAATATAAATAAACCTCGTATTGAAAATAATTTTTGTGTTTTCATAAAACTAGTTCACGCAAAAAAAGATGACATTATACTAAAATGTTTAGTAGGTGGTTGTGTCTGAATATGTTTAATATTTTTGTGATTTTAATTCATAACTCGATGAAACATTGATTTGTATTAATTTTATTGACTAAAACAGTCAAGAATTTAACGACGTGCAACGATTTTCGTAAATTCTCGTCGTGTTATCGTGATATTTTAGTCTTGAGTTTACCGTTGGATTTTTTACACAGTCATGCATCTTATAGTTTTCAAAATTATTTCACGGACATGAATTGTGGCTAGGTAATGTATTTTGCTCAGCGCAGTTTCATTTAATTCCGAACATTTCTCTGAATTTTAACAAAGGAATAACAGGGTTACAGGTCCTAATAATGTCTTTGTATCTAATGCTCGTGCCTGTGAGACTGATTGCTAGCAGTTGTACACATTAGCTCACATAGAAATTTCAAAACCAAAAAGCAGAGCGAATAATCCATGAATAATAGTCTGAGTTCCTTGTAATTGTTTACGTAAGTATAATAAGATTATGTGGAAAATTAATTACTTCATGAATTACATCATGAACAGTTTCACGAGCTCGACTGGTGAATCGTGTGTAGCATATTAGGAATTAAGAATCAGTTAAAAAATCAATGAATAATACACTGCGTTCCAGTGAAATTGATTACGTGCAAAGATTAGGATCAGGCACATAATCGTAAATTTCAGGCACATATATCTTGAAAGTGGAAGTTTTTTTTTTAATTTGTGGACCATTTCACGCACACGAATAGTTAATTGAAACTTATATGCTCACAATCATAACCAGTTGACGAAGCAAGAATGGATCTTTGAATTATATAACGAGTGTCGTGTAATGATTTTCGAGAAAATATCAAGATTATTTTAATTTTGTAATCCAATTGACGACCACTAATACCAAATAATGACCAAGATGTGATAAATCATGAATCAGTTAACGTCGTATATTCGGTACCATAGACTATGCACCTAGATTTGTGGATAAAATTATGAGTCAACAATTTTAGAGTTCGCGAATTTCGGCGCGGGAAAAATGCAACGGCGGCGCGCCGCCGGTCTACTGTTCGGCGTCGGCGTACGTTAAAAATTACCGGCGGCGGCGGCGTGGCGCAGCGGCGCACAGGTCTATTCGAGTGCCCGCGATTTGAGCACGAGCAAAACGAAATTAGAACCATTGTCGGTGAGGACGTTAACATGAACAATATTGACCAAAGAATGTTCACAAAAAAGAAAAAAAATGGGACGCGATGAACAGAACAGATCATATCACCATTGAAACAAAGATGGCGAGAGGAACAACGACCAGCAACGTAGCAGTACACGTCTTCGGGTCGTCAAGGCACCGATGAACCGAAAGTTACACTTCAACCGGAATCTGGTGAAGAGAGGTAAAGGAGACCAGCAGGCGCAACCGGAGTAGCCTAGATCTACCACCGGGGTAATTGCTGTTGACATTTGGCTAGATTTGGTCGTAACGTAATTGGGCCATCATGGGACTGCTGAAACTGATTTTCTCGCCACAGCAAAATTTCCCTTCCCAAACCATTAATTTCTAAAACAAATTTTATAGTTATATACTCAAAGCCGTGAGCAGTGATTTACGCATAAACTTCATCGTCCATCAAATTCCGTCAGCACCTGGCTGTGCCACTAACGGGTCCAGATTATGACCAGTTTCTTTTGTTTGGAGCTACTGTTAGGTTGTTTATTTGCTCGGTGACATGTGTAGCCTCCTAGAAGACGAATTCTTCGCATAGCTCAGTGTTCAATTTTTTCACCATAATGGCATAGATTTTTCAACGAATAAACCAAAAATCAATTATCCCAAGTGATTTCCTTGAGTGAAATCTATCGGCATTTCAACTGAGATTGAGCTCGAGATACTCTAACCCTTTAAAGGCTGCATTAAGATATTCGATTTCAATCAGTGAAAGTAAATCGAAAATTCATTGAGATGTTGAAATTTTTTATTTGATTTGATATTTTGCCGAGGAAAAACAAATAAACAAAAAAGCTCAACAAAATGAGAACAAACTTTGATATCCTGTTTGTCAATCATAACCTTAAATTAAATTAATATTTAAATTTGCAGCTAATATTAGAATATTATTTTGCTTTTCTGTAAAGTGTTAATGCTTTTTGAGTTTGTATCGCTAACAGACCCTTCACATGACCCATTGTATCCTCATCTATTGCGCAAAATTAGGCTTGACTATCTGGAAAACAAAAACATTCACCACGTGTTGTTGATGTTACAAAATCAATGGCGAAATAAATTCCCTGACGATTAGTAGAGAGAAACGAAGTTTCACGTTACGAACAGAGCTGCCAGATGATTTTTTTGAAAATCTGTATAGTTATAAAAAATCTGTATTTGTCTGTATTCAACGAAGAAAACGAAATTTGACAATTAATGCGTCTACTATAAATTCAAGCACTATACACGGATTAAAATTGAGTACAGCTCTGACTAAGTACCATTTCAAAATTTGACTTTTTTGTCAGAAAGGTGTGCCCCCCTCTCCCAGCTGGCTGGAGCTGCCTATGAGTATCAGTATACTATTTTATAAACAGCTATGTTCGGGAAAACATATTGTGAAGCGAGAGCGAACGGTCGTCATTAGACCGATCGATCAAGTCTCGACTGTCACAAAGCAGGAAATCCAAGACAAGTTTGACCTAGTTTCCTTGGGTTGCTAAAGAAGTATTTCACCGACCCAATGGAGAAGTAGCGGTTAGATGTGGCTCCCGTGGATCGGCTCTTAAATTGCTCAGTACAGTGAAAGTGAAATTTTGCGTGACGAAAAACGCTCAGATAATCCAATGGCCGCTATTATTGAAACTAATGCCAACACGTTCGAAAAGCTGATGCAATTACAATATTTTGGATGCGATACAAGATCTTGGAATGTGTCAACGTGCTCCGCTGCTAATAGTACTTGGAGTTGGGCCATAAAGCTGACATAGCAAGAAGTCCCCATGCTGTCCGATTTGCGCCGAAGGGCACGAGCATAAAGAGTGTGTTTTAGGCATCCGAAAATACATTGATTGTCCATATTCTAATGCGGCTAGTAGTCCTGAAGATGAAACGCAAACTGATCGTGCTTCCTGCGATTCTGAGTATCCGCTGTATCAAACTCGATTTAGGCAGTCATGCCGCATCATCGATTACAGGACATAGAAGCTAATGCAATACGGCGAAGTCATGCATCTTATTAACGGACGTAATCAGCTGGATTCTACCACCGACGCCCATCTGTTTGCCACGGAAATTGGATTTTATGGTGACGACCCAGTTTGCCAACAAATGTAATAAGGTTGATCCCATCACCGACACCCACCTGTGTATCACGGAACTTGAAGGATACGACAGGAACCTTTTCCGAGCATATAACGAGCCTCTATAAAAATCAGTCCAATTCGAAGAACGTGGAACTCCTGCATCCGTTTGTATCGTTTTTCCAAAGTAGGACATACAGATGATACCCTCGTTGAAAACCCACCCCAGTTACAGGCGTTTGCTTCCACCACCCGCCGCACTGTCTTCCACCATTCAACCGTCAGAAGCTTACTAGCAGGGATATTTTAAAATCTACTATCAGAACGTGATAGGACTACGCACAAAAATTGATGAGCTGTTCGTTGCTGAATGATCAAATCAATTCGCCAATTACTTCACTCAAGGTACTTTGTATACCTTAACGATCGCAATCCTAGTGCAGTACAAAACGCGGCGGTCTCTAACTAGGGTTCGTAGTACCGACCCCTTTTGGCGAGAATCGGTATTGCGGTACTGAAACCCTCAGTACCGGTAGTACAGGTACAGTACCGGTATTCGATTCTTTCCAAAAGATTAGAGAAACGCTTCAAAGTGAAATTGAATGCTCAAACTGATTATCCTATTCTCAAATGATTGATTTGCTTTGATAGAAAAAGCATGTTTATTGTTTTTAATTGCTTGGGAATAGTATGCCTCACTCCAACAGACGATATTTTTCGTATGCGGCATCTTCTTTTGTTTCAAGATCAATAACTGCTAAGCGGTGTGACATTCGTCGACTTCAACAGATGGTAAATGTAAGAAACCCTATTATCAACAGTAAATGAATGACAGTTGGCTCGCATTTCTTCTCGGCATAATCATAATTGATTTCAACCTTTATGCGGTTTTCCTGCTATTTTCTTATGCATACGAAGGCTTCTTAATTTCATGTAAATTATGACTTTTTCGATTACCAAAACTTACAAATCGCTCCATTCGAAGCAGTTCTTCAACCCTAAAATTATTAGCTACTTAATCGCTGTTCGTTCCCTTATAGATAAAGATTTAAGAACAAACGAAATACAGGCAATGCGCCGCCCAGTGGATAATAGGAACCAACCAGAATGTAGAATAAAAAATCAACGCAAATCATTACGTCTCTTACACTAGATGTGAATACTTTGAAATTTCATACACGGTCGTTAAAATTTTATTTCGACCTAATAGTGGCGGAATTTAAAGAGTTAATAATGTTCAACTTCTAGAATTATTGTGATAATGGAATTATTGTGATAATGGACCCATCTCATCTCCCAAAAAGCCGCAAGCCGAACGATTTATCTAGATACCTAATATTATTTAAAGCCATCTTGCGGACCGATAATTTGAAACGGGTCCCCCTATAGCGTCACATCGTCTGCTTCTGAGTTGAATCTTGTAATGGGCGGTTCCCATCCAACAAAAACAATAACATTTCATATAGACCAACACGGGTCAGATGGAAAATGAAAGAATAAATAAAAGAACCTGTGGCTGTTCTGGCCTATACCTAGGCAAAGCGCCCTTTTAGTTGGATAGATGTGAAATAATTTATCGGTCAAAGATCCTAATTGTTAGTTTGTAATCTTAGCTACGTTTGGGTGCCATAAAAACTCATTTGCATCACGATTTTCAAAACTCTGCGTTTTCCATCCTTTTACAATGTAGGGGTAATTCGGACCTCCCTACGGGCAATTCAGACCGTCATTTTTTTTTCTTTTTTACAGTGGAATTATGTTTATCTATGAAGTAATTATTGGAGAAACCCCCTTAACCTTCCGGTAGTCGCGCTAGTGCACTAATTGCACGCTGCTTTGAAAATCTAGCGAAATCGTCTTAGGACACCAGCGGCTCCTCGTTCAGCGGGCCATTAGCGCGACTTCCGGAGGGTTAAGAAGCAAAAAAATAGATTGCATTGTAAAAACATAATTTGGTTAGTCACAGCTATCGATTGGTGAATCATGTATTTTCTTTGCTGTGGCGTGTGCAAACGTATGCGTAACCGCAGGACGGTGGTTAATAGAATAGTGGGTCCGAATAGCCCAGTAGGCTCATTTCGCACAAAAGTTGTGAGCGTCTTGAAAATATCAGTGTTTTCACCCAAACAAAAATCATTTCACAAAATAGGAGCCAAAAGCTTTTCAAAACACTTACCTGTTATTTTTTCACTTTTATGTGTTGCTTTAATCACGGTTTTACCATAATAATGATTTTTGTTTTTAGGAAGGGTTGTTCCTCCTTTCTAAAAAAATCAAAGAATTATATTCAGCTATTTTTGTTTTAGAATAGCGGTTCCACGAATATGCACAGCAAGAAAGTCTTCCGATTTTCTGAGAAATCGAGGGATCCGAATCACCCCCCACGGTCTTAATAGCCCCGGGTCCCCCTAAATAAATAAAATCGTAAAACATTTATTTATTCTATGTGATAATGCTATGCTTAAGTGTATGATTTAGAATATTTCTGTCCTGATCAAAATATTGCAAGTTAAATAGTTCAAGTGGCTATTAATGGTGCATTGGTGCTGAATTAAATGACGTAATAGAATTTCGTTGCGAAGTTGTGCGCTTGAATAGTGAAGAAACATAAAATAATTTTTTTACGACCACGATTACATCCATTCGAAACTGTCAACTTTGGATGTTTAGTACCATTGATGAATTTTCAACGTAAAACACATCTTCTGATAAACAACTTCGGCGGTTAATCCTCCCAGAAGCAATTATAGAAAATTCATCTTTTAAGCAAGTTTAGTTCAAGACGTAATATCCTGAAAATATTTTTTTAAGGTCAGCTAATCTGATATTACTGAATTTGATAAATCTCTTCTGTGGTTTATGATCAATAAAATGCACATTCTTTTCAAGGTACGAATCTTTGAAGCTTATGATAAAAAGTAATATTGAAGAGAGCTGGCTTTAAAAAAAATCCTGCGTTCATGTAGCCTTCATATCTTCAACAAAGTTGTATAATATGACGTTATCAACAACCTTGCTAAAGACACCATGTCTATAACTATTTCAGAAGAGTTAATTTTCCTGAACCACTTCCAGGAGAACCAAAACCATTATATCAAAAGATGCGTTTTTTACGTTGGAAAACTTTTTCGAAGCACGACTGATCAAATCAAATAGGCAGTTCAAAGTTTGTCTTCAGAAAACTTGAGAATTATTCCATCGCTAAAAAGATCACGCATTTGACGTCTTCAGTTTGATCAGTCAGAGGTATAGTTAGGAAAATGCTACTTTCCTGTTGCGTTGATAAACTATTTCTTGAGACACCTTCATGATTGTCTCTTTCATATTTTAAATAATTATCGAATTAGTCTCGATTAGAACAAGGCCCTCCTGTGTATTGCATGGGAAGTCAAGGAGTGTCAAAAGATTTGAACATTTTGTCCATGTACATCCCCAATTTTTACGCAAGAGAATGCCATAAAACTTACCCGTTGTGCAGGGCCTTTAATTTTTAATCGTGTCCTGCAAATAGAAATACAAATTAGAGTAAATAAAACAAAACTTGTTCACAATTAATTAGAATAACGGATATTATAAAAGTACAGAAACTGCACACGAAGATTATGTATTGAAAAATCAAATATGGTCATCAAAAATGTAATGTTTTAAATAGAATTGTTTCAGTTCCTTTTAAAATGGTTAAATCTTCTGAGAATATTTTATAAGTTGCTTGCAGTGAAAATTGGCGCCAGTCCTCGGCATCTACCGGTATGCCACTAAACGGAAATCGATGCCGAATGAAATCCCACCACCGCTCAAAGGAACAGGTATCGGTATTGAGAGAAATTCAGCCGCCAAGGAACTCTCAGTTGGAGTAAGGTAAGTTCACCACCAGGAACTATCCGATTAGATCACGAAAAAGCTAGGACCGAAATGGCTCACGCAAATCGGAGCTAAATGGCTCATTGAATTAGGATCTTAATGTCTTGCGGTAATTTACCGCAGAAGAATATTCGAGTGAAGCAGCTAAATGGCTCAAGTGCGCAGAGAATTGAAACGACATAATAGATTGAGAGAATGACGGAAAGCAAGAAGGAAGTCGGGAGCTAAATTGATGGATCAAACGAGGCTCCGAGTTAATTATGGAAAATTCATGAGCAAATAAATGATGATATGAATGTACAAAGAGCCGCTAATTCCTCCAGAAGTTACACTTTGATGTACTTCCGTGAGGGACAGAAGAAGCGTAATGAGTGTTTCAGTGGTTATGCACGTGAAACACTTCAGGCAGCTTTTTGAAGCTACATACATACATAAATAGCTTTATTTCAATCATTGCGACATAGCACTGCAATTCTTGTTGTAGTCGAAAACAGAAACGACGTGTTGTGTAGCAATTATTCTAGAGCCGTATCGTGCACCTCCCGATAACGATAGCAGGGTGATGCATAGTGAGGGATGGCGAAAATCTAAGTTATGGGCGGCTTCCCTTTTTCAAAAGTTGGTGGATAGCACACACGAAGGCTTCGTGATCGCCAGGTCGGACACCAGAGTAGTGCAATTGGATGCAGGATGCACCAACCGACTTATTAGTCGGACGAACGCTGGTTGTTAAAGGAGGAGACTTTAACGCTTGGGTCGTGAAGTGGGGTAGCAGGCTGATCAACGAAAGAGGTTACAGCTTGTTGGAAGTCCTGGTGAAGTTGGTTGTAAGGCTGTGCCACGAAGATTCCGCTAGCACATTTCGTAAAAATGATCAGTGATCCATCATCGATGTAACATTCTGCAGTTCGTCGCTGATGGATAACATTATTTGCACATCAGTACACACATGGCGAGCACTAGGAAATCCACTATACCGTTGGTGATACTGTAACGCGAGGCACTTCGCTGGTTTACAAAAGACGGAGGTAGTGCTCCATATCGTGACCAGTGTCGGTGATCCCTCAATTCCTTCGATACGTGCACTAAAGCTTCTGGGTGTGGTGGTCGACGATCGGTCAAATTTCTTTAGCCACGTTGGCTATTTATGTGAGAAAGCAGAGTGAAAACAGTAGGAAGAATCATACTAAACATCGGAGGAATAAGATGCAAAAAGAGATGCCTCCTGGTGAATATCTCATCCTCAATACTGAGGTACGGCGTTCCGTCCCGGACTGCTGCGTTGAACCTTATGCGGAACTGAAAGAAGTTGTCGAGTACGTTCCGCCTAATGACTGTTCATGTCGCGAGTGCATACATAAAAATACCGTCGGAGGCGGTATGCGTAACTCTGTCTGAGGATGTGGAATGCTACCAGCTGAAGAATACATGAAATGCAAAGAAACTAATCAGAGCAGACTCGTCGGGGAACTCTCTGTCGATGTAATCTAAGTCCATTGCCGGAGACTAGATGTGTGAATCAATAAATTGTGACATGCGTAGTTAAAACGTTTTCGCATCAAAAATAAGCTTAGTCTTAGTTAGCTTCTGCCCGAGTCAGACCTAAGAATCGAGCCGGAATTTCATTCTTGAAATGTTCAGGCTCATTTTAAATCACTACTTTTAGGATGTAACGCCCGCGTATTAGGCTTAATAAGAGTAGCCTCTGTGTTTGCGACATCGAGCATGTTATTTGGATGTTCCCCGAATATTTTGGCGCCAGGACTAAGTTGTTGAAATCCCTTCGGGCCCAAGGAAAATCGCGCAATGTTCAGATTCGTACCGCATTATCAAGTCGCAATCTTTTCTATTTGTACTCTTTCTACCTGCATTAAAACAATCAATATCCAAATTGAGTCCCTCTCTTTTTTCATTCTTAGAATATCCCTGCACCGTATTTGTTAGTGCTGATGTTTAACGAGCACCGTTGTTGCTTTGGAGGAAACGATAGATGACATAATATTCGTTATATAAGCCAAACATGCTACTTACATCACCAAATAGGTGAAGTTTCAAAAAATTGTTTAATCCTATGTTGTGCATGATAAATTAACAATAACAACTGGTACAATTAAAATGATTGGCGCTCATATCTCGACTCAGCTATTAAATAATCTAAATTCATTTGAAATTTTATAAAACACTCACTATAATACCTTACAGCAAAATTATATACATTTTGCTTTTATGACTTCAATAAAGACAGGCCATCCAAGAAGATCTCGAAATGATCACCTTAAGATCAAAGTATGGATGAAATATCCAACTACTTAAAATATTCACTTGGTTTCCTTTTTTAAAAAAATACTGATGGAGAAAAACTAATGACATCAACACGTCACGTTTCGGAATATCTGATTATTTAAACCTCAATGAGGTCAATAACTCAAACTATTAGTCAAGCATATCCTAGATCTTGGGTCCAAGTAAAGTGAGGACATTACATTTCGATTAAAAAAAAGAAATTCGTTAATACCTCAAACTAAGCTTACTTTATTCCAATTCAACTAAGATTAGTCGTTCTTCGTTATTTGTAGAAGGTCAATTTGAAGTCAGATTTAAATTAGTAACGGATTGGTTTCACTTCGCAAAATAACACCCAAGTAAAACAACAGCAATAAAACCTAAAAAGTTTAGGAATTCGCAAACAAAAATCCCACAGGGCACAATGGACAATAAAACGAGGAAAGTGAAACGAACGCCAATGTCATTCAATTACAGACACTTCCATCCACACACAGCGATTCTACCCTGGTTCTATCCATCCACGCACACAATGCCGCACATCCAGTCCCGCAGCACAATAATTCAAACGAATACGGAGTGATGTAACAGAGAACGATCATGAAGCGGCGCGGGCTGCGCGAGAGTATTAGGTAGGTACCTACCGGTCCGCCAAAATGAGCACGAAGCAAAGGAAGTAACTTCATTCAGGTGGTTTCTCTTTTTGTCTGCCTTTTAATCGTTCTATATAATTCTGCCTGCCCACCTGCCATCCTGCCAACCTGCCACGCTGCATCGTGTTCGTTGAAACACACATGTGCCGCACCGATAAACCGACCTCCGTCATCCAACCATTGAACGCCCAAGCAGCCCAGGCAGCATGACTAAACCGTGATGTGGCCAACTGCGCAACTTGTTTGCTATACTCTATTGTAGTAGGTGGCGGAGCGGTTCTAACAAGTCATTGCAATGTTTTGTCGTTTATTTAATACAGCGTGTCAAACATTTAACAAAGACGCTAGTTTTGTCGATCGATTTATCAAATGTCCAACAAGTTTTGTTGAAATAGTTTAACGCGATATAGAGCATCCTTCTTGACTCCGTGACAAAAAAATACATTACATGTAACTCAACCTTAGTTCGAAACACAAAAACACACATACATCTCACGAACGCTTATAAACTATAACACAATCGGATGAAGCCGATTTAGTTAAACAAAAAAAACCTTTAGCAGCTGAAAATACCTATATACAGAAACTATGACGAAAATAACAAAGACGCAACCAAAGATGGATCTACTATCGTGGCAGACCACTAGCATCAAACGATTTCATACTATCATAAAGCACGAAAAGTATCAAAGTGTGTTTTAGTTTAAAGGGATTTGCGTCAAGCCGGCGCTAATCTATTCCTACAAAAAGTTAGTGACGGTTTCTATTGAGGCGAAGCCGAAACGCACCACGAAAAGTATCTCTACTAACAACGTGGGTGCACTGCATCCCCAACAGATCCACATTGTTTTTTGGTTTTTATTGTAAATACGCAAAAGAGCTTTTCAAATCAATGAATAACATAAAATTAAAAATTAAATTAAATTGGGTCATTAAATGAAGAGTAAAAATTTTCTTTTCCTAAATAAATAGAGTTCAACTTTCTAAATGTAACAATAGCAATGTCCAACTCTTAAAGCTATAGAACAATTTTTAATTGATTTTCTACGATCGTGTAAAGACGACCTTGGTTTGATTTACATTGCAGCTTAAAAAAATTAAGAGTCCGATTTTGTATCTTTAAAATCAGCTGAATCTAAAACAGTATATGGCTTGATGTCGAATTTCTAGTAATAAGAATGTCAGCATCTAATACACAGAATATCTACGGACTATACGGCAATAATATTGTCAACATGTTTGCCAGATTTGGGTCACTCTCCAAGACGGTCCAGAATTTTTTTCACAAAAAAAGTCAACTTCGAACAAAAAAATTGATGGTACATACGAGTTTAGCTATTGTGAAGTACCAGCCATTAAGAAAATGGTATATGTATACTCTAAACGACGGACACGGTTTAGGGAGACATTGACAAAAGTGTGTTTAACAGTTGTTCAGCAGTGCTGCAAGCATAATTTCCATGTTTCATTAGCTCATCTGATTGACTCACGAATTTTTTTTTTTTCAGAAATCGTGAATAAAGTGCCATGAATTCT
Source organism: Topomyia yanbarensis (assembly GCF_030247195.1). NCBI lineage: Eukaryota > Metazoa > Arthropoda > Insecta > Diptera > Culicidae > Topomyia > Topomyia yanbarensis. The sequence goes on along the minus strand of NC_080671.1, from coordinate 323,097,997 downwards.
GGAACAACCACGTTTTTACGTTACGAAAACAGGACCATGCAAGCCCGTGCGCAAGAAAAGGATTTTGGAGGTTCAAACCATTTCCATGAGGGTTTTGAATTACTTTTAAAAATTTGTTAACTTCCGATTCAGGAAAAAAAATATACTGCGAGCAGTTTTGACACATAAAATGTCATTTGAATTCGGTCGCTTTAGAAACAAGTCGTTGTAGAAACCAACGAAGAAACATTGCAAGAGTAGCTGGAAAGGGATGTAAGTTAAGTTGATCAGCTTCTCTGGATCGGTTCACGTTTCGACAAGTTTAGATATTAGGATATATATGAGTAGACCTGTTACATAGCAAAGTCGGTCATCGGGAGTTAAGGACGAAAAACACAAAGTCGGAGAAAATTCGTAATCAAAAGAAATTTCATCGCCGATGATCTCTTCGTCGGAACGGTAAAGTAGCTCGCGAAAATGGGCATCGATATCGGGAGAAATACCGCCGCCGAAGAACTCTCAGCGCCAACTAGCAGATGAATAGGAACGAGTAGCACCAAGAAGGATAAGAAACCCTGCTAAGGTGGTTGTAAAAAGCTGTATGTTCGACACCTCCGAATCGGTTTGTGTTTAAACACACTATTTGCAGCAGAAATTAGCAGGTTAGATATTCCGCGAAGGATGGAGAGCAAGCAATAAAAAGCAGCAACGGAGAACATGAAAGATTAACACAAAATAAAAGAGCTCAATCCCTTCTAATGTAGTACAGAACAGTTGGCCAGGAGAGATGAGGATTTCGAGATATAAAAGGTTTAGGATCAGACGGTAGGCTTAACTAACACAAACCAATCGTACACTACCACGGATCAGCAGGCAGTGGCTTCTGTTGAAGATTCCTTCTCGATAACAAACGTTCACTCAATTGTTGAGGAGAATCGATTGGTACACATGACCCAACTCTTCAGGCCTCGGCAAAAATCTACAAAGTTTGAATGTTTCTTTTATGGGAAACGTAAAAAATCAAAACCCTCTCCTTGAGAATTTTCTGCGCACGGGCCTGGACCATGAACTAAAATCATGGCTTTTATAATTATGTAAAATTTTCTTTCAGTAACGCATTCATAACGCTTTTATTAGTGGAAATATTTGTTTTTGTTTTGTGAACTTAAGTCATGTTTTCCGCCATGTTATTACTAAATCTGTTTTCTGTACGGGAACTAGTACAAAACTTTAAGAACATTATTCATAAAACCAGATTGTCTTATGATGTAATTCATAGATTTAGGAACATTAGCTCGCAAAATAAAAACAGTCTGGATACTTTCTCGTGAACTATTTCACGAAACTCGGAATTTTATTCATGAATCCATACAATCAAGGATGCAAAATGCCTACCTTTTCTGCGGCTGTAATTTTTCTGCCTACATTCTCATTTCTCTCTTTATGCTGCTGTCGTCCGCTAGTGCAGGACGTCCAGCGCTGTACGGCTGCCTGTGTGCAAAGCAGTAACATGACAAGAAACTACTGTCCCCAGTACAGCCATCAGACGCGAGCGGTACAGCTTCTCTTTCCTTATTTTACATTTTTTAATATTTTCAATCTTTTTAATATTTTTATTCAAAAATGACTACAATGAATGCGGCTCACTTACGCCACGGCTGGCATTAACGCTTTCGTGTGCGGGCCTCTCCCTTTGACTATGCAGAGAAAAATGTACAAAGCGAGAGAACAAACTTTACTACGCCACACTCTCACCGAGCAGTCGGAGTACAGCAGCAAAACAAAAATGTATTCTACTGCTGTACGGGAAAATGTACTCGGTTAGGTTACCGTTCTGGCAAGAGCTGTAGTGATGCGTCGCTGTAGCGGGCTGTACGGCTTGTGCAAATGTAAATATACCGAAAAAAATGTAGTTTATCGGTACCGTTGGCATCCCTGCATACAATCCTCGTGAACTAGTTCAATATTAATATATTAGTCACGATCCAATATTCGTGGTCGAGAAATGGTTCACAAAATCATCAAATATTATTCATGTATTCGTAAACTGCTTCGTGATTCGTAGTATAATTATCGCGACTTACCATTCGTGGTCGTGAAATAGTTCACGAAATCATGAAATATTATTCATGTATTCGTGAGCTGGTTCATGATGCCTAGTATACTTGTCGATTTACCATTCGCGCTCGTGAAATATTTCACTAAATCATACAATATTAGTCATGTATTCGTGAGCTGGTTCATGATTCCTAGTATAATAGCCCCGATTTACCATTTGTGGTCGTAAAATAGTTCACTAAATCATAGAATATTATTCATGTATTCATGAACTCAAAGGCACCACTTAGTTCGCGAAATCATAAAACATTTTTCATTTATCCGTGAACTGGTTTGTGATTTCTAGTATAGTAATCCCGACTTACCATTCGTGGTCGTGAAATACTTCACGAAATCATGAAATATTATTCATGTATTTGTCAACTGGTTCATGATTTCTTGTGATATTTAGACGATATCCCCAATCATTTTCAATTTCTTGCAACATAGTCATGAAATTTTCACGGGAACGTTTTCACAAAATCTCGAGTACTATTCGTAGAATCATTTTTGTTCTATGCACTATTCCATGAAATGTCATATATGTCCAGCTGCTAGCGACCAGCAAGAGACACAAGCAGTAGATATAAGAAAACCATTAGGACCTAGAACATCGTTATTCATTTGATAAGGTTCAGTGTGATGTCTCGACAGAAAAAGAAAACTGCGCTGAGCTCCAAAATGCATTATAAAGCCACAACTCGTGTTCGTGATATAGTTCATGGAACAAGATCTCGCTTATTAGTCACGCATTTATGTTCCTGTTTATATTGTCGCGATACTTCGAGTACTAAAACCGATACTAACCAAAAATAACAGATCGCGTAAAGGGGAAGGCAAACTACAAATATCATCATCATCATCATCATCATCACATCATCATCATATATATAAAAGTCAATGTTTGTATGTATATGATTTGTGGACTCCTAAACGGCTTAACCGATTGCCGTAAAAATTTATACGTAGTAGGCATTTGTTATGGAGCGTGTTTGTGTGCTGTTGGTTGGGGATTATCTGTTCCCCAGATGGCGCTACGGAACAAATTGTGTTTTCCTTCTATTTCGTTGAAAATCGCAGCAACGCGCGATGGGTATTAGCTAGTATCACAATAAAACTGCTGATGTTATGAACATCACTCCACGTATCAATTTTAAATGTAGGCTCTAGAATAAAATATCATTATTACGTGCAGATGAATTACGAAAATAGTAACTAAGGTCCTAAAATCAAGAACATAAATCATACTATTCGTGACCAAAATATCCAAAATCGTGACTAAGATCCTGAAATCATGAACTCTAGTCATGACTAAAATATCACTCTAGTCATGACTAAAATATCAAAATAACATGAATAAGAATTACGAAAATCGTTACTAAGATCCTGAAATCATGAATATAAATGACATTACTAACACAACAATCCTGACCAGTATCCTCGAATCATGAGCATTAATTACTCAAATCATGATTAAAATAGCACGAAATATAAATTACAAAAATCATGACTAAGATCCTGCAATGACGAACGCTACTCTGACAGAAAAATCGGATACCAACCTCCCAAAATAGAATATCACGGTAACTTGAGGAGAAATCAAAAAAATCGCTAATAAGCCCCTGCAATCATGAACATTGTTTAATTGTCGTCTGTGTATTCACAAATTGTGAACAAGGATCACAACAAAAACTAAACATGTCCAGGGAACAACCACAGTAACCCTTCCAAACATTCGAATGTAAAGCCATGTATATATTCGACGCGAACTTGTTTTTTGGAAACACAAATAGTTTCATAAATACGAGGTTTATTATTCATAATTTCAGTAACTTGGTCAAGGCTCTCGTAAACCCTTCAGTTCACGAAATCGTGAAGTTATTTTCATGAATTTATGAACGGATTTTTTCTGCACTCGCATCGTGTGTTTTTTCGAACCTATGGACATAACAATAACAGTTGGGAGATGTAAATCATTTGTATTTTGTCATATTTGGCTGAACTTTGTGGTACATCCATTCAAACCACCGATTTCAACCAACTTATAGAAAGGACTTCATCAGATATAAATTTTAAGCAAGGAACCTCCTCGGAGCCAATTTCAAACAAACCTAATTTAGAAAACTGTACATATCAGGCTATGTGTCACTTTCCACATCACGATCCTCTATTGCGGCTTAAGTATTCGCCGGTGTTATGCTACGACGTAACCTAAATGTGCACCGCCACCTACAGAACGTAATCATCAACCGGGAGAAGATCTTCTCAGGCATGTATTATTCACTTGAATAAATCTTGACACCAGCTAGTCTTGCATCCTTTGCGGATTTCTAACCTTCTACCTCAGCAAATTTTCTAGTAGATTCTTTGCGCACAGAAAAATGTCGGAAATATGGTGTGCTATTGTTCTACCTTGCATAAACCGAATGATATAGCTGGTTAAAAACGGTGTTGTTTATAAACCACACCGGCATGAAGGATTTAATTGGGGATTAATGGAAGTATAGGAGATTTTCATAGGTCCCTTATACGACGATTATAAACAAAAAAAATGTTCACATTCGTTTTGTTTTGTTATCTGAATTTTTTTTGCTGAGATACATGGAAAGCTTTTGGTTAGGGTTTTCTTTCAATTCATATAAGACCAAGGTAGAACGCATGGAATTTAATTTGTGAAAGCCTTTGGTACTTCACTCATAAATTAAACCCTTTCATTTCTAACTGGTGCATATAGCATTTCAAAACTATTTTTTCTTCAAATTTGTGTGGTCAAAAAACAAGAAAAATCTTTTTTTCGTGTAGATAGGTGCTTTCCTCGCAGTGCTAGTAGCTGTTGAATTTTTACTTTCCAATGCTTCCCTTAGAATATTTACAATTATTTAAATTGATAGGTTTTATCAGCTTTCAATAATATATAAAAGTAACGAAGATATGCCAAAACTTTATTTTTCGTAGTTTGCGTAAGCTGGCCCTGGAAGCACTGCGCTAACGAAATCCAATCGGATTAATTGCAATAACTTTAGTTCTACTGTGTGCTCAAATGAAAGATAATAGTCACATTTATGAGCCTTATACTACGTTCACATTACGAGTTAAAACGTGTTTTAACGCTATCTTGATGACATTTTTCTTGTTGTTAATTATTATAACATGTTTTAACTCTGTAGTGTGAACATGGTATTACTTGTATTTGTGAGTCAATCTCGCCTAAACCAAAAGTTTTAGCTGTTTAAAAACGTTGTTGTTTGTAAACAACATGGGCATGAAGGGTTGAGTTGTGTTTTTATTTTGTAAAAATTGGTTTGGCTGAGATGAAAGGACTAAATTTTATTTCTGTTCTATGGGGTTACTTAGCACCATAGGCGTGCGCAACCTTTTCCATTAGGAGTGGGAGGAGGAGGGATTTTTGGTCGATGTTGTGATACCAAAACAGTTACTTTACTTTTTTCAATTTTATTTTTCGTCGGTCTCTGTTTGACATGAGTTTTTATCACTGATGACAAAGAAACGACAACCATCTGGACACTAGATATCAGCCAAACGATGCATGCAACCAAAGGAATTACTTACCTTCTGAAGGAAGACGTGACCAAAGATTTTTCACCTCAAAAACTCTCAATGACCTCGGTTTGGATTGAACCCAGACCCACTGAGGTGATGAGTGAACTGAACTGAACCACCGCAGTAATCGAAATTCGAACGATAGACAGCTGTTGTTATCAAGCTCCGCGTAGTCCAATAGGACTGAGCGCGCAAACCTAATCGTTGAACCCAAGGTGAAGTTCCAAGTAGAAATTTTCAAACAAAATGAATATACTACATTTTCTAAATGCAATTTTTTTAAATATTCTCTGAAAATTTCAAACAAATCGGACTATTATTCATTGAGATAAAAAAAACATTGAGTTGAACCGATTTAAATCTGTATGGAATCATAAATAAAATTTTACATGTGTTTTTTTGAAACTACGTCTTTGATAACATGAATATATTACGAACCGTTCCAGCTCTCTCCTTTCATTTTCTTTTTTTAAAGCTTTTTAAATGATCCTTTTAGCAAAATTTAACTACAACATTTCGTTTCAGTCATATTAGACCAGCAGTCGACGAGGTGGAACATTTAGTAAAAGCAAGGTGAAACAGTTAATGGAGCTTAATTTCAAGCATACATACAGTTACACTATGTACGTAATCGTATACTGGCAACGTTGAGAAGTTTAGCCCAGACAGAAAACTTCATCGATGACATTAAAATCGAAGTACGTTCACACGACCCAGCATCGCTTATCAAATCAGACAACATTAAAAATTAAATTTGAAGTGTAGAGAAGTGGCACTCGTTACGAGCGATACTTGGAGAAACCATTGAACTGGCGTTCTCAATGGCGTTTGTGTCATTGGTATGTGGCTGACCAAAACTATCTCTTCCTATTTGTCTTTTTAGCCAACATTAACTATAAGGACCAGTTCTGCAGCCAGATGGCACATTACGGAAAGGCATGCGCCGAAGCTGAGAAGAAAAATCAACTTACTACATTCAACACCAAAAAACAGCCAATAACATTTTTTATCTCGAAACCTACTGCCAGAACCAACTGAGTTGAAATAGCGTTTGCACTCAGTACCTCCAAAGCAACAACCAGCAACATCAATAAAAAAGCAAACGTCGGTAGCATAACGACAGACAGTATTGTCATAGAGGGTAATGGCCAGTCGATCGTCTTCTCGTAACCCGCTATGATAATCACTGATTGAATATTCCATCAATGGGTCTTGTGTGCTGAAAAAACACAGAAGAGTAGCGTTTAAGTAATATTGAAGGGTATTATGTTTTAATAATTATCTCAGTCGATTAGATATGAGTCCATCAAACTCTACTGAATTTGTAAAAACATATGAACATATATACAAATGTATCATTTGAAAATGGAGAACACCTGATTTGTGCTGATATTATTGGAAATGCAGATTCATTGTATTAAAATGCACTTTTATGAAAAATAACGGATCATATTCCAAAAATATCCACAAATTATATCCGGGAAAAATGGCGCCCAAAAACCCCTGAACTATCGAACTAAGCTTGTATCCCAGTAAAAGAATGCTTTTAGCTTATAGCGATGGTTTCAATTGCCCAAATTTGACTTATGCTGATTGAATTAAAGCTTCAATGCCAGAATTAATGCAGGCATTGGACAATTCAATAGACGTTTCGTTTGAGTGCAACGTACTCTACACGTACATTAGCGAGGATTACAATCATAGTTTATGCATTGGATCTCACTGAATTTATTTCATACATATTACTGTGTAACTACAACTGATACTTCGTTGTACTGAAAACCCCAATATACATTTTGCATGGTCAATGTGACTAGAAGCATATTTATTCGCGAAAAAATATGACTTGTTATTTCAAGAATGTTCTTGTCTCAAAAGTAGTTCAGGGACACTTTCAATGGCTACTGACTTTTCGATGAATTTATATACTTATTCTGGTAGTTTGAACCATTCCTTTGTCATGGTATTTTTGACGTAGGACTACGCCTTTGTTTTCGATATGGGGGTGCACTTTGCAAATTCAACAAAAATGGTATGTAACGAAAAGTGGTCCAATTTTAAACGCTTATAATTCAGCCATCTTACGGTAAATTTTCAATTTTTTTGCGCAAATCGCTCAGAAATACTTCTTAGAATAGATTCCAATAGATAAACCCAAAGATTTTTGATATCATGGCATTAAAATTTTAAATAATATTCAACATAGTTAAAATACCACGCATTTGCACACAGAAGGCTGCGCTTCCCTAGTCTGGCACGACAGATTTATGTACCTAACGCGCAACGCTTCTATGAATGACGTCATCATTGACTGTTTAAAGAGCAGATTTGGTCGGGCAAGCTCAGTTGCCTCTTGGACAGCAGGCAGAGCACAGCCAGTGTAGCAAAGGCTAGTGTCGTTTTACTAGTTGTCTCTTTCGCACCACCCATCATCACTAGCGTTGACTCATTTTGCTTGGTGCGTATCTTCCATTCGTGTACGTACACGATGTACTGGCACAGCTTTTTGATTCAAGCACGGTACACCGTTCGCTTGGGTTTATTGTTTGAGGCGAATGTGTAGGTATATCCAAGTGTTGCGTGTATGATAGAAATCTGAGCTTTCGTTGCGCGAAGCGAAAGCTTTCGGCTTTTTTTTGCGTTGTCGACTGAATGTACGGCTTTGTGCCATCGACAATAATATAATTACCAACATAACCTAGATACTTGACACTCTTTTCTATACCTACTTTAATGAAAATTAATACTATTCACAGGTGGCCCTATCTCAGTTCACTATTTCCAATTGCGTGTTAATATTCTGAACCTGAAAATTCTGTTCTGTGCAAAAATCATTTTTCAGATATCTGTGACCAAAAAGACATCTTTTAATTCAAAGACAAATTCCTGATTTCTAATGGGGGTTTCGATTGATTGACACCGGTGTAGTGGAGTGCACTGAAACTGCACCGTTTTTGCACTTTCTAGCAGAAGTGTAGAAAACTGGGTATGTTCCATTGACACATCTGCTAGAAAGTGCAAAACCAGTGCAATCCACTACACCGGTGTCAATCAATCGAAAATCCCATAAATTTCCTGATGACTAATTAAGGCTCGTCAATAAAGTGGAAACACTCGATAATCTTAAAACGCCGACAAGAAAAGAAGAACGAAAACGTGTTCCTTGCAATGGCACTTCAGAATATTCTGAAACAATGGTTTTGGAATTCATTTTATTCATTTACTTCAATTAACTAACTTTTTTAAATTTTATTCTATATATTCTTATTTTCATTTAATTTATTTATTCGCTTTTTTCGTGTTATGCAATTTTATATTATTTATCGGGTTCACATAATTTAATCATTTTAATAATCTGACTAATTTTGTTCAGTCATTCATCATCAAAAAAAATGAAAAAAAATGATAAAATATATAGAAAGAAAGTATTTTCATTCAGTTATCACTTTCTTCATTTTGTTTAATTTATTCTTTCTATTCATTTTATTGATTTTATTTACACTCTGCGTACCCTGTTATTTATGAACAACCACCTTTTCAAACAGCTATAACTCTGGGGTTAAACAAAATTTTCCCACAAAAAAGTAAAACTAATAATTGTGACTATTACCGTTTATTTGAGTGCTAATAGTTACAAGCAGATTTCCCATGAACATCAGCAATTTTGAACCTGTGTACAACATTTCGTGCACGCGTTCAACCTCAAACATGCTTTGTCTCGATGTACAGGTTCGCCTCGAACATCGAACCCAAGCGAACGGTGTACAAACTCTAGTTCAAACATCCGTGTAAGTACGGGTGTGTACACGAGAACGATTTGCACAAGGCAAAAAGAGTCAACACTAGTGGTGATGAGAGTGAGAAAGAGAAAAATAGTGCCTTGAACCTAGGTGTACGCACACCGTGTACGTACCTGTGGTTCGGTTGTGCAGGCGAACATGTGTACGTGTTTAGGTACGGAATAGCGCATTTGAGCTCGTACACGAAGTGCGGGTACATAATGAGCACAGAACCAGAGCGAGCATTGTATACGATGTGCATATAGGAAGACTGGTTACAGGAAATATCCGTAGAACTGAAGTTATTGCAATTGTTCTGATTGAATTTTACAGTGCTGCTAGAGACATTTTCAGTTATCGGCGAAAAAAATATATTTTAATATATCTTCGTTGTCTTCAAATTTTGTTGAAAACTGATAAATTTTATCAATGTAGACTGCATTCGGCTATTTTTCCTGCCCCATCGAACTATTGAAAACATTGCAGGAGATGTGTAGTAAGGATCGGTATGTAAAACTTGACCAGCTTCTCACACTCATCTATTTTGATCAAAACAGGTTTTTCGTGTTTCTTTACTCTAACATGTTCAAGAAAAATGATTTTTGAACCATATATGTACTAGAAAAATTTTAGGTATGAAAGGGTTAATTTTATCCATATTATTCATATTATTTATCTTATTAATTGAATAATTATATTTTGGTTTTATTCATAGTATTTATTTAATTTATTTTAATCATTTTATTATTTTTTTAATTTTTCCCATTTTATATACTTAATTCAGATTCTTCATTTTATTTATTTGGTTTAGTCAGTTCTTTTTATTAATGGATGACAGTTTGTTAGCTTGTAATAATTTAATCTACTCTCTTAATTTCATAACCGTTTTAATATTGTTTAATTTTCGCGTGAACTAATTTGATTTATTTTATTAATTTGATTGTTATTAATCATTCTATCCATTTTATGAAAAACTTTTTTTATTTTTTTGCTTCATAATTATTTTAAATTTTTATTTGTTTTATTATTTTTCTTTAATTTATTCATTTTATTCGAAGTGTTATTTGTGCAGGACTCGAAACTGTATTTATCTCACATCTAGTTGCTTGCCAATTTGGCGTGTGTACGTCAAACTAATGAATAATACAACAATGATTTGTGTAAGAAATGTCTCATCTCACTGATAGGTGGATTAAATCGGTTTTATGAGTAAAAACCCCCTTAATTGAAAAATTATCTCAAAAACTCAACGTAGGGGTTAGGTATTTTTTATATAGGATGTGTATGCAAGGTTTGAAAGAAATCGGTTAAGTAAATTGAGTGGCAGGTAATTCCGCAAATCATGTTTTTTTTCAGGGACGTTCTACAAAAAGCTTTATCACCGAGTCATTTGTCGATATTTTTGCTTAGAAAAATTACATAGTGTTATTGAAAAGATACACTATAATGTACAAAAGTTTTGATAAATTCGCTTCACACAAAATTCTAAAAAAATCGCAAAAAAATGTTTTTTCCACGCTGAAACCATATCCCCCCCTGACGGGCGATTTCCATGTGATACCTGCTGATATCGGAACATCTAAACCTCGTGCAAATTTCAGTACGATATATGCCTTTACTCACTGTATTTTTTGTTTGTTTTTACTAAATCGCTTGCAATAAAATTGTAATTTTTAGCAAAAACAAGTAATGAAACTGTTCACTCTTATATTTTTAGGTCTGTAATTTCAACAGACTTTGCCATCTGTTATATACAGCATGTGAATTACACATGTTTCTTGTATGTTATTGAAATATACATAAGGTTTAACATACTGTGGACAGATTTTTACCTTCTCTCCTACCTTTCGACAATGTATTTTTGTCTTCCTCAGGGATTGCTACAAACGATCGTTTTTAAGTTTTGTTTGAAATATGTTTGTTAATTTTTTGTCTACTCACAATGTTTGCTGTCTGTTTGTCTGTGATCTTTTTGTGAAAATGTATAAATGTTCTATTTGTTTGTGTCTGTTGCACATCTGGTTACTGTAATTGATGTTATTTATAAATTATGCTTAATTTTTTAGAATTATGCTGTAATGTCGATCACAAACCTGAATTTTTGCATTAAAATTGTAAATTTAAATCTCATCATAATAAAGCTACAGTATCGGTTGGAATGTCACAATGATCTGTACGATTGGTACTGGGAATTGGGGTTTTCGTGTTGGTTAATAGTATGTGGATGTTCTTGTTTTATTTTTGTTTTTGTGGGTATAGCTAAACAGTCATGCGTATGTTTGGTTTAAACCATCTACGTCAGTACGCTTGCTAATCCATTAACAAGCGTAAGCTGATGGCCAGACCGCTCGGCTTGAACCACGGCTTTGAAATCACTCTGTCCGATATAGCGAAGTACAGCACAACTTTTTTTTCAAATTTATGCTTAAACTTATATTTTACTTCGTGGGGTGTGACCGACTTGTAGCTGGAATAGTAGCTGTCATTTTCTGGACTATGGGTCTTCGAGAACGAAAAGTAGCTTTCGTCGTCCAGCATGAACGACGTCCCGCGGTATTTCTTCGTCATCCACCGGTACTGTGATTTCACGATCGCTATCTGCTCGTCCGTGTACTCGGGGGACCAAGTCTTCTTCCGATAAATGATGTCCTCCATCTTGAGAGTTCGGTGAATCAAGGTTTGGGAGCAGTGATATTTTCGGCCGGCGTCATGCAAACTCGTTCTGTCCTTGTTGTCGAACAGATTTTTCAACGCTTCCGTCTTGTTCTTCTTCGTCATTATCTTCGCCGGACGGCCGCTACCGGCCTTCCGCTTCACGCTCAGGGATGCCAGGATACGGTAAGCTGTACTCACGGGCACGTTTTCGTCTCGAAAGTGGTCAGCAGTAAACTTTTTCCCACGATCACCATGCGTTTCGTAAAACCGTACAACACGCTTGCAGAGTGCTTGCTGTTTCGACGCCATCTTCGATTGAACTGACAGCACCCGAGCGAAAAGAAACATGCCACCCATTTCTAGGGAGTTAAGAGAGCAATTCTCTTGGAAAGAAAAAAAGTTTACACTCTTTACTTTAATTACAGAAAGGTATTGATATCATTCTCGTTTTTCATTGAACACCCGGTAGCACATCTGGTCACCCTATTATTAGGATGTCAGGTGAGAAATTCGTTACTGAAGTACCCTCAAGTTTCAAATTTATGCTGAATTTTTCAACCAAAATTAAAAATATATGAACATGTACTAATCATGCCTCTCATTCTCACCCAGAGCGATTCCAAATGTAAATCATCTTTGTATTAAGTTATGAATATTTCAATATATACGATAAAGCTTTGCAGGGCACAAAATCCATTTCCTCGTCGTGATGCGCGTCCACCCTTTAACAGCGCTCGTGTCTCATATAAAAAAGGCATACCTGGCTAACCGATGGCGAAGCAATTGCTCCAAAACATGATTTATGGGAAAAGTTTTGTCATCACTGCAATATGCGATAGGATTTTCGTTGTCCTCCTGCCGCTCATCGTACGAAATTAATCTTTTTATGACTTTAGCCGCGCACCCACCGGCCGATGAAGTTTGCTACTATGTAGCAGCAAAGAAACTGGCTGGCAGAGGGAACAGAAAGCTTTTGCTCATCAATTCCACCCGGTAGATATGCGAAAACAGGCAAGCCGGTATATGTGACATTGAATGTGCTGCCATTAGAAATTCCTCGTGGCAATTTCACGCTAGTCTGCAACATGCATGTATCAAAAAGGAAGTCTTCGCTTCTTAGCTTGTCGGGCACTGACGCAAGGTACCTAGATGTACTAAATTTGATGCATTTTAACCCGATTCGTATGACTGGAACCGTACTTCCTTCGGCTTCGTTAGCTTGCTATAAAAAGTAACCGAGAAGGTACTCAAAACATGTAACCGAGACGTCTTGTCTGCCACTGAAATGTATTTGATATGCTTGTGATCTTGCTTCAGTTGGATTGCTCGTTTTGCATCGTTTATTCATTTTCATTGCGGCATACTTGGCTTAGGTTGGTGTTGGAAATACCTGTTCCAGATTAGGTTACTGACACGCCAGAAACAACTCAAAGAGCTTTGCGTGCTATGTCGGATGGGGCACCAATTTAAGGAATTCCTTGTGTGTCATGTTATCAAACAACGTGATACACACATGAAACATACATGCTTAGTCAATGGGCACCCCTCAAAGCAGCAACAGAAGGTACCATCATTTGATATAACATTGCAAAGAGAAGACAGGACACAGAAGAACTCATAAAACTTGATCCATCGCGAAAAAAAAGGTTCAAAGTGTATATATTTATGATAGATCTGATGCCCGATGCAGAGCTACTGACAACCATCGGAAGAGAAAAACAAAAAGCAATAATATTAATAACGGAGAAGGTAGCATCTGTCACCGACTTTTCTTACTGTCTGTCACATGTTACAGGACGAATTAGAGTTTGTTGCTGTTTTTTTTGTTTTCTTTATCAATATTTTCAGTGAGTGACGCGAGTAAAGCAAATCAGTACCCAAATTTTCCTCTTGGGTATTGGTAAAAGAAGAAGCACAAAAAATCAACTTTAATGTTTAAGTTGTGATGTTTTAACTTTCCGGTAGATGCGCCGTTGTTGGTATGCAGTACAGCACCTTTTTTGGTTCATCGAGTAACTACAAGTCTAAGCTTTACAAATCTTGTTGAATTTCATGTGTCAGACAATTTTATCAAGAGTTGTATTCGCCGCGGCGCTCTTCGACCTGGAAATGGTTGGACGTTTACTCTTGGAACGTTCGTATTTGTGGCTCTGCGTGATTGAAAACATTTTTTCGTGCAAAAATGAATGCATAAATTGATCTCAACATTACACAAAAGATCCATTGTTGTCTTGTCTTCAAAATCGTAAAACAAAATAACTTTCGGTTTGAGCACTTTACACCAGACTCCCCCCTTAAGGGGTTAGTGAGGTAGGTAGGTAGGTAGGTCTCGCACTATAAGATTCTATAATTATATCTTCCATTATTTTTTTCCAATTTCAAGTTCAAAGTGCACACACATACTTTTGAATGTATTTCTAAACGAGCAAAAAAATATTTTTTTTTTAATTTTATACGAGCAAGTTTCTAATTTGGAAAAAAATATTAATTCTGCCATTTTTCAACCGATTTTGATCATAAATAGGTCGTTAGATGCGGAATTAAATGTTCTCTCTAAAATTCTCTAAGATTTATTTCAGCTATAATTTCTTAAGAAGCGATATTTTCTAAAACAAATTTAAACTTTGTAAATATACAAAAATTTCAATTATTTAGCAAATAACTTTGAAATCAATACAAAGTGAAACATGCTTTTCTACGCAAATGGATTGCAATTTATACCAGCTACAATTTTTAGAAGAACACAATTTTACATTATTTAAAACAATCACAAAATTACGAGAAAAATACAGAAATTTCGCTTAGTTAACCAAAAACTTTGTGTTCATTGGGATTACCTATATATTTTAATACAATTTCCATATCAATTTTTGAATAGCGCTAATAATATTTGTAAACAAACTTTTGTTTTGCTGATTTCTCGTATTTTTTTATATTCTCAACACAGAAAACATTTGAAATTGGTAACCAAGGGTATGTTCATTCATGTGTATCTTTCATGAAATTCAACTCGATAGCGGAGTAATGTGCGAAATAAGCTTATTTACAAAAATCTTATTAGCCCTTTTGAAAAATTGATATTGATTTATAGTAGTACAATATGCAAAATGATCTGAATAAAATCCAATAATTCGTAGAAATGATGAAATTTAATTTATCTGACCAGGCCCGTAGCCAGAATTTTGTTTCGGGAGGGGCTTAAAACTTGTTGCATGAATGTGTTCATTCTGGTGACTTGAGATAGTCACTTGAATCTGAATGTAATTTGGAAAATTCCTAAGTGAAAACAGTTCCAAAACTAAGGCAATAGACAATATGTTATCTGATATAAGAAATGGTATAGTACATCGACGAATTCTTGCTTTTGAATTTGGTTTTTATTATTAATTTATGAGCTACCATTTTCACCGTTGGAATTTGCAAACGTGTTCTGGTGACTGTCCAGCGCAGATTCATACGATATGCGTTACGTCAATTGCCTTGGAATGATCCGCTGAACCTGAACCAAACGAAGATCGCTGTCGAATATTAGGACTACACATTGTAGAAGATCGTAGAGCCGTGTCGTAAACTACCTTCGTGTCTAAGCTTCTTCTGGTTGATTGTGATGTATCCGATCTCCTATCACAAATTAACCTCTACGCACCAACCCGTGTCCTTTGTTCTCGAACACTGCTGCACTCTCAAATACGCAACACTAACTACGCTGGCAACAACCAATATTAGAAAGTCTTTTATGAAATTGCTACTTTTTATATCATTAGATAAGCTTCTTCTTCTAGGCAATTCTTCTACTAGATCCTTGAAACTATGGCAAAAGACAGACCAGTAATTTTGTTTGTTGACATGTAAAGGGTGTACAGAAAATACTACTGATTTCTCTACAAAGCATAACTAAGAACTATAGCTGTATTTACCTAGATTAAGCAAATATTATATTTGAGCACACGAAGCTTACAGTTTTCATTTCGGAATTCATGCATTTTTGGACAATACAAAAGAGATGTTTCAATGAATTAATCTACTAAACTAACCGGAATTTTATCTACTATAGGACTGTTCACTAATTGAAAGCAAATCCCCTGATTACTGTTATCTTGCAATTTACGTAAATTTTGTAAAATGTAACCAGAGATTAAGAAAATTGACATCTCTGCATGAACTTGAAAGAGAACCGAAATTCAATTCCTGCCCGCCGCGATGAATGAAATCTTTGGTTTGTTTCCCTCGTCATTCATTCTCCTGACATAGCGCATTCGGGTTCGCATATGTTCAGTTTCAGAAGCAAACTGAATTTTGTTTCTATGCTAGCTCTGAGAGAGGTTATTGAGCGAAAATGCACTAAACATAGATTATTTACGCAGCTCACTTATGCTTGAACTGTCCACATAACAACAAATGAATGCTTTGGTTGGTAAAGGAATTTATATTTCCTCTGCTCTCAAAGATTCGATTCTGCATGAAATTTCAGTCAGTTGGAAAGATAATAAATGACCGAGGCGTTGAATCTGAATGTCAATTTCGATAAGCAGAAATAGTTAACTGATTTTGAAATTTCGAAGCACTGAATGTAACATTGATGACACTACTAGAATTACTAAAACCTATAAATATGGGTGAACTAATTAATTTTACCATCACACTTGCTTCCGACAAATCAAAGAAAACACATCGCACTTGCTTCTCCTGTGCCGATAAAACTTTCTTTCAGATTTCTATGTTTTTAAATTACTGTAATTTATCCGATTTCTGTGAATCTTTTACAAATTTTTTGCCAGCGGTAGTATGCGTGATGCGAAGATGCTTGCAGTTACACTTTCTAAGTCAATTCAAACAATCTGCTCAGTAATTGGTTCGTTTTTAATTAGCTCAAGTTTTTTTACAATCATCATCAAGATTGGAAGAGATGCATGACTTCTTGAAGAAAGCTGTAATGCTTTTTGATTACAGGTTTGTTTTACCAAAATTTAGGAAACAATTTCAAACAAAGTTGTTCCACCTAACGTTGAATATTGTGCGGATAACGAAGACGTAATGTGTTTTCGAAAATGCCGTTTTATTCAAACCGAATTGAGAGGATCAGATCGAAATTCCGAAAGCACTCGTTCTGAGTGCAAAGAAAAGATCGAAGAGGTGCTCTTGAGGCCTCTTAGATTAGCTGATTATTTTTTCCTCGTAGATACCTGTGTACGAAGCGGGGAAATATTTTTTCCTCACCAACTGCGTATAGGGGGTCGTTCATATCTATCTCGCAATTGAACACTTCCGTGTCATAATCGTGGTTACTGCCTTTATGTTCGCAAACATGCTTGCTTGTTGCCTTTATGAGTTTCCTCAATGATTGTGCTGGCTGTTGATTTTGTGATATTGACGCAGCTTTTTCCGCTGTCAATATTACCTAAACATGTGCCACAAATTTGGCAATTGTTTGTGTTCAGCGGTAAATAAATCGTAATGTGATGTTTTTCACTGAACTGGAACGTACTAGTTTATCTTTAATATGTGCAAAGAATACTATGTGTAATTGTAGTATCGCATTATGTTTTGTACTGCATTTCTCCCATATGTGACATGCATCTGCAAGAAAACGGTATCCGATCTTGTAACCGAACATTGATTCTCCCACCGTTCATTTATATGAAGATCTTAATTACAGCTTTGTCACACACAACCATTAAAATTTAATGGCTTTAAATCATTCAAAATCAATTATTTCGCCTGATCCAATTTGTTAAACGCTATAAGCGCAGAATACCTGAGGTGGTAGAATTCGATAAAGGTGACTATCGTAAGTCTAGCCTCCATTTTCACCTTCAGAAAATGTTCACAAATACTCGCTCTTATGCGAATCACCAATAATCACAGTATTTGGCCGGTGCACCACTTATTGCTTCTACGACTCACTCATCTCGACAGATTACTAGGCCATAGTATAGTAGAAGTTTTCTTTATTCTTCAGACAAGGAACACAATATAAAAGTAACTTTATTTGTCGTTCGCTTCACACCGGCTGGGACAGAAGCATAAACCACACTGAACTTCGTGACCATTGATTTTGTTTGTTGGAAACAGCAATCTTCTAACTTTATCTCAAACCAAACGAGCTACAAGCTAAAGTCGCTGATAATAATGTTTTTAAATTTATTTTCATTGGGTGGGGGAGGCTAAGCTATTTGCGGTGACCCACAGAATTTCTCATACAAATCTATTGCAATTTATATCAGTTCCGATGAGCAATGGATGCCAGCCGGAGATACTGGAAGATGGAAATTTTAAATTCTGTGTTTTGTTTTCTAAATATTCACTGAAGTAAGGAAGCTACGAGCCGGGTTTCCATTCGGGGCATACCATGAACAATGGTAGATTGTCAATATTTGAACTGATGTTTATAGAAGTCCTCTTAAATCAACAACTAGTCAAATCAGTTTGACTTGGAAATCTTGCTGATCGACTAAAATGTAAAAAATTAGCGTTCTAATAGGGAGTTTATGACTATGGAAACATTGGTAGAAAGGGGAATATTTTTTATGCCATTTTCATAAAATAACTCAAATATTTCCTTATGAATGTAACACAAATACACATCTGTTGTGATTTCATTGACTTGTTTACCCAGAAGTGAGGTTTGCATACTTTCATGCAGGTTAAAATACTGAAATGATGTCTTCGGTAAAGCTGTAGCATACTTTTGCCAATAGCTTCGTTGAAGACGAAAAGTCTATCTTCAATAACTTTTTATATGAAAGCATTGGTTTATCACGTGTGTTTTCGAAGGATATCAACCATTTTATGCAGAAATATTCAAATAGTGATCAACGGTTTACATTGAAACGGTTGGATTAAGCACAACAGTGTCTTCAGAATACTTATTAAAAATATCCAGGTCTGTTATTCGGTCCTATGTTTCAGTGATTAATCCTGCTTTAGAAGTAAAAGCTCGTTATATTTAGAAGATTAAAAAGTCGCTTCATTTTGAATATTTTTTCAAACATCATCTTATTAGTTTCAAACGTTAGATGAAGTTGTTCCAATCGTTAAAGTACATAACTTTCATTAACACATTTTCCTATCTTAAAAGATATTGTTCCTTTCTTTAAATAATAGTTTTTCAACTATAATAATATTAGGGACAACTAGAAAGAAATGAAATTTAGAACTGGCTTCTTATTTCTGCTCGTTCCCTACAGTTATTGCTATTAAAACTTTTGCACTTTTATTAAAAACTGCACAATAACTTTCAAACACAAGAGATAGACCAATAATCTTTTCTGTAAAGATATCTCGGCAAGACGAACAACTTCGTAGATGCTTTATCTACAATGTTCAAGAAAATTAGTCAAGGTGTTTGCGTTTCGATTTCGTCTCGGAACTTGATCAATGCACCGGGCTAACCCTAGTCTAAAATTGGAAACAATTTTTGTGAATTCATTAAACGACGAGGTTCTGTTTTCTGATGAGACCAGGAGCGGGTCCAGAAAAAAAATTCGGAATGGGTCCGAAATTTCGATTTTAAAATCAACATTGTACAACATTGTACTATTCATAATAAGTAATAACCTTATTCAATAAATATCAGTTTTGTTAATCAAATGTGGTTTGGAATGATTTCGAATTTGAAACTAATATAAAATTGATGCTGATTTAAAATTTCTCAACAAGTAAAAACATTTCGGAAGGGGGCCGGATCCCCAAGACCCTCCCCCTGGATCCGCCACTGGATGAGACATGTTGAATTCGAACCTAGTTTTCAGCTAGCAAGCGAATGCACAATGCTATATTACTCCCTAAGGGGGAAATTGGTTTAAAACCAAATATTTAAGACCGAAACCGATAATTAAGAAGTTATGTTAAAGAGGTCTTTAGTGATTACTCACAAACAACTTTTTTTTACTTCATTTTTATTTACGTGACCTTCAAAGTTTTTTTTTCATTCATCACGCAGACTCACAAACAACAACTTATACCTTCGGGAGTATTACGAATAGAGAATTTTGGCCTGAAGTGAAGATGTTCCCAAAAATAAGCTCAACATTTCTGAAGAATTTATCTTATCAAATTTTAAATGAAACGTTGCAATATCTCACGTATAAGGGGATTAATCACTGCAACTATTCGCGTAAATAATTTACCACAGGTTTTGGGCATAAAATCACTGTGAAACGGTTGACCAAAAATAAGTTCCATAAACCAAACATTAAGGAATGTACCCTTAATAGTATAAGGAACTAGGCCAATTCGGACATAGTAAGGGTTTATGAGCTATAAAACTGGAACGTGTCAACCAATCCACAAATAAATATTTTTTCCTTAAAAGCTGATCAATTGCGCATATTTTTTTCCAAGACAAATTTTTCCGATCTTTCACCGTATTATGTATTATGGCAACATGACTTATCACTTCATACCCCACCGTGTATTATGTAATATAATACAAGTGTTAATTTAAAAGTGCTTTCCGAAATTTGTTAATTGCAAAGAAGGTAACTCGAGAATATTTCAAAAGATATATTTCTATAACCTATTCAAATTTAACCGAAATGCCACTTACACAGGGCAGAATTGCTGAGCTTGCAAGCGTTTTTTGAGCATTCGTGGAACATTAAAAATGTGTTAAACTTTAGGAAACAATTTAAATTTAAGCTGTCGATGATTGGTATTATCTAAACTGCACACAAATTTAATTTCTCAAAAACAAATTTCAATATTCCTAAGATAATTAGGTAATCTAAATTGCCTGATTCAATTAAGGTAACCAAACTATCCAAATCATTCCAAATGTAATTAATAGTCATATCACCTGAGAGTATTATCGCAAAGTACCAAAGCTTAACTCCGAATATGTTCGGATATATTAGAACCGGTTTGCACAGTGTCTTGAGTCGCGCCGGGTGAAGACGTAAAATTTAACAGGCGTTTAAAGATTTTGAAATCAGTGTAAATGATTGCAAGAAAAATTCAAAATGATTCATTCGAGTAAGCGCTTTGTTACACAAGTTTAACTGCACAGTTTGAGACACCGAAACTAATAAACACAAAATTTAAAAAAATCATTCTACATTTTGCTAAAAATCAGGCGTTTTCTTGTTATCATAGTAGTTTCAACAGTCTTCCCTGGAATCGCACCAAGTTTGTACCGGGTCAGTACATACCTTCGATGGTAAACCGAGTAAGTGAGGTACCCCCTTAAAAGGGTGAAAATAGGCACTTTACCCCATAACATTAAAGCTGTTTCGGGAAAAGATCTCAATCAATTTTCCACTACAGGATGACTGATATGAAGTGTGACCAGTTTTAACCCGACACATCTGACAAAGTGTTCATCTAAAGTACGTCCTATTTGTTTTTGATTAAAACTCTAAATTAAACAGTTCGTAAACCCTTGAAATAAACCCACCTACGATATTTTAAGCCATCGGTTGTCCACCAGAGAACAATATCCAGCACAAATTAAGGTTTGGGCACTAGACAGCAGCTTCCGCCGATGAAAGTTCTGCCATCGTTAGCATTGAGTATGGCGTCGAAATAAATACGGTTTTCTATCGGGAAAATGTGTTACAACCTGCTTTAGAGAGATAGACAGACCATGAAAGTTCTAATAAGGTTCAGTATCGTCTCATTAAGCACATGTGAACCACCAATGGTACAAAACACATTTTCCATTCTTTATTTCGTCGACACAATGGCTTTCAAAATACCCAGATCCAAATCCTGTGGATTTTTCTATTTGATCCATTTTAGAGAATAAAGAGCGGTATTTTTTATAGGCTAGTAAGAATTGAAATACTGGAAAAAATATTGTCTGTGGATGGACTAAAATTACATTCGTCCGATTCGTTTTTTGCCATAATCAAGGTAAAAAATGTTGAGCCAAATTCGAAATTTTTTATATTTATTTTTTTGTGAAATCGGGGAATCACATCATCATTTATTCTTTTTATTAAAAGAATAAAAAATAAGTTTGTAAAAGAAGTTAAAATTTCTCAGGCAGTTACGAAGTAGTTTGAAATCAATTGAAATAAACAAATATTGCACCATAAAAATTATTGAAAAAATGAGTCCCAATTTGGACAAATTACAGAAACACGTTCATCGATTCCGTTAACTGAAAAACGAGGTACCACTATAGGTGCGAATCGAAAAAGGGGAAGATGTTTACCGGTAGGTGTCTAGCACACCTTTACGAACGCTGCACACTGCTACACTGCGGCCAGTACCGCGTTTATTCGCATTCAACTTTGAAGGCCCTACGCCATATGGTTATTCCGTAACACCTTCACAATTACACCTGCCGAATGAACAGCTTGACACCGGAGTGATCATATTCAGAACGAGCCGGACAATGCAGAAAACACGGTTGCCATGGTAATAAAAATAGCAAGCAAATGCTCCGGCGGCAACTGCTGAACCATAGCGCAATTATACTATTGTTCGGAATGACTTTAAATTTTTGGTATAAATGTAGGATTGACTTAATTTCTACAAACATTCGTGGGGTGTGCTAATTTTCTGGAATGTTAGTAAAATGGCAAATAGGAGATAGTCTTATCATACATATGAGACAGGCAAAACCTATAGCTAGCTGAACTAGCAAAATCTTCAATTATCAAACTGTGCATAAAACATGAGCATGAAGTAGCAGTATATGCAGGTATCACAACCACGAGAGCGATTTTTTCAGCGAAAGAGAATGAGCAAAAATATAATCGGAATGAACCGTGCTCTTGGTTCTCAATTTATTCGTTACTAACGGATTTCCCCTCTTATGTTTCTGTGTTAGAACAGAACATTTGATCGTTCCACGTTTGGGTAGCATGACACACAAACGAAAATGGTATGTTAGCGTTCGATAGTTTAGAACTGGCCGAGTAGGGTGGCTGAAGAGGATATAAGAGGCGGAAAAGAAAACGATTTTCCAAAATTTTGTTCTGAAAAGACATTTTGATTAACTTGAAAATAATTGTCTTTGGACTTTAAAGCTAATATTCTGAATTTATAAAAAAAAATGATTATAAATCGACTGCAGTTTTCTTGAATTTTTTTATAAATATATCCTACGAGCAAACTAATCAGTCTAATTGTTTTGACACAGGCTTCATAAGTGTGCTAATCAAAGGCTTTTTCTTGCTAATAAATATTACAAATTCGATAAAAAAATATTTGGATTACTAAGCCTAATATTAATTTCAACTGCTTTATAGGGCCATCCAATGATTTGACAGTTAGTGCTGGTAGCGATACCATCCGTACTAATCCGAACAGTTCCTGATTTAAACTACTTCGAGAGGTGTACTGATTAATTTCTTAAATGGTCTGATTTTTTATAAAATATCCTCCGAGTGCAACTGATCATTTACAGCGAACTTTTAATTGTTGAAATGAGTTAAGTTTACAAAATCAATTCACAGGCTGTTTTTGGTTCGGATAAGTAGCAAACAAAATCTGTTCGCTAGTTAAAAGTTTTTCCTACTAGTGAATGGAGCGTCGATACTGAATTGGGTGAAGACAAAGTACAAAAGCCGTACCATTATCTAGAGTAGAGATCAATCTTGAGTACTTGAGAGAGATCAATCTCGGCATGCATGGATCCAAACCACCAGTGGCGTATCTAGAAATTTTGTTTGATGGGGTAATGTCCGGGATATAACCGCGAGTTTGACGTAGGACTATTCGCTGGCATATCATATTGTTAAAATTCTGCTTGTGTCTCTTTCAAATGGCAAAATTTACACATTAAGTTTAATTCACCGGGTTCAGTGAAATTTCTATGGGAATTTGAATAGTATCCCGTTTGGTAATCAATTCAGTAAAACAATTACCAAGTAAAAATAATGTACAAACATCTATAAGCGAATATTATTTTCGATAAATTTCTGTCACTAAAAGTTAAGGAATGCTGACTAGCTCAGTAATTCTAAAGGTTAATTTGGCGAATGAGCAGTAAAAGTAGCATGATTTAGACAGGAAAACTTCTACACAAATTAATTGTCCTAAGTCAACACCCCGGTAATGTCTTGGACAATACCTATCTCCAGTTTTACGAGCTAGTGAATCACTGGGCGAATACTTCGCACCACAAAAAACTTTTTGAGCTATAGATGCTTCCGTGTCCTTATAGGCGACACGATGTCAACCCGCAAATCACAAGCTACAAGAATTCTTCTAGGCTCAGTTCTCTTCGTTACATTATGCCTGGCACTGATGGAGACGGTTTTCGAGAAAATCTCCAAAAAGAGTTACGAATTTGTGTGTATGCCAATGACGGTGTAATAATAGCTGTCTAGTAGAGTAACTCGACATTTTTCAGCACAGCAAACGCAAATGCCTGTGCAAAATTTGAGAGCGGTCGGTTGCTCCTCGGGTTTGCGCATTGCGTTCAAAGTTTGTATGGGATTTTATATTATTTTTGTGTGCACTTCAGTCCCCGTTTTGGATAGTTTAGTATAACATAAAAAGTACATCTTCAACGCAGGTTTATAACACCGAATCAAAAATTAATTTTACGTGTTTTGGTGCTACTATTTAAGGACTCTGCTGTTATCTCATTTAAAATGGTACAACAATTTATAAGTTTTACATATTTTGTAACCCAATTTCTTAAACTTTTAGACCCATAATTAAAAAAAAGGCCATAGATTCCTTGAAGTCTCTGAATTGTTTCTATTGACGTTCTCAAACAAGAATCTAGGAACGAAACTAAGATAGTTACTTGAAACAAACTTTTTTGATGAAATTAAATTTGGTTCAAGCAAAACAGATTCGAGTGTGCATCTTCGTCGCGAGCGGTTGACTCTCGTAGAGCTCCCTTCGCGTCGGTTAATTTTAATCATTTACGGCACAGTTTACTGCCTTCCGGTTATCGAAAGTGTGAATAACGGTGCAATTGAACGATAATATAAAGTGAAGTGGCTTATAAAAGCATTTTTCGACTGACGCGAGTGGTGACAGTGTGAAAATCTAATTTCGGCAAATGAAAAAAAAATCTTTTCCTCGCATTACGGGCCGTCGATTCCCGATGCAAGGACAGTAAAAGTGCACGGAAAACGTCTAGCAACACAGTGTACATTCTAAAAATAGTGAAAAATGGTTTTTCGGAAAATAAAGTTCGATCCAAAAAGTGAAAAAATACGACGATAAGAAAATTTGGCATAATCAAATAATTGGTGTTTCACCAGCGACTTGCGACTACCAGGTGTCGCCCCAAAAATCTTCACCCGAAAAATAGGTGGCAAACCAGCCGATCGGTGCTCAGCTAATTTCGTCCGCGTCGCTTGTCACCTATTTTTTATATTGGGTGTTTCATCGGCGGTGCTATCTTTGAAAATGAGCCGCCTTGAATATTCAACTGTTTTTTTGCTTTCTTATTTTATTGCAAATGAGTAGAGGTTTTGATTCTTTTATATTCGGGATTGCAGATATTTTGTCGCATGTAAATTTTGGGCGTTCGTTGATGTGATGGCACTGTAAGGGAACACGTATCCGCCGGTCGGCCAACTTTTCTTTGGACTGAGCAAACTAATTTCTATGTTTGTTTGGGGTTTGTTTTACCAACGGGGGAACTGATCCACAGAGCATTCAATGTGCTTAGGGAAAACACATGGCCTTATTTAAGTGGAATGATGACTTCAATCATGTATAATGTTTGAAAATTGACAATTCGCGAGAGGGATCGAGGACCGGTTGGCAATTACCTTCAGTTATGTCAGCACGAAGAATAAGTGTTTTTCTGTCATGTTCATTGGTTAGCGTTCAATTCTATCTCATGTCCCCACGCGAGTCTGGGTCTATTGATGACATTTGGTCCTTGGACAGGCGACGACTGGGTGCTGTTGGCCTTCTGCTGGTGGTGGCAAAGTGAGGGGGTGCGAGCGGATCTGGCCGGGAAGACAATACCGTAAAGACGAATTGTTGTTCGGGGGTTGGCTCCAATGGGACTTTGATTTGACTAGTGTCGATGATCGCGTGTCGATGCGTACTGAAGGTTCGCCGCATCTGTTTTGGTGAATCTAATTTCAAGTTCCGTTATTGGTAACAGACCCGTGCATCGGGTTAACTATCCTCTGTATTTCCCTTCAATGTTCGATATAATCGTTCGTATACGTGTATTTCACAAACAATCCAATAAGGAAAATAGGAAATACTTTCGTTGATTTATAACATCTCGAGCTATCATAACTCTGTCTGTAGTTAGTGTTATCACTCGGTAGTTTGCAACCCAAAAATATATCGTAGGGAAGGAATAGCAAAATTAGTCTAAATAATGTCGCAATAAATAGTGATCCGGCCCATTACGCAGATAAGATTAGCTTTTCTAGGCAATACTCCCACGGTCGGCTGTGTGGGGTTGGAATTGCTTTTGTTTGGTAAACGTGGGATACTCTCGGTGGCCGGCTGCCCAGAGTTTGGAAAGAACTAGAAAAACTCTAGAAAGAGAACTGCGGAGACTCCATTTTGGATCGATTGGATTCGTGTTTAGCTGTCAAAAAACGGATAGAATCGAATATTGCCTATCTTTATAACATAGGACGTGTTGCCGTACAATGCCGGGGCATACGTTGCCAAAAATGCTGTTTTTCTCTCCGCAGTTCTCTTACTAGAGTTTTTCTAGAAAGAACCAAAAACTAAACAAGATCTTCTTTTTCGAGCGATCGTGTTCTCGAAGACTAAATAAACTACTATCTAGTGCTTTGCAGGTCGGATCGCTTGCTTGGAGCGAATCCTAGTCCCTATACCCTTTCAAACCACTAACTCCGCGACACCTATGGGAAAGCCTGATGAACCTTCTGTATAAGATTCCGCATTTTATTCAAACGATCGCCGGGTAAAATCAGCACCGACACGATAGAAACCACGAACAAATTCGTCGCGTGATTGAATATTATTAAAAATATAAGCAGTGCTCCTTATAGCCGGCTATCCGGAGTTCAAGGTGCTCATTTTTCTAATCGTATTAATACAACAAATAAATTTCCCAAATTCTCGGCAGCCGGCTGCCCAGAGCAATTATTACATGATAACGCTATTGACACATTTACTAACAACTCTCCCCTTCCCGTGATACATGTGGAGATGCAGAGGATTCCTCGGTCTCTAGTAGTAACATGTATCGGACTAACATTCCTTCCTTTCCCAGAAGATCTGCATTCGTACGTAGCCGGCGTCGGCATTGATCAGCATGCAGGGATCAGAATAGATTGTACAATGTGGCTCATCATGTTATTCCCAAGCATGTTGTTCCAATGAACATTTTGCAACATAATTTGGTTCTGGTCAATAACGGAGTAGCAACTACGGGCGATCTCTTATGCTTATGCTTAAGCTTAAATTAAATTTGGTTCAAGCAAAACAATGCTGATGTCAGAAACTGACGGCTGAGATTAATTTTAGAACGGAAGTATCAATTGGAGTCAGTGGTAAAGGTCCGGGTTTTTTTCAACTTGTTGAGACTTTTTAAATAATTTTCAATTTTAAATTCGTTGCAAACTCTACATCATTCCAATCCAATTTTGACCACTACGACTGACTTTCATTAAATGAGGTTATTGCGTATCACGTATTGTCCAATGTTCATTTCAAAATCGAAATTTCAGACTCTCCCCGAAAATGTTTCTGGATCCGCCCCTGATTGGAGTATTCTCATGCAGGTATTTTAGACAATATCTATATGATTTGACAGTTAAGGGACCCCGATTAGGAGATCAGTTACATGATTTCATTCCCACAATTTCCGAAACGTCTCCGTTGCGCTTAAAACAATCAGCACATTTAGAAATATACACACAATTATTATTGTAAAATTTAATCAAAGTTGCCAACATCAATAAGTTTTTGCTTCAATCCAGTTAACTTCGGTTTAGGGGGATCTAACCCCCCCCCCCCTCGGCTGCGCCACATTAAGCAATTGAAGAGGAACTGAAAGACAAAACAGTCGTGCTCAGCTGGATCCCAGGGTATACGAGAATAACTGTGAACGAACGAGTGGATGCACTAGCAAAAGTAGCAGGACAAGAAACAGATTTTATCCGTAGAATTCTGAGCGAGGACTCAATCAGATCTTGTAAGACAAATGTCCGTGTGCAATAGGAACACCAGTTGAGAAATAAATCTACGTTCTTGAGGTCAATAGAGCCAAGAACCCTTAAATCGCAAGACAGATTTCCAGCAACAGAGAGAAGAGCAACAAGTCGTCTGCTAGATTAACACATCAGCACCTGTTCAGCAGAGATAGCAGCAATTGTTGGACAAGCGGCGAACAACTCACAGTAGGACATATAGGGGAAACCGAGGAGAGTTGAAACAGAGGAGAGTTCAAACATAGGAGAGTTCAAACAAAGCGATTGGAGATTTTACGTTGAATTTTATTATCTTCCATAATTAGGTTATGTTTTTCTGAAAAAGGGTGTTCCACTACCTTGGATTTGAAGTGGAATGGTAAATCTTTACTACATTCCCTAGAAACTATTGCTATTTCCGCATCGTGCTCCTTGGATCGAATTTCTAATGTTCTCTTGGTATGTCCAATATAAAATTTATTGCAATGTGAACATGATATTTTGTATACCCCCGATTTACTTAGTGTTTTTATCGAATCCCGTAATATACTATAGACTGATACACTGAAGGAGATTACAAATAGTAGTCGGAATACCGGTGCCTGTAAATAGTGAAGTGCAACTATAAAATGTGCCCTTCAATAGAAATGAGAACCTACGCTGGGCAGAGCAAGATATTTTGTTTTTATTTATAGGGTAAAGTGGCCTATGTAGCTTTTAAGTGAAACCACACATGGACATTCTGATAAATATTATTTGTGTGTTAAATTAGCACGATCTTTTTGTGCCGATTGCTGAAGCAAACAGACTCGAATGTTTTATTCTACAACCAACATATTTTTTAAACAAGTGAAACTCTACTTAAAAGTTTTTTGATGTTTTGCTTAGTGTTATACTTAGAAATAAATTGATCGAAAAAGTATGCGCATTGAATATTAACGACGTGAATTTATTCTATTTTGTGATTCAACATTGAATGGCATCGAAATATTCGCCACAATTTTTTTTAATAAATTTTCAAAAAGGTCACTAAAATCGGTTGTCGGCAACCAAACATGGTCGGTTGTCAGCACCCCATTTTTGTGGCAAATGCTCTCAATAACCTAATCAATATGGGTATTTTGGAATGGGCTTTATGTAGATACCAGAGATCGATCTTCGGCATCATTGTGAAAACCAGGAAGGCGACTTCCGGTTTAGCGTTTTACATTTACATGAAGAAAGCCCGCTTGGTCGTGTTTACACCGCTAGGTAGCACTGCATATACCAGATTGTCACGACCACACAATTTGGTGTGGGGGGGAGAGGGTTGAACCCTGCACCCCCCTCTCCCTTTGGCTGACCTCTATCTGATCTGTCTGAAGCTTTGGTAAAAAAAGACTGCCTGAAACTAATTCAATTAGAGTGAATGCGATCCGTCAGTACGTAATATTCGCACTAGTTTTTCACATACACATATCGTGGTTCTGATGAAGAATGATGTTCAAAATGCCTTTCAGGGTTGTTGAAATGAATGAATTTCCTTTTCCCTTTGAATCTTCATGATTATCATTCAAATTTCTTCATTTTTAATGAATTATCTTAGGGTGACGAAAACCGATCACATTTTATTATCATTTTACTAAATTGTTAATAATTTTTTTCAAGTTGACAGAATAAATTAATTTTTTTTATAAGTTATTAGCTAAGGCATCTAGCTTTCCATTGGTTTGTTTATTCTCATATATTGTTGAATTGGAGTAATGTTGTGTGCCAAAAAACAAAAGTATGTCGACAACCGAACACATTCCCCTAACAATAACTTGAAAACAAAAAAAAATAGAAAGGTTCAATGCACCAAGTCAGTATAAAGATCGATCCACGTATTAGTTAGAAATTACGCTTAAAAGCTTCACATCGAAAATACAAGCAAGCGATAATAGAGATCAGCGTTGGAAATCGGAGCAAGCCAATCGTACCAACGACTGACAAACTTAACTCAATTTCCATTCAATGGCATCAAATTTAATTCAATTAAATTATTGATAATGTCAATTTATTGTCTCGTTCCATTCTGCTACCCTCGCGCTTGTTTGTGCGTGGAACAAACTGTGCTGCGAGACTCTGTTCGCCTTTGCTACATTAATTGATTTTTATCGATTGGTACATTCGAACACGAAACAATGTACATAACTTTGAGAACGCGATGGATTCTTTTTGGTGTGTGTTCTTACGGGGAAAGATGCGGTCACGAAACCTCCGTATATAACAATACCATTTAAAGGTATCAACGAGCCATCAGGTACTGAAATCGTTCATTCAACTAACCTAGGATCTATTTTTGAACTATACTTTCCGTATATTGGATCATATAGGGTGCTTCAAATTCAACCATTTCGCAAAAACAGATATATGCAACGGTATTGATAACAATTTTTTTTAAGTTGCTGTCTTTTGAGTAGTATTGCTATGTGGAGGCATTACGGCATTCGGCACCCAATTAAACAATCATTTAAACCAATGCAACACAACAGTTTTGTCTCTTATGTACAAAACTTGTCTTAGAACTCAAACGACACAATTAATGTATAACACATCATTATAAAGTTAGCCCGATGGCTTTAAACAATAAAACAAAAACATTAGTCCGTATTGACTATAGCGAGAATTTTCTCAGAAAATGAATGCTTTTCAGCCACCTAACTATCCAAGCACCATACTTCATGATTCCAATTTCTATAGTTGAAATGTGTCCATGGTTCATTAACCAGAACTAAGCTAGGGTATCGCGTCCCTTTTCACTACATTAATTGTCTCCCTCTATTTCAAGCCGTTGCGTTGGTGAAAACAACGATTATTATTTTTGTTCCATGCATTGGCTCAAATGGTAGGGTGAAAATTGTGACGCTCGATTAGGTTATTCGTTTCCTATAAACATAGGTATTTCATACCACTTTTGTGGTTATACGGTTTGATAGGAACGATATTGAATGGGAACGTATGTCGCCCGAACAATTGACAAAAGTCGACAAGAGTCGAAATATGCAAACTACCTAAGTTGATTTTTAGCCAGGCATTGGTACAGAGGTATAGGTACAAACTTTTTCCATCCCAATATATTGATAATAATTCGGTTACCATAGCGACCATAACCCACGTTTGCCATAAACATTGGTACCATGTTGTTCGATACCTACTAATAAAAGCAGTTACCTCCCAGCCAACTTACTTTCGCTTCGCAGCCGCTGTATGTGAGGGCGAAACAAAAGGAGGAACTTGGTCGCATGAAGGGTGGGTATGTTTTCTAAGGTTCGCGTTTCGAGTGAACGATTTTGAGACGGCATATTTGAGCGCTTCAAATGGTCCACTATGAGCTAAACATCTGAATTCGTCACAAAAATTAACTGTTATTTGCCTTCAAATTAAATCATTAGCTAATTGAGTAGCATCATAATATAAAAATAAAAACAATTCCATATCAATGTGTGAGAAGGGAAAATATTTTTTTTAACTTATGAACGAATATAAATAACTCGATTCTTCAAAATGAGATAGCCTTGGGATTTAATATCCTACCATATCTATCACCTGTGCAATGGAGACTCTTGAACAAATACAACCAGTTCTGATTTTGTTTGTGACAGGTTTTAATCTAGCCCATAGTGCCATCACCCAACGGAAAATGTATGTACTTGGTACTGTTGTTATGCTCGCCTTTTTATGCCTATCATACTCCCGTTCATCGAACTGATAAAATTCGCGGTGTTGTGGCGTTGAAATATTTGATGGTGGCTTAATCGTTGATAGGTGGTTCAATGAATCCATAACCGATTTTAGTTGTTGCTCTACTATTCGTTGTCGGTGAATAATGTGATGGCATGAAAGCACGATTTTAATTTTATGTCGATATTTTGAGCTTATGTTTCATTTAAAATAATTGCTTTACTAACTTTGTGGAGTGACGAAATTGAATGTCGTTGTGCTAACAAAGTTGATTGTGCTAATTGAAAATGGAAGAGATATTAGCTGAAGGATTGTTTTATTAAATTTTAGTATTTAGTAACAAGTACTCAGAATATTGCCAACAATGGAGGAATATTGGGTTCGTCAAGGTTGCGTTAATTACCGCAATCGCATGGGATTCACTGCAACCACTCCTCAAATTTCACCGTACGTTAAGGTGTTTTTACCTAAGGTGCGATGCGGGAAAAGGATTCACCACGTGGTATTGTCTCAACCAAAGTTTCAATTTTCTTGTAATGAAGCACAGATAGCAAATTTTTAGGCCACAGCATTCAGTATCAACGTACAACTCGTACAAATGAACGAATCAAAATATAATTTGACATTCTATAAAAAGTAGCTATTGAGAATTCAACTAAAATTTAAAAGCATATCTAAAAGTGATTGGAACTATAGTTCTAAACTGCTGCAAAATATGCACTTCTCACTCTCGGTGATGAAACTATTGAAATATAAAAAAAATAATGTGCATTCAAGTAGCACTTCTAAGTTGGTGCTGTATCGAACTCCAAAAACGCATTGAAAATCCTATCTTTTAACATTGCTAACAATAAAGGTTTACCAAGAATTTGAAAGATTTTTAGGACATTATCTTAGTAGAATGAGAAGAATAAGTCTTTGATCTTGATAATTACAAATATTTTTTGTTAATTTTCATTAATTTAGTTAATAGTTTTATTTACTTAAAAATCTCATTATAATCGCAATTACGAGGTGAGCGTGAGAACTTGCCTAATACTTACTAATTTCAATGATAGATTTTTTATTTGGTTCCATTGGAGGAAAGGAGAAGGAGGCGTGGGGAAGTAGAATTGGAAGAGTGGGAAAAATATCAGCACAAAAACAAACAGCAAGTAAGTTAAACTCACAAGTAGGTCAACTCGCCTGCGAGTAAGCCTAAAGCTCTTTACCACATTGCACAGTGGTCCAGAATGCGAATTTAGCAGGAATTTTAACTGTTTGCTAAAATTGAATGACTTAGCCTTACATGTTTGGCAAAATTTTTGTACTTTGCAATGCCCTTATTTTTGTTTAAACCGATGCTAGGTAAAATATAACTTTTTAACGGTTTGAGATAGAGATTTACTGTTTTCGACGAAGTTGTAGAGCAACACATTTTAGACAAAAGACATGTAAGCTTTAGCTTGTATATTTTCCATTGCACGAGAAAGTCAAATGTAAACTTTAGGGTGTTCCTTAAAAAAACGGTTTTATTTCTATAACTTTTGAAGTTTTTATTTTACGCTAAAGTACCCTTCGGACAACTTGAAGATTATTTTAGGGTGCATGATTTGCTTTAAAACACCAACTATTTAACTTTTTTCGTTTTAAAGTTATAAGAACTTTTATATAAAAAATATAACTTTTTCAAATAGAATTATCTTCAATTCGGGCACTGAACATTAAATACTGTTGCTTTCATATGAAATAGCATGCTTTGTAGTATAGATCACCAAAAATGACAAATACGATATTTTTTATATCTTGCAATATTTACTCAAAAAATAGTTTATTTTAGTAAAAAGTATATATAACCTTCTAACGAGCGAAGCTAGAGGTTCAATATATTAAGACAAATTATTCTCATTCAAAATATTTGAAAGTATTTCTAAAGTGATCTTATTGAAAAATCAAAACTGCAAAAGTTATACAAAGAAAACCATTTTTTAAGAAACACCCCCAATTTTTTTGGTAAATTTCTTGTAAAATGAAAAGTACACGACATAGAGTTTCAGTGTCTTCGATAAAGTTTTTTAAAATTTCATTCTCTTCCATTTTCTGGAAAACAGCGGAACTCCAAAAATCGAACACCCGCTTTGCCTACCACTTCTACACCGAATACCGAAGAAAACAATAATAGCCCCTCACCACTGAACGTAGAACATTTGTCCAGCTTGCAGCTCTTCAGTGGTACAAAAACTGTTCACAATCGCAGCGAGTACAATCGTCAGTCGAAGTTTTGGCTGTACCTTACTAGTATAGTCAGTCAGGTACTGGAGAATGACATCGAACAATTGGTTTCCGATAGCTTGGGTTTAGATGAAAATCCCGTTGTTGTAAAGCTGGTTCCTCATTGGAAGAATGTTTTGGAGTTACGCTACATATCATTCAAAATTTATATTGGATGGCAGCATAAGAAAAACGCATTGAACGAGTCAACATGGCCTAGAGGGATGCACTTCAGAAAGTTCGAACAACGTTTGTAGGAACCATGGCAGCTGTGAAACAGCTTTTTCGAATGAAACACTCCTATGCTTGTTTATTATTATTATAAGTTTATTTCGTCTCGTCAAACTTGATATATGTTTCTTTGATTTTGTTTAAGTAGTGCCCACATGTAAAATTTGTGGGTGTTACGTGTTATTGAATAAGAGAAAAATGCGTCAGTTGAATTTTTTCAGTACTAACGCAAATATTTTTGAGGAATCGATTTCTGCAGTGTTTTATGAGTACTTAATTTATATTTCCATCATTGGGGCGAAGTGCGGCCTGTTGATGTGTAAATAAATAAATAAATAAACTCTATCTCGAACCAATTTTCTGATATTAAAAAGTTTAGAACCACCCTACCAACTATTTGAAATAATAGAAAAGTATTGTAAAGTGCAATATTTTATCATGAAAACGAAACTACATTTTTTATATTGTTCACCGCGAAAGTAATTAAAACATATTACAAAATGAATTCATGGAAAACCAAATTTTTAATATAACTTTTTCTGTTTTCATTTTTTTCCAACCTATCCTTCAGATGTTTTTCAGAGTTTTTGAAGACGAAGATTGTCTTCTAATACATCTAAACTATAGCTTTTATTGTTCAGAAGATATAAGTACTTAATAGTTAAAAAAAAATTTAAATAAATTTTATGATTTTTTTTAAAAATATCGTATTCGCCATTTTTTGCTCAATTATAACTCTAATCATGACTTTATTTATAGTTCAAAAAGAATTATCTTTTATTTGACCCAAATAAGCGATATTGTTATTCTAGACAACCCCATTTTTGGCGAAAAAGTGCTCATAACTTTTCAGCGAAAATACTGATATATAGTGCCATGACAAAAAAATATTCGCCTTGAAACAATCTAAAAGTTGTCTGAAGACTACTTCAGTTTAAAATTAATACAACAAAAGTTATTCGAATAAAACTGTATTTCGAAGAAACACCGTAAGCTCCAACTTTAAATTTGTTGTAAAATAAAAAGTATGACAGATAGAGCTTACATGTCTTCAGTAAACTTTTTCAAAATTTGTCGTTCTACAACTTCGCTGAAGGTCGTTTGGCTCTAGCTAGAATGATTAAAAAGTAACTTGTTTGATCTTGGTAAAATTAGAACCCCCCTGTTGTTGTTTTAACAAAAAGAGGGGGATCATAACCTACGAAAACTTCTCCAAAGACTTGATAAGGTTAAGTTGTTTAGTTTTAGTAAAATCTCAAAATTCCTGCTAAATTTGCATTCTGGACCACTGTGCATTGGATAAGAAACTAGTATGTCTCTGAGTTTCAGTCGTCCAAACATGGTGTCATCTATGTAAGGACAGCCGAAAACTCTAAATCGCAATTGAGCTACTGCTGGACAGTTGCATAGCAGATGATATGAGGTTCCGTAGTCGGATTCACAAAGATTACATAAAAAGACGCAGCGCGCTGAATAGTTGCCATGTGATAATTCAGTTTGCAGTGGCCGGTTTTTCGAAATCGTTGGGCACGGTTGCTCTAGAAACGCCTTTGTTTGACGACACGTTTGTAGATTGGGCTCGGACGAAGCCCAGGATCGTATTATTCCCCTTATCCAACTTGTCGAAATTGATAGGGCGGGCTCAGGACCAACGAAGTCAATCGCTGAACCTGCCCTAGCTAATTCGTCAGCCTATTCATTTCCAGTAATAGTAGAATGTCCGGGAACCCAGACAAGGTTGATAGTGTTGACAATGCTTAGTTCTTCGATTTGGGTTCGATGCGCGATCACTAGCTTAAACCGTGAATTATCTGAGCCTGACTATCGGAGCAGATGTTTATAACTTGGCTGGACAAGCTCAATTGAAGGGCCGATTGTACCCCGCACATAATCGCAAAGATTTCTGCTTGGAATACAGTACAGTATCTACCTAGTGAGTGAGATTGTTCCAATCTTATTTCACGGAAGTAGACGCCAGCACCAGCACGTTCATCCATTAGAGAATTGTTACCTGTTGTCTGTTACCCACTTGCGTTTGTTGTTGTCTTTCCATATAGCCAGACAACCACTTCTCTTGAGAGGGAATCTTCACATGGAACGCCCTGTAAGGAAAACTACATGTGAGTGTAATATCGCTGGGAGCAAGAATATCTTCACGCCATGTAACCATTTGTGAATACAATCGTGTATGACTGGTAGCAAGATCAACATGGTTACTGTTCCAAAGCCCAGTAACCTACAGTCTGTATGCACATGATAGTGCTTCTTGTTTGATGTGTACGTGTAATGGTTTGATATTTAGAAGTGCCTCAAGAGCAGCAGTCGGAGTTGTGGTGAAAGCACCAGTCAACGCCATGAGCGCCATTCTCTGCAGAAGTTTAGCTTTGACTGAACTGTCATCACCTCTCCCCTCTGCCACCACACAAGGCATCCGTATGACAGTATTGGACGTACAATTGTCGTGTAAATCCAATAGATGTATTTAGGTTTGAGACCCCAGGTCTTTTCAAAAGTTCGTCTGCAATGCCATGTTGAATTTTGAGCAGTGGATATTCAACTAAGCTAACGTTCCTGATGATGATCGATTATCCGTTCCAAAGCTTTCAGAAGAAAAGAACTTAAGTTAATAGGCCTAAGACTCTTTGCTTCTTCATAGCTTGAGCGCCCCCCTTTGGGAATAAATCTAACAGTTATTTCACGTCATGCTTTCGGGATATACCCGGTAGCTAGGCTGGAAAGCATAATCTTTTTTAAGACATGTTTGAGAATATCTAATCTCTTTTGCTGTAGCACGGGAAGTATTCCATCTTTTCCGTGTGATTCGTATGGAGCAAAGCTATCAACCGCCCACTTGACCGATTCAGTGGTAACCAATGTGCGTACTAACGCCTACGAGTCCGAATCAGTCATTAAGTCCTCGGCACGGAACCACACCTTGACTTAGGGACTCCCACTTTCAGTCGCCTCCTACGACATGGGAGCAGGAACAAAGTGGCTCAATTCTTGGCCAGATACCACACGGCCGAATAAAATAAATCGAAATTGTTCAGTTAGATTTTATGTCACAATTTGGATTATGTTACAATCAGGATACGAACCAACTTATCACAAAGAGTACCTTCAAAAACATCGACTACCTCTTTTAGTCAAGACTGTGGTTCTTGTTTTTTTGTCTAAACTGTCATCGTGCCGTTATGCAAAATCAATTTTAGAGTTGTATAGAGTCATCAAGATAAAATTTGTGCTCAAACACTGCAATACGCCAAACTGCTAGGAACTTCAGTTAATAGAAAGATACTGGGCAATTTCGAAGCTGCTGCTAACAAATCAGATCAGCTAAAAATAAAATGAAAGTGTAATGAGAGTAAAAGAAAGCTGAGAGAGAAGTGCATATGCCGAGGATTCGTTTGTCTGTTCCAATGGACCATGCGTGATAATAGGGCTGACATAACACAAGAACAATCGCCGAAAACCAAGCAAGAATATACCAATAATATTCAATTTTTAAAAATCAACCTCAATTAAGATCTCAACACAAATATGTCTTTAAACGAATGAATTAAAAAAAATCTTATTTTTAAGTTATAAAAGTTTCTAACATATTTAATATGAGCAGTGCTACGTTCCTGATGTGATGGAACTGGACATAATGTGGCTTCGGAAAAGCCACATCTTGTTTTTTTCAATAAATATACCACTTCGCTAACAGAAGTCTTTGAAATCAATTAATATTGCCTTGGTGAGTCCACTTCAGAGAATTTATAATCAGGATGATTCGTTTTCAAAGCTTGGCGGTTCTTGCTACAAAATAGGAAATAACAATTCTTTCGTTGTTGGAGTGCCTGTCGCCGTTTGACATTAATCTGGTTTAATCAAAACTGAAATCACAAGCTCAGCGCTGCGGACAGCTACTATGATTTTAGGTGCCTATCATCGCGGGACCCCTAAAATACCGGGGCCCCTGTCCCACGCCCAGTGTGCCCATGCGTAAAGCTTGCACCTAACCGGCCGAAAGTGGTTTGAGCCCAAACCCCATGTAATGTGGAATGTAAAAAATCGAGTAAAGGCGGGTGATTCCCCAAACATCGTACGTCCCGTGGTCCAGCAATTATTAATAGTTTAGTTTCCTCACTACCATGTAATTTATACGAATGGATCAAAAAGTTGTGATACAGCTTTTTCAGGAAGGCTGGCAGAAATCCGTTGGCCTCCCATCGTAATGCAGTATTTTCTCCGCGAAGGCTTTCGTGCCAAAGACAGCAGTAGCCAACCTAATACCGCCAAATTGGTCCCTTATTTTATCAGACTCGGCCAGCTGTTAGTTGGCAATTGAAGTTGGATCATCTAAGCACCCGTGGATTCAAGAGATCGAGTACTTGGTGCGATACAAACCGGCCATGTTCTGCTGGATCCCTGGTCATGCATGTATACACGGAAATGAAGAAGCAGATAGGCTTGCTACTGAAAGCAGAAATAGTTCTCCATTGGATATCCCCATCCCGACCGCAGATGCAAGAAGATACGCGAAATCGAGGATTAGACTCCATTGGGAAAGCGTATGGACATCGCTTAGAGATGTGAAACTGAGGGAAGTGAAAAACGAGGTAGAAAGATGGAATAATCAAAATAATATGGCTAACCAGCGTGTTTTAACACGATTGCGTATAGGTCACACTAGAATAACCCACGAGATTCTTCCAACAAAATCTTCGCCTCCCATGTGTGAAAGTTGTGGTGTTACTGCAGGTGTGCGCCACATAGTATTCAAATGCAGTGTTATGGCAGCAACAATTATATAGGAAAAAGTGAGGGGAACTGGGGGTAAGACGGACATATTAAGGATAGATTGAAAAATAACATTGTAAGAGAATGTTTATATCAACATGTAATACTCTATGTTGTAGCTCCATATGTTGGCTTTCGAGTGCCCAGAGGGATTGTGTTACAAAAATCAATAAGTATCATTTTTTAAAGAACTGAATAACGAAGAAATATCTTCACCTTTCCCAGTCTACGGGTGAAACGGACATATGGTGGGGGTAAGACGGACATGTTGCAGAAAGGATGATCACAATACAAAATATTAAAATTTACTGTTTCTAGCGAAGGTTTGGAATGGATTGTAGTTCTTTTTAACATATACGTTCAAATCGAGGTGAAAAATAACGTTTTGGGGTTCGATTTAGAGTTGAAGCAAAATTTTCTAATATCGTTTATGCCGTTGCCATAAAGAGAGCTATATAATCAGTTCAAATGATCAGTCAGAATCACTTATACGAAACTGAAAGGTTATATATTAAATGCGTGATTGGAAACATCAGTTTCTCGATTACACACAGCCGTAGTATGGGATTACACACAGCCGTAGTAATGGTATGCACAAAATCGTGTACCATTTCCAGGTTCTAGGATTTCGGTACTTAGTCTCGGTCACATTAACGCACATCCTGCA
The DNA here is from genome assembly GCF_030247195.1 of Topomyia yanbarensis. Lineage (NCBI taxonomy): Eukaryota > Metazoa > Arthropoda > Insecta > Diptera > Culicidae > Topomyia > Topomyia yanbarensis. The sequence continues at coordinate 323,058,242 of NC_080671.1, read as the reverse complement.
GTCTACTGCATGCGAGACTTCAGTTAACTGGATGGTTCTCCACGTTTGATTGCTAGAATTTTGTTTCTACACGCGAGACATTCATATAAGGACGAATCAATAGAATCAATCAAGAATGTTCATCTTGCCCCACCAGTACACATATTTTTTAAACGTTTGTACTCATTCATGCATAAATAAACTTACCTGTTATTTTCGATGAAGATGTCACTTAAGAGTTACTTTGTCGAAATAAAGGAAAAAATCAGCGAATGAATTGATTTTTTCGTCGATGAACCTTAAAATCGGAATCTTTAAAATTACATCCGCACGAAACTGCACTACTGATTATCAGTATTTCTCGAGTACACCGGATTCTGTTTTTGCACGCACTTTTTTGCACGGATTTTTTTTGCACGACTTTTTTTGCACGGTTTTGCAGAATAACACGATTTTTATGTATAAAATACCTATTTCGATATACCAGTTTAATGATTTGATCATCCCGTGAAAAAAAAACCGTGCAAAAAAAATCCGTGCTATTTCGAGAAACCGTGTAAAAAAAATCCGTGTTATTTCGAGAAACCGTGCAAAAAAAATCCGTGTTATTTCAAGAAACCGTGTAAAAAAAATCCGTGTTATTTCGAGAAACCGTGCAAAAAAAATCCGTGGTATTTTGAGAAACCGTGCAAAAAAAATCCGTGTTATTTCGAGAAACCGTGCAAAAAAAATATTTTTTTTTAATAGGCATTTAGTAACGGCAGCTGAAAATTAATGGCATTGGATATTTGCAATACAAATGGGGATGATCTGCCAATGTGTAAAAATCACGGATTTTTCAATTTTAGGAAAAGAGTTGTTAATCAAAATTCAAGTTATGGTAGTTGAAAATCAATAATGTTGGGCTATGGTTTGTATAGGATTGTATGCTTTTTAGATATCATCAAATAATATTCCGGTTCATATATCACATCGCATTGGCCATGGAGCAATTGGTATTTGGCCAAGTTCCCCCGGGTAGTGCCACTACACAAAGTATATTAATTTTGCTTGTTCAGTTTGATAAGCTAGAAACTGATAGCGGAGATTTTAATATGCAGGGATACGCAATACGTATTGTTTGGTCTGAGTAGATAACGACTGATGTTTCTTTTTATCAACCAATTAGTGATCTCTGATTAAATAGAGCTTTCAAAAAGTTAGGAACAGGCACAAGTCTATTTTTTTACTGAGATGGGACAAGTTGGTGCTGGACCTGTGGCCTTCGTCTGGTATGATCCATTCTCGTTGGTACGGATGTGTTCATGACTGGTTTGTAGATGAGTGGTCCTACTTACAAGCGAATTGATCACTTCGCTTGGGTGGAGATATATGTGACTTCAGCTAGCTGTCGAGCTTGGATATGTTAGCTGGTTCCAAGAAGATGTGCAGGACTGGCACCTACGAGAATGTTGATTGTTTCACTCGAGCTTTGGTTCTTGAAAATAACAAATCGCTTCTTCGGTGTGATATGCTCGAGTTGAATGCTCAGTGGTTGAAATGTGTTTGGAGGATTGGTGGTCTCCGAGAGCAGATGCGAATAACTCTGAAGTATCCAATAAAGGGAGATTGTATCTGTGGAACTGAAAAATATTGTCACTATTCTAGCATATTTTCCTAATGTATTGTACATCATAACAACTACCAATATCGACTATTTAGAACAGAGATTTTCAAATTCTGTTATAAGATCGAGAAGAAATATAGCACAGTTGTAGTGAATAAAGTATTTGCGAATAAGGGCCAATACTGCTGGCATCTTTTATCATATTTATTAATAGTCGATTGATCCGCTTCAGACCTAGGAGACGAAAGAAAAGAATAGAAACAAAGGCGGTTCTAATTCTAAATTGGTTTAGTATAGATATAGACGACTCAAACGCACTGGCAGGAGAATATTTTTTAGAAGTAGACAAATTAGAGGACATCACACTTTTTGAGACACACATGCACAAAACTTTATCGTCCTCCTGAAGATCGGTGTTTAATTGGCAGATAGTCGCAATTTCGTACGATTTTGCAAAGTTTGCCTCGCGGGACGGACCGATATCCACCAAGGCATAGGTTGCAGTCGTTAAAAAAACTAGATTCACTAAGTGAAAAATAGCGAATTTTTCAACTTCAACTATATAGAATTTTTAATCAAACATTGCAAAATGGCAAATGCTGCCTCTTTCCAGGAAAGAGTATTTAATTAAGTAAAAGCCAATCAATAGGCCGTTGAAAATTGACAATTTCTGACATTTCAATTGCGCAAGAGTCTTTGCATCAAAATGATTTTTTTACTTTTCATGGAAATTCTTTTAATGAGAAGATAACCATTTACATGAAAAAATCGCAAAAAAATAAAATTTTGATATTGTTGTCCCAGAATCGAACAATGTTGTGTTTCTGAAGGGTATGTGTGATAGTGCATAAGCTTGTTAGTGCTAACGGCCAAATCGTACGTTTATCAGCTGAAGAATAGCTTAGTTTGCGGATAAATATTCGGATAATTATCCAGCTAAATCCCGCGAAGTGGTGAAATATAAAGTTCAATCCATAAAGTGCCTTTGCAGACGAAAAATTGCACTGATTTTAATTCACCCGACGCTGTATTCATCGGTGTGTGCCCTTCAGTTTTTTCATCTTTGCTTTTTACGGTGTTTACCGATTGTCATTGCATCCAAATGTCTCAAAACACAAAAGTTGTGACACGTTCTGGTTCGACATCGTCTCTAAATATGATTGGCTCGCTAGCTAAACGATCTCGTGAAGATGTTTCAAAAAATGATGACGGAGGAATTACAAGCCTGGACGAATTATGGAGCAAAATGCAGACAATGTTATCTACCACTAGCGAAAGAATCGAGGCGAAAATTGAAAGCTGTAATGCTGCACTGGAGAAACGGATCTCATGTTTTTGAACTCCAGCAATCTGAACTGTAACATTAAAAAAGATACATGTCTTACGTTACAAGGTATTCAATAAATAAATAAATGTTTCTTACCAAACTGTATATGACCGCATACTGTTCGAAAGGTCTAGTTTTCTTCGTTCAAAAAATGTTACTAAACCGAAAATCGGCTGAAAATGACAACGTAGCTAGTTTTGTTGTGGCAAAGGTCCCAAAAAATGTTTGTTTGCTTCAAATTTTCGTGTGTACATTACTTTGTATCGCATTTGTTATACTAGTTCATTTTAAAAGTTTAAAATCACTGTAGCACAGTGTAATCTACAAAAAGTTAACAAACTCTAAATAGTTGAAACATTTTACCATTTTAACTATTGCTTTTCAAAGGACAATAATTTCTTTTAACGAATAAAAAAAACTTACATTTTTCTAAAAAAAAACCTCGAAAAATTAAAAAACTTCTACTGGGCACATTGACAGCCCCCTTGTGCATTTAAAATGTCCAACAGTATTCATTGTTAAATACCATTAGAAAATAGCTGTTAAATAAAAAAAATTCAGATTTTTTTTACACGGTTTCTCAAAATAGCACGGATTTTTTTTACACGGTTTCTCAAAATAACACGGATTTTTTTTGCACGGTTTCTCAAAATAGCACGGATTTTTTTTGCACGGTTTCTCGAAATAGCACGGATTTTTTTTGCACGGTTTCTCTAAATAGCACGGATTTTTTTTACACGGTTTCTCGAAATAACACGGATTTTTTTTACACGGTTTTTTTTTGCACGGAACGCATCCCCCGTGCAAAAAAAGAATTTGGTGTACTTTTTTCAAATGGACGTAAGTAACATTGAGAGCCTCTCTTTGTTTACTTTCTCTTTCGTTTATTACGACGTCATTACAACACTTTGTACTAATTTTCCAGTACATATCGAAAGCCGACGGTTTTTACTACAATATTATGCAAAGAGTGGAGCAGTAAATGTTGAAATGGCCGAGTAATGAACAGAAGAGAAAGACCTCAAAGAGAATCTCTCATTGTTACTTACGTCCATTTGAAAAAGTACTCGAGATTTATTTAAATTGTACATGTTTAGCAGTATTCAAGGCCTACTAAGTGATTCATAATTCAAGGTTACTCATAATGATAGGGTATACATACAATACGATTGAAGTTTTAATGTTATATCCCTAAAATAACCATGTGTCCGTCTTACCCCACCTGTCCGTCTTACCCACAGTTCCCCTACATACAAATGAAAACAAAAATGGTTAATGATTTTGGAATGTCACTTGCTTGTAAATGGACTAGAAATATTGTTTGGGGACGGGCATATCGTTGTTTGTAAATCGATTGCCTTGTACGCAGCTCACCTGGGTTCGATTTCCAACTCCGCACATAGGGTTAGAGATTTTCCCAAAAGTGATTTCTCTAACCCGAAAAGAGTTCAATGACCCTACGGCAGTGTTTCAAATAAAGCACACATTTCACACCAAGGACCCTGTTTCCAAAGGAACGGTGGAAACCAATCATTGTTATACACGTTTCTGGGAGTGAGTAAAAAAATCAAAGCAATCCACTCCTGGTTTTGGCTACTCCTGTCCACTCCGGTTTATGATTCTTGTTCTGTAGCCGCATATAAACCGAATTTATTTTCAGACTAACTTGCTAACAGGTCTTCAGGATTTATACGTTTAATTTCTTAACCCATTCATGCCCATGTTGTTTGTGGACAACAACGTTTTAAAGCAGCTATAACTTTTGATTGAGGCTAGATTTGCTCACAAAAACTAGTAATGCTAATAAATGTGACTATTGGCTTTCATTTGAGTATGAACAGTTACAAGGATCAGCTCTAGAACTGAAGTTATTGCAATTAGTCTGATTGAACTCAGATGGAGTAGTGCTGCCAGGGACAGTTTACGTTGACGACGGAAAATGAATTTTTCATATAGCTTTGTTAAGTTGCAATATTAGTGAAAACTGATAAAACTTATCAGTTTAGATTATTTTTGGCTATGTTTTCCACGCAGTTGGACTATTGTAAATATTCTAGGCGAATTGTAGTGAGCATTGGAAGGTAAAAATTGGGCAGCTTCTAGTACTGCCATGGAAGGACCTACCTTTATGAAAAAAGGTTTTTCGAGTTTTTTGACCTCGCCGTTCTCAAGAAAAAATAGTTTTGAAACCCTGTATGTTGGGCATGAAAGGGTTAATTATCCCAGCAAAATGTATATATTGAAGCAAGTCATTTGTTTTCAATTAAATTTTCTTTAACAAATATATGATTATAACAATAATCACGGGGAAACATATCTCAAATCCGGTGTAAAAATATTTCTGCTAGAGTGATGAAATCCAAAAGTTCAAATGCACAATGGAAGGATGCAAAACAGGTGTACTATTTATTACTGTAATAGCCGTGAACGCTAACCATTGAATGCTGACCTTCGAGGTCTATCGAAAAGAAGGTTTCGCCACGAACTGTACCAAGGTTCTGTTTTGCTTTTGTGCTTGATAAAATGAAAATTGAAAATCTAAACTGGGTTCGGGCGGTTAAACTGCAATTATAATCTAGTTACCTGTTTTAACTCCTTGGCGGCTTTCACTCCTCAGGAGCCAAAAAACCATCAGCGATGAAATCATGGATTTGAATGATTTGTCAAACTATGGTTTTATCAACGCATGCTGATTGGAGTGATTTTTGAAACATTGCCCTACGCTTAAAACCTCTATAATCAAAAATAAAAAAATATTGTTTAAATCACTATTTATTCATATTTGTCGGTTCACTCATTGAGCCCAAAATGTGTATGATGAATATCATAAATTAAACCAATTCTTTCAAATACAGAAAATGTACAGTTGAGTACCACTGTTTGTTATTGAGAACCCAAGTTTGTTTACATAACATAAAAGATAATATAAAAATATATTTCTTTATACTTACTATAATAACTGCACTATCATTCACGTTGCCATAATTGTACTGCAAATAAATGAACTCTGTTTTTGTAGGGATTGAAAAGATTTCTTTATAGAATAACAATTGTTTTTTCGGTTTTACCGTGTTATGTTCTGTTATTTCTTTTCCTGCGTACTAGTAGAATGTCATTAATCTCACATACACATTTACACTTAGCCCACAATTTTATCGAGCACTTCGATATTCTTTGACTTTGTAATACGAGAATTGCATATCACACTAAGCAGCACAGGAGGAGTCACCCCACAAGTGTCCAAAACCTACACTGGACCGAAGAAACTGACTCTTTTAGCGTCAATTTATCAATTTTCCCGGTAATACCACTAAGTCAAAATGCTCCCGGTTTCGATACTTTAACACCTTTGAAAGTTTTTCCAAATCACGGCTCTTCAAAAACATTCAAAACATATTTTTGCTCTGGTATACCCAAAACATCGCTTATCACTACATTTCCTAATCTAATGATATGTATCAATGTTACACTTTCCACCGTCTTAGTGGTTGCACTTATTTTCGTAATTAATGATATGTATCGGTTGCCGAAAATGGTACAATTTCCAAATTGCTTCCGAAGCCCGCTGTCATGTACACAGTTTTCAGTTATATGCATGTGGTACGAGCATAGAAATTGAGTGATAAAATGGATGAAAGATTGCGCGCAGGCTCCGTACGAGTCCGCAAACGTCAACTACCGACTGACACCGGGATAGTCTGTATAAACTCCGTGTGACTTGTTATCAATTCCACCCTCGCAAACTGGATAAATGGGGGATGCATCCATATCAGCGAGATTTTTCTCAAAGGGCGCATGTCGTGCTGTAACAAGCTTACTAGTATTGTTTGACCATGGTGTTATGGTTTAATGATTTCATTATTTTATGCGGAGATCGAGTCGTTTCAAAAAGTGTGAAAAGGGTTCGCAGCGCAAATAACCACTGCTCTAAATGGCCTGCGTTAAGCCAAACCGAGCTAAGCGCCATATTTTTTTTCGCGTATTTTTCGTACCAAAATTAATTTTTCGATAACTTATCATTTACATAGAAAGTTAAAGAACACTGGCTTGCTTTCGTTTGCTATTTGGGTTCCCAAAACATAACAGATATTAGAGTTCCTGGTGCTACATTGGATGCTGGAGCGATTTTAGATAAAGTACCTCAAAATGGCGCTTGGTCCTCTTTGGCTTAACACAGGCCAAATAGTGTACGAAAAACTAGGAAAACTTTCAAAGAACCAGATCAATCAATTAGAAAAAAGATCGAAACAATTTAGATACATGCTAGAAAACATCATTGATTATTTTTTATTTTTTCGCGAATTGTTCTGTGAAAACGCATTGTCTTTCATCCTCAGTACAGCACATTTAATCAATGTAAACAATTGTCAAGTGAGTTTTTTCTTCCGTAAAATTTAATGCTCGAAACGAATTTTGTATTAGTTTTTCGATATTTTTTGCTTCGAAAAAAAATACGGACATCAACATAAAACATACGCTTGGAGGCACAATAGCTCAGCCGTTTGGGAGCACTATTGATCACTACTACACTGGAGCTGGAGACCTGATTTTATCAGCACCCGATTTTATCTGCACCCGATTTTATCAGCCCCCGATTTTACCTACCCCTGATTTTATCAGCTTGTTGACCCGATTTTATCAGCTCCATATGAAAATTGATAGTTGGCAGTTTGATGGGCTCTAGCAGACGAACCAAGTTGAATTCTTTCTTGGGTATATATTTCTTATGATAGAGAACCTAAAAATACAAAAATAAAAATAATTTTTTTTTTTAATTTTGCGCTGTCAGACCCCCTTAAGGTTGCACAGAGAATGCGCAAAATTCGCAAACGAAAAAAGCAGTTTTTTTCCACACCGTATGTCAGATCTTCATAAAAATCAATCAGCAGTACTGTAACAACATTCTACATACGCTGATTGATTTTTATGAAGATCTGACATACGGTGTGGAAAAAAACTGCTTTTTTCGTTTGCGAATTTTGCGCATTCTCTGTGGAACCTTAAGGAGAACTTCAAGTAAATAATCAGAAAAGGTTGCGAGGCTATATCTAGGGACCAAGGAAGAATATTTTAAGAGCTTCGGTTTATTAAAAAGACAGAAAAATATATGTCCCGATTTTATCAATGTCCCTGTTTTATCAGTCTAAAATTCGCCAAGGGACTGATGAAAACGGGTTTTCACTGTATAATTTAAATTTTAATTATTTGGACTGGAAAATGGTGCGTGATTTTGTGCGAAATACGCTAAAACTAAGTGGAGAGTACATAAAGATCGCAATAGCAGCTGTTCAAGATGGTGCCAGTATTCCATCAGCCTCTAAACAATTCAAAGTTCCATTCGTTTTCAAGCGCTCAGTCGAGACAGAAGCATTTTATTGCCAGTCCTTGCAGTCTATAGCGACAAAGAATAGTGCTAATCCGCGACTTTGCACACTCTCCGCCTCGTCGAGGTTTCAGTATTTTTTCCCATCTTTTGTGTTTCTCTTTGGGAGTACCGTTAGCCGGCCAGTGAAGCAGTGTTCTTCTAGTAAGTCGTCTGGATACCCTTACATACACAAGTTAAGTATTATTTTATGTTTCCCCTTCTTGGTTCTCTTACTAACGTACACTAGGCGATAGACCCGTGCAAAAATGGCTTCCCCTCACGGCGGTTCATCTTAAGGTGAGATGGTCGTCGAAACAAAATCGGCTCGCCGGCTCAAAGTATATCCAAGCTCGGCCACCGGACCCTTTGTCATCTTTTTTCGGACCAAAGTCAAAAAGTGTTTGAATCTATTGCAGATTTCTCGAGTTCTGACGGATCGATATTCGGCACTGACAGAAATATCTAAAATTCGTCCTACTAAGCTTCGGGTGGTGGTAAACAGTTTAAATCAGGCAAATGATATTGCTGGCTACGGGCACTTTACGAAGGAGTACAGGGTGTATATTCCAGCTAACAGGGTTGAAGTCTGCGAGGTAGTCTCCGATTCTTGTCTGAGTTGCGAGGACCTGCTGAAATATGGCCAGTCCTTTTCAAAAACCCCATTCATAAACCTTTGAAGATACTGGAGTGCAAACGTTTGCATTCAGCATCAGTCGCAGCTGCCGGGAGAAAATATACGTCAACTAAGAATCTTAGCGGGTTACCTTTGCCGGATCTACTCTACCCAACTACCTCCTCTTTGACAAGGTTCGTCTACCTGTTCGCCTCCTTGTGCCGCATGAGCTGTACTAATTGGGACACACAACCTCCCATTCTAGCAATAAGGCCCGTTGCGGGAAATGCGGTGGGAATCATGCCGATGATTCCTATGGAAGAGATGTCGAAAAGTGTCTCTACTGTGGGGAAAACCCACATGATCTCCCGGCATGTCCCGCGTACAAATAGCGCGAGGAGAATCTCAAGCATTCTCTTCAGGGACGCTCTAAGCAATCTTTTGCAGAAATGCTTAAGATAGCTATGCCACCTGCCTCTACGAACATCTATACCAACTTGTCTACTGACGAAGGCGACTGTGATGAACCCCAGGAGAGCTGTGCCTTGAAACAATAGAAAAAGAAGGAACATTTCCTCCCCCGAGCTCCGTTGTAAAGGTCAGAAGGTGTCTCTTCTAGGTCCCCCAAAAATCACTACACGAGGAAGTACTGGTGCAAAACTGAAGCAAATCGCTCCCGGACTCAGGAACCTGAGCTCAGAAAAGGAGTTCCCAGCACTTCCAGGAACATCAAAAACCCCAAGTGTTCCCATATCTCAGCCAAAGTCAGAAACCAGCGCTGACTTGATAAATTTCTCTGACATTGTGGACCGCATTTTTACAGTACTAAATATTTCTGACCCTCTTAAAAGCATCTTGATAAGCTTTTTCTCCGCAGTAAAACATGTTTGATGCAGTTCACTGCGAAATGGCCCCTCCTTTCAGCGATTGTATCCTTCCATGGCAAATTCATCGAACGAGGTCACGGATTTACAGTGGAATTGCAGAAGCATTATCCCGAAAATCAATTCCTTTAAAATCTAACTAAATAACTTGAAATGCAAACAAGTTATTTGAACTATGCGAGACATGGCTTACTTAAGAAATAGACCTACACTTCTACGATTTTAACATTATTCGCTTGGATCGAGAAGACTCTTACGGGGAAGTACTTTTGGGGATCAAAAAGTGCTATTCATTCAATCGATTTTACCTCTCCTCGACATCAGGTATTGAAGTTGTCGCTTGCCAAACCAGAATTAAAGGTAAAAACCTTTACATTGCTTCCACCTACATCCCCCTTAGAGCCTCAGTTTGCCACCGACGGCTTTGCGATTTTGCGGAACTCCTCCCCACACCGATGCTAGTTTTAGGTGACTTCAACTCCCACGGTACGGCATTGGGTTGCCTTCATGACGATAATCGATCTACCTCAATTCATGAGCTTTGCGACAACTTCAATATGACCATTTTGAACACGGGTGAAATGACACGGATTCCTGTCCCTCCAGCGAGTCAGAGTGCCTTAGATCTGTCTCTCTGCTCGACATCGCTGCGGTTAGATTGCATGTGGAAGGTAGTCTCTGCTCCCCGCGGCAGCGACCAATCGTAATTAATATTGCTAACGATTCAAGGCCGCCGAATACAATCAATGTTTCGTATGACCTCACACGAAATATTGATTGGAAGAGCTACGCATCCGCGATAGTCGGAAAAGTAGAATCGACACAAGAGCTTCCTCCGGAGGAAGAGTACGGGTTCCTGGCTGGCGTGATTCTCGATACCGCGATTCAACCTCAGACTAAACGCATACCAGACGCGAACTCTCGCGGGCGTCCTCCCAATCCCTGCCCAGCAAACCAGCAATCGTATATGAAAGTTTACAATAAATTACAAATAATGACAGACTAAATCAAAATTACAAATAGTGCAAGCAAAAATTATGTTTTGTTGAAAAAGTTCACATAAAATGCAAATTTATGATCGAAATACAATGTTGGCTTGAAGTTATTTATTAGTCCACTACAACTTCAAACAAAATTGTAAATCCTGAATATTAATGACAAATTTGAAACATTGAATAAGAATCCATTTGCAATTTGATTAAACTTCACAATCGTTCAAAAAATGATCACCTCTTTATAGCTCTTCACAAATTCTCTGCTAAACTCGTTCAATATTTGAGCAATAAAAATGTACGCATTACTTATTAACTCTCCGGAAGTCGCGCAAATGGCCCATCGAGCGAGCAGCCGCTGGTGCGCTAAGACGATTTCGCTAGATTTTCAGAGCACTAGGGCGACTTCCGGAAAGTTAAAAAATGGCTTGTGTAAAGAATGTCGGTTGTGATTTGACAGGTATAGAAGGTATCATTGGAGTACCATATTTAGATTGGATTATGGTTTTTTTTATTCAAATCGTTTATTTGATAAGGCACGTTGCGTTAGCTTAAAGGTGCCAATTTTGTTTTGTTTTACATTTTAAATTGCTTAAAACTAGGGGATTACATATTGATTTTTTTAAAATGAAACTAATGCGATTTTATAGCTATCTTATATATCTACACAAGGGGATAATATTATTTTCGTAAGATTAGGGGGGTCATTTAGTTTTTGTGGCAATATGGTTTGACAATTTTATCAGTGAGATTATTGGAGCAAATAATGTTTAACTAAGGGGGACAATTTTTTACGACTAACTTAAAACTAGGAATAACTAGAGGGCATGATTGAATTTTGTAAAGATTCGTAATTATAGTTATTTTTTTTGGGTAGTAGAGTTGGGCATTTTCAACGAGATTATATAATATAATAGTTAAAACTAGAAGAGACAAGAAGAGCTAAATGCATCGTGATGATATTGGGGGGGGGGGGGTAGTGGTGTTACTTCTGGGTATAAGAGTCAGGGGAGGGAGGGAAGACAAAGATGGCAGGGAGAGAAAATTATTTCAGTTTCAGGCATCGTGAGATCAACGGATGGATTACAAACTCGGGTGGCCTTCATCAGGGGAATCATGTACTGGGACGCCGGGTGGTCCTGCTCAAGATGGCAGGGGTTTTTCCAGACGATTTCGTAGTACGGCTCAGATGTGGATCGGCTACATTTCGAGTTAAGCGTGTTATGTTCGTGCCGTAGGTCCCGTGTTTGTTAGCTCATTCGATACAGATGCTTTGATACAGGTGGAAGAGGGTTCTGAGAATGATAAGGAAAATAAGAAGGGGCAGTTAGACTTGTATATTGATGGTTTTCACAAAGGTGTATATAAGGGACATATAGAGGACATCGCGGCTTGCCAGCACATCTCGAACCGGGACGTTGGTTGGTCTTCCTCGGGCCCGCAGGGTGTCCATTAGCCGAGACCTAGCGGAACTGTACTCGGAGCACGCCCAGACAATGTGCTCGATGTCGTGATAGCCGTCGCCACAAGCGCAGATACCACTATCCACGAGCCCGATACGCCGGAGATGTGCATCCAGCGTGTAATGGTTTGCCATGAGTCGGGACATCACACGAATGAAGTCACGACCCACATCCATCCCCTTGAACCAAGGTTTCGTCGATACCTTAGGGATTATCGAATGTAGCCACCTTCCCAGCTCTCCACTGCTCCACGAAGTTTGCCAACTTTCGAGGGTTCTCTGATGAGTAATACTGAAAAATTCGCTGAAGCAAATTGGTCTTTCGTAAACGTCTCCTTCTAAGGCACCCACCTTAGCTAAGGAGTCTGCCTTCTCATTGCCCGGAATGGAGCAATGAGAAAGGACCCATACCAAGGTAATCTGGAAAGAGTTGTCAGATAAAGCACTCAGTAGCTCCCGTATTTTCCCCAAAAAATACGAGGAGTGCTTTCCATGTTTCATCGAGCGAATAGCGTCAATAGAACTGAGGCTATCCGAAACGATGAAGTAATGGCCTGCGGGTAATGTTTCAATGACTCCAAGGGTATACTGAATGGCAGCTAGTTCTGCGGCGTAAACTGAAGCAGGGTCACTGAGTTTGTAGGAGGCGGTGAACTTTTGATTGAAAATACCGAAGCAAGTGGATCCTTCGAGGTTTGATCCGTCAGTATAGAACATCTTAGAACAGTCAACTTCTCGGAATTTATTATAAAAAATGTTTGGAACCACTTGTGGGCGTATGTGGTCCGGAATTCCACTAATCTCGTCTTTCATGGATGTGTCGAAGAAAACAGTAGATTCAGAAGTATTTATGAAATGCACACGGTTGGGATTGTAAGAAGAAGCGTTAATATTCTGCGCCATGTAGTCAAAGTACAGGGACATGAAACGGGTCTGAGAATTGAGCTCAACAAGCCTTTCAAAATTTTCAATCACGACCGGGTTCAAGATATCGCATCGAATGAGCAATCGATATGAGAGTTCCCAAAATCGATTTTTCAACGGGAGAACGCCCGACAGCACTTCGAGACTCATCGTATGGGTCGACTGCATGCACCCTAAGGCGATACGCAAACAACGATACTGAATTCTTTCGAGTTTGATGAAATGTATGTTCGCGGCGGAGCGAAAGCAGAAGCATACGTATTCCATTACCGACAGTATCGTTGTTTGATACAACCTAATTAGGTCTCCTGGGTGGGCACCCCACCATGTTCCGGTTATTGTACGAAGAAAGTTGATCCTTTGCTGGCATTTCTGTTTCAGATACCGAATATGGCATCCCCAAGTACCTTTCGAGTCGAACCAGACCCCTAGATATTTTACTGTGAAGACCTGAGCGATAGTTTGACCCATTAATAGAAGCTGTAGTTGTGCTGGTTCTCGCTTCCTTGAAAATACAACTAGCTCAGTTTTCTCCGTGGAGAATTCGATACCCAGCTTAATAGCCCAAGCAGACAAATTGTCCAAGGTATTCTGTAATGGTCCTTGTAGATCGACAGCTTTGGGTCCCGTAACAGACACCACGCCATCGTCTGCAAGTTGCCTTAACGTGCAGGAATTGTCAAGACATTCATCAATGTCGTTGACGTAGAAATTGTATAACAGGGGGCTTAGACATGAGCCCTGGGGAAGGCCCATGTAGCTAAATCGTGATGTCGATAAGTCACCATGCGAAAAATGCATGTGCTTTTCCGACAACAAGTTTAGTAAAAAGTTGTTTAAAGTCGCTGAAAGACCATGCTGATGCAGCTTCTCTGAAAGAATGTTGATCGAAACTGAATCAAAAGCCCCCTTTATATCTAGGAACACTGATGCCATCTGCTCTTTGCTAGCATAGGCCATTTGAATTTCAGTTGAGAGCAACGCAAGACAATCGTTCGTCCCTTTGCCTTTGCGAAAGCCAAATTGTGTATCTGACAGTAAGCCATTTGCTTCGACCTAATTGTCGAGGCGGGATAGGATCATTTTCTCGAACAACTTCCGGATACAGGATAGCATTGCGATCGGACGGTACGAATTGTGGTCGGAGGCTGGTTTTCCTGGTTTTTGGATGGCGATGACCTTCACTTGTCTCCAATCGAGTGGGACAATGTTAGCCTCGAGAAACTTATTAAATAAGTTCAACAAGCGTCTCTTGGCAGAGTCAGGCAGATTCTTCAACAAGTTGAATTTGATTCTGTCTGGCCCCGGAGCTTTATTGTTACACGACAAGAGAGCAAGTGAGAACTCCACCATCGAAAAAGGTGTTTCGTTCGCGCTATCGTGAGGAGACGCGGCGCGGTAAATCTTCTGTGCCGGGGCGGAATCCGGACAAACCTTCTTGGCGAAATCGAATATCCAACGGTTTGAATATTCTGCACTCTCGTTAGTACTGTTTCGGTTTCGCAAACGCCGGGCCGTGCCCCAAAGAGTGCTCATCGATGTTTCTCTCGTTAGTCCGTCAACGAACCGGCGCCAGTAACTACGTTTCTTGGCTTTCATCAAACTCTTCATTCGCGTTTCTAACGTCGCATATTGTCGATAGCTAGCGGGTAACCCGTCGTCTCGGAAGGTCTTAAACGCGGCGGCCTTCTCCGCGTACACGTCTGAGCACTCTTTGTCCCACCACGGATTAGGAGAGCGTTTTTGTATGTTCGCGCCGGGTACTGGCTTAGTCTGAGCTTGATTCGCGCTGTCGAGAATCAAGCCAGTCAAAAAGCTGTACTCTTCCTCCGGAGGAAGTTCTTGGGTAGATTCGATGTTGTCGGATATCGCGGCAGCATAGCTCTTCCAATCGATATTTCGTGTGAGGTCATACGAAATATTGATTGATTTCAATGGCCTTGAACCGTTATTGATTGAGACTACAATCGGCAGATTGTCGCTGCCGTGGGGATCAGGAATTACCTTCCACGTGCAATTTAACCACAGCGATGTTGAGCAAAGGGACAAGTCTAAGGCACTCGGGCGCGCTGGAGGAGCAGGAATCCGTGTCATTTCACCCGTGTTTAAAATTGTCAAATTGAAGTTATCGCAAAGATCCTGAATTAAGGAAGACCGGTTATCATCATAGAGGCAACCCCATGCTGTACCGTGAGAGTTAAAGTCTCCTAAAACTAGTCGCGGTGCTGGCAGAGATTCTAAGATGTCTTGTAGCCGTCGGTGCCCAACCGCGGTGTTGGGGGGAATATATATGGAAGCTATGCAAAGGCTTTTGCCTTTGGTTGTTACTTGACAAGCGACAACTTCAATACCTGTTATCGAGGGAAGGTTAATTCTGTAGAAGGAATAGCGCTTTTTGATCCCCGAAAGTACTCCTCCATAGGGGGTGTCTCGATCCAGGCGAATAATATTAAAGTCGTGGAAGTTGAGATCTATGTCGGAAGTTAACCAAGTTTCACATAATGCAAATGCATCGCAACTCAAATTATTTATTAAAATTTTGAAGGAATCGATTTTCGGGATGATACTTCTGCAATTCCACTGTAGAACAGTGATCAAATCCGTGACCTCGTTCGATGAGTTAGCCATCGAAGGATACAATCGCTGAAAGGAGGGGCCATTTAGCAGTCAACTGCTTCAAAAATGTTCTTACTGTAGGGAGAAAAGCTAACATAAGACTTTTAATAGGATCAGTTATATTGAAAGTTTTAATTATCCAGTCCACAATGTCCGAGAGTTTGATAATTCCAGTGCCCCGATTATTCTCGAACTGAAACAGAGGAACACTTGGGATTTTTGATGTTCCTGGAAGTGCTGGGAACTCCTTCTCTGAGCTTAATCCTCAGAGACCAGGAGCTAATTGCTTCGGTTTGGTTGCAACACTTCCAATAGATGTGACTTTCGGAGCCCCGTCAAGGGACACCTTCTGGCCTTTACAAGGAACTTTACGAGAGGAAATGTTCCTCCTCTTCCTATAAATTCTAGGCACCCTAGTAGATGTTCCCTCTTGTGGGTTACCAGCCTCGCCCTCGTCAGGAGGCAAGTGAGTATAGATGTTTGCTGAGGATGGTGGCGTAGCATTCTTTAACATTTCTGCGAAAGAATGTTTGGATCGTCCCGCAAGGGAACGTTTCAGTTTATCCCCGCGTAGTTTGTACGCGGGACATGCCGAGATATCATGCAGACTCTCCGCACAGTAAGGACACTTTTCGGCTTGCCTACTGCACGAATCATCTAGATGATTCTCCCCGCATTTTCCACAGCGGGCCAACTACTACTGAGTGCAAACGTTTGCACTCAAGTATTTTAACTGGCTGAAGTAAGCGGTCTCTGAATCGGCCAACCCCGTACTTCAGCAGATCCTCGCACGTCAAACTCTCATCGGTTACGACGCCTTCGGATTGTACTCTTACAGCCGGAATATACACGTTATAATCCCGCGTAAAGTGCTCACAGCAAGCAATATCGTTTGCCTGCTTTGAGTTGGCTAGCAACACCCTTATCTGGTCCGAGCGGACCTTTGAAATTTCGGTCACAGCCGAGAACCGTTCCGTCAGGTCTCTAGAAATCTGAAGAAGATTCAGTGATTTAGTCTTGGGCCGAAAGAAGACCACAAATGGACCAGTTGAGAGTTCTGGATAGCATTTGGGCCGAGGGGGAGCCTTAGAAGTTGAACCCGATTCTACTTCCATTTGACCATCCGGAGAGGGAACCATAGAAAACGTCAACGCACGGGGTCAGCGCCCGCGCAGACGGAAGAAAGCAATAAATGTGTTACAAATGACAAAAATCACTTAGATTTAAACTGGTGTTCAACGACGAACCGATCCAGCTTATACAGCTGGCTATTGTTTAATCCTCACACGCGAACAAAAGACTGAGGACCGAACCGAACTGGCAAAATAACCTTGAATGCGGATTAACACTATTCTTTATCGCCTCACACAGCACTACGGACTAGAAAAAAACAACCTCTGTCTCGATGGAGAGCTCGAAAACGAATGAGATTGGATTATGGTATTTCTAGATCGTTATCACAAAGAGATAAAAATGATTAAAAATAATCGTTGCTTGACAGTGTATACATTGGCGTATAGATAGATGAGTACATAGCGGCTATGCTGGGAATACGAAGTTCTCAGGTTCGAAACTGGAAGTAAATGGTAGCAGGTAATTTTAATAATTAATTCCAACCTCACCCATGAAAAACATCTATCAGTGTGGTTGGGCGTAAGCGTCTAACAGAGAATTATGGAAATTTCATCCTGATTTTTTATTTGCGTAATACTCTTTGTTATCACATTCTATATGAATGCAACTCACTTTATAAAACATTGAGGACATTAAACCTTCATGTGTGATTGTAAAGTTGATCATATGTAAACTCAAAATGAAAAGCTAGATGATTGTATAATGCTTCTGATGAGATCAAAATTCGTCGTAAATCGCATAGTTCTACTATACCGATTTGTTGTACGTATATGGCCTCCACTTTTGTTCACATAGAAGGGATCTGTGCATTTTATACAATCAATTTATATCGTTTAAGTATAGTTAATCAAATTACAACTTACTAAAGTTAATGAAAATGTTGGCTGGGTGGTGGGACAAATAGTGCGCAGACGTCTACACGGAGAAGGCCGCCGCGTATAAGACCTTCCGGGACGCCGCACAGAGAAGTAACTGGGGTCAAATCCTGGTCAAAATTATTTGTTGCTGCAATTGCTTTTATTATGCCTTAATATGAACAAAAAATAGACAATCACTTGTTTTTGGAACAATTTGGCATCTATCCATCTACCAGGGCAGAGGTAAATTTTCTATATCCTTTCGAATACTAATAATTTCGAGGTGATCTTTGCGAATACATTTGTTTTTTCCAGTTGTACGAACAGTTGCTCAGTAGAAAAGGTGGAAGAAATGAGACTCCTGTGCATATTTTCATAGGGATTCATTTTAAAAACATAGTATTTGTCCCTACAGCATTTCGTTGTACCTCAAATTACTAAAAAATTCAATATTTTCAAATCGCTTGGAATTTGTAGATCGGACAAGATCGGAAGAGTTCGAATGTTTTTCGGATAACTGGAATCTGGTTTTGTAATACTGCTTCAGCAACTTTGGCGGATCTCGCCGTATAATGTAACTTTTTTATCATTCAAGTTTGGAATAAAATGTTTAAAAAACGTATATTTTAAAGTTGATGCAATGCACATCACCACTTCTATTTTCAGTCGGTTTTAGCCTAAAGTTATACAAATGGCTGCGTTCAACTACATTTGTAATAATATTGTCTTACTTAATAGAGTCATCATCACTAGAAAGCGATATTGCTGGATTAAATATAATATAATTAAAATGATAAAAAAAAACCCTTAGAATATCACTATTTTTCATCCATGCAAAAAATCTTTAACAATTTTTGGCATACTCCTAATTTTGCCAAGTTATTCAACATTCAACGTTATTTTTAGGCATGTAAAAAAATATAACGAAGGAGAAAATCGAAAAAAAAAATATTTTGGTTATTGGCCAGGTATTTGTTTTAGTTACTCCTTTGTGCGTTGCATATTCGATTTCGCCAAAAAGGTTTGTCCGGATTCCTCCCCGGCACAGAAGATCTACCGCGCCGCGTCCCCTCACGATAACGCGAACGAAACACCGTTTTCGATGATGGAGTTCTCACTTGCTCTCTTGCCATGTAACAATAAAGCCCTAGGGCCAGACAGAATCAAATTTAACTTGTTAAAGAATCTACCAGACTCTGCCAAGAGACTCTTGTTGAATTTATTTAATAAGTTTCTTGAAGGTAATATTGGCCCTAATGACTGAAGGCAATTGAAAGTAATTCCCATCCAAAAACCAGAAAAACCAGCCTCCGATCACAACTCGTATCGACCGATTGCAATGCTGTCCTGGTTTACTGACATACACAATTTGGCGTCCGCAAAGGCAAAGGCACGAATGATTGCCTTGCGTTGCTCTCAACAAAAATTCAAATGGCCTATGCTAGCAAAGAGCAGATGGCATCAGTTTTCCTAGATATAAAGGGGGCTTTAGATTCAGTTTCTATCAAAATTCTTTCTGAGAAGCTGCACCAGCATGGTCTTTCACCGACTCTAAACAACTTTTTGCTAAACTTGCTGTCTGTAAAACATGCATTTTTCCCATGGTGATTTATTGACATCACGAATTAGCTACATGTGTCTTCCCCAGGGCTACAACTTTTACGTAAATAACATTGATGAATGTCTTGTCAATTCCTGCACGCCTAGGCAGCTTGCAGATGACGGTGTGGTCTCTATTAACACCATCACGCATTGATCGCAACCCTAGCAACAATTGAGGTTCTATGGTAGTTTTATATCCACTCATAAAACTTAGATTGAACTTGTAGCATGCTATAAAACTTCAATTGTTACTTGGGAAATCAGTACCAGTGGTATTTTGGCATGGTAAAGCAATAATAGAGCTATTTTTGTCTAAAGTTGAGAAAGCAGGACTGTCTATAAACTCTGACAAGACGAAATGCATGGTAACAGGTATCGAGTGAGGTTATCCAAACGATGTTGGTTTCGAGGTGAAAATCGGTGCAGTTCAATACAAGGTTGTCGACGAATTCATTTATCTTGGAATACTGACATGTGATAACGATGTTAGTTGCAAGGGCGTGTTGCCGCAATGCGAATACGACGGGGAATGGCGAGGACGCATGAACCACGAGCTGTACCAAGTATAAAAACATGCTCACATTGGGATTGGCTGATAAGACATAGCACTTGTTTTTGGGGCTGTGCCAACGTAAGAACTCGATTCACACTCACAAAAAGGCGACGCGAGACAGGACACAACACTTATTGTCCTTACTAAGGATTAAAAATTACCTTTTTGTCGACCGGTTTCGGGCTCGAGGTTGCCCATCTACAGGACGATGTCCGACTGATTACTGGATGACACATACAATCATACTGCGTGCAGTACTCGTCGAGAAGAGAGTTAAAAAACACAAAAATTCACTGAATTTTCAGGTTTGTCAAGTGGAAAAGGGGTGATGATATTGGCGTGTTCAGCATTGGCTATGTACATTGATTCCCATGCGTTCAGGTGTGCAGCTTTCCGTACAGTTTTCACGAGTTTCGCACTGTCCCAGTCTATTGTGTGATTGTGGGCTATAGTGTGTGCTGCCACACTGGAGTCGTTGCCTCTTTCGTGATCGACAGAATGTTTATGTTCTCGAATGTGGACTTTGAACTTTCGGCGGGTTTGTCCAATATATACTGCGGGGCAATCTTTACAGGGGATTTGGTAGATCCCCGATTTTTGATCGGTTGGAACCTTGTCTTTTAGATTACACAAGAGGTCTTTAAAGGTGTTACCACTTTTGTATGCGACTTGGAAACCATGCTGTTTTAGGACGGTTTGAACGGGATTAGTAATTTTGGGGTAAAACGGCAAGCAGATTCTACGTTCCTGTTTTTTATCCGGCTCTAACGTTGTCGCGTTTTGTCTGTGCTTTTTCCTTTTGTGTTTCCTTAGAATTTTGCCCACAAATCCTTTTTCATACCCGTTCAATACAGCAGCTTAGTATATTTTATCCCGCTCGGCCTTGAAGTCTTCATTTTCCATCGGTACATTGAATAGACGATGGGCCATAGAATGGAAGGCTGCTTGTTTTTGAGCGCCGAAATGGTTAGAGTCGGAAGTTATGTATCTGTCTGTGGATGTCGGTTTACGGTAGACCCCGAATTTTAGTTTGTTGTCCGCTTTCCTGGTTATCATCAGGTCTAGGAATGGCAATTTCCCTTCTATTTCCTTCTCTACCGTAAACTTTATTGTGCTGTGACGGGAGTTCAATAGGTCAAGGGTCTGCGTTAGGTAGCGTTCTTTCACGGCTGCGAAAATGTCGTCCACGTAGCGTTTCCAAACTCGAGGGAAGAGCTTTTCTTTGCCTAAAGCTACCTCGAAATCGCACAAGAAAACGTCTGCTAGTAGAGGCGAAAGCTTGTTGCCCATGCTAAGACCAAACGTTTGCTTGTAGAATTTCCCTCTAAACGTGAAAAAGTTCTGTTTCATGCAACACTCTGCCACTGAAAGGTAAGCTTCGACCTGATAGGGTAACACGCGGTTTCGGTCCAGATGTCGTCGAAGACGGACAAACGTTATACCAGTGTAAACTAGACTTGCCACTCACCGCTCGCGTAGGGCAGATACAGCTATTCAAACAGGGTTGCTATGATTAATAATAAAATCCACTTGTTTTGAAGTCATGCTGCTTCTTTAGTTAATAACTTTACTCAGCGAATTTTCATAAACCTACAATGTTCCACGAATGTGTTCAGTAGAAGAATACCTTTAGAAATATATAGTGTTCTGATTAATTGATTGATGAGGTGATTTTTTATGAATTTATTTTCAATGTTAACCGATTTTTCATACAAACTTCCATATAAACTTTGAATTTTTGGAGGGTCCGTAAACACAACCGATCGGTACCAAAATTTGCACAATTACTAAGGGCCATAAAAGTAATCAGTAGAGCCTGGTGGAGCTAAAAGTCAAAAATTGAACCAGTCTAATAATTACGTCATGTTAATGATTGAAATGCACGGAAACTATGTTTTTTTTTCATTTTATTGCATATCAGCTCAAGCCGACCAAAAAAAAATTAAGAATTAAATTGAACGTGATTCATAGTTATATTACAAAAAGAAATGAAAAGTATAATCAAATATTGATCAACAGTTTTCCGAAAAATCACAACACGAACCGGATAGCTTACTACGAAGCGTGCGTCACTTTTAAGTGAATGAGTCCTAGTAACAGCGTATATAATCTGCTTGCAGAACAGCTCTTCTTCGTTATAATGGCTATACAAGTGGCAATAAAGCTCGAAAGAATTACTTGAGAAAACCCGTACCATAATATAAACCATGCGTTAAACATTATTTATTCATAACACCACGCATTCGAATCTTCTTCCTCTTGCTGTAGTTTCAGAAAGCATGCGTTTGCATCACACATACTCATAAACACATAATTGCACTTTATCACACATACACAATCTAGGGCGTGACACTCTTTTATAAAAATATTTCACCTGGTTTTATATTTTTTATATCACCTTATATCTGTTTATAATTGTCTATAAAAGTTATAACTGTATTCGAATTGTTGAAAGTTCGAAAAAAAATTCGAACAGCCATTACCATGGTACCCTTAGCTACGCGCTTTATTAAAAAAAACAATGAAAAAATTGGAGTCACATCAAAAAGAAATGGTAAGTACCCTAACATTTACATAATTCTTTTTCTTACCGACAGTCCGTTTGTCCCCAACGTCCAAATAACCGTTCAACGAACGTCCATCGATGGACCCGTGTTGAACGATATTGAAACAATTTTTTGGACGTCTCAGTGGGTATTCATTGGTCTGAATCACTCAAACAAGCTAATATATTTTCGGATAGACCTTTATTTCTCTAGGTTTTTTAGGATTCTAATTATATGCACTCGTTTCTCAACGGAACATTGGTGATATGGAGGTAAGCTGACTGTATTACGGTGTATTTTAACGCGAGATTTATTGTTGTTTTCTCGAAGGTTTTTCAGAACGACCTCTACTCGAGATTGGTATGCTCAAAATGGCAAGTCTGGCTGGAAAATGTTCATAATCTGCGAATACTGGCTTAGCGGTCTGAAAAAGCATTTGCCAGTATATTATCGAAATCGGAACCATACGCGATAAACGGCAATATTGATATGTACCTGGGATGGCACCGTAGATTCAGTTTTACGATCCCGCTATAATCGGACTACATGAATTAATCGATATTTATTTTAAAACTGACAAAAACCTTTCTATGTGAGGAAGGCAAAATATCGCTGGTCGGGTTCAAAGCGCAAAATATGGACAAGCTTGTTGCGGCAACGATGAAACGTTATCCAGCAAGAAAGATTGGAGAAAATATTTAGCCGAGAAGCATTGCAATAATTAGCTAGTGGTTTAAAGAGTAAGATGTGGGTTCCAGTGTAACGACTGTTATGAGGATTTTGAGATTACAGTAACGGTGGTAGTTCGTTTGTCCGCCGATTCAGTGTAGATGCATAGTTCGTATCTTGGAGGATGTGACAAAACCATATTCAATTTTCACGAGGACAATCTGTTCATTTGAGAGCCGAATAGAATTTCTCACAAGAAATCGAAATAGAATTGTAATCGAGTGAAGACAGCGCGAAAATAATATGAATATCTGGTACGCTATCGTCAATTAGATAATTTTAAAGCTTGACAAGTTTCTGACACTCCCTTTGGAATAATGTGAAGCGGTAAGAAGTTAAAAAAGTTGCAATAAGTGAATCCAATTCAGAGGAAAATTCCACTGCCAACAGTTTGGGTTGTGGTTGTTTTTAGGTCTATGAAACCAATTCCGAATTAAAGGCACAACCTTAGGTTCATAAAGTAGAGGAATATACGTCCTCATCAGTTGACAGGGATTGCTTCCGACATTTCCGCTCACAGTTTGTAATTAATAAGTATAAGATCATGCAGGAAACGCATCAATTGTAGAAAATATGTATCCTGCATTGAGACATGATATTGACATGATTGGCATATGACTCATTATTCAGATGCTGCGATTCCCCTAAACGAGCTGATTCGGTTTAAGCGCCAAATGTCCACACTAAGGAACCAAAGATCTCTAATGACGTTCGGGTACAAATGGAGCGACCTTTCAAATGCAAGATATATTAAAGAAGATACAACACCGATAAGGACGTTCGGAATCATCAGCAGCAGCTGTAAAACTTCAGTGTTTGTATGCGACATTTGGGGAGTGTATATTTGTCGTTTAACAAATTTGAAAATTTTTAAATAAAATAAATGAAACAGCCTATTTCGACTCCTTTAAAACACTATTCAATCCACTAAGTCTTAATCCTGTGTACACCAACATATCCGCTAAACCGCAGCATATTTTGGATTCATAGGCACAACACAGTGATTTTTTAAAGAAGTTATACTGTTGTCCGTTGAAATCTTCACTATGTTTTGGTCGGAGAGCTTCAGATTTATTAGCGTAAGCAAGACTCTTTTGCAGTTGCTGACAAAATATGAATATCCTTTTGTTCTTCGCATACTGGTTGAGGTTGGACATCTCACACGTTAGCAAACCAGTCTGTACTGTATCTGGAAATGTTGCTATCTGGCACCCGAGTGCTCTGCCATCATACCGACTTATTTGCACTCAACATTAAAAAATTTCACAGGAACCTTTGCCAATCGAAGCTGACAGATGCTCGCCTTCCGGGTGGAGTTACATGGAAAAGAATGTCTTCCGTGAATCTCGAGATGTTCGTTTAACAAATCATAGCACCTGTAAGTATGAGGCATGGTTTTACAATTAATATCATTGCTGGCCTGCCCCTACCTGTTGCTCAATAAGTAGTTCTTCTGCGGTGTACATAATCAGGTATGTTCCAGGTTCCTAGTTTTTGAGGATTAAGATTTTTTTACATTTATATTGGTGAACGACCATGTCAACAATTAGGTTCTTTACTTTACGGTAGCGCAATACTTAAATTACCACCGAAGGCTTCGATTACATTCAACAAATGTTCCGTGCCTAAAATCAAAATTGTCGTTCTCGTCGATCCCTTCATATCGCTCACTTTCCCTTATTCCACTAACCGTCCGATCACAGTTGTCACAGCAATGCTTGCGAGGTGCGACTTTCACATTGTCTCCTTCAAATATTTTAGGATAAACCTCCGTCTGTAGTCTCTTGTGTCCAAATATTCGTGCATCTTCTTCGACAAAGCTTTTGAATTCTTCTGAACAACACCCTGATTATAATCTCGTAGTAGCTCATGTGTTTTGAAATCAGCGCTACTCTTAAACATAATACACTTGGATGGTTGTCCATACCGGTCAGCTCTACAGACTTCCTGATAATAACTTTCTAAATCCTTCGCCGCACCATAGTGAATGACCAATCTAACATCCGGTTTGTCAATTCCCATTCCGAAAGCTGTCATAGCTACAATAATCTGAATGCGGCCTCGGACAGTTTTTGTGTACAGAAAGCCTCTGCTTCAGTAAAAGACCCGCATGATACGGCTCACAATCAATTCGTTTGCTCTTCAACAGCTCCACAATCTCTTCCGTTTCCTTCCGAGTCAGTAGTAGATTATGATGCTGCCTTCAGTGTTTTTGCTAAGCAATCCTCAAAGATCCTTCCACACACCAAGGGAGCCCTTAATTTTAACATAAAGCTTCCGATTCGGTCGATCGAACCTAGTGCACAAAACTTGCAGATTACGCAAACCAAGGTTTGCCACAATATCTTCACGAACATTGGAAGTTGCAGTTGCCATCAATGCTAAAATGCGAATCCGTACGAATTACACGGAGATGTCCTTAAGCCGGGCGAAAATCGTCCCCCGTCAGTTACTCACACAGTGAGCTTCGTTGATTACAATCAGTACCAGTTGATCGGATATTTGCTGTAGCATATAATTACCCGCGTCCCCGGTCATACTCTGGCGTTGAATACACTACCCGGAACATGCCGGCATTGATGTCTGGAATATGATTAGCTCGTTGTGCAGATCCTGCCGGGCAGGCCGGAATATTGCTCAAATTCAACACCAGAACTCGTGAGAGGTTTGTTCAATATTCTGGAAGAGCGGGAATATATTTGACAATTCATATCATTATTGTTCGTACCTGCTATCCCATAAGCAATTTGACCTCTGTGATCGTTTCCGGATATCTTTTTTATGGCGCAAGTACAAAAGCGTTCGATTTTAAAATTTTAGTTATGCACGTCTTGATTTCAACAATGTAAACAATAAAAGTGACAACTCACACAAATTCACCGCACACTGAGAATAAGTTCGAAAACAAGTTCGAAAATTGTATAAGTATAAGCTGTCTATAAAATTATAATCGTCTATAAATCTACAAAAACATTATAATTGTATAATAATTTATAAGTTATTGGAAGTGTCACGCCCCTTGTACACAATACATTTTTAATGGAAAAAATTGGACAAAAAGAAAGTTCAAAAGGGGGTCGCTCTTGCCCCTTTGGGGTGTCTGTCTTACCCGCAGCGTTTTTAAAATGTCATTTTTCTCCATTTTTTGGCAACCAATATTTTTAAATGAAATAATTTTTTTGGAACGCTGCAAAAATTATATTTTGTTAAGAACCACCTAAACAAGAATTATGCACAGAATGTACAATTTTAGGAGCTTCGTGAAATTTTAGAAAAATTATTGCGGTGTCGGACTTGCCCCGCGGTCCCCTACAAGCAAGAGGAGCAACCTATTAAAATTTTGCTCGCTCATCACGAAAAGCGTTGCCTCGTTGCCGAAATTATTAAAAGTAGCCAAATCAACTGTTACCAAGGTAATAAAAGCGTTCGGGGAATGTTTGTCGACAGCCAGGAAACCAAAATCAGTGGAAAATCGAAAGCCGGAAGCCGCAGTGACGACAAAAAGAGTGGTCAGTTTTTCCAAACGGAAAAGAGAGGAGTAGCGTCTATAGCCGTGTATCGATCATTAAAAGAAAGTTCGCAAAGTCCGGATTGACAAGTTATTGCACCTGTGAATTGAAAAACGACATTTTCATTGCATCCGACTCTGCAAACCGATTGCCTAAAGAAACATCTTCTGCTATTCCTGCAGTAGTCGAGGTGGCTGTAAAAGTTATATTACCCTTTACTAGCATTTGCTCTCGTGAGTAATTTCGTTCGAATTTGCTATCCCAGGAATCAAAACACGCTGTTTCGTTTTTTTCAATTTTCACAGTTTTATTGTCGTTTCTCGACATTTCCTTAGCCGAGAGGGGATACATTTTTAATATATATTTCAGTATATTTATATATGGTTTAATAATAATAGAAATTTAATTTACAATATTCTCTTGAATTATGTTCATTTTTTCTTCTGTTTCTGTTCGACGCTCTTCTCTGACCCTAATTTGATTTATCTTAGTAGTCGCGCTTTGTTCCGTCCTTTGTTCTGATCGTTTTCGTATGTATATAAATTAATCCTATTAAATTAATATATTTTGGTTTGATGCCCCCTTCTTACTTCTCTCTGGTTTGCCATTGCGGTTGAATAGTTGCTTACTAATACTTACTCCTTATAAAATAATTAAAACTTATCATTTTCAATTTATACAAATATTTTCATGGAGTTCGCGCCTGAACCTGCTCGCCGCTTTCCACTCTTGTATCCAGTCGAGGCGATACTATCGATCGAAGATGTTTGACATTGAACAATTGTTTTGTCGGCTCATTCATCTGTTGGAATTGAATCTGAATTCACGATTACATGTGTTTGGTTTGATTGATACTCCTTTAACAGGATCGTTAGTCGTTATGAGGAATGGTAGTGTAATGGTCGATGATAGATATATAACAGCTGTGTTGGAATGTTTTTTGGGGATATTTTCCTGAAAGCAATTCTGTCTGTATTCATTATTCTTCGTTATTCCAAGCTACGTGGAAAAATCATATCCCGTTCTGGGATGCCAAACTAAATTAGCTACACTCAATAGGCCATTTGTTATTCGCAAGTTTTATTATTCTAATTGGTTTCTTCTTCTCTTCATACTTCTTCCTCGTTGACTATTCTCCAAGCGTGCAAACCTCCGTATTTGTTATTCTAATGAAATCTTTGATCGAAATTAGTATCAACAATGATAGAATATGTTAAGCCGAATGTGCGCTGCCACTTTAAAGTGCTGTTTAAATACAACGGGAAAACTATTTCGCGAATTGAAATGGAAGCAAAAATAGAGCCGATACAGTTTTGCGAGAATCAATGGACGGATCAGAACAGAAGTTTATTTATCTCCAATGTTTGAAAACAACCAGTTTGCGAGAGTTTATTTTATATATATTCTTATGGAAATCCTTTGTTATTTACTCTGAAAGCATTTATCAACCTGTGCAGTAACCATTTGAAAAGCAGAAAGAGAAACTTCGTTGTTTTATATGTACGAGAAGCCTTAACAAAACTTTGCATCTGGTTATAATTGAACCACATTCCTTCTCCATATTCAGGTCTATCGATTGTCCAGTGTAACAAAAAGGTCAAGAACTCAATTATGGTTAGTTTAAAAAAGTATACTTATTAAAAAAAACTTGTAATGTGAGTGATAATAGATATTTGGTCTTTCTCGGATGATTCTAAAAGCGTTTTATTGAAAGAAAAATATTACTCAAATAAATCGGGCATTAAGTTAGTGATATGAAACATTTATCGCTGCACTGAAAGTGAGTGAAAGTCGGACATTCTAATAAACTTATATGTATATAATGATCGTAGGCATCGATAGCGTTTTGTTACAGCTTCTAAGTATTGTTATCCCTTATCTAGCGATTCATACTCCTTCGCTTCATCTGTATCCTCAGACGGGTACTTTTGATTTGTTCATAGAGCCCACAATGTTAGTATAAAAATATTTCCTTAATATTCTTTTGCCTCCTCCTAAACCGCTTCCGTTGCTGGTAAGAAAATTTAGTGTCAATTCCCAAGAAGCGTTCATTCACATAATTATTCAAATCATACCTCTTTATAACCCTTTTTGTGTTGCTATTTTTCAATTTATTTATGTTAATTAATCGTTAAAGTTTTCTTATATTAAAGATATGGTTTTGGCTTGTGGTTTGTTTAAAGATAAATATTTTACTTTAGGGTTTTGTTTTCTTTCTTTTGAGAAATGCCTTCTTTCTTTCATTTTCGCGCATTAATGAAGTCCTGTTAGTATAATTAGTTTTACCTCTATAATATGGTACTTTCTGGCGCTTCGCACCTTCGAGGTGTTCGATCTGGATTCACGCAAGTTTGTTTCGAGTTAATTTGTTAATATCGTGTCCTATTTGTTTATTTAAATGGTGGTTCCTCTCTTTTTTAGTTCTCAACATTCGAATGCCTGGAAAGGCAGGGAGCAAAAGTTGTCCCAAATTCGGGACCGCCTTGAAACAATGGCAAGATTTCTAAATTCAAATAAAAATATCGGTAACAAAATAATTATTTTTACGCTAGTCTGTTTTGTAGTAACAAAAACAATTTTTGTTAAAACTATTTTTGAAAACTTGTGTAACTTTATATAATTCGCTACAAACTTCAATTGCATTAGTGAACTGTCTATGTAAATTCTTACACGAAATTATGATTCACAGAAAATCTTAAAAGTGTGCCTAAAAGGTGAATAATTAATCGAAATGTAAGTAGAGTTTACTCAAACGGGCAACACAGATTTATTTTTGAAAGACATTCAATTATTTTTTTACTTTTTAGATTGCTTAAACATTCTGGTCCCTGCGGTAGATTGCATGTCGTTATATGATAACGTAGACATTCAATTACAATAGTTTACAATAAAAACCCAACCCCATCACAAAACAGCTCTCTCTCTCTCTCTATTCAAGACACGTAGCATAAATCCAATCCAACCTGAAACAAAATCCAAAACAACTCCAAGCGGGATCTGTGACCTATTAGCGAAACATTTCTCGATTTTTTTTGACAAAATCATACGATCTATTAATTCCGCTTAAATCGGTAAATTTGGGCCGATGACGTCATTTTGGACATCACAACCCCTTTCATATGGCGTGATTTGAATGATTAATCTCCCTAGAAGTGAGATACATTTATTAACCTTTTTGAAAGTACATACATTAAGGGGTATGTTGAGATCGGCCAAAAAATCAAGTCTTTTTATTCTTTTATCCTAAAGTTTAGGTTCTTGTGAATGTTATCTCAAATTTTTGTAGAGATCGGAGCAGTAGACGCCTAGTTATAATGTTTTTCATCTTGCTCCCTTTCGGAGACGTGGCTTATACTTGAAACTTTAAACGCGATTATCTCGAAATCATGTTTTCCAAAAATCGTCTTTGCGATGACTAGGATTGCCGAAAAAGTATTCAACCGATCTCAAAACATTTTTTTAGCTTGTTCGCAATTTAAGTGCCGTGTCCTTGAACGATTCCATTTTTTCGTCAAAATTTTCATATTAATGTTATGAATTTTTTAATAATTTTTTCAGGTAGATTTTTGGAAAAAAGCGTTTAGTTTCCAGAAAAAAGGAAAAAAAATTCAATCATTCGTTCAAGGACACCTATAACTTCGACAATTATTAATCTTTTTTAAGTTCTCAAGTGAATTTTGCAAATTGGACATTGTACTACGCTAGACGTATAACAAGTATTTCATAAAAATATGGCTACATACCTTCACAAAAATTCAAACTTTTCCCTTTTTCCCACATCTCAACAACAATATAACAATACAACAATATAACCCCTTACGATTAAGTTTTCAGCAAAGTTGAAGAGCAAGCTTTTGTCAACAACTCTGCTGAAGACACGAAGTCTTCATCTTTAGCATCTTCAACATTATTAACCCCTTAAAATCCAATTCATTAATTTTACTTTTCAAAGATCATCCTGACAAGTTGGATATGTTCCGTAAAATGATAACATTGATCAAAATGGACATCTCTCTATAGTACAACATTTGCTGATCTCGTGTATTTTCGAAGTAATTCGGCAATTTTTGAAAAATATAGTGTTTCAAATAGCTATTGGCTGTTTACGTTGAAACGGCTGAGTTTTCGTCAATAGTATTTTCGGGCTACTTATCAACAACAACAATCATCAACAACTGTCATTTGCTGCTATGATTTTAGTGATCAATCCTCCTAAAAATGAGATTATACAAGTACCTTTATTTGGTAGTAGAAATGATCCGAGGTCTTCGGAAAAGTTGTTGAGATTATTTTCCCGAATATCTTAACTGAACACACTAAGTATCTTCATTACACGCTGTAGGAGTTATAGCTGGTTATATTTGGATGACACCAAAAATATTTTGTGCATACATCCATTCAAGTATCATTCCTTCGAGTTTTATAATTCTATGAAATGCTTCCAATCCTCAAGAACATAATTTTCATTAGCTCTACTGGATTCAATGAGATCCATTAAGTTTTATTGGGTTAATTTAATTTTTTTCTTTGCATTTTTTTGTAAGGTATTAGTGAACTATATTGTGTTAAACGGGTTTCTCGTTCCGCACATTTCTACATTGTTCGAAGCGGCGGTTTGGCCGCCATGGGACGCTCTCGGTTCGAGACGCGCGCATCAGGTAGAAACCTTTTCCTGCTATTATGGGTACAAGTCTCGAGAACGTATTTCACGGCTTGATCTGTAGTGACATCGCAGACTAATCGTGAGTTATCAAACAACCACAGAAAACGGCGATAAACGAAAAATTTTGGTCAAAAAAGATAGTCACATTTTAGTCCGCCATATTGGCGGCATCGCCATTTTTTTTAACTTGATGCATGTTCACTCAAATTCGCACTATACATATTGGTTCGGCTATTTTGAATTTCGAAAAGCTGACTTTAGTTTCATAATCAGCGATGTCCAAAACCCATAATTCCATTTAATTGCTACAAAATATTGACATCTTACCACGGATAATACATCGAAAGTGCTCTCGAAACATTAAACCTTGAACAGAAAAAACGATCGCATAAAAACTTTTATAACTTTTGAAAAAGTAAATTAAAAATTCTGCAAAATCATGCAAAATCATGAACACGCGCAATACTTTTGTACATTACATTTCAACTATAGTTCTGAATGACTGAAAACTTTTTTAGAGATTTACATAGTTTTAACTGAAAACCTGATCAAGTCTCCCCATGTTCCCCTACATCTACTTGTACTCTGTTCCAAAACGGCTGAACGAAGCCGAATGGAAAAAGCAGAAAAAACATGCTTAAAAAGAATCCAGCAAGGCCAATGAGGTTAATGGCAAGGGAAATCGGGTGTTCGGTCTCCTCAATCAGACGAGCAATGCCTAAAAGCCTAGGATATAAGTCGTATGCGCTA
Organism: Topomyia yanbarensis; assembly: GCF_030247195.1. Taxonomy (NCBI): domain Eukaryota; kingdom Metazoa; phylum Arthropoda; class Insecta; order Diptera; family Culicidae; genus Topomyia; species Topomyia yanbarensis. Next base: position 323,026,131 of record NC_080671.1, on the reverse strand, counting down.
CGCTGAGGCATGAATTCTGAAACAAAATCACGACGATTGTGGAACGCTAATAAATTCCTTAGTCGGATAAAGCATCCACTTCGAAGAAATCTTTTTTCTCTTCTTTAACTACGATCACAAAGTACGTGGATGGGTTGCACCAGACTGCAGCACAGTGTTTTTTTCGCCGAAACCGCGCAAAAAATTATTCACGCGAAAACGGTCAAGTGTACAGCCATAATGTCTTCTAGGATGTTTTAGGAAGATCCAAACTTTAAATGGGAAGCGAAGTTTGATTAGGTTGATTGTCTATAAACATAACACCATAACATATGCACACCGAAAAATTGCATACATTTCAAAATTGGCTAAAAATTTATTTTTTCGAGAATGCGTACAGTTGAGACAAAAACTCAATGTGACTAAACACAACAATAATATTTTGAAAAGCGGAAGAAAAATGATGAAAAATGACGTTTTCCGTTTGTCTCTAGCAGGTCAGGATCGGTTTTTTTTGTTGTGTTATCAATTATATAAATAGCCTATAAGCTGGTACAATAAAATTTTGTAAACAAGGACTCGTTTTGAAGTTGTGTTCTTTAATAGTGAAGAAAAGTAAAATTAATGCTCGAAAACATTTTTTACGGCCACCATCACATTATTTCGAAACTATCAACTTTGAATGTTTAGTATCATTGAAGAATATGACAACATAAAGCAGCACCTCTTCTAATAAAATAATTTTGGCGGTTAATCCTCCTAGAAATAATTATAAAGCATTATACTTCAAACAATTTTAGTTCGATATTTAATGTATTTAGCAAAGTTTTCAAGAGATGCAATTTCAAACAACCTTGTTGGATGGAATGGGCTAAGCGTAGTTGGTAAGTTGATTGCCTTGCACGCAGCTCACCTGGGTTCCATTCCTAACCCCGCAGATAGGTTAAAAAAAATTTTAACCTAAAAAAAGAACCGAAATGGTTAAAGTGTCTATAATCAAAATGAAAAGAAACTTTGTCGAAGACATTCCATAACTAATTTTGTTGAAGACATGAATACTTTGTGCATTCAGAGTATCGAAATATATTAGGCAAAATGTGAAAGAAAATCTTTAAAACAAGTTGTTCTGATATTACTTTAATTGACAAATCTTTTCTGCTGTATATAAACAATAAAATGTAGTCTCTGAAGCTTACAATAAAAAGTGTTATTGAAAAGAACTGGCTTTAAAAAATTTCTTAAATATCGTTCTATATCTCGATGCACTTCATTTATAATGCCTTCAGATTCCCAACAAATTTGTTTAAAATGACGTTATCAATAACTTTGCTGAAGACAAGTCTCTTACTATTTTTGAGTTTTGAGTCACTTCTCCATAATTTCTTCTAGGAGATTTATCTACCAATATTACTACATAAAAAAATGCGATTTTTATGTTGGAAAGCTTCTTCGAGGTTATTAAACCTTCAAAGTTGATAGTTTCGAAATTATCTGATCTTGACCGTTAGAAAAGTTTTTGAACATTTATTCCAATTTGAAAGTGCACTTTATATTTGCATTCTTTGACTTCGTTGACACATTACAAAAGAAATTATAAAAGGCATCTGTTAGACTAATTTTGTTTATGATCTTTCACTAATTTAGCACTTTCGAAAAAATCTACGATTTTCATCAATACCCCCCAAACAGAATTTCTGGCTACGCCACTGTAAGTTTTTGATAACTGATCAGTGATTTTGTAGAATTTTAGGAAAATGTTCAATGAAAAAATAGATGTGCGTTGGTCTTTCTTCGACTCAGGAAATTCATACCTAGTTTCTAATCCAGCCGCACTCATCAAAAGTAATCAAAAGCCTTTTTGCGAACTAAAAAATCTAAACAAAGAAAACTCGTAACAAGTAATACGTTTCTACAATGTGTGTTCTAAAAGCAGAATGCAATAAAACAGCTCACAAATGTGTGAAAAAGTTACGTTCTATTTGTTTCCTATTTGTGATTGTTTAGAAGTTTTTTTGTTTAACTATTTGAGTGTTAACCTGATCGGTAATTCACCCACATTCTTCAGAAGTATTTGAGCTCAATTGAACTAGAACCTCTTCCATCATATGAGGGACGCTGGATGCTCATTAACATACAACCAGTTAAGGAACGCGCAGAATTGTAATGATTTAGAGACATCATTTGTCAAAGCAATACAATCTGCATCATTACCTTCGCAAATAAAATTTTATGCGACGAACCATTATTGAGAAAATCGCAAATTATTTTTAGAAACACCTTATAAAACAAATCATGCAAAAACCGACCCGGTCAACCGAATGATGCGTTATTATAACGAGAATTACGGGAGAAATTTTACCTCACTATGTCCTGAATTAAAATAAAATTATGTTCAAAAACGTGGAAAAAATGAATAGAATGTAAATTGTAAAATGTTTGATTCTATTCCACACGTATATGACGAATTAAATAAACAAATAAATTTTCAGTAACATCAAAAAAGACGAGCAAACCCACCGAAACTGCATCCAGCATTAACTGGAAGATTGTTTCTTTTTAAGAAAAATCCCTACCCAATCTAGACATCAGCTTGTTTGAGGTCGGCATAAAAAGAGAGGAACGTCTAGTGATTGGCCTAATATCTCACTCGCTCCATTCCAGATCGTGCTGTAGAAGGGCGTAACGTGTGTGTGTGTTGCGTGTTTGATGTTCCTTTTTTCTCTCATCATTATTTTTTCTACACGATCCACGATATTTTGGTAGGAGTCTAAGGCAAAAATTATGTTGATTTATTTTATTTTCCTCCGTCGTCGGTATTTGTTGTTATGTCTTTTTTGCTTCTCTTCATTTGTTTGATCTTTGATAGGTTTAAGTGCTATGTACAAGTTGTTTTGTTTCTTCGTTTAGTTGTTGTAATAGATGTACAAATTTTCTTGTTTCATGAGTTGTTACTTGCTTTTGTTCTCGAAAAAGTTTGGTTTTCCTGTTCCATACCAGCTGTACACTAAGTGGCGGTCGCATTTGTTTTGTTTCTAGTCTTATGAGATTAATGAGAAATAGGAAAGAGAAAATTACATGAAAATGCGTGTCAATTTGGCGAAATTATTTTAGAGTAAACGTATTTGTTTGTATTATTTTTTTCTGTTGGAACTTGAATAAAATGAGTAGGAATGACGTATTTGTAGGAGTTTATGCATTCTCAATGTCAAGAGATTTGTTTCGATAAATTTATTAATAATAATTAAACGTTCCTTGTTTCATAAATATAATGGAAGGCTTGATTATTTGTTTCATTTTTTTTACAAAGTAGTTGTAACTTTCTTTGTCATGAATTTTCTGATGCTGCAAGTTTCATTGGTTTATGAATTGTATCATTACTGCTTTATATATTAATTTTAATAAATTCACAGATTTGAGTTTCATTTTTTCCTTAGATGTACGTTGTTCTTTTTGATAAATACGCGAATCAAAATCTGAAAATTGCTTCCGCTCTGCGTACTAGTGTAGGTGTGTGTAAGTGATGACTTTTTTTTTTGGTTTTTGTCGCCCATCGCTGTTTTATAATAATATTGTTTATTCTAGTCTCCTATACTGGAACATGTTGTTACGGTCGGTTGTTAGCTTCTTAGTACTAACTAACGCGGTTTGGATTGTACTTGAAACAAGGATACGGATCTTGTAAACCAGAAGGTAGGTACGCCGATGAAACTTATGCTGAGGTTTTTCGAGGTTTATATTACTGCAAATGGATCGGAGAAGGTAACAGTTGGTTCGTTAGGTTTATGTTATAAAGAAAATTGACGATACGAGAGGGAACTGGCAATTATATATTTTGTTGAAACAGTGACCAATCATCCTATTACTTTTATACCTTACCTTCTATTCGTAGTGAGCTTTGGTACCCCAGGAACGTCAAAACTAATTATTGGAACACATCTGCGACCTAAAAATTGTTGACGCACTAGTCCTTACGGTATTTAATATACACGAAGAACATATTGCGTTGCTCAGCGATGAGCTAGAACAAAGCTTCATGACTTTCTATTCCAACTGTGCAATTCAGGACGTCACGGTGTACCTCATATCGGGATCCAAAGCCAATTCTTTGCAGAAGGCTTTGATTTGATGGACGGTCTGACAATTAATGGTCCCTGCTTCCATGTCGTAAGAGGCAACTGAAAACAGGAGTCCTCCAGTCAAGATGTTTCTCCGTGCCGAGGACTTAAGGGAGTACCGGAGTGGGAAATGAGCATAAAAAGTAATAAAATAAACCAGCATCACTTGACACGTTGCGCAACATACTAAATGTTGTAGAGTATGTCGTGAGTAAAAAGAGCAAGAATGCAAAAAGTACAACACATTTTTATCAGTGATATAGAGACCCATGAATAGTCTTCTTTCATAAATGCAATATTCTCGATAACATAGTTTCATTCATCAGATCTGATTAGCGTTATTTTATAATGTTTCTATTCAACAAATCAGTAAAATACTCACCTATTGCAATTTTTCATCTATTCAGAAATACCCCAGCATGCTTCTGATTTTATGAAATATGAATTGAATTGCTTGCAAAAAGTATGTCGTTATGTTATTTAGGGATCAATATTGTGATGATGGCGCCCTATCAGTGCTGGCTCCTAGGTAAACCACTGGTTATACAAACCGAGTGTTATATGTATGCAACGAACAGGCTAGATTCATCGATTTTGTAGAGTCGCTTTATTATACAAGGTTCATCTGCTACATAGTATATTATAACAGAACCCAAATAATCCGCCAATGTATGAACTACTCCAGTAGCGATTCTAAGTAAATCATGATTGCTAGCAGGAAAAACAATTAGGTATGGTGTATCGGTCAGATAAATAGTTGATCTACCAAATTTGGAACAATCACGGAGATAAAGCAAAGCTTTGATTCACCACTTTCATTGTGGAACTCCAATCTTCTCCTGACAATCCTATTTGTACTAAAAACACATAGCGATTTCGCCTCGTGGCAATATGAGACCATTTTTCCTTGATACCATCAGACCAGGAAGCGTTTAGCACCCAAACGTCTTCTAAGTGTCCTAGTAAGTATATTGATACACTGCCTATAATCGCAAGTCAGTCCCATGTAGATAGGGGATCTCGTAAAACATGGGACTGTCTTGCGATTATAGGCAGTGTATCGATATACAATGCCTATAAATAACTCATCGAATATAGACCATTTCATTTCCGAAGACCATGTGCCCACTTTTCAGTTTGCTTAGGTTAGCTTAGGTATACTGCCCGTAGTTTCACTTCGTGATTGACCGAATGAGTAAACATGCTCAATGAACCAACAGTCATGTGCCCACTTTTCAGTTTGATCCAAAAATTTGCAACGAAGAGAAGATGCATTTGTGTAAAAAGAAAAAAAAAACTTTGGAAAACTTTGCATTCATCATGAATGATTTATGTTCATATTGATTTGAAGCTATCAAATCTCCATAATTCTTCAGAGATTTTACGTATTCAGATCGCTAGGAATATGCTAATACAGAACAATCTTCAAACAAAATGTTGCTGACAATAAACGCCTAAATGTATATTCAGCACATGTTGCGCTAATGTTGCGTGCGCGTGAGAAATGCAATAAGCTTGCACTTAGTTTGGCCAATGGTTGTACGGAAATATGCAAATGTTTCGTACCTGTACAAAAATATCAAAATGCAATCTGAATATTTTTTACGAAAGCTCGCAACACAATATAAAATATATTATATACCTTACAGAAAGATAGCCTTTGGGCAGAAATTTGTGGCACTCCATAGTCCATTGACCCAACTTAGTGTGGAATGACTTAGTATAGAACGACTGTAAGCGACAAACTAGTTTCTCTGCACAAGCACATTGTTGAGAAATCATTTCTAAACGGTCAATGGATGCTATTTGTTGAAAATGTAGACTTTACTTAGTGACTTTTACTTGTGAATTGTTACATTGATTTGGAAAACCGAAAAAGATAATTCGTTTGGTTTATGGAACAAAAGATGAACTTCAAATATATTTATTGTTGATGAACATCTGCTGATTTTTCAGTCAGTTATGACCGCATGTTATATATCATATATGGTGTGCCCATGAAAGTGGGCGAAGCGGCTGAGGAAGTTTATTTGAAATACTTGTTGCTACCTACGTTTCGTTTTTTTCCGTAGTATTTTCAAATTTATTTCATACCTTTCTTGTACTACAACGGCTATGCAATCAATACAAAACTCAATTTTGTAACCCAATTCATGCAGAAATATGTTATATAGGTACGTTAGCGCGTATTTCCATTCAACAAAATATATCCACAAATGAGTTTTGTAGCAACTCCGAAAGCTGCAATTGTTTTTTATAGGAAAGTCCTTATTACATGAATAAGAATTTATAATTGCGGTCACGTATAAAACATGAACCGGAACTACCTATAGACACTGGAAATGGAAAATTGGAATGTTTAGTGAATATTGGAATGTTTTTTTTTATCCTTTATCAATAAGTCTGAGGAACAAAGGACTAATCTGAACTTACACAGGGAGTGGGCGTAGCGTATTGGTAAATCAATTGCCTTGTACGCAGCGCACCTGGGTTCGAGTCCCGACCCCGCACATAGGGTTAGAAATTTTTCCTAAGAGACTTTTCTAATCCGAAGAGGCGAATGTAAGGTCATTCAGGTTAAAACCTCTATAATTGAAATAAAAAAAAGAGCTTTCACATGAGATTGCACAGAATGCCTTTTACTTGGTGAGTCAACCATCAAATAGTCCTTGGAATCGGTGTTGCTGGACAGTCGTGCGCGAATGTTACACCACCATCAGAAAAGGGTCAAGTTGTCAAACTGTCGTAAGATCCCAAATATCGCAGGCTACTGCAGATTTCCTTTTGGAAATATTCTTGAACCGAAAATCTGTAAGCTTCGTCTTCCTTCAAAATATTCATTACCTGGCATGGAGCAATACGAGGGAACCCAAACTAAGGTAATCTTATACGATCTTACAGACAAAGCACGCAGAAGCTCTCATAATTTTCCAGAAAATATACAATGTGCTTTCAAGGTTTCATCGAACGGAGAGTCTTTCTTGAGTTGAGGCTGTCCTAAACAATAAAATAATAATCTGTTGGCAAAGTATCAATAATCCCGAGGATATACTGCATAACAGCGAGTTATGCGCCGTAAGCTGAAAAAGGACCATTGAGTTTGAATGAGGCGGTAAGGTTTTGATTGAATATACTGGAGCCAAAGAGCCGTCGAAACCTGACTCGTCGGTGTAAAAGTGTAAGTGTTCCAAGATCACTTTATCCGAATATAAAGCGCCTTCGTGAACTTGTCACCAAGGATTTGCCGGAGAGAAGACCCGCGCTCATCCATTGAAAATGGAGTCATCGAAACAGTACCAAAACCAGCGGACAAGTATTGGGTGTACCTATCCCGTATTGCACCGAAGGTTTCATAGGATGATATTGCTGCCTTGGTTCGCGAGTGTTTACCTGACTGCCAGCCTGTTGTGAAGAAATTGGTAAAAAAGGACACTGATTTGAAAACATTAGCGTTTGTGTCTTTCAAAGTCGGTGTCGATCTGAAATATAGGGACAAAGCTCTGGACTCCTCGATTTGGCCAAAAGGGGTGTACTTTCGTGCATTTCATGATGGACAGCGTTCTCAGGATATTTGGGGACCGAGTGCATCGAAGGGATTCTGTTTGCGGGAGCGGTGAAGGGATCTTCCAGATCGATGAAAACGGCAAGTACGAAACCTATTTTGTCAATGCGAGCACTGATCCGCTCCTTGCTTCCAGCCAATCGCGGTATTGTAACCTGCAAATATATTATCAGAACGTCGGCGGTATGAACACATGAATCGATAATTATTTGGTAGCAAGTTCGGATGAGTGTTACGATATAATTGCCCTCACAGAGATGTGGCTAAGTGCAAGCACTCTGTCAGTGCAAGCATTTGGCACAAACTATGACGTCTTCCGTACTGATCGTAGCTCACGCAACAGTCACAAGACTGACGGCGGCGAGGTGCTTGTCGCGATCCATCGTCGTTTAAAAGTCAACTGCTCGAGGATATTCTAGTGGCCTGTGTCGAACAGGTATGGGTGAGAATTAAACTGGCTGGCTACGAACTCTTTCTTTGTGTGGTTTATTTTCCACCTGACCGGACACGCGATCTATCATTGATTAATGCACATACTCAGTCACTTGAACGTATCTCCACTCAGGCAAACCCTCTTGATGAGATTTTGATCGTGGGTGATTTTAACTTCTCCGGATTGAAATGGTCCACCGCAACTGATGGATTCATGTTCGCGGATCCTGAACTGTCATCTTTCCATGCTGGCATTACCAGTTTGCTTGACTGCTACAGCCTGAATCTTCTGTGCCAAATGAATAACGTGGTGAACGAGAACAACATAATCCTCGATCTCTGCTTTTCGAGCAAATCTGATTATGCGCCAGCATTACCCGCAGCACCGTTCCCCCTGGTGAAGATTGTTAGACACCACCCTCTCCTGAATATTTTGCTTGGAGCGAATCGTGTGGAGTATGACTGTGACACTTTCGACACAGTCAGCTATAATTTTAGAAGAGTGGACTTCTATAGCATTATTGATTTTCTGTCGAATATTCACTGGAACGAAATTCTGGACAATGATGATGTCAACGCAGCAGCCCAGAATTTTTCCAACGTGTTGAGCTATGCTATATACCCAAAAGTACCGGCCATCACTCTAGGCACCCAGTATGGCAAACGGCAAACGAGTTGAAACGATTAAAATCGACTAAAAGGGCCGCACTGAAATAGTACTCTAAGCATGGGGGTTACGTGCTACGACAACATTACGTATATGTTAACCAAGTGTATAAAAAGACAGCTAAGCGGTGCCATGCTAATTATTTGTGGAACGTTCAACGCAGATTGAAGTCCGATCCTAAAACATTCTGGAAGCATGTAAACGAGCAAAGAAAGGAGTCCGGGTTACCTTAAACGATGGGCTACGGAGGGCATATGAGCACTAATTCTCAAGGAATTTGTCAATTATTCTCTGAAAAATTCACGAGCGTATTTTCCAACGAGAAATTGGCACCGTCCCAGGTTTCCCGTGCGACACTTGATGTTCCACAATCATATCAGTTGTTGAATTCTGTCAATATCGACAATAATATGGTACAACTGGCGATTGGTAAAATGAAGGCTTCAACCTCTGCAGGCTTAGATGGTATGCCAGCTATTATTCTTAAAAAATGCTCTATCGGTATATTGGAACCTCTTTGACATCTATTTCGTTTGTCGCTCTCAACCGGAGTATTTCCCGACCTCTAGAAAACCTCCTTCATGTTGCCAGTTTACAAAAAAGGAGAAAAAAAAAAGAAGTTGACAACTACCGGGGTATTACTACGCTAAGCGCAATTCCTAAGCTATTTGAAATGGTCGTGTTGGAACCCATCTTCAATCACTGCAAACACTACATCACTGAGGCTCAACATAGATTTATGCCGAAACGTTTAACATCTACGAATCTTCTGTCGTTCACGTCCTATATGACAGATGCCATGTCTGATGGCCTTCAAACTGACTTAATCTATACGGACCTTTCAGCTGCTTTCGACAAGATTAATCACGCTATTGCAGTGGCAAAATTGGATAGACTTGGCTTTGGTACCAATGTACTCCGTTGGATGCAATCGTATCTCAGTAATCGTCGTCTGGCTGTCAAAATAAGTGGTTGTGTATCCGAAGAATTCTTCGTTACATCTGGTATTCCGCAAGGCAGTCATCTCGGCCCTTTGATTTTTCTCCTGTATTTCAACGACGTTAACTTTTTACTAGAAGGACCACGGTTGTCATTCGCTGATGACATTAAGTTATATCACAAAATCCGGAATACTGATGACGCAGCTTTTCTTCAACGTCAATTAGTAAACTTTGCGGATTGGTGTGAAATCAACCGAATGACCCTAAATCCTAAAAAATGCACGATCATTACGTTTTCTAGGAAAAAAACGCAAATTCGATTCGAGTACTGTCTAACAGAATCCACGATTGACAGAGCAAATTGTGTCAAAGATCTCGTAGTTTTTCTCGATGAACAATTGACATTTAAGCAGCATATCAGCTATATTGACGCAAAAGCATCACGCTGTTTGGAGTTCATAATGAGAATATCTAAGAACTTTTCAGATATTTACTGCTTGAAGTCTCTTTATTGCTCACTCGTTCAATCAACATTGGAATATTGCTCTGTTGTGTGGAACCCTCATTACCTCAACGGTGTCCACCGAATTGAGTCAGTACAGCGCAGGTTTGTTCGGTTTGCCTTTCGCCAGTTGCCTTGGAGCAACCCACACCAGCTGCCAAGTTACGAAAGTCGCGGACAGCTTATCGGACTCAATACATTGCAAGTGCGGCGGGACCTGTCCTGTGCAATGATTGCCCCGAGCTTCTTAGTGCGATAAATATGAGCGCTCGTCCTCGTGCTCTCCGCAATAATTTATTCTTCCGACTACCTCTTCGCCGGACTAACTATGGAGCCAACGGTGCCGTCATTGGTTTGCAGCGGACATTCAACAGAGTTTCACCCGGATTTGACTTTCACATCCCACGTAGTAGAATACAAACAATTTTTTTTAAACTATTTTAAGAAATTATAATTAGGACCACAGTGTGTCTGTTGATATTAACTGTAAATAAATAAATAAATAAATAAATAAATAAATAAATAAATAAATAAATAAATAAATAAATAAATAAATAAATAAATAAATAAATAAATAAATAAATAAAACATATCGTTGCAGTCGACTTCTCGAAATTTACTATGAAAGATGTTTGGGTTCACTTACGGAGGTATGTAGTCTGGGATTTCACGAATCTTATCTTTCATGGATGTGTCGAAAATACAGTTGAATCAAAAGCATGAGAGAGATTGACACGTTTGGGAATTGATATGTTGTGCCATGTAATCGAAGTATAAGAACATAAATCGGGTGTAGGAATTGAACTCGACAAGCGTCTCAAAATTTGCAATTGCCAACGGGTTCAAGATATTGCATCGAATGAGCATTCGATATGAGAGATCCCAAAATTGATTTTTCAGCGGAATGACGCCCGCCAACACTTCTAGACTCATCGTATGGGTCGAATGCATGCAACTCAAAGCAATGCGCAACCAATAATACTGAATTCGCCCCAGTTTGGTGAAGTGTATGTTCGCAGTGGCACGAAAACAGAAACGCCCGTAATCTATCACCGACAATATTGTAGTTTGGTACAGCCTGATCAGGTATCCTGAATGGGCACCCCGCCATGTAACGGTTATTGTACGGAGAAAGTTGATCCTTTGTTGGCACATCTGTTACAAATCTTTAACACAAGAACGTTACACTTACTTTTTCTACCTTAGACATTGCACTGGGGTACAAACGTACCCCACGCGTTTGATTGCAATTTTCGCAGGTAAAAATGCAAACTTAAGAAATCATATATCATTTTATTTTATCATTTTATTCTCTTTTATTTGCAAAAATAGCTGTGAAATTGAATGTACGGAATTTATTGAATCAATGAGCTTGAGATTGAGCTTGTGCGACAACCCCTGGCTGCTACTCCGTTATCGATCGGGACTGGCTGAAAAGGCACAGGGAATCAGTAGATAATTATGCTTGGGAGTAGCGAAACATCTTTCAATGTGCAACTCCTGGTAATCCTAAAGTGTTTTTGATCAATACCGACGCCGGCCAGGCCCGAACGTAGATCGCGGAAGGAAAGGGAAGGAATGGTTAGTCCGATACTTGATTTTGCTAGAGGCCGTATATACTACTGCGTACTCCACAAGTATCACGGGAGGATATTTTTGTTAGTAAGAGTGTAGACGGTAGGTCTACTTCTTCTCTACCGACGTCAGAGAGGTGATTCCACTACCTGTACTAGACATCGATCCACCAATTTCATGGACCGGGGACCAACGGCTTTACTTCCCTTCCGAAGGAAGACGTGACCACAGATATTTGCACCTCAGAAAAATCTCAACGACATAGGCTGGAATTGAACCCAGGCCAAATGGAATGAGTGGCGGTCACGCTTACCACTCAACCACCAGCGCCGTCATGTACGGAATTTATTGAATCAATCGGAATTTATTGAATCAATGATACATAAATTAGATTGAACAAAAAAGTGAAATTTTCTGGTTTTGACTTTTTTGACAAAAATTACTATAAATTTGCGAATTTTCAACCGATTTGTAAAAAATCAAATGTTTCTAGTATAACGGTATACAATGGAATTTGTCTGTCTGTGTGTGTGTGTGTATGTATGTGTGTGTATGTGTGTGTGTCATTTAAACTCACACAATTTTCTCAGAGATGGTTGAACCGATTTTCGCAAACTTAGTTTCATCTGAAAGGTATAACGCTCCCATAAGCTGCTATTGAATTTTTAGTTGATCCGACTTCCGGTTCCGGGGTTACGGGTTGAAGAGTGCGGTCACACAGCAAATTCCCATGTAAACTGGTACCACCATGATGTTTAAATGATGTAAAACATATTAAAATTTATGTAACATTACTCTAGTTTGCGGGTCTGGATCACTAATGATCAATCAAAGCAGTTTTGACCACATTGGCCACCTATGACGGATCATGACGCCCCCGGGGAACCCGCCAAGTTCCTAAGCTAATATCACACCCATTCCCCAAAGAATTCTCTACCGATTTTCACAAACTTGATTTCAAATGAAAGAAACAGTAATACCATTGACTGTTGCTGAATTTCATTCGGTTCTGACTCTTGCTTCCGGAGTGACAGAGGTGTTAGTAAGGATACACTGGAATTTCCCATATAAATCGGTACAATCGTAATACCTCAGAGGCTAAAAACTATTGAAATGGTCACTAAATTACTTCTAATCGCAGATCTAGACCACTGATTGCCAATCAAACATTCTTTGAATATATTGTCCACTATCGACGATTCCGGAAGTCCGGAATTCCGGGCATATTCCAAAATTAAGGCCACATCGGTTCTTCGGTGATGACTGAACCGATTTTCTCAAACCAAGTCTCAAATGGAAGGCAAAATATGCAGTTGAGTATTGCGTTGCCGCACCTCCCCCCACTCCCTCGCCCTTACACCTCCCTCCTTCATCACTCCCCTCCCCTTGGACCACCCTCACGCCCGCATTTCCTGCATCCACCCCGTATACCGAAATAAGATGAAGGATTTCTGACGCATCCTCCACTCCCACTTTACTAACCCCCCATTCCCTCCACTTTCAAACCCATTCCACCAACATTTCAAAATATAATCACATGAAGATAACATTGAACTCATGCTGATTAAGGCAGTACCGGAGCGAAAAAAATCGGATGGCGACCTTGTGCTGGTTAAACTCATTTTTCACAAAAACTATAGCAAATTTCTTCTCCAGAATGACTCATTCCCTAAGTTGGTATATTGCGCAATTTTTGAGATCTTTTTCGCATAGATTGGTTCAGTATAAGTCCCGGCGTGTTGTCGCGAAATTTGAACATCAATAGTCAAAATCCAAAATTCTGATTTTGTATGGCAAAACAGGACAGAGCTGTGTTCCGATCGCCCTAGCTAGTAAACGGTAGCTCAGATCCACACCAAAATGCTTCATTCCCTAATTGAGACATTGGGGAATCCGATAGAGTGAATATCACATCGATATATTGTTCCGAATTCAAGATTTGTTGTCGCGAAATTTTGTAATCAATAGTAAAAATCTCTGCGGACATTGGCAACCATTATTTCAACAGATTTTGTTGCGAGCACCGTGCGTGAATTGCGATAAATTGGTCAAAGAAGTAATCAACCAGAGCACGTCATGCTTTTTACCGCTTATTTTAGTCATAACAATGCACGTTTATTTTTGATTGTATGCAACTAGTAAAAGGTGGGATATAGCGTCCATTACTGACTTGAGAAACATTGATAAAATAAAGAAACAGAAAACATTTTCGTTTGGCCAATTGTACAAAATTAATTTTGGTGTGCATATTATGTCAGATTTCATGCGTGCTACATTGCGGAGTAACATTGCGCAGTTGTTTATGTCGCATTGTTATGTAGTTGTTGTGCATATGACTAACTTTAGGAGTAATTTCTCGGCATGAACGATAAATAAGAAGTCATTTAGGATATTATCTGCGTTTACATAGAATAGTTTTATGAGTAAGCAAGATTGTTATTGTACTTTATGTTGTACATATCAGTAAATATTAAATAATAACTGTCATTGCTAAAGACATTCATTCAAGAATTATTTCAAAAATTCGAAAGTGATTATGATGAATTTGTTATACTAATACTGCGCGGTAAAATAAGTAAAAATAAAAAGCAGGAACAAAACAAAACAATTTATAATATTATATAGCTATTATCGCTAGCACATACATTGTATTAGATTTTGGCCACTTCCGTCAAGCATTTTGGAATAACCTGAAGTAGTTAGGGGATAATTAGCTGAAGTAGCTAATGTTGAATATTTTTTAGGGATTTCCAAGAAGTAGAAATGGTAACCGACTGCAATTTTTTGACTAGATTTAGAAATTTGTTAAATTTATTGATGCAGTGTGTTGATGACGCATTGCTTCGCAAATTTTTGATAAGGGAAGTTATGAATCGATCTGACAGACAGCAACCCAATCGGCTCTATCGATTATATACCCACATGCCATACTGACTATTACATTGACTTACGGCAAGAACATCGAGAAAAGCCGGAGGGCTGTGCGTTCATAATGCTTCTAAAGCGGCATGGCAGTAGTAGGTTGGTCGACCGAAGTACGAATGTTGGTCCTTCGTAATGGTTTTATTTTTTCATTGCAAATCAGACTATTTTTCATCTCTGGTTTCATATACCAATAAGATGATTGTATCCTATTGCCTTTTATTCACCCTACCTATTTGATGACATTTGTTAGAGCAGTTCGGTTCAACGCAGAACAAATTTTCGAATCAAACACGAATAAATATCTTACATTTTTACGCCAGTTTTATTATGGCGTTTTCGTTTCCACCTGGCGATACATAGACATAGATGCAAAAAAGAGATAGACAGATTACACCCTGGTTTGAGTCAGTGTAAGATCGACTACACCGGTGCAGTGCACTGTCAGTAACAAAAGTGCCATTAGATTTATACTATGTATACATTTCACCGAAAATATGCTATAAATCATCATCAAACTACATGCCCGCCTATCGTAACGCTAGCTAATTTTAGATTGCTACTTATTGCTGTTATTTCAAAAAGACAGTTATATTTCTTACACTTATTGAAAACATTAGTCCTTAGTATAACTTACACTAGTCAAACAGCCTGGGTTTTTTTCCGAACAATGCTCGATTGCATTGCGCATTTTCCAGATCTTGTGTCACCACTCCCTGCATTCCTGCTTGCACATGCGACCTTCTGGAGACCAGTGAGTTCAGGAATGAATGGTAGGAAGCTTCAACACTCCAACGCTTACATCAAACAAAGTCGTGCACGGAACCAGTGGAGCACCATGGCACACGCTACAGTATCTTTGTCTTTACCCTTTCAAGTGGGGCTCTAACGTGTTTTTTTCTTGTTTATTTGACACGGCTCAATGCATTAGCATAACTGAGCCGTGGGTCTTTTATGATTCTTACAATATGTAAAAAATAAAAATTAATTTTCACTAAGGCTATCCATCGGGTCTTGTTCACGCAGCTTGCTGCTGCGTGTTGAGATCTTCTTCCTAGGCGGTGAAACAGCTGCATTGTCTATCAATAGTTTTTGGTGGTGTTGGTTGTCGGTTTGGAAGCATCTGGTATAATCGTTGTAATTTCACTGTTCGTAACGGTAGTTGGTTTAGTGGTCCTGGACCATATCGTTGAGTTAGTGTTTGTTAATGCGCGGACCGCAGTCGTTGGTTTACCAACCGGTTGTGGTTTAGCATACGACGACTGTGTACTGGTCTTGGTCGTAGCATATTGACTTTCTTTAGCAGCCTCCAAGCAAGGTTTTCCGTGGTGTAGCGGTTGATCACAGAAGTGGCACGTAGGAATCAGCCCTGGGCACGTGACCAATGTTCGCTGATTAAATGTAACACCTTGTGTTTTGCCGTAAATGGTCAGATATGAGGGGATAAGTTTTGTTGGCCGCATTCTCACCACAAGCACTCCGTTGCGGAGACCTGGGAAGAAGTTCATCCATGTGTCTTCCGAAAAGAATTCCAATTCACCGTATTTTGGCATGTGTTGTTTGATAACAGCAGGATTAGTACGCGGAGCCAAGCCATGCATTTTAACTTCAATAGTGTCACGGTCTGCGTATGTTGGGATGCTGTATAAAATGTCATTACATTCGACAACGTGCTTCAAGTTGTTCTGCGTAGCAAATGATTCTGCTTGTTTTATGTTTTGGAACGTAATCAGTACCTCATGACGTAGATGATGGAATTACACATCATTGACTTCTGCTATGTTGAGCTTCATGTTCACCTTCAACAATTGCTCCACGTCACGGGTCGCTAGTCTTACCGGACATTTCGAAAAGTTAACAGCAATATAGTTCGGCCGAACTGGGCTATAAACTGGCTTGGCATTGTTACTCATTATTTGTTCACGTTTCACACACTAGGTAGTAGATATCGAATTTTGTTTTTGCAACTAGATAATGCAGCGCACGGATAAAATTTGATTGCCTGTCCTGCTATAACAGCGGAGTGATTTTTAGCTTCTGAACTGCGCAAGATGAGAAACCGAACTGGTTGATTTTATATCCCTAACTACTTGTATTCGTGGAAACTAAAGGAAAAAAACAACGGTGAAGATAAATTAAGGGATGATTGCAACGGTGAAGGTAGAAGAATTGCGCGGAAAAATTTGTTGAGCTAAGTTGCTAGAGAACACAAGAGATGCGATCAAGCCCTGGGAAGGCGTTATGTTGGAAGTTGTTGAAGCTACTCAGATTCCAAAACAGGGGCATTATTACATTGGTTATTTCCCGGTAGCATCGACTGGTACGACTACTGAACAGAAGCGTAGTCCTCAAAACTCCCAGAACAATCAACTGAATTACGTTTTGGGAAGAATACGCCAGCTGAAGGAAGCACCGGTCTTCGCCAAACTAGACTAGACTCCCATGGGTGGCCTAATGCGGACAAACCAGATCTCTGCTCATGGCAAGCTTGCTGCAACGGTGAGGCGTGTATCCTCAACAATCGCATTACGCCTAATGGAAAACTTAACCTTCCTCTTGTAAACCATAACGATTTTATTCATTGTGCCATTCGACTAGCAGCCTTCCCTGCAAAACCGATAAAGCTCCTCTGCATACGTTGATCCATTTAGCTACCAACTTTGACGGATAATTCCCGGCGGCGTATATACTCTACTCCAATGAAGTTGAAAATTTCTATGGAGACCGATAACAATTTTTATGAGCCTAACTCGGTATCAATCTACTCATATAGTTCTCGACGACGAATATTCGACTTTGTGTTGTTCATTCGTCTATGTTTTCACTCCCTGTTCATATGTCCTTGTTAGTTGAAGTTACTATTGCTGTTCGTTTCGCCATTTCCGCTGGAGTTTCGATAGTATGAGTGTCACTATTCTACACGAAAAAATTGTTCCCAAAATCGCGAATAATGTACCTTCATTCTGTAACAATCTCGTTTTTACGTTACGAAAACAGGATCATGAACAAAAATCATGTATTTTATAATATTGTTCAATTTATTTTCAGTAATGCATAACGCCTTTATTAGTGGAAATATTTGTTTTTATATTGTAAACTGCAGTCACGGTTTTCTGTACATGAACTAGTTCACAACTTTATTAACATTATTCGCAAACCAAAGGATGACTCGCGATTGTATTCATAGATTTAGGAACATCATTCCGAGTCCAACTATTATTCATGAATACTTACATTCCTCGTGAACATTTATCAGTCCTAATTTATTAGTCATGATACAATATCCGTGCTCGTAAAATAGTTCATAAAATATTATTTATGGATTTGTGCATTAGTTCATGATTCCTAGCGTATTAGTCACGTCTCACCATTCATGATCATGAAATAGTTCACATAATCATAAAATATTAATGAATTAGTGAACTGGCTCATGATTTATAGTACGTGATTCACGATCTATCTTGTGTGCTTATTTTGTTTAGAAAATATTCCTAATAATTTTCAATTTCATGCAACTTTGCACATGCTCATGGAATTTTCACGTAAACTATTTCACAAAATTTGGATTATTGTTCATGGAATCATTTCTGTTCTAAGAGCTTTTTTGTGAAATATGATATACTTGTCTCCAGTTACAGCGACCAGTAATAAGTACGAGCAGCAGATATAAGAAAACTGCTAGAACCTCGTTATTCATTTAAAAAGGTTCGGTGTGATGTCCGAAAGAAAACGAAAACTGCACTGAACACCAAAAATACATTAGCGACTGGCTCAAATGTGTACAAAACAATATGCAGTGAATCAGTCAAACTTCTATGATGTTCATAGTGTCAAATTTCTCCGAGTAAAAAATCCGATAATAGCAATTAAATAACATATGACGATAAGGCGAAAAGAAATTGCGAATATCATGATAAACCACATTCGTTCGATGACTCTCGGAACGAGCATTCGATCTTTCCAGTCCGTGCGGTGTAAAGCGATAAAAAGTGGCGCTAATCCGCTTTTATAATTATCTTGTGTATTCTTCGAGGTTTTGAATTTTTTCTTCTTTTGTGTGTGCGCGTTAACCGCCAATCGACCAGCAGAGTATTTGCTGTGTTTCGTTTCTTGTGAGCTTCCTGGATACTAAAATCCAAGATATGTACCGCTATTAATTCACATTCCCATTTCTTGGCTCAACTACTAACGTACACTGGGCAAATAGCTTCCCCTGACAAGGGTGAGGTGAGATGGATGCTGAATCGTGATCTTCTTCCGGGCCAAAGACTTCAGCCTTGCTTCAGCCAGTGAAGACTCTTATCGGGTGACCTTCGTGGGTCTGCCCCCCTAACTACCTCCTCTTTATTAAGGTTCGTCTACCTTTTCGCCTTTTTGTGCCGCGGGTCATGAACTGTACTGTTTGCAAACAATTGGGACACACAACATTCCATTTTAACAAAAAGTCTTGTTGTGGGAAATGCGATGAGAATCATGTAGATGATTCCTGTAGAGGAGATATCGAAAAGTGTCTCTAATGTGGGGGAAATTCACTTGATCTCCCGACATGTTCCACGTACAAACAGTGCGACGTGAATCCCTTCAGGGACGCTCTGAGCGATCTTTTGCAAATATGCTAAAGATAGCTACGCCACCGGTCTCTACGAACATCTATACTATCAGGAAGCAGTAGCGACTGGCTCAAATGTTACGTTCCCCATGCTGATCAGAGATATGTGCCTTGCCAAGAATCGTCTTTTCATCATGTTCCTAATGCGAAGAATTGGGGAATTGGTAAGGTTAGGGGTAAGGAAAATAGTGACACAAAACAATAAAAATAGAGCATTCTGCACCCCCGGAGGAATGCTGAACGATCTGCAGGTGCTACAACAGCAGGAATGAAACTTCCAACCCCCGGAGGGATTTAGAATTTTTATTTAAGCAGTGAGTGGATATATCAACACTCCCGATGGGATATTGAGATAACAGATCGATAACACCCCCGAAGAGATATTGTCATTCAAATACGGCTAAAACTATAGCTCTTTACCACACTGGGTTAGGAAGAATAGCATATCACTCAGTTTCAGCTCTCTGTACATAGGTTCATCTATGTATGGAGAACCAAAAAGCCGGATACGTAATTGCATTACTACAGGGCAGTTGCATATCAAATGATATGATGTACCGTAATCGGATTCACAAAGATCACATGAATAATACTCAGCGCCCTGAATAGTAGCCATGTGATAAGTGAGTTTGCAATGTACAGTCAGTGCCCTGACTAGAATACTGCAGTTGTACTTGGAAAAATGCAACAAATTCTTTGACATTTTCGGACTCACATCCGGCAGAAAAGTCTTTGTTTGAACGCAAGTTTGCAAGCTACGCCAATGGTTGGCATGTTCGGATGCAGCCCAAGAACGAATTTTGTGCTTTATCCAACTTATTGACAGTGGTAAAACTGGTCCTGGACCCACGAAATCAGTCGCAACGCCAGCTCTAGCCAATTCGTCAGTCCACTCATTTCCAGTAATACCGGAATGACCAGGTACCCATAGAACGTAGATAACATTCTAAAGGCTAAGTTCTTCGGTTTGAGTTCGACATGCGATTACTAATTTTGATCTCGAATCTGCCGAACTAAGTGCTTTCAGGTCAGCCTGACTGTCAGAGCAAAAATAAATTCTTTTACCGCAAATTCCCTGTTGAAGTGCTGATTGTACGCCACACAGAATCGCAAAGATTTCTGCTTGGAATACGGTACAGTATCTACCAAGTGAATGAGATTGGTTTAATCTCCTTTCTTGACAATAGACACCAGCCCCGGCTCGGACCTCCAACAAAGAACCGTCAGTATAACAAACTACGTATTCTTCAAGTTGTCGCTCTATACAGCCAGACAGCCATTCCTCACGAAGAGGAATTCTCATATTGAAAGTTTCAAAAAGAAAACTACATGTGAGTGTAAGGTCACTGGGAGAAAGTGTTTATGCATCCCATGTAACCATTTAGGGCCACAATCTTGTGTGGCTAGTTGCATGATCTATTGAGTTATTGTTCCAGAGCACAGCATCCTTGGAATGGTATACTCCAGAAAGTGCTTCATGCTGCAGAAACACATGTAGTGGTTTTATGTTCAAGAGTGCCTCTAGAGCAGCAGTAGGTGTTGTGAAGAACTCACCAGTCATTGCCATAAAGACCATCCTCTGAAGATGGTTTAACATTGAATGTACTTGGAGTCCTCAAGATTTGCCGAAAGCCCGTCTACATTGGCCGATGGCCATACAAGCTTTCTTGATCCTGAAATCGATGTGAGCTGTCCAATTAAGTTTTGAGTCAAGAATTACCCCTACTTACTTCACTTGAACTGCAATAATAACTTCAGAGTCAAAGAACTGCAATGGACGAGCTCCGGTTGTAATCGTTGTTAATGTGAAAAGCACCATTCATGTTTTATTTGGATTAACTTATAGTCCAACATGAAGACACCATTGCTCAAAAACTCATAAGGCTTATTGCATCAAATCAAAAAGTGTGTTAATGCAAATACCGGTGATCATTAAAGGAGACCGAGGAGGGTTGAAACGTTTTTTTGTTTTTGCTAGATAATTCGACAAAAACTGTCATTCGATGATTGCTTTAAATTTCTTACTTCTGTTTATGCTTATCTGCTTGTTCAACAATGTAAAAAAATAATTAGAATCGGTCAACAAACCATTGAGATATAGCCTTTTGAAGTAAACATTCCAACTTTTATCATTTTTTTTAATTTACACATTATAGTTATTATATTTGGTAGGCAACCCTATTTTCATATTTTTTTCAGTGCACCATATAAATAACACCTTTTGTACATTATATTTATGTAATTAAATGGTAAGGTTTTCCTTTAAAAACCGCGACATGTATAAACGATCTAAATAGTCAATGGACAAACATGGATTTACGCTTGAAGTCTAGTAGAAAACCTATCTATGACCGCATACCACATCCAAACCGTTATAAATTTCGATTCCGTCAATGAAATATTTTCAAACTTGCAGGGGATATACTTGATTACTATATCTTTTGAATGCCATGTACTAAATAAGTAGACACATATTTTTTTGTTTATAGAGATAGGACCAAACCCGTGGGTGTTTGCTGGTAGCCTTATGAAACGTGTCATAAAACTTCAAATCGTCATATTTCTCGAATCTCTCGATGGATCATTTTGAAATTCACTGAGAAGATGCTTGGATACTGTATCTTTCGAATGCCGTATGACAAATTTATGGTCATTTTTTTGTTAATAACGGTTTTAGGAACACCGTGTTATATGATACAACCCTTTTGAAATCATCAGTAGGCGATGGTTCATTATGCGGCAAATATGCCGAACAATAGACATATTTCTTTTCTATGTTGTCAACAGTCGTATTTACCGTGACAGCAAAAATTTGCGAAGAAAAAAACGTCGACTGTGTCAGAGATTCGCTTAACACAGCAAGGGTAACCCACGACACTCCGTGCGCGACTGGCATATTTTAGTACTGTCAGCCATTCAGTCCTCGGCACGGAGAAACACCTTGACTTGACAACTCTTGTTTTCAGTCTCCTCTTACGACATGGGAACAGGAACCCAGTGGCTGGCTTGATTTTCGATACTGGACATGACTGGATGAAATTGGAGGTCCACGCCATCAAAAAACCAGGAAAACCAGCCTCCGACCACAACTCGTATCGACCGATTTCTACTGTCCAGCATCCGAAACTTGTTCGAGAAAATGATCTTACTCCGCCTTGACAATTGGGAAGCAAATGGCTTACTATCAGATACACAATTTGGCTTCCGCAAAGGCAAAGGGACGAATGATTGTCTTGCGTTGCTCTCAACGGAAATTCATATGGCCTATGCTAGCAAAGAGCAGATGGCATCAGTTTTCAAGGATATTAGGGGACTTTTGATTCAATTTCTATCATGATTTTTTTTCTGAGAAGCTGCACCATCATGGTCCTTAATCGATTTTAAACAACTTTTTGCCAAACTTGTCGTCTAATAAACTCATGCATTTTCCGCATGGTCCCGAATTAGTTACATGGCTCTTTCACAGGGTTCATGTCTAAGCTCCCTACTCTGCAACTTTTACGTGAATGACATTCACGAATGTCTTGCCGATTACTACACGCTTAGGCATCTTGCAGATGACGGCGTGGTCTCTATTACAGGTTCCTAAGCTGTCAATTTGGAAGGACTATTGCAAGATATCTTGGACAATTTGTAAATTTGTTTAGAAGTAGAAAAAAAACCTGTTTTAATCTACCTAGCGGTGCAATTGTGCCTTTCTCAATCATGAACACGAGAATGATTGTGTTGTTTATACCTTTTTTATTAACGACTTATAGTGAGTCAATCTTTTTCCTTTTTTATATTGTAACGATATATAATTAGCAAGGGACTGGAAGGTGAAGTATTTTTCAAATATTAAGAGCCATAGTACTCAAGGGAGAGCAAGGATTTGAAGTAAGAAAGTTTAGAAAAGCGTGGAGTAGGGTCAATGAACTAGCTTAGAGTTTCCCGGTTACTTAGCTTTTTGTCTTCTGCAGCGCAGGAGTCAGGATCTTTTGGCATTAAATGCGAATCACCCGAGTCTGCGGCATGTCCGGACAAGCGTAAAGTCAATTTAATGACTTATGCTGTCGGAGCCGTGTGTTGTTTATAAACATTAAAAACTTTCAAATGCAAATATTACATTTTATTATTATACATGACATGACAAATATACAAGAAAAGAAATCATTATTCGAGTTCTAAAGTTTTGTAAATGAAAGAAAGAGCCACGGTAATATTGAAAAAAGGTGCGAAATCGACAAAGTCCAAAAAAGTCGATTTTTACAAAAAAAAATTTTTTTCGTGATGACATAAAATCTCGAAGTTTCATACATTTTAAAGATGTTTGACATCAAAAATAGGAATTTGATTTCTGAAATTTCATGGGGTCCCCCCTTTGAAAAAAATTTTGAGCTCCGGCTTATATGGGAATTTCATATGTGATCGGACGGTTCAGTCTATATTTCCGGAACCATATAAGCGATCCGTGCGAAATTTTGTAGACATCTGTGGGGATATTATAGCTATCATTGTGAAAATCGGCCCAACCATTTCCGGGAAACTGATGTGAGTTCATCAATTTTGAAAGATGGCCGCTTTTCCCGGGCACTTCCGGAACCGTCTATGGTGGTCAATGTAGTCAACGAAAGTTTGGTTGGCCGTCGGTGACCTAGAACAGCAAATTTAAGTTGTTTGAGAGACATTTTAGCGAAATTTTTACCTTTTATGCTTTTATCGGAGTATCGGTTTGAATCACAATTTGCTATGTGATCGCACGCCACAACCTGTAACTCCGGAATCGGAAGTCGGATCGGGATGAAATTAAATAGCCGTTTACGAGGACGTAATACCTTTCATTGAAGACCAAGTTTAGTTGAATCGGTCTAGCCATCTCCGAGAAACCGATGTGACTGTTATTCTGAATTTAGATACTTCCGCCGGGGCTTCCGGAACCGATGATGGTGGCCAATGTGGCCAAATAGACTTTGAATGGATGTTAGTGACCTAATACTACAAATCGAAGCAGTTGTGGTCATATTTTGGAAAAATTTTCACCTTTATGCATTCATTGCAGAATTTATTAAAATCGACATTTTCTGCGTGGTCGTACTCATCACCCTGTAATTCCGGAACCGGAAGTCGGATCCATTAGAAATTCAATAGCAGTTTATGGGAACGTTGCACCATTCATTTGAGACTAAGTTTGTCAAAATCGGTTCAGCCATCTCTGAGAAAAATGAGTGATATTTTTGGTCACATACACACACAGACGCACATACACACACATACATACATACACACACAGACATTTGCCGAACTCCGGAACAAGATGTCGGTTGAAAATGAAATTCAATAGCAACCTATGGGAATATTATACCTTTCATTTGAATCTTAGTTTGTAAAAATCGGTTCAGCCATCTCCGAGAAACCGATGTGGACATTTTGTTAACAAATCCGCACATACACACACATATACATACATACATGCATACATACATACATACATACATACATACATACATACATACATACATACATACATACATACATACATACATACATACATACATACATACATACATACATACATACATACATACATACATACATACATACATACATACATACATACATACATACATACATACATACATACATACATACATACATACATACATACATACATACATACATACATACATACATACATACATACATACATACAGACATACAGACATACATACATACATACATACATACATACATACATACATACATACATACATACATACATACATACATACATACATACATACATACATACATACATACATACATACATACATACATACATACATACATACATACATACATACATACATACATACATACATACATACATACATACATACATACATACAGACATACAGACATACATACATACATACATACATACATACATACATACATACATACATACATACATACATACATACATACATACATACATACATACATACATACATACATACATACATACATACAATACATACATACACATAGATATATTGCATTGCATAACCTTTCTATATGAGAAAGGCAAAAGAATAATATTTAATTAGCTTAAGGGAGTACCGGAGTGGGAAATGAGCATAAAAAGTAATAAAATAAACCAGCATCACTTGACACGTTGCGCAACATACTAAATGTTGTAGAGTATGTCGTGAGTAAAAAGAGCAAGAATGCAAAAAGTACAACACATTTTTATCAGTGATATAGAGACCCATGAATAGTCTTCTTTCATAAATGCAATATTCTCGATAACATAGTTTCATTCATCAGATCTGATTAGCGTTATTTTATAATGTTTCTATTCAACAAATCAGTAAAATACTCACCTATTGCAATTTTTCATCTATTCAGAAATACCCCAGCATGCTTCTGATTTTATGAAATATGAATTGAATTGCTTGCAAAAAGTATGTCGTTATGTTATTTAGGGATCAATATTGTGATGATGGCGCCCTATCAGTGCTGGCTCCTAGGTAAACCACTGGTTATACAAACCGAGTGTTATATGTATGCAACGAACAGGCTAGATTCATCGATTTTGTAGAGTCGCTTTATTATACAAGGTTCATCTGCTACATAGTATATTATAACAGAACCCAAATAATCCGCCAATGTATGAACTACTCCAGTAGCGATTCTAAGTAAATCATGATTGCTAGCAGGAAAAACAATTAGGTATGGTGTATCGGTCAGATAAATAGTTGATCTACCAAATTTGGAACAATCACGGAGATAAAGCAAAGCTTTGATTCACCACTTTCATTGTGGAACTCCAATCTTCTCCTGACAATCCTATTTGTACTAAAAACACATAGCGATTTCGCCTCGTGGCAATATGAGACCATTTTTCCTTGATACCATCAGACCAGGAAGCGTTTAGCACCCAAACGTCTTCTAAGTGTCCTAGTAAGTATATTGATACACTGCCTATAATCGCAAGTCAGTCCCATGTAGATAGGGGATCTCGTAAAACATGGGACTGTCTTGCGATTATAGGCAGTGTATCGATATACAATGCCTATAAATAACTCATCGAATATAGACCATTTCATTTCCGAAGACCATGTGCCCACTTTTCAGTTTGCTTAGGTTAGCTTAGGTATACTGCCCGTAGTTTCACTTCGTGATTGACCGAATGAGTAAACATGCTCAATGAACCAACAGTCATGTGCCCACTTTTCAGTTTGATCCAAAAATTTGCAACGAAGAGAAGATGCATTTGTGTAAAAAGAAAAAAAAAACTTTGGAAAACTTTGCATTCATCATGAATGATTTATGTTCATATTGATTTGAAGCTATCAAATCTCCATAATTCTTCAGAGATTTTACGTATTCAGATCGCTAGGAATATGCTAATACAGAACAATCTTCAAACAAAATGTTGCTGACAATAAACGCCTAAATGTATATTCAGCACATGTTGCGCTAATGTTGCGTGCGCGTGAGAAATGCAATAAGCTTGCACTTAGTTTGGCCAATGGTTGTACGGAAATATGCAAATGTTTCGTACCTGTACAAAAAT
Source organism: Topomyia yanbarensis (assembly GCF_030247195.1). Lineage (NCBI taxonomy): Eukaryota > Metazoa > Arthropoda > Insecta > Diptera > Culicidae > Topomyia > Topomyia yanbarensis. The sequence continues at coordinate 322,999,269 of NC_080671.1, read as the reverse complement.
ATCAAAATGCAATCTGAATATTTTTTACGAAAGCTCGCAACACAATATAAAATATATTATATACCTTACAGAAAGATAGCCTTTGGGCAGAAATTTGTGGCACTCCATAGTCCATTGACCCAACTTAGTGTGGAATGACTTAGTATAGAACGACTGTAAGCGACAAACTAGTTTCTCTGCACAAGCACATTGTTGAGAAATCATTTCTAAACGGTCAATGGATGCTATTTGTTGAAAATGTAGACTTTACTTAGTGACTTTTACTTGTGAATTGTTACATTGATTTGGAAAACCGAAAAAGATAATTCGTTTGGTTTATGGAACAAAAGATGAACTTCAAATATATTTATTGTTGATGAACATCTGCTGATTTTTCAGTCAGTTATGACCGCATGTTATATATCATATATGGTGTGCCCATGAAAGTGGGCGAAGCGGCTGAGGAAGTTTATTTGAAATACTTGTTGCTACCTACGTTTCGTTTTTTTCCGTAGTATTTTCAAATTTATTTCATACCTTTCTTGTACTACAACGGCTATGCAATCAATACAAAACTCAATTTTGTAACCCAATTCATGCAGAAATATGTTATATAGGTACGTTAGCGCGTATTTCCATTCAACAAAATATATCCACAAATGAGTTTTGTAGCAACTCCGAAAGCTGCAATTGTTTTTTATAGGAAAGTCCTTATTACATGAATAAGAATTTATAATTGCGGTCACGTATAAAACATGAACCGGAACTACCTATAGACACTGGAAATGGAAAATTGGAATGTTTAGTGAATATTGGAATGTTTTTTTTTATCCTTTATCAATAAGTCTGAGGAACAAAGGACTAATCTGAACTTACACAGGGAGTGGGCGTAGCGTATTGGTAAATCAATTGCCTTGTACGCAGCGCACCTGGGTTCGAGTCCCGACCCCGCACATAGGGTTAGAAATTTTTCCTAAGAGACTTTTCTAATCCGAAGAGGCGAATGTAAGGTCATTCAGGTTAAAACCTCTATAATTGAAATAAAAAAAAGAGCTTTCACATGAGATTGCACAGAATGCCTTTTACTTGGTGAGTCAACCATCAAATAGTCCTTGGAATCGGTGTTGCTGGACAGTCGTGCGCGAATGTTACACCACCATCAGAAAAGGGTCAAGTTGTCAAACTGTCGTAAGATCCCAAATATCGCAGGCTACTGCAGATTTCCTTTTGGAAATATTCTTGAACCGAAAATCTGTAAGCTTCGTCTTCCTTCAAAATATTCATTACCTGGCATGGAGCAATACGAGGGAACCCAAACTAAGGTAATCTTATACGATCTTACAGACAAAGCACGCAGAAGCTCTCATAATTTTCCAGAAAATATACAATGTGCTTTCAAGGTTTCATCGAACGGAGAGTCTTTCTTGAGTTGAGGCTGTCCTAAACAATAAAATAATAATCTGTTGGCAAAGTATCAATAATCCCGAGGATATACTGCATAACAGCGAGTTATGCGCCGTAAGCTGAAAAAGGACCATTGAGTTTGAATGAGGCGGTAAGGTTTTGATTGAATATACTGGAGCCAAAGAGCCGTCGAAACCTGACTCGTCGGTGTAAAAGTGTAAGTGTTCCAAGATCACTTTATCCGAATATAAAGCGCCTTCGTGAACTTGTCACCAAGGATTTGCCGGAGAGAAGACCCGCGCTCATCCATTGAAAATGGAGTCATCGAAACAGTACCAAAACCAGCGGACAAGTATTGGGTGTACCTATCCCGTATTGCACCGAAGGTTTCATAGGATGATATTGCTGCCTTGGTTCGCGAGTGTTTACCTGACTGCCAGCCTGTTGTGAAGAAATTGGTAAAAAAGGACACTGATTTGAAAACATTAGCGTTTGTGTCTTTCAAAGTCGGTGTCGATCTGAAATATAGGGACAAAGCTCTGGACTCCTCGATTTGGCCAAAAGGGGTGTACTTTCGTGCATTTCATGATGGACAGCGTTCTCAGGATATTTGGGGACCGAGTGCATCGAAGGGATTCTGTTTGCGGGAGCGGTGAAGGGATCTTCCAGATCGATGAAAACGGCAAGTACGAAACCTATTTTGTCAATGCGAGCACTGATCCGCTCCTTGCTTCCAGCCAATCGCGGTATTGTAACCTGCAAATATATTATCAGAACGTCGGCGGTATGAACACATGAATCGATAATTATTTGGTAGCAAGTTCGGATGAGTGTTACGATATAATTGCCCTCACAGAGATGTGGCTAAGTGCAAGCACTCTGTCAGTGCAAGCATTTGGCACAAACTATGACGTCTTCCGTACTGATCGTAGCTCACGCAACAGTCACAAGACTGACGGCGGCGAGGTGCTTGTCGCGATCCATCGTCGTTTAAAAGTCAACTGCTCGAGGATATTCTAGTGGCCTGTGTCGAACAGGTATGGGTGAGAATTAAACTGGCTGGCTACGAACTCTTTCTTTGTGTGGTTTATTTTCCACCTGACCGGACACGCGATCTATCATTGATTAATGCACATACTCAGTCACTTGAACGTATCTCCACTCAGGCAAACCCTCTTGATGAGATTTTGATCGTGGGTGATTTTAACTTCTCCGGATTGAAATGGTCCACCGCAACTGATGGATTCATGTTCGCGGATCCTGAACTGTCATCTTTCCATGCTGGCATTACCAGTTTGCTTGACTGCTACAGCCTGAATCTTCTGTGCCAAATGAATAACGTGGTGAACGAGAACAACATAATCCTCGATCTCTGCTTTTCGAGCAAATCTGATTATGCGCCAGCATTACCCGCAGCACCGTTCCCCCTGGTGAAGATTGTTAGACACCACCCTCTCCTGAATATTTTGCTTGGAGCGAATCGTGTGGAGTATGACTGTGACACTTTCGACACAGTCAGCTATAATTTTAGAAGAGTGGACTTCTATAGCATTATTGATTTTCTGTCGAATATTCACTGGAACGAAATTCTGGACAATGATGATGTCAACGCAGCAGCCCAGAATTTTTCCAACGTGTTGAGCTATGCTATATACCCAAAAGTACCGGCCATCACTCTAGGCACCCAGTATGGCAAACGGCAAACGAGTTGAAACGATTAAAATCGACTAAAAGGGCCGCACTGAAATAGTACTCTAAGCATGGGGGTTACGTGCTACGACAACATTACGTATATGTTAACCAAGTGTATAAAAAGACAGCTAAGCGGTGCCATGCTAATTATTTGTGGAACGTTCAACGCAGATTGAAGTCCGATCCTAAAACATTCTGGAAGCATGTAAACGAGCAAAGAAAGGAGTCCGGGTTACCTTAAACGATGGGCTACGGAGGGCATATGAGCACTAATTCTCAAGGAATTTGTCAATTATTCTCTGAAAAATTCACGAGCGTATTTTCCAACGAGAAATTGGCACCGTCCCAGGTTTCCCGTGCGACACTTGATGTTCCACAATCATATCAGTTGTTGAATTCTGTCAATATCGACAATAATATGGTACAACTGGCGATTGGTAAAATGAAGGCTTCAACCTCTGCAGGCTTAGATGGTATGCCAGCTATTATTCTTAAAAAATGCTCTATCGGTATATTGGAACCTCTTTGACATCTATTTCGTTTGTCGCTCTCAACCGGAGTATTTCCCGACCTCTAGAAAACCTCCTTCATGTTGCCAGTTTACAAAAAAGGAGAAAAAAAAAAGAAGTTGACAACTACCGGGGTATTACTACGCTAAGCGCAATTCCTAAGCTATTTGAAATGGTCGTGTTGGAACCCATCTTCAATCACTGCAAACACTACATCACTGAGGCTCAACATAGATTTATGCCGAAACGTTTAACATCTACGAATCTTCTGTCGTTCACGTCCTATATGACAGATGCCATGTCTGATGGCCTTCAAACTGACTTAATCTATACGGACCTTTCAGCTGCTTTCGACAAGATTAATCACGCTATTGCAGTGGCAAAATTGGATAGACTTGGCTTTGGTACCAATGTACTCCGTTGGATGCAATCGTATCTCAGTAATCGTCGTCTGGCTGTCAAAATAAGTGGTTGTGTATCCGAAGAATTCTTCGTTACATCTGGTATTCCGCAAGGCAGTCATCTCGGCCCTTTGATTTTTCTCCTGTATTTCAACGACGTTAACTTTTTACTAGAAGGACCACGGTTGTCATTCGCTGATGACATTAAGTTATATCACAAAATCCGGAATACTGATGACGCAGCTTTTCTTCAACGTCAATTAGTAAACTTTGCGGATTGGTGTGAAATCAACCGAATGACCCTAAATCCTAAAAAATGCACGATCATTACGTTTTCTAGGAAAAAAACGCAAATTCGATTCGAGTACTGTCTAACAGAATCCACGATTGACAGAGCAAATTGTGTCAAAGATCTCGTAGTTTTTCTCGATGAACAATTGACATTTAAGCAGCATATCAGCTATATTGACGCAAAAGCATCACGCTGTTTGGAGTTCATAATGAGAATATCTAAGAACTTTTCAGATATTTACTGCTTGAAGTCTCTTTATTGCTCACTCGTTCAATCAACATTGGAATATTGCTCTGTTGTGTGGAACCCTCATTACCTCAACGGTGTCCACCGAATTGAGTCAGTACAGCGCAGGTTTGTTCGGTTTGCCTTTCGCCAGTTGCCTTGGAGCAACCCACACCAGCTGCCAAGTTACGAAAGTCGCGGACAGCTTATCGGACTCAATACATTGCAAGTGCGGCGGGACCTGTCCTGTGCAATGATTGCCCCGAGCTTCTTAGTGCGATAAATATGAGCGCTCGTCCTCGTGCTCTCCGCAATAATTTATTCTTCCGACTACCTCTTCGCCGGACTAACTATGGAGCCAACGGTGCCGTCATTGGTTTGCAGCGGACATTCAACAGAGTTTCACCCGGATTTGACTTTCACATCCCACGTAGTAGAATACAAACAATTTTTTTTAAACTATTTTAAGAAATTATAATTAGGACCACAGTGTGTCTGTTGATATTAACTGTAAATAAATAAATAAATAAATAAATAAATAAATAAATAAATAAATAAATAAATAAATAAATAAATAAATAAATAAATAAATAAATAAATAAATAAATAAAACATATCGTTGCAGTCGACTTCTCGAAATTTACTATGAAAGATGTTTGGGTTCACTTACGGAGGTATGTAGTCTGGGATTTCACGAATCTTATCTTTCATGGATGTGTCGAAAATACAGTTGAATCAAAAGCATGAGAGAGATTGACACGTTTGGGAATTGATATGTTGTGCCATGTAATCGAAGTATAAGAACATAAATCGGGTGTAGGAATTGAACTCGACAAGCGTCTCAAAATTTGCAATTGCCAACGGGTTCAAGATATTGCATCGAATGAGCATTCGATATGAGAGATCCCAAAATTGATTTTTCAGCGGAATGACGCCCGCCAACACTTCTAGACTCATCGTATGGGTCGAATGCATGCAACTCAAAGCAATGCGCAACCAATAATACTGAATTCGCCCCAGTTTGGTGAAGTGTATGTTCGCAGTGGCACGAAAACAGAAACGCCCGTAATCTATCACCGACAATATTGTAGTTTGGTACAGCCTGATCAGGTATCCTGAATGGGCACCCCGCCATGTAACGGTTATTGTACGGAGAAAGTTGATCCTTTGTTGGCACATCTGTTACAAATCTTTAACACAAGAACGTTACACTTACTTTTTCTACCTTAGACATTGCACTGGGGTACAAACGTACCCCACGCGTTTGATTGCAATTTTCGCAGGTAAAAATGCAAACTTAAGAAATCATATATCATTTTATTTTATCATTTTATTCTCTTTTATTTGCAAAAATAGCTGTGAAATTGAATGTACGGAATTTATTGAATCAATGAGCTTGAGATTGAGCTTGTGCGACAACCCCTGGCTGCTACTCCGTTATCGATCGGGACTGGCTGAAAAGGCACAGGGAATCAGTAGATAATTATGCTTGGGAGTAGCGAAACATCTTTCAATGTGCAACTCCTGGTAATCCTAAAGTGTTTTTGATCAATACCGACGCCGGCCAGGCCCGAACGTAGATCGCGGAAGGAAAGGGAAGGAATGGTTAGTCCGATACTTGATTTTGCTAGAGGCCGTATATACTACTGCGTACTCCACAAGTATCACGGGAGGATATTTTTGTTAGTAAGAGTGTAGACGGTAGGTCTACTTCTTCTCTACCGACGTCAGAGAGGTGATTCCACTACCTGTACTAGACATCGATCCACCAATTTCATGGACCGGGGACCAACGGCTTTACTTCCCTTCCGAAGGAAGACGTGACCACAGATATTTGCACCTCAGAAAAATCTCAACGACATAGGCTGGAATTGAACCCAGGCCAAATGGAATGAGTGGCGGTCACGCTTACCACTCAACCACCAGCGCCGTCATGTACGGAATTTATTGAATCAATCGGAATTTATTGAATCAATGATACATAAATTAGATTGAACAAAAAAGTGAAATTTTCTGGTTTTGACTTTTTTGACAAAAATTACTATAAATTTGCGAATTTTCAACCGATTTGTAAAAAATCAAATGTTTCTAGTATAACGGTATACAATGGAATTTGTCTGTCTGTGTGTGTGTGTGTATGTATGTGTGTGTATGTGTGTGTGTCATTTAAACTCACACAATTTTCTCAGAGATGGTTGAACCGATTTTCGCAAACTTAGTTTCATCTGAAAGGTATAACGCTCCCATAAGCTGCTATTGAATTTTTAGTTGATCCGACTTCCGGTTCCGGGGTTACGGGTTGAAGAGTGCGGTCACACAGCAAATTCCCATGTAAACTGGTACCACCATGATGTTTAAATGATGTAAAACATATTAAAATTTATGTAACATTACTCTAGTTTGCGGGTCTGGATCACTAATGATCAATCAAAGCAGTTTTGACCACATTGGCCACCTATGACGGATCATGACGCCCCCGGGGAACCCGCCAAGTTCCTAAGCTAATATCACACCCATTCCCCAAAGAATTCTCTACCGATTTTCACAAACTTGATTTCAAATGAAAGAAACAGTAATACCATTGACTGTTGCTGAATTTCATTCGGTTCTGACTCTTGCTTCCGGAGTGACAGAGGTGTTAGTAAGGATACACTGGAATTTCCCATATAAATCGGTACAATCGTAATACCTCAGAGGCTAAAAACTATTGAAATGGTCACTAAATTACTTCTAATCGCAGATCTAGACCACTGATTGCCAATCAAACATTCTTTGAATATATTGTCCACTATCGACGATTCCGGAAGTCCGGAATTCCGGGCATATTCCAAAATTAAGGCCACATCGGTTCTTCGGTGATGACTGAACCGATTTTCTCAAACCAAGTCTCAAATGGAAGGCAAAATATGCAGTTGAGTATTGCGTTGCCGCACCTCCCCCCACTCCCTCGCCCTTACACCTCCCTCCTTCATCACTCCCCTCCCCTTGGACCACCCTCACGCCCGCATTTCCTGCATCCACCCCGTATACCGAAATAAGATGAAGGATTTCTGACGCATCCTCCACTCCCACTTTACTAACCCCCCATTCCCTCCACTTTCAAACCCATTCCACCAACATTTCAAAATATAATCACATGAAGATAACATTGAACTCATGCTGATTAAGCTAATTAAATATTATTCTTTTGCCTTTCTCATATAGAAAGGTTATGCAATGCAATATATCTATGTGTATGTATGTATTGTATGTATGTATGTATGTATGTATGTATGTATGTATGTATGTATGTATGTATGTATGTATGTATGTATGTATGTATGTATGTATGTATGTATGTATGTATGTCTGTATGTCTGTATGTATGTATGTATGTATGTATGTATGTATGTATGTATGTATGTATGTATGTATGTATGTATGTATGTATGTATGTATGTATGTATGTATGTATGTATGTATGTATGTATGTATGTATGTATGTATGTATGTATGTATGTATGTATGTATGTATGTATGTATGTATGTATGTATGTATGTATGTATGTATGTATGTATGTATGTATGTATGTATGTATGTATGTATGTCTGTATGTCTGTATGTATGTATGTATGTATGTATGTATGTATGTATGTATGTATGTATGTATGTATGTATGTATGTATGTATGTATGTATGTATGTATGTATGTATGTATGTATGTATGTATGTATGTATGTATGTATGTATGTATGTATGTATGTATGTATGTATGTATGTATGTATGTATGTATGTATGTATGTATGTATGTATGTATGTATGTATGTATGTATGTATGTATGTATGCATGTATGTATGTATATGTGTGTGTATGTGCGGATTTGTTAACAAAATGTCCACATCGGTTTCTCGGAGATGGCTGAACCGATTTTTACAAACTAAGATTCAAATGAAAGGTATAATATTCCCATAGGTTGCTATTGAATTTCATTTTCAACCGACATCTTGTTCCGGAGTTCGGCAAATGTCTGTGTGTGTATGTATGTATGTGTGTGTATGTGCGTCTGTGTGTGTATGTGACCAAAAATATCACTCATTTTTCTCAGAGATGGCTGAACCGATTTTGACAAACTTAGTCTCAAATGAATGGTGCAACGTTCCCATAAACTGCTATTGAATTTCTAATGGATCCGACTTCCGGTTCCGGAATTACAGGGTGATGAGTACGACCACGCAGAAAATGTCGATTTTAATAAATTCTGCAATGAATGCATAAAGGTGAAAATTTTTCCAAAATATGACCACAACTGCTTCGATTTGTAGTATTAGGTCACTAACATCCATTCAAAGTCTATTTGGCCACATTGGCCACCATCATCGGTTCCGGAAGCCCCGGCGGAAGTATCTAAATTCAGAATAACAGTCACATCGGTTTCTCGGAGATGGCTAGACCGATTCAACTAAACTTGGTCTTCAATGAAAGGTATTACGTCCTCGTAAACGGCTATTTAATTTCATCCCGATCCGACTTCCGATTCCGGAGTTACAGGTTGTGGCGTGCGATCACATAGCAAATTGTGATTCAAACCGATACTCCGATAAAAGCATAAAAGGTAAAAATTTCGCTAAAATGTCTCTCAAACAACTTAAATTTGCTGTTCTAGGTCACCGACGGCCAACCAAACTTTCGTTGACTACATTGACCACCATAGACGGTTCCGGAAGTGCCCGGGAAAAGCGGCCATCTTTCAAAATTGATGAACTCACATCAGTTTCCCGGAAATGGTTGGGCCGATTTTCACAATGATAGCTATAATATCCCCACAGATGTCTACAAAATTTCGCACGGATCGCTTATATGGTTCCGGAAATATAGACTGAACCGTCCGATCACATATGAAATTCCCATATAAGCCGGAGCTCAAAATTTTTTTCAAAGGGGGGACCCCATGAAATTTCAGAAATCAAATTCCTATTTTTGATGTCAAACATCTTTAAAATGTATGAAACTTCGAGATTTTATGTCATCACGAAAAAAATTTTTTTTTGTAAAAATCGACTTTTTTGGACTTTGTCGATTTCGCACCTTTTTTCAATATTACCGTGGCTCTTTCTTTCATTTACAAAACTTTAGAACTCGAATAATGATTTCTTTTCTTGTATATTTGTCATGTCATGTATAATAATAAAATGTAATATTTGCATTTGAAAGTTTTTAATGTTTATAAACAACACACGGCTCCGACAGCATAAGTCATTAAATTGACTTTACGCTTGTCCGGACATGCCGCAGACTCGGGTGATTCGCATTTAATGCCAAAAGATCCTGACTCCTGCGCTGCAGAAGACAAAAAGCTAAGTAACCGGGAAACTCTAAGCTAGTTCATTGACCCTACTCCACGCTTTTCTAAACTTTCTTACTTCAAATCCTTGCTCTCCCTTGAGTACTATGGCTCTTAATATTTGAAAAATACTTCACCTTCCAGTCCCTTGCTAATTATATATCGTTACAATATAAAAAAGGAAAAAGATTGACTCACTATAAGTCGTTAATAAAAAAGGTATAAACAACACAATCATTCTCGTGTTCATGATTGAGAAAGGCACAATTGCACCGCTAGGTAGATTAAAACAGGTTTTTTTTCTACTTCTAAACAAATTTACAAATTGTCCAAGATATCTTGCAATAGTCCTTCCAAATTGACAGCTTAGGAACCTGTAATAGAGACCACGCCGTCATCTGCAAGATGCCTAAGCGTGTAGTAATCGGCAAGACATTCGTGAATGTCATTCACGTAAAAGTTGCAGAGTAGGGAGCTTAGACATGAACCCTGTGAAAGAGCCATGTAACTAATTCGGGACCATGCGGAAAATGCATGAGTTTATTAGACGACAAGTTTGGCAAAAAGTTGTTTAAAATCGATTAAGGACCATGATGGTGCAGCTTCTCAGAAAAAAAATCATGATAGAAATTGAATCAAAAGTCCCCTAATATCCTTGAAAACTGATGCCATCTGCTCTTTGCTAGCATAGGCCATATGAATTTCCGTTGAGAGCAACGCAAGACAATCATTCGTCCCTTTGCCTTTGCGGAAGCCAAATTGTGTATCTGATAGTAAGCCATTTGCTTCCCAATTGTCAAGGCGGAGTAAGATCATTTTCTCGAACAAGTTTCGGATGCTGGACAGTAGAAATCGGTCGATACGAGTTGTGGTCGGAGGCTGGTTTTCCTGGTTTTTTGATGGCGTGGACCTCCAATTTCATCCAGTCATGTCCAGTATCGAAAATCAAGCCAGCCACTGGGTTCCTGTTCCCATGTCGTAAGAGGAGACTGAAAACAAGAGTTGTCAAGTCAAGGTGTTTCTCCGTGCCGAGGACTGAATGGCTGACAGTACTAAAATATGCCAGTCGCGCACGGAGTGTCGTGGGTTACCCTTGCTGTGTTAAGCGAATCTCTGACACAGTCGACGTTTTTTTCTTCGCAAATTTTTGCTGTCACGGTAAATACGACTGTTGACAACATAGAAAAGAAATATGTCTATTGTTCGGCATATTTGCCGCATAATGAACCATCGCCTACTGATGATTTCAAAAGGGTTGTATCATATAACACGGTGTTCCTAAAACCGTTATTAACAAAAAAATGACCATAAATTTGTCATACGGCATTCGAAAGATACAGTATCCAAGCATCTTCTCAGTGAATTTCAAAATGATCCATCGAGAGATTCGAGAAATATGACGATTTGAAGTTTTATGACACGTTTCATAAGGCTACCAGCAAACACCCACGGGTTTGGTCCTATCTCTATAAACAAAAAAATATGTGTCTACTTATTTAGTACATGGCATTCAAAAGATATAGTAATCAAGTATATCCCCTGCAAGTTTGAAAATATTTCATTGACGGAATCGAAATTTATAACGGTTTGGATGTGGTATGCGGTCATAGATAGGTTTTCTACTAGACTTCAAGCGTAAATCCATGTTTGTCCATTGACTATTTAGATCGTTTATACATGTCGCGGTTTTTAAAGGAAAACCTTACCATTTAATTACATAAATATAATGTACAAAAGGTGTTATTTATATGGTGCACTGAAAAAAATATGAAAATAGGGTTGCCTACCAAATATAATAACTATAATGTGTAAATTAAAAAAAATGATAAAAGTTGGAATGTTTACTTCAAAAGGCTATATCTCAATGGTTTGTTGACCGATTCTAATTATTTTTTTACATTGTTGAACAAGCAGATAAGCATAAACAGAAGTAAGAAATTTAAAGCAATCATCGAATGACAGTTTTTGTCGAATTATCTAGCAAAAACAAAAAAACGTTTCAACCCTCCTCGGTCTCCTTTAATGATCACCGGTATTTGCATTAACACACTTTTTGATTTGATGCAATAAGCCTTATGAGTTTTTGAGCAATGGTGTCTTCATGTTGGACTATAAGTTAATCCAAATAAAACATGAATGGTGCTTTTCACATTAACAACGATTACAACCGGAGCTCGTCCATTGCAGTTCTTTGACTCTGAAGTTATTATTGCAGTTCAAGTGAAGTAAGTAGGGGTAATTCTTGACTCAAAACTTAATTGGACAGCTCACATCGATTTCAGGATCAAGAAAGCTTGTATGGCCATCGGCCAATGTAGACGGGCTTTCGGCAAATCTTGAGGACTCCAAGTACATTCAATGTTAAACCATCTTCAGAGGATGGTCTTTATGGCAATGACTGGTGAGTTCTTCACAACACCTACTGCTGCTCTAGAGGCACTCTTGAACATAAAACCACTACATGTGTTTCTGCAGCATGAAGCACTTTCTGGAGTATACCATTCCAAGGATGCTGTGCTCTGGAACAATAACTCAATAGATCATGCAACTAGCCACACAAGATTGTGGCCCTAAATGGTTACATGGGATGCATAAACACTTTCTCCCAGTGACCTTACACTCACATGTAGTTTTCTTTTTGAAACTTTCAATATGAGAATTCCTCTTCGTGAGGAATGGCTGTCTGGCTGTATAGAGCGACAACTTGAAGAATACGTAGTTTGTTATACTGACGGTTCTTTGTTGGAGGTCCGAGCCGGGGCTGGTGTCTATTGTCAAGAAAGGAGATTAAACCAATCTCATTCACTTGGTAGATACTGTACCGTATTCCAAGCAGAAATCTTTGCGATTCTGTGTGGCGTACAATCAGCACTTCAACAGGGAATTTGCGGTAAAAGAATTTATTTTTGCTCTGACAGTCAGGCTGACCTGAAAGCACTTAGTTCGGCAGATTCGAGATCAAAATTAGTAATCGCATGTCGAACTCAAACCGAAGAACTTAGCCTTTAGAATGTTATCTACGTTCTATGGGTACCTGGTCATTCCGGTATTACTGGAAATGAGTGGACTGACGAATTGGCTAGAGCTGGCGTTGCGACTGATTTCGTGGGTCCAGGACCAGTTTTACCACTGTCAATAAGTTGGATAAAGCACAAAATTCGTTCTTGGGCTGCATCCGAACATGCCAACCATTGGCGTAGCTTGCAAACTTGCGTTCAAACAAAGACTTTTCTGCCGGATGTGAGTCCGAAAATGTCAAAGAATTTGTTGCATTTTTCCAAGTACAACTGCAGTATTCTAGTCAGGGCACTGACTGTACATTGCAAACTCACTTATCACATGGCTACTATTCAGGGCGCTGAGTATTATTCATGTGATCTTTGTGAATCCGATTACGGTACATCATATCATTTGATATGCAACTGCCCTGTAGTAATGCAATTACGTATCCGGCTTTTTGGTTCTCCATACATAGATGAACCTATGTACAGAGAGCTGAAACTGAGTGATATGCTATTCTTCCTAACCCAGTGTGGTAAAGAGCTATAGTTTTAGCCGTATTTGAATGACAATATCTCTTCGGGGGTGTTATCGATCTGTTATCTCAATATCCCATCGGGAGTGTTGATATATCCACTCACTGCTTAAATAAAAATTCTAAATCCCTCCGGGGGTTGGAAGTTTCATTCCTGCTGTTGTAGCACCTGCAGATCGTTCAGCATTCCTCCGGGGGTGCAGAATGCTCTATTTTTATTGTTTTGTGTCACTATTTTCCTTACCCCTAACCTTACCAATTCCCCAATTCTTCGCATTAGGAACATGATGAAAAGACGATTCTTGGCAAGGCACATATCTCTGATCAGCATGGGGAACGTAACATTTGAGCCAGTCGCTACTGCTTCCTGATAGTATAGATGTTCGTAGAGACCGGTGGCGTAGCTATCTTTAGCATATTTGCAAAAGATCGCTCAGAGCGTCCCTGAAGGGATTCACGTCGCACTGTTTGTACGTGGAACATGTCGGGAGATCAAGTGAATTTCCCCCACATTAGAGACACTTTTCGATATCTCCTCTACAGGAATCATCTACATGATTCTCATCGCATTTCCCACAACAAGACTTTTTGTTAAAATGGAATGTTGTGTGTCCCAATTGTTTGCAAACAGTACAGTTCATGACCCGCGGCACAAAAAGGCGAAAAGGTAGACGAACCTTAATAAAGAGGAGGTAGTTAGGGGGGCAGACCCACGAAGGTCACCCGATAAGAGTCTTCACTGGCTGAAGCAAGGCTGAAGTCTTTGGCCCGGAAGAAGATCACGATTCAGCATCCATCTCACCTCACCCTTGTCAGGGGAAGCTATTTGCCCAGTGTACGTTAGTAGTTGAGCCAAGAAATGGGAATGTGAATTAATAGCGGTACATATCTTGGATTTTAGTATCCAGGAAGCTCACAAGAAACGAAACACAGCAAATACTCTGCTGGTCGATTGGCGGTTAACGCGCACACACAAAAGAAGAAAAAATTCAAAACCTCGAAGAATACACAAGATAATTATAAAAGCGGATTAGCGCCACTTTTTATCGCTTTACACCGCACGGACTGGAAAGATCGAATGCTCGTTCCGAGAGTCATCGAACGAATGTGGTTTATCATGATATTCGCAATTTCTTTTCGCCTTATCGTCATATGTTATTTAATTGCTATTATCGGATTTTTTACTCGGAGAAATTTGACACTATGAACATCATAGAAGTTTGACTGATTCACTGCATATTGTTTTGTACACATTTGAGCCAGTCGCTAATGTATTTTTGGTGTTCAGTGCAGTTTTCGTTTTCTTTCGGACATCACACCGAACCTTTTTAAATGAATAACGAGGTTCTAGCAGTTTTCTTATATCTGCTGCTCGTACTTATTACTGGTCGCTGTAACTGGAGACAAGTATATCATATTTCACAAAAAAACTCTTAGAACAGAAATGATTCCATGAACAATAATCCAAATTTTGTGAAATAGTTTACGTGAAAATTCCATGAGCATGTGCAAAGTTGCATGAAATTGAAAATTATTAGGAATATTTTCTAAACAAAATAAGCACACAAGATAGATCGTGAATCACGTACTATAAATCATGAGCCAGTTCACTAATTCATTAATATTTTATGATTATGTGAACTATTTCATGATCATGAATGGTGAGACGTGACTAATACGCTAGGAATCATGAACTAATGCACAAATCCATAAATAATATTTTATGAACTATTTTACGAGCACGGATATTGTATCATGACTAATAAATTAGGACTGATAAATGTTCACGAGGAATGTAAGTATTCATGAATAATAGTTGGACTCGGAATGATGTTCCTAAATCTATGAATACAATCGCGAGTCATCCTTTGGTTTGCGAATAATGTTAATAAAGTTGTGAACTAGTTCATGTACAGAAAACCGTGACTGCAGTTTACAATATAAAAACAAATATTTCCACTAATAAAGGCGTTATGCATTACTGAAAATAAATTGAACAATATTATAAAATACATGATTTTTGTTCATGATCCTGTTTTCGTAACGTAAAAACGAGATTGTTACAGAATGAAGGTACATTATTCGCGATTTTGGGAACAATTTTTTCGTGTAGAATAGTGACACTCATACTATCGAAACTCCAGCGGAAATGGCGAAACGAACAGCAATAGTAACTTCAACTAACAAGGACATATGAACAGGGAGTGAAAACATAGACGAATGAACAACACAAAGTCGAATATTCGTCGTCGAGAACTATATGAGTAGATTGATACCGAGTTAGGCTCATAAAAATTGTTATCGGTCTCCATAGAAATTTTCAACTTCATTGGAGTAGAGTATATACGCCGCCGGGAATTATCCGTCAAAGTTGGTAGCTAAATGGATCAACGTATGCAGAGGAGCTTTATCGGTTTTGCAGGGAAGGCTGCTAGTCGAATGGCACAATGAATAAAATCGTTATGGTTTACAAGAGGAAGGTTAAGTTTTCCATTAGGCGTAATGCGATTGTTGAGGATACACGCCTCACCGTTGCAGCAAGCTTGCCATGAGCAGAGATCTGGTTTGTCCGCATTAGGCCACCCATGGGAGTCTAGTCTAGTTTGGCGAAGACCGGTGCTTCCTTCAGCTGGCGTATTCTTCCCAAAACGTAATTCAGTTGATTGTTCTGGGAGTTTTGAGGACTACGCTTCTGTTCAGTAGTCGTACCAGTCGATGCTACCGGGAAATAACCAATGTAATAATGCCCCTGTTTTGGAATCTGAGTAGCTTCAACAACTTCCAACATAACGCCTTCCCAGGGCTTGATCGCATCTCTTGTGTTCTCTAGCAACTTAGCTCAACAAATTTTTCCGCGCAATTCTTCTACCTTCACCGTTGCAATCATCCCTTAATTTATCTTCACCGTTGTTTTTTTCCTTTAGTTTCCACGAATACAAGTAGTTAGGGATATAAAATCAACCAGTTCGGTTTCTCATCTTGCGCAGTTCAGAAGCTAAAAATCACTCCGCTGTTATAGCAGGACAGGCAATCAAATTTTATCCGTGCGCTGCATTATCTAGTTGCAAAAACAAAATTCGATATCTACTACCTAGTGTGTGAAACGTGAACAAATAATGAGTAACAATGCCAAGCCAGTTTATAGCCCAGTTCGGCCGAACTATATTGCTGTTAACTTTTCGAAATGTCCGGTAAGACTAGCGACCCGTGACGTGGAGCAATTGTTGAAGGTGAACATGAAGCTCAACATAGCAGAAGTCAATGATGTGTAATTCCATCATCTACGTCATGAGGTACTGATTACGTTCCAAAACATAAAACAAGCAGAATCATTTGCTACGCAGAACAACTTGAAGCACGTTGTCGAATGTAATGACATTTTATACAGCATCCCAACATACGCAGACCGTGACACTATTGAAGTTAAAATGCATGGCTTGGCTCCGCGTACTAATCCTGCTGTTATCAAACAACACATGCCAAAATACGGTGAATTGGAATTCTTTTCGGAAGACACATGGATGAACTTCTTCCCAGGTCTCCGCAACGGAGTGCTTGTGGTGAGAATGCGGCCAACAAAACTTATCCCCTCATATCTGACCATTTACGGCAAAACACAAGGTGTTACATTTAATCAGCGAACATTGGTCACGTGCCCAGGGCTGATTCCTACGTGCCACTTCTGTGATCAACCGCTACACCACGGAAAACCTTGCTTGGAGGCTGCTAAAGAAAGTCAATATGCTACGACCAAGACCAGTACACAGTCGTCGTATGCTAAACCACAACCGGTTGGTAAACCAACGACTGCGGTCCGCGCATTAACAAACACTAACTCAACGATATGGTCCAGGACCACTAAACCAACTACCGTTACGAACAGTGAAATTACAACGATTATACCAGATGCTTCCAAACCGACAACCAACACCACCAAAAACTATTGATAGACAATGCAGCTGTTTCACCGCCTAGGAAGAAGATCTCAACACGCAGCAGCAAGCTGCGTGAACAAGACCCGATGGATAGCCTTAGTGAAAATTAATTTTTATTTTTTACATATTGTAAGAATCATAAAAGACCCACGGCTCAGTTATGCTAATGCATTGAGCCGTGTCAAATAAACAAGAAAAAAACACGTTAGAGCCCCACTTGAAAGGGTAAAGACAAAGATACTGTAGCGTGTGCCATGGTGCTCCACTGGTTCCGTGCACGACTTTGTTTGATGTAAGCGTTGGAGTGTTGAAGCTTCCTACCATTCATTCCTGAACTCACTGGTCTCCAGAAGGTCGCATGTGCAAGCAGGAATGCAGGGAGTGGTGACACAAGATCTGGAAAATGCGCAATGCAATCGAGCATTGTTCGGAAAAAAACCCAGGCTGTTTGACTAGTGTAAGTTATACTAAGGACTAATGTTTTCAATAAGTGTAAGAAATATAACTGTCTTTTTGAAATAACAGCAATAAGTAGCAATCTAAAATTAGCTAGCGTTACGATAGGCGGGCATGTAGTTTGATGATGATTTATAGCATATTTTCGGTGAAATGTATACATAGTATAAATCTAATGGCACTTTTGTTACTGACAGTGCACTGCACCGGTGTAGTCGATCTTACACTGACTCAAACCAGGGTGTAATCTGTCTATCTCTTTTTTGCATCTATGTCTATGTATCGCCAGGTGGAAACGAAAACGCCATAATAAAACTGGCGTAAAAATGTAAGATATTTATTCGTGTTTGATTCGAAAATTTGTTCTGCGTTGAACCGAACTGCTCTAACAAATGTCATCAAATAGGTAGGGTGAATAAAAGGCAATAGGATACAATCATCTTATTGGTATATGAAACCAGAGATGAAAAATAGTCTGATTTGCAATGAAAAAATAAAACCATTACGAAGGACCAACATTCGTACTTCGGTCGACCAACCTACTACTGCCATGCCGCTTTAGAAGCATTATGAACGCACAGCCCTCCGGCTTTTCTCGATGTTCTTGCCGTAAGTCAATGTAATAGTCAGTATGGCATGTGGGTATATAATCGATAGAGCCGATTGGGTTGCTGTCTGTCAGATCGATTCATAACTTCCCTTATCAAAAATTTGCGAAGCAATGCGTCATCAACACACTGCATCAATAAATTTAACAAATTTCTAAATCTAGTCAAAAAATTGCAGTCGGTTACCATTTCTACTTCTTGGAAATCCCTAAAAAATATTCAACATTAGCTACTTCAGCTAATTATCCCCTAACTACTTCAGGTTATTCCAAAATGCTTGACGGAAGTGGCCAAAATCTAATACAATGTATGTGCTAGCGATAATAGCTATATAATATTATAAATTGTTTTGTTTTGTTCCTGCTTTTTATTTTTACTTATTTTACCGCGCAGTATTAGTATAACAAATTCATCATAATCACTTTCGAATTTTTGAAATAATTCTTGAATGAATGTCTTTAGCAATGACAGTTATTATTTAATATTTACTGATATGTACAACATAAAGTACAATAACAATCTTGCTTACTCATAAAACTATTCTATGTAAACGCAGATAATATCCTAAATGACTTCTTATTTATCGTTCATGCCGAGAAATTACTCCTAAAGTTAGTCATATGCACAACAACTACATAACAATGCGACATAAACAACTGCGCAATGTTACTCCGCAATGTAGCACGCATGAAATCTGACATAATATGCACACCAAAATTAATTTTGTACAATTGGCCAAACGAAAATGTTTTCTGTTTCTTTATTTTATCAATGTTTCTCAAGTCAGTAATGGACGCTATATCCCACCTTTTACTAGTTGCATACAATCAAAAATAAACGTGCATTGTTATGACTAAAATAAGCGGTAAAAAGCATGACGTGCTCTGGTTGATTACTTCTTTGACCAATTTATCGCAATTCACGCACGGTGCTCGCAACAAAATCTGTTGAAATAATGGTTGCCAATGTCCGCAGAGATTTTTACTATTGATTACAAAATTTCGCGACAACAAATCTTGAATTCGGAACAATATATCGATGTGATATTCACTCTATCGGATTCCCCAATGTCTCAATTAGGGAATGAAGCATTTTGGTGTGGATCTGAGCTACCGTTTACTAGCTAGGGCGATCGGAACACAGCTCTGTCCTGTTTTGCCATACAAAATCAGAATTTTGGATTTTGACTATTGATGTTCAAATTTCGCGACAACACGCCGGGACTTATACTGAACCAATCTATGCGAAAAAGATCTCAAAAATTGCGCAATATACCAACTTAGGGAATGAGTCATTCTGGAGAAGAAATTTGCTATAGTTTTTGTGAAAAATGAGTTTAACCAGCACAAGGTCGCCATCCGATTTTTTTCGCTCCGGTACTGCCTTAAATGTGCCAGCCGCACATGAAGTGTCGTGGATCTTACCCTTGCTGTGCTACACGAATCTCTGACACAGTGGAGGTTTGTTTCTTCGCAAATCGTGGGATTCCAATGATGGTCATGTTCCTAATACCCATTTCGGAGTTCACTATAGGCGATTATAATTATAAATATACATGTTTGGTATCTTCTTGTTGCTGCACAACAAGTACTGATAATGAAATGTAAAGTATGGTTAGAGTAGCACAAACTATTCTTCATCATAAATGTACAGCAACTATGAATTTAACCCGCCTTGTGCAGGAAGGAAAAGCTTTGGTTCAAGAAGCGTATTTCCATAAACGAAACATCTATGTTGGAAAGCTACTTAGCTCCGCCTTCGTAGTTTTCAACAAAAATATAATAATAAATCCACGAAAAATGTCTCGTGCATGTATACTTGCGACTATTGACGCATGTTTTATATCCGACCTCACAACTCGCGATATTTGCGCTGTCGCGGTCAATGTGACTATTGATAATATGGACAAGAAATACGCCTATTGCTCGACATATTTGCCGCATAATGAACATTCGCCTTCTGATGGTTTCAAAAAGATTGACAGAAACGGCCTGCCTCTCATCATCGGCAGTAATGCAAATGCCCACCACAAAATTTGGAGCAGCTCAGATATCAATTTTACTGGCACCAAATTGATGGAATACTTAAGCAGCACAAATCTACACAAATTTAATTAAGGAAATCGCCCAGAATTTACACGAGCGGGTAGAGAATACTAGCTAGATGTAGCTCAAAAAAGCAACCCAGTTTCACATTATGCTCAAGCGAACATGTAAGACGAGCATGAAGGTTTGACTGGCGATGAGTAACTCTTGACGAAAACAATGAGGAGCTGACCGCACCGAGAAAATCGAAGCGTTAAACGAAAAATGGTTCACCTCTCAGATTTCGGGATGTGACTGACGTGCATAAACAAGCGAAGAACCTCAAAACTTTTCTGAAGCCATTAAAGGTCCCGATGTGGCGTTTTAACAGTTTTCTATACAGGATGATATAGACGCCACTTGATAGCTCATTCCCCTACTACGGAGTCGCAAATCGGTAGGTTATAAAATACAGATTTTTGACCACAGAAAATCTGAATAATTTCGTCTGGCATTGAACCCAGACCCACTGGATTGAGAAGCGGTTACGCTTGCCACTCAACCACCGACTTTGAATAATGCGTAACTCATGACGCAGTCGTTAGATCGAATTTAGCTGCACCGAACTGCCGTTCATACAAAGAAACCAATTGATACTTCGAAACAATGAGAAAAAGCGTCGGACTACACAACATCGTAACACCGTTGCCAATTCAAACTTCATAATTTTACTCAGTAAATAATATAACTGATTTACTCTCTATGCAACACACCATCTTTTAGTCTGATGTATGCTTTACTATAGATTGATACAACAATGTATGAACTCCATTACAAAGTTGTCACTTGAGTAAGACACACTTATTCTCTTTCGCTAACCACTATTCTGCGTCAAACAATGATTTTTCCATTGGATTGGCTCTGTGGTGACTGCAGGTAGAGATTCAATTATGCTCTACTACAGGTTATAAAAACTGCGTGTTGCTGAGTTGCTGCACTTACATATTGCAAAATACATGAACCGTCATTGTTTTTACCCACGGATAGTAGTCGCTGGCGCAAGATTTTAGGGCTTGTTATCCCCCTGAATAACAAACAATTTTTCGATTTCTACCATCACTGTCCTGATTTCTAAGTTTTGTTCATTGATATCAATCTGTCCAGTTGTATACTGTATTTGCACAGGTCACCATTCAGCCTGCCGTGAGCCTTTTGAATGATGATCCATTCTGCTCAAGAGGCTGGTAATTGTGAAGTAATCTCATAACCCGGGAAAAAACCGTTTATAAATTTATGATAAAAAAATCACGATTTCTGTTTACGAAAACCGTGGCCAAGTTCCTGAAACTATGAATGATAAACCTTATATTCATGAAACTATTTGTGTCTTAAAAACAGCTCGCGCTAAAAATGCACATGGCGTTACATTTAAATAGTGGGTTGGGTATTGTTGTTCACTAGAAATGATAGACGGAATATTTTCGACTGCTGATTGCATAATCTAGGGTGAGTTTCGACAGTGCAGTCTAGGTTTTAAATTAAATCGATTATTTTGCATTCTTCGCCAACGTTTTGACTCGTGGATACTGACTGTTACCCGTATACAAAATGTTTTGCGACTTTTTCGAATTTTGTTGAGCCCTGAAGAAGGCACATTTCACGGGTCAAAACTTTGGCGAAGATTGCAAATCAATCGACGCAGTGTGAAACCTGGACGGCACTGCAGAAACATACCCTAGATCACTAGATATGTTTAGTATTTGTGATGATACTTTTTCATAATTTATAATTTGTATAAACAATATCAATTAAAAGAGCTGATCGTTAAGGGGGTCCTTCACTCTCGAGGCCCGAAATTAAGCTTTTTTTGAGAATAAATTGCTATATATCTAAATCTAAATAGATTTCGAATTTTCAATTTTTATTTTGAGGCCATATGTTTTCACTTTTAAATATAATTGAGAACAAGAAAAACAGTCGCGACCTTAAAACGTCATTCTTCTTCCTCTTCGCTTCTGTTTGGCTTCTTTGTGAAACAAAGCCCAAAATGGCACAGCATATAAAGCTATATTGCCAGTTAATTTTCGTTTATAGTCCAATGGACTTTACTTTTTGTGACTAACCGACGATAAACTCGCAGCGCCACAAAATTGGTCCACCACAGCACGAGTAATTCGCCCAATCAAGGTGAAAAAAGCGAATTATCTAGCACTCGGTGAAAACCAACATGTCGACACGTTGAAGTTTTCACCGGAAGTGAAATAAAACGTCATTGACTGCATTGATATTGAAGTTGCCACCGAGTAACAAAGACCTTGAATAGAAAGGTTCTAGCATGCGTCAAAACGAAAACTACTTCTGTGCTCGTATGTGTGACAGTATCTTCGACGCTTGGTAGCATCTACGTCATCATCATCACGTGTTGTAGACTGCCTCTGTTCACTACCGCTAACAATTTTGACCATGCTATGATCGTGTTTAGAGGGAATTTGGCCGAGCAAGACTTTTCACAAAAGTTTATGACCGATTTCAAAAAAAATTCTAAATTATTTAGTAAATATTATGCTTTCCAGATTCGTAAAAAAATTGTTTCATTTTTATAGTTATGTCAAAAAATTGCATTAAAATAAAAAAAATCAGATCGTTGCATCAATGAAACATTAAATTTGTTTACTGAATAATTTAGAAAACTATTTTGATCGCACCAATACACACTGAGAAAAAATTAAAATTACATTTGACGCAAACAACATTGCGACGTATTTTGCTGTCTAATAATGGAATTTTACATGTTTTTACATGTGAAATAAAATATTGTGTCTCTTTTGATGTAGAACTCGGTTGAATGCAGATGGAGAATTGTGAACCAAGCGCATTTTTACATGTTCTTGAATGTAAATTCTGGTCAATTGTGACGCTCCTTTTATATACATCTTGCGAGATGTAAGAATTTTTAAGTGTGTGCTTTTATGAAAAGTCCTACTCGATAGCAGTACCAACATCAATGTAATCAATTACGTATCAAGGCCGCCAATATTTGTTTCTGGTCTAATATATCAAAATTATAAAAGCCAAACATATGACTTCAAAATTAAGAAAACTAAAACTAAAAATCTATTCACTACCCGCATAAATCTGTACCATATTCCAACCATTGCATCAAACGTCGAAAAACCATTTTCAATATGATACGTTCAACAATAGATTAACCATGGTATAATATCGAACATAACCAGCGTCGTTTTTCCATACTCAACCATACAAACAACGGGTTGTTAAGAACGGTCACCATACCAAAATATGCTTTTTTCCATATACATTTTGACAACATACCATTCAAGAACTATACAGATTATGGTGACATGCATATTTTAGATCTAGCGATGCAAAAAATATTGGTGGAGAAAAAAACGTCTTCCCATTCCACATTTCAATTCTATCGATTGATGAAATTTTATTTCGTTAAACGCAATCTTCTGATGAGAGCTTCGTTGAGGCTAAGTAGACTGTCGCTTTATCCAATTGAGCTATCGCCGTAATATTGTAAGAAGAGCATTTTTGATTATGTTATGCTACAGGTTTTTAGAGCAGCGTGAACAGATATGCGGATAACAAAGACCAGCAGAGCAATATTAACCTCTGGCACAAAAGTACAATGTAGTATACAAATCTCCAATATACACGGAAGGTATAGCAAATGGTAACTATAATAGGTATGGTAGTAAAACAGTTCAATTATAATGGTGGAATATATCAGTAGTATTCCAAATATGGTGAGTATTATATGAATAGTTTGGAAATGGTTCCGAAGATTTCGGGATTGGTATTTATTTATACGGGTAGGCAATTTATTCCCTTTTTGGCAGTTCAATTTTGGGCCTTAGAAGTAGAATACCCCCATAAACGAGGTACATGATTTAAGGAGCTTAAACGCAATTTCTCATCATGTCATCATGACATTTTATCATGAGTTTACTATCGGATTATTCTGGAAGGGTGGCGTGATTTACATTCATAATTTCAGGACGTTAGTCACGGTTTTCGACATTTCTATGCTTGTTATCGTGATATTCACGAGTAAAGTGATTTATGTTCGTGACTTCAGGAACTAAGTCACGATTTTACTAAATTATATGCCTTTTACCATAATATTTTATTCTTGAGCTTACTTTCGATTTTAACACGTAGAGTACTGTGTCTCATGTTCATAGCATCAACAGTTTTATCCTGTTATTCGTTATTTCTCTTCGCCTTATCGTGACATTATATTCTTAAATCAGTGTCCAATTCTTTACTCGGAGTAACGTGTCAATATGAACTGATTTACAGTATCTTGATTTGTTAACTACATATATCATGAACATGATTTGTGGCTCTGTAATGTATTTTTGGTGCCCAGCGCAGTTCTCGTTTTCTGAGAAATTATGAAATCATCAGTCCACGTAATTATGAATATTTTATGAATTGGTGAACTATTTCGCAAGTACGGATATTGAATCGTGCCTGATACATTAGAAATCATGAAATAGTTCACGAGAATTGAAAGGATTATTGGATAAAATTCCAAAACTCGTGAAATAGTTTACGAGAAAATATACGGACTGTTTTGATTTCGTGAACTAAATCACAACTGATCGTGATCAAGATCTAATAAATCATAAATCAGTTATCGTCGTATAGTCGGACTCCGCATAATGTATCCAAATCTAGAAATAAAATCACGAGTCAACCTTTGGTTTTATGAATAATGGTCATAAAGTTGTGAACTAGATCACGTGCAGAAAATCGACTTGCGGAAACCGTGTCTGAAGCTCACACAAGAAGAACAAATATCTTCACTAATAAAAGCGTTATGCAGACATTACTGAAAATAAATTTACCCTAATTATACAACACATGATTTTTGTTCGTGGTCCTGTTTTCGTAGCGTAAAACCACAACTGTTCCAGAATTCATTGCACTTTATTCATAATTTTGGGGATAATTTATTTCCGTGGACTGATATCTTTTTGGCAAAGACACATGGTGTGGGTTCGAACAGTTTAACGCTCTTATAGGTTGTTATTAAGTTTTTAACTTGGTTTCCAGTCAGTTCAGACCTTTGGTTCCGGAGTTGCAGCTTAATTACTGCGGTCGCCGGTTATACCACAAGGGTTGAAATCTTATTGAAATGAAATCTAATTGGATTATCATATCTAGATCAGTGATAGACGGTCGAAATGCTTTTGAATACATTGTTCATCATCGACAGTTCCGTAGGTCTCTGGTTTATTATTCTTTGTTTTTGCAAGGAGCCAATGAAGCCGCTACACTCATTAGTCAAGACACAAGGTGTAAATACCTCTGTCACATCCCAAGAAGCTCAGACCAAAGGGATGACGTTAATGACGTTAATCTTAACCAAGTCACTCCCAGCGATTTATCAAACTGCTTTTAAACTGAAACGGTATATTCGGTTGTTCTTCATGGTTCAGAATGATTCGTTGGTTAAATTCTTCATTAAATTAATAATTTGATAACCGTATAATTTTGAGTCATCCTCAAATACAACTCTGCACAGTTGGCCTGATCGTTTTAATATTTCTGTCATTATAATTTTCTGCAAAATTTAATTTTGACAAGGAAAACTTTAAACAATAACTGTAATGTTTTGCAAGATGCTTTTCTTTACTGGCTGTGAAAGAGTTAAAAAACAGAATAAAATGGAACCCTTGTTGTTTTTGTCCACTGCTTCTTTTCGATGTTTTCTCTGCTAATGTTATTGTGTCACATAAATAATTGCCAAGTGTCCCTCTCAATGAACATTCACAACTACAAAAGAATAGCTAAACAAATCTAAGCCTATTTTGTAAGCAGTAATGATCTTTATGGTAAATGTTGTAAATAAAATAAGACAAAATCAGACAGAAATTTGGATTCGCCATAGAGCAAGCACCTAGTACCAAAGCATAAACATAACTAAAACCAATTTAACCTGCATGCAATTAAAAGTTCCAAAAGTAAATACGGTTCAGTAACGGAAACTTTAACTACAATTCTGAAGGTAGATGATACTTAAGGGTATAGAAGCATGCATAAAGTTGAAACGTACCTATGATCAACTAAAACACTTTTAGTTTTGTCATTGCATTTTGCTAGAGCTCTCTATTTTTTGTTAAATCAGAATTAATGCAACGATCAGATCGTGATATTAATTTGTGAATCAATTGAGAACGAGAAACACACTATTTAAAAGTGCTTTCGACATTGCTTCTATCAATCAGGATAACTAATGGAAGATCAAATTAAAGTAAACCGACGCTGACATCAAACGGCATCAGCGGGTAGCACAGGGTACAAATAAGGAAACAAAGACAACCAAAGCTAAGGTGAACAGTAAACAGTTTTGGAAAATATTCCGTTGGATCTAAACTATACTAAATCGTACTTGGAGGATTTTCGAAGCTGAATTTGAGGTTTTGTTTGAAATGCTTTCCGATGAGTCATTTGTGGGAATCGACATTCCACAACCATCGCACTGTTCAAGGTATTATATAGGAGACATTGCATGTAAGCAATTGGCGATGGTAGAGTGTATGGAACTCAAACATCATTTAAATTTAAAATGGTTTAAGAATTCATTTCTCTTCTCGAAAGGATCTAAAAACTTGGAAATAGTGGCCAATCTGTCAATACCAAAGGACTTCTTTAACTAGCAATCTAATCTATAAAATCAGGTTCAGTGGAAGGAGCACAAACACACACACAATTTGGTGCGTCCAGGTACAAACAAACGAAGATTGCAGCTATTCTAGTTGACTATGTTGAACACCTCACTCATCGTACGAAACTAAAATGGCACAGTTCCAAACCAAACTCCAAAAAGAAAATAAAACGATACCAAAGGAGAAAAATAAACTTAGTGATGTCAATGAGTTTTACAGCTTAAGTGAATCGAGTGATGCAATTGAGGATCGCCTAGATAGACCCAAACTAGGTGGTCCACTGACCAGTGATGTGGTTCCGAACAGTTTGTACCATCCGATGACTATGTGTGATAGGTTAAGGTTGTCCAGCATTATTTGAGCTACACCCATGAACACTTTTTTGCCTTCCATCCGCCCGTAGTCACCCCATACCGTCACCTAAAATAGGGAAAATGTTAGTTCAATCGTTCCAATACCGTCAACTGATTTTTGTTAAATACTTGTAGTATGCAGCCAGCAAATGGTTCTCTAAACACTAATTGTTGTTGATATAATGGATCTAACGTTTTCCTAGCAGTCGTTGTTTTAGCTTTTTCTATACACTTTTTACCGGAAACTAAATACACTTTAACATAAGGCGCTGGAAGTACTTTTGAGCCAGGACGTGCCTAGAAATTATTAGACAATGAAACATTAATATATAATAAGTATATTTACTCTACGGTGGATCGCGATACGAAGCTCAATTACCTGCAATCCTCTCGCTCGTATCACTTCAACTTCTAAGGAACCCTTTTGATAGCACATAGACAGTTGAATATCACCTAAGGCAGGAGCACCCAGTACCTGGCGTCCGACGAGCTGTCCTGGTCCCAAGCCCTCGATGAAGTCCGACAGAGGTCCTGTATCACCAGCCACCCTCAGCGATGGTGACCACCTTTGTGTGATGTGGAGTACAAGGGAAATATCCGATTAGTCTGTTGCATCGTACTACGCATACAAAAAGGGACATTTAACGATACAAAACTACAGTAAATGATCCAAGCGAATCATGCATGGAGAAGCACATGTGGAAAGCGCGTGCAGCAAAAAATATGGTCGTATAAGTGCCCCATACAGAGCTCATGCTTGGGACTGATATACGACTATGATAAGTGTACCGTGCGAAAAAGTTGTATTAGAATTTAGCCTTTTGAAAACATAACCACTATTAGTCAGATTTAAGTCAGAGCGGACTAAGTATCAAAATCTCAAACAATGAAATAATAGTAGTATTCGACCAAGAATTACTTCAGCTATATTTCGCTTTCATCAGATTTGAAAAATGTTACCATAAGCAACAATTGCGACATAAATTCATTTCGAATGAAAACGTAAAGTATGCAGTGATACGGACTTCAAATTCGTTTTCCTAAAAAATGTCACTTAATCCGTTCTAAATTAACGCCGACCATGACCACAACATTAAGAGCTCCCGAGAAGTCCTTAATAGTGTGTTTTCTTTTAAAATTACCAATTGGCTTAAGTTAGGTGCATTATAAAAATAAACATGCAATACAATGTATCCTCCCGTACATCCCGGTTTTTGAAAATTGCTCTTTAATTTGAATGTTTTCACTATATAAAAAAGGATAATTGATTGACATGGCTTGATAGAGCAGAAAGGATACGTTTTGTCCATTTTGTGTCCATTATTTGATAATCACTTATTTACACATCGTTGAGACACGCAGAATTTCTAGTACTGCGTGGCCATGATAGCTGACGAGAATATCATGATTCATATTCATAATTAATGGTGAAGGGATAGTGAACATTAGTTTGGTTTTCGTATAGATTAACGTGTCTGAACCTGGGTGATACCCTTCAACATGGTTGCATTGTTAATGTTATTTCATAGGATATAGCAATGAATTTGTCTATAATAAGGTAATTTATTTTCCAACTAAAACCAGGGCCGGCGGGTGACGACACTAGAAAATAACAGAGTGGGTAATTACGATGTATCACGATCTCATTCCACAAACGTAGCTTAAGCGATTATACATGAATCTAGTGAGAGCGTGTGTACAGCGAAAATGCAGTAAGTCCCTAATAATAGACCCTATGCTTATCTATAAGATTTTATGGTTACCGCAACATATTTATTTCGCGGACTTGTTGACTTTTCTTGGTGAAAATATTTTACCGAGAAAAGTCAACAAGTCCACGAAATACCTATGCTTATCTTACTACCCACTCAGACTAAAAGTTAGATGCCGGCTCTGACTACAAATTCAAGCTCATAACTATTGACTTCGTTTGATATCGAAATCGTAATGTTATTAAAAAGCTATTATAATTTACATTATAATCTTTAAATTTTCCTATGAAACTTTTTTCGAGTAAGATGCAGGAAGTATTAAGTAGTCCAGATGAAATAAAGAAACGCAAATTGAAATCAAAAAGCATTTCTTGAACTATTTTTTATACTTTAGTCCAATGAGTATATAATACATTTTTCTTTAATTTAGGGTGCAGATTGCGAAAACAAATCTTCGGAGCATAAAAAATTATCTATTGTTTTGGAGATCTTCAGTTCGATTTCTCCAATTTATGCGTGATTTTCATAAACAATCAAAACCTGTCCAGTTTGTGGGCTTCTCAGTTTGTGCGTTTCTTGAATTACCAAAGTATTGAGATTCCCCGCATAAAATCTTTGAGTTTATTTGATTGTTGCATCTTTTCATTCCACGTAGGTTAAGTTTGACATTTTACGGTTGAACTGAGCCAATGCTTTGAATGCGCATATGTTCTACTGTTCCCGCTGTATTCGATGGTGCTTCCTACCTCTCAAAAAAAAATCATAGAATTAACAAATTCTCGTGATAGTTGAAGATACCTACTTGATTCATTTTGCAGAAAGTTTAAAAAAATTATATGACGACCTGTACAATTTGTGAAAAGATTAATATTTATGAGTATGCTGCATGGAGGTATCAATATTTCAAAATGGCCTAAACCTCCGAAACCTCTCAGAAGACAAGAAAATTCGCGAGCAACTAGTAATCTTTGAATATATACGTATCCCAGCTGGGATTATTGTTTACTGTTACAATTTAAATATGCGTGTTTTAGATAATGCTTGAAACAGCTACAAACGTTATTGCAAAAATATTGATTAAAGGGTTACATACCTTCTTATTTTTTAAAAAATCGATTTTTTTTTATTACTTTATCTGAAAGTACACTTTCTTGAGAATATTTTCCCAAATTTTTATAAAGATCCGAGAAATAGATCGAAAGTTACAGCGCTTCCAAGCGCACTTCGTCTACTAAGAGCAGTGGTAATTTGATGTTTTCAACTCGATTATCTTGAAATGTCGTTTTTCCAAAAATGGTTTTCTCGTGATCACGATTGCCAAAAAACCATTCAACCGATTTTCTTCGATTATTTTTTAATGATCATAATTAATTTTTCTCGTACCTTAACGATTCCTTTTTTATGCATACATTTTTGTTTTGTAGCTGAGAATATTTTAATATAATTTTTGGAGCTTAAAACAACGGTTTTTCAGGAAATGCAGGAAAAAAATATTATTTTGAGATTTTATTTGATCCATTCGTTTTCAATCGTGATCACCGCAACTCTTAAATAAAACGAGGTTTCTGAGAAAAAGCCATAAATCCGTCAATTATCAATTCTATTCTATTTTAACCCTTACACAGCCAGTATTGAAAAGCATCCTGGAAAACACTGCAGTTATTCTGTAGTGTTTTTCTTGTCAATGTTAATATTTGAACCATATTTTTATATGTGGCAAATATTAAAACGGCCAGGCCTACTGTGCATAGTTGGGTTTGAAGATCCGTCAATTATCAATATATTTTAATAATCTTATGATTGTTTATTTCACTGGAAAATGTAATATCAAAATACTATAAGTTTGATGAAATGAACTCATTTCTTCATGCCTTTATGTAAATGCAAACTTTCATGACATTTTTCTCAGAACCCCTTAATTTCCCTTACAAATTACATCAAATTGAGAAATGTAAAAATGTTTTAGAGAAAAATATGATACATTCTGGAATTCTTTACATGGAATAATCTTCAATAATTTTTCGAATTTTCTGATGTATCTGTTATAATATTCGCAGAGTGAACTACTATGAACAATTTGTACTTCTGGGAATTTATTAGGTGTGCGATAAATATACTGGTTTGCTTTGTCTTCCCCATATCAAAAATGCCAATAACAAAACCCCAAAAGAGACTTTATTTGATATCTCTAAATGCTAACTTTAAAACTTTGATGCACTCAGGTTTTTTTTCAACGCGGTTTTTGCGCGGTATTTTTTACGCGGTTTTTCTACGCGGATTTTTGAATTTACGCAGATTTTTTGAATTTACACGATTTTTGAAATTTACTCGGATTTTGAAATTTACTTTTTCATTTACGGAAATTTTGAAATTTATGCGGTTTTCATTTACGCGGCCTGTATCCCCCGCGTAAAAAAACCTGAGTATATTTGTTTCTTTGAACCTATTCGGAATCATAAATAACATTTGTCGTATTCTCCGTGAAATAATGTACGCAGAGGTTGAAATATGTGCTCATTTTCACAATAAACAGTTAATCGCACATCGTTTTCATCGTTAGTAGGCACGACCGATTGGGCACACTGTTTAGAAAACAATTCCATTTCCGATGCTGCTTTTGTATGTGCTTGATTGTAGTGTTAAAAGTTATACTATTTTTTTTTAAATGCTTAATACGCATAGCGAACATGTTTATGTTTTTGAAAATAGCGAAGTGTGAAGTGAAAAAGTATAGTCAGTCATTTATTGCTTAGTTGTCTAATTGGTTTCATGAAAAAATTGAGACGCCGCACAGTGGCTGGAGACCGGACAAAACCTCAAGAAGTGATGTTTGAAATATTGATATTGCATATTTTTCCTAAATTTCTCACGTATATCAATATATTCAAAATTTTATGATCATATGATATAAGAACTGGATTTTTCACAGCAGTTTAAACGAAACAATGTCCACACTTTTTAATGATTTTCATGTACGAAACCACAATTTTTATGTTCACTTCAAATGCATATTGCTCTTTTGATTTGGGTCCGATTTTAACAAAACTAGTTTCATTTTATAGAGGAACTTGGTTTGCAATTATAACATATTCACTAAGTTTGCTTGGAAGTATGACTTTTTTGTTTAATTATATTTGAGGTGGTCAGATCAAAAATACTTTTATTACAAATGTATTCTGTACAATCAGGGGAAACATTACGGAACGGTCACATATTATACAATTTATGGGAAATAACCTCTACTTTTCGAATAACATGGTTTCGTTTAAGGAGATTTTTAAGTTTTGTTACTGCTATTGAGACGCATGGTGTTTTGTTTCGATAATTAGCAAATTTATAGTAAAACAACACGTTACACATAAGATTTAAAGCTGTGTTCTTCATTTTTTATGATATTGTTGATAGTGATGAACAGTAACGGAAAATCTATCATAAAAATGGGATCATAGTCATAAGAAAGGTTCAGTGACACTGCATGGAAAAATGCATCTAATATTTTATGACTTTTGACATGAATTCAGCACCTTAGCTTAACTTGTGATTTTCAGCCAAATTAGACAACATTTTAGGTTCTGTCCGACTTTTGTTCGAATATCCGCCACTGTGCGCAGTATTGACCGGCCAGTGGGAGCAAGAGGAGTATTTTTTCATGTTTTAATTTATCATTTGAGAGCATTCTATGCGACAAAGACAATTATAATGTCTGCTATCTCCATTAGCAGAGCTTTTCTACTACCTCGAAAATCACAACGCTCAAACGAAAAATCGAATTCGCTCAAACTTTCAAGACTTTTTCCGAGCCCCAGAGAGCTGTGTCTTATATACCAATCGACTCAATATAATTCCTCCAGGAGTCGCCCATTACTTCCTAAAAATAAATCGTTATGTGACTTTTATAGGAAATTTAACAAAAAAACAAAGTCTCGAATACCATACAACGATCTGACGCTTGAGAAAAAAGTTATTAAGCAGAAACCGATTGATGCTCTGACGATTGACAAAATATTCATTTTTTATAGCACCATTGCTGTTGGTTGTTCAATTATACGCAATTTTATTTCAACCATCTATTCATGTGTCTAAATCGTTTTTCTACACTATTTAAGCTACCAGTACACTGTTTATCATAACGTGAAATATTTGATGAAGCAAAATTTGATCAAAATTTGATGTTATAATATATTACATATTCTTTCACAATTATCTTTGAACGCTAACTGTAAACTGTAAAGCGGGCAAATGACCAGTTGGTTAAAGCTCCGATAAACAAATCAATCGATCAACTGTGAATGATTGTTATATTACACAAATGATCGTCTATTTGCTAATACGCTGAAGCCTCTTTTTATGTGTATTTATCCAACTTTTTAAAGCAAATTTTCGAAGTTTTTATTGATTTCCTTATATTTTCGATTTCCACATGGACATTCAAAGTTCCACGATTTTGAGAATAGATAAGTTTTAGATGCAAGATGTCGGAAAACTTGAAAATAAGGTGTTTAACGTACTTGGTTGCATTTTGATTAAGAGATTACCTATTTTATGAGACCCTCGTCTGACACGCAATTTCGAATATGTGGCTTATGATTCCAATGTTGAAGCCTTTATTTAAAAAGTTTTGGAATCACAAAGTTATCAACAAGCTATTCTAAAGATGTATGTACTAATGTTTCCATTGTATTCGATGGTCCTTCGTTCGTCTTAAAAAAACATCGAACTAACAAATTTTCGTAATAATCAAGGTACTTGATTCATTTTGTAGAAAGTTAAAAAAGGAATAATGCGACCTGTTCAAATTGTTGGAAGATTAATATTTGTGAGTATGCTGCATAAAGCTATCAATATTTCAAAAAGACCTAGAAATCTCTGAATATATACACATCCCAGCTGGTATTATTGTTTGCTGTTACAATTTAAATATGTGTTTTAGATAGTGCTTGGAATAGCTAAAAAATTTAATGTAAAAATATTGAATAATTTCCCCCTTAAAACTAAATAAAATTTAGATAAGAAAATGTATTTTATAAAACATGAAATATTCTAAAATTCGTCACACCGAAGAATCCTCAACAATTTCTCGAATTTTATGATTATCTGTTATGATATTCGCACTTGATAGATTGAACTATTGTAAAAAATTGTAATTCTGCGAATTTATTAGATGTGAGATAATTGTACTGGTTTGCTTAACCTTCCCCATTTTAAAAATGCCAATAACAAAACCCCAAAAGCGACTTCACTTGAAATCTCAAAATGCAAGCCTCAAAACATTGGCATTTGTTACTTTGAATCTATTCGGAATCATAAGTAACATTTGTCGTATTCTCCGTAAAATAATGTAGGTAAATTATCCGCTAAATGTTACCATATCGCATCGACATTATTCCTAAAACTCGTGTAAATCATGTTAACGTACAAGAGAAGCACCGAAGCGCACTATTCAGAATCTAAAAATAGTTCCACTTTCCTAATTATAAAGCTATTCAGTCTATCGTAATATATGCAGCTGTAGTAGTGCGCAAAACTGTATGAAAATAAAGCGTATTATACAAGGAAAACAAACAGTCCTTAGGCTTTGGCAAAGTTCAATGTGTGCGTTCTGGAAACATCTTCTGTATCTATAATCGTTTTACCCTTGACGAAGGCGTAGAATATTATGCTAACATTAAACATCGGTCGAAAATAATGTCGTTGGTTCATGCAGAAAACATCCCCATAAAACTCAGAATACCCAGGTTCAAATCGCTATATCCACAAATAACAATCAGCGTGTCATATATTCATAATAACAATCAGCCAGCATGTATGCAATCATTTGACAAAACTATAGAAAGCTTTTGCTACATGAAGCTTTTGCTTCCAAACGAAAAGCGCCTTAATGTATGCTATATTTTTCTATTTTATTCTATTTTTAGACCTACACGCTAAATTCGTTGATACTATACAATAGGTAATAAAAGCTATGTTGGCCGTGGGAGAACCTAACAAATTTTGTTATAATTCTGATAGAAGCCTATCACAGGTTGTCATATCTTTGATATATACTAGAAGAACTTCTGTTATGTTTTCTGTTATTCTACCAACTACCGAGACCAAAGTTATAACACAACTTGTTTTCATAACAAAGTAACTCAGTCTGTAATAATTTTGTTATTTCTTTCTGATCGGGTACGCCTAATATTGTTTGACAAACATAATAAAACAAGTTTGATGGATCAGTACACTGTTTGTCAAATATAGTCAAACGGGTGTATACGTCAAACAAATCGCCATGCGAAAAAAAATTAGTGCTGTTTGAACTTCATGAATTTTCAAGAGTGCAAACACATGAAATATTTGTGTTAGCGCAGGGATGCCAAATGATTTTCCAAAAAAAAAATTTTTATTTTTATGAATGGTCGAAGTAACTATATCGATTTCCTTTGTTCGTGATTATGCAGAGTGTGATCAAATACAAATTAAATACGCCAAGGTCCCATACAAAAGGGTAATCATTTTATGACTCACAACGCAATCTAATTTGTCTACCATACGTGTTGACAGGTCGAATTGTAGAAGAAAAACTAATTTGGAAGCGCTGTTCGATCAAAGCATGCTGTTCATATATGATTGAAATTTTCATTTTATTTTATAGAGTACTTGGCAATCTGTAACTGCATTTGTGTGTTCAACGATTTGTTTTCTTCCACCAGTCACAGGTGGAGGAAAACAAATCGAAAATAGCTTTTTGGTCGGATTTTTTTATGATGGAACCTGACCAACTGACTTATCCAGCTGCATTGGTACTGTGCCGTTTTGACGTTTGGATTGGGAGGAAAATAAACCACTCCTGGGCTTAAGGGAAGGGCGGTAGAATAAAATTGCGAGATCTTGGTGTGCGTATTTCAAACGTCGATATCTACACAGTACGTCTCCGTCGAGCATTTCAACACCATTATAAATACTTCAGGCGAGCTATTTCGAACGTTTAAATTGGTTGAGTTTTATATATGTCAGCTGGAGGAAATCAAAACCCCAATTAGTGTGTGTGAATGGAATTGTATAGAACTCTACAGCCACAAGGTCTACCCCAAAAAAGTTTAGGCAGACTTCAATTGGACAAAAAATGATTAGAACGGGAATTTGAAAAATATTTAATCCTCTTGTATTGTTGGACATACAAAACGGCGATGAACACGGTATGGATTTTAGTTGCATTTCTCGCTCATTTGTTAATGTACTTTCTCACATTTACATTTAAGTAGCCTCCCACAGCTCCGACAGGTGTGGCTTCTGCGCTGGCCTATGTAGAGCACTCTTTCGGCACGTGCTTGCCGTTACAGAAGAACGAAAGGAACAAATCAGGTGCACCCTGACAAATTTCTCCATTGCCTCGCTAGTGCAATATAACTACATTACATGTTACAAACGCCGCCGAACCCTCATACAGCAGCTAATTATTTCCGAAAGCTGCTTTCACATTCGACCTAACGCGGGACAAGTTGACATCAAATTGGATCCAGAGTTAGTACACGAGGACGCGGACGATGAACGATCAGATATCGAAAACGCAGTGGAAGATGCTGATGAATTAAACATTTTCCTTTGGAACCAAAAACCGAAATGCGCATCAAGGGAGAGAATGAGAAGATTTACGTTGTTAGGGGGTTGGGAGAGGAAAAAGTTGAAATGGGCGATTTGCGGGGCAATGGGCGAATACTGCGACCGAGGGTTCACTCAATCCTACAAGCTGACGATGCACCTGCGAACCCAGCACAACCAGATAATGGTATAGGACGCGAAGTCGACGTGCTGCCCGGGCACAAATATCGAGTATGTAGCAAGGTCTACCGATAGGCGAAAAGTTTCCGGCTGCACGAGAAGTTGCATGCCACCGGGAAACTGTTCGATTGTCGCGATTGTGGCAAAAAGTATAACACATATGTTGTCAAATGCAAGGCTTCTAATACCAACGTGAAGGAAAAGATGTACTCATGTAAAATCTGCAGCCAAACATTCAAGCATCAGCAAAGCGGGGTGTACCACATGAGCAACAAACACAAACGGTTCGACAGAGGTTTTGAGAGATCTGGAGACGGACGAAGGAAAAGCGATTTGCCGAAGCTAAAATAACTTTCTCGTTCCCAAATTGTTAAAGCTACTAAGCACAACACCGGGCAACTTGAGCAATTTGTCCTGAGTATGTTTTTGGCAAGTGGTGAGGATAGTGTACGCGTTTATTGGGTAGTATTTGACGCACCAACATTAGTAGCGTAAATATCCAGCGCCAGACGCAGGGTCCGTTTGATGGATTCGATGGAATCGCTGTCGACAGACTCTTCATCATCTCGACTTCCATGAGCTCATTCAATACTTCATGATAAAATAACAATAGTCAACACACTACATGATAAAATAACAATAGTCAACAGCTACGATCCGATTAGGATGTAGAATTCAACTAAATACATTCGACAAGAATACCACGCAAGACTGGCAGTACACTCAACTGCTGTATGCTTTTCAAGAGCAGCTGATTCTTGGTGAACTATCGGAAAGGATTCAAAAGAAATGGAATTTGCTTACTTTTCAGCATGTATCAAACAATTTAATTCAAATAGTTTGTACCTTTCCGATTTATTTGAGGCATGATTTACCTGGAAAGACAAATACCAACAATATCAAAATAGCGCCGATTTTTTTAACGTGGCGAATGAATTATTTAAAGTCACGTAAATAAAACAATCAATCAACCGAATTTCAAACCTTAACTTTTTTTCGTTTCGACAACAAATTCTGTCAAAACCAATCAGAGTCGCGTACGGCGTATTTTGCTATCCTGAATGAGCACGGCACGTTTGTCAAACTTCTCCATCAACAAGTTTGACAAATTTCTCCATTAACAAGTTTGACAAACTTCTCCATCAACAAGTTTGACAAACTTCTCCATCGACAAGTTTGACAAACTGCAGCGTTACGCTGTTTGAAGTTTTGACAAACTGGACAGTACATTGTTTGACAAATAGACAAATAATCGCTTTGACAAACACGAATGAAAAATTTGGCAAACTGTGTTTGATCAAATATTTGAAGAGCCAGTACACAGCAGTTCAAATTGATTTCACGAAAGATGTCAAATATTTGACGTTATTACAAACAGTGTACTGGTAGCTTTAGCCACTTCGCAAGGTTTTGATGGATAAATTGAGGCTTCTTTTGTACATAATAAGAGAAGGTTGAAAATTTTGTATATAATTAGACCGTCAGAAGCAGTGATGCTATGAAAAGTAAAATTTTCAACAATCTTCAGGGCATCAATCGGGTTTTGCTTAATAACTTTTTCCGCAAGATCGTTTTGCAGTCCTCTAGACTTTGTTTCCTTGACAAATTTCCTATAAAAATCAGATATCTATTTATTTTTATGAGGTAACGGGTAACTCTTGGAAGAATTAATTTGCAAAAGACAATTTCCCCATACGAAATCCCATGTAAGCTTTAAAATACGGGCGCAAAATATAGTTTCACCTTTCGAGCTAAAAATCTGCAGAGTTGTTCTGGGAGCTAAATGGAACCCAAAAAGTTACTCGGAGCCAAATTTTATTTTTTTCATATAACCATGTCCCACTCTAGTGTGTATGTAACGGACTAACTCTCATTCGTGTTTTTCAACAATGGCTGAACCGATCGTATCCAAACTAATTTCAAATGAGGGTCCCAAGCAAAGCTACGTAGCTTTCTGTGAATTCGAAAAATGTAAATTGAGTTGTGCACCTTCCTAATATACAATTCAGAATAATAGAAAACCGCGCATTTATTTGAATTTGTATATATAGCTAGTTTTTGCAAGGGGATGGTCATAGCGTAGTTGGTAAATCGATTGCATTGTACGCAGCGCACCTGGGTTCGAGTCCCGACCCCGCACATAGGGTTAGAAATTTTTCATAAGAAACTTTTCTAATCCGAAGAGACGAATGACTTTAAAGTTAAAACCTCTATAATCGAAATAAAAAAATAGTTTTTGCAATTATTCTGGCACCCAAAAAATATTGCGTCAACTCTTGATCATTAATATTCAAGCCTTGTCATGAGTTGAATCAATTGCTCTATATTATGCATTCCACAAGACCTTTGTTTGACAATCCAGCGGTAGGTTTTGTCAACACGTTTGTTTGCTCTGCTCCTGCAAACGGGAAACCCGTCCGACGAATAGCTTTTAGTGCTATGATTTTGTCGGACGTGCCCAGTTGCCCACCCCAGTAATTGAGAAATAAGAAGAGGGTTGTCGAATTAGCGCTATAATCAGAAATTCTAGTTAAAATTTGATTTTTTTTCGAAGCACCCGGATAATCGAATCACGGATAACCGAATCCGACCTGTATTAATGAAAATAGCTCTAATTAATCTCTCCGAATCTATACAAAATCAATCACGTCCTCTAGGTGTTCCTAGTATCAAGATGGTTGTAAAATTGTCCTCCATAGTTAATAATTATTAGCTTCAATAATCTCTCTGCTAAAATTTCAAAACCGTATTACTAAAAAAAAACTTAATGACCCCCCTAATCTCCTAAACTCCTTAGTTTCATTAAAAAACAAATATCAATATGTAATCCCCTAGTTTTAAGAAATTTAAAATGCATTGTTTTACAAAAAATTGGCGCCTTTAAGAATTGAATAAAAAAAAACCAGAAGCAGAACGTAATGGTATTTTATTAAAAATTTGTACGTCGTTTTAAAAATTTACTTTTGAGCCCCAATGATCTGATTGACTGGGGAAAAAGTTTAGTCTTTCATGCAGGTGAAACGTGTCATGTTTTATCTAAAACGATTTTAAAAACTTTTGGACGACTCCTAGTAGAATTGCTCTGCTGTCCCAACTGCATAACTCTTCGTGGCCGTTAACTGAGAACAGTAATGTTTGATCGGCTTATCCTCCACAGCTAAAGTGGCTGGTGCTGTTGGATACATTATGGTTAGTCTAGGAAGTGGGACTCTATAACGAAATCGCCAAAATCGTTCAAAAACTAGATTTGAAGCAAAATTTAAACAACACAGAACAGTGGCGAGCATTCTGCTCTGCCAAAACAATGCACTCTACAGTTCAGTAATTTGCTATCCAATACTAAAGTTATTTTGCAAATGAGAGATTCTCATCCTTTATTTTCTCTTTGGTTATTAAATCGAAAGCATATTTCTTGAATTCAATTACCCGTTTTTAAGAGCCCGATTGGCCAGATTTAAAATTTTTCTAGTTTATCAGTAAAAATATGACAAGTACCTAATCCAAATTTTTAAATCATATTGATAATTTAGTGTCATCCATCTACAGAACGCACCAAGCTATACAAGAACAAATCGGCTAACCCCGGCAAGCAATAACCCCAAAATATAACTCCAATCAAGCACCCTACTAAGCATTCATAACACTACAGTTTAATAAGATGCATGCAGTACCTATAAAACAAATTATAATAAGCATGAACGTGAGTAATACTATTTCATTCATTTCATGATATCACACATCAACTGGACGCAAACGATTCCATCTCTGAGAAAATTATAACATGTAAACTGCTTGGAATATCCTGCAGATGTCACTTTGTATATAATATGAACTGATTTCAATTATCCCGACAGTGTATATGTAATTTATCTTTTGATTTGAACCAAACAATAGTTGAACAATTTCCAAACAGATTTTCCTTGCATTACAGTACACAATAGTTGAGATAATTTAGGAGCAAGGTACAGAATATGTATGAAAATTTGTTTGTTACACACGGATCGGGTTTTAGACAGATACTTTTCATAAAACGATTTTTTATCTATATCCATTAGACTGGATTACAGGGAGAGATAGAATATATAAATTTACTCTTTTTCACTTATAAATATTTATGCGTATCTACTGGTAGGTTACGAAGCATGCAATAGGGGAATCACATTAAAACAGCGAAGGGAGATGATCTGGTCAAAGGGGCATTTTTTTCAAATTGGTCCATTTCATCCCATTCTATTGTTTTTTATAATGTTGTACGAATTTCAATACCTAATGTGCTATGTTATACATTCTATACAATGTGTGTTACATAAAATAGTGGAAATGTTATTCGATGATAGCTTGTTGTGCATTTCTACTACTCGGCCAATTTGAGATAAGTGCAGTTCATAAAGCTATTAGGCATGTTTTTATAGTGCTAGAAAAACAGTTTTCTTTCAATGGATTCCGATAGAAAACTCACGGACAAGGAAATTGAATTCCCCAATATAGATACGAGACGGTAAATTAAAACTTTCTCCAGAACCCATTCTTGATCAAAGAAAATTCAAAGCAACTATTGTCATATCAAGGCACCCATTAATCTATTTCATGAAGCATTTAAAAAGAGGTAGCAACTCGAAGAAGGAGTTTTAGCTTTGAGATGATCTGAAAAAGCTGATTATGCAATGCATACGATAAAATACCTATTCTATTTATGCAAATAGTAAACTATCAATAAAAAGAAATAACGAAATCGGACAACGCCAGGTTAATACGTCAC
Organism: Topomyia yanbarensis; assembly: GCF_030247195.1. Taxonomy (NCBI): domain Eukaryota; kingdom Metazoa; phylum Arthropoda; class Insecta; order Diptera; family Culicidae; genus Topomyia; species Topomyia yanbarensis. The sequence continues at coordinate 322,957,597 of NC_080671.1, read as the reverse complement.
AATTCCGATAAAATATTTAGTCTAACAAATGTCGGGATACACTGGTTAGACCACAGTTTAGATCGAAAAATTTGCTCTTGATGTGAGCGCAATTTGCTAGAGTCTTGAGCATTGAAAATGTGAGTTTTTGTGAGATGTGAAAATAAGCAGATTCGGGCGCAGATATAAACTGAATGAACTGAAGATCTTTTCCAAGGTCACCAACATGGAATCTGATTTGGAGTTAGAATCTATTGAATGATAGTATGGATACGAAAGAAGTTTGTAGAACACCAGGACAACACGGTTTGTTTAATTTATAAGATTTAAAAGTCTAATAAAAACAAGCAAATTCAAATGCTCAACACAGCTAGAATAGGCTCAAAGATGGCGAACACACAGCAATCAGAATTATAAAGAATTCCAGCAAATAATGTCGTAAACTCCTCTGTTGACACATCACTATAAAGGAGCGAGGCCCGAAAATATAAATTTTATTCACGTTCACAGTCGGGCTTACGACAGTATCCTGAAAAATGTAATGGAAGCGAATAGTACCTACACAATGAGATTTGTCAATATTACACTGACTGTTACGAAATTAGTGTTGGAACAGAACAGCTAGAAGATTAGTATGCGAAAGGTGAGTCACATCACATCACAACACGTACAATTAGGGAAATATAGTCGAATGTGGTGATGAACAGAGGAAACGATAAAAAAAGGTAGAAGGCAACACTGATTTAGCACCGCGACGGTAGCGGAAACTTACGAGGAGCCCTCGGAGCTAGAAATTGAATGTAAACTTCCGGCACGATAGGCCGACGACTGTGATGGGATCGGTGTCACCTCGACCGATCGTTGGATCGATCCGGCTGAAGACCGCTTGCGTTGCGATGTTGACGACGAGGATGATGGCGATATTCCTTGGTCTGTGAGTGATTAGGTGGTGTATTTACAGATATTTTGATAGGTTGGAATTTATATAGAGTTTTGTCTTCTGATTTTCTCATTGCAAAATCAATGTGTTCATGGCTTATTCGATACATTTTGTTCAATCTATAAACTCTTACAACTATACAGGGTGTCTCATAGTAGGTGCCACTAAAACTAAAATCGAATAGTATTAAAACAAATCAACCGTATTCAATCATTTATTTTTTAACTCAATTGATATTTTATACGAACAACTAACATTAATTGAGCCAAAACTGTCGCCTTTAGAATCCATAACTTTACGGAATATTTTTTTAAACAATTTCTGCTATCCCGTACGATTATCTACCGCACTCATTCAATCCTTTTCCTTAATGCCCATGAAGCACTTAAATTTTATATTTTTTTACATTTCAAGTATCCAGTAAGTATTCAAAGTGCGGAAGACAAAGTACTTACTCGCTCCTACTCCGAGTTACAAATATTCGAATTCATTGAATGAAAATTGATTATATCGCTTCTTAAAACGTCAAATCAACCAACTGCGCTTATATTCAATGCAGGTTTTCGTTCGTCTCCACTTATTAAACGTGAAACAACGAATCAAACGTATCCAAGTAGGCTCTGTCACAATGTAAGTGATGACAATTGTTGTCTTATATGCATTTCCAACATTTAACAACATTTTAGATATTTAGTGAAATAAATATTTTTGTACGATATTCAATTGAATGAATAACACGGATTCTTGCATGAATATTTTCCCTATTCATCAGGAATTGCATCATATTCATTCTCAGCCAAAAAAAATCTTCGATTATTTTCTAGTCATGTAGTTCGTCAAAAATTGGACGAGGTATACTCTTCTGCCAAAGTTACTTCCATAGGTCCCTTTGTATTTGGCCCATAGCTGCTGTTAAATGAATACAAATACGTTCACTATTTATTTTCATTAATGAGCTGTCAATATGATGCTTTCAAAACTTAAATGATTTCCCTTTCCAGCGAAATACAAGAGATTGAAAAAATAATCAAAAGTAAGCGTGGTGACACCTATTCTGAGACACCCTGTAATTACGTGTCAGTCGATTCTTGAAATGATACTAATTTAGTGTCGAATATAACAGATTTAGAGTAAGTTTTTATGACTAACATGTAGTTTGAAATTCCATTTGTATGGATTGTAAAACCCCATTTAAAATGCCGTTTTTAATTTCAACTTCTGAAATTCAATAAAACTTTTGTATTTATGACGTGACAATGGTCTTCAAGGAGCAGACTTCGAGCAATATACCAAAGCTAAGAATAATTGAAAAATATCATTGAGTTGTGAATAGCTTTTCAAAGAAAAACAAGGCGACTGGCGTCAAATTGGGCATCCAATCAAAGGACGGTTATGGTTCGGATAAGGGTTTAATCTCGAACTATGGGTTATTAAAAAAATTTCATTATATTATTGAATCTGCAACATGGAATTTTGTCTAAAATTGGTCTATTCGAAGATTAACCTTAACAAGAACATTTTATAGATAACACTTAAAAATTTGCGCAGAGTATAATACATTGTCGTAAACTTTAACAACTACAAACATTGGATTTATTGAAATCTCAATATGCACAGTGGCAGTTCTGTATCCAGAGCCGTACTGTAGCATAGGGTAATGCGCTGGCACGAGACGCGCTATGGATGCTAGATTAGAATCCAACCAGCAGAGCGGAAAAAAAACCGGATTTCATTGCTGCTAATCCACTGAATAGTTTTTCGATATATTTCCCGCTACCAGTGAACAGTGGTCCGAATCCACATTTTAGGAAGCCAAAAATGTTTGTAGCTAAACCTTATGTTTTAGAGCTACGATGTCTTCAGGACAATTAATCAGTATTGAATAGGCCATCTCCAGATGTAGATGGTAGTAGGGTGGCTCATATTGTTAGGGTGTTTCCAAAATGGTGGCGCTAGTGTTCTAGTGTTATGTCTATCAGTTTGTGATATTATGGCCAAAAAATTAAATTTCGCGGTACTTGTTTGGATTTGGTTTTACAATGCCACATACTACCAAAAAATTGGATCTTCCATCTAAATGCGATATCACCAAATTTCGGTGGTTCGCTTGAGAAATTTTGACTCTTCTTGGGGCATTTTTCAGTAGCGAAATAACAATTTTCAAACTCGATTTTAACTTTTTTCAGAAATATCACCCTCGCCATTTTTTTTCTAAACATGCCTGAAAGTATTCTCTTTGAAATGCAAGAAAAAGAATTTTTTTCGCTCGCCTCAATTTTAGACACAAATATTTTAAAAGTATTTTTTTTATTCAATATTGCTCATAACTTCGGTTCTAAAAGAGATATCTAAATTCTTCTATTATGAAAAAAATTGTCTCAATAATCTTTAAAAGTTGTCTGAAGAAACCGTTTACGAGAAATAAAAATTAAAAAAGGTGTTGTTTTTGTTAGGAACACCCTAACTTGCTCAATTAAAATAGCTATAAAATGAACATCTTTTGAGATATAACTATGACGTCTTCGGCAAAGTTGCTTGGTATAAGTTCCTACACGATATTTCCCCACATTCAGAAAATATTTTTTGAAGCACCCTAACAATAAGAGTCACCCTAATACCATCTACATCTGGAGATGGCTCATTGGATACTGATTATTTGTCCTGAATACATCGTAGCTCCAAAATATAAGGTATAGCTACAAACATTTTTGTCTTCCTAAATTGTAGATTCGTACCACTGTGCACTGTCTTAAGGGGCAGCCTGCTTTACAAGATCAAAAGAATCGAGTTTTTTGCCTTTTATTACTCACAACAATAGATGAACTATTCAAGAATATACCGCACGGAAATTTCAGAACCTTTTTCTCTTTGTGATGTGGGGTTTTCTAAGATTCTTATAAGAAACATACTTTTGTATTAGAACATGAACAACCAGCAGCATTTTCCGCCAATTAGGTATTGCAGTAACGAGCAATTACACTGAACGACACATAAGTCCGCCGTTTTGCGACATTTATATAATTATATAAATTAAACATAGATTTTCAGAAAGAGAAATCAGAGGTGGAAGTATACTACCATATTGTTACACAATGCTGTGTTAAACACAGAAAAAGCTTTTTCGCAAAAACAATCAAGATTGGTAGTCTTTTTTGATATTACCGGTGCTTCGGACAACGTATCTTATACATCCATTTTGGACGCAGCACGCGGTCATCTTCATATATCACGAACTGGATACACGCAATGCTCAGCAACCGACGTCTGGCTCATCGTTTAGAAAAGTAAGGATAAGGAAGCTGAGTGTATGTGTATGTCCACGAGGTGGTATGCTGTCGCCACTTCTATGGAATCTTGTCGCCGATGGCTTGTTGAGAAAACTTAATCAGCTTGGGTTTCCGAGATATGGTTTCGCCGATGATTATCATAAAATCACAAGCATTTGCATTGATACACTTCAGAACCAATTATACCACTGTTGAAAAGTTGGATAAGGCACAAGTTGCAAGGCATAGCTTGCAAACTTGCGTTCAAGCAAAAACTTTTCTGCCGGATGTAAGCCCAAAAATGTCAAAGAATTTGCTACATTTTTCCATGCACAATTGCAGTATTCTAGTCAGGGCACTGAACGGACATAGCAAACTCAATTAACACACGGTTAAATACTATTCAGCATGCCGAGTATTATTCGTGTGATCTTTGTGAATCCGATTACGAAACTTCATATAATTTGCAGTAGTGCAATCGCGTGTCCGGATTTTGGTACTTGATTCATAGATGAACAAATGTGCAGAGAGCTGAAACTCAAGGACATGCTATGGTTAGGAACCCGCGTGGTAAAGAGCTATAGGTTGTATCAGTAAACCTCACTATTCCGTCGAGAGTGAAGAATCCAGGTTCTGTTGTTGTTATTTCGTGTTGTCTAAATTTTCTAGTTCCTTTCTTTCGCCTGACTTTCCTTTCCCATTAGGAAAGTGAGGCACAAATTCCTGATTCCGTAAATAGCTATTTGCTGGCGTTATTGACCGGGGCACCTCTTAAAATAGTAAGGATATTTTTGAGAAGCAATTTTTACATTTTTCCGTGAATAAACTAAGGAACAGTTAAGTGAGTTCAACGAGCTCCTTTTGCAGATTTTATTTGTAAATTTCTAGAAAGCCACTAAAACAACGCCACCGTGTATTATAAAAACTGTGCATTTTTAACTAAATCGGAAATAATGCAAAATAAAAACAAATCTGTAATTTTTTAGCCCGTTTTTGATACACACGTCAATTTGTCAATTTAAAATAATTCTTATTTACTTCCAATAACATTGCATCGAAATCGATGCGGCGTAACATAACTGAATGCATGGATTAGGACTATTGTAAAGACAATCAAATATAATATATTAGGAATCTACCATAATCAACCATAAAACCATTCGCATCTATAAAGCACCCTGAATTAAACATATGCTATGCTATAAAATGTGTATAAAATATAAACTCTATTTCTCCCCGTAAAACCTCAACAGACATATAGCTGCTTATGGCTGCTTCGTTAGCTAGCACTGTATACCTGAGACCGACGAAAAGCGACAAGAATGAAACATAAGTGAAGATTTAACCGGTAAAAAAGAAAAATCGCATAAAAAATCAAATGGGCGAACTGATGAAACTCTACTCGACCAACTACAGCAACAGTACAAGATGATGGCTCCAACACAAAAAAGTATTGCTATTGTACACTGAACGGTTGTGATACTAGTAAGAAGTAAAACAGAGCGAACTAAACGACGGTGGCATGAAATGATAACTAAAAAATTGGTAGAATCTGGAGCGAACCTGTCGCCGTCTGCACTTCCTTCACCATCGCTAGACGCTGAAGAACCACGCGATAGACCTCCTCGAACCTCCCCCGGTATCACCTCTTCGCTTCGGTTCACGGTGAAGGAGTTTTTGCCACGCTTACCAAACCCCATTCGACGTTTGCGACCTTTTTCATATGTTGGATGAAAATGATTATCAAAATATTGTCAGTCCAAAAAATTTCGTAATGATTCTTGAACATCGATGCGACACATGGAGCTACTCTGGCTTTCTAAAATATTTATATACAGTTTTCACGTTGCACCGTTGATTAACCCAATTCCTTCGTATACTACACTTGCATTACCTATCACTGCGCGCTAGACGCTCATATTCTCACATGATTGAAAAGTTAAGAAATAAAAACGAACATAGTATATTGACAATCTATTAAGCAAGTTACCTGTTGCCGACAGTTGTGAGGTGGAATTACTTTTCTTTCCCATGCCGGCACCGAAGCGTTCGCGATCCCGCGTCGGGGTTTCACTCTTGGGCGATCGTTGATCCAGCTTACGTCTCGAGTCCAAACTTTGTATCACTGCTGTGTCACTTAGGCTACCATCTATCGGAAAAGTTCCAAAATTAGAAAACCGGGCCGATGAAACAGCTTGCCCATTACGCCTTACCTATTTTATCCTCGGGTGTCCCTTCATTGTTCGAAAGACTTCGGTCCAGATCAGAACGCTCCCGTGAATCTCGTTGTTCACGATCACTCAGGTCACGATCCCGCTCATGGTCACTGCTGTTCCGATCACGATCACGATCACGCTCACGCCGTCGATACGCATCCCGTCCACCATTGTGCCCATATCGCCCTCGGTCTCTCATATCGTAATCACTTTTGAGTTGCCCGGGTGACCAGGACGGTGATTCGAACGGTGAGGTATCATGCATTGTCAATCCGACCATGCCGGGATGTTTCAGTGCAGTTCGTTTCGGTTCAGTTTGCAGCAAAGCGATACCGTTGAAGGATTGGGAAAAATGGGAAGAAGCGTAATTAGCACTTCTACTGCTACAGCTGGAGCGTGGTGATGAGGGAGACTTGCTATACTCAAAATATTCTGGCTTATCATTAATACTAACGGAGCTGTGCCTATTGGTATCGCATCTATCATTTATGGTATTACCATAAAACTGTCTATCGGAAATAAATCTGTTAATATCTTCCAAACTACTGGTGCGGCGTGTGTCATAACGAGATCTAGTCCTACTGGAACCGGAGCCATTAAACGACAAATTGTTGCATCTAGAAAATTGATATTCGAACACTTCATCATCGGATGCGCCTTCATCGCAGTCAGACAAGGTTGTTCTAACATAGTTCTCCCCTCTTGGCACTTCATAAGACCTTTCTTCTCTATGTAAATAATTATCTCTTCTAACAGGAACTTTTTCAACGCGTGCTCGTTGGCTTTGTTTTTCGTGATCGCTTTCATACCGGTTCGCTTTATTTTCCGCATACCTATCGAAAACCCTTCGATCTAACAGTTCGTCTCTATTAGATCTTTTATTACGACCATCACGATCATAATACTTGTCATTATTCACGTGATCATCTCGGTGCAGTTCAACATCACTGAATGATTGACTTCCACGCAAAACAGTAGCAGAAGCAGAATCACTCGAAGTTTTGGAACTTGATTTTTGTTTTTGTACTAATTCCATTCTTACCACGTCAATAATTGATTTTATTGACTCAGTACTACCATGCAAGACGCCACTCTCGTGCTTGATTTCATCAATACGCGATTTGTTACTGACCTTCCGTTTTCTAGCAGGTGGTTCATGTTTCCCAGATGTACTTTGATCCGATGATTTGAGGCTGACTATTTCGGTAGATTTTTTAGTATGAATATTAGAATTACCGGCGGCTTCAACTGGAGCTTTACTCGGATTCTTCTGTCTGCTTTGGTCGGATCTCTCCGATTTGACATACTTCACTTTTCCGTTATCTCGATCGTAAGGCTCACGTACCCAGTCCTCGGTGTCATCTACGTGTTTTACAATATCTAAAGTCATGCTTCCTTTGTCTAAGCTTGATTTCGAACCAAAGGCGCAAGCTTCTTTTGCGACATTGCCTTTCTCTAGTCTTAGATCAAGCGATTTGGTTCTTTTACAGGGCGAATGTTTATTCTTCATCCCAGCAAATGGATTCCTACGAACACTTTTGGTCTTATAACCAGTATCCGAATCATACTCGATATCGATAATTTGATCACTAGTAATCAACGAATGTGAACGACTTATTTTGGTGCATTGTCTTCCTGGTTCGCTGTCGCAATGGGGGTCCTCGGGACCAAACTCGATGTGCCCCCGAAGCGAAGGCTCACTAGGAGACTTCAACATTCTAACTGGGCTTGTCGGCACCATGTCGGGATCAAATTCTAGATCACTAACATCGTACTCACCAATATCCGGAAGGCTTCCGATGGACGAACGAAACTCGGCTGACGCCTTCAACTCTGTACCGGTTTGGGTACTAGCACACCTAATGTTACTTTTATCTGAAGTGTCTGTACTTTTGCATATGCCCGCTATAATTTGGCTTTTTAAACCAGCTCTAGGATCGAAAGCATTCCGCAGAGGAGCGATACTTTTGGATATGCCACGATTCGAACGTGATGACTGGAGAATAATTTTGTTCACCAAAGGGATAGCTGGTTCTTTGCTCGGAGGTGTTCGACGATTCGATATAGCTTGTTTCTTTATTTCTCTGGCCAACCAACGAATATTGTTAGGATTCAGTTTAGCACTCGAAGAGTGTGTAGTTGCTATTTGAGGAGGATGAATTTGTTTTAAATTAGGTGCCACTTGATGTCTATGAAACACACTGTTTCGTAAGGAAGACCACATCCGATTATCATAAGATGCATGATGGTTAACCCGTGTGCTGAGCTCGCGTGATGACTGTTCCGCTGATGATGTGTTCAATAGATGTAACTGCGTTGTTAGAGGATTTACAGGAATATTTTGGATAATACTTTGAGCAGGTTTGATAGCAATACACTGTTCATTGTGGAAGTGGGAAAAAGGATTGAAGGTTGTTACAGGAACAAAAGAAGCAACCTCGGAGAACAAAACACCACTACTGGGAGCCACAAACGGAAATGTAGGAATATCTCCGGATATAGGAGGCAATTTGGAAGAAAGCATTCCAATTGCATCGTGTTTCGGGATAATTGGTTCAGGAACTTCGAGTATTTTTGTAATTTGATCCATCTCGTTGACAGATTCGCCGAACAGTTGTTCACTTGGAAGAATGCAAAGAGAAGTAGTGGCCCAACCCGGCGACAGACATCCGTACTGACGGCGCCGATCGCGAAGATTCCTTACATTTCAAATTATCATCAGTATTTGAAGACTAAAATATCAATTATTATTTATCTAGTACCTTATCCCTTTCGATCCACGCGGTCGCTCCGACTGAGTTGAAAAAGCACTTGAAGTAACACTAACTACCGACTCCATATCGGAATCGCCAAAATCACCCATGAAATCTTTATCCGGAGATAACGAGTGTCTAGGTCTAATTCTACTGTCTAATGAGTGTGTCGTCAGATCACTGTCGGAAAGCCCCGAATAGTGTCGTTCCCAACCTAAAATACAAAGCCGCCGATTAGCATTGCACACATAAAAAAGAAGATGCTTATAAAGTCGCCCTACCTCCCATCCCCGTACTTCGATACGTTGGCTGATGATGACTCTGGCGGCCCCGATGTCTTGCAAAACGTCCCCCACTACGATCCTCAAAGTCCTGTATAAAACGATCTCGCATGGCCGCATTTCGTGACACGTGAGGTACTTGTGGTAATTGTCGTTTCTTCGGGGAACCAGTTGGTGTCGCGGTCGCTGATCGTGATTGAAATCTGGGCGCATAGTGATGTAATGGAAGAACTGGATACTCGGTATATCTATCATCTTGTGGTGATAGCGAACCCCGACGATCATCCCGATAGTTTTCGCTCGGTGCCGCAGACTGGCTTCGTTGACTCATCGCCATCGTGCCGTTTCGACGGTAGGAAGAAGTTGCCTGCGTGGGTGGTTGATTGGAAAGATAAAGTTTTTTATTAGTAGTATTTTTGCTTGCGTCAATAATTTTTATTAATCCTAACGGAGATTATGCGGTTGTTTATGTTAAGAAGTTAACAAACTTTCGCGACACGCGGTGTGCTTGAAATTATCGATCGAATCCCCTAGAACTAACTCAGGAAAGTAATTTTGTATATTGGATGATCATCTAGAAATGCTGACTCTTCAGCCTTGTTGCTTACACGATTCGAATAATTACAATTAAGATTTCGTCAAATTCGGACCTAGTAAAGGAGGGTTTTTGAGTGATAAAACAATTTTAAAAGGGTAATAGTGTTTAGAAAAATGGCACTAGATTAACGGTATATTCGAATACGAGTGATTACTTCACAATTAGGGTCTATTTTCAATCTTCTTTTAAAGTGATATTCTAGTGTAACTAGGATTTACACAACCATTAGGGTGGGACAAAAATAGATTCCAGCTCCGAGCAACTTTTTGGGTACCATTCGGGTCCCAGAACATCTGTGCAAATTATTAGCTTGATCCCTGAAACTATATTTTTGCGCACACTGTTTTAAGTTTACATGGGATTTTGTATGGGAAAATTAACTTTCACAAGATAATTTCTCCAGGAGTCGCCCATTGCTTCTTAAAAATAAACCGTTATGTGGCTTTTGTATGAGATTTAACAAAGAAACAAAGTCTCAAAAACTACGAAACGATCTGACGCTTGAGAGAAAAGTTATTAAGCTGAAACCAATTGATGCTATGACGATCGATAAAATATTCATTTTTTCTAGCATCACTGTTGTTGGTTGTCCAATTGTATGCAATTTTGTTTTGATCTTCTCTTAATGTGTCTAAATCATTTATCTATACTGTTTGGCCACTTCGCAAGAGTTTTGAGCGATAAATTGAATCTTTTTTATACATAATAAGAGAAAATTAAAGATTTTGAATATAATTCGACCGTCAGAGGCAGTGATGCTATGAAAAGTGAAATTAATCTTTAGAGCATCAATCGGTTTTTTCTTAATAACTTTTTCCACAAGCATCAGATCGTTTCGTGGTCGTCTAGACTTTGTTTCCTTGACAAATTTCCAGATATCTATTTATTTTTATGAGGTAACGGGCGACTCTTGGAAGAATTAGTTTGCAAAAGACGCTTTCCCCATACGAAATCCCATGTAGTCTTTAAACCGTGGGCGAAAAAATATAGTTTCACCGATCGAACTAGAAATTTGCAGAGTTGTTCTGGGAGCTAAATGGGACCCAAAAGATTACTCGGAGCGAAATTTCATTTTTTCATATAACCATGCCCCACTCTACTGGGCATGTTTAGTTTTTGTTATGATTCTGGTTCATAATTCGGGGATACACTGGTTTGTATAAAAAAATATCAACTAAAAGAACCGCATTTAAACGTTGTTTACGATTTTAATAATTTTTCATCACGTTACCGTGATATTTTATACATGGGTTTACTATCGCATTTTTATGGCAGCATAGCGCGATTTATGTTCATGACTTCAAGACCTTAGTCACTATCTTCGTGATCTACGTTATCTTGATCTTGATATTTTATTCACGAGTTTTGTATCAGATTTTTCTGGCAGAGTAATGTTATTTATGTTCATGATATCAGGGTCTTAGTCACAATTTCCGTAAGGGGCCGTTCATAAACCACGTGGACAGAAAAACATTCACTTTAGACTCCCTCCTCCCCCTCCGTGGACAAGCGTACTCCGTGTACCCCTACCCCCTCCCTACGATGTCCATGTGGACTTTCCAATTTTTTTTCAGCTAATTTAATAAAAATGCGTTCTCAAAAAAAATTAATGTCTTAGACTATTATGATACAGAAGGACTTCATGACAAACTTCAAATTTCAACCACAGAATGTCACACTTGTTTATTCTTTTGTGAAATTTCCATGGAAATATCTCGTTTGTGAAAGAAATTTTGAACTTTTACATTTACGTTTTAAAGATCTATCAAAATAGGTTTTGTTTCGTCTTCTGATTGTTTTTGATGATAGTGGCCGTTGATGTTTTCAATTATCATACATGCCTGCACACTTACACACTATGCTGTTATAAGCATTTTGACTATTTCAAAATCTAAGCACTCACACCAAAAACGATACAAATTTGTTTCATTTTTATAAAACAGTCAAAAACATAATAAAAAGTTCACGTGGACATTTCTCATACCGCCAGCTTTTAAAGTTGCCTTACATTGTCGAAAGAGTCTGCTCTCCTAGTGAACTATTTTTAACAAATGTTACATATTTTCTTAGCTTTAGGATGAAAGCTGAAAACAAAATGTCGATAATGCTGAAACATTTTTTTTTGAATTGTGTAAAAGCAAAAATGTTCGTACTGTTACGTTGCACTAAAAGACCGTTACGTTACATGTGCGATCTTGGTTTGCGTCTAAAGTTGGATTATGCAATAAATTGACTCTAGTTGTTCTATTATATAATGGATAACCTTAATTGAGAGGTTTCACGATAAAACATGGAATAGATTCCAAGAAATCAAAATTAAATTAGGAAAAACCCAGCTACACCCAATTTATTTTTAATCTTATATAAATAAATTAAAACTAGATTTCTAGTTGGATCCCAATACAATGTATCATTTTTTGGTTTATTCCGATGCAGCTGACGATAATCATGCGTGGTCAATTCTATTCTATTCTATTCTAACCCAGACACAGCCAGTATTGAAAAGCGCCCCGGAAAACACTGCAGTTTTCTGTAGTATTTTTTCTTGTCAATATTAATATTTGAAGCATATTTCCATATGCCGCAAATATTAAAACAGCCAGGCCTACTGTGCAGAGTTCGGTTTAAAGATGTTTCAAAATTAGACGGCAATTAAATTATTCATTTAATGAATAATTTAATTAACGACTTACATTGAATCTTAAAGGAGGAAGAAACGAGGACAACCGTACCGACCGTTTCAGTTTGAAGGAGATATAATAAATCGTTAGGAGTGACTTGGCTAAAGAAGGTTTAAGTCACTCCTTTGGTTCTTTGGGATGGGACAGAGGTATTTATACCTTGTCCTGGCCAATAAGCCTAGGTTACAGCGCCTATACTCGCTCTTAATTGGCCTATTTCAGATGGGTTAGGAATCATTAAAAAATATATCTTGTCAATCAACGAGAACCAGACAACTGAACGCTATGAAACTTCTACAACTTTGAGTAATTGATAGTCTCGAAGATCCCATACACATACACCAACGAATCTCAAAAATGATCTTATAGAAAACGCCCAATAAATCTGACTCACGTGTCACACACAGAACACGATTTTCTGGATTCCAGTTGTAGCCAATTTTGCATTCAATCGAACCCAGGAGATCCACCCAGTTAACCCGACGAGCACAACAGCGAGTCACACAACAATCTTAGGACATCACTGAGTTCCACGTGGACGAATGTATGTACGATGAAGATACCAATGTTGCCGAGGTAGAGAACACCCATCGGGACAGACATCGTGTCAAACATTTGTTTGAACGTTGAACACTCCGTAATGAATGGCCTTGTCCGGTTCAACAATATCTGTAGCCAGGAGGCATCGGAATGAACCAGTTCCAAGATTGCCAGTTTTGAGGGGACTTCTTGACGTCGGGCCGCCTGCGAGTGGACGCATGTGGCCGTATCTCCTCGAGCCCAGTCCGCTTGGGACACGAACTTACAGATGCAAAATGGTTCCCTTCAGCTGCGTTGTTGAAGAACAGCGAACGGAAAAGTTTTTTTCTTCAAAAAAACTTGTCAGGAGCCAAAATCATTTCGATTCTAAAATCGCAAAAAAGACCTCGTCTCCACCGTTTCGAACATAATTGTCTCGGAAAAATATGTAAAAGTTAGTGGACAGTTGTTATTTTTCGCCCGCTTGTGACGATAATCATGCGTGGTCAATTGAGAAATAAAAATTATTTTTTGAAATTGGATGAGCAGGACAATACCTTCCATTCAACCACCTTCCTACTATACTTTCGCTTAGGTTCAATGACACTAAGCCCTGTCAATTGTCGGTCGAGTAAGTTCGATTGTATCAAACAGATCTGTTTACATTGCAGTAGAAAATGAATTTTAATTCTTTCTGACGATTCAAGAGGAAATTCATATGGGTACGTTTAGAAAACTGACTTCTTTGAGTCACTACATGAAGCATAAACTTCTTTTATTGTATAATAAAGGAAGAATTTTATTCTTCATGTAGTGACTCAAAGAAGTCAGTTTTCTAAACGTACCCATATGAATTTCCTCTTGAATCTTCAGAAAGAATTAAAATTCATTTTCTACTGCAATGTAAACAGATCTGTTTGATACAATCGGACTTACTCGACCGACAATTGAAAGTGAATGAGTATAGTGAATTATATCCTTGTTTCGTAGTGTTAGAAGAAGCGAATGCTCCATTATTCACTTGAATTGGATGAATCGTCGCTATGTTGCGAATACTTTTTACTTTAGTAATAAAGGTAAATTCATTCAAAATGTATTTTATGTTTTTATGTTGTATTTACGTTTTCTCGATGTTAATATTCATTTCTGTACTATTTAGTACAGTATCAAAATCTGAAGTAATGTACGATCACAGGTAAAAATATGCTTCCTTGATATCATTTTGGCATTTGCCCCTATGCTATCTATACAGAATTTCCCAGGTAAAATCCTACAATAGTTAGGGTAAGGTGGGGCAAATCCGACCGTTGGGTAAACCCGACCCCCCTCAGTTATCGAAAATCGGAAGCACTACGCGAACAATGCTGTTGTGTAGAGCATCGAAAATAATGATAATGGTGGCATGACAGCATTTTATTAGTCTACATTGAGATGCTCAAATGACAATAAGTGTGTTTTTAAAACTTTTGATTTGATTTTTGTGCATCGTTGACTACAAGATATTTATGATTGTTGAAGTGATTGCATAAAAAATGTAAGTGAATCTAAATTCTACGATTAAAGTCCTACAAAGTGCATAGATGAATTTAGTCCAACTTTTTTCATAATTTTTTTTGATTGCGTCGTATTGAAAAATGACGCGGTGGGGCAAATCCGACCTCTAAATTAGGGGGAAAATCCGAATGCTTTTTTGCTAAGAAAATGTTTATTTATCAAATTGAAATATATTTTTATTATTTTTTAGCACAATGATAATGTGCTTTTATTTTTTTTTTTTTGCACAATGGTTCATAAAGAAGAAAGACACAAAAAAGTGGTGAATACAGTATTCGCAATTGAACCGATGCAAATGGGCATATCTTTACGTGCTGCTGCTCGTGGTTTTGACATTCCAAGATTGACATTGAATTCCATTTTCTTCATGTTACACTTCAATAACATAACATTCATTGATTTATCATTGAAAAATTATAATATTTGCGTAATATCTGTACTAAATCAACCAAAAACACCACCATTTTTGAAAACAGCAAAAATAAAACTTTTTCCTAAAACGCTTGTATTTCAAAATTTTTCCATACGGATAAAATGCCCAGAAGCCCAACCTTCAATTTGGTATATAAAACGACTTGATCCGATGTAAAATGAGCATTTTACAGCCAAAACCATTTACTAGGTCGGATTTGCCCCACTTATATTAAATTTTCATACCAAATTCGCCTTTGAAGAGAAAAAAGTAATTGCATCAATGAACTTATTCGCAAACTACAAGCCTTATTTCACTTATTCTGAGCATAAAAAGT
Organism: Topomyia yanbarensis; assembly: GCF_030247195.1. Taxonomy (NCBI): domain Eukaryota; kingdom Metazoa; phylum Arthropoda; class Insecta; order Diptera; family Culicidae; genus Topomyia; species Topomyia yanbarensis. The sequence continues at coordinate 322,942,061 of NC_080671.1, read as the reverse complement.
ATGTTTTTGGTCTATAAAATCAACACAGAATAAAAAATTAAATAATCTATGAAAAACGACTGTTACATTACAAATTGTTTTCAGTGGCGCATCCAGGGGGAGGGTCTTGGGGGTCCGGACCCCTCCCGAAATTTTTTAACTTGTTGATAAATTTTAAAATAGTTTCTATTTTAATTCGTTCTAAATTCAAATTCATTCCAAATCATATTCGACCACCAAAATGATTTTAATTGAATGAGGTTATTGCATATTACGTATTGTACCATGAACATTTCAAAATCGAAATTTCGGAACCCCTCCTGACAAACCTAAAATACCGCCATGGTTTTTTTTAGAAAATAGGTCAAAAATGCTCGAAGAAAATTTCATGTTTATGTTTTGTTGACGTGGTAAACTACGAACAAAAAGACTTTTTAGAATTTTGGACTGTTACGTTACATTGAAAAAAGATACCGAATACTTTATCATGCAAAAAACTGATGAATATTTGTTTTTTCGAATACACCTTACAGTTACTTCTCCTTAACTTTAATCTACCTGAAAACTTATTGCACGTAAAAATAACATATGTTGACTATAACTATTGTTTTTGTTTAGCGTTCAATTTTTGCTTGTTTTTGCTCACTTAGAGGTAATGTAAAATCGAGCGTCATATTTTCGATATCAATAACAAATTCTGAGTAGATAGTTGATTGCTCGATACTTCTGGATATCTATTACCCACAAAAAAGTGCGGAAATGAGATAAATTTTATTTTTCACGTGGTTTAATTTTTCGCGTCTTGGTCCATATGATATTTAATGAAAAAAACACAAATTTTGTGAAACAGTTCACGTGAAAATTTCATGATCATAGGCAGAGAAATAGAAAATGATTAGTGATATCTTCCAAATATCACAAATGAAAAGTTCGATCATAAATCATGTACTACCCAAGTAGCAATTGTAACTTGGTCAACAATTGCAATACAACAAAGTTTCTTATTAGATATGTTCGAAGAATAATGTTTGGCATATTTCAATTGATTATACAACATATGGCTGCTCATCTGCCCAATAGGTCTAAGATAAACCTCGTAGTAACAAGATTTATAGCATCATTATCAGTTTTGAAACTGATCAGAATCATTTCCACGAAGCAGTCAAACAAATTGCACAAAATTATACATGTTTTGTGAGATGATGCAGTTTCTCTTTGAAACATTTATAACAGTTGGGAGACTGATCAGAGACAGAGATATGTTGCACCAGTAGTTCAACTAGTTGCCCGTATGTTCATATCCTACAAGGACAGTTCATGCTGTTGCTAGTGCAACTTGTTTCCGCAACTTAATGCCAAATTACTTGTATTCTTGGGTTTATGTTTTAGCTTGTGCAATTTGCTTATAAAAACTCAATGTCACCAGCACATGAGCTGAAGAGGGTGGCATACACTAATTACGTAAGGGCATATGGGGGGAGGGGGAGTTTCAAAATATTTTACAAATTCTTATCTGAGGGGGAGGGAGGGTTTGTCCTTTCTTACGTAATATCATAAAACAAGTTTAAAAAATTAAATCCATAAGGAAAATATTCTTTTTAATAAGAAAAGGGAGCTATTTTCATTTGCACCATATAATCCTTGTGTATCAAACAATATGAGTGATTTTTTGGCTCTTGGTTGTACATTGTTCTGTTCGGGAACTGGAGCCACAATATGCCTTACAAGTTAAGAAGTGTTGATACCCTTCGTGTTGTTAGACCGACTTTGTTCTTTTCGAACGTTCGATTCAAACCCGCAAGGTATCTTGAAAATGTTGTAACATGCGATTGTCAAAGATCTTGAATGTCGAATATTTCCAGAGTGTGAACTGTATTTTAATTCAAGAAAATTCGAAGATGGTTAACTCGGAGCTATGCGTACGATAAGCGTCACAGCTGGAACTCAAAATAAATTCATGCCAGAAGAGGTTATAAACTCTTTTAAATTCTACATCACAAGAAAATAGATTCAAAGGAAGTGGAATATAGCAAAGCAGATCATGTGGACCAAATTGGAGTTACTGAATATCTGACAACACTTATTCTTTCTACTGGGCGAGATTGGCATGCAATTAAAATTCTGTAGATGATCACAGTTAGATTTTGTCATGAATTTTCTTGTAATAATTCTATACATATCGTTTTCGCTATCTTATTATTTGATGAATTAACCATTCGATTTTTTAATTACGATAATCATGATAAGATCTTAGCCTTACGTAATTAGTGTACGGCCCCTAATAACCAATGAACCTACATCGACATTGGTAAAAACGAGTCTACTATTATTTTGGTTGATATCTTTATTCATAATGACGAAATATCTGATTTTTTTGATATTCTTGCAATATGCTAATTAAAATGCAATTTTAGATTGGGGCGTGAGAATTTGGGAGGTAGAATTATATGTTTCACAGTAAAAATACAGTTCGTTATAACTTTCTTGTCTAGAAACTCATTCAAATGATCAATTATGCTTCTTTTGGAATCAGACAGATGATAAATATTTTCCTCTAAGAAGACATGACATTTTGCGATGATGATTTTTCAGCATCTGTAGTACAACATTTTTATTAGGAATTAGGTTCGATAAGTCTTGTAAGTACTGATATATACGTTGTGCAACTCTGTTTCTTCAAATATTTGAAGATATTGCACACCATACAAGCAATATGCGCTTTTTCCGTAACACAATTGTATACCAGATTAATTACATAAACACTACGATATGTTGCAGAATCACTTGAGAAACGGATTTGAGCGACAAAGTGTGTTACTTGGGTAGGAATCATGAACCAATAAGGGACGGTGGGGAGTTGTGAACATTGTTTTATTTTCGGGGTATGATTACCAAAAACATTGATCGACCTTAAATGTTTAAACTGGCATTTATAAAGGACACCTTAATACATCCATAAGCTGAAGCAATTTGAAATTATTGTTATCTTGTTTGAGATATGGCAGATTGCGTGAAAAGCGTAGAATAGGCATTTTTAGTTTGGCGGAGAGTTGTGAACCACGCAAAAAGTAGGAGAAATGGAATATTTTCTGGTTTATTTTTATTAGGGCTATAGAAAATAAATTTTATGATCTTTCTAAACTAATGGTGATGGAAAAGTGATCCGATTCGCAATGAACAAGTGACAACACGATTCGCGCCAAGCTACCTAAATTGGCGGTTGCAACACAGGGTGATTAAGAACATGCGTTAATGCAACATTTGCCAATAAGAAAGTGGCGTTATGACATTAAAAACATTTATCACAAGTAACCACATATTTATAGTTTATAGCGTAAAGGGTATTCACGGTGTTCACAACTCCTCATGGTTCACAACTCCCCACCGTCTCCTACATAAATAATATTCTATGATTTTGTGAACTATTTCGCGAGCACGAATGGTCAGTCGTGACTATTAAACTAGGAATCATGAACCAGTTCACGTATACATGAATAATATTTTATGATATTGTGTCATTATTTTTTCACGAGCACAGACATTGAGATGTGACTAATATATTAGGAAACACGAACATGTTCAAAAAAGTTGAAATGATTCAAGAATAATGTTCCGAGTTTCGTGAAATAGTTCACGAGAAAATATGTTTTGATTTTGTGAACTAATTCATATCCACGAAAACCAGATCATGTCCAAGACGTAATAAATCATGAATTAATCCACATTGGACTCTGAATAAAGTTCCTAAGTCTATGAACAAAATAACGATTCATCCTTAGGTTTCATGAATAATGTTCATAAAGTTGTGAACTAGTTAAGCCGTGACTGAAGTTCACAAAACAAAAACAAATATTGGAGAATGATAATAATAATAAAAAAGCGTTATGTAGGTGTTACTGATGGGAAGTTGAATCTAATTATAAAATACATTATTTTTGTTCATAGTTCTGTTTTGTAACGTAAAACGTGATTGTTCCAGAATTCATGGCACCTTATTTGCGATTTTAGGAACAAACGGGAAAAGGCGGGGGAAAGAAAACGCTTCAAAGGATTCAGAGCAAAATTCTGAAAATGATTTTGAAGCGTCCTGTCTGGTTTAGCACAAATAAATTGTACAGACTCGCAAACGTAGAAACATTAGAAATTATGACAAACAGTATTTTCCAACAAAAATCGTTGCAGATTTCTCTTTACAGTTTATAGGTTAGTTTTTAAGATTTTAAAATTAGTTTGTAAAATTTTTATGTTTCTAAGATCCTTATTCACATGACAAGTAGGCTTAAAAATTACTACTACAAAAATCACTTTACTGTGAATGTATATTATATCTTAATAATAACTATCCAAACCATGTAAGCAATAGGGATGAAAAGTCACTATTGGTGGCTGAACACTCAGTAGGGTGGATGTACCAATAGTCGCATACTTAAGGAAAACTTTTGCTAAAAAATCGATGAACCTATGGGCAATGTTAATACATTAAACGAAAGCTTTCAATCCCTACTTCATAGGTAAATATAAAGATGGTATAATATCCAATTTATGTATTCAAAACCGCCTTTTCCCTCTATAGAAACACATGTACCAATAGTGGTGCAATCGCTAATTTCGGTTCCTATTGTTGCAAATCCCATTGATTTCCTATGGGACTTGCAACTATATGTACACTATATCAACTATACCCGATCAGAAATACATAACAAAAAGATTTCAAAACTATATCTCGCGTAGTTACTTGTTATAATTTTCTGTTATTTTAACTGCTAACGAGACCTAATTTATAACACAATATGTTACGAAAATTGCATTCTGTTATAATCTTGTTATTTCATTCTGATCGGGTAGGTGCCAGGGCGCTCAAAATTCAAAGAAAATCTTTTTTTTCAATAGTTATTTCAGCAAATTTCAAGGATAAGGTTTCAAGATTTTCAAGGTTTTATTGTCGCATAATTTTAGTGCGATGAATCGATAAAAAATATTGGTCGATGGTTGGTACCTTAGTTAGGCGTATAATCTACTATTGGAACTATTTGTACACCTCAACTATAGGAGCACCCACCCTATATTGGATTAGAAATGTGATGTAAACTATAGTGTCTTAAATAAAATAAGCTTTCGTTCAAGTTAAACTACCAAAAAAATCTGAATTTTATCGTTGATATAATTCTAAACTTGCCACAATCTAACAAGCCGTAATTGACGAAGTGACGAAATATAACAGTGTTCTGTTTAATTTTACATGAAAGATGTACTTTACATGCGCTGTGCCATAAAACTACATCCTTCAACATTTTAAACAAACGCCATATGTGGAGTAAAATTACGTGTCTCGCAAAATTCAACGACATGTAAAATTAAAATCAAACGTAAAACTAGGAGACGTAAATTTACACGATTTTTTCTAGGTGTGTACGAATGCACAATCATGTATACGAGTAAATATATTCTATACATGTGTATTGGTGCAAGATCGTTCTAAAACTAATACTCTGATAACAATGACTCCATCAATACATTCCTAGTTGTGGGTTTGTGTAAGTTTCTACAGGGTAAGCGCCATGAAATGCATGTTTGTCTTGGACCAATAACGCTTAATATGCATTATACCAGTTATAATGCAAAATTCGCATTAGAATCACGCTTATTCGCATGTAAATTATAACGTTAGTGTTTTGAGTTATGCATTTCTAAAGCACTCTTGTGAAGAAATTTATCAGAACTTGATTCGATAAGTTCTCGTATATCTAGTCTTATGTATGACAATCGCAGAAGCACACGGTGTGGCAAAACTGCCTACAACTTCATCAATATAAGTCAATAATGCATTTGGAAAGAAAATTGCTTCTGGACGGACCTCTATATATTGGCATATTGGCATTGAATCGAAAAAAAACCTTTTTGCAAGCTTCCAGGAACGGTAAAAAGCACGTATTTTTAATATTTGTTTTAGCGATAAAGAGAGTGTTAGAGTATTCAATAAATTAGCGTATAAAAAAGCCACAATTGTAAAATATTTCCGCAAATTTTCATTGCAAAATACTGAAAATTGAGCCAGTGACAATGAATCTCCAGGAGAACCTCGCTAAAAACTTGTTTACGAACTTTGAATCTTTTGAGCTCTGATGAATAACCTATTTTTTCGAGGTGTCTCCGGAGATTCACTGTCATTCGATCAAATTTTCAATGTTTTCAATCAAAATTTACGAAAATGTTATTCAAATATTGCATCACTCTCTGCACCGTCGAAAAAAAATTAATATTTTATTTTCACCGAACCATACCTTACCGCCCCTCTCCTTCAGTTTACCATACCTTACCGCCTCCGTCCTTCGCTTAACCAATTGATCGTGTATATGCATTTTCACTATCTACCAGTCTCAATTACCTCATTACTCATTTGATTATGAAAGCCCTGTCCAACACCGGACACCGTTCGATAGTCCTTTGCTACCATGCCAGCCGCTCGTTTTCGACCCTGCGGTGACATATCACGGCGCGATCTTCGCTCCTGTAGATCGACCTGCAACCAAAGCGAGAATGTGAGAGAGATTAGTACCGCGTCGATTGTTCCGCAGTGCACGATTAATTCTTATTCATTAAGTTTTCTTTTATTTGGGTAGTATTTTGAAGCTACTGCTACTATAACGTAATGGGAAATCAAAACATTATTTGTGGTAAAAAGCGTAGCTGTTTGAAACATTAACTTCAATTAAAGTAGTAACTATATAGTGTTGAAATATGGCATAACATAAAGAACTTCAGCTCGTTTCTAGAGAATAACAATAAGTTAAGCTGGAATAGCAATATAAAATTGTTGCGATCGTTAAAGCGTGTATCTATAAATGAACCTGCCATCTAGCGTCATATACAACTTCGTTCAATAATTGAAAATAAAGTTCGGTTAAGCTGTCTGTAGCTTATATTTGTAAAAGTAAAAATAAAGACAAAATTGTGAAATGGGTATAACTGTTTGCTTTGGTGTATTTTTGTTTGTGTGTATGTTATAGTATGACTGTTCTCGTATTACGAGAAAGTTGTATCGATTATAAATCAAATGTATGATTTGTACCCTGAACATATGGAAAATTTCTATTCACAGCGTAAACGTTTGTACGAGTTGAAAACTGAAAAATAAATTTTTGTTAATTGAGTTCATCAACCAAAATATATCTTGCACTGCTTACCCAAATAAGAAGTAAAAGAAAGAAAAAATGTGAAATTGCGTGAGTGTGTCTGTTTATGTACATTTATGTTTACAGTGTACAAACAATGGGCATCTTAAAAACAACACGTTTCCTTGGCTGTTGAAACGACTCCTGTAGCTGTGGGAAGAACACACAAATAGAGACAAATGTCCACTTTTACCTCTGGCGGGGGGCTTGACGAGCTTCCTAGGGATGATACGCTAGCGCCGTCACGTCCAGTCATCAGACCATCTATATCGCATTCAGAAGTCGTATCAGAATCACTCAATCTTGAAGTGGTGCTCGGTGGCGATAAGTGATCGGTTGGGGTTAAAATCATATCCAATTCGTTGCCGCCAGATTCTCTGTCGTCTCTACGCAACTACGGAGAAATAAAAGAAATGTATGATTGATACTCGTAGAAATAATAGTCATGTTAATCAATGTTGGTAAGGGTAATAATTAGAATCACTCTAGTGTAAAAAACGTGGCGAGATTGGGCAACTAGATATAATATTTCAAAGTTCGAAAAATTACATGTGAAGGACCTTTCGATCTAATACATAAGACTATAAAATTGCCAATCGATTGCAAAAGCTGATATTTTCTGAAAGCCTGATCTAGTACGCACCTTCTTCCCTCAGACAGTTTCTAGCAATCTATTACCACACGCTCTCGAGCTTACCAAGGAGCTGAATTAACCCAACGAATTCGGAAATAAGTCACTTTTTCATCGTTTGAAGATTTGAAATACATCGAGTAATGTATATATTAGAACGGCAACAATTTGGACTTTTTTTCGGAACACTGCTAATTCAAACGGTAATTGGATGCACAAATCATGTGCAAGATATGAGCTTTATCCGATAGCTCTAGTTCACCCACAAGAGGTTTCAAGCTTCTATAGGAATTAATATGGAAACTAGGAAATAAAAACTTAAAATCCAATAAAAAAAATTCAACAGTAACTCTGCATACCTCAAAACTTATGGTCACGCAGCTTATTTTATTATGAATAGCTTTGTTGAAGGTTGCATATTGATTGGAGGTTCCCCGACAAAGTTATTTAACTTTGAAGACCAACCGATTTTTTTTTTGAATTTCCTATTCTAAGCATGCGCGAGAAAGAGAGGCATCACAAAACTTTATATGACAATATCTTTTTACTGCAAAATCGGATCAATTGGCAGTCTTCGGCAATGTTATATATACGTAATTGTTTTTAAACCAGTGTGGTGAAGATCTATAGACTTTATCTGTAGGGTCTATTATTCCTTGGGAAGTGAAGAATCCAGGTTGTCTACTGTTTTGTGTTGTTTGATGCGAAGATATGGTAAGTCACAAATATCTAAATAACATGAGTTCGCGTGACCATTTTGTAACATTGCAAGAGACAAACAGAATGTCTCGAGATGATAAACAAGATTCTGCGGTGTTGAGGGTAGAATTGGCGGCTTGATACAACGCTTAACTATTGCCACGATAGACCCGACGAATATCCAAGATTGTATAGTGGTTCGTCTTCTAGATTTTCGCGAGTTAAGAGAATTTGTCACTAAGCTCAACTGAAAAGACGTAACGTGGTTGTCAGCGGAAGAGTAAATCAAGGAGGACAAAAACTACATTGTAGAAGATTCGGCAAATATTGTGGTGATCTAGTGTGCAAGATGTAGCTACTACAGGGTCCGGCACTCGAAGTGCTACCAATTTAAAAGGTCATAAATTCGGTTTGGAATATTATTTTTATTTAATTCGAAGTCCAAACAAAAATTCAGACTACGGCATTGCGACGGTCAACAAACACGAATCGCAAGCTGCCCCAATGTGACTTGCCGGCATTTTGGCCCACTTTTGGACCATGACTTTCTTCAGCGTTTCGAGGCTGGCGTATTTTATACTTCGGACCTTGCTCACTAATATAGGTGAATATGAGAGCTATTGTGTGGTCAAAATGAAGAACGAAACGTTAGTTTTCAGCCATTCTTGGTTCACTTGCGTTTCATAAGATGGTGCCGAGTCTTGTTATAACGACCATGGTCTGCGAGTGAAAGGTTTGTCTGCCAATAGTTTCAGAGCAGCCTGCGGAACACTTTCCCGATAGTAAGTCGCATTTTTTCTTACGCCAGGCTCGATGAAAACGATTGGAGAGCGCCTATCTGTAGTTACAGCGGCCCAAACCGTTATTGGTGGCGGGTGCTGCCTCCTGGTGGCGAACCAATGATACATTTGCAGTATTTTTTTCATTAGCTATACCTACAAGTTTCTCTTTGTTTACTTTCTCTTTCGCGAATTACTTGGTCGCCTTTCCGATTTCCCCTAATCATTTTATTTATACTAGTAAAAACCTTGGTCTTTCAAAGTATACAATAAGGAATCATGGATTAGAATATATTGGCTCCAGTGGCACGTTCCCCGTCGGTAGTCGAGTGGGATTTGTACCTTGCAGTGTCTTCTCATCATTTCCCTGATCGGAAGGAAGGGAGAACGAGGAAGTGGAATTGGAAGGGTGGAAAAAATAACATCACAAAAACAAACAGCAGGTAAGTTAAACGCACAAGTAGTTCAAATCTTCTGCGAGAAAGCCTAAAGTCCTTTACCACACTGGATAAGGAACTTTAGTATGTCTCTGAGATTCAGTCGTCAAAATATGGCGTCGTCTATGTAAGGAAGGCCGAAAACTCGAAATTGCAATTGCTCTACTGCTGGGCAGTTGCATATCAGATGATATGAGGTTTCGTAGACGGATTCACAAAGATCACATGAAAATGACAGCGTGCTTAATAGTTGCTATGTGATAATTGAGTTTTCAGTGGTCGGTTAAAGCCCTGGCCAACATGCCGTAGTAATGTTTCGAAAACTGGAGTAGATTTTTCGAAAACTCACGGCACCTTTGTTTGGCGACACCTTTATAGATTTCTCCAAGCAATGCGATGCTCGAACGAAGCCCAGGATCGTATTTTTTCTCTTATCCAACTTATCGAAATGGCAGGACGGGCTCATGACCAACAAAGTCAATCGCTTCACCTGCCAATGCTTAATTCTTCGATTCGAGTGCGGCATGCGATCACTAGCTTGTACCGTGATTTGTCCGAGCTAAGGACCTTGATCGCAGCCTGACTATTGGAACAGAAGTTAATAACTTTCCCAGACAAGATCTGTTGCAAGGCCGATTGTATCACATACATAATCGCAAAGATTTCTGCTTGGTATACAGTAAAGTATATACCTAGCGAGTGAGACTGTTCCATTTGTTCATTTCGCGACAGTAGATTCCAGCACCAGAGAGCCGTCAGTGAAACAGGCCACTTGCGTTTGTTGTTGTCTCCACATATAGCCAGACAACCACAACCACAGGGAATCTTCACATGAAATGTCCTGCAAGAAAAACTACACGAGAATGTAATATCGCTGGGAGAAAGAAAATCTTCACCCCATGTGACCAGTCATGTATGACTGGTAGCAAAATCAATATGATTACTGTTCCAAAGCCTAGTAATCAGCAGTCTGTATCCACATAATTGTGCTTCTTGTCTGAGGTGTTTGTGTAATGGTTTTGATATTTGAATGGGCCTCAAGGGAACCAGTAGAGTGCCCGGAAAAATAATGAATTTTTGAAAACTCAATCGGCCCATCCCTGAGTCGATTCCTAGTCTTACTAGGAGTACTTGCACCACATTTGAAGCAAATCGGACAACTCTAGCTACCAAACCTACGTGCCTGAAATTTGTATGGCATTTTTTGACAATTTTCATGGAGAAAACCAACTAGCTTGCATTTTCGCCGCTAGGTGGCACTGCATACATCGTATTATCGCTTTAAGTAAAAATAAGAAATATTATTCAATTGTCTACAACTTTGTCGAAGACTGCTAGTAAATCCGGCTTTGTTGAAAGAAGTTCAACTTTCACAAAACTTTCAACGGAGTGATGTCTGAGTCAGTCTTGCATGGGGCCTAACACCACATGGTTGTGTATCAGTACTCGATTCGCGCGAACTAGACATTTTTGTGAAATAATCGTTAGAGTTAGCGTTAGAGTTAGCTCAATAGTATGTTTTGGTTAGAAAATTTCAGTTCCATCTGTTACCGCATAGAGGGCGCCAACACTAACTTGTCATAGAAGAGAGATAGAATATCTAAATGTTCGGAAGAATTGTTTCAAAATGCCCGTTCGACCACTTTGTGGAAGACACCGAATTTCTATCTCTTTCCGTTGAAAAGTTAGTGGTGGCGCCCTCTATGCGGTCACAGGTAGAACTGGATCTGCACACAGTAGCTCAGAACCAAAGAACTGCAAAGGACGAACACCGGTTGTTATTTGCTTCTTCGTGGAAAGAACCCTTGAAGTTTTGTTCGGATTGTGATAATTCAACTTGTCGACAACACTGTTCGACAGTATTTAATGCTTGTTGTATCATGCCAAAAATTGTTCCAATGCAAAGTCTAGTAATTAGTATTTGATAATCGTAAGCAAACCTGTAGGTTGGAAGTACAATCTCAGTTTCCTTAATTAGCCGTCGGCAACCAGGTTTTATAGCAAAGGAGACGGAACGCTACCCAACTTCCTTATCTCTACTCTTTCATAGCTTGAATGCCCTCCTTTGGGAATAAATCTAGCAATTATTTCTCACCATGCTTACGGAATATACCAATATAGCAGGACTGGTAAGCATTATTTTTTTCAAGACATGTTTGAGAATATTAAATCCCTTTTGCAGTAGCAGGGGAAAGATTCCATCTTTTCCAGGTCATTTGTCGATGTAACAGTACGACGCGGACAAATTTCTTCGTAGAATGCTATTATGAATGAGTTTGAATGAGTATTCACAACGTCATCCAAGTCGTCTAGTTGAATAATTGTTGGAAAATATTCACGAAATTTAGTCGCCAAGTTTTCTAAAAAGAGGTCCCAGTTTGTAAATCTAGCATTACGATATGTCACCATATTCATGGTGACATTAAGATGATCGAAAAATATATATTTATGATCGGATAGAGACGGGTTCAGTTTCATTTGGAACCTACCAATTTGTCATGTTTAACACCTGCTCTCTGCCAGACCTCGCAAAAGTTGGTCGATTTCCTACATTTCAAATATGTAGATTTCTACTACTTACATACTCCATCAGTTCAGAGCGTGTCAGATTGATATCTGAGCTACCACAAATGATGTGATGAGCATTTGCATCACTTCCCATAAAAAAAACGGAAGTCTGTTACTGCTACAATATGAACGCTTTTGAAAACATCAGAAGGTGATAACTCGTTATGCGGCAGATATGCCTAACAATACAAATACTGCCCATAAAAACATAAGAGTAAAACAGAAAGCCCAGAAAAACACTGTTCAAGATTTGCATTTTCATTGAGCCAACCACGTTTTGGTATTTTTTCGATATTTTCTGCACAAACCTGGCAATCTTATTTGTACATTGTGATTCAGTGGTGATACAAAATACAATCCTACAGATAACTCATTTTCTACAAAAATCCTTATGGGACTCTTATGCTTTTATGGGCAGCACATATATCGCGTGTTGTGAGCTCCGATATGAGGCACGCGTCAATTAGTTAGAATGCATGCACGAGGCGTTTCACATTGATTAATCATGCCATTTTTGTTGATAGCTACGAAGCTGGGGTTAAGTTGCTTTCCAATCTGGAAGTCTCTTATGGAAATACAGTTATCGATTCAACACTATGCAAGCTTTTCCTTTCTGCATAAGAAGTAAATCCCGAAATGGGTACTAGGAACAAAACCCATGATACTCCGTGTGCGATAGGCATATTTTTATCCCACCAACCATTCAGTCCTAGGCAGGAAGATACACGTTAACCTGAAGACTCCTGGTTGTAGTCGCCTCTTACGACATGGGAACAGAAACCCAGTGAATTGATTCTTGAACCCGCCGGATGCCACACGGCCTCAAGACTGGTAGCCAACTAAATTGCTTACTATCAAGTTTGATTAAGCGGTAACTTTGACGAAATCGGCCAATTGTGAAAGGCGGAAAAACAAAACCTTATGTTAGCAAGACAGAAACAAGCACTACTGGAAAGACAAATGGTAGAAATTTGTTGCAAAAGACTTGACAAGAAACCGAACCGGAGATTTTAATACTTGAAAAGGATCTCAAACAGACCGAAACGTCAATAAAAAAAATAGTGTTAGCTAGTTGTGTTTCGCAATCAAATTTAATCAATGTAAATATAAAAACTTCCTTCGACGTATTGCACCATCATTTAACTTCTCAGATTAGATTATTATTAATTTCATAATAAATGTTTTTAAATATCTAGCTTTAAGAATTCTTTGTAGTTCATAATGTATAAGAAAGTTACATAATTATAGAAGACGCGGAAAAAATAGAGCTCGACAAAGATGGATCAACATTGGATAACAAAGTTTCTCGAAAAGACACTTTTCACATATTTTTAAAGTTTTGTGTGATTTGAAGCAATAAACTCTGATTATTGCAATCAGAATGCTCTCCGTAATCAGCTTCCTAGTTGCAGAAGTTTTCGAGATATTTTATACTTTGGACTATTTTTACGGTATACTTGGAGAAACAGTATTTTTTACAAAAACACAATTTCGGAAAAACACGAAAATATTGAGGAAACTTTTTTGTCCATTATAGCTCAAAAAATACATTCGCCCTATTTATAGGTTAGTTCTGAGTCAAGGAGTCTCAAGACATGTGAAATATACATACATGTGAAATATACATCAAAGACATGCGCAAAGTTTCATCCAAATTATATCTAGTTTTTGCTATTTCTGTTAGATTTTCCCTGGAACGCCCTAGCAGTTTTTTTATATTTCGATTGTAGAGGTTTTACACCTTAGCGTCATTCACCTCTCTAACACTATGTGCGCGATTGGGAATCAAACCTAGGTTGGCTGCGCACAAAGCAACCGATTTACCAATTACTCTATGCCCGCCCCAAGCTAAATGTCAGTAGGTACAATACGAACCGCTCATAAAATCGACCGCAAAAGAGAGCTAAGGTAATGGCACAACTTAAAAGTAGAATACGTACGGTTTCTCGTATGGACTCCTGATGGGGTTGCAATATATACCATTCCGGTTCATCGTCTAGCGGGTGAGTGGCCAAGTCTATGATCACTTCCCCTAGAAAGTCATTGGCACCGTAACGGACGTAGTCCCATAGAGTAACCTGCAATGGTGACACGTATGTTTGTAGTACCCAGCAATTAGCTTGCTGCGAACTCTACAATGTTACCTCGAATAAACGATTCTGGAGATCAGCTCTACGAAGACCTTCGTACACAAACGTTTGGCCCCACCGGGGATCGTTAGTTAGAGCTAGCGTCTTCGTTCGCCTCTTGGATTTTTCACTTCGATCGGGAAGCAAACAAATCTACGAATAGAACACGGTGTGAATAGTATTTCAACAATTTTCTACGGGATACTTACTTTGGCGTAAGGATTTCGTGCTGCACTGTTAATTCTCGATATAAGCCCAGCTGCGCAGACGACAGTGACGATCAACTGAAGGGAGCTTGGTTCGAATCCAAGTTTTATCTGAATTCGTCCTCCAACGCTGTTTTCCTGCTGCGCAACCGTTGCAGTCGGTGTCAGTCTATTTGGGTAACGAAGATTGGCGGAATAGTTACGCACACTATGCAAATCCGGCGAACCCGGAGACGTCACTAGTACGCTTGGCTTATCGCGTCGATCGTAGCTTTCTGTGAAATTAAAACCATCTGATAAGTACAGGTCTTTACCAATCGTATACCACAAACAGTCACACATAAAGTCAAACGAAACGATAAGACATTAATATTCTTAGATCCCTAATCTTTTACATGGGGTGGACTTTTTTTTTGTAGCATATATAATTGCTAATAGACGCCGAAATTTTGATTTTGCCAGGTTCAGTTGCTACGGAAAATATCTTCTACTGGTGGAAAATTCAATTGCTAACGAATACCTCCTGGATGATGCGTTTGAACTCGTATCGGCGAATGAGAGTTTCGCCAGGATGCTTGAGTATTTTTGCGATTTATCAGGATCGCACGTGTTATGAGTAATTCTACGAATGGTTCCATCCTACTATCACTGATAATAACGTATACATCTTGTGCGGATTTATCGCGCAAGGAATGACCATTCCATTCCACTACTTCGTCACCTGAAAACACGTGTGCATTGTAACCAATGGTTGGAAGCTAGAATAAATAAACTGGCGTGTAACAGTCCCCCCACAGGGCATAACTAAAACAAACAGGTTTAGCTCAACCCTAAATCAATTTTGTGCCTTGTGCTCTGTCCAATTGCAAATGATGACTATAACGATCCACTAGCTTCAATGACAAGGTTCAAGAGTTTCAAAAAGAAACTTTAACTAATTACCTGGCCTAATGTGTCCTTCCTTATCGGCAAGCGAACCGCGTTGTACATGCTCAACGATTGTTGCCCTCTCATCGTTTGGTAGCACCTGGCCACCTCGTACTTTGAGTCCTAAAACATCTTCGTCGTCTATATTTCTTCGCAGTACCATATGACCAATCATACGGCTACCATCTGCTGACACTTGCCAACTTACAGGATTCTGCGTGAAATTTCAAATTCGATGTTTGCTTCATTTATGCGGTGAATAGTAGTTAACTTTGCTATGTGTTCTGCTATGTCAAATATCAATTGCACACATTTTTACTGAAGGAAATCTACTACAGGAATGTTTATTCCAACAAATCAGTAACCAGAAACAATTTCGTTCAGTAATACACTGTTGCTTGCTTATTTCTTTAATGATATGTTTTTTTTGCAATTTGGGCATTGTTGTGTAAAATGAAGCGTAAATATTGCAGTGAGTGTTGAAATAAAAATTAAAACGAATAGATCCCAGTGAGTTGAGTTATAACTTAGAAGGATGTGTTGAATAGGTGTACTAAATAAAAAGTTAGACAGGTGGCTATAACACAGTAAAGTGCATCAAAAATACGCGTCGACACTGAATGAAGAAATAGGGTCAAAATTGAAGGACAACAGTCTGCCTATGAACATCGACAGAAAAAAAAAGAAAAAATGATTTTGTGTATTTACAGTTGAAGTGAGGGAAAATCGATTCATTCGAATCGAACTTAATCACGGAGAGAGAAAAATCAAGAGCCCTTCACTGACGAACGAAAGGTGAAGGCAGACTCGTTCGTCGCTTCAGTATATGTACATACAAACATGTCGAACCGAGGAGGAAAATGAAGATCCTACTGTTGTATATGCGTTGCATGACGTAGACAGCATCAATCAGGCAAATAACAGATGGTTGCATGAGAAAGCGCTAGCTTGTAGACACTGCCATTGATAATATCGCAAAGCGAAGCTTAGCAAAAAAGCGAAAATTTTGAAAAATATTCAAGTTCATTGAAAACCGTGCCAGCAAACTATTTCGTGCATTTATTAACTATAGCAAATATATACTTTTTCGCATAGCAGAACTCTGAATTATGTTGTGGTAAATAAACTAATGTTAAAAGATTTCACAAGCAAAATGAAAATTATACTTCAATTGAATTAGCTCGGAAGTAATCCAACAATACAATTCATATGGTAGAATGCAAACATGCAAGTGGCTAACGATCAAAGATAGAAAAAGTTGACAGTCAGCACATGACGCTAACGGTGATAACATAAGTTACATTAGATCACAATGTTTCTTGAAAATCGGAATTCTAACCCTAGTCGTATATGCCATCCCATGTTTAAAAACAATCACCAATGTAAATGTTGCACAATTGCAACACAATAGACTCCCGTCAGCTCCTTGATGAAGGAGCTATTAGCACATCCAGCTAGATTTTATGAGAGCATTTTTTTTTTCTTAGTGTCTTCCATAAATTACATTTTTTGCTTTCATTTCCATAAATAACATTTTTTGTTTTCTAGCTACAAATATTGCCAAAGCAAATAGAATAAAATTATTTCGAAAGTAAATTCAGGAATTAGAATATCTAGACTGTTCCGACAGCATAAGGCATTAAGTGACTTTACGCTTGTCCGGACATGCCGCAGACTCAGGTCATTCGCATTTAATGCCAAAATATCCTAACTCCTGTATGTAGAAGACAAAAGATTAAATTCTACGCTTTTCTATACTTCCTTCCTTCAACTCCTTGCTCTTACTTGAGTACTATGGCTCTTAATATTGAAAAATATTTTACACCTTACAGTCCTTTGCTAATAAAATATCGTTACAATATAAACAAGTTGGTACCTTAGTTTGATGTAGAACCCACTACTGCAACTATTGGTACACCTCAACTATAAGAGCACCCACCATATGAATATCAATCAAATTGATAGATCTTGTCATGAATGAATTCAAATCTTTAAGATCTTGTTCAGAACTGTCTTTCCGCATGGGTACACTGAGCCTGGGCCCGGGGGCCCGGGATTTTGCCGCACTGAGGATGGGTATAAATCCATACTAACATCTGCCTTTGAAAAAAGATGCACTCGAATATTTCTAAATCTTCAGTGCGTTGCTAAAATGATAGAAATTTGAATTGAAGTTTTATAGCACGCTACAAGTGCAATCTGTTTTATTAGTGGCTAAAAAACTACCATAAAACCACAATTGTTACTAGGGTGGTTTACATTTTAAAGCCTACACTGGCATTGCTCTATCATCATATCAATGACTAGATAGCAAAGCAGGTCGTGATCGCACATTGATTCGTATTCTATGTTATCAAACCATCAAATAGCATCAGACAACCATGCAGAATGATACTAGCGGCAGGAAACGGCCAGGATAACATTGAACCAATTCGTTGCACAAACATTTTAGTTCAAGTTTCAATTTATTTTGAGCAAAACCAAGCAAGTATACAAAGTTCGGAAGGGAGTGAGCCGTAACGACAAACAGAACACGATGGCCAATAAATCTCTATCTGGCAAGCGTTTTGCGGATGTGGACAAATGATTTGTTTTTTGTCACATTTGGAACCATCAGCGGACAAATCTACAAAAGTAAACCTCTCTAAATTCTACTCTTCCACTATTCCTGGACTCTCTTAAACTGGTACCGAACCAATAATGTTGTTTTTGGCTTAAAAGAGATCAATTTTCAAACATTCTAGAACTTCGCCTTATCGTACTCAAAAGGAGCAACCCCATTCTTTTGTCAGTAATAATAATATAATGAAATAAAATGATTTAAATTTACCAATGTAGTTTATATAGGTTCATTTTGAAATCTCAGCTTACGGTAAAACGAGGAACGCAATAAAATGTGAGCCATTTCCCTTTCGGAAGATGGCTTGAACTAAACTTAGACACGCTGTGGAAAACAGTAGTCAGGTCTATTAGTTAACTGAATCATTTAGTTCACTTTCTACATACGTCTTCCCAAGCCGGTCATAATAAACGAGTATATAAGACGTCTACTGAATTATTTAACAAAAAAAACTGCCTCGACAAAAAATTCGTGCACAAAAGGATATTGCAAAGAGCCGTTATTTCTATTCCTACAGCGAGGATGGAACATGAATAAACCTCAAGGCGATATGTGCGCTTAGAATCAATATTATATCGGTTGATTTCAAAGGCTCGGCGAAGTGGATAGTTCAATGGAACAGAACCTGTGGTCTATTCCGAAGTTGGATGTAGACTCTGATCAGTTTCATCACATCAGAAATGTTGTATAGCTCACCAAACAAATCTAAACAGGACAATGTTACTGCGTACTATTTTAACTCTCGTAGTTTCAAAACAAAAAGCTAGTTTACTTAGCATTCAAATTTATTGTTTACATTTTTGGACCTAACATCGCGATCAAGATGGCTGTCATCGCTAATCAGAAGTATTCGAAACGACAAACCCAACTTATCATACACGGTCAAATGGTGTACTTGACTATTATTCCTTGGCAACACATCATTTCTTAACGTCATGGATAGGTCTCGTTCTATTGATATGATTTCCTTTATTCAAAAAACTTTCTAACTATCGTACATATTCGTGGAATCACTATTCTGAAACATTAATTTTGAGAGCTGAATTTGATTCTTTTTTCTTTGTAGAAAGAAGTTACAACGTGTTTCGTTTTTTGCCATTCTCAAAACAAAAATCATTATAATGGAAAAACCGTGATTAAATCAACAAATAAAAGTGAAAAAATAAATGGTAACTGCTTTGGAAAGCTTGAGGCTCCTATTTTATGGAATTGTTTTTGTTTGGGTAAAAACACGAATATTTTTGAGATGCTCACCATTTTTGTGCGTAATGAGCGTACGGGGCTATTTGGACCACCTATTCCATTAATTTTTTAAATAAATCATTTTCTAATTATCTTATATTATTACATAACTAACGAACTAACGAATAAAAGATTACATGCAGAAGTTCGTATGTCTTTTCATTTTCCCAATAAAATTCTCAAATATTGCTTGATTTTCCGCCAAATCCAGAAGCAATTCTTAATAATTAATCAAATACGCTTAATTGACTTCAGATAAAGGAGACTTTTAGAGTAATTTCTTCTCGGACATTCACAACGTGTTTGAGGGGTAATAATGCGGTTAAACTGTTCTATTCCTTCCTTCGTGGCTTTGGAACATGGCACCCGCTATGCACATACCACGCTAAGCACATATGACAATTATATGGCAACCTGTCAGCTTTGTGAGTAATCTGCACACAATGAAAAAAATATCTCTCCAAAAAAAACAAACGCCAAAAACAAAACAGGCTTCAACGATTGTTTAACAAAATATTTAATCATCAACAACAACACACAATGCTTATGTAGCAACAAACACGACCACCAAACAAAATACGTAGAAGACTTCACGCTTTTAGTCAGCCAGGCATTGCATTTATCGCTCATATGAGTACATGAGTCCGGATAATTTGCTACTGCGACAATAAAAACTCACATTTTCACACGAAAAGTTATTGGCGCTCACACAACTTCTCCGGATAAATACAACATGTTATTTCTCCGGATAAAGAAAACTGCGAATGAGTTTATCATGGTATCCTTTTTGTGCTCGCTGGCTTGCTGTCGATATTCCAAAACACGAAAAAACAAGTCTGTCATACTTCTTTGCCGCTTTCCTTTGAAATTAAGTTTATATTTTAACGTTTTCATTTATTTCAACGAAATTAAAATATTATCACCTTCTCCGATGAGAAGGAAAAAATCAAATAAACTTTATCCGGAAAATTTATTCTCACGATATTTGTGGAGACGGGAATATCATCTTATCTCGGAAAAGTTGGACATCGGATAAGCCTCTTCTCGCGTGAGTGAGAGAGAATTACAATACCTGCAGTCAGCTAATATAAGAAGCATATCAAAAGAATCCACCGTGATCTTCAGGACTGCAGTAGCGATGATAGTATAGGTGTTGTTAGGTGTTGTTAGGACACTTTAATAAGGACAACAAGTGTTGTGTCATGTCCTGGCGCTTTTGTGATGTGAATATAGTCTTTACGTTGGTACAACCCTAAAAACACATGTAATCCCTATATGCAATGATAAATTAGGTGAGCAGAATGCAATGACAACATATCACTTCGTTATCATTTTTGCGTGAAAAATATATAAAGATACGCGGCTCCTTTAAGCTCACACATTTAACAATGTTCATTAAACGATTTAGACACCTCTAACCCAAAATATATTTCTCTTGATGCGAAGAAACAAGGTGACAGTTAATTTTGTGAATGGCAAGATTCATCCTCATGTTCATTAAGTGGAACATCTATTAAAAAAATGTGTATGACAAATGTAAAAAATGTGGATCAGTTCCTGTATCCGGTACCGGTATTCAATATCCTCAAGATTCCCGATCAGAATGAAATAACAAGCTTATAACAGAATGCAATTTTCGTAACATATTGTATTATAAATTTGGTCTCGTTAGTAGTTACAATAACAGAAAATTATAACAAGTAACAACGGGAGATATAGTTTTGAAACATTCTTGTTATGTGTTTTTGATCGGGTTTCTTCATTAGTGTGTCTCAGAAAATTAATACACGTAAGCAGAAGTAGTGATTCGAAATGAAATATTGTCTAATTGATATGTTCAGGTTCAAGGGAAATATACAAAAACCTTTCTTGTTGAAAGCATAAATTAGAATCACGCTTCAGGAATCAGGAATCAGAATATATTGGCTCAAATGGCACGTTCCCCGTACTTCTGTAACTTTAGTTCCAATAAAATATGCCCAAAATATGCCTTTTTCTTTTTTCCTGACACGTACATATCATAGAGCAAATGTGTTAATTCGCTTTACCATATCCACTCGCCAGTTCTAGTTATTTCAGTTCGAAAATTCCGTTTATATGTATAATACACACCCCTCGCCGTCTCTGTCCCTTTCGACATCTGACTACGTCTATGACATTGGTCTACTTTGACCACTCGAAACTTTTTTCGTAGATTACTTTTCAAATGACTTTTACTCTAAAATACTTATTTTGTATGCTTTTTTGAGTATATTGTGCGATATTTGTGTACAAAAACTACAATACAATTCCAATTGGAAACGAATTATACGAATTTTGGTGACTCAAATTCAACAGTATATTGAAATATTTTGGACAATTCAGATTTATACCTATTTAACAATAATATCTTTTCAGAATTCGCTTAAACACACAATTGAATGAAAACATTGATATTAAGAACTTATTGCGGGGGGGCATAGCGTAGTTGGTAAATCAATTGCCTTGTACGCAGCTCACCTGGGTTCGAATCCCAGCCCCGCACATTGATTTATAGATTTTTCTTAACAGATTTTCCCAACATGAAGGGGCGAATGACTTTAAGGGAAAAGAGAAAGGGCAACAAGCAAAAACGAAAACAGCAGTTTTTTCCACACCGTGTGTTAGATCTTCATAAAAATTAATCAGCATTACTGTATCAACATTCTACATAAGCTGATTGATTTTTATGAAGATCTAACACACTGTGTCGAAAAAAAACTACTTTTTGCTTTTCGATTTTTGCCTATTCTCTGTCCAACCTTAAGAATAAAACCTCTATAAAAGAATGAAAAAAAAATATTGCGGCTGAACATGACTTAACTTTTTGTCAATTCCGACAGCATAAAGTAATAAGTAGCGCTTGTCCGGACATGCGCAGACACAAGTGATTCGCATTTCAAATGCGAAAATATTCTGACTCTTGCGGTAGAAGACAAAGGGTTAAGTCAAAAGCAAACTCTAAGCTTGCTCATTCATCCTATTCCACGCTTTTCAAAATTTCCTTCCTTCAACTCCTTGCTCTACCTTGAGTACTTTTGTCTCTTAATATACTTGACACCTTCCAATCCATTGCTAATTAAATGTCGTTACAACAGTTAAAAATTGACTCAATAGTGTGAGGGATTCCATGAGAAACCGGCCGATCGCAAAATATGACCATCGTCGATTCGAACGAAACTTTGCAGGTGTGTTCGCTGTATGAATCTCCATGATATTCTCTGGCAATTGGAATATTTTTATACAAGAGTAATTTTTCAAAAGGGCGTAAACGTTTCTACGTGCATGAATTTCAAATTTTTTTGTTCGATTACTGTATTTTATACAGCAAATCTGACAACAAGTTACAGGGAATGAATACTTCTGTCCGAAAAGAATATACACTGAAAAAAATGTTGTCATTTTTCAAAAAACAAAAATTTATGATAAAAATTTAAATTGCGAAAAAAACCATTTTTTAAAATTTTTTATATTTTGTTATCAAAAACCTAAAGAGAAAAGAAACATTTTGATTGTGATTGCATGATGGAGAAAAAATCGGTAAAAAAGTTTTTGTAACAATAACTTCGTACATGTTTTTAAATTTCATACTAATTGACATA
This sequence comes from Topomyia yanbarensis, assembly GCF_030247195.1. Lineage (NCBI taxonomy): Eukaryota > Metazoa > Arthropoda > Insecta > Diptera > Culicidae > Topomyia > Topomyia yanbarensis. The sequence continues at coordinate 322,919,052 of NC_080671.1, read as the reverse complement.
CAAAATTGTAATTTTATTACAGAATATAATTCTAAGCACCATTTAAAATCAAAATGCATTTAACAAAAATCTTCCACAATGCGATAGTTTTCGAGATATTTGAAATTTTGCTACTTCAAAAACAATTAATTCGTGTAATTATGCTCTTTTTAAAAGTTATTCGCGTTACCCCATCAAAAAATGTCAAAAATTTAATGTTTATCGTTTTAAAGACGTAAAAGCAACCTTTTTAGTGTATTCGGACCATGGAGAAGCTTTCAATAAAAAAGTTTTACAAGCAACAACTTTTGACATTTTTTTTATAATTCTTACTATTTGCAGTCAAAAATACAAAAATGTAACTTTAAAATGTTTCACAACATCACCTTGATGTCAAAGAGAAAGTTGCGGGAAAGTTTACGGGCCTTTTAAAAAACCTATTATTGTTGATGGAGAAACGCGACTAACTTATGAAAAGGTCGTAATAAAACAAAATAATTGTGTTGTTAAAACAAAAGTTAAAATATCTCGAGAACTACTACATTTTAGAAAATTTTTGTTAAGAGCATTTCGATTAAAAATGGCGTTTAGAATCATATTCAAAAAGAAAATTGTATTTTTGACTGCAAATAGTAAGAATTATAAAAAAATGTCAAAAGTTGTTGTTAGGAAAACTTTTTTATTGAAAGTTCCTCCAGGATCCAAATACACTAAAAAAGTTGCTTTTACGTCTTTAAAACGATAAACATTAAATTTTTGACATTTTTTGATGGGGTAACGCGAATAACTTTTAAAAAGAGCATAATTACACGAATTTATTGTTTTTGAAGGAGCAAAATTTCAAAAATATCGAAAACTATCGCATTTTGGAAGATTTTTGTTAAATGCATTTTGATTTTAAATGGTGCTTAGAATTATATTCTGTAATAGAATTACAATTTTGTATGTCTATTAGTATGAAATTTAAAAACATGTACGAAGTTATTGTTAGGAAAAAAATTTTACCGATTTTTTCTCCATCATGCAATCACATTCAAAATGTTTCTTTTCTCTTTAGGTTTTTGGTAACAAAATATAAAAAATTTAAAAAAATGGATTTTTTCGCAATTTAAATTTTTATCATAAATTTTTGTTTTTTTGAAAAATGACACAACATTTTTTTCAGTGTATATTTTTTTCAGACAGAAGTATTCATTCCCTGTAACTCGTTCTCAGATAGTTTTGCTGTATGAAATACAGTAATCGAACAAAAAATTTGAAATTCATACACGTAGATGCGTTTACGCCCTTTTGAAAAGTTGCTCTTGAGTCAAAATAATCTCATTACCTGTGGAAAATATTTACTCTTGCATGAAGGTGAAACGTGTAAAGTTTCATTGGAATCTAAGATGGTCGGTCACGATTTTAAAGATTTTCGGACGGATCTTCGTGGAATTCCTCTAAAAAAAGGAAAAAAGAAGTTACGAGTCAATACCTGTAAAAATGTAATTTATTTCGCCTTTCCCTAGTTCATACAGTTTGAATTTTACATCAAAAGGTTCACAATACATATTTTAATTTACATGTTCTAAACATGTATAATACTATAATCAGACAGAAAAAATCTTGCTACGTTGTTAACAACATATGTAATAATTTTTTTTTTCTAAATGTGTATCTTCTGCATAAAAAACCAATCTTGAAAGTTTTAGCGAATTCTATACATTTCCTTTATAAGAAAAGTAAAAAATTTGTCGCCATTTTTTATTATTTATGTCCCCCTCCCTCTCTTATATTGTGACAAATGTCAAAGTAAGCTTAGATGCCAACATAATTTAGATAATCTTAGACACCCGCCCACTTCGTTTAAAGTTTTTGACATTAATGAGAAAATAATAGGAATAAAATTTTTGAAGTAGAACTAGGAAAATTACAGGTTATACATTTTTTAAAGGAAACATCTTTAGAATTTCAGTGGATATATTTTCGTTTCTTGAAAAATAGAGGAACTTGGAGTTTCGGGAGATTATGTTAAAAGAATCACCTATTTCTAATCACCATTCTGCTCTATGCTACAAATCATATATATTTTGGAGTTTTGCTTATGTGAAAAAATCACAAGAATCAAACAGAACCTTTGCGACCTTTATCAGAATACGAGAAGTTGGGGTTCTAGGGCATTTCGTCACTCATTTAAATTTTATCATCTTCTCGTGTATATATCTCTATTATTCTTCAATCAAGTTTTATTAAATGTGCCTTGTTGAACGTAGAAAATCCTGCGGAACAAAATAAAATTAAATATACTATCGATAAAATTCCGATGCATTAGATTTTTTGACAATTATTATTAAATAGTACGTACCAACTGCAGTTAACAATATATTATTTTTTTTAATTAACTATTTCTAGAGTGAAAAATGCGCATGGTAAATGTTTGATTTCAGCAAAAATACGGATATTTGGGAATTTGATGCAATTTTCTTGACTAAATGTCAAAAAATCTTATGTTATCGAATTTTACCGGCTACGAATCTATTTCCATACTGTTTCTGAGAATTTTCCACGTTTAACGAGGTTCATCAAAAAATAAATTGATTAACAAAATAATATAGAAATATATGCACGAAGAAAGTAAAATTTTTTATATGAATGACAAAATGCACTACAACCTCATCTTCTCGTATTCTGACACAGATCGCAAAAGTATCATTTGATTGCTGAGATTTTTTTACATTAAAAAAAAACTGCAAAATACGTATGATTTGCAGCATAGAGCAGAATGATTATTAAGAATAAGAAATTTTTGGAACTAAATGTCTAAAAACTCCAACTTCCCGTATTTTCGAGAAAGGGAAATATTTGTATTTAAATACTAAGAATATTTTTTTAAAAGGTGTAAACTGAGATTTATTTATTTTATTGGGTGTTTTTTTCGCAATGCCCTAGTGTGTACGGTGAAAATTTTGAATATATTTTTACATTCTCCAACTCTCTCTTGTCATCATACAAGTCTTTTTATTTTTATACAATTGTATCGGGATTTCAAGTTTTGAATCCAACTTCTAGAAACATTGTGATCTATATATATATATACACGTCATCGCGAGCAAACGATTGAAACACAATCCAAATCATGTAACGAAACGTTAGTCATTGCATTGCTGCAATGATGTCACGGAAGCTCATGCAAAAGCAATACCATTCATGCGAATCAGAACTAAAAATACAAAGTGCTGAATAGATGTGTAGTAACAGACTGAAGAACTTGAAAAGAAACAAATTGGATTAAACTGTCTGTATATGGTGTATAGAACAAAAGCTGTTCTTCAGTGTGTTCAGATGTACAATATGAAGGTACCTTTGGGCCATCGCCACGATTCGAATCTTCACTACTGGTGAATGTGCTGCTCGTGTCGATACCGGAGTCCTTGGTGGCAGAATCCTGACTGCCCTGCCGTTCCGACTCCCACCGGCCCCAATCATCGGTGTCCTGCCCATCAAATCTCACCGTTTTCTTTCTCCGCTCGGTGAACCGTCTACTGTCCGCCGGTTCATCCCAGTATGGATCCGGTTGCTCATTGCCAGCAGAACTCGAATGGTATCGACTGTTCTGCTGTATATACTGATATTGGCTATTATGGGCTTGATGGGTTTGCGGCACTGACTGGTGACTATGTTGATGATGACTACTACTGTGTTGATGATTATTGTTATCGTACGCCGAAGAAGTAATTGTGCTATCGGCAACCACTACCTGCGGTAGTGGCTGCTGACTGTGCGAGTGCGTCTGCTGACTTTGGTACCGATTGTGATTTGTTCGGTTATAGCTATTTCTTTGCTGCACATCCAGCTTTCTCGCTCGGTACTCCGGGACGCTTGGATTCAGTCGGGAGTGATTATCAAAATACTGTGTTTGATGCCCGGCTGCAAGAAGGGTTCAAAGCGAACAACGCTCAACATCGATAGTAATCAAGTTTCTCTAGTTAACCTAATTAGCTAATATATTAACTCAAGGGAAATACGCTACAAATGAAAGAACGCAAGAAACATACAGCAAATCACAACTAAGTATACCAAAGGAAAACAAAACCAGAATCCCTAATTTTACCTTACTATTTTCTGATACTCAGAATGCATCTAATTGATCGACGAATTTGTTAACCAACTGCTGCGACGGTTGTAGTGTATGTTGATAAAGAAATCAGTTGTATCTTCTTATTTTAACAGTGCTGAAATCTGAGAACGTAACAACATAAAAACTTCACAAAAATGCCAAAAACTAAAAAAAATATCATAACATTTTCGTTATTTCTAATACAACAAAATATTACATGATATTCTAAAATAATAAGAATATTACTTTCTAAAAGTCGAATAGGTCCCTAATCGTCGCGAAACCTTACAAGTATTGCTATCAAAAGTACTGATAAACAAACATCAAAAACTTTATGGAACAATGTTCAGTACATTTTAAAATATTTACTGTTAAATTAGGATGTTTTACTTCTATAACTTAATGGGATTTTGTTAAAGCTCAATCTCCTACATTCAATCACAACAATTATGCAATAATTATATCACATGAATACTTAGTTTTTCATACGTTAATGAAGGTGATCTAGTAAGTTGAGTTTGTTGTTGCGGAGTGTAAACCAAAACTCCGCTTTGAAATTTACACGGGACTAACTAAATTGCTTCTTCACGATTTTAAGAGGTTAACTGCTTTAGTAAATATAAAGAGGAAATCCACAAATATCCGAAATTTTTTAAAATTTTGTGGGATCATTTTCGATTCCGATGAAAGTTTACACATTTCCCCGGCATGGAGGACTAAACATTTTCAGCAATCATTGAGATCGTATTGATTCAAGAACAGTTTGTTAAAAGGGTGTAGAACTTTTTGCATGCAGTATTTCCTGAAAAAAATATTGTTCGCTTACCGCATTTTATGCAGCAAAACTATTTGAGAAAGAGTTACAGGAAGTAAATACTATTGCATGAAAAATACACTGAAAAAATGTTGTGACATTTTTCACAAAAACAAAAAAGTATGGTTGAAATTTAATTACAGAGAAACCCAAGGGGTAAGTCGCTTAGAACAATGTTCCATACACACTATATTAGCAACGAAAACACGATATAATAATAGGATCCACAGTAATACACAATCCTTTCACTCGTTATCACATGTGTGGAACACTTCTGTAAACTAGAAAACAGTTCACAAAGTGTAACTAAATGATCACAGCAACCGTTGCAGCAACCCGTGTTTTTGTATTGCTGAACACCATGGCACATTGCGGCACAGGCTATCGCGCTGTTTGTTTGCAAGCATAACACGATTTGGGCTAAGCGACTAACCCCTTGGAGAAACCACTTTTTCTTAGTTTTATATCTTTTATCAACAAAACCCAACAAAAAAGGAAACATTGGAGAAACTATCAGTAAAAATGTTTTTCTAATGAAAACTTTATACTTGTTTATAAATTTCGTGCAAATTGACGGACTAAATCATAAAATATAATGATTTTGACTAAAATCTTTAACAACGTAATATTTTTCGAGATATTGGGAATCTTGTTTCAACAAAAACAATTTATTCGTGATTGTGTCCTTTTTATAAGTTATCCGCGTTTCTCCATCAACAATCAAATGTTTATCGTTTTAAGCAAGAAGATACTTTTTAATGTATCTTCTTACTTTTAGTGTTGTTTTACAAATGCATCATAGAGAAGCTATCAATAAAAAGCTTTCCTAACAACAACTTCAAACATATTTTTATATTTCATACTTCAAACATATTTTTATATTTCATACTATTTACATAACCAAGAATTTCAAAAATGTTGTAGTCTTTAAAATATTTTATTTTTTTTCCAATAAGAACAATTATATTGTTTTACTGCGACCTTTTCATAAGTTACTCGCGTTTCTCAACCAAGAATAAAGCAAATGTCGAATTTTATATAAAAAATTCCCATAACTTTCCTTTCAACTTCAAAGCGATATTGTGAACTATTTGAAAGCTACACACTAAGCCAGCCAAAAGTTGTTCAGTAATTTTTTTTGACGACTTGGATAGTAAAGTGATATTTTTACGGAGCCATAAGGAAATTGTTTAAAAAATTGCGGTAAAGTTTTCATTTTTTAGCGATTTTCAGTAAGTTTTCGAATAATTTACTGACTCCCGCAATATTTTTCACTGAATTTATCAGCTCTTCTGTTTTTTTCGGTACATAAACATTAACCAGTACAATACTGACTGATTGTTCGGCAAAATTGTACCAACATTACCGACCCTCGTCAAAAACTTACAAAACAAGTACAGCAAATCAACTGTCAAGTCGTCATTTTCAGAGGAAACTGCTGACTGATCAGTATTTGTTGACGTTTGGAGGGAACGGATTGCGAAGAGTTCGGTAACCGAATTGTTTTACTGAATTGATTACCGAACGGTTTGCTGTTCAAAGCCCCAGCAAAATTTTACTGTACCCAGTAATTCAAACTAAGTGTGTACATGAAAACAATAAAAATATGATTCAATTATAGGGTCTGATGATTAACCAATATAGTTGAATCACATTTTTATTGTTTTCATGTAGCTTTTAAATAGTTCACAATATCGCCTTAATGTTAAAGAAAAGTTACAGGAAATTGTTGACAAAAAACAAAGAAGTTAAAAACTTGTTTTTTTTTGTAATTTAATTTTTTCGTCTATTTTTGTTTTTTTCTATTGCTTTCAGGGTATTTTTTTCCACGCAGCAAAAAACTCCGGTAGTTTTACTGTACAAAATAAAGTTCAAGAAATAAAAGAAAATTTCTTTGAAAGTTATGTATGTAAAAACCACTACGCCCTTTTTAAAAATTGAGCTCGGGTCAGAAATATTGTAATTCCCAGAGACAATCATATAGATTCATGAATCGAACCTAACTGCAAAGATTTATTGACTGAATAAACTAAAATTTGGTGTAAAAAGCTTATTTTTAGGATATTTTCGGCGATACAGGAGGGTTATTGGAGAGAACCCATCGTCGTATAGAACTATTGGTGAAACTATTGGAGAGAATTATTCTCAGTAGGATAATTTTCTCCAACGTTTACAGAGAGCGATCACGGCTTGTCTAAGAACCATTACGGAATTTGGAAACGGATGTTTACAGTGGGTAGTGATCGAAAACTGAGCTTTGAACCAAATGTCAAGAATAAGTTCACTGACTCGAGCTATGAAGTCATTTCTGAATCACTTTAGTTATTTCCAGAACTGGTCTGCAAGACAAACAGGCGACAGGAATCGTTTAAATCACTCCAGGAGTCACATGTGGCTCTACCAAAACACTCTTGATGATGTTTTAAGCGAATAGCATTAGCACCACACCCGAAGAGGACCAATCGTCAGGTTAGGATTACCCAGCAGGAAACAGAGCTTCAAACAATTGACATCCTTGCGTGAAATTGAAAGAAAAGGTATCTGAATTGAATCTGAATGTCGGTTTCGGTAAAGCAGAAATAGATAACTGATTTTGAAATTTCGTAGCACTGGCAGGAAACCTACCTTCACGACAGCTTATAGAAATTGGTCCCTAAATGGCGCAAAAAAAACGGTAGGTAAACACAAAATGTGAAAATATGCACTACGTTTCGCGTAAAGGTTGATCTACTATTAGATCTGACAAAGACGCAAGAGAAATGATCGTTATACCAGCGCAAAAACTCATGCATTAAAACAACGATGAATAGGGATCTTTAGGAGTGTGCGGGTTAAGGCATATTCTGATGCAGATTAGTACCGTGAGTTAATATCTCAGTCCTTTTTCAATTTTTTGGCCCGAAACTATTGAAAAAAGCATTTTTTAGTTTGTTTCCTTTTAGGACAATAACACATCCAAACCCATGCGACTTGCACGACTCTATAGGTTACCTTATCAGATCTACCATAGTTTGCAGATGAAACTTGGGATGGCAGGCTGCTAGCGGATTGAAAAAGTACCAGACCATGCTGTGTGGGGTGCTGTCCCGGTTAACAATGAGGCGAACGAGATATTTGCAGATACGTCATTTAGTAGCACAACTGTCAGTTTGCCGGTTGAATTTAATTCGTTTTTTTTTTAAATTTAAAAAGCATAAAAAAATAATTAAGGTTTAAGAATGATATGAGTGTACTCGTAAGGACACCCGCTATCAATACATATGAAAAACTAGCACAATTTTTCCAAATTAAAGATCCCTATTATCATCATAGGCAGAACTCACTCGAACACTCTTTCCCTCTAGATTTGTGAGTAGTAGTGTGGACTAATTTACGATAGCTCATCTGAGTAAAACAAACACAACGAAAATTCCAATCCAAGGAGGCGAACACGAAACATGAGAAACCTTTTTGACCAAATTCACTAAACAGGAAAGCACTTCAACTTTAAAATACAAACATTTCAGGTAACACTAACTAACAAGTTATAGTTATTGAACGGAATGAACTGCGGCATTTTATTCTTAAGCTAGGTTTTGTTCAATGTTTTCTCTTTTTCTAGACATAAAGGAGTAATGTCTACCTAAGTGCGGTCAATTTTTTTATTAGCGTATAAAGCTGCGTTGAGCAGTATAAATGCGCACTCACTTTTAGCTTTCGAGTGGTACAGAAAAGATTTAAGAGTGATTGTGGATCAACGTGCACGGATCAAAGATCTATTTTTACTCCAAACAAAAAATGATAAAAGTTATTGTTTGTTTATTCGGGCCATTCACTCGTCCTACAAACGTAATACTTACAGAGATGTCAAAATATATGCATATCGAAATGTTTCAAAAAGAGCAGTTGCAGATAACCCACTATAGAACAGAGATGCTAGGTCAGCAACTGCAAAGTGCGGGAAGGCCGCCAGTGTCATCAACGCTTTGGCTAGAAATGTACTGCTGGGCCAAGTTGTATCAAGAGATGTCTTCTGGCTAATGTATTCTGATTGTCGTCAATATAAAGTACGGAGGTTCTGGAATGGGTTATAGCGGAATCGACTGAAGCTGTGCAGTATCTTTTTTCATTGCCATACAGAACTTTCTCATCAGAAGCAGTCTGCTTTGTTCCTTGAATGATCCTGGAAGCTACAAGCAGAATAAGACCAGGGGAATACAGAAAACCAGGCATTGCATTTATCGCTCATATGAGTAAATGCGTCCGGACAATTTGCTACTGCGACAATAAAAACTCACATTTTCACACGAAAAGTTATTTGCACTCACACAACTTCTCCGGATAAATACAACGTGTTATTTCTCCGGATAAATAAAACCACCGGAGAATGGGCGAATGAGTTTATCACGGTATTCTTTTTGCGCCGCTACCTTGCTGTCGCTATTCCAAAATACGAAAAAACAAGTTTATCGTTCTTCTTTGCCGCTTTTCTTTGGAATTAAGTGTAAATTTTAACGCTTTTACCGATTTCCGCGAAATTAAAATCTTACCACCTTCTCCGGTGAGAAGGAAAAATCAAATAAATTTTATCCGGAAAATTATTCTCCCGCTATTTGTGGAGACGGAGAATTTTGCGACTCACCTTATCTCGGAAAAGTTAGACATCGGATAAGCTTCTTCTCGCGTGAGTGAAAAAACATTGACGGGTAGCACCAAGTCGACGAAGAAACGCTGAAAGAGTGATTGTGACGGGATGAATGAGTAACAGAAAGACAGAGAAAAACAGGAAATTGTTTCCTGGAGAATCGGATCGCTCCGTCGTGGTGGGGTAGATTGTTCCCCGGAGACTACTCGCGTAGGTCACGACCACGCTGGAAGCTGAACGACTCACGAAAACTGTTATCGGCCTCGGGAGAAATTTCACCGTCAGGAAACTCTTCATCGGAGTAGGGTAGTTACACAACGAGAGGCACAAAAAACAAATTTGGGAAATTTTCCCTGGCAGAATAAAGAAGTGTAAGAATCTACTTTCTACTTCTGCCGCAGTCAGACGTACAATCGAGCCATGTGAACAACAGGCCTCTCGATCTAGTGTGCATTGTCTCGAGAACAAAGTAAACATCGGATTATTCTTGTCATCATGAGTAAAGTTGACGAAAAAGCTCTACTCCGACCCAACGCTGCGGTCGTTGACTTTAAATTTTGTTTAAAACGACCAAATTTTGGTGAGGTGGAATACCTTCTGAAGGTAAAAATGCAACTTAGACTTACGGAAGTGTTGTACCTTCAGTATCATCATCTTCGCAGTGCATTGTTAATATCATTCAACACGTTAACACAAGCCGAGCGTTTCGTTTTGAAGAACAACTTAAAACGCGTGGTTGAAAGTGACAACGTTGGAATTAAGATTCCCGTATATATTGAGAATGATTATATATATGTAAGGTTATATGACCTATCGCCTCGTACCCCTCCTGAGCCAATTGAAAAATGCATGTCGCAATACGGAGAAGTAGAATCCGTTACACCTGATACTTGGAGAAACTTCAATAAAACTCAAAATTCACGGAACTACAATTATGCAAACTACGCTATGCACCCATGAGAGGCAAACTCCTACGTGCAAGAATTGTAATCAGACAGCTCATCATAGACAACCTTGCGCGGAAGATGCTGAGGAAGACGCATCTCAATCGATTGCCAACTCATCTACGGCAAACCACCCCAAAACAGAGTTTTCAATACCAATGCCTGAACCACAAACGGTGGCCAAATTTGTGGCAGCAGTTGCACAGACCATAATGACAACCACAAAAGAAGCATCCAGTACCGCAAAATCAACTGTAAGCAACATTGGCAAGGATAACAATAACAGTGACGGATATACGCTGGTCAACAATAAGTGCAAGAAACAGGGAAAAACATCTGATCGCGGCTTCGACCTGGACGTGAAAAACAAAAAAGAATTAAATGACCCCCAGATGCAGATTGCCAGCAAACCCCGCGAAAGAAGGTCTCCGCTCGCAATAAAAAGTTGCGCGCACGAGATCCAGTATTATAATAAAATTTGCTTATATTTTTATTTTTACATTTGTAAACATGTAAAAGATCAACGGCTCCGTTAAGCTACCGCTATGAGCCGTGTCAAATAAACGAATTATAAAAAAAAGGTGTAAAATAGGATTTATACCACTAATTGTGAAGTATACACAGCCTCCCAGAATTTTTGAACTAGAACCCAAAATCCAATTTTTTTCGATAGCATGGAATGCTAGCAAACGTGGAATTTTCTTTTAATATTTTAATTTTTGCCACATGGCACACTTTTTTATAAAAATCATTTAAAATGTCACTAAAATTATGCTATAAAAATTAAATCCTACGTACGTTGATGGAGAAAGCGATTAAATTAAATTGATATTTTATTTTTAAAAGCCGAAAGCACATTTTAGACCAATGAAAAATCGAATGTATTTTAAAATGTACAGTCGTGTAACACCCTAAGTGTAGCTGAAACAATCTGTATCATTATTATTTTTCTATAATAGACTTACTATCTATATAACTTTATTATGCCCTAAATGTCCTGAAGAGTACTAAAAACTAATGAAAATTAACCGCAAACTAACAAGTTGTTTGCTTCTCAGTCAGACACGATAATTTTAAATATTGGTTTAATACATACTGATTCATATTGTGTACGAATAATTCGTTTGTTCACGAAGATTGTACGTTTGTTCACGAAGATTGTACGAAACCTATTCGGTGTAGAATTGCGTGCATATTCTCTCAGTGATATAAAGCATTTCCTACAAAATATTGTGATAATTCTCTCTAAGAATTAGAACACATTACGGATAATGAACGATTTTATTTGCGAATTTCGTAAATATCATCATAATTTGTGTTTTCGATAAATCAATTCATTTGGTAAAACAGATTCGCAATAAGCTCAGAATGTATACCAAAACTCGTTAAAAAAGGAAAAAAAAATCCGGATGATGATGCGACATATTTACAACAATTTAGAAAAATTGTAATAGAAAAAAGGGCAAAGCTTGATTTTTCAGAGCCTTCGGACACACAATCTCGGACTAAAATTAGCAATAGCGCAATTATTGGACAATTATGTGTATATGGATAAGATAGACATATTTCCATAATCAACAGATCATTTATTTATTGATCACTTAGTAGCAGAATTGTACCATGGTTCTGAAAATTGACTTCCTTAAGAGCAATTGTTCGATTGGAAAATTTATAAGGTGACATTATATCCACTGAAATCGTAGTTGAAAAGTTATACAGTGTATTTAAAATAAACACTAGTTGTGTATCACAAATTCTCTGATACTTCCACGTATGCTGCAGCAAACATTTTTTTTAAAGTAACGGTAACGTAACAGTTAAGAAATCGAAAATTTCGTGAACTTAATTATGACCATAAGAACGATAGTTATGGTTTACGATACAGATAGATTGATTCAACGAGCCATAAATTTTAAAAATAATTTCAATATTTGAAAAAATATGGAAATTCAAAAATTTCTCAAAATATGAACATCATAACCTTACTACATTCAAAGTGACATAATTTTTAACAAAATGACAACATTTGATTGCGTTTAATACCAATACAGTTGCATATAAAATTCAATGTTCAACTACCTATAAAAAGTGCTGCTTGAGTTGAAGAGATTTCTACATTCTTGCCTTTCTCAATAGAATGGTATTGCAATTGTTCTGAAAACCGACTTTTTTTAAAATATTTAGTTGAATGCAAACAACCGCCCAAAAACGCCATTAAAACAATTTCGTTCTTAGAACACAGGTAAATGAATCACACTAAATTTTTGAATGACTAGAAGAAAACCAAAGATCTGATATTTAACTCAATTAACTATGTAACGTTGTCATCTTTAACATTAGAATATTCCAATTCACAAATCATCAAATGAATAACATTACAGGATATTTTTCTTACATATTTGAGAATAGTTGTTTACGGTTAGTTAAAACCACTACAATGATTTATCCTGAAATAGGTAATGACTTTGTCTACAGCTGAAGGAAAATTGTGTATGAGTTGAAAAAAAATGATTACGTACACTGAAAAATGACAGGGAGTGCTTGAATACCGAAGATACTGTTACGAGCAATAAGAAAGAGACAATGCAAAGAGCAAAAGAATATATAGAATAGAGGGTGAACCATAAGGAAAGGTACACAGCGCATTACGAATTACTCATGCCAATAATAGAATAGTTTTTTTTAAATGCCAAGGGATGGCGTAAACACTAAGGGCACGACCAAGCAACGGCTTTCATCGTGCTACTACACTAACATATTAGCATCAGCCTCAGTGCGGAAATACTACTCATTATTATTGTTATTGTCGAATCTTTGGAATGTTATTAAAATTCTACGATAAAACTGTACAAAAGATCACAATCAAAGTGAAACACAACAGCATACACACACATATAAAACTCTTTCTGTAGGTGATGGAATATAACTTTGAAAATAAACAAGTTGGTGTACGAAAGTAAGAAGTGTTAGTGCAAGAAGAGTCGATTTAGAAATTAAGCAATCTCTGATTGTAATTGGAATTTGGAAGACAAAATTGTTTCTGTTTAATCAACGGCGAGGGACTGAGCTATCCAGCTTTTTACGTGCCATAATGGCGGTCTAAATTGTTCAGTTCTTAATACGTTTAATTGCCCTTTTTTGACAATAATCGTTTACGCTAGCTTGACAGCAACGCCCAGTTGAAGATGTCGGGCGTTCATTGAATTGTTTACGCATTGGACTAACGTAGGATTACTTAATCTCACTGGGCGATTGACGTAAACGATTATTGTCAAAAAAGGGCCATTAAACGTATTACGAACTGAACAATTTAGACCGCCATTATGGCACATAAAAATATGGATAACTTTGCGTATTTCACACACTTTCAAAAACATCATTTTCTGTTATTATCTAACCAAATGCTACAAATATTTACAGTTTCATAGTCATTCAATGAACATCCATCAAAGTCGACGAAACATGGCTTCCATATTCAAACCATATTTCATTTTCAATGAAACGAAAACGTCAAACGAAGCCACCTCGGTTTGGTTCATCGCAAGTTTTCATTCGTTTGTGATTTTTGCACACATCAAATGTGCAACAATTAGTGAAAAGATTTACAGCTGAGCATGTTACAGCGCAAGCGATAATAACTACTGTTTTCGGTGTTTTAAAACATTTGAAATCATTCTTATACTCATGTAGGGGATAATCAATTAAATGAGTAACAAGGCGAATTGAATGAATGTATTTTTTCGTACTCGAACGCGACCCGTACCCGCATTAAAAAAAATTAAAATCCATACCCGAACCGAACCCGATTTTCAATAAATAAATTGAACCGTAGTTGATCCGAAAGTGTAGGTTAGACCGGGACTATAACGGTGTTTTAATTTTTTCATTTCTTTAGTAGATAGTGAAAATAGAGCACGTTGCATAAAAGGGTAAACTGTTGTTTATTTACTTCACAGAATTTTATCAAAGTGGTTAATAATCCGCGTATGTGACGCGAAAATCCTGCCAGCTTACCCCGGATTTGGCAAATTTGCGGTATGTATGGGATAAGTTGGCGTTTGTCTGCAAATAAGCAATTAAATAGAAAATGAATTACTTTAAAAGTTCTTAAAGAATGCACTGAAAATTTGTTATTCTTTAAAATAATAAAAATTAACAAATATTCAATACGTTCTATGAGAACTTCAAAAGTAATTCATTTTCTATTCCACTCATTCCACAGCACTGGAATTATCAAACTCTCGGACATAGTGGACTGGATAATAAAAACTTTCAATATAACTTAGTCTTATGTTAGCTTTTCTCCCTACAGTAAGAACATTTTTGAAGCAGTTGACTGCTAAATGGCCTCTCCTCTCAGCGATTGTATCCTTCGATGGCTAACTCATCGAACGAGATCACGGATCTGATCACTGATCTACAGTGGAATTGCAGAAGTATTCGATTCCTTCAAAATTTTAATAAATAGTTTGAGTTGCGATGCATTTGTATTATGTGAAACTTGGTTAACTTCAGATATAGATCTCAACTTCAACGATTTTAATATTATTCACCTGGATCGAGACACCCCCTAAGGAGGAGTGCTTTTGGGGATCAAAAAGTACTATTCCTTCTACAGAATTAACCTTCCCTCGATAACATGTATTGAAGTTGTCGCTTGTCAAGTAACAACCAAAGGTAAAGCTTCCATATATATTCCCCTCAACACCGCGATTAGGCACCGCCGCACAGTGGTCGGAAACGCCAAAAATGAGCTTAACTCACTAGAGACCAAACCATCGAATATATTCACAAGGTGTCTTTGGAGGGATTGTTCATATGAATATTCCCCACAATCTGATAACAATTGAAATTAGGCATAGCATACTATGATCGAACTAAAATAATTAACTTTTTATACTGACGAGGTAGAAAGTTGGTGTCTTCGACAAAGTTTTAGGAATGTTCATAATGAAGAATTTTGTCGAAGAACTTGAGCTTGCAGGACTAAAGGTTATCGATTTATAATGCGTTTTCTATGGCAACCTCCTTAAATCTGCACCGCGACTAGTTTTAGGAGACTTCAACTCTGACGGTACAGTATGGGGTTGCCTTTATGATGATAACCGTTAATTCACAATATTTGCGACAACTTTAATATGACAATTCTAAACACGGGGTCACCGTCCCCGGACAATGTGCACCAAGCGCGGTTAATGCAAACAACACGATACGAGTGTATTATCAAAATACGAGAGGATTAGGAACGATGATGAAAATTATGACGTTTATGTTCTAACTGAAACCTGGTTGAATGATAAGATTAACTCTGTGCAGCTATTTGGCGATTCATTCACTGTGTACCGAGTTGATCGCAATACCACTAACAGTACCCGCTCGCGTGGCGGTGGGGTTCTTGTGGCTGTTTCGAACATTCTCGTCTCTTGTCGGATTGCGGAAGGGAGATTCTCTTCCATTGAGAGTGTCTGGGTGAAACTTAGCAGAGCATCTAGAAACTGTTTCATAGGAGCTGCCTACATACCTCCGGAAAAGCAATATGGCTGTAATATTTTGCAGTTTCATCTTGATGCCGTGGAATACGTCTGGTCTATCGCAGATTCTAGTGACGAATTGTTCCTGTTTGGAGATTTCAACCAACCCGGGCTCATGTGGACTCCATTTGGTCACGATTTTGCATTCCCCGACCCGACTGCTTCGACCACCACTCCTGCGAGTCATCTCCTAATTGACAGAATAGCCTTTCATGGACTGAAACAGGTTAGTCTAATTTCCAATCATCAGTCCCGCTTTTGGACCTAGTTTTTGTCAGTGAAAGTGCAGTGCAGTGCGGATAAATAGTGCTCAGATTTGTACGCGGAGAAGGCCGCCGCGTATAAGACCTTCCGGAACGATGGGTTACCCGCTAGTTTTCGACAGTAAATACGCGGCGTTAGACAAGCGAATGAAGAGTTTGATGAAAGCCAAGAAACGCGGTTATTGGCGCCGGTTCGTCGACAGATTAACGAGAGAAACATCGATGAGCACTCTTTGGGGAACAGCACGATTGGAGGCAAGTGAAGATCATCGCCATCCAAAAACCAGGAAAACCAACCCCGACCACAATTCGTATTGACCGATCGCAATGCTATCCTGTATCCGGAAGTTGTTCGAGAAAATGATCCTAACCAGCCTCGACAATTGGGTCGAAGCAAATGGCATACTGTCAGATACATAATTTGGCATTCGCAAAGGCAAAGGGACGAACGATTGTCTTGCGTTGCTCTTAACCGAAATTCAAATGGTCTATGCTAGCAAAAAGCAGATGGTATCTGTGTTCCTAAATATTAAGGGGGCTTTTGATTCAGTTTCTATCAACATTATTTCAGAGAAGCTGCGCCAGCATGGTCTTTCAGCGACTTTAAACAACTTTTTACTAAACTTGTTGTTGGAAAAGCACATGAATTTTTCGCATGGTGATTTATTGACATCACGATTTAGTTACATGGGCCTTCCCCAGGGCTCATGTCTTAGCCCCATGTTTAATTTAAAAAAAAAACAATATGTAATCCCCTAGTTTTAAGTAATTTAAAATGTAAAACAAAACAAAATTTGAATAAAAAACGCATATAAATAAAAGAATGCTACAAATTCATAAAATGAATAAAATTCCATAAACTCATTAAATGGAAAATGAAATGATATTTTAAATAAATTTACAATTAATCCTAGAACGTTGCACTGGGTACAAATGTACCCTACGCCATCTTTGGAGCGGCATTTACCGAACGAGAATTCGGCATTTACCGACCTGGGACTCTAACCTTATTTCGATTTAGAGTTCATAGTAAGAGTAGGAAAAGGTGGTAAAGCCAGGGGTCAAAGTTGGCGTGGTGTACATTTGTACCCCAGTGTACGGTTGCCGTTAGTGTTTCGTTCTGTCTCGTGACAATACCAGTTTAAATATTGGTTTGTTTACTACGTAATTAGCAATTAGTGTTATGTAATCATTTTTAATCATTAATTCAATTAACATAAAATTTAATTTTGAAGTAGAATAAAAATTGATCTTATTAACGCTGATTTGTACTTTTCTATTTTTTATTTTTCATAGTTTTAAAAATAATGGCTTGCAAGTATAATTTTCACACAGTAACTGCTGTAGTAGAAACGTTGCGTGTTACCAATATATTACTGGTCATAAATATTTTTTTCATTTCAATTTCCACCTCATTTCGTAGTATTTTCCAAAACCCTATTTTTCAACTTTCACTCTTCCAAATAATTGCACCTTTTTAAAAATCTCGAAATTTCATTTTATACCGTTTCTTTTAACTTTTAGATTTTTTTTTCAAATTGGTTGAATATTTGCAAAGTTATGGTAACTTTTTTCGTTCAAACCAATTTATGTATCATTGTTTCAATAAATTCATTACTGTCACTGACACAGCTGTTTTCGTAATAAAAAAAATAAAATAAAATGATGTATTATACATTTCTTTTGTTTGCATTTTTACCTGCGAAAATTGCGATCAATCGCGAGGGGTACGTTTGTACTCCAGTGCAACGTTACAAAGTGGAAAAAGTAAGTGTAACGTTCTACGGTTAATAGAAATAAGTGAAATTAATTAATTGGATGAAATGAATAAAATAAATGATTGAACAGAATTAATAAGATTAATGAAATGAAGAAACTGAATGTAATGCATGTGTTAGGAAATTTGCGTGCCTACTTCGTCTCATCAGAATTGGACACTAACTTAGTGATACGACTAAGCAAGCACCGGATTGACTTATTAATAGCGTTACTTCATTAACATTTGGCCATTCGTTTGCAACTACCTTCGTTAAGATCGGTTTAACCATTGCTGAGATAATTACATGGCATTACTACACATACACACACTCAAACACACCGAATGATGATCCCCGTCTACCTATGCCAGATCCCGAAGAGCTACTTCCAGATTAGAGCGCTGCTGTACGAGACGAACGAAGGGCGGAAGTCTAAGCGAGTGACAGTGGGCGTTTCCCTGGCCCCCCTCTCGGTCCAATTATCTGAAACGAGATGTACGATGGGGTCTTGACGCTGCGGCTGAACAGGAAAGTGAATATAGTGGGTTTCGCGGGCGACGTGTTAGTAACGGTGATCACTTGACGAAGTGGAGGTGTCTGTGACGGAGACAATATACGCGATCTAGAACTGGATGAACGGAGTCAATCTGCATATAGCTCACCACGTGCCGGAGGTGTTGTTGGTCAGCAACTGCAAAGCGGTTCAGTGGATTAAGACTGACGTCGGAGGGCACATGAAGCAATTGGGAGTGACAATCGACGACCGGTCAAACTTCAACAACCATGCCGACTATGCCTGCTTTAAAAACTGCATCGACGAAAGTAACGAACTCAATAATAAGAATCTTGCCAAACATCGGCAGTGCAAGAAGTAGCACGAGATATCTGCTTGGTAGTATTTCGTCATCGACACTATGATATGAGGTTCCTGCCTGGAGTGTGCCGCTGAAGACCAAGCGGAACCGCGAAACGCTGAACAGAACGTTCCGACTAGTGAGCGTGTATAGAACAATATCGTCGAGGGCAGTATACGTAATCGCCAGGTTGATCCCCATCAGCATCACTCTGACGGAGAATATCGAGTGCTACAATGAGAGAAACACCAGAAACGTCAGGAAGATAGTGAGAATCGATTCGATGGCGAGGTGGCTGCAGGAATGGGGACAATATGGAAAAAGGAAGATGGACCTAAATCTGTCGACGTGAGTCAATGGAAAGCACGGAGAGGCGAACTTCTACCTGAAACCTGTCGCGCAACGGCTGCTTTAGTAAGTATCATCGTCAGTTCTGGCACGCAACGTCATCGTTGTGTCCGAAGTGTGAGGACATCAAGGCGACACCGGAACACGTAATCTACAAATGTTCGAGGTTCGAAGCGACACACAGAGATATGTTTGAAACGGGAGAGCCGGACATCAAACCAGATAATGTCGTCTGCAGAATGACAAGTGACGTAAACTGCTCGTGATCGCATAATTGTCCCATTTTCTATAGGATTTCCTATCTTTATTGGACTGGTTTGCGATCATGGGCAATAAACACATGGAACTAGTCGAGTAGACTTCGACAGAGCACCGGTCGTCGGGGCAGCAACGAGCCGGACGCCAAACTCCACCCGGAATCGACGTGCCGACCTTGGCACCTGACTGGTTGGCTCGGTTTCGGGAGAACTTCTCTCCGGGGAATCCTCCATCGAGGTAGATTAGGTCCATCGTCGTGGACTAGGCCAAGTAGTTCGCGTAGATGTCGGGAGCTGACTAGCTCAACGAAGAAGTGGGGCTAAATGATAAGAAAAGGGAGTCAAAAGGTTTAAACGAGTTTCGGTGCCGAATGGCACCGGACAGGAAGCCAAAGTTCTCAAAGGGTAAGTAAATTAGACAATATTGGCGCGTGCCGCCCAATATTACATTGCTGTGAAAAGATTTGCTACATTTTCCTATAACTCACCTCCGCAGGCTTCCAAAAAGTATTTTTGCAACTGGATATTTTGCAGATTAATTTATCAATCTACTTGGGACAACTTGGTAAATGGCAAAAAGAACCGCTATCGTCTAACACGAGTTTGTTGTTCTCAATTTTGCATTTTCACAAAACTTACAGCTTTTGTTGAAAGACATGAATAAATATTTTTGTTTAAAACTCAACCAAATTTTCAAATTTTAGAAAAACCTTGTGTCAGACGATGGTCAAGGCGATACAGAAATAAATTCAGTTTGAATGTTTTGTTTTAAATGAATTGCGTGACCGACAACCTGCCAACCATTTGACCTTACATTTTTGAGGTCAAAAAACATCGAACAAAAATTCACAAAATTCATGTTAAAAGTTCAATAATAATCGGTTTTCCTGCAATCCATCCTCAAACAAATGTTTAAAAAAGCGTTATTTGTAGAGGGCGCCCTTAAGTTGGCCTTCTCTCACGTCATTGTTAATGCTATCTTGGTAATTGTGGTCTTGCATCTTGCACTTAAGGATTATGAGAATGAGTTCGCCGTTTTGAGAATTTACTTCTTCACGGATGTCGCTGGGTGATGGAAAGATGTGATGCAGTTCACACTTCAGCTTGGTTCTCCACCCACATACCACTTTCCGAACATCATTTACAAATCACCAGGTTCATGGCAATAGTACTTTTACCAAACGAAACACTTAAAATCTCATTTCTATTCAAGAAGGCCAAATTGAGATGACATATATTCATTATTTCAGCCCATTGTGCCTAAAATCAATATTGTCTTAACGGCATACTTTCTTTGGGGCTTTTCAGCCGTGATGATAATAAGACACATGCATCCTCGAAAGTGAAATAAAAGACAAACTACACCACTCCAGCAAAGTACCGATGTACTCGCTATTGACTCGCTAGACCTATATCGGTATATATTAGGGTGGGGCAAAATGATCGTTTTTTCAGCACAGCACTTTTTTGGTTCCTTTTGGGGTCCCAAACAACTGTGCAAAATTTGGGGTCGATTGGTGTTGACCCGGCGTAGCGCATTGCGTTTGAAATTTGTATGGAGATTAGCATGGGAAAACCTACATTTTTGCATTTTTAATTTTACAGACTACAATTCTTTCTTTAGTATGCAAACAAATAGATAGAAGTGTAGTCCAGGATATGCTGAACAACTTTGCCGAAGGATGTATGGTGTTAGAATATCTCTAAGCCAAGTTATAGCTGTTCAAAGTTCGATACATCGAATTAAATGTCAAAAATCATTTTTATTGCCAACACTGCCGGTGTACCATGGTATTTCATATAGCATTCCAAAATAACATTATATATTTTAGTTTTACCACATTGGTATGTTTGGATGAATTATTCAAAAGCCTTAGCTCAATTTCATGAGCGTAGGTAGTGGAGCAATAGGGCGTAGTGAGGGGTGAGGGGGGATGGGGGGGACTTTAATATGTAGAAATTCGTACTGAAATGTTGTCGAGGTGGAATGTTCAAATGAATAATTTCAAAACAATTACACAATGTCCTACGCATAATAGTAACGATGAAATAAAACATACTGTATCCCTTTACCTTGACTTTTATCAATAGAAGTTACGTTACAGACTGAATCAACTGATGTCGCGTTGATATGTCAGAGGATTATATTTCGGTTTAACCGTTGTGTGTCCGATGCGGTACCCGGGTACCTTTTTAAGTTTCAATTAATTAAATTCCTATGTTTTATCCATAGCTGGAAATTGAAATTTTGTGACATCTTAGAACTTCACTAAGTCAAGCTTTTGGGTTAATAATATTGTTGATATAGTAAGGGTGGGAGTGAGGAGGGGCTCCTGATTTTTTTTACTACGTAACAGGCCGACGTGGGTACCAGGGTTGTTAATACGATACATTTTTCACGATAATTTATCGGCGTTACTCGTTAACGATAATGTATCGTCATCGGAAACTCCGTTAACGATAATGTATCGTCGCCTTCATCGTCATCGTCGATAATTGTATCGTCGTATTCATCGTCATCGTTGGTTCATCGGTTATCGCGATACATTTTGCGTTACTTTCCCGTTTATTGGAGTTGAAGTTGATGCGGTTAACTTTCAATTGTTTAGAAATAAATATTTATTGAAGGACATGTTGTTGGCAGTTGAAAATCAATAGTTTTGGAGATTTCCTATGCACAGCGGGGTCCGACGATGCGTCAAAATGAAATTTTTTCAACTTTTCGGAAAAGTGTATTATATTGAAGGGAATGTTGTTGGCAGTTGAAAATCAATAATTTTTAAGTTTTGAAGGGTCCAACGATGTGTCAAAATGGAATTTTTTCTACTTTTCGAGTAAGTTGGTGCACAGAAGAGTCCCAGGTGTACAGTGTTTCCAAGCGGCAAAAAGGTGACCAAAATTGTTTTGACAATGAAGAAAACAAATTTTGAGCTATTGTGCAATTAGTAATTTTTAGCACGCAAAAACATATATTGAAAAACTACTAAACCACTATTATTAGGCCATTCACAAGTTACACTACACATTTATGTGGTGTGATGATTTACAAATTTTATTATAATTTTAATTTAAACTAGAAGATGTTGGATTTAAAAAAGGAGTATATGTATATTTCCAATGTTTGATTTCCTTTTCTAGTTGGGAAGCTTTTAGCCCCCTCCTCCGTTTCTTCTCTCCACTATGTAACAAGATGCTTCATGATTCCTATTTTCACCCTTAAATATGCAGTGTAATTTATGAACGGCCTCATAATTGAGTTCTAGTCGTTTTTTGAATACAGCGAAGACCCGTTTTTATCAGTCCTTTGGTAAATTTTAGGCTGATAAAACTATGACATTGACAAAATCGGCACATTTTTTTCTGGTTCTGAAGAGACGAAGTCGAAACGCAAACACCTGGACTAACATATTTTTTTCTTTCTTTTTAATAAACAGCAGCGGTTAAAATATTCTTCTTTAGTCCCTCGGCAAAGCCTCATAACCCGTTCTAATCATTTAGTAAAAATTTCCCTTAAGGAGGTTTTATATAGCACAATATTTTTATTTTTGAATTTTTTGCATCTCTAAGATAAGCAAAATATGCTAAAAAAGGAATTTACTCGAATTTGACTTGAACGTTGGCTAGAGTCCACCAAACGGTTTTGATAGTGTTTGTTTTACAAATTCGTATTGGTACAGCTTCGTCTGCGGAAATTTGGTGCTTCCATACCAAAATATTGCTTTTTGGCCTTAAAACAGTCGATAACTTCTAAGTTATAAGAGATACAAATAAACTTACATTACAAAAATTCTGTATTTTCTTATGCAGAACAAAATCTTGGAACATTTTGAATTTCTACAAAATTACCAGGAAAAGTATTTTGAAAAAAGCACTTTTCAGGGATATATCAAAGAAACCTCCACAAATGTATATTAAAATCGACAGATAGACACAGAGTCTCTTCAGCGAAGTTAATACTTAAAATATTCTCAACTACTTTGCCAAATAAAGTTTTTTTTCCATAAGTGACCAAAAAAAACTTGATTCTCAGCTTTAGAGGGATTAATCACCCAACTAATACTTTTTTAAATGCAAAAAAATATAAATAAACTCTACTGAAGACACTATAGCTAAAAAATGTTTTTTCGTGGTTCAAAGAATTTCTTTCACCTTTTTGCCATTTTGGAAACACTGTGTGCTGGTGGATCCTCCTGTGAATTGAAAATGTCCAAAACTATCGATTTTCAACTGCCATCAACCTGCTCTTCAATATAAAAAGTTCGCGAAAAGTTGAAAAAATTTCTATTTTGACGCACCGACGGTACATTGAAAATGTCCAAAACTATTGATTGTCAACTGTCAATAACTTTTCCTTCAATATAAAACACTCCCGAAAAGTTGACGAAAAATTCCATTTTTGCACATCGTCGGACCCCGCTGTGCATAGAAACTGTCCAAAACTATTGATTTTCAACTGCCAACAACGTGTCCTTCAATGGTTATTTATTTCTAAGCAATTGAAAATTAGCAGCATCAACTTCAACTCCAATAAACGGGAAAGTAACGCAAAATGTATCGCGATAGCCGATGAACCAACGATGACGATGAATACGACGATACAATTATCGACGATGACGATGAAGGCGACGATACATTATCGTTAACGGAGTTTCCGATGACGTTGACGGGTGGTTAACGTTATCGACGATGACGATTAATTATCGATTAACAACCCTGGTGGGTACCCGGGTACCCACAAAACTAAAATGCTCATAACTAAGGTAATATCCAACCGATTTCGATACTTTTGGCCGTTTTGGATTCAAGAACTCATCCACTTTTGGACTTGGTAAAAATGAATCGGGTTACTCCATTCGGTTCCCGGGAATCCGGGTTTCCGGAAGCAGGTTCCAGTGCGGGGGTACTATTTGCGAACTTCAATGGAATACTAGCAATATGGGCATCAAAATTCATGGAATTGTATCAGTAGGCTGCATCTCGTAGTTTTGGAACCATTTGGTGATTTGACCCCGGAACGGACATTCCGGAGCAGGTTCCTGTGAGGCCGTGAGTGGCCATTCCATTCCAATTCCATTTTTCAAATTGCCATAGGGCCCCGTAACAATAAAAAACAGACCTCCGAGACAATTTGAAGAGTTTTGATACTCATATTGCTAGGACATTATTAAAATTTACAAATCATATCCTAGTACTGGAACATTACTCCGGAAAATCCGGATTACCAAAAACCAGATCCATTATTCCGGTTCTATTGTACAAAATCAAAAAGCAGACGAGTTCCTGAATCCAAAACATCTAAAAGTGTCCAAATCGGTTAAAGGAAGCCATAGTTATGAGCATTTCAATTTGTGGGTACCCGGGTACCCTCGTTGGCCTGTTAAAGGTGTTTTTTGTTGGACACATAACTGTTAATACACATTATGATTTGATAGCATGCTCATTTCTATGCTGTTCGATCACGAAGCGTGAAGCTAATTTCTGGATTTCAAAATGAAATCCACCAGATCCCTACAACAATTTTTGCTTCAGGTGATCGAACAGCGTCGAAATGAGCCTCTCATCAAATCATAGTGCCTATTAAACTGAAATATAATCAATGCAATTCTCTGACATATCAACTCGACATCAGTTGATTCAGTCTGTAACGTAACTTCTATTGATAAAAGTCAAGGTAAAGGGATACAGTATGTTTTATTTCATCGTTACTATTATGCGTAGGACATTGTGTAATTGTTTTGAAATAATTCATTTGAACATTCCACCTCGACAACATTTCAGTACGAATTTCTACATATTAAAGTCCCCCCCCCCCATCCCCCCTCACCCCTCACTACGCCCTATTGCTCCACTACCTACGCTCATGAAATTGAGCTAAGGCTTTTGAATAATTCATCCAAACATACCAATGTGGTAAAACTAAAATATATAATGTTATTTTGGAATGCTATATGAAATACCGTGGTACACCGGCAGTGTTGGCAATAAAAATGATTTTTGACATTTAATTCGATGTATCGAACTTTGAACAGCTATAACTTGGCTTAGAGATATTCTAACACCATACATCCTTCGGCAAAGTTGTTCAGCATATCCTGGACTACACTTCTATCTATTTGTTTGCATACTGAAGGAAGAATTGTAGTCTGTAAAATTAAAAATGCAAAAATGTAGGTTTTCCCATGCTAATCTCCATACAAATTTCAAACGCAATGCGCTACGCCGGGTCAACACCAATCGACCCCAAATTTTGCACAGTTGTTTGGGACCCCAAAAGGAACCAAAAAAGTGCTGTGCTCGGTTGATGTGACTATGATTACGTTTTTCCATATAACAATGCCCCACCCTAGTATATATCCATTGGTTCGAAAACTTCATGGAACATCCATGTCTTGGGCTGAGCTACTCAATAGAATGGTGGATGACCGCAAGTGCCCAAGCCAGTAAAACCATACAAGTTGTACTTGTTATTTTTATCAGCATCCATTGCAAAAAGAAAGTTGACATGCTTCCCCTTCTTCCTCTATTTATTCTTTATTCGTTCATACGGAGAAACTTTGCCGAGATAGTGCATCATTATCGAATAAAGATCTACTTTTGAGACCTATTTTTAGCATTCGCCACAAAAGGGATAAGTTGTGTATGCTCATATCGTCAAGAATCATGCTATCGGAATTACTTTGTATCCGACCGTAATGTAGGAGCCTACATATACGAGACAATCGGACGGTCCCGCGCTTGGATCGATTCGTTTGTACATATCCTAATATTATGTGCAGTTGTGCACGGTAAAAAAATACATGACTACGAATAGGTAGTATCTTTGTGGGTTCCAGTATATTTACTTATAGGGATATTTTGTGTTCTGCTGATGGCATTCCGTGTGTCCTCGTGTCGACACCCCACAGCAACGATATTCTTCACGCTACTGTTTTGGTGTTCCTCATCCATCAGAATCCCGATACAAATGCGATCAGAATTCTTAGCAGGATTCCATTGAAATCATGGTGCAGGTTTTTATCACAATGTTCAATAATTTGTCAGAATTGTAAGCAAGATTACGTTGAAATATTGATCAAAATTCCGTCAGACATGTAAGATTTTCATCAGAATTTTCTTTCAGGCGCAAAAATTGCATCTCACACGATGTTATCTTTTGTCGCGAAAAATAAACCAACAAAAACGTAATATCACATGCTTGCTTTTCTTATGCAGGTCCAAGTAGGAGAAATATGATTTCCAAAATAAAAATTCATGCATTGCAAGAAAAATGCAGTTTTACTTTTAAATTGGAAAAATTACATATTTGGCAGCACTGTAAACAAAAATTACTATTTTTTCCTGATTCCTTGACCAATTTGCTTTAAAATGCATCTCATCAATTATTTCTAGACCGAAGTAAGCCAAAATTATGAAATAAAGTTAAAAATTGGTGATTTATTTGTATAGGAAACTAGCTAATACCCATCGCGTTTACCCGCGTTGCTGCGACTTTCAACTAAATAGGAAGAAATCACAATTTGTTCCGTAGCGCCATCTGGCGGGCAGATAATCCCCAACCAATAGCACACAAATACGCTCCATAACAAATGCCTACTGTGTATAAATTTTTACGGCAATCGGTTAAGCCGTTTGGGAGTCTATAAATAATATACATACAAACTTTAACTTTTATATTACTAGATATTGATTTTCCATGCACAATTATGGCATGTCATACAATTTAATTTAACGTCATACTATTTGGTTATCAATGCACACCAATAACACATGTAAGTGCGACTTTTGTTTACATTTTTAGCAAAAACTCTCAACATAGTCAACGGATCTTCGTAATATTTGAGAGATTAATACAGAATAGATTGAAGTATAAATTGTCTTCTCTGAATTGTTTCTACCATTTATAGGTTTCAAGATATTGAATTTCAAATTTAAATTTTTTCTTGTCGAAATGTGCTAAATAACGCTTGTCATAAAATAGCACAACAGCGACGTAAATGCCAATATGGAGCTAGTTTGGGTTTATCGTCTAACTGGCTCCAAGATGGTAACTGAAGAGATGAATTCGAAACACAAAAAAATAACACCGAATTATTTGTTGGTTATTTCAAGTGCATAGATAGAAAAATAAAGTGAAAACATCCCGATTACATTACCTTTCTCTTATACCAACGAAAATATTTATGGTGGTTTACAAAACCGGGTCACTAGTGGAAAGGGTTACTCACACACGACATGCCATCACTCCAAAAGTTTGTTTCGGGGCATTACATATCCAACTATCGTCGTTGAACAATTCCATGTCAACATTAGAATAGGGCTAATAAGATTTGTAAACAAACTTTTGTTTTGCTGATTTCTCTTAATTTGTTATATTTTCAACGCAGAAGACATTTGAAATTGATTCTCCCAAGGGTAAAGATGTTGATTCATGTGTATCTTTCATGAAATTCTACTCGACAGCGGAGTAATGAGCGAAATAAGTTTGTTTATAAAAATCTTATTAGCCCTTTTGAAGAATTGATATTGAATTATGAATACCTTTTCGCCAAACATGTTTTTTTTGAATGCCAGCATCACTAATTGAATGGCTGGCGTCCAAAAGGAACCAACCCATATTTTTTCCGAAATTGACATTTTTTCATTTTTCCGAAATTGACATTTTTTCATTTTAAATAGCTCTAAGTAATCTACGTAGACTGTCAATTGAGAAATTTGAAAATTATTTTTAAAATTTTTGCTATTAGCAGTCAAAGTTGGCCATGGAGATAACCCCTGTACCAGCTGGCGTCCAAAAGGGACACATTGTGTCGTATAAAAAATCGAGTTTTCTCGTTCCGTTTCCGAGATTTAATAGTAGTCTATCGATTCGCCATCAGTAAATGTTATGTTGTCGCTCACATATCGGTGAACTCGGCATAATACTGTTTTAGTTGGATTGCATTGTACGTCGACGTTTCGGCCCAAACAGTCGTTCCTGAAGGTGAGTGCCGCTCATATACTTGCTATGTGTGGCTATTTTCTATCTAATATATTTTTCTTGCACGAATGTATATCGTTGAGTGTATTTTTCGAAAATTCCAGTGAAACAGTCATGTTTCTACATTGAAAGTTGACTGAGCAATACGGGACAACTTTTTTAATAAAGTTAGATAGAACTGTAGTGTCTTAGAGAAAGTTGTAGGTACCATTATTTTAAATATATCTTCTGAAGACGCAAACTGTGTAGGCCATGTATGTTTCGAGATAGAGCATGTTTTGTTTAGAAATTTTACTTACAGATATTGTTTTCAAAACTGCGCCATATTTCAATACATGTAGGACCTATAAAGTTAGTATCTTCAGAAGATATACTTAAATTACCTGACATACAACTTTGTAATAGACACAATCTTTCTACCTCGTTCTATTAAAAAGTTGATAACAGCGCCGCTCTGATGACTGAGTTCCGAACTAATATGAAATGATAGAAAAAGCGCTAGATGCCATGCAACAACTTCACCAAAGACACCAAAACTCTAAAACGAAAGATAAAGAAAGGACATGTGGATTGTGGGTTACCCCCTTTTGAATGCTAGGTACTCCTTGAACTACTAAAATGCTCGTGAATTGAAAGGTAGTTCATGTAATGTTCTTATTTTTTCTAGGTCTATGATTTACTAATAAAATCGTGTATTTCATTAATAAAAACTATGTTAATTAGGAAATGCGGAAGTTTTTTCCATTGCCTGTAAAAATGCAAGATGTGGATAAGCCCCGTTTGGATGCCAGCCATTCAATTGTGGTAAACTAAAAAGAAATCTTTTTAAGCTACACAGTAAAAATTCATGAATATTAATTATAACGTAATTTGTAAATTAATTCAATAAATATTGACGTAAAACTTAATCGAATACAATTTACCGTTCAAATTATCATAAATAAAAATCACATCACTCATAACACAAAGCTACGGCATATCTGAGTCAATATTACTACAGAAAATTAAAACTTATCAATATATTTTCAATAACATGTCATTTAATAATGCATGTAAATTTATGTTTTAGTTAAATGAAAATCGTCGACTAAGTCGCAAACTCTCAAAAAGTGAGATTATGATAGCACTGGATAAAGAATTTCTTCAGCTACATTCGACTTTTGCCAGAATTGTAATATGTTACAATTAGCATGCATTATGGCAAAAATGAATTTCGAGTTATAATGTGAAGGATGCTGCAATTGAAACTTTAAACTCATTTTTCTCGAAATCAACACGATGTCACTTAGTCCGGTCTGACTTAACACCGACCATGTAATGTTAAGATACAAGTAATGTAGCACGTTTGTTACATTCAAGTAAATGTAAATTTATTGATTTTATTCGTACTGTGTACACATAAGGTGGTGATCAATTATTTAGCAAAAAATCACGATCACGAATTTTTTTGTTAAATTTCGAAAATTGATCAAAAAAAAATTTTTTTTGAATTGTTATGTATTTATGTCTTTTTAATGATAGAAGCTAGAGTAGAATACCCTAGAAGTAAATATACGTTAGAAGAAAATGTTCGCCTTCGAAAACTCGTACCTCTAGCTTCTTTTGTTAGAAAGTTGTATATACTTTGTAATAAAATAAGCTATTCTGAGTAAATTGTAAAGTAAAAATCATTGACAGTTTTTGGTGATGTATACTACTAGGTATGAAAAAAAACTATTTAATATTAAGTGTTCTAATCCAAGACAATGTTTACTACTACAGCGTCATTGAAGACAGTCAAGCTCTATCTCGAACCGTTAACAAGTTCAATTTTAGATCTTAATAAAATTAGAACCAAAATTAGCTTTAAACGAAAATAAGGGCCCTTTCTTAAACATATTTTCAGGTTATAATATATAGTTTTAGCAATAAGTAGAAATTCCCGCTAAATCCACGTTATATGCTTCTAATTATTATCCAACATAAACGTAGTGCAGTTTGGGATCTACCACAGCTTCAGCAGGGTGTATATGCTTCCAAAAGCTTTAGTTCAAAAACCGAATGACTAAAACGGGAACTTTCATTATGAAAATTTACTTAAAGGAACCCCTTCGTTACATTTTATAAAATTGGCTTAACAAATTCACGAAAATGTCTATTGCCCGGAATGTTTGCCGCATAAAGGATCGTCGCTTTCGGATGAATTAAAAAAGTTTATGTACGACTCTGTTCGGAATGGGTTTACACTCATAATCGGTAGTAATTCAAATACTAATTACATCGTCTGAAGCAGCTCAGAAATCATTTTGGGATGCTTTGGATTAATGGAATGTCTAGGCAGCAGAGACAACTGTGATCCTGCGAAGAGGGTCCTGAAGTGATTTGGATGAGGTTGTGGATAAGCTAAACTTACTTATGATTAAGACATATGAAGTGGCTTATCCGCCTCTGGTTGTGCGTGCTTCTAGAGCTGTAACAGCCGTCTATCTCTGGGCTTATTTTAGGAAGCTTTGATTTCACGGGCAGTAGCTCGGATAATATTGACAACTAGCCTGATACAAAAGGCAATTGAATGTTTGGCTCATTAACAGTCTCCGGGAAATGTATTTCAATTTTTTGCTCGAAAAAGGTTTTGAATACTTCGAACATAGGTTGTAAAAGTTCTCACTTGTTGTTTTGCAACAGGATACTTGTAAAGATCGAATAAATAATCACGATTCATAAATATGCTAAACCAGATAATACAAAAACACACTTTACTGCTGCGTTTATTGACGATCTCTTTAGTGACCCTCATGTTTGTCTCTATTCTATTTCGATTCATTATCGAATATGTAATATAGCCTGGATAAGAGTAAGGTGTCCTTTATATTCACCGGAAAGCTTACGAGTACATAAAGCTAATCGAAACTTCAATGAAGGTGGATGAGTTTTCGGGGTGTTATACGAACCAAGTCGACAACTACGAAAATACTTGTATTTAAATAACTGTAGCGTTTGACGTTTATTAGTAGTCGTGATGCATTGTTATCATTTCTCAAATTAATTTGAAGACATTCCTGGAACAGTTTAATTTTTTTAATTGTGTTTAGCAACTTTGAACGAAATGATTCACCAATATTGAATTTGTTT
Organism: Topomyia yanbarensis; assembly: GCF_030247195.1. NCBI lineage: Eukaryota > Metazoa > Arthropoda > Insecta > Diptera > Culicidae > Topomyia > Topomyia yanbarensis. Next base: position 322,887,497 of record NC_080671.1, on the reverse strand, counting down.
CTGATAGTCACAGAGGAAACTAAACCTTTCCCTAGGTTCAAAAGCAAAAACAAACTACAAACGAGAATCAACAGGAAACTTTACTGAGCAAAATAAAACTCAACGATCCTACCGAAGACCAACTTATTCCAACAAGTGCAACTTGGCAAAGAAAGAAGTGTTCTACGTCATAAAACAATGAGAAAAAAAGTTTTCCAAACTCACATTAGTGCAAATAGGATCACTACCGACATCGTTATCCAGAGTTGCAAAAATTAATCACACTATTCGCTTTCCCTTGGCAGACAGCACCGTAGTCACCAGGCGGCGGGATCGTCCCAGGTTTGAAAGATGAAACCAGATTAATTGTTGCAGATTGTTTTCTTCCTGCCAAACAGTGACCGTTCAGCCTGGGCGGTTGCTCGCTGTCCTTGCTTCCCAGCGGAAGAACGCGGACCGGACCGGTACAAACGAATGTAGTAAATCAATAAACAACACTTGTAAGTTACGTTTTGCCCGTTTCATATGATATCGTGGCTATTTTTAGCACGTTCAGTACACTCACACTACTGTACGCAAAGTTTCCGCAGTTAAATATAGACCGAGAGTATCACCGGAGAGCAGAGAGAATTTGGCGGTTCAGGACCACCGAATCAAGAACTACGCACCAATTTATGGCAAAAGCACTAATAGAGACCACATTCACTGCAGCATTGTTTCATGCAATTTGGTTCAGAGCGTGCACAGAGAATGACCCCCACTTACCACTAGGTTTCTAAAAACTCGATTGGAATTTAAGAAAAACAACTGTAACTGCCTATAATATCATTATCACATTATTTTTCTTCGCTGTTGAGCTGTGGAAAATCGAAACAACGCCCGGTGTTTACGTGCCCAAAATGGTCGATGAAAAATTATGCTATCTAGCACAGCACTACCGCAGCACATTTTCCAATGTTGTCATAACATCCAGGTAGCGCTTCAGCTCTCTAATCCGGCTACACTGACAATCCGTACAGCAGTAAATCCCCTTGCACTATTGCGATTCCCCAAATCCCGCGATTGCAGATAATCCGATTTTTTTGCACAATTCAGCTCTCGGCCGTTTGTCGCGAGCTTTTCGTTTTCCGATAACTGTATCGTTTGGCTGGCAGGAACAAACTAAATATTCGAATGAAAATTTACATGCACTGCCCTTTCCCCGTCCAATCCAAGTGAATAGGATACTCACTGCATTTCAAAAAGGCTTTCCATACGCTCACTCTCTCGATCTCTGTCTCCTGCAAACCTTTCTCCGCCTTCAAGGCGTGCTCGCTGCTTTATCATGGTACTGCGTCCCACGCCGGGGACATTGTGTGGGAAATCCCAAGAACTCAACCTCGTATACGCAAATGTACACGTGAGGCACTCACGTGCCGCCTGCTGACTTGAAAAGCACTGAAAAGGCGAGTTTGCAATTTTTTTTTCTGTGGACGGAAATTTTTCCAGCAAACGATGACAAGTGCATTAATCAAAGCGCGTGCTTGAGTTTGGTTGCAATCGCATGCAGCAGGAGGAGGAGGAGGACGATCTTGAGTGATGTAGTGATGTTGAGTAAAGGCCACGTTTAAGCCAAACACAACCCGTACCTAGATGCAGAAGTCCCCTAGTCTTGTAATTTTCGATTAGTACGATTTTTATTCAAACGTAGTTTTCATTCACACATAACCACAGCAGAACTACTTTCGAAATTATCCTGCGTTAGTAGTAGATGACAGCTCTTATGGCTGCATGATTCAGGATACAATTTTATCAATGATGAAATTCACAACAACCACTTCAATAATCATCGTAAGTGAACATGCCTTAATCTTCGTTCTAGGATATCGATCAATTCATGGATTTTGCCCGAATAAGTAGCAATAGTTCCTTTACTATGAAACAGACGTATTTTCGACAATACCGCTTTTGTGTAAAACATTGATAGGTTTTTTTTCCTTTCATAAATTATAAACTCATTTCATCATCCTAGTAGTATTCGTGTGGAGATAATACTGTTGGATAAATCTATCCCTTCTTCTCGGACTATGGCAAGAACACTTGTCATATTTTTTAGACAGGTTACTAGCTACAGCAAAACCAACGCGGATACTGCATCTACATCAGCAATTAAATTACCATCATCAGCTGAATCAGAAACGCGCGGTAAATAATCTGTTCATAAATTCGATTACTATTTCATTATGTGAACCGTTTACGAAAATCGTAGCCAAACTCCTGAAATTATGGATAATGGACCACGTATTCATGAAACTGTTTGTGTTTTTGTAACACTAGTTCAAGTGCATCAATTTTGTTTTTATTTTCGACAAATTGATGACTAATAGAAGCAAAAGATATAAATATTGAAAGATGGCTAGGTATTCTGGATTGAACAGTCATAAAATAGAGCTAGGAATGCTCATATGGACATGTTCAAAAGGAAATGTGAAGCATCCTTTGCCATCTGTTTGCTAAGGCCGATGACAAGCTGACGCGGAAAGCGAAGCGTTTGCGGACGCGTCTGAGCATTTTTGCCGCGTTCGCCCCGCTTTTACTATGACAGTATTGCGCGTTCTACATGCACACACCAAAGAGATAGGTCAAACGCATTCGCTTCGCCTACCGCTACCGCTTCGCAAATCGCGTAAGCATGTCATCGGCCTAAGAGTCGGGCGCTCCACACGAGTTTATCAACATGGTCAGTGAGAAAGTCGCCATGTTTTGCCACCGACACCAGCAAAAGATACTTCACAAATCCTGGCCTAGAAACAACACGCGATCATTATTCCCCTACTGCTAGCATGACACCGTGTGCGTATGCATTCATTCAACACCAAGCTATCAGTGCCGTGCCAATCCTATTGTGATTGAACTAGGGGAGTTGTGGGAATAACCGACACTGTGGGTAAAACCGTCACCCCACAACTTTTGCTAGAAATTAAATTTTTATTCATTTTATAATGACACTTTATTATTAGTACGTTTATGTAGAGCATTTGAGGAAAAATTGGATTTACGTTAGTGCGCCGAATTTCATAAAAATAAACAAAACATACGACAGCAGCGTTCATACTCATCTGGATGTTAAATTTTGTTGGTAGATTTTAAGGTTTTAACCGAACAAAAGCTTTTTAAATCACCATATTTTTCAGTACCTATTATTATCGGCCTTTCCTTTGATCAACTAGGTGCATTGAAGACGAGTTTGAGAAATTCAACATTTTTAATTGCTTTTATAAAAAATGTGCGCTGTTGGGGTAAAACCGACACCCTACGGTTAGGGTAGCACCGACACGCTGTTAAGATGGTTGTGTATGCTTGCGATTCATTGCAAAATGCTGGGACTATTAGCACACTATAGTAATAGCAGAAATACACAGAAATACTTTTATTGTGTTTATTTCTTGTAAGTACCTCTTTAAAAATAAAAAAAATGGAATTTTTACTTATCTGATTCTATCGAAGCTTTTACTATTTCTGCAAAAAGCTCATCAAACCGAATTTCTAGTGTTCTCTTGGTTTGTCATAGACGAACTTTATCACAATGAGACAATGATCTTATGTATACCCCAATAGATCGTTGATGATCAGAGTCCGAAAAATCAAATCTGAAAATGATAGTTTTAGATAGATAGTTAGTTTGTGTGTCACTTATAAGTGAATGAATCCGATTAGCAGAACGTAGAACGCTTGAAAATCTTCTCTTACGAAATAAGATGACACTGAAGGTTGCAATGATGTGCGTAAGGATTATTTGGAAATACCCATATCAAGAAATAATCCTATAGCATAAAATACTCTTATTTATAGTACTACGCTTTTGAACTTTTTTCCCCTCACTACATGATGAAGCAATAAAAAGCACATATTTGCATCATACATACTTACACTTTATTAATCACGCATATATCTCATTTTTAATAAAGATAAAGATTTTAATAAAGTGGAGAGGAAATAAATTAAAGGAGGTGTCAATCCTACCCCTACGGTGTGTTGGTTTTACCCGCAGTGCCTACAAAAAGTCACTTTGTTTTCCAGGTTTTACAACCAATAATTTTTAATTAAATTATTTTCTTGAAGAGCTGAAAAAACTAAGTCTTGTTAAGAATTTTCTGAAGAAGAAATCTGCATAAAAATTATAATTTTATTGGTTTTGTGGCAACTCAGAAAAAGTGTTAAGCTAAAGGTGTCGGCTTTAACCATAATTCACCTACTTATTGATTTTTTGTTCCTCACACACGGATGCACAGTGGTCCAGGAAGCGAAATTAGCGGGAAACAATTAATTACACTTTCATCTTTGGATTTAGAGATTTGGTGTCTTAGAATCATTTAATGTGCGTGACAGACTGCTTCTTCTGGTTGAAACGGTTTAAAGATGGTCCTGAATATATCAAAATTGTAGACATTATTTTAAATTTTAGTTTAGATAGAATGATACTTTAATCAATTCTGAGCAACCTTGTTGAAGATGCCAACCGTTTTCATTTTATAGTGAGTTCCACATCATAACTCTGTGTCTCTCAAAAAATCAGTTTTCTCCGTCGTGTTTTTAGTGTGATTTTGCACACTAAATTGCTCTACTGTGTACTTTTAGACCGTTATTGGGGTCATAATTTGCTGAAGGGAGAAAATTTTTATCTTGTCTGATTCAAAAGTTAACTGTGACAACACAGATATCGCGAATTGTAAGCTCCGATATGAGACACACGTCAATAGCCTTATTTGTAAGAATGCAAGCACGAGGCATTTCACGTGTGTTGTCTTGTTGTAAGCAATGAAGGTAGCGTTAAGTACCGTAAAACGGGGTATCTTTAATCAGCGAGGTGAATTTGATCAAATGAGACTTTTTTCAATAACGTACAATAAACTGATCACTTTTTTAGAAAAGGTAAATATTTTTGTCCAATAGTTCATTTTAAAAATCCAACATTTTTGTTGTTAAATATTTAATTTCAAAAGTTCGAAGAAGATCGATGAAAGTCAGCTGTTTCCTTATAGGAAATTTTGTTCTCGTTCGAGACGTCACAATATCGGGCCATGAATTTGCCTTTAGATATGCAATTTACATAACATATCGAGCGTTATCTTTCATTTAGATACACATATTTTACTGATCAAAGTTACCCCGCAAACAAAGAATGAAAATTTACAAAAAAGTAATTTTATTTTTATAGTAAAAATAAATAAAATACGCAACAATTAGAATACTTTCAATATATGGGAACCAGCATTTGTTTTAAAAATGCGAACAGTTACATATACTTGAATTGAAGATAGTTATTCGAAAAACTATTGAAAAAATGATCAATGTTCCCTCACTTTACGGTAACTTTCCAAAATAGAAGTTTCCTTTATGGAAATACGGTTCTCGAACCAATGCTATGGAAGCTTTACCTTCCTGCATGAGTCGAGATAAATTCATAGTTGCTGTACGTTTATGCTGGAGATTGCTTTGTACTATTCTAACAATTATTGATTAGAGAACATTTCATTTAATTTCCAACATAAATTGCACATCAACTAGAGGACACCAAGCAAGTTGAAATGTTAACGCATATAGGGAGCCATATCAGGTTTAAATGCGACACGATCATTGGATTCCCAAGATTTGCGAAGAAAATAATGGTCCACTATGTCAGAGATTCGCATAACACAGTAAGGGCAAAACACAAAATGCTCCGTGTGCGACTGGCATATTTTGGACCCCCAGTCATCAAGTCCTCGACACGGAACTACATCTTGACTTAGGGACTCCTACTTCCAGTCGCCTCCTTCGACAAGGGAGCAGGAACCCAGTGGCTCAATTCTTGGCCGGATATCTCACGGCCTTTGGGTAGGTTCGTCTGTACACAACGCCGCCAACGCCGTCGCCGCCGATCAAAATTGACTCCTACGCAGACACCGATCGAAAATACATCGGCGCAGGTGTCTAACCGAAAGTCGCCATCTTGGATTTCAAAATGGCGGTAATTGTCAGTTTTCGGTGTCTGCTGACTATCCCCTTTCAAATGGCACCCATATTGATGGTGGTTCTCACTATTTTGTGGTAATTGGAAGTCGCCATCTTGGATTTCAAAATGGCGGCAATGGTTAATTTTCGGTGTCTGCTGACCACTCCTTTCAAATAATATCCATATTTGTGATGGTTTTCATTGATCCTTTCGAGAGGAGTAGCTGTCTGGCTATATGACAACAACAAACGCAAGTGGTCTGTTACACTGACGGTTCTCTGATGGAGGGACGTGCTAACGCTGGTTTCTACTGTCGTGAAATGAGATAGGAACAATCTCACTCACTAGATAGATACTGTACTGCATTCCAAGCGGAAGTCTTTGCGATTATGTGTGCGGTATAATTGGCCCTTCAACTGAACTTTTTCGGCAAAGTTATAAACTTCTGCTCCGATAGTCAGGCTGCGATCAAGGCCTTTAGCTCAGACAAATCACGATCTAAACTAGTGATTGCGTGCCGAAACCAAATCAAAGAACTGAGCATTGTCAACACTATCTAGCTTGTCTGGGTGCCCGGACATTCCGGTATTACAGCAAATGAATGGGTTGACGAATTGGCCAGGGCAGGTTCAGCGATTGACTTCGTTGGTCCGCCCTGCCAATTTCGACAAGTTGGATAAGGGAAAAAATACGGTCCTACAATACAATACAATACAACCGTGCCCAGTGATTTCAACAAATCTCCAACATTTTTCGAAGCTCCACTGCGGCATGCTGACCAGGGTTTTAACCGGCCACTGCAAACTCAATTATCACATGGCAACCATTCAGCGCGCTGAGTCTTTTTCATATGATCTTTGTGAATCCAACTACGCAACCTCATATCATCTGATATGCAACCGTCCAGCAGTAACGCGATTGCGATTTCGAGTATCCGGCCGTCCTTACATAGACGACACCAGGTTTGGACAACTGAAACTCAGAGACATACTAAAGTTTCTTATCCAATGTGATAAAGAGCGAAATGATGAAGACACATGACAAGGAACAAATCCCCGAGTACATACAGGGAACGTACCATTTAAGCCAAAATGTTCTGGTACCGGATTCCTCAATACCGCTAATCGTGTTTTACCCAGATAGGGTGATGAGCCGATTTTCACCATACTAAGCAAGGTGCCTCACTAATTCGGTAATTTCTTGCCTTACAATCAATGGAATGCGAAAAAATTGACATGAACCGCTTTGCTTCGTTGTTAAGAACCAATATAATAACACAAATGCGTTGAAAACAATAAAATTCTCGTGCTTGAGCACAATGAAAACTCGAATCGAGTGCCCCTATTGTTGCGCTACAATTTGACTCAATGCGTTGAACAAAGATGGCAGACACTGCTCTAACCAACGGCTTCAAATGGGTAGGGTGATAATAGAAACATGGCGCAAATAGGCTCATCACCCTACGTTCTACAAAAAGCTTCGTCACCGAGTCGCTCGTCGATATTTTTTCATAGAACAATTACAGAATGTTATTGAAATGATACATTATAACATACAAAAGTTATGATCAATTCGCTTCACACTGAAAACTTTATCTCCTCCTAAGGTAATTGATGAACTAGAATCATATTTTGCTTTAATTTTCAAAAAACATCAGGGCTGTGTGTTTTCATGGTAAACTAACACACTTTGACATATTATCCGTGGAAACATAACAATTGGAAGAGATGCATTATGTAGTAAGTATTAAACACTATTATGTTTTTATTATTCTATAGTTCATGCCAAACTGCAAACAAAATTTAAACTAAAGACTATTTTGGCGCTATCTGCTAACACCGGTGCGAAGGGTACAATTCAGCGCATATCTGTTTCTTGAAGTTTGATGTCTGTTTTCTAGTTTGTCTACTCCTATAAAACTATCTCCTACCAGCGCGTTTGAGTCATCCCCAAACAAAAATTGGATCAACTATTGTCTTGTTCCTGTTCTTGTTTGTTATCTCATATGTCATCCCAGCGGATTGATATATTTACTTGTAATTCGGAACACATCAACCAGTACGAATCAACGAGAATGGGCCATGTCAGTCGAAAGCCACAGACCCAGGCTCAATCCACCCATCTCTATAAAAAAATATTAAGCCTATTCCACATTCTTTGAAATCCGAAACGATATATTGTTTGATAACGAAAAACCCTACAAAATTGTCGCGTTATTGAAATTCTACGCATAACTGTCATCTTAATAAAATAACCAAAATAGAAAATATTAAATTTGGGGAAAGAGAAAGTTTCATTAACAAAAAGATGGGAACTATAATAGTGAGATCGATCCTGTAAAACTATTCAACACTGTCATCACTTCGAAAAACTTAAAACATGGCGATGGGTGCCATTTCCGATTTTGGTGGAACTAACAAATAAGAAAAACGTGATCGAAGTTGAAAATTAGCGATCTGGAGAGAAACTGTGCATTAGACTGCCCAGAAAAATAATGAATTTTTGAATACGCAATCGGCCCACCCCTGATTCGATTCCGGGTCCCACCAGGAGTATTTGCACCAAATTTTAGGCAAATCGGAGAAGTCTAGCTACCGGATCAACGTACCTGAAGTTTGTATGGGATTTTTCGTCAATTTACATGGCGAAAACCCACTAGTTCGCATTTTTGCTGCTAGGTGGCACTGCATGCATCGTATTATCACTGTAAGTGAAAATAAGAAGGATAATTTAATTGGCTACAACTTTGTCGAAGACTGCTAGTGAATCCGGCTTTGTTAAAAGAAGTTATTAACTTTTAACGAAGTGATGTCTGAGTCAGTTTTGCATGGGGCCTAGCAGTGCATGGTTGTGTATCAGTACTCGATTCCCACGAACTATGCATTTTTGTGACATAATGGTTCTGTTTAGCTCAATAGTATGTTCAGAAGAATTATAGTAAACAATACGAGTCCTATGTCGGTTAGAAAATTTTAGTTCCACCTGTTACAGCATAGAGGGCGCCAACACTAACTTTTCAACGGTAAGAAATAGAAATTCGGTATCTTCCACAAAGTTGTAGAACAGGCATTTTGCAATAATTCTTCCGAACATCTCGATGCTCTATCTCTCTTCTATGAAAAGTTAGTGTTGGCGCCCTCTATGCGCTCACATATAGAACTAAATTTTTCTAAGCAAAACATAACTCGTATTATATGCTATAGTTCTTCTGAACATACTATTGAGCTAAACTTAACCATTATTTCACAAAAATGTATAGTTCGTGGGAATCGAGTACTGATACACAACAATGCACTGCTAGGCCCCATGCAAAACTGACTCAGACATCACTTCGTTAAAAGTTTAATAACTTCTTTTAACAAAGCCGGATTCACTAGCAGTCTTCGACAAAGTTGTAGACAATTAAATTATCTTTCTTATTTTCACTTACAGTGATAATACGATGCATGCAGTTCCACCTAGCGGCGAAAATGCGACCAAGTGGGTTTTCTCCAAGTAAATTGTCGAAAAATCCCATACAAACTTCAGGTACGTTGGTCCGGTAGCTAGACTTGTTCGATTTGCTTCAAATTTGGTACAACTACTCTTGGTGGGACCCAGAATCGACTCAGGGGTGGGCCGATAGGTGTCATTTTTTTCTGTCACTCTACTGTGCATCAACCAATGCTTTATAGTCTAAAACAACGTTCATATTCCACGCTTCAAATGCCTGAGAGTTCTCAGCGCTCACTTTCCTAAACAAAATGAATGAAAACAACATCATTTGCATGGATAGTGGTTGAACTAACATGCTCAGAATTTTCCGATTTCTATCAGATTTTTTCACTGTGCATTTCTCGTAAAAGCTTGCGTAAATTGAATATTTCTAATTACAAACTGGACTAATTACATTGGAAGCGTTGAATATGAACGTTATTTTATTGTCAGTTTTGCATTATGGAACCACTAACGCTCTGTGTCTACTTCTAGTTATGTTGGATGGAAAAATGAAGAATTTCTGGCTACACCACTAGGTAGGAGTTAAACGAAAGACCCGGCAATTCGGATTTAGCCACCTGATAATTTTTCTGTATGTTATACTAATTGTATTTTAAAAAGAACAATTATTAGTTTCTTTTCTAGAAAAAATAAGGTAACTTATCTCAAAATGATCTAATCACTATTATACAACAATCGATGTATGTGTCCTACAGACTATTGGAAGTACGCAATCTTCTTATTTCAACTTTTTCATATTTTCTACTTAAATTATAAAAATATTTTCGATTAATTTAAGAGTTAAAACTTTTTCACACAGTCTTTTACTAAAACTTGAGGTAAGAAACTCTATTTTTTATTTTAGTGCATCAGTGCAAGGAAACCCTTTTTCAGGACAACTGGTCGGTGTTAAGCCAGACCGGACCAAGTCGCACAACACCAAAAAATGAGTTAATGATAGCACTGAATGAAGAATTTCTTCAGCTACATTCCACTTTTTAAATACACTGATAATATAAATTCGTAAATATAAACAAATCGATCATGCAATGCGCGAATTCATTCGTAGTTTTCTGCAACGTACTTTCGTGCTTTCGTGCGTTGTAAATAGTAGGTTTAGTTCATTTCATGAACAAGAATGGCCGCTTGGTGAACGAAAGCTTTCGTAAATTTTAATTTTAATGTACATTGCACGAATGTTATCGTAGATAACGACATTATTTTTCGTGAATGAAACGAAATATTTTGTTTATTCTAATAAACGTTTACGTATATTACGAACGATTTTATTGCTCACACGAATTTATTTCGTTCATCTTAGGAAAGTTTTCGTATTCATTAGCATATTATTTTTTCAATCGATATTTTAGGATCGATGTTTGACAACACCGATTTTTTAACTATCTAATAGGATCGATCTGGTAAAATAGGTTTTATTTAAATCTGCTCACCTCTATTGAGGACTATAAAGATTGTGGTGTGAAGTAAAGGCCGCTTGATGGACGAAAGTTTTAGTAAGTTTTACATATTTAATGTACATTGCACGAATGTTATCGTTGATAACGACATTATTTTTCGTGAATGAAATTCGTTTATTTCAATAAATGTTTGTGTATATTACGAACGATTTTGTTGGTCACACGAATTCGTTTCGTTCATCTTAGAAAAGTTTTCGTATTTATTATCCTCTTATTTTTTCATTCGATCTTTTGGGATCGATGTTTTACAACACCGATTTTTTATTAAAAAAACAGATATGAAAAAAATCGATTTTATTGTGGCATGAAGAAATGGCTGCTTGATGAACGAAAGTTTTAGTAAATTTTACTTATTTGGTGTACATTGCACGAATGTTGTCGTTGAAAACGAATATGAATGAAACGAAATGTTTTGTTTATTTTAATATTCGATTGTGTATATAACGAAGAATCTCGTTATTTCGTTCATCTAAGAGGAGTTTTCGTATTTACTAGCATATTATTTTGGCATGGCTCCGGTAGAGAAAAACTTAAACTTATTCATACAAAACCAACGAGCAGTTCGCAATGACTCAATTGAACCCGTACTACTCCGAATTCTGGATCAACTGGAAGCGAAAGAGGTTCAGGAAATCTTCCTGAAACCGGCGGCCACGGATACAGGGCTACTAAATAGTCAGACCGAGACCGTCGTGATGATCAACAATTATCTGACGCATAGCAACAATGACTCCATATTCTACCTCCATTGAAACTCTTTTGACGTTGACGGTTTGACGAATGGTGCTCGTAAATATAAAGGTATTCGTATATAGCAGCGAATAATTCGTTTGCCGAATGAAGCTGTTTCGTAATAAGCCAACGAAAGTCGTTCACGAAAAACTCGTAATAGAAAATAAAAGTGTTTCTATAGAACTACGAACGATTCATTCAATGTACGAAATATACATTTCTACAGAAAATAAGAAAATTGTCTGTACGAAGCTAATTCCTAGCGATTTACGAATAAATTCTATCAGTGTATGAAACAATAAACAAGAATTTTGGCAAAAAATAATTTTCCAATTACAATGTAAAGGATGCTGCGATTCGAACGTTTTTCTCGAAATCAATGCATTGTCACTCAGTCCGATCTGACCTAACACCGACCAACTTTGCCCCACTCGCTAATCAAAGTTAGACAAATTTTACTGCTCATAGTCCTACCAAACCCGAGCAATTTAAATTTGAAGAATCTGCAACCTGAAATTTTTAAATTTAAGAACCAGAGCCCGAATTTTATAAATGTTAAACACCTGACTCAGTAATAACAATTTTTTCACAAATCAAACCCAAACCATCTTTAACGACCACGACCAAATATGTTGTGCAAATTGGCGGATAAAAGATAATTCAATTCCCGAGAATTGACGTCCAAGTGAAGTGTGACACTGAATGAAACGTACAAACTTGATTGCGACGATGATTGGTAACGTAACGTTTGCTTAAATATTTATACAGTGGTTTCAAGGATAAAAACTCTTGGAGCCAGCGTTAAATACCTTCGCCTCATTATTAGATGAGAAACTCATTCCAGAAATAATAACCATGCGTCTACATTATTTCAATAATCTAAACGCATACTTAGTGAATGGTACGAAATTGGTACCAGATGACACTGAGGGACAGCTTTCTCTATCGCTACTACAACAATTCGTTGCTGCTTTGTGTAACCCTGGTATCCTGCTAGTTAAAAAAACTGATTCCACTTGAAGTAGACTCATTAGGCAATGAATCAACGGGATCGCTTCAAAAAACGAAAAGAATTAAATTTAAAAATAAACCTGAATCATCGTCATCTGTGAAACTGTAAATATCTAGAACTCACCAACCATAACCTAAATCAGAAAGGTAACCGTAATTATAAAGAATCAGAAATCAAGAAATGATGTGTACATCTCTATTGCCGTCACTCGCGAGTACCAGATGTGACCATCAGTCTGCGAATTTACTCCAGTCTGAAATTCGCTCTTCTTTTTTTTCTTTCTCTCGAAAATCGGCTACACAAAAAGCTCTAATTTCCTCCTCGAAACGTGTGCAATGTTTTAGGTGTAATACCTAGCCTTCAAAGTTAACTTGATAGAGAACTGACATATGCGAGCAAATTCGCTGAAAAACAATCATACAACAACGCATTCAATCCGTCAAATAAAAATTACTAACGTCGAAACCGAGCTGAGCAAATCGGCTCTCTCGATTTGATTTCAGCATCCCTTATCCAAGGTCATTGTTAAACATTCATTAGCCTTGCGCTCCTCTGTGTAACGGCATCGCACCAACACCGCGATGCCAGAGGAAAATGATTTGTCAATGAATGTGTTTTCCAACATCCATGCTCATCTTCTTGTATTGTATGAGCATCGACACAACGAGGTAACACACAAATCACCACGCGTACCCATTGATCGGGCTCAAGTCCAGTATCGTACAGTTCAGATGGTCGAACACATTTGGCAGCCTTTTTTGTAGTGGCTGCAATATGTGTCCTTGTCTTTCCTTTGTGTCGAACCTTGTAAAGTACAAAAGAGAAGATAACAGCGAACTGATCAGGGGAACGATAAAAAACGTAACCAACAGCAGCAGCATGCCATCCGGTGCAGCATCACTACGGTAGATGGTAAAAATAATAACGTCAATGAAGAAATTTATAACAACACATAATTTATGAACGATTCCCACAAAAGATACTGCAGTATGATAGCCGCTATTTCATATACATACGCGTCCATACGGATCCTGCATTAGGTTGGAAAGCTAAAAAAATTGCTGAAAAATTTCGTTGCTGGTCTTTGCAACAGGCGCTCCCTAATAAAGCTGCATCTCATTTGAGGTTGTTGGTCGGACAATTCAAAAACTGTGACACTATATCTATCTCTTCGTGTGTACATTATAGATACAGAAAGCACGCCATTCTATAAATATAAGAATCCACCTATTTAAAAAGGAAAACTTGGGTTTGGAAATTTCAAACCTCGCATAAAATCAATAATTTCAAAACCCGTTTTTTAAACCCTTAATGTTGACTATCAACAGACTAGCCAAACATGCAGGTTGGAAAAAGATATACAGGAAAAATTATCTCTTCTATTTGCACCCAACATAAACCTATTAATAAAGGAATGAATACAGTCCCAGGTTCTATTTTCGACCCTCTGTGTGCGTGTAATAGACACAATAATGTAAACTTAAGGAGGCAGTCTCATCTAGAAGGTGTTTTTTCCTCTCGCAACCTTTCGTGTAAGTTAAAAAAACTATGTTTCTTTTTCAAATTCTGTTGAAATTTTAGTTTAGAGCACTCAAATTCAAATTGTGTAGTTTTGGCAGTGGCAAGCAGTGTTTATCCTGAAATTGAGTTGAATTAAAGATCCTTTTGTATATTTTCGGGTTTGGTTTTTCATTAGTGTTTTTAAAAAAATTAATTTTGTGAAATGCAACCACAAATTTTGAATGTATGAACAATCGAATGAAAAAACTGGTAAATTCAACCCAGATCATGCCCCACGTATAAAAAAGGAAAGGGCCCCACAACTTTCTCTATAGTCTGGATCGTCACACTGATATAGACATATGTAGTATGAAATACGCATTTCTGTCGCAGATACAAGTGATAGTTGAAAAAAGTGCTTATTCATCGCGGATTGCGCTTGTATAGATGTCAACAGCTTTGCTTCATTGGTAAGAAGCAGATCCATAAAAAATCTAGCTTGGAAAATGTAAAATTTCCACGTTAGAGCGAAGTGAAAAGTCGAATACAACGCATCCTTATTAGGGTGTCCCAAAATGCCATCATGTTGAAAAAGTCATCTAGCTCACTTCTTAAATGAAAGGTTAGGGTATTAGGAGCACTTTCTTCTTCGGAGTGAATTTGCTAAAATGCTCCCTACTGGTGGCGAATTTTGATTTTTTGAAAAATGGGCCGATTTTGGATAAAATTTCACATGCGTGCCTCTTGAAGTGCTCCTGAACGAGCTTAGATTTTTTTCACCATTTTTTTTATTTTCTGAATGTCCTAATGGAGAAGTTTTGTTAGTTAGTTTGCACAAATTTTGAATTATAAGAGCGGCAGAGCCGTTAAAACTTAGTAAAAAGTGAAATTTTTGTTGTTTTTCAGTAATTTTTCTTCAAAACTGGGTATCTACAAAATTTTAAAAGTATAGAAAATAAATTATATAGTTGAGCAGAATACTGGGGCGTAATTTTGCTGAAGAAAGTGTATAGCTACGACCAATGGGGAATGAGTTATTTAAGTTTTTGTTAAATAACCTTTTGACATTTTATGATATTCATCAAAAATAACTCTGTTCTACAAAATAAAACAACTGAAGTGTGCTTAGTCCGCACATTATTTTTCGGAAAATGGAAGGAAAATGATGAAAAATGGCTTTTTTGCTTGTCTCTAGCACATTAGAATCGGTTTTTATGAGCATATGACGATTTTTTAAAATTATACTTGTATACTAATAGCAACCTAGCGGGTTTGAAAATCATTAAAATTAAACAAATATGTCGAGTTAATGGCAAGTTATGGCGTATATTTGAAGGCTGAATTGATTGGCGTATTCACATTTTGTATATGAGGTTTTATTTCCATGTTAGGAACTTTAAAGTGGAGAAAATGCAAAAGAGTGAGGTGAGTGTTGAAAAACTGATATTTACTGTCACAGATCACATAATTCCGAAATAGTCGAATTTGGGGCAAATATCCTCGAAAAAGTTTTACAACATAATACAGCGCATCTTCTGACACAATTATTTTGTTGAAGATGCCTTCTAGAAGTAATTATGGAGAACTAACTCTTCAAAAATAATTAGAGACTTGGCGTCATTAGCAAAGTTATCATGATTTTTATAATTTAAATTACAAAAAAATCATCAGATGCTCATTAAACCTCGTCCTGGCATGCTAAATACGTACAAAAAACGTCATTTTTCATCATTTTCCTTCTATTTTCCGAAAAACAATGTGTGGTCAAAGAACATTTGAACTGATTTATTTTTTGGAACAGCATTATTTTGATGAATTGCTAAAAATGTCAAAGGTTATCTAACAAAAACTTAAATAAGTCATACCCTATTAGCCGTAACTATACACTTAAAATTACGCCCCTGTATTCGGCTCAACTATGTAATGTATTTTCTATACTTTTAAAATTTTGTAGATACCCAGTTTTGAAGAAAAATTACTGAAAAACAACAAAAATTTCACTTTTTACTAAGTTATAATGGCTCTGCCGCTCTTATAGTTCAAGATTTGTACAAACTAACTAACCAAACTTCTCCATTTGGATCTCCAGAAAAAATAAAAAATGCTGAAAAAAATCTAAGACAGTTGGGGACCACTTCAACAGGCATAAATTTGAAATTTTATCCAAAATCGGCCCATTTTTCAAAAAATCTAAATTCGCCACTAGTAGGAAGCGTTTTATCAGATTCACTCCGAAGAAGAAAGTGGTCCTAATACCCTAACCTTTCATTTAAGAAGTGAGCTCGAAGACTTTTTTAACATGATGTCATTTTGGGACACCCTAATCCTTATTCATCCTACCATTTGTTCTTCTGTACTTCTGTCCTTCTGTCCTTTTGTCCTTCTGTCCTTCTGTCCTTCTATCCATCTGTCCTTCTGTCCTTCTTTCCTTCTGTCCTTCTGTCATTTTGTTTTTTTGTTCCTCTTGTCTTTTGTTGTCTTATTTTGTCTTTTTTGTCTATTTTGTCTTTTTTGTCTTTTTTGTATTTTTTGACTTTTTTGTCTTTTTTGTCTTTTTTGTCTTTTTTGTCTTTTTTGTCTTTTTTGTCTTTTTTGTCTTTTTTGTCTTTTTTGTCTTTTTTGTCTTTTTTGTTTTTTTTGTCTTTTTTGTCTTTTTTGTCTTTTTTGTCTTTTTTGTCTTTTTTGTCTTTTTTGTCTTTTTTGTCTTTTTTGTCTTTTTTGTCTTTTTTTGTCTTTTTTGTCTTTTTTGTCTTTTTTGTCTTTTTTGTCTTTTTTGTCTTTTTTGTCTTTTTTGTCTTTTTTGTCTTTTTTGTCTTTTTTGTCTTTTTTGTCTTTTTTGTCTTTTTTGTCTTTTTTGTCTTTTTTGTCTTTTTTGTCTTTTTTGTCTTTTTTGTCTTTTTTGTCTTTTTTGTCTTTTTTGTCTCTTTTGTCTCTTTTGTCTTTTTGTCTCTTTTGTCCTTTTTGTCTTTTTTTGTCATTTTTGTGTTTTTTTGTCTTTTTTGTCTTTTTTATCTTTTTTATCTTTTTTATTTTATTATATTTTTTATCTTTTTTGTCTTTTTTGTCCTTTTTATCTTTTTTGTTTTTTTTTGTCTTTTTTGTCTCTTTTGTCTCTTTTGTCTCTTTTGTCTCTTCTGTCTCTTCTGTCTTTTTTGTCTTTTTTGTCTTTTTTGTCTTTTTTGTCTTTTTTGTCTTTTTTGTCTTTTTTGTCTTTTTGTCTTTTTTGTCTTTTTTGTCTTTTTTGTCTTTTTTGTCTTTTTTGTCTTTTTTGTCTTTTTTGTCTTTTTTGTCTTTTTTGTCTTTTTTGTCTTTTTTGTCTTTTTTGTCTTTTTTGGCTTTTTTGTCTTTTTTGTCTTTTTTGTCTTTTTTGTCTTTTTTGTCTTTTTTGTCTTTTTTGTCTTTTTTGTCTTTTTTTGTCTTTTTTGTCTTTTTTGTCTTTTTGTCTTTTTTGTCTTTTTTGTCTTTTTTGTCTTTTTTGTCTTTTTTGTCTTTTTTGTCTTTTTTGTCTTTTTTGTCTTTTTTGTCTTTTTCGTCTTTTTTGTATTTTTTGTCTTTTTTGTCTTTTTTGTCTTTTTTGTCTTTTTTGTCTTTTTTGTCTTTTTTGTCTTTTTTGTCTTTTTTGTCTTTTTTGTCTTTTTTGTCTTTTTTGTCCTTTTTTGTCCTTCTTTGTCTTTTTTGTCTTTTTTGTCTTTTTTATCTTTTTTGTCTTTTTTGTCTTTTATCTTTTTTATCTTTTTTATCTTTTTTGTCTTTTTTGTCTTTTTTGCCTTTTTTGTCTTTTTTGTCTTTTTTGTCTTTTTTGTCTTTTTTGTCTTTTTTGTCTCTTTTGTCTCTTTTGTCTCTTTTGTCTCTTCTGTCTTTTTTGTCTTTTTTG
The DNA here is from genome assembly GCF_030247195.1 of Topomyia yanbarensis. Lineage (NCBI taxonomy): Eukaryota > Metazoa > Arthropoda > Insecta > Diptera > Culicidae > Topomyia > Topomyia yanbarensis. The sequence continues at coordinate 322,869,471 of NC_080671.1, read as the reverse complement.
TCTTTTTTGTCTTTTTTGTCTTTTTTGTCTTTTTTGTCTCTTTTGTCTTTTTTGTCTTTTTTGTCTCTTTTGTCTCTTTTGTCTCTATTGTCTCTTTTGTCTTTTTTGTCTTTTTTGTCTTTTTTGTCTTTTTTGTCTTTTTTGTCTTTTTTGTCTTTTTGTCTTTTTTGTCTTTTTTGTCTTTTTTGTCTTTTTTGTCTTTTTTGTCTTTTTTGTCTTTTTTGTCTTTTTTGTCTTTTTTGTCTTTTTTGTCTTTTTTGTCTTTTTTGTCTTTTTTGTCTTTTTTGTCTTTTTTGTCTTTTTTGTCTTTTTTGTCTTTTTTTGTCTTTTTTTGTCTTTTTTGTCTTTTTTGTCTTTTCTGTCTTTTCTGTCTTTTTTGTCTTTTTTGTCTTTTTTGTCTTTTTTGTCTTTTTGTCTTTTTTGTCTTTTTTGTCTTTTTTGTCTTTTTTGTCTTTTTTGTCTTTTTTGTCTTTTTTGTCTTTTTTGTCTTTTTTGTCTTTTTTGTCTTTTTTGTCTTTTTTGTCTTTTTTGTCTTTTTTGTCTTTTTTGTCTTTTTTGTCTTTTTTGTCTTTTTTGTCTTTTTTGTCTTTTTTGTCTTTTTTGTCTTTTTTGTCTTTTTTGTCTTTTTTGTCTTTTTTTGTCTTTTTTGTCTTTTTTGTCTTTTTTGTCTTTTTTGTCTTTTTTGTCTTTTTTGTCTTTTTTGTCTTTTTTGTCTTTTTTGTCTTTTTTGTCTTTTTTGTCTTTTTTGTTTTTTTTGTCTTTTTTGTCTTTTTTGTCTTTTTTGTCTTTTTTGTCTTTTTTGTCTTTTTTGTCTTTTTTGTCTTTTTTGTCTTTTTTGTCTTTTTGTCTTTTTTGCCTTTTTTGTCTTTTTTGTCCTTTTTGTCTTTTTTGTCTTTTTTGTCTTATCTTTTTTGTCTTTTGTGTCCTTTTTGTCTTTTTAGTTTTTTATATTTTTAACTTGTTTTTCTTTTTTTGTTAGTCAGTTTTGTTTTTTTATCTTTGTCTTTCTTGTGGTTTTTGTCTTTTTTGTGTTTTTTGGTCTTTTTGTACTACTGTCCTTTTGACCTATTAACCTATTGTCCTATTGTCCTGTTGTCCTATTGTACTATTGTCCTATTGTACTATTGTCCTATTTTCCTATTGTCTTTATTTTCCTATTGTCCTATTTTCCTATTGTCTTTTTGTCTCTTTGCCTTTTTCTCTTTTGTCTTTTTGTTTTATGGTCTTTTTGATATTTTGTATTTGTGTCATCTTGTCGTTTTGTGTAGTCTATTCATCTTCTTGAATTATTTAATCAATTTTATAAATTAATATAACTTTTGTGATTTACTTATTTCATTAATATTAATAACTGTATTTGACCTATTTCTCATTCAACTCATTCATTTTATTAATTTTCTGCCATTTTATTGTCATCTCCACGACAAGCCAAGGCTAGGGTTGGCCCATCTCGCCGTTATTATTTTATTCATTTATTTTTGCCTTTCTCAATAGAAAGGTATTGCAATTGCTCTGAAACCCGACTTTTTAACGGAGGCCCGGAGGGCCGAGTGACATATACCATTCGATTCAGTTCGTCGAGTTCGGCAAATGTCTGTGTGTGTGTACGCGAACACAATCTCACTCACTTTTCTCAGAGATGGATGAACCAATTTTTACAAACTTAGTCCCAAATGAAAGGTGCAACGTTCCCATAGGCTGCTATTGAATTTCTAATGGATCCGACTTCCGGTTCCGGAATTACAGGGTGATGAGTACGATCACGCAGAAAATGTCGATTTTAAGAAATTCTGCAATGAATGTATAATGGTGAAAATTTTTCCAAAATGTGACCACAACTGCTTCGATTTGTAGTACTAGGTCATTAACAACCATTCAAAGTCTCTTTGGTCACATTGGCCAACATCATCGGTTCCGGAAGCCCCGGCGGAAGTATCCAAATTCAGACTAACAGTCACATCGGTTTCTAGGAGATGGCTAGACCGAATCAACCAAACTTAGTCTCAAATGAAAGATGTTGCGTCCCCGTAAATGGCTATTAAATTTTATCCCCAACCGACTTCCGGTTCCGGAGTTACTGGTTGTGGCGTGCGATCACATAGCAAATTGTGATTCAAACCGATACTCCGATGGAAGCAAAAAAGGTAAAAATTTCGCTAAAATGTCTCTCAAATAACTTAACTTTGCAGTTCTAGGTCACCGACGGCCAAACAAACTTTCGTTGACTGCATTGACCACCATAGACGGTTCCGGAAGTGCCCGGGAAAAGCGGCCATCTTTCAAAATTTACGAACTCACATCAGTTTCCCTGAAATGGTTGGGCCGATTTTCACAAACTTAGTCCCAAATGATAGCTATAGTCTATAAAATTTCGTACGGATCGCTTATATGGGTCCGGAAATATAGACTAAATCGTCCGGTCACATATGAAATTCCCATATAAGCCGGAACTCAAATTTTTTTCCAAAGGGGGGACCCCATGAAATTTCAGAAATCGAATTCGTATTTTTGATGCCAAACATCTTTAAAATGCATGAAACGTCGAGATTTTATGTTATCTCGAAAAAAATTTTTTTTATAAAAATCGACTTTTTGGGACTGCCGATTTCGCACCTTTTTTCAGTTCAATATTACCGTGGCTGTTTTTTCTTTTTCAAAATTTTAGAACTCGAATAATGATTTATTTTCCTGTATATAGTTGTCATGTGATGTATAATAATAAAATGTAATATATGCATTTAAAAGTTTTTAATGAATATAAACAACGCACACATTCTCGTGATTCATGATTGAGAAAGGCACAATTGCACCGCTAGGTGGATTAAAATAGGTTTTTTTTATTCAATTACTTTTATTTATGTCAATCATTTCATTTATTTTATTCATTCTATTCGTTTTATAAATTTCATTCATTTCATGCAATTTATTTATTTTATTTTTTTATTATTTTATTCATTATATTTATTATTTATGTCATTCATTTTATTCACTTTATTCGTTTTTATCGTTTTATTCATTTTATTGATTCATTCAATTTTTCATTTTATTAACTTCATTCGTATTTCTCATTTTGTTCATTTAATTATATCATTGACTTAAATCGAACAAAATTTGAACATAATAAACAATATAATAGAACACAAGGAAAGAACTCTAACAAAAATATATATCTTCCTTGGGAAAAAATGGAATAAACCAGAGAAACTGAGAGCATAGCAGAACATAGTTTGCTAACCGAAAACAAATTTTAGATTTCGCTACCTCGGCAGCAACCCAAAACTTACGTGCTCTCCGAAATATCAGTTGTTGCGTGTCTTTTTGGATTTAGGATTTAGGCCAAAACGGTATGTTATACTACTGATGAGACGAAATCGAAACACTAAATCTAACTTTTGTATTAAAAAGTGTCATAAAAAAACTCAAAGATAAACTAAAAATAATTAAACGTTATTGTACAAGAAATATACATTAAAAAGCCGTTACAACTACTAAGGAATATTTGTTGTTGCACTAAAACATACAATTTTTCAAACGTTTATATTAGTGGGTATTAGAGTAGCTCGTATCAAAATTTGTACAGCACACAGCTAAAAAGTTTCCATTAAACATCTCTAAAAAAATTGTAAAATAAATGTTGCTCTAACCAGTATGTAATTTGGCCAATATTTTTAAATTTTAAAATTGCGCTTGTATGCGGTAATTTTTATGTAATTATCGTTGTCTCGCAAAATGAAAAACCGTTTTTGTATTGTAAAGACAAAATTTCAACACAGGTTTTGATTTTGATAGTTTCACTGAATTGCATTTCTATTTCACAGAGCTTCTAGGAAACCTAAACGGAAACTTTAAAGTGGTTCGCTGCGAAAAAAACCAATTATGAGCCACCATCGTGCCAAGAAAACAATTTTGATATAGTATGGTGATTTTGCGGGATTGAGCAGTGCAGAGAATGATAGTAAATCGAATCACTATGTGTTAGAACACTGTTTGTACATCCATTCATGTGGTATCTACACCAATCCTGAACCTAACCTATCCCATTCACAGTCCTGATCCAACTGATTCTACTGCCCAGATAATTCGATCAACTGCCGGCGGCGAATATCGCAACTTCTAATCATTCCTGTATATTGTTTAGACAATTTGTCACTTAATTCGTTTCGTTGAGGTAAAATTAGGGATTAAGAATCAAAACTTTCAAATCAGAGATTAGTGAAGTAAAGTACAGAATAAAACATAATAGAAACGAATAGCATTTGTACAGATAGGCAAAACAACAATAAACAATCCACTAACCTTCGTACTCCGGCGTTGAGCGGATATCTTCGTCGGAGCTGCTGAACGATCGCTGCTGTGGTAGATATGGTCCACCCATTGGGCGTTTGTGCTTCTTTGTGGGTTCTGTTGTGAGCACAATACCACTACTGCTTCCGCTGCCGTAACTTGGTGCAGCCGATTGCATCGACTCTGCATAGTGCTGCTGTTGACGGGGATGAACTAAGTGGGGATGTGCGCGCATTAAATCTTCGATTTCACCCTGATGAAAAAAGGTAGAGAAAATCACGTTACAAATATCGATAGATGTTTGAGATCTGTTCGTATTACTTGGTAGTAGCTAGGATCGTCTTGGCCATATCCGCTCAATACTGCATTGCCGCTCGGTCGAGTGATCTGCACTTGGGGAGTTACATGCGACTGGTGATGCCCGTAGGACATCGTTTGCATCGGTGGCTGAGGAAGGCCAGCATGTGTTGAATATTGCCCGTAAGAACCCTGCTGCTGCATAGCTTGCGGATGCATTCGTGGCATCGGCAATCGCACCTGCGGTAGTCCAGTTGACATATCCACTCCACTGTCGGACTGTGACATCCGACGTGGTGGTGGATCCTGTTGCGAGTACTGACGCCGCAATTGGCTGCCGGAGCGCTGCATGGGATTGTTTTCCTTTTCGGCAGCACTTCGCGCTCGTTCCAGCTTTGGTCGTTTGTCGGAAGGATCGAGCGGATCGAGTGAGGGATGGGGAAGATTCTGGAAAACAATCAAGAACTTAATCATTACCTGCATCTATCCTTACTGGAGAATCATGAAATTACCCGTGAATCGCCATCTATCCGGCGGGCCATTCCGTCGGGACTGGTACTTTTGTTTATCCATTGGCCCGTTTTGGATAGAAGTTCTTGCTTTTTTCGGCAAACAATGCACACCCATATCACCTGATTGGAAAAGAATTATATTATAAATCAGAGCCTACTTGAAAAATAGAACGTTTATGATTATGCTAAGCCACAAAAGACAACCAATTTGTTTTGCTTGTAGATTTTCGTAGATTCAAATACCAAATCAATATTAATTCTTCATAAGGGCTAAAGAGATTTTTGTAAACAAAAAACTTATTTGGCTCATTATATTGCTGCCGAGTTGAATTTCATGAAAAATACACATTAATCAATATCTTCACACTTCGTAGAATCAATTTCAAATGTTTTTTGGGTTGAAATTATAACAAATTAAGAGAAATCAGCAAAACAAAAGTTTGTTTACAAAGTTAAATTATTAGCCCTATTCAAAAGTATTATGGAATTAAACTTTTAGACTTGCGCGTGTATACTCTTTGACAAATCCTACATTGATTTCGATGATATAACTTGCGGATGCATCATCTGTTCGTGAATTACAACGTACGATTGTTTTAATACAGCAACAATATGGCTTTAGACTGTATGCAAAGGTAAGTGAGCTAGCACAACAAAAGCATGTTTCAGTTGCTGAAAACACAAGGCTCTAGATCGGATAGAGGTCCGAAAATCCATTCTATGTCGATTCAAAGCACCACGGGAGGATCTCGCACAACATTAGCGTGGTACAGATCCATTTAACCTGATTTTCTGCGGCCCTATGCTAATTATCCGAAACACCTTGGCTTCACTGCACTACGCAGCAGTTCAACAGCACTTTTTCCAACACTGCCTACGAAGATGTCAGTAGGCTGTAGCAGTAGCCGTTCTGAGATGTGTTCTAGATTTCTTATGGGTCAAAAAAATTCACGTTGATTTCACCGGTATCCTGTTTTTACGGTTGCCGTCTAGAAAGCGTAAGGCACCGCGACTGATCCGTTCGACCGGAATTGAACTCTCATTGATATTTAAGAACGAACGATACCCACAACATAGACCGACTATTAACAGCATATCGATCAGAGGTACTCAAGTCACCCACTAATCCACAGGTGTTAGATGTTGTGGTGAACCCTTTCCTTTAATTTCCCTAAAGAAAACAGATTAAGGTCGTTTCCTGGACATCGTCGTTACTCAACATCCCTCGTAAGGAATCGGATAGATCGTATGTTCTTCGTAGCTCGTCGCAGATGGGCCAGGTGATCAAACCGTAAACCGAGCCAGGCATAACTCATATTCTGGGGAATCGGCTGTTTCAGACACATTCTCTCCGTTTGTATGCTTTGGATAGATCTAATACTGCGGTATTCACGTTTTCTCCTGACCGCCTTGCAGCGTCCAGCGTTTCTCCGAGTGATGTTAAATAGGCACCGGCTTCTTTTCTTTTCCAAAATGTGGGAGATATTTTTACTTTTACTTTATTCTTTGTTAGCTGCTCGAGCTTTATGGTCCTATTAGTGAACTGCACGTCTTTCGTGCTTGACCTCGTGATGCTTTCTTCTGCCGCAGCAACTATTCTTTCTACCAATTCCTTCATGGAGTATTCTACATCTCGTGTGATTCGTTCCAAGCAGAAGTCTTACAATGTCTTCTAGTTCGCGTCATAAAGCTGCTATCTTTTTCCCCGTTTTGATGGGTGAGGCGTCTTTAGTGATTATCTCGATGGGGTGATGGTCGCTACCCATTGGGTTCAAATAACTTCTGCAGATCAAGGCACTCATTAAATCCCTAGTGAAGATCGTGACATCAATGGCCATGGTAATGGGTCCTCTGCAAAAGGTTCTGCTACCATCGTTCATTACTATCAATCCTTCCTCCTCCGCAACGTGCGTTATCGATTTATCTCAACCGTCTTCAAGATTGGATCCCCATGCCGTGTGATGTGCATTAAAGTCTCCTGCACCTGCCAGAGTGAAGGGGCTTGTAGTTGATCGATTAAGTTTGATAAGTTGGCTTCAAAACCGTCCACTCCATGGTTCGACTCGTAGATCAATATTACAGATAATCGAATGGTGCTTTCGATAGTATCCCATATAGAAGCTCAATGGACGTATACGGAGAATTGATTGGTATATGTTTCGGCCGGATTTGAGTACCTATCCATTTGTATTGCCCGCCCGACCAGCTGTATGGGCATCGATCTGGTGTTAAATGATGTATCTCCTGGATAGTCAATGTGGTTGGGGGTTACTTCGTGTGAGGATTTCTAGGGTGTCTCCTTTACAATTATTGCAGTATGCTACAATTTCCCGCGGCTCGGCGTGATTATCACTCGAACAGTAACCGAAGCACCTCGTTTTTGTATGACCATATCGGTAACATCCGTAACACAACATTGGATTCGGGCAATACAGTCAGGTTCTCATGCTCAGTATACCAACCTTCACGGATTACGGGTAAGTTCTCTTTCTAAACGTCAATATGTTAACTTCTGTGCCATCTATTTTTCGTATGGTCTAGGATCAGGCTGTATTCGACCTCAATCAGGTCAGCGGAAGAGACTACACATATGATAGAATTCAACATTTGGTGCAGAATTACGGAGACGGGAGTATCGTCATATTGGTTGTCAAGTGGTGAGATAACATAGTACTCACAAGTTTCCTATCTCATGCCTCCACGTGAGTCTATTGATGACATTTGGTCGTTAGACTGGTGTTGGCCTGGTGGTCTAAAATTTTAGTAGCTGTAGCAGCGGAATGAAAGCGAGCCAATGCACAGTGTCGCCTAGTCGGACAAAACCTCAAAATTTTATTTTAGATTTTTCATGATTTAACATTTTTCTCTGTTTCTTAATAGGTTGAATAGAAACTTCTCGAATTATTAAGTCCCGAGGACGATAGTTCGATTTTTTACATAACTTCAAAGGTGAAATTGATGATGAATTCTGAAGAAAACTATTTTCAAACCTAAGTTATTGAAATGAATATATCTTTTTAGTTAAGATTCCGATTGGGATCAAACTGATTCCATGTGAAAGGTTATTCGCTGGACTTACAACTGTCATTCGACTTAGTCGATACAGGCATTTCTTCTCGCTCAGACATGAAAAACAAATAATAAATCGAGCAATAGTTTAAAGTTATAATGTTCAAAGTGGCTGTACGGTTCGGAAAGATCGCTTGTTGTTCACGATACTTGAAAATTAGTGCACTTTCCGAAAATGAATATCTTGTTTTGCCCCTTTCTGCCCCGGGGTATGAAAAAGGTGATTTTTCATGATACATCTGAAGGAGACGCATGGTAGCCTTTGACTACCCAGGGTTCGCAATATAATTTATAGATGTGTCTTATCATTATCAACAATTGAAAAAAATGTGTATTCTGCTAAAAAATTCACCGCACCTAACTTGTTGAAAATGAATTTTTGGAAATAATGCACTTTATATTCGTAAATGTTGAATTTTCGAACCACCCTAAGTGCCAAAATTTTGAGGTAATAAAAAAACAAAAAATGAGCATCAAATATAAATTCAGCGTCACAAAATTACCCTAATGTGAAGTTTCATCAAAATCGGGCCACTTTTGAGGTTTTGTCCGACTTTTGTTTGGAAGATGATCACTGTGCAACGGCACTGCCCTCAAAACCCGTACCCTAAAGTTTATGCCCCAATCCAATGTGACTATCTATTCCTAATCTATTCGTGGGAACAAAATGTAAAACACTAAGAACACTGTAAACATGAGTGTGAAGTGGATTGCTGCGATAAATGTGGAAGAGGAGGAGAATTGCGTGGAAAGCGTAGGGAGCTGCTGAATAGTGGCTCGTTGGAGGATGTTGTCTCTCCCCTCTCAACTCTCCAGCTAAAGACGAGGATCAGACGAGCCGGTGTGTCGAAAGGCTCTGAAAATAAAACAAGTGGATCACAAGGAACTCATCACTTAAGCGGAGTTGCGAAAAAACACTATGAGAAACGGCCACAAACCCGTTGAAAAGCCACAGTTTTGGTAAAAATTCCAATAGGGAAGGCACCAGCTAAGCGACAGCGTTCGACGGACACCGAGTCGCCGAACAATGGGTGCAGGAAGGAACTCCAACTGAAAAAGCTTAAGGGACAGGATCCTTGACAGACTCGAAAAACTGAACAGCGCCCAACCTTCAACGAAATCGCCGAGTTGTACTCGATGACCACCGTTCCAGTAGCCTACGAATTCCCTCCGCCACGAACAGCTGAATGCTACTCGATGCGCGTCGATCGATAGCGGCATCGCTCTGCTCAAGTAATACAATACCCAAGCACCGAAAATGCAGCTAAGTGGTCATGGGAAGGCGCTTCATTGCAAGCCGTTGAAGCATCATAGATTCCAAAACCGTCGCTGTACATCGGGTATTTTTCCAACAGCATCGACAGGTGCAAACATCCTCCGCCCGGTGCAGAATCAGAACGACAATTTCTGCACAGAACACTGGAGGGCATGAAGAGGTCCTCAAAACAGTGGAGCTCCTGTTGGCGGTAGATGAGACTTCAATGAAACCTTCCAGCAGAACCGTCGGGACTACGCATTCGGAATGACTAGAATGCGCCAGTTGAAGGGTGCTCCGATCTTCGCCGAAAGTGGAAGTTTTAGGCAAGCATGGACTGATAAAGCTCCTGTGGATGACCCAACACGGAACACTTCCCGACAGACTTCTGATCGTAACAGCCCTGCGGCTCTTGTGTCCTTATGCACAAAAATTTGGTAGTGTCCAAAAATTTTCCCTTTTTGGGAATTTTGCAAAGTGTATCCACCTGGTATATAACCAATCAAGATTCACAATTTTATTTTTCTATTTACCCCCTCGATAGCCGCGAGCGGGTCCATGACCCTCCCTGATAAGTGGTAATGTGTACTTGCGCGTTATATGATAACTCGAGAGCCGGTAATCTGTATTTCGTCCAGATGGCGGAGTACCATTTCAGGGCCGTAACACCCTCAACAAACACTTGAGCACTTATGTGAGTGCCAACGGCTATATCCTATTTGCGTACACGGAACAAATATAGAGACATCTTTTCGACCCGAATGTTGCCTTTGAACTGACTAATCTGCATTCACGACCCAACGCTAAACAAAATTAAGGAACGCCAACGCTGTTTTATTATAATTATAAATATCAATTTCCTCGCCTACTGCATCTTGAGAATCAATCATGTCTCTCTCGTTGTCGTACACGTCCGTGTCATCATCGTGGTTGCTGTTAGATGTTCGCAATCAGATGTTCTTCCTAGCTTCTTGCCCTTACGAGACTCGAATGTGATCCCTCTGTTCTTGGAAGCAGCTTCCTTATTGATGGTACTGGATGTTGGTTGTGAGATACTTGCCGCAGCTTTTTCACTTGTTACACTCAATTCCCATCGCAAATAGCAAAGGAGAATCACACTGTTGATCGAAATTTACACTACATTGCTAAATTTCACATCATTTGGACAATTCTAGACTCCCACCCACTTCGCTTGAAATTTTTGAAATTGGTACTATGGGAAAATGTGGAGGAAAAATATATTAAATGCTATATCTTTTGGAGTAATAATCAGAAAATTACAATTTATACCTCTTTTAAAATCTTTATATTCAAATGGAGATATTTATGCTTCTAAAAAATACGGAAAAGCGGGGTACTGGGTTATTTTGGCCCCAAAATCCCATATTTTTAATAATATTTTTTGCTCCGTGATGCAAATCATACATATTTTGCAGTTTTTCCAATGTGAAAAATCTCAGAAATCTAACGGAACCTTTTTGACCTTTGTCCGAATACGAGCAGTTGGGGATATAGGGCCTTTGGTCATTCATATTAAATTTTATCATTTTCTCGTGCATATATCTCTATTATTCTCCACTCAATTTTAATAAATTGTACCTTGTTGAACGTGGAAAATCCTTAGGAACAAAATAAAAATAGCTTCGTTACCGGTAAAATTCAGAACATCAAATTATCTGACATATAGTCTCGATTTCCCATTTTTTATCATAAAATCGCACTTATTAACTCCATTTAATAACAAAATTCTTATTTAATTTACTACTTAGAGTGTAAAATACGCTTGGGGATCACATGAGAAAAGTTTATATTCCGGAAAAATAGGGGAAGTTGAGGTACTACAACATTTAATGAAAAAATGTGATTTGTAGAGTTTCTGTCAAAAAATTTGATGCTTCTGAAGTTTACCATTAACTAATCTATTTTTGTTGTATTCCTAAGAATTTTCTAAAAATATTATCTAATCGGCGATCAACGGAAAAAGGTAAAAACAATAGGAAAACTAAATATTAAAAGAATGCACAAAAAAGCGAAAAACAACAAAAAAGACAAAAAAGTACTTTCAAAATAAATTAAATTGAAACAATGAAGAAATAACAATAACAAATTAAAGCTTAAGGAAAATGTGCAAAAAATAAATAAAATTATATTAAATGAACAATGGGGAAAAAACTACGAAAAATGGAATGCTAAAAACTAGAAAATAAGGAAGAAAATACGAGAAAGGTAAATAATTAAACAATAAGAATTGTAAAACGTATTTATTTATTTTTTCATCCCTGGCCGCTTTTCAAGGGGGGATTGGTAGTTGCTACGTTTTTTTACAAAGATGAGGTTAAAATTTTGTGACAAAATGCTACGAAGAGGGGTCGTGAATCGCCGAAAAAGCTACGTCATTTGTGTATGAACCCTTGACAAAAATGTTTCGATATCATCTCGTGATTCGATGTACAAATTTCGCTATGCCCGCTCGAGTCTGATCTTGTTTCGATGCGAGAATTAAAGGGCGAACACGAAATTATTGCGACGCATTCAACAGGGCATAACTTTTTTACCATTGGGTAAAAATCAACCAAATTTTGCACACTTTCTCATTGATGTGTATTGTTTACATGCTGTCAAACTCGAAGTCGTGTTTTTCGATTCAACGAAAATGGAGGTGAAGCAACGCGAGTCGAGAGAACAAATTCCTGACCTGTCGCACCGGCAGTTGGGAAAAATGTTGAACATTCACCATTCAACCGTCTCCAGAATGTTGAAGCGGTTCCAGGAGCGGTTGACGTTGGACCACGGCAAAGGAGCTGGAAGAAAACTGGGACCGGAGAACAAAAAGACGGAGGGAAAGGTGAAGCGGATGATTAAAGCAAATCCCAACGTCTCAAGCCGTGATTTGGCTAAAAAGATCGGCATGTCGCAGAGCTACGTCCAGTATGCAAAGAAGAGAGCTGGACTACATACATACAAGGTACAGAACTTCCCAAACCGCGATGAGCGGCAACAATCGACGGCTAAAACTCGGGCACGGAAGCTCTACGAGAAGATGCTGACAAAATATGGCTGCTGTGTGATGGACGACGAAACGTATATAAAAGCCGATTTTAAGCAAATTCCGGGGTTGGAGTTTTTCACCGGCAAGAGCAAGTTCTATGTGGACGACAAATTGAAGAAGAAGAAAATGTCGAAGTTCGCCTCCAAATATCTCATTTGGCAGGCCATCTGCTCTTGCGGACTGAGGAGTGAGCCTTTCGTGACAAAGGGCACAGTAAATGGCGAGATCTACAAATCTGAGTGCCTCGAGAAGCGCTTTTTGCCGTTCTTGCAGCAGCACGACGAAGCTCCGCTATTATGGTCAGATTTGGTATCATGCCACTATTTTAAAAGTGTCCTGGAGTGGTATGAGGCCAATTCTGTCCAATTTGTTCCATTTCCGCCAAACTGTCCGGAGCTGCGCCCGGTGGAGCAGTACTGGGCAATGATGAAGCGGGAACTTCGGAAGAGCAAGAAGACAGTCAAAGGCGAGAAGGACATGTTAAGAAAATGGAAAAAAAACTGAGAAACTGGTACCGGATGACACTGTAAAGACTGCGTTCAATTTTACATGCGTTCAATTTTACACTCAAGGCTCCATCGATTAACTTTTCTTTTGATTTTTGAAGTAAATGTATGTTTTAAACTACTCTAAAATTTTGGTTTGATTTTAAACATTATAAGAAAATTGGCATGACATTTTCGGTGTCGCAATAATTTCGTGTTCGCCCTTTAGGTTAATATGAACATAGTTGATATCAAATATGCAGTAGTTTAGAATTTTCGCTAGTTACCTCATACACAAGATATTGAATTTTTAATTGCATTCTGAAATAAATTTTTGTCGAAAAAGTATTTGTCAAAATTTTACTTTCTGTTAAAAATCCCTTCAGAACTCCTGGCCCGGGGAAAACACCCTGCCCCCTCTCAGCGGCCCTGCTGCCACGTATTAATTTGTCCTTTATATGTGCAAAGAGTAGTCTGGGTGATGGTACAACAAATTCCAGGATACTCCAGAGTCAAGTTGAAGGGAATATGTCGGTCCTTCCGCATTCTCATCACAAATCGACACCTGTGATGACTGTGAGTTGGTTTTCCATGTATCTTCCGTAGCGATTTTCACCTCTACGAATTAATGCACAGCTTGACTCGAGCGCTGTCATATTCAACCACCCCAAGCAACCAGAAGCTCGGATAATACTTAAAAAGCACACTTTAAAGTTCACATCAAGTTCTAAGTGAACTTTCAAGCTGCTTAAGCTTTAATGGAACTTGAAAGCTGCTTTAGCCGCTATTAGAATATGAAACGTATTACAAAATTACTTAAAACGAGAAGCTTATGCAGCTCCCATATACGAACTTTTAGTTGCTTGAGACGTGTTCTGTAAAATGAATATTTTAGTCTAGGCCGAAATGCTGAACGTTATTGGCACTCTGTTGTCGATATGATGAACTTGAATGTGTTCGTCAGACAATGCACACAAGATAGAAGTGACTGTTTTCGACGTTCACTTCACGCTGGTTCGACTAGGAGCAGTCAAAACTGTTGTTTACAGTGAATAGAAACAGACTCATTTTTATTTCTCGTTATCTCCAGTAGAGTTATTGACGCTTTGAAAGAACTATTGTATTCCAAAAAATGTCCAATATGTTTTAAAATACTCAAAATGAAAAAAAAAGTTTTAATGAAAGATGTGTATATTGATGATTGGAACAACTTTTTCGAACATACATCGAGTAGTGGATTATTGATCTCTTTATTCTTTTTCAAATATTTCCAATTTCACCTAGTAAAATTAACTCATATAGCAAGAATATTAAGCTCCAACCTAAATTATCCAAAATAGTTTTCGGAAACTGAACATTTTTCAAGACCATCCGCGGACGTCTTCAGATTGAGCAGCTTTATTAGTTAGCTGAAAGCACGCATAAAGTATGCAGTCACGTACTGTATAAAACACAACATTTTTGCCACATCATACGCATACTGGTGCTTATACCACGTGTTCCTAGCGCTATAGCGCATTTTGAATATTTAATGAAGTGTTGGATTTGAAAAACCTCACATGCTAATTTAAAGCTTAGAGCACAGTTTTGATTGTCTCGGTGTCTCTTTTACTGCGGTTGTCGCAGAACTATTATACAGCATGTTCAGCATACAAATATTCCGTTTACATACAATTTGAATTAAACTTCAAAGTTTTTATCTATCAACTCTCGAAAAAAATAATTTGGGCGCTAAAAAACCTGTAACAAAAGAAATATAAAGAAAATGTCTTGCTTTATAGAAAAAATAGCGAACTAAACTATTTCATTTCATTGCATTGTCTTTATATCTATCACGTGCTTGCGTAGTTGATGCCGAATCGTGAGCAAATATCTTCGACGCCGTAGGCGCCTCAAATTCTGGTGCCTGCTATTTTGAATGAGCGTCTGCTTTCCAACAATGAAGCAGGCTATTATCCTTTGTCTATCATTAGTTTTTTCTTCATTCATCTCATGCCCAATCGTTCGTAGCCCACGAATGACACGCACTTTTTTTTGGTCTGTAAAATTAATCCCCGCCTTCTCCCCCTTCCCTTCTTAACCGTAGATTTAGATGAAAATGGCTATTACTAACCTTATTGTTACGCAGCGTGACTTTTCCTCCGCATTTGGCACAGCAACGAATATTGCAATAATTGCAGATGTGCCCGATGCCATCCGCAAACTTGGTTTTGAGACAGATGTGGCAGGTCGCGTCAAGCTCTATTCCTGACTTCTTCTGTTGCTCCGATTTTTGTCTTATTGAGTCGACGAGTGTGGCCACCTCGTCCTGCTTTCTCCTGCGGAAACAGACGAAAAGAAATGTAATATTAGTCGGTTAATTGTTGAGAAAATTCTCGAAGAAGATATTAGAAAAATGTTTTCGGAAACGCTTCTAGTAATTTCTTTCTCTATGTATGATATTTCATACAGCAGACGTCACGCCTTATTCATCTCGTGAAAACCACGAATACGATATAATGCAGCATAGTGATTGTTAAAACAAATGCAACAAATACAAAAGTATTTCTTGAACAAGAAACAAATTTTATTGGAAAATTTAGTACATGTATTAAGCAGATATTGTATAAAATTATATCAATTATTGGAAGTTATTTGGTAATATTTTTACAGTCGTATACGGTACCATTTTCTCAATATTTAACCATGAGCACGGCATTTGTCATCTTTTTTATCTTTCTGAGTTCTCACTGCATCATAACCCAACAGAATCTGATAGGGTAAATTTAAAAGCAATTCGATGGATTCATGTCCTTAGGACAAAATTATTCGACGATGCACTATAGCTTTCGATCTATTGCTAGGATCTTTTTGAAAATTTGGGAAAATATTCTCAAGGATACTTTCAGATAAAGCAACAAAAAAATCTATCTTTGAAAAATAAAATGGTATGTAACCCTATGAAAAGTTGTAAATAGTGCCGCCGCCCACGCGACTGAATTTCGAACTAATTTGATAGTGCTACCTAAGGAGCTTTTATTCTCCAGGTGATACGATGCTCGAAATCACCGATCAGCCATGTTGGTTCTAGAAACGACAGCTAACAACATTGTTTACTACATCCTCATGCATGTTTGCTTGAATTTCAGTATGTAAACAAAGTTGTTCGCCGTCATTTTTCTACTCCGCAGCTTGCTGCACGCTTACTTCACTCCTCACCTAGGTACTGCCAAAGACGAATCACCTTATAACTCTAAGCACCTTGGTGCTACCGGCTTACATTGGCAAATCATATGTGACGCCACTCTTCAATCTGCACCTACGAAATAAAATTCAAACGAAATTCAATTGGATCGGATGCGGAAAACGCATCTTTCTTAAGGTCATAAACATGTGCAAATCTGTATAGCCGTCTCTGAGAAACAGATGTGAAATTAATTCAAGAATGTGATACTTCACCCGGGGGTTCCGGAGTCGGTGGAGGTGGTCAATGTGTAGAAAGAAACTTTAATGGGCAACAAGTGACCTACATCTACAAATTCAAGCAATTTGGCATACAATTTAGCAATATTTTTATCTTTCCAGTATTTTGGTGATGTTTGTTTTTATCACTATTTTTGTGTGATCAAATTTAACGAACGTTGCCACGGAGACCGTGCGTACCTCTGCGTCTCTACGTTTGCCACGAGAAGAAGTTTTTGTCAGTGGGAGGGTATAAAGAGTAATGCAAATCTGGATACTTCTTGAGAAGAGATACGCTCTGTGCAACTCCTAGAAGTGTTATCACGTATTTATTGCTCTGGGCAGCTGGCTACTGATAATTTATGACAGATTTATCGATTGTTGAATTAATTCGGAAATTGCATTTTTTTTAAATGTAACTTGAACTCCAGATAGCCAGCTGTCGGAAGTATTAAGAAAATCAAACGACATGTGAACGATTTTATTATCCCTTGTATTTTATTCCGGCTAAACACGACATTCTTGACAATTTACTGAAAAGCGATCACCGCTACTGTTTCGAGTCATTTGTCGAAATAGATAGGGTAATCTTGGGAGAGATGTCGCGCCGGGTGAGGTGCAGCACTCTCTATATTTCGTAAAGAGAGTCACTTTAGTACGGTAATATAATACGATTCTGATCGCAGTAGGTCACGGATATTTTTTTCGTTCCCGTTAACTTTTTCAACAAAATCAAAACGATTTTGTTTTCAATTTTCCTTTTATTCTGGTGTATTTGCTTCATTTGTGTCGAGAAAAGATTATACAAAATTAGTCTTCCCGATTAACAATATCTAAAAAAATAATTTCAACGCGGATCATTCGGAAGACGTGACAGGTTGTCCCGTGTACGATGGATGCTACGAGTTTTGCAAGTCCTTTCTGTGTGCAAAATAAAGTATCTGTGGGCCGAATCTGATATCCAGTCGAATATTGAGTAAACAGATAAGTGCCCTCCTATACTGAGAAGAAGGCTTTGAACAAAGGTTCTTGGTACTGCAATTCTCGCCTTTTTACTGGCGCTGAGGAAATTCGAAATGTATGCTATATTCTTGCACATTCGAACCTGTTGTGTTTAGCTTCATAGTAGTTTATATAGCTTAGTGAAAACATCAGCATCGGTATTGGTCTGTTAGTGGTTGCAGTCAGACCAGTCACTATCGATGCCTTCTTCGTCAACTTCATCTGAGATTATTGTTGCGGTATACCATCTAAGCGGAATGCTAAGAAAAAGAGGCATAAGGGTGGTTCCGGAAGCCTGCACCTGTTTCAGACCAGCCAAGTGAATTGGGTGAGATCAATCTAATTTATAATTATTTTCATTATCCATTTAGTTGAATATTAAATAAATCGCTCCAAACCCACACCCCTTTTTTCTTCCCTACTAACCAATTAAAGGGGAGAGTAGGGTGTGAGTGCAAAAAAACATTTTTTTGTGATTTTTTTAGAACTTTGCGTGAAGCGAATTGATCAAAACTTTTGGACATTATAGTGTATCATTTCAAAAACATTATGTAGTTTTTTATGCAAAAATATCGACAAACGACTCGATTTCTTTTAAACTTTGCATACACATTCTATGTAAAAATACCTAACCCATGCGTTGAGTTTTTGAGATAAATTTTAAATTTAGGGGATTTTTACTCATTTTAAACAAAAAAATCGCCAACAATTAACCAAAGCCACCCCCCCGTAAAACAACATTTACGTCAGGTATGGGTTTTTAATAAGATATATCCAGATGATATTATCCAGGTAATACCGTAACATATAGGATTATGAGTCTATTTATCTATATATTTAAATGGGCGATATGTATCTAAGTAATGGTTACTTCACTTCATTATTTAAAATTTCAGGCACTAACTTTCGTGAACGCATTAAAGATGAAGAACTGGGTGCACTGATATTAACAAGTCTCGGCCACGGTGTGTTTGGTAGAACAACTTAATGCAAAAAAAAAATTCAGCATCTCTGAAACTTCAGGATATGAAAGAATGGACTATCCCCTTTCATTTGAAACTAATTTCAAATAATCCGTGGAGGGGTCTAAAGCAACTTTTGTTTAAGTTTTACATTTCTTACAAAAGAAATGTATAAAATTCGCTCAAACTTTGAAAACTTTTTCCGAGGCCCGGAGGGCCGAGTCTCATATACCAATCGACTCAGCTCGACAAATTGAGACAATGTCTATATGTGTGTGTGCGTGTGTGTGGGGGTATGTATGTATGTGCACTAATGTCATGTAATTATCTCAGCAATGCACTGATAGAATATATTCGTAAATCTCTAGGAATTAATTTCGTACAGACAATTTTCATAAAATTTACGAATTTTTCGTACATAAAATGAATCGTTCGTAGTTCTATTGAAAAATTTTTATTTTTTATTACGAATTTTTCGTGAATACCATGAAACGACTTTCGTTGGCTTATTACGAAACAGCTTCATTCGGCAAACGAATTGTTCGCTGCTATATACGAACATCTTTATAATATTTACGAGTAAACCATCAACGACAAAAGAGCTTCAATAGAGGTGGAATATGGAGACATTGTTTCTATACGTCATATAATTTTTGATCATCACGACGGTCTCAGTCTGACTATTTAGTAGCCGAATCCGTGCCCGCCTGTTTCAGGAAGATCTCCTGAACCTCTTTCGCTTCCAGTTGATCCAGAATCCGGAGCTGTATGGATTCAGTTGAGCCATCGCGAACTGCTCGTTGGTTTTGTATGAATAAGATTGAGTTTTTCTCTGCCAGAGCAATGTCAAAATAATATGCCATTTTTTCTGCTCATTATTTTATTGAACAACTTATAAAAAGAACAACTTATAAAAAGAACAAATTCACGCGTATCACTATCTTTAACCTTTTAACCCATTATATCCTAGCATATGAAATTTCATACGCAGAACTAGCCATCGTTTAACGCGTATTTACTGCAGAATTTTGACATCTGTTTTATTATTGCACTAATGGGATCATTGCACCTCATATTTAATTGTGAAACAAGACAAGTGCCATTTTTTATAATTTTGTTTACATTTTTGAACCGTGTATAGTTGGGGCAAATGGCGGCTGAAAAGTAAGCAATACATTTAATTGAATATTATTGTTGGAATTCGTGCTAATAATTCCATTATGTGACAAAACGTTCCTACGTTTAAGCTGTGATTTTATTTTTCCCATTATCTTTGATACATTTTTTGGTGGAATTGAAGATATCACTGCATTTGGTTCAGTTTTTGAAACCCCTGGGTTATAATGGGTTAAGTATACGATCAAACATATTCGTCACCGCACCTATCCACCGCCTTCTAACCATCCTTCTCCCGGCGGCTCAAACAATCTGCTCCAGTACCAGATCCTGCACTGCATTTGCAAACTTGCGATTCGGCCATATCGAAATCGATGGTGCTTGGTTGATTGATAAAGATTCTCACCTTATTTTTGGTCCGTGAGAGGGCGGTTCTTTGAACTTGATGGTACTGATTTTGACCAGCTGATTGAAGGTAATCGAAATGATCAGCTGTTCGTCACAATCGGACACCAGATGACCACCGCTGGAACTGAGCGCATTCACCATCGGGTGGTCGTTCGATTAGTTCAAACATTCGCACTGGTTCTTCTGGATGAAGGTGTTCAAGTCCAACATTCCATGACCGTAATCTTCTCCAGATTCATACAAGCTGGCGACGTAATGTTTCTGTATTTTGGCTTCAAGTCCATTAATGTCTGCACCCTGCATCCTGTCAATATTTGTTCTGGCTCGGTAGAAAATAAACATTGGCATGGTCGACATGCCCTGGGACGGCGCCGTTTCGGTACATCTGTCGACTCGACGTCCACCTTGAGAAACACAGCCTTTGGATATTTCGCCGGAAGTTGATCGAACAAATGCGATATGTTTCAGAACGGTCCACACGAAGCTGCTGAAGTGAGCTTCGTTGGTATGGTATGGTATGGTTGCTGTATGGTTTCTTGCGCTGCTATCGGTTAGATGAAGATTCTAGTTACAGGGCCACTACTTTACCCGGAGAAATTAACTACTTAATTAACTTTTAACGTTATACACTTTACTCCGCACAAAATTTATCTATTCGAGAATGGCGAGAGTTGAAAGATGAATACAGAAACTTCTCTTAGATGAACGAAATGAATTCGTGCGAGCAACGAGATTGTTCGTAATATACACAAATGTTCATTAAAATAACCAAACCTTTCGTTTCATTCATGAAAAATAATGTCGTTTTCAACAACATTCGTGCAATTTACACTAAGTAAGTAAAATTTTCGTTCATCAAGCGGCCAATTCTTCACACTACGGTAAAATCGATTTGGCCACAACGATTTTTTTTAAATTAAAAAGAATCGATGTTGTCAAACATCGATCCCAAAAGATCGACTGAAAACAATAAGAGGCTAAAAATACGAAAACTTTTCTAGAATAATCGAAATGAATTCGTGCAACCAACGAAGTTGTTCGTAATATACGCAAGCATTTATTGAAATAAATGAATCATTTCGCTTCATTCACGAAAAATAATGTCGTTGTCAACGATAACATTCGTGGCATGTACACTAGATAAGTAAAATTTACTAATACTTTTGCTCATCAAACGTCCATTTCTTCACACCACAATCTTTCTAGTCCTCAATAGCGGTGAGCAGGTTGAAATAAAATCGATTTTGCCAGATCGATCCTTTTAGTTAATTAAAAAATGATTGTTGTCAAACATCGATCCTAAAATATCGATTGAAAAAATAATATGCTAATGAATATGAAAACATTCGTAAGATGAACGAAATAAATTTGCGTGAGCAATGAAATCGTTTGTAATATACACAAACGTTTATTAAAATAAATGAAACAATTCGTTTCATTCACGAAAAATAATGTCGTTATCAACGATAACATTCGTGCAGTGGACATTAAACGTGTAAAATATGCGAAAGCCTTCGTTCACCAAGCGGCCAGTCTTGTTCACGAAATGAACGAAACCTACTATTTACAATGCACGAAAATACTTCGTTGCAGAAAACGACGAATGAATTCGAATATTTACGAATTTATATTATCAGTGTGGCTAAACCGATCTTAACAAAATTAGATTCAAATAAAAGGCCTAACCATTTGACACTATTATTTTTGTTTTTCGATATGTTGTTTACTTTCTGAGATATGGATGATTTTGTCAAAACACAAATGGTTTAAAGCAAATAACTTTCAAACAAAGCAATGCAGCCATATTGGCTCGGTAAAGGCTGGGTAATGCGTAAGACAGAGCCTCTTCCCAGCAACTCCTATCCGTACCTCCCCGTGGTACTGGCCGGGAACTACGAGCAACCTTAGGGAAGATCGGGTAACCAACCCGGTGGAAACTTTGGTCGTAGGCTGACAGGGAAGGGGGGGGGGGTTGCTGCTGCATGCCTCGAACGAGAATACGACCGCTGCCCAAGCCATGACGTCAAGATCATTATTGGGGACTTGAACGCTCAGGTAGGCCAGGAGGAGGAATTCAGATCGATGATTGGAAAGTTCAGCGCTCACCAGCTGACGAATGAGAACGGCCTTCTACTCATTGATTTCGCCGCCTCCAAGAACATGGCCATTCGTAGCACCTTCTTCCAGCACAGCCTTCCTTATCGTTACACCTGGAGATCACCGCTCCAGACGGAATCGCAAATCGACCACGTCCTGATCGATGGACGGCACTTCTCCGACATTATCGACGTCAGGACCTATCGTGGCGCATCGACTCTGACCACTACCTGGTGATGGTTAAATTGCGCCCAAAACTATCCGTCATTAATCATGTACGGTACCGACGGCCGCCCCGGTACGATCTGGAGCGACTGAAGCAACCAGATGTCGCCACTGCCTACGCGCAGCACCTCGAGGCAGCGTTACCGGACGAGGGAGAGCTCGACGTGGCCCCTCTAGACAACTACTGGAGAACAGTAAAAGCAGCCATCAACAACATAGCTGAGGACATTGTCGGGTACGAGGAACGGACACGACGGAACGATTGGTTCGACGAATGCAGCGCAAGCGATCATGCTGCAGCATGGAACCCGACAGAATGTGGAACGATACAAACAGAAGCGGAGGTAGCAGACACGCCTCTTCCGGGAGAAAAAACGCGTGCCTGGAAGAAGCGGAGTGCGAGGAAATGGAACTGCTGTGCCGTTCTCAAGATACACGGAAGTTCTACCAGAAGCTCAATGCATCCCGCAAAGGCTTCGTGCCGCAAGACGAAATATGTAGGGATAAGGACGGGAGCCTGCTGACGGACAACCGTGAGGTGATCGAAAGGTGGAAGCAGCACTTCGACGACCACCTGAACGGCGAGGAGAATGTAGGTACAGAAGACCAAGGCGACGGAGGATTTGACTACGTCAGTGAAGTTGAGGACGGGAATTAACCAACTCCCACGTTGAGGGAAGTTAAGGATGCCATCCAACAGCTCAAGAACAATAAAGCAGCTGGCAAACATAGTATCGCAGCAGAACTCATCAAGTTGGGCCCGGAAAAGTTGGCCACTGGTCTGCACCGGTTAGTAGTCAGGATCTGGGGAACCGAACAGCTACCGGAGGAGTAGAAAGAAGGGGTGATCTGCCCCATCCACAAGAAAGGCGACCATTTGGAGTGTGAGAACTTCCAACCGATCACCATTTTGAATGCCGCCTACAAAGTGCTATCCCAGATCATCTTCCGTCGTCTACAACCTAAAGTAAATGAGTTCGTGGGAAGTTATCAAGCCGGCTTCATCGATGGCCGATCGACAACGTAGCAGATCTTCACCGTACGGCAAATCCTCCAGAAATGCCGTGAATACCTGGTCCCAACGCATCACCTGTTCACCGACTTCAAGGCGGCATATGACAGTATCGACCGCGTAGAGCTATGGAAAATCATGGACAAAAACAGCTTTTCCGGGAAGCTAACTCGACTGATCAAAGCAACGATGGACGGTGGTCAAAACTCAAAACAGCGTAAGGATTTCGGGTGAACTTTCCAGTCCATTCGAATCTCGGCGAGGACTGAGACAAGGTGATGGACTCTCGTGTCTACTATTCAACATCGCTCTGGAAGGTGTGATGCGACGAGCCGAGCTCAACAGCCGGGGCACGATCTTCACGAAATCCGGCTAATTTGTATGCTTCGCGGACGACATGGACATTATCGCCCGAACATTTGGAACGGTGACAGACGCGAAGCAGTGAAGGTCGGACTGGTGGTAAATGCGTCCAAAACAAAGTATATGCTGGTAGGCGGAACCGAAAACGACATGATCCGGCTAGGAAACAGCGTTACGATCGACGGGGATACCTTCGAGGTAGTGGAGGATTTTGTCTACCTAGGATCCTTAACAACGGCTGACAATAACGTGAGCCGTGAAATCCGTAGACGCATCCTCAGTGGAAGTCGGGCCTACTATGGGCTCCAGAAGAAACTGCGATCAAGAAAGATTCACCCTCGCACCAAATGCACCATGTACAAAACGCTTATAAGACCGGTGGTTCTCTACGGGCACGAGACTTGGACCATGCTCGAGGAGGACCTGCAAGCGCTAGGAGTTTTCGGCCGACGGGTGCTAAGGACGATCTTCGGCGATGTGCAGGAGAACGGTGTTTGGCGGCGAAGGATGAACCACGAGCTCGTTGCAAGAATGCCGGACAACAATCCTGCAAAGATGGTGTTCGCTAATGATCCGGTTGGTATAAGAAGACGAGGAGCGCAGAGAGCACTATGGGCGGACCAGGTGGAACGTGATTTGGCGAGTGTTGGGCGTAACCGACGTTGGAGAGCTGCAGCTACAAATCGAGTATTGTGAAAGCAAATTGTTGATTCAGTGTTATCATGAAATTGATGTTGAACTAAATAAATAAATGAATGAATGCGGCCATATTATGTGCATTTAATTAGAAAGCCTGAATACCTTTCAACAAGCTATAGATTGTCAAAATCCGTCCACGAGCGGCGGAGATATCAAACAATTTGTGTTTTTATTCCTCGCTAACCAATTTCCACTAACTAAAAATGAGATCGTTATATACGGAGTATTGCTTTATTGGTGTTTTAGGGGCAAAACTAAACCGATTTTGAATATCGGGGTATCAAAACACATCTGCGTGATTCAAGGAATTCGATTCCGAAACAATTTTGTGAATTTACTTAATAATTAATTAACTATTTCTCAAAATTAATAGCACGTTTACTTCAAAGACAAAACAATGTGTAAATTCACTTCAAAGCGAAAATTTGTCCAGAGTTGATGTATTTATCCGTTGGATTAAGCATTACATTCAGTCGTGAGAAAGACGTTGGATGGTATATGAATGCACAGATCACCAAGTAATGCACCTAGGGGTGAGAAAATAGATTTCTAACATAATTCATATTCATATTATACTCGTAGCATCACCGAGAGCAACTGTGTTTGTGAATAACAAAATTCTAGTGAAAGTTTATCTTCTTTTGAAAGAGTTATGTTATACTAATTATGGCGCAGAAATTATCAGTTGCATTATGTATAATAAAGATGTAAGGAATCAAAATTTGGCCCTATATACAAAAATAATGTCATATGGCATTGTAATTCCCTCTCACTCATGCGAGTAGAAGCTCATCCGATGTCCAATTTTTACGAGATAAGAAGAGTCACAAAATTTTCCGTCTCTACAAATAGCGCGAGAATAATTTTCCGAATAAAATTTATTTGATTTTTCCCTTTTCACCGGAGAAAGTGGTAATATTTTAATTTCGTGGAAATCAATAAAAGCGTCAAAATATACACTAAATTTCAAAGCAAAGCGTCAAAGAAATTCAATAGACTTATTTTTTCGTGTTTGGAGTAGCAACAGCAAAGCAACGAGCGCAAAAAGGATACCGTGATAAACTCCCTCTTTCTCCGGCGGTTTTATTTATGCGGAGAAATAACTCGTTGTATTTATCCGGAGAAGTTATATGAGTGCCAATAACTTTTCGTGTGAAAATGTGAGTTTTTATTATCGCAGTAGCAAATTATGCAGACGCATTGGTCACAGCACCAACCATTATTTACCATTCCACACTTGTCGCCCCTTCCCCACTTGAGCAGCTTCTCACACTGATAGATAAGCATCTATCTTGATCAAAACAGGTTTTTTATGTTTTCTCTAACACTTTTAAGAAAAACGGTTTTGGAACCATGTGCTAGAAAAATATTATGTATGAAAAGGATAATTTTATCCATATTATTCATATTATTTATCTTATTAATTCAATTTTTTTGTTTTATTCATATTATTGATTTTATATGTTTTAATCATTTTATTAAATTGTTAATTTTCAACAGTTCATATATTTTATTCAGTTTCTTTATTTTATTAATTCGGCTTAGTCAGTTCACTTTATTGTTGGATGACAGTTTGTTAGCTTGAAACAATTTAATTTACACTCTTAATTTCATCATTTTTTTAATATTGTTTTTAATATTTTCCTTTGAGCTAATTTGATTTATATTATTCATTCTATCCATTTTATGAATAACTTTTTTTATTTTTTTTTTGCTTCATAATTATTTTAAATTTTTATTTGCTTTATTATTTTTCTTTAATTTGTTCAGTTTATTCAAAGTGTTATTTGTACAGGACTCGGAACTAAACTTGCCAACTTTGCGTGTGTTCGGCAAACTAATGAATAATACAACAGTGATATGTGTAAGAAATGTCTCATCTCACTGATAGGTGGATTAAATCGGTTTTTTCTTGTGAAAACATAAGTGTTATATTAGAAAAAGTTAACATATCTGCCCCTAGATGGTACTTTAGATATTCAAACAACACTAAAAGTTAGAATCTGATAGATAATTTAATTGTCTACAACTTTGTTAACAACTGAAAATCCATCTGAAATCATCCTGAAAAGTTATGTTTAGTTGAACAGTGTAATCAGAGGAATTGGAGTACTTGAAAACTCTCACCTTTTAGCTGAAAAGTATTATTTCTAATTCCACCTGATATAGGGCACAATGATGCCTTTGAAATAGGGAGATAGGTACCGTAAACCGGGGTGACTTTGATCATCGGGGTGACTTTGATCACTCGAAACTTTTTTCGTAGATCGCTTATTAAACCAGAATAGTCTACGGAAACATTTTCATTTAAAATGATTTTTACTCTAAACTTATAAAATACTGATTTGTTATACTTTTTGAGCATATTGTTCGGTTTTTGGGTACAAAAACCACAAAAAACCAAAAATTTGACTTTACCTTGTTTTTACGAAGCTTCGTAAAGTGTCTATTTTTTATAAAACAAATAAATCTCAGATTTGAGCAAGAGTAATAAATTACAAGCGAGTTTTTATTTTTCTTTAGAGTGGGATGTGTCAAATATATTTTTAAGAGTTTGCTTATTTAAAATACAATTTTTTGTGAAACTAGTCGGCAATTATTTCAAATTATTTCAAGCTAAAATTCGCAATATTTTTTATTGTCTAACAGTCCAACGTGTTAAAATGGATGAAACTTTTTGTACAGCACTGAAATAAAACAATTTAAGCAGTTTTAAAAGTTTTCAGAATCTTTTATTCTAGTTGGACACAAATTATACGAATTTTGATAACTCAAATTTTACAGTATATTGAAATACTTTGTATAATACTAATTAACATCTATTTAACAATGAGTATCTTCCAGAATTAGTCTAAACAAACATTTGAATGAAAAACATTGACATCAATAACTTTATGTGAGTGAACAGGCAGGTTATCAAAGTCACCCCGGAATACGAAAACGGACTTCAGATGGAAACCATTTTTGAGAAAATAGCTTGAAGCGAAGAATTTTAGGTAAAACCATCCAATATTGTTCTCCATTCATCAGTACATGGATTAAAAATGTTAAACTTGAAAAAAAAATGTATTGCGTCTAAAAATACGTAATGATTACTTCGAAAAGTGATCAATGTCACCCCGGTTTACGGTAAGTGTGGACCAAACTTGTACGATATTAATGTTCTTTTCCAAGTTGTGTGATTTTGTATACAGAAATTCCAATAACATAGCTTTGGCTTCTTTTTCGTTTTTTTGCTTGATATATAACTAATGTATTCTTGAATGAATCTGCTCCCCCATAGCCCCCTTCTCTTGTAAAACAAATTTGGCTTAAATTCTGACATTTCCAATACAACAAACTCCCATCAGATTTTACGTGGCATTGTAATATTTGACGGAAATCGTTGCAACTTCTTTGTCGACAATTCTGATTGACCTACTCAAAATCAGGATATTTGAAAGTGTCAACAATTATTTCTGCTCTTGGTTTAAGTTTACAAACTTTTCTGAAAAAACGAGGGAACTTCCATTCATCGGAGGGTACTGCGTAGCTGCAAGGGTTAAGTTCTTGAAAGGAACGCATGTCGCATAATTTAGGTTATGGTCGTTTAAGCCAACTATTATAAGTTCCATCAAAACAGAAATGTTGGGACTAGTCTGTCGTGCTGGTGAAACGTGTTAAGTTTCATTGGAATCTAAGATGGTCGGTCACGATTTAAAGATTTTCGGACGGATCTTCCTGTAATTCCTAAGGAACGATCGTTGAAGAATAAATAAAAAGCAACACTCCGATTGCCGGCTGCCCGCAGTTCAAGTTAGTCGGAAATTTATCGCGCTCGACTTTATACATATTGCTACTATCGTATTATCACCAAGACATCTCATGATCTTTTCGCTCTCCTACTAACACAATAACCTTTCCAGTGATGCTCGTGGAGATGCAAAGGTAGTCTCGATATCTATCAACAGCGAGTGTCGACCTAACATTCCTATCTTTCCCCAGTAGAACAGCAATGTACGTGGTCGGCTACGTTATTAACTATTTTATGGAATTTTTGGGTCAGTGAAACATGCACCATTCTCACTGTGCTCCTCCCAAGCATCATTTTTGGTTTATTGTGCATTTTCGCTCACTATTAGTTTTCTGGCCCTCTCAGATTGAATCAAGTGTTTCCGTGATTTCTTGTTCATATCTACCATTTTTTTCTATTCTCTTACGGCCAATTTCTTCATCTGTATGAAAACCGCTTTTCGTTCAAGACCGGTTTTCGGCTAATTGGTCACCAGCAACCTGAAAACTGGTTTTCAGCGAAAACCGGTTTTTATCCAGTGAAGAAATTGGCCGTTATAAAAAGGAAATGTTTCAATTTGTACCTTCCGATGCCCAATATAATTCTTCTAGAATATTTCATATATTCTAATTGCATGGAAATGGTTAGTTATTGTTTCACAAAATAGTAAACACTTCGTTGAATACAGTTTTTCCGAGCATTAGAAATTCTGCGTTAAAATTTAAAGCGTTTTTAGCTACACATTATAACTTATTTCAGATGGTGAACTTTAAACTAAGTTTTATTGGTTAGTCAAAAAAGTGTCACTAGTTCAACAAGAAGTTACAAAATACTTACCGCATAATCTCATTCTCCCGCTCCTCCTCTTGACGCTGCCGGTGCATAACATTTTCAATTATGGCACGCTCCTCCTGTGTCAGATGAGACAAATCAGGCATATCGGCCATTTTGGTTATATCCTAGCCGTAAACAGAAATACGATGTCTAGCGTATTTCACAATTTGATTATCCGTAAACAATTACGTCAGTTTGTATTAAGTATTTTGCACATGCTTAACGCTTAACGTTCACTATGCGCTGTTAGGAGCACGCAATACTTTGCAATGAAACAATAATGAAGCACTATTATTTGTGAGTATAATAACCTATAGCTATTTCGTTAATTTGTCGCAAATGCTTGAATATTACTAAATCAACCAGATGCCCTCCAGCTTCGCACTATGTACACACTAAACAAGACTACGCCTATTCCCGGTTCTAGTAACTATCGTTATAGGAAATATCTATAATTATTTGCGCTTTCGTTCACCTCGTTTTTCTTGACACTGATTACGCATCCAACAGATGGGCCTGCATCGGAGTTTGCCACTTTGTATTTTTTCAGTTTGGTTTCACATTTCGAAAATTGATACTCGCTGCAGTCGTTGTCATTGTCCTCACCATTGGCTACACTTGAGAAACGAATGTCGCGATTGGTTTTGGTAAACATTTTCACAGTTTCTCGAATAGCTGCATACGTTGAATCCGTTTCAGATGGACAATTCAGCACCTAATATCTCCAAGATTCATAACGCTTGTACTGTGGTGTGTGCCTGTCCAACTGGTTAAGTATCCTGAAAACAAGGATGACAAAAAGAGTAATGATTAGCGAAATTACATACGCAGCTTCCGTTCTAATATAACACTAAATGATTAAAAGATTTTTTATCCAAATTACACATATTTTCCCTAAATCTGTCTTTTTAAGGCCTAGTGAAATTAGTAATTTGTTGAATTAGTGACGGTGCAAAAGATCGTCTTAACATCATAAGAGAACAAAATTATTTCATCCTTCAGTAACATGCTACGGCTGTGGTCCACTAGGAGGTCGATAACGGTCTATTATCATCCTTTGGACAAAACCAATCTGGAGGCCGTGTGGCATCCGGCAAGTTGAATTTTCTCAACCAAGAATTGATTCACTGGTTTCCTGTTCCCATGTTGTAAGAGTGCTGTGGTCGAGTATGGTTTGAGTAACTATGAATTTATCCCACCTCGTGCGGGAAGGACAAGCTTCCATAACATTCGTTCAAGAATTTCCGTAAATGAAACTTCTATGTTTGAAAGCTGCATAGCTCGTTTTCGTGGCTTTCAACAAAAATGGCATGACAAATCCGCGTGAAATGCTTCGTGCATGTATACTTCTAAATAGTGCTATTGTCACATGTCTTATATCCGACATCACAACTCGCAATATTTGTACTGCTACATTCAACAGGAAATATGTTTATTTCTCGGCATATTTGCCGCAAAATGAACCTTCTGATGATTTCAAAAGGATTGTATCATACTGAGGCAGAAATGAGTTTTCACTCATAATCGGCAGTGATGTAAATGCCCACCTAGTAATTTGGGCAACTTATATTTGGGCAGCTCATATAACTTGAAATCGACCCACACATATTTAAACTTCAAATTCCGGAGATATGGATAAATGAGTCCTATACAGGAGCGGATCCAGAAAAAAACTTCGGAGTGGGTCCAAAATTTCGACTATGAAATGTTCATTGTACAATACGTAATATATAATAC
This sequence comes from Topomyia yanbarensis, assembly GCF_030247195.1. Classification (NCBI taxonomy): domain Eukaryota; kingdom Metazoa; phylum Arthropoda; class Insecta; order Diptera; family Culicidae; genus Topomyia; species Topomyia yanbarensis. The sequence continues at coordinate 322,838,852 of NC_080671.1, read as the reverse complement.
CATCATTTACTTAAAATCGGTTTTTGGTAATCGAATCTGGTTTGCAATGATTTTGAACTTAGAATGAATTTAAATAAAAACAATTTAAAAATTTCTCAAGAAGTTAAAAAAGGGGGGGAGGGTCCGGACCCCCAAGACCCTCCCCCTGGATCCGCCACTGGTCCTATACAAATCAATACTATGAAAAAGGAATGGTTCAAACTATCACTTTTATTTAAATTCTTGGAAAAGCATGTGGGTATTGAAAATGACACTGGACATAAAAACTGCTTTTGACGTAGGCATGGTCATGATTGAAATTACGAGTGTTTCTAGTCACATTGATCATGAAAAAAGTACCATTGGGTTTTCATTACAAATCAGTGTCATTTGTTATATTCATATTCAAATATACTTTTATTAACTATCTGTCCAATGCATAAACTCTGATTTACTCTCTTATTTACTTGTATAATACAGAAAACTCAAACAAAACATAGGGGAGTTGTGAACATAGTTTTGTTTTCGGGGCATAACTACCATAAACATTGGTCGATTTTCAAAATTCGACCTGGTATTTGTAAAGGACTTCCTAAGATACCCACGGGCTGAAGCATTTTAAAATAATCCTTATATAATCCTTATTCATATAACATATTATTCCGATACAGGGTAAGGAGAGGCAAATTGGAGTTGAGAACACGTCAGTTCCCATAACTCCAAGGAGGACAAGATCCTCGCCAGAAGACGAAAGGACGCCACCTTACAGGGTGAAAGCTGGAGTACCGTTGTAGGTCGGAAGGAGAAACACGGGAAACAGCAAAAAAAGAAGGAGGAGCGAAAAGGGGAGCAGAAGAGAAAATCAGAACCCTCGGCTCGTCAGAAGCCGCCTAAGGGAGAAGCCGTGCTCGTCAAAGCAAATGACGAGACTACGTACGCAGCACTGCTCAAAAAGGTCAGAGAGGACCCGGAGCTGAAAGATTTGGGGTAAAACATGTTAAGAGTCAGGCGCACCCAAAAAAAATGAAATGCTCCTCGAGCTGAAGAAGAATACTACGACTAGTAGCTCTGCCTTGCAGGAGACTATAACTAAATCAATGGGTGGAAAGGCAGAAGATAAAGCCTTAAGCCCGGAGATGGTAATTGTGTGCAAGGACCTTGACGAAATAACGACGGAAGACGAGCTGAGCGGTGCTATGAAGCAGCAGTGCAAACTGGGCGAGGTGCACATGACGATCTGGTTAAGGAAGGGATACGGAGGACCGTAGACAGCGATGAATCATTTACCGGTAACCGCTGCAGACAAGGCACTGGAGGTAGGTAAAGTTACAGTTGGATGGTCGAGATGCCTACTGAGAGTCGCCCCACGAGTAAATAAACAAGCGGAGAAATGCTTCAAATGTTTAGGCTTTGGACATTTAGCAAGGGCTTGCAAAGGCCCGGACAGATCCGGAATGTGCTGGAAAAGCGGAGAGATGGGCCATCTTGCGAGAGACTGCACGCAGAGGCGGAAGTGCTTGCTTTGCACCCCAGCGGAAGGAAACGACCATCAGACGGGTGGCTGTAAATGCCCAGCCTACAAGAAGGCGACTGCAGGCCAACGGTGATGGAGATGACCCAGATAAACCTGAGTCACTGTGATACCGTACAGCAACTGTTGTAGCAGTCTACGACAGAAACTATGTGCGATGTCGAAGTTAGACGTACGATTGTGGAATGAAGGTTCTGCTAGCACATTTCGGAGAGACGGGAGGGAGTCTATCATCGACGTCACAATCTGTAGTCCCTCATTGACGGCGAACATGGATTGGAGAGTATGCGAAACGTATACGCATAGTGACCACCAGACGATTCGCTACCGTATCGGTCAACGGAACCCCGCGGCAGTACAGAGAAGAATGACCGGCGAACGAAAGTGGAAGACGAAAGCCTTCAACAAAGACCTCTTTGTTGAGGCACTTCGGCCGAACGGCGGGACCGAGAATGTGGATGCGGCTGTCCTAACAAGAAGGATTGTGGCGGCTTGTGACGCCACAATGCCGCGAAAACTGGAACCACGCAACAAACGGCGTCCAGCTTACTGGTAGAACGAGACGCTTAGTACGTTACGCGCTGCTTGTCTTAGAGCCAGAAGACGGGCTCAAAGAGCAAGGTCGGAACCAGATAGAGAAGAGCGTAAGGCAGCGTTTCGGGAAGTTAGGACCGCTTTAAAACGGGACATCAGACTTAGCAAGTCAGAGTGCCACAAGGAGCTATGCCGAGAAGCAGACGCCTACCCCTGGGGTAACGCATACCGAGTCGTGATGGCGAAAATGAAGGGTCCGACGACGCCAGCCGAAATGTGTCCGAGCAAGCAGAAGATAATCGTCAAGGTCTTTTCCCGAAGCACGATCCAACTATATGGCCACCGACACCGTACGGCGAAGAAGAAGGAACAAACACGGATCGGCAAGTGACTAACCGAGCTAGCAGAAACATCAAAGTGCCTAAAATCAAAGAAAGCCCCTGGTCTGGATGGAATACCAAACGTGGCACTGAAAGCTGCGATCCTGGCATATCCTGACATGTTCAGGAAAGTGCTGCAGAAGTGCCTAAATGAAGGTAACTTCCCCAAAATGTGGAAGGTCCAGAAGCTGGTGTTGCTGCCAAAGCCAGGGAAGCCACCTAGCGATCCGACCTCCGACGTACAGGCCCATATGCCTGCTGGATACACTCGGAAAACTCCTGGAAAGGATCATTCTTAACAGGTTGACGAAATTCACGGAAGGTGAGCGCGGACTGTCCAAGATGCAGTTAGGTTTCCGTAAAGGAGCATCGATAGTGGATGCAATTCGGATAGTGCTCGAGAGTGCTGAGAAGTCATCTAAACAGAAGCGAAGAGGAGATCGATACTGCGCTGTGGTCACGATAGATGTGAAGAACGCGTTCAACAGAAACCATCGCTGCACCGCTGCATAGAATGAGGGTTCCCGACTATCTGTGTCAAATTCTGAAGAGCTACTTTCAGAGCAGAGTGCTGCTGTACGAGACGAGCGAAGGGCAGAAGTCATTGCGTGTCACAGGGGGCGCTCCTCAGGGCTCCATTCTCGGTCCAACCCTTTGGAGCGGGATGTACGATGGGGTCTTTACGCTGCAGCTACCTAGGAAAGTGAAAATCGTCGGTCTCGCGGACGACGTGTCACTAACGGTGATGGGTGGAACACTTGAAGAAGTGGAGGTGTCGGTGACGGAGACAATAGACGCGATCGAGAGCTGGATGAACGGGGTCAAGCTGCAAATAGCTCACCACAAGACGGAGGTATTGTTTGTCAGTAACTGCAAAACGGTTCAACGGATGCAGATCGACGTCGGAGGGCACGTGATTGCATTGAAGCGTGCATTGAAGCAATTGGGAGTTATAATCGACAACCGGTTGAGCTTCAACAACCACGTTGATTACGCCTGTGAAAAGTCGGCAAAGGCAACGAACGCAATAGCGAGAATCATACCAAACGTCGGCGGCCCGAGAAGCAGCACGAGGCGTCTGCTATCTATTGTTTCGTCATCGATACTCCGATATGGGGTTCCTGCCTGGAGTGCTGCGCTGAAAACCATGCGGAACCGTGAAAAGCTAAACAGGATATTCCGGCTGATGGCCGTACGAGTCGCGAGTGCCTACAGAACAATATCGTCGGAGGCAGTATGCGTTATCGCCGGGATGATCCCCATCTGCATTACCCTGGCGGAGGACGTGGAATGCTATCAGCGGACAAATGCACGTAACGCTAGGAGACTGGTCCGAGCGGACTCGTTAGCTAAATGACAACAGGAGTGGGACAACGCGGAGAAAGGAAAGTGGACCCACCGACTCATCCCAAATGTGTCGGCCTGGGTACATAGGAAGCATGGAGAGGTGAACTTCCATTTGACGCAGTTTTTGTCCGGCGCGGATGCTTCCGGAAGTACTTGCATCGGTTTGGACATGCTTCGTCACCCCTTTGCCCGGAGTGTGCGACTGTGCAGGAGACACCAGAACACGTGGTCTTCGAATGCCCTAGGTTCGAAGAAATTCGTAGGGGTATACCTGGCATGACAATGGACAATATCGTCGAAGAGATGTGCCGTGACGAACATACCTGGGACGCTGTCAACAGAGTGGTCTCGAGCATACTCTACGAGCTGCAGAGGAAGTGGCGAAGAGACCAACAAGAAGCCACAAATCGGGTTTCGAGAGACGTAGCACCGGTGTGGGGTGGGTTGCCGGTGAACCGAACGTCAAGCTTCACCGGAATCGCCGAACCGATCTCGACACCCTACCGGGTAGTTCGTGAGTAGGCTAGATCCACCGCCGGGGATTAGACCAAGTAGACCGCGTCGCAGAGCTAGCAGTGGGTCGTTGGGGCGCTGGTGAACCGGAAGTTACGCTCCACCCGGAATCGCCGGAGAGACCTCAGCACCTACTGTATGGCCCGTTGAGTAGGCTAGATCCACCGACGGGGACTAGATCGGGACGACGCGGAGAGCTAAATGGCTCACAAAAACGAACATCGGAATCAGGAGGAATCTACCGCTCGGTTACAGGAGAACAGGCTAGATCCATTGTTGGGGACTAGACCGAGTAGTTCGCGAACAGGTGAGGGCGGGAGCTGAATGGCTCATCGGGAAAGTAGAGCGAAACGGAACGAGAGGAAGCCAGAGAAATCAAGAAATTGTGGTGCTGGGACAAAAGAAGAATCGGGGACTAGACTGAGTAGACCGCGACGAGATACCACCAGTCGCAGGCGTCGGGGCATCAGCGAACCGGACGCCCTGCTCCACCGGAATCGCCGAACTGACCTCGACACCTGGTTGGTTGGCTCGGCTTCGGGAGAACTTCTCTCGCCGGAGAATTTTCCGTCGGAGTAGGCTAGGTCCATCGTCGGGTACTAGACCGAGTACAAGTCTGGTGCTCAACGAGTAAACGGCGCTGAATAGTGCGAGAAGGGAGTTGCGGTGCTAACTGACACAAGGGAGCCGAAGGGCTCGGTGAATTAGACAGTCTGAAGTGTGCCACCCAGATTGTCTTCGTAAGGGAGGAGCACTAAGTCTCGACTCACAGCCAGCTTTCCGACTGCCATGCAGAAATTGCCAGTCTGTGTGGATGGTGGAGAATTGGTGGTGTGTCGAGGAGTGGGGCTGTAACCCTGCGGAAGAAACGAACTAGTAAGTAGTTGAATTAGAGTGTGTGCTATGCACATAAAAACACGTCCCCGAAGTAATGCCGTATGGTAGTGCCGGGGATGGAATCAGGTTCTGGGCAAGAGCAGTGGTTTTTTAGCGGGTCGGGTGATGGCAGCCCAAACCCGTCCCCTGAGACATTGGGGTTTTTGTACATTTTCCCTCAGGTCTCAGCGTTTTTCTGAATTTTTTTTACTGTTTTAAAAGAAAGAAAAAAGATATTGTCCCAATTTGACGAGCTGAGTCAATTCGTATATGAGATTCAGCCCTTCGGGCCACGGAATGAGCCTTCAAAGTTTGAGCGAATCATATACATTTCATTTATAAGAAATGTAAAAATACCAGTACCCAAGGAGTAACAGCGCGATAGCAATAGCGGGCGCTGGAACACTAAGCAACGTCAAACGTCTACATGACTTATTTTGTCAGTTGGTGGGTAATTCATCAGACTCTTTTCCACGCCTAAGAAAATCGGAAATCTAGGTGATCTGATGAATCACGAGGTTCTAGTTTGATGATTCGATAACATTTCTAACAAGCCCAAATTTCTTAAAAAAAGTCGAATAAAAATTGTTATTTATGCGCTACGCAAGGTTTATTAATCTACAAAATATGTTGCTGTAACTATTAATAGTAAAAGCAATTGAAAGAAATGAAAAAATATGGCTAGAAAAGCCGAAAAACAGCATACTCAATAAATCATAAAGACGTTACCGAGCTCAAATTGAAACTTCGTAGTTTGAAACCATAACCTAATTGATCTCGGGTGTATATGACATTTCAAACGCCTACTCCAATGCATGCCTGTCACAACGGGGAGTGTGGGAAACTGCACAGACAATAAAGGAGGTCACAGCTGTTACTAACTGGTTCGACTCATTGAGGCCAACTACTCATCCTGTAACTTATCAATTGCACAATTCCCAAGCGCGGTCTAGCTAGACGATCTGATTTCAGATATTCCCTTCTGTGATACATACAAAACCGAAAGATAACGATATTAATAATAATTATCTTCCATTTTCAACATATTGATTTTTCACTTGAGTTTCCCTCGTTACCGCTCCTATCTACTCAGATAGTAGATAGCATTCTTTCTCTCTCCACGGGGAGGTAACAGCCTTCATTTCTGATACTTAATTTGGATTCATTTGTTTCGGGATACTGCATATTTTTAACTAGCTCAACCAAAATTGATCTGAATGGAAAAAAAAAACTCAAATTTACCATTGTGCTACGCTACGGAGGATATAGCTTCGATATCAGTTCCATTGCACAGCTGGACATTTGCTCATAAGTCAATTCCAATAACGTTGTAAAATTCATCTTCCATTGTCAATTTTCACATATATCTTTCACGTAGATCACACAACAAACACTAAATTGTAACAATTTCGTTTCGATTTCCTTCATTATAACAACTTTTTAACGAAAATACCCTCGCATGTACATTCTTCCTTTTACTCTCCATCTTTTTTCTTCTTCAAACTTTGGAGATCCATCCTCAATTTTCACTTCACATTTTTCCATTCTCCTGCTGTGGGATTTCACTAGTGATGCTTTCAAACAATGCTATTCACCAAGATTTTCGATTTTTCCGAAAAATTTGTACACTTTTCAGAAATTTTCCACGATAAAAGCTAGTTCATCGGGGACACACGCTTCGACCCCTCTTCAAGTATGTTGGTGAAAAACCGAGAAAATTTTCACTGGCTGCACACAAAAGCTTTTCTCTACCCCACCGACCCGACACAGTGACACTCACACAGTCCACCACGCACACTACCACAGAGCTCTGTTCCGCGATTCCGTCAGCAGCGCGTCGTAATCGAATGCGAACTGCGAGTTCACCAAACTTTTCCACATTGTTCCTTCGCCGAAGAAAGTTATAATCCATCAGTTTGCTGGTGAAGAAATTCGCAATCGCAAGTTCCAACTGTGTTCTCTCTTTCCTTGTCCATATTGGTTCTGGCAGACTTTACTATGCTAATAATAGGTAGCGACGTTATTGGGAGCTGTTTTCTTGTGACAGCCACGATTACGCTTCGCCTTTCCGTAGGTGTGCGATCCGTTTTGTGGTTTCCGTCCCAACTCATCGTTACAAGAAACTGAGCGACTATCTAACTGGAAAGAGACAGCACGAAAGAAAACTGTATTAGAAGAACCCCCCTTTTTAGCTAGAAAGTTGCTGTTGCTCAACGGGACAACGGGCTGCTGCTGCTGCTGTGGTGTATCTATGCCACAGCCACCCTTCCTGGGGGAAGCACACGACCACAAGTGAGCATTAACTCTCACACACCAAGGTCGATGCTGAAACGAGTCCACCGGGCAGTGTAGCAGTGGCTCAACAGACGACAACGCCGACGACGGCCGACCGAAGAGGAGCAACATTAATGTCAAATAATTAACTATCGTTATCACACGCTGAATTTAATGAAATACTCTGGGCTAACCTAGGAAAACCAATACCACTATAAAGGCAGCAGGCAGTCAGTGGGAGGCAAAAGCCGTGAACCGAGCGCAGAAACATTAGTGGGGGTGGAAAATCAGCGACAGTGAATGGTGATGGTTGGACAGTGAGCTGTTAGTCGTATTTATTATAGAAAATAAATTTTGCTGTTTGTTCAAACTATTCCATATGAGTTTTTTCATATCTTTTTTGTTTGTTCAATGGAGTAGTGATTCAAAATAGGATATAATAATATAATTTTCTTTTTAGCTAGAGATATGAGAGTTATAGTAAGTTAAATTTCGCAATTGAAACGGTTTCTGCAAAAACAAGTCTTTTTAAATTCAATAGCCTAAGTAGATTCATTGAAAAATGGAAAAGACGAAAAGACGGATCTTAAAGAATCCCTGTGGTAGGCACCTCAACAATATTGGTGTTTTCGGAATTATTCTGGCGAGTGAGTGCCAAAGGTTGATGTTTGACTCCATTTTGAAAAACGAGATGATGACTTCCGGTTCAACAAAATTCGCGATAACCCAATCAATAAGGGTATTTTCGGAATTTTTTTGATGAGTGGGTGTCGATGTTTAGCGCCAACTGGAAATCCTAGATGGCGACTTCCAGTTTCGCCAAATTCACGCTAAACCAAGCAATATATGTATTTTCAGAACAATCTTGACGATTAGGTGCCAGACGTTGATGTTTGAAGCCATTTTAGTAGATTATTTTTCGTCAAGCATATGTAGACTACATAGAATGGTATTAAATTATTATTGGTATTATTGGTATTATTGTCCGGAAATATCATTTGAAAATTCGGGTATAAATGAAAAGTAGTCACGGTCGCGGTCTGTTTCGGAATATGAATTTCAGTACTGTTATTTCCTACGCGTCCGTCAAAATGCATGTAGGATAAAAATTGCATATTTTCACGTAATTGAAGAAATTCTTTGGATAAGTCTTGATTTCATTTTCGATTTTACGATTATATTCTTCGTGTTGATGTTGGGTTGGGAACAAATGCCCAAATAATTTTGTCGATTTTCTATGCTATGTTCTTTCTTGTAAATTGTATGTGCCTTTTATTTTCTATTTTTTAGGTTTTTCAGATGTTGATTGAACCACACAGGCTGTTGACCGCCATGAGTTCTTCTTCTTCTTTTTACTGGTTCTGTTTCAGAGATTAAATTCGTTACAATTAAATATAATTTAGTCACTGCTTCGTTGACATTTCTTTTTTTTTTATTTCGATTTAGGGGTTTCAACCTTGAGGTCATTCGCCTCTTCGGGCTAGAAAAATCTCTTATGAAAAATTTCTAAATCTATGTGTGGGGTCGAGACTCGAACCCAGGTGCGCTGCATACAAGGCAATCAATTTACCATCTACGCTACGCCCACCCACTTGACATTTTCTTCTATAGGGTAATTTCGGGAGAGATGCCGCGTCAGGAGAGAAGCCGCACTCTCTATATCTCGTATATGGGGTCACTTTTATACGGTAATATGATATTGTGGGTTTATCTTTCGAAGAATTATAACTCTAGAGATGTAAAATAATCCTTTTTAATTACTTACGAAAGTTTTATTAATGACTTTGTGCGTTCAATTGCATCACGGAGTGCCGAAAATTTTTAAGGACCGCATTAAAATTTCGTTGTTTTAAATTGTTCGATTTATTTTGGTAAACCATGTATCGGTTGAATAGCTGAGACCTTTTAGAAGGCATTCTAATCATGAGCACAATCATCCATCATTTTAGAGGAAAATGTCGTCGTGCGGCATCTCTCCCCTACAATTGGGATGGTATATTTTTTCACCTCGGAATGCCATTCAATGATCATTTGGGTCAGGTATAGGTTCTTAATAAGGTATATCCACAAACTAGCGGACCTAACACAGTGACATATAGGATTATGAGTCTATTTATCTATATATTTATACGGGCGATATGTTTATGTTTTATTCTTTAAAATTTCAGGCACTAATTTTCGTGAACGCATTGATTTGTAGTGATGTCAATATTGAGATAAAAGCGAAAATTTTAACGGATTGATGCTTTTTCAAAATGAATCTTTCAAGAACAAACCTAAGTTGTATAAATTCATTGGGGGAAAAAGCCAAACAGTGCTTTTAAGGAACTGCTACCAACACATAGATATGTATATCGCTCGTACAAGCATATAGATAAATAGTGCCCTGAATTAAGTTACTCCAACTTAACCGTTACACAAGGTTGAGAAAGAAAAATATTTTTAAAATGTTGATTAAAAAAATGTTTCTGGAAATGGTGAAGGTGCTAGCCGATTTATAGGTGTAATCAAACTTCATGAAACTCAGCTGAAGACACTTAATCACAAAAACATCAATGAGAGCCAAAAAATCCTTTTGTTCACCATTTTTCAGTTTGTGACCACGGTGCGGCGTCTCACCCGCACATTCGGCATCTCTCCCGTAATGATCTTTTTTTGTAAAATGTTCATGGAAATTTGATGAATTTTTTTTTCCATTACAAAAACCATTTCACAGTATTTTAGAAACTTGTCGCAATTGATAACAATGATTTCATCACAATTATTGAATGGTTTACTTTGATGCAGGATCGATTTTTAAAAATGCGCGGCATCTCTCCCCAAATTACCCTAGGGGAAACCGAGGAGATTTGAAACAGAGGAGAGTTGAAACAGTGCCCAGCGAAACAGTACCGTTAGGAATAAAACAATAATGCATTTGTTTTATTTATATCGTGCCCACAAATCTTCCAATACACGCGAACTACGTTACATAAGTGGTTGAGTATTTACGGTAAACACACTACAAAAAATGAGCAAAAGTAAGTTTACGTTATTTCCTTCAAATTGGTATAAATAGGATATTAAGTGATGTTCGATCATGAAAATAGAAATATTATGTAGTCTAAGCGTTAACATTTATGAATTGTATGCGTTTCTTTCTATCTTTGCGATGTTTAAATTATAAATTGTGGATCAAGCTATACTTCTCGACCTAAGAGAGTTGAAACACCTTGTTTCAACTTTCCTCGATGATGAACTTCTAGTCTTATGGTAATGTTATAATCACATTTACTTTCCCGAACAAATAATAATAATCAAGATTATTCTTTCCTGAATTGACAACAGAGATCAACGTTTTCAATTTATTATATCTAGGTCATTTAAAACCACGGAATATGCATTTGTTCTAATTGTTTACTCCTATCAGCTTGTGAAGCTTGGAGCGAAGTGACCATAATCCAAAATGAACTAAATACTACCGACACGGATACTAAATTACCTGTTGTCATAAACCCGTATCACTTTTAGTCATAAATAGTATCACTGCTCATATCAACCATTTTAATAAATGTAGAATGTTCTAGGGGAAGTGGTTGGAAAATAATACATATCTAAATATATAAAAAATGGGTGATAAATTTCTTGATTTTACAGTTATAGTTAATTAGTGGTTAGGTAAAGTAACTTACTTTACCTAACCACTAATTTACAAAAATCAATATATTTATGCTTTGTTATTGATTTGTACCAGTTATTCTGATGTTATTTGATAAAGCATAAACAGAAGTAAGAAATTTAAAAGTAAGTAATCATCGGATGACAGTTTTTGTCGATTCATCTAACAAAAACAAAAAAATGTTTCAACCCTCCTCGGTATCTGCTACTCAATACAGCTTGCCAATTTATTTTACATGGTCTACATTTGACTTCTTCGAAGTCGGTTTTATGATATTCCGGCACTTCCTCATACTCCAAGTCGTTCGGGGTGATGAATAAAAATTGAATATGCGATTGCTGTGTGAAATACTTCATTTTTCCATAATGGAGTTAAATAAGCATTAACACAGAAGTCTTCAGTGCAGTTCGTGAATAAGAGGTCTAAATATGAATTTTGTTTATTTTTTACACGGTTGATTTGGTGCAGGCCAAATTCTGATATTTTGTCAAATAAGTATTGAGGTGTTTCATTTTCGACTACGACTGGGAGTAAGATAGATTCGTTTTCAATGTCTACGATGAAGTTGGTGTTACGTTGATTAAAGTCGCCATACATTTGCAGTTTCATCTAAACATTCCAACTCGGAAATATTTCAGTTATTTCAGTTCGAATTTCCATATGTTGAAGCCTCTCCCCCTCTCTCCTCACTACGCCTTATTGTGAAACTACCTACGCCCATGAAATTGAGCTAAGGCTTTTGAATAATTCATCCAAACATACCAATGTGGTAAATCTAAAATATGAAGTGTTATTTTGGTATGCTTTAAGAAATATCATTGGTACAATCGCAGTGTTGGCAAAAAAATGATTTTTGGCATTTAATTCGATCTATCGAACTTTGACCAGCTGTAACTTGTTTTAGAGACATTCTAACACCATGCATCCTTCGGCAAGGTTGTTCAGCATATCCTGGACTATACTTCTGTCTAATTGTTGTAGGGAGAATTGTAGTCGATAAAATTGAAAATGCAAAAAAAGTAGGTTTTTCCATACTAATTCCCATACAAATTGCAAACGCAATGCGCTACGCCGCGTCAAAACCAATCGATCCCAAATTATGCACGGTTGTTTCGGACCCCAAATGGAACCAAAAAAGTGCTGTGATCGGTTGATGATATTCTGATTACGTTTTTCCATATAACAATGCCGCACCCTAATGTGTACTTCTCCTGATATTACTGCTTTTGCCAATATATGTTCAAATTATATGTGTTTCGTGGTTTCTATTTCTTCTGAAGGAAAGTCTGCATTTATGGCCCTCCTCCAGACTTTTTCTGACAAAGAGACAAATTATGGTCATGCCGGAATGCATTAAATTGATTTCCAAAAATTTCTTCGCTTCTTACGCTTTCATCCCAGCTAGTTTCTGTTCCAAGAATTATATTAAAAGAAGATGAAATTATGTTATGATGGATTTCTTTAATTTTCCCTGGGCTTTTCATTCGATTAAAATGTTGGCAATAGACTAAAATTTCAATCGAATTCTGTTGGGAATATTTAAATTACTTACATTTATATTTTCTTCATCTATAAAGGGCATCGCTACTTCCGAAAATTCGACGTTCCAAATTGATACGTAGTTTCGCGGAGTTGTTGAAGGCGCCGGGTTCTTTCGCTTGACAAAAATTTTCCATAAGACTCAAGGTATGCTGCTGCATCGTCTGGGTTCAGTCCATATTCCTGATAGACTTCGATAAAAATGCGCAGGAGATGGTCGGTAGTCCATCGGATGCGAGCGTCATTTTGATGCTGGTTGGCGTCATTCCTTCCACGCAAATAGATGGTTGTTGGTCCTTCATATATGCCAGGTATAGGTGTGCAATATTCATTATTTTTGGTTCGCGAAGTCCGGCCTTTAAGCGCAGAATGGCATTTTTTTGCAACATCCCATGAAAAAGGACCCTGCGATGCTATTGGTGGCACTCTCAAGCGAATGGCAAAAAGAGCCAGTCTTGCTCGCGACTATGGAAATGCCATAACAACTCCCCGAGAGTTATATAACTGGGCAGTTGAACAAACTGATAAAAATATCACAAAATTAAATTTCTGCTAAATATCCACTGAAGAGTACAACCAAATGTCAGAAGAACTCGAAGAACTGTATAATAAAGCCAAAAAAAATCTGCTACTCAGAAATTCCACAGTTTTGTGCCTATTCCTGGTGGCAAAGTAGAGGCGAAAAGGTATTCTAATTAAGAAGATGAACCAAAAATATTTTCCTTGTATAGAAATAATACAAAATAGCATGCATGAAGAAAGTTTTCAAACAAATGTTATATATACAAATAAATAAACAAACATGTAAAATGCAATACATAATGTTTTGGTGGTAATTTCTTTCCCTGATCCTTCCTCAGAGCTAAACAAGAAAATAAAGAAGTAATAAAGGTACATTTGTTTACATTTGTACATAAACTCTTTTCAATGGGATTCTTGATTAATAAAACTACACTTAGTTGCTAAATTAGACAAACTGAGTTTTATTGGATTCTGAGATGATTATGACTTTCATTGGTTTAGTTTTCGATAAAAGTACAGTTTGGACAATGAAAAGTTTTTTTCAAATAACTTTTTTACCTTTGATTTCATCCGAATCAAAGATGGGTTTTTTGTAAATCGATTTTAAATTTTTAAAATCGATTTTTTTTTTCAGTTTAGAAGTCGAAGAAGAATTTTTTCAATATTTTTGTTCTGAAATTTGAATAATTTTGTGAAAATCACTAGGATATATCATTTTTAGATAGCCATTTGAAAAAAATGGTAACAAAGTTTGACCCTTTTGAAAAGACAGTCTAGATCCTTTTTGGAAAAACAAAGTATACAAAGTACCCTTTCTGTAACAAAGTCTTCATGTACAGAAAGTTTCATTAAAAAGCTTGGTGTTCAGTCTCGCGCGTGTCAGGTATTTATAGGATATATCTATCTTAGAGTTAAAACTTGACGAGAGTTAAAATGCCTATCCGATAATAACGGGAGTACCATAACCCACTCGACAGTGTTACATTCTACTAGAGCGACGGCACAACAAATAACCTGGTAGTCCGCTTTGTAGTATTAAGCAAAATGCGCTAATACGTAATCAAGTAGCAGACGAACAGCGAAAGGGTGTGTGTGGATCAAAGGCCATTTCTATAACGACAGTATCATCAACGTGCATTACCCTCACGAAGCGAGACCCAAGAACGAGAACCCTCTGGAAGTCGCGCTATTTAAGTGAAAGTTTAGCTACAAGTTTCCCAATATAAAAACATCTTCTAATATAATCATTTTAGTGATAGTTTCCCTAGAAATAATCATGCAAAATCAACTACTCAAAAATATAGTAATAGACTTTGTGTCTTCAGCAAAGTTGTTGGGAATTTCATTTAAAACATCTTTATTGAAGATATGAAAGCTCTATATATGCAGCATATCGAGATATAAAACGATATTTACGAAATTATTCTTAGCTCCAGTTATGGTTTGTAGTTGGGACTGTGGCCACATTTGAAATTATGGCGCCACTGACATATGAATCAGGAATCAGTAGCGTCTGGCTCAAATGGCACGTTCCCCATGTTGATCGGAGATTTGTGCCTTGCCAAGAATCGTCTTTTCATCATTTTCCTGATGGGAATGATTGGGGAAGTGGTAAGGTTAGGGGTAAGGAAAACAACGACACATAACAATTAAAACAGAGCATTCTGCACCCCCGGAGTGATGCTGAACGATCTGCAGGTGCTACAACAGCAGGAATAAAACTTCCAACCCCCGGAGGGATTTAGAACCTCTACTCAAACAGTGAGTGGATATATCAACACCCTCGAGGGGATATTGAGATAACAGAACGACAACACCCCCGAAGAGATATTGTCATTCAAATACGGCTAAAAAACTATAGCTCTTTACCACACTGGATTAGGAACAAAAGCATATCCTTAAATTTCAGCTCTCTGTACATAGGTTCATCTATGTATGGAGAACCAAAAATCCGGATGCGCAATTGCATTAATACAGGGCAATTGCATATCAAATGATATGATGTTCCGTAATCGGATTCACAAAAGATCACATGAATAATACTCAGCGCGCTGAATAGTAGCCATGTGATAATTGAGTTTGCAATGTCCAGTCAGTGCCCTGACCAGAATACTGCAGTTGTGCTTGGAAAAATGCAACAAATTTCTTGACATTTTCGGACTCACATCCGGCAGAAAAGCCTTTGTTTGAACGCAAGTTTGCAAGCTACGCCAATGGTTGGCATGTTCGAATGCAGCCCAAGAGCGAATCTTGTACTTTATTCAACTTATTGACAGTGGTAGAACTGGTTCTGGACCAACGAAATCAGTCGCAGCGCCAGCTCTAGCCAATTCGTCCGCCCATTCATTTCCAGTAATACCGGAATGACCGGGTACCCATAGAAGGTAGATAGCATTTAAAATGCTAAGTTCTTCGATTTGAGTTCGACATGCGATTACTAATTTCGATCTCGAATCTGCCGAACTAAGTGCTTTCAGGGCAGCCTGACTGTCACAGCAAAAATAGTTTCTTTTACCGCAAATTCCCTGTTGAAGTGCGGATTGTACGCCACACAGAATCGCAAAGATTTCTGCTTGGAATACGGTACAGTATCTACCAAGCGAATGAGATTGGTTTAATCTCATCTCATGACAATAGACACCAGCACCGGCTCGGCCCTCCAACAAAGAACCGTCCGTATAACAAACTACATATTCTTCAAGTTGTCGCTCCATCCAGCCAGACAGCCATTCCTCACGAAGAGGAATTCTCACATTGAAAGTTTTAGTAGGAAAACTACATGTGAGTGTAAGGTCACTGGGAGCAAGTGTATATTCATCCCAAGTAACCTTTTGGGGCCACAGTCTTGTGTGGCTAGTTACACGATCTATTGGGTTACTGTTCCAGAGCCCAGTAACCTTAAGACGGAATGCACAAGAAAGTGCTTCTTGTTTCAGAAACACATGTAGTGGTTTTATGTTCAAGAGTGCCTCGAGAGCAGCAGTAGGTGTTGTCGAGAACGCACCAGTCATCGCCATCAAGACCATCCTCTGAAGATGGTTTAACTTTGATTGGATTGTCATGACTCCTCCCTTCTGCCACCAAACAAGGCACCCGTATGGCAGTATTAGTCTAACAATTGTTGTGTAGATCCACTGAATGTACTTGGGTTTGAGTCCCCAGGATTTACCGAAAGCCCGTCTACATTGGCCAAAGGCCATGCAAGCTTTCTTGATCCTGAAATCGATGTGAGCTGTCCAATTAAGTTTTGAGTCGAGAATTACCCCAACGTACTTAACTGGATCTTCGACAATAATTTCAGAGTCAAAAAACTGCAATGGACGAGCTCCGGTTGTAATCCTTCGTTGCGTGAAAAGCACCATTGAGGTTTTATTTGGATTAACTGATAGTCCAATATGAAGACACCACCGCTCAACAACACATAAGGCTTGTTGCATCAAATCAAAAAGTGTGTTAATGCAAATACCGGTGATCATTAATGATAATCATCGGCGAAACCATACGTCGGAAACCCGAGCTCATTTAGCTCAACAAGCTATCGGCGACAAGGTTCCATAGAAATGGTGAAAGCACACCACTTTGAGGACATCCGCAGACACTCAGTTTCCTCATCTCTACTTGTCTTAACGATGAGCACAGATGTCGGTTGCTAAGCATTGCGTGTATCCAGTTCGTGATATATGAAGGTACTCCATGATCTCGTGCTGCTTCCAAAATGGATTCGAAAGACACGTTGTCAAAAGCACCTTCAATATCGAGAAAAACTCCTAAACTTGATTACTTTTGTGAAAAAGCTTTTTCAATGTTGTAGACAACATTGTGTAACAGGGTGGTAGTAGACTTCCCCCGCTGATATCCATGTTGCATTGCATGCAGCGGGTGCTCGCCCAAGCTACCATCCCGAATGTAGTGGTCGATTAAACGTTCCACTGATTTGAGAAGGAAAGAGGTCAGACTGATCGGTCTAAAGCTCTTTGCCTCCTCATAAGTGACGCGGCCACCTTTGGGAATGAATTTGACAGTTATTTCCATAACTGACATACTTCAACCCGCCGGATGCCACGCGGCCTCTAATTGCTCTCAAACCTGAGGGGTAACCCAGCAGTAAATGAGTGTTTGGGACCGTGAATAAAAGGTGGAGGTAGTGTTCTGGGAAAATTATCGGATCGATGTTTTTTGAGGGGATTCCTTCATAGTGTTATGTCTGTTAGTCTGTGATAGTATAAAAGATAATCAAATGCTCATAAAAACTGATCCTGACCTACTAAAGGCCAACGAAAAACGTTATTTGTCATCAGTTTCTATGTGGATGTTTTCATACAGGTATGTTGTTTGATATTGACATGATTCGTTAATTATAAGATTTTCACTAAGAGATTAATTACAAGATCCCATTCCCACAATTTATCAAAAGTCCCCATGGAGTTTAAAACATTAAGTTCTCAATGTAATGATCAGATAATAAACTTCTAAAATTATTATTTAAATATTAAATATGAATTTTTTTAGGTAAACTGATCACCACCAATATTTTTTTTCAATTCAATTATTTTTTTATTAATTCATGAGTTATTTCAAGCAGGATTTAAGGTATGGAAAACGAAATCAAAGTAAAACCAATATAACACTTTTCCTCAATGTAATTAGTTGAAAGCTCATTTACGAGTAGCTTTCACTTACCTATAAACTTCATACTCCAGACTCAATCAGTTTGGAATTCCCTTGTCTATGTAATCCACTGCAGATAAAAAAGGCGCATTCATATGAACCTTACGAAAGCCGCAAAATTATACGAAAATCAATACAAATACAAAGTCAAATATGCGAACTTTTTTATCAACTCCGACTGTGCGTCCGCTCTAGTAAAAGATGATAGTGTTTCGTACGAGGCATGACGTCAATTGGATATATTGACTCGAATTTCTCCGTTGCGTTTACCGGTGGTTATCGAAAACTGAAATGCGATTTTCGATTGAAGTGGCGCTGCAATCAATGTGCGTAGGTAACATATGCAGAATGGGTAATTTGAACTACTTAAAGAAAATTGAATAATGAGAGAAACACTATAGAATAAAACGTAATTTGGACCTTTAAAGCTTCTTATTGGAGTAATTCATTATACAGCAACACTAGTTCTAGCAGCAGTAGTAGAAGTAGAATAATAACACCTCAACTCAGCTAACACTAGACGTTTTATGAATGAGTTCTCGACAAACATATGATTACGGCCTAAAAGCCAACTGTCAAAATCCACTTTGAATGGAAATTCCAGACAAAACGTTACTAGTCGAACACAGTTCACAACAGTTTATGAAAGAGAAAACTTTTCTCTTTCGTTTACTACCAACATCTGTGATTGGCGTGTAACGGTTTGTCCGGAATTTCCATTCAAAGTGGATTGTGACAGTTGGCTTTTAGGCCGTAATCATATGTTTGTCGAGAGTTTTTGGAACGGCATTATGTTGTATCTTTTGTACAGCACTGTGTTTGGCATATATGATAGATCATGAATATAAGTTGACACGTTTAAATACTGCAAAGAAACACGACCGTTTGAAATTATAAATGTAACTTGTTATTTTAAAGCGAGCAATTTCACAAATAAACTATAGGGAGCGTGTAGAAATATTTCGCTAATTACTCCACCTACTACCGATGAAATGTATACTTTTAATTTGAATCGAGATTATGGTTCCGGAGCTACGAATTGAAGAGGGCGATCTCTCGTGAAATTCCCCGAACCATTTTGCCTTTCTCGAAAATAAATAAGTATACACAGAAAAAAATATTTTGAAATTTTAAGTTTATTTTCATGCACATATTTGGAGCATGAAAATAAATGTAAAATTAAGTTTCACCAGAAATACACACGACTTGTCGTGCTTTCTTCAACGAATTTTATTATAATTTTACACGTGAATTGAAAATTTGAAAAGTCAATTTAATTACCTATGCTGTCGGAGTCGGCTCCGACAGCATAGGTCATTAAATTGACTTTACGCTTGTCCGGACATGCCGCAGACTCAGGTGATTCGCATTTAATGCCAAAAGATCCTGACTACTGCGCTGCAGTAGACAAAAAGCTAAGTAACCGGGAAACTCTAAGCTTGTTCATTGACCCTACTCCACGCTTTTCTAAACTTTCTTACTTCAAATCCTTGCTCTCCCTTGAGTACTATGGCTCTTAATATTTGAAAAATACTTCACCTTCCAGTCCCTTGCTAATTATATGTCGTTACAATATAAAAAAAAGGAAAAAGATTGACTCACTATAAAAAAGGAAAAAAATAAGAAAAAAAAAGAAAAAAAAGTTAAAATTTCATTATTTTTTGGTGTGTATATTATACTGATTTATCACTTCGAATATCGAAACAGAAAACTCCATAGAAGAAATATATGAACAATAAATATTTGCTTTTCTTTTTACCTTTTTTATATAGAACGGTTATGCATTCACTCCAAACGTAGACTTTCCAGCCGAGGCCTGGAAGTCCAAGTCTCACTTACCATTCGACTTAGTTCGTCAAGATTGGAAAATGTCTATGTATGAATGTTTCAAATAATGTCATATGATTTCCGCAGAGATAACGAGTATCAAAAACTTAGTTCAAATGAACGTTATAACGCTGTCATAAGCTGTAGTTGATTTTTCGTCGACAGAGTTCCGGTTCCGGAGTTTATCATTGGGCTCAAGAGTGCGGTCACACTGTAAATTCCCCCATAAAATGTGTGCAACATTACTTGAATTTGCAGTTCTACAGAGTATGGAATTCGAAGTGTAACCAACTTCCGACCGTTCGCAGTAGCATCAGCTGTCTATAAATTGGCTGAAAGGCAGTTTACAAGGATCCAAAGCTGAAGGAACAGGGCAAGAACGTAGTACAAACCAGACGCACTCAGAAAAGCGAGATGCTGTTAGAGCTGAAAAAAGATCGGGAACTCATGGCAAAAGCGGTGGGAGGAGAAGCGAACGTGAGTGGTTTAGTGCAGGAAGCAGTGGTTGAGTATAGGAATCTGGACGAGATCTCAAAGGAAACCAGTGAGGAGCGCGCTAATAGAGCAATGTAACCAGGAGAAAGAGCACATGTCAATCACATTAAGGAAGACGTACAGTGCCAGTGGCACACAGACAGCAGCGATACACTTGTTGCCAACCACAGCCAATAAGCTTATGTCGAACGGTAAGATGAAAGTCGGATGGTTGGTGTGCTCGTTACGATTGATCCCTTGCGCCACTAAACAAACGGAGAGGGGTTTTTGGTGCTTGTGTTGCGGCTATCAGACAAGAAACTGTAGAGGCCCGGACAGATCTGTTCTGTGCAGGAAATGGAGGGAGAAGGTGCACATTGCTAGAGACTGCATAACGCAACCGACGTGCTTCCTCTGCACAAATGAGGGTAGAAAGGACCGCATGACGGGAGGCTTGTTACGCCCAGAGTACAAAAAGGCGAAGGCAGGCTATAGGTAATTGTGATAACCCAGTTTAATCTCAATCATTACGACATTGCACTGCAACTGTTGTGGCAGTCAATAACAGAAATAAAGTGCGACATTGCAATTATTGCAGAGCCGTATCATGTTCCTCCCGATAACGATAACTGGGTGGTGGATAGTGCAAGGATGGCGGCAATCCAAGTGATGGGCGGTTTCCTTGTCCGAAAGATGGTGGATAGCACACACGCTTCGCGATCGCCAGGATTAACGGCGTATTCGTATGTAGCTGTTATGCTCCGCCACGGTGGACACCAGAGCAGTACAATCGGATGCTGGACGCACTAACCGACTCATTAGTCAGACGAACGCTGGTTGTTATAGGAGGAGATTTTAACGTTTGAGCCGTGGAGTGGGGTTGCAGGCTGACCAACGCAAGAGGTTACAGCCTGTTGGAAGCCCGGGCGAAGCTGAATATAAGACTGTGCAACGCAGGTTCCGCTAGCATAAATAACCCGCAAAGACGGCCGGGAATCCATCATCGACGTAACATTCTGCAGCGAGTCGCTGATGGATAACTTGAATTGGCGATTTAGTGAGTAGTACACACATAGCAACCCCCAGGCGATCCACTAAACCATTGGTCGACGGGATTGTATTATAACGCGGGGAGTGAGGACTGGAGAGCGGAAGCGGAAAATAAAGGACTACGACAGGGATTTTTTGGTGGTAGCACTTCGTGCTGACAGCCTCTCTTCAAAATTCGAATGCCGAACTCCGGAAACATTAGCGAGGGTGTGTGATGTAATAATGCCGAGGAAAATGGAACCGAGAAACTGTCGGAGTCCGGAACGAAAGGGTCAGTATTCTCTATGCTGCTTGCCTATAATCCAGAAGACGCGTTCAGAAAGCAAGATCTGAGTCAGAGAAGAGTGTAAAGTAGAGTCGCTTTTAAACACGAGATAATGCTTAGCAAGTCCACTTGCTACAAGGAGCTGTGCAGAGAAGTAAACGCTAACCCCTCGACCAGCGCTTGCCGCGTCGTAATAGCCAAGATCGAGGGTGCAACGACGCCTGCTCAAATATGCACTGATAAGATGAAAGTTTTCGTGGAGAGCCTTTTCCCGAAGCACGATCCAACAGCATGGTCTCCTACACCGTACGTTCATGCAAATGGTGGACTGACAACTTGGCACTGAAGACCGCGATCCTAACGTCTCTGGACATGTTCAGATTAG
This sequence comes from Topomyia yanbarensis, assembly GCF_030247195.1. Lineage (NCBI taxonomy): Eukaryota > Metazoa > Arthropoda > Insecta > Diptera > Culicidae > Topomyia > Topomyia yanbarensis. Next base: position 322,817,030 of record NC_080671.1, on the reverse strand, counting down.
TTCTACAGAAATGCCTAGACTAAGCCTGCTTCCCGGATAGATGAAAGATACAGATGCTGGTGCCAAAACTCGGCCTATATGCCTGCTGCATACTCTTGGTAAACTTCTAGAAAGGGTCATCCTCAAGATGCTGACGAAATACGCTGAAAGTGAGAACACACTATCCCACAGGCAGCTCGGATTCTGAAATGGGATCTCGACGTGGACGCCATTCGCACAGTCCTCGCGAGCAAGGTGAAAGCATCCAAGAAAAGGAGAAGGGACAATCGCTACTGCGCCGTGCTTACGATCGACGCCATCGTCAGTGCCAGCTGGATAGCTATCGCCATAGCGCTGCACAGAATGAGGGTCCTGGACTATTTGTGCAATTTTGTGAAAAGCTACTTTCAGATCCGGGTACTGGTCTATGAGACGAACATGGGGCAGAGGTCGATTAGGGTCACAGCGGGAATACCTCGGGGTTCCATTCTCGGTTCAAGGCACAGTGGCTGGAGGCCGGACAAAACCACAAACAGCTATGTTTGAAATATTAATATTTTATATTATTCTTAAATTTCTCATGTATTGAATGATACATATACAAAATTTTCTAATCATTGGATAAGAGCTCGTTTTTAACAGTGAAAAAATAACAGGTAAGTATTTTAGAAAGCTTGAGGCTCCTATTTTATGGATTGACTTTTGTTTGGGTGAAAACACAGATATTTTCAAGAAGCACACCACTTTTGTGTGAAGTGCGCATACGGGGCTATTCGGACCCCCTATTCCATCAACCACCGTTCAGCGGCTTGCGGCTACGCAGACGATTGCACACGCCACAGCAAAGAAAGTACATGATGCGCCAATCGACAGCTGTGACTAACCAGATTAAGTTTTAGTAAAGAAAATTATTTATTTTTGCTTCTTAAGGAGTTTCTCTAATATATATTTCATAGGTAAACATAGGTTCATTGCAAAAAAAATGAAAAAATGACGGTCTGAATTACCCCGTAGGAAGGTCCGAATTACACCTCCATTGTAAAAGGATAGAAAAACGTAGAGTTTTGTAAATCGTCGCGTCGCTGCCATGGAATGGTGCAAATAAGCTTTTATGGCAGCAACATGTATCCATTTAATAGGACGATTTGCTTAGGTAGGTCCCCCTATATTCGGTAAATTTGTTTGGAACTATGACTTTTTCGTTTAATTATGTTGAGGTGGTCTGATCAAAAATACTTTTTTCACTAATGTATTCTGTACAATCAGGGAAAACAGGTCGGAGTTTGTTACTGATATGGAAACGCATGGTGTTCAGTGCAAGATAATTGGAAAATCTACAGCAAACCATCACGTTATACAATGGATTGAAAGTAGTGTTTGGAGAACAACAACGGAAAACGTACCATAAAAATTAAAAATTAATATTTTATGTCATTGGACATCAGAAATGGATGTCTGACACCAAGTTGCATCTGGCTCACGACAAGACGGAGTGCTGGTCAGCAACCGTAAAAAATCCAGCGCGTCGTGTTCAGTATCGGTGGACACTCAATTCCATCGATGCATGCATTTAAGCACTTGAGTGTGATGGTCGACGATTGGTTAAATTAGAACAGAAATATCGACCATCTTTGTGAGCTGCAAGGATAACTAACGCAGTGACAAGGAACATTCCGAACATTGCAGGAGCAAGATACAGCACGAGAAGTCAATACCAGGGCGTACTGGCCTTGGTTGCTGCGCTGTACTCAAAGCGGAACCGGACGAAGCTGACAAGCACTTTTCGCCAAATGGTTGTTTGCGTCGCGAGTGCGTACAGAGCGATATTGGCAGAGCCGATATGCGAAATTACCGGGATGATCCCTATCTGCAATCCGAATGCTACCAGCGTAGAAATGTAAGGAGATTGGTCAGGGCGGACATGTTGGCACAGCGGCATCGAGAGTGGGACAACATGGAGAAAGGAAGGCGGACCCATCGACTCATCCCAAATGTGCCGGCTTGGGTTCATAGGATGCATGAAGAGGTGAACTTCCATTTGACGCAGTTTTCGTCCGTGCACGAATGCTTCCGGAAGTACCTGAATCGGCTTGGACATGCTTCGTCACCGCTTTGCCCGAAGTGTGTGAACGTGCAAGAGATACCGGGATATGTGGGCTTCGAATGACCTAGGTTTGAAGAAGTTCGATGGGGTATACTGCTCATAACCGCAAATCAGTCGCATGTTCTATGGGATTCCCCATACCTATACCTGGTATGACAGTTGACAATATCGTATACTCTCCGAGCTGCAGAGAAAGTGACGAAGTGACATATTAGTGCCACCGGCTAGAAAGCCGCCGTAAAACCACAAATCGACTCACGGGAGAAATTCTGTCGCCGGGGAACTCTCCGCCGGTGTAGAATACACTCAAAAAAATTAAACGTTATGCCTATTGGTGTTACACATTGATTTTTGCAATTAGCGGAGGCATATAGACACTATTTGCAGGCACATAGTCCTAATGTGTGCATTTACAAGAAATATTAATCTTACATTCACATTTCATAAGTATAAGGCACATAAAACCCGATTCTATAACAACACTCACATATAACTTATGTGTGCGCATACATAGTTTATACAGTTGACACATAGAATCAGAGTTAAAAATAATCGAAGCTCTTTTTTGACGGCTGAAAATGAACCTGATGCTACTCGCGGTGAATAGAAAAAATATTCATTCAAATATCCATGTTATTCATTCAGTTGAATATCGTACAATATATTCATTTCACTAATTATCTAGGAAAATGTTTTCAAATGCCGGTAAAGCATATAAAACAACAATTGTCATCGCTTACATTGTGTCAAGGCCTACTTTGATGCGTTTGATTCGTTGCTGCACGTTCGCTTCGTGTAATAATCGGAGACGAATGAAAATCTGCATAGATGAATGGGTGGTTTGTTCGTTTGACGTTTTCAGCTGCGTCACTGAATATTGAAAATGAATGCGGCTGAATATGATCAATTTTCATTCAATGAATTTGAATATTTTTAACTCTGCATAGAATGTGTGTGAGCTGTATAACATTAGCATTTCTTCTTCATATAAATTTTAAGTGGTTTGAAGCAAATAGAATCGACGTTTGGATTTTAACAGTGTAGGTCCGTCGCCGCTGTAGATTAGGTCAGACTTCAACAGAATCGCTGGAACGACTGCGTCACCCGTGCGTCGTAGCTCGTGAGTAGGCTATATACACAGCCTGAGATTAGAGCGAGTAGATCGCGTTATAAAGCTAGCAGTGGGCCGTTGGGGTGCCAGTGAAACGGAAGCTACGCTCCACCCGGAATCGTTGGACAGGCCTCAGCATCTACTGGTTGGTCCGTTGAGTAGGCGTGTCCACCACCGGGGACTAGATCGAGTGGATTGGGACGAAGCGGGGAACTAAATGGTTCACGAAAACGAACATCGGTATCGGGTACAAATCTACCGTCGGGGAATTCCCGGTAGGGTAGATTCGTCACTGAAGACAATCCTACTATTTCGTGACAAAATGGGAACTAATTGCCTCACGACATCGGTAACGAAGGAAATTCAGAGAGCCAGGGATCTTTCAGTCGGAGAAAGGTGAGCTCACTGCCGGGGACTTTCCGAGTAGACCGAGATAAGGCTGGGAGCTGAATGACTCACGGAAACAGGAGCTAAATGGTTCATGGAATCAGTGGCTAAACAGCTTACTGAGATGAAAGCTAAATGGCGAAGTAATAGATAGAGACGGAAAGCAAGAGAAGAATCGAGAGTTAAATTAAAGCTCAAAGGTCGAGCCATTTCACGAATCAAGTGAGGCTCCGAGATATAGCAGAAGAAAGAGGTGCTACGAAAGCACAACGAATCCCCCGATGAAACAATACCTTGACGTAGTCCCGTGGGGAAGAAGGGTAAAAAAGAGCAGGGTGCTTTTAGTGGTTAGGTACGAAAATGAGTCCTGAGTTCCTGTAGTTTATTGGTCCACACACGGCCAATAAACTACAGGACAGGCTTTTAAAACTTTTAAACCTTACTATAAAAACATACATACCTACGTTTCGGCACAAATCTGTTTCAGAGAGCGTGTAATGTCGTGTAATCTAGTCTTTCCAATTGTATGGAAAATTATGCTACCATCGCATTGAATCCGTTTCTGTCCCTTCCTAATCCCCTTTTTGTCCCGTAGGTCAAAAGCGAATCAATCAACTATTGATGAATACTGTACACAGTATTCACTAGCAGTGTTAGTCCTTACTAGCGAATACTTTTTTCTACTACTGTGCTGTTTCGCCTTCATCTTATAACAGAATTCGATCATCCCTGCTCTAGTCAATATTTGCAGTTATTTATCCACGAGTCCCCATAAAATTTTCTCGATTCTGGTGCTTGGTCGAGTTAAATAATTATAAATACAAGTCTTAATGATCATAAATACAAGTCTTGAATAATTATCTATCTCTTAGGTGCCAGTCTTGCATTTCTTTTGTGAATTAGTCTCATACTCAAGGTCAAATGAGTCGACAACTAGCAGCATCCACATGTCTCCAACCCAAACGAACTGATCTTATCACTTGTAAGTAGAAGTACACGTCTATCGAATTATTATGAGCTCATTTTTAGAAAGATGCTTCAAAATATGAATTAGAGACAATTTTTCGAATGGGAATCTAAATTTGAATAGGTTGATTGCATATAAAATATAAGCTTGTTTACCGAAAACTTACATACATTTCAACATTTGCTGAAAATGTATTTTTTAGATTGTGTAGAGTTTAGACAACAATTCAATATGGTTAACAACAAGAATAACATTTCAGAAACTAGTTGAAAGCTGATGTAATTTTGTCTCTAGCAGGTCAGGATTGGTTTTATGAGCATTGGATTTTTGTTGTATTATCAACTATATGAATAGCCTCTTAGCAGGATGCAATGAATGGCGTACTAAAATTTTGTGTGCTACGTACTAGTACTGCAAGTTATGAGGAAGAAAAGTAAAATTAATTCTCGATAAATTTTTAACGGTCACGATCACATTCATTCGAAACTGCCAAATTTCGATGTTAAGTGATATTGAAGAATTTCAAAACGTAAAACTGTTCATCTGCTGATAGAATAATTTTGACGGTTAATCCTCCTAGACGTAATTATAGACAAGAATTAGTCTTCAACCAAATTTGGGTCGAGACTTAATGTCTCCAGCAAAGTTTTCGAAAGTGTTATTTCAGACAACTTTGTCAAAGACATAAATATCCCACATATTCAGAGTATCGAAATATAATAGTAGAAAACCTTTACAACAAGCTATTCTGAAATTACTGTATTTGATAACGGTAATTAAATAATAAATTCACATTGCGTTCAAGGTGCCTTTGAAGCTTACAAAAAAATAAGGGAACTGGATTTAAAACAAATCATTCCCAGATATTAAAAGGACTCAAAAACACAAATAGTGATTCCATTTTCAGGAGCTAGCATCAATTCGGCGCTAGCTTAGTCCGCCCACCAAGTTAGTGTCGGATTCTGATGAGATGAAGTCGAAACGCAAGTTTCAGTTCCATCCATCCATAATTTAGTTATAGGTTTTGTGTTCTCAACTCGCAATGATTGTTTCAAACAATTTTATCCGTAGCGCAGAAAAAAATAGTTTTCACCTAAATTTTTCTTCACTAAGAAGAAATATAGCAGGCCCAGTCCATTTAAATCCCTATATGTTGAATTCATGTAGCCTTCATATTTTCAACAAAATTGTTTGAAATGACATTATCAAAAACTTTGCTGAAGGCACCATGTCTCTTAATATTTTTGAAAAATTAATTCACCATAATTACCTCTATGAGAGTTAATCACTAAAATTTCTATATCAAAGCAGGCGCTGTTTTATGTTGATAACTTCCCGAAGTTGTCAAACCTTCAAAGTCAAGGATTATTATATTAGGTGATCTTGAACGTTGAAAATTTTTTAGATCATTTATCCCACTTTAAAAGATCGCAATTTTTGACTTCATTGACATATTATACAAGAAAATAATCTATAGAGGTTTGAAAACTGTTCCATGTTGATCCTTCTTGTTTGTAGACTGGAATGACATCTGTTAGATTACTTATGTTTTTGAGTTTTCAATAATTTATCAAACTCATATTAAATTTTAGCATTTTTTCAAAAAATTTGCGATTTTCATCAAAACCCCCTCCAAACCAAATTTCTGACTACGCCACTGGAGACTATATTTTCGTGCATGTTTGAATAGTTTATTGACTGTAGGATACGTAAATCTTCTAGGCGTTTAAACTCTGGCTAATCGTTTATTGAGATTGTTTCATCGAAACAACTTGAACTCCGGACAGCCGGCTGTCGGGAGTGTTGTCGACAATGTAAAATGGACCGTAAACAATGAGTTTAAAAGTGGCATGGTGGAACATTCAAAAATTATGTCACGCAAAGATTACCCAATACTAACTAACTGTCTGTCATATTACCACGTTATTTTTCCCCTTGGTCTAATACGAATCAAATTATTTTAGTTTTTTCTTCATTTTGTAGTAGCACTTTTATGCCGCTACTAGCAAAAGTGTTCATGTTCTATGGAATTTACTATATCCAGCTTTTTACGTGCCATAATGGCGGACTAAAGTGTTCAGTTCGTAATACGTTTAATGGCCCTTTTTTGACAATAATCGTTAACGTCAACCGCCCAGTGAGATTAAGTCATCCTACGTTAGTCCAATGCGTTGGATGTTTATTCAATGAACGCCCGACATCTTCAACTGGAAGTTGCTGTCAAGCTGACGTAAACGATTATTGTCAAAAAAGGGCAATTAAACATATTACGAACTAAACAATTTAGACTGCCATTATGGCACGTAAAAAGCTGGATACATGGCGCAATCGTGCGTAAAACGGCCGATTGCGTCAAAGCACATGACGTGTTCCCCTTCCATTTATGTTACAATTATTCATAACTCTTCCCTATAATAGCGTGGCAGAATTTATAAATGGTCCTTATTGGTATAATCACAAGCATATTGAGATCCTGTAACTTAAAATCACAGAGAACAGACATCCATGATCGAACAAAAATATTTAAAAAACGTGTGTAAACATTTGAATTAATATACTAAAAACACTAGCGCCGCCACACCAACCTATCCCAACTATCCGTCAAATCGATTCCGGAACCGGTTCGAAATCCTGGATGGATTCTGCATGGAATCTAGCTCAAAGAAAACAACCGATTCCGACTCTATCGGTTGACGCATTTGAGCTGGAATTCATACTGGAAGTCCGAATCGGTTCCGGACTAGTTTGACTGGGTAGAGGAATAACCGCTGTCAATTCTGTCGCACTCAGCCACAAAAACATGACGACAGTAGCGCACCTGGTTTAGATATCCAAACTACCTTCGAAACCGTTAGAGATTTTTCACAAGTTGAATGCTGAAGATGGTCGTCTGTTCTCTGTGTAAAAAATTTCCACCTCGTTCGAGTTAAACGTTCCGATATTACAATGAAGACGCGAAACAGAAAAAATACAAATACTGCGTTCCTAAACGATAGTAACATCATGCACAAATCAAACACCCCCCGTTTCCAAATAGTACGTACTTATTCTTAGCTCAGTATAATTGACTGATGAGTTAATGGACTAAAAGTAAAGCATTAAATATGACCGTAAATCATATGTTCCTCGTGCTGAAATGATTGCCGCAATTTGGTAATTGGATTTGAATGCATCTTGTGAATTGTCAATTCTCCACCCTCATACATAATTCAAAAGTCATTCACTCAGACAAGACCATGTGTATTTCGCACCCGCAATAAAGACCTAGTATATTCGTTTCCTAGTTGGTCAAATAAACACTAAACAAACAAATTAACCCATTATAACCCAGCTATGTTAAAACTTTTGGTAATTTATAAAATACTTCGTGAGCTCTCATATTATGCCGAATTAAGTATGGGAAAAATAAAATAACCACTTTGGACCGTTTCGTTGCGAAAAAAACTAACGTATGAAATTTCATACGCTGGGCTGATAGGGTATCAAAAAATCATTACAGAGAAAATTCGGCTAAAATCTTTATACTCAGCATAAAATCGAATAATATCTTCAACCTTGCGAGATCATTCATTTAGCAGCTTTTTTGAATGATTTTAACATTACTCTCCTCTCTCGTGCCGTTTCGTCTCATGATTGGTTCGTTGCATCAAACCATCTTTCCCTCAAACTTAGTAATTATTTTAAGAAAAAGAACATTTTCTTACGAGAATTTACATAAAAAATATTCCGGGTAGAACCAGGTATGATTTGCTACGTATTAAGCATTTGTTAGCCTTAAATGTACTGATTCAACTTTAAAATCAGCGAGAAAATTGTAAATCTCCTCCTAATCCTAAAGAGGAAATAATTTTGCCTTGGGAAAAAAGATATCGGTTCAGCCTAGCGTATGAAATTTCATACGTTGAACTACCAGCAGAATGTTTGCAATTGTTTCACCAATTTCTTCCATTTTTTCGCACTGAGCCACATCTTTCACATCTCTTATGGCCATTCGTTCACAATCCGAAACAAGAACTAGTGATTTAGAAGAGAAAATTAATAATATGTATTGTTCACATTTTGGTTTCAATTTTATCCAACTTTGACATTCGAAAACACAATGGAATTTAATAAAAAATGATTATTGAGCATACACATTATAAACTATAAGGTATTAGTTAACATTCACAGAAGACCAGAAGTTTGAAAACGGCTTTATTGTATAACAAGTATGATCCAGAAATGTGTTGTTTTTGCGTATGAAATTTCATACGCTAGGACATAATGGGTTAATTAGTTTGTTCAGTCGAAAGAAATGTCAGCTCGATTGGCCTCAACCGGCGGATACGTGTTCCCTTACAATGTCATCAAATGAAATTACATTTAAAATTACATACGACAAAATATGTGCAATTCAGAATATAACGAAATGAAGATTGCTTAATTATTTGCATTTAAAAAAGATCGGAAAAAATTAGTTGCATAACCAAGGTGGTTCATTTTCAAAGATAGCGCTACTGATGAATCACTGTATAAAAATTGGTGACGCGGACGAAAATATCTGACCACCGCCCCAATTGGCAACATAACGAATTCTGTGATATGAAGCCTCAACAAGAGGAAATATCGTATCCATACAGAAAAATGAGTACCAATGAAAAATGAATTTCATACATTTAATGGTTAAATCTCGCGCTGTTTCTATATTAACGAATATCAACTAAAGCGAAAAATACATTATATATCACGTTATACATATTTCCTAATCTTTTGATCAGCGAATGCTGTCTGTTGATTTCAATCACGGCTCACAGAAAGGAGGCTTGCTATTCCGCGAATTGACAGTTTTCGGTGACGTCAGAGAAATCGTTGAGATAAACAAACGGATTTCTCGAAAGTTGTTAATTGACAATATTCGAGCTCTTACGGTGGAAAAAATAGTGTACAATGGATTTTTGACGTAAATTACGCCATCATTACACTGATTTCAATATAGAAACACTTATGATGTGACCATCAAGAATGCGTCAGACAATCTTAATTGACCCCCTTCGACACCAGTTTGGCCTTTCCAAGCTGTAGCGCGGGTGACAGCGTGAAAACTTCCGAATAAGGGTCGTAAACAGCTTGAAGCAACATCTGATGTTGCTTCAAGTGTAAAGTTGCAGGCTTGGATAGTTCATCGAGCCTAGTTTGCATACCTTACATAACTAGACCCACTGTTGTCCATTCACCCACTTAGTAATACCAATGATAAGAAGAAAATCACACAGTATCAGTGTTCCAACATATTCCTTTGATTACTATTCTGCCTATAATCGCAAGTCAGTCCCATGTAAATAGGGAATGCCATAGAACATGGGACTGACTTGTGATTATGGGCAGTATTGTGAATAACCAATCATCTCTGATTTGTCCTTTTAGGATGAAAACCTGGCGAGGACGGAAAATTTGACCGAACATAAAATTAAAATAAAACATCATATCTGTAGAATTATTATGATTTAATATGCTATTAAAAATAATCTGGCACTGTTGGAAAAAAAACTGAAACAACTCATATGTTAGCAACTAAAAACATAAAAGTATACCTTGCACAGTTTTACACTACCACGGGGTAAGTATAATTCTACATTATATTGCGAATTAAAATCTTAAAATAATTCTTGTAAAGTCGCCGATAAAAGCTGCCGTAAAATAAATTCAATATACACATCTAATACAGTGATAGGATACCTATATGAGTACAATTGGTTGCAACTAGTGTTCTAACTTTAAAATTATGTTTTGTTTGGTCTAATAGATTTCCGTCTGTGCACTACGACTGTTATAGCGAACTTGTTGCGTGGTGCTGGCAATAGAGATCAACTGGACAAGACTCTAATTACGGAAATGTATACTCCCAGTAAACTGGATGAGACGCGTTGTGATGGTGCATAGTAAACCCTAAAATGGCGACCACGACTGCGATGGTCTATATGAATTTAAAACACTTCTGCTTATCGTGGGGTATCCTCGTTTTAAAAAGTATGGAATCGGCTCGGTACTGAGTATTCAGCAAGGGTGTATAGCCAAACACCTGAAACAGAAAACAAACTTTGTTATTATAAAACAGCCGCGAAAATAAGCTATGAAAACATTGCACAATACCTTAGTAAAGAAATTAATACACTTATGTCGCTCCTGGAAGTGTGTATCGTCTTCACTTAGAGACACAGGGCAACCTGGACAGCGGAACGTCCAGCGAGAAGTAACCTTAACTGGTGGTTTCCGAGTGACGTGTGATACGAGAAAATTCATAGCAATGTCCTCGCAGTTCATATATTCATCGACTTTGTCCCGAATGGCTTGTGGTAGTACGTATGTGTACAAGTAGGTGTAGTATTTATGTATGAATGCGGCCCCGGTCAGTACCATGCTCAACTCGCAGCTGTAGTTGGAATTGTAATTCCACGCGTCCAGGGTATTAGTATCCCAAGCATGGAAACGTCCGGGAAAGCCTACAACGCGATCCCTATGCTCACGCCATACACGGAAGCCAAAAAGTATCTCATCGTGCCGCAAATGAGCATCATCATCGACTGATAAAACTGCTTCGGTTTCAATTGCATCAAACGGCAAAAAACGATTGTTCAGTGAATTACGAGGAGCACGCACGACATGCACAGGAACTCCTATATCAGGCCAACGTAAATCTTCCAAGGGTGGCTTTGGTGAATTCCATACGACAATAACCTTATGCAGGTAGGGTAGTCCGTATAGTCTACTGAGTGAATCCATTAGCACTTGTTCACGTTCATATGTTAGGATTACGATTGTGAATTGTTCCCGAGGATAGTTACCGCCGAGAGATTCACCAAACTCCTTGCCAGCGCCACCAGCCCCTTTACCGATGGGACGGAAACCCATGTGCGAACCAATAAACTTTGCATCGGATGGTAGCACTGGATCAAACGGAAGCTGTGGATAAAGAGCGAAGGGATCTGCCCAATCATTCCAGGCTTCACGAGACTGTATTAAAAGAGCAGTATAATTTCTTCGATATGCTGGACTTGGGTAGGGCGGCTCAATCGGTCCTAAGGATTCTTCTGGTTCCGTGTCCAACACCGGATCAGATTTCAGCGGAATAAAACTCGCATTGAATACGCTGTGTGCTACAACCGGCAGAACTGGTTTTGGTGGAATGCCGAGACGATCTCTCAGACTTGCAATTATGGTGTCAACAGTAGCTTGAACCGAACTGAGATATCTTTCCCAAAAAAGACGACCTTGGCGACGCATGCTCAAAAGATCCGCATCCGGAATAGCCCGTAGCAAAAAGTGCAACTCAGTAATCCTGGCTTTAGGCAGTAATACCGCAGCTCGCCGCCACTCGATCGTTTCTCCATATGGAAGTTCCACCTGATCGCCTCCTAGGATCACAGGGATGGCTCCAGCTCGCAAGGCTTCGTATAAACGTGCCTGAAATAGTGTGGAACTAACGCTAAACCCACCGGGGGATAGCAGAAGTGTGAACGTGGAATCTTTCAATACACTTTTTCGCGAATTGTCCGTTCCGCAAAGTGACCAGTCTCGAACATGGGATGAACTTCGTAGTTCTGTAGCTGGAATACATTCAAATTGTAATAAGAAACGATCTTGCGTATGCCCAGATGACATTTCTTTCATGTGCTCAATTATGAAATCGTCGACAGTTTCTGCTTCCTCGTCGATATTATTTGAAACCGACTGGTTCTGATGTACGTTTATCTCTCCTTGAAAACTTAGCAAATATTTTCTCCTAGCCGGTAACATTGGACTGCAGTCCTGCCAGACGTCCCCACCCGGAGGACCCAAAATTGGAGGTACAATCATATCAAATCCGCGGCGAAATTGTTGCTCTTCGAAGCTCGACTGCGCCACCATCGCTCGGCCAGTATCCACATTTCGAAACACGTTCCCAACCCCTAGGCTCAAATCCCGTCGAGCAAAATTTAGCAACACATGATTCCGACCGTCTCCTCCCCAATATGGCAGTTGTTTTATCTTCGTGATATTCAAACTAGAACTAGCAACACGTTTTGAATTCTCCAAATTGGTGACTCCATATCGACTATTACGTATAGTTTCCTGGTCTGATAGCGCTTCTCCCACAAGTACAAAGAAAACGCATGCTTTTTTAGGATCACTGGTTAGGTGAGCATTATAACCAAGTGTTTGCTTGATTGTCGTCTTCAGAAATCCATCGATGTCGAACCCTTTACTTACAACCGAAATGACATCCGGATCGTACAAATACACGGGAAATCCAGATGTTAAACTACACCGGGAATGATCAAAACAGGTACTCATTTTACACCAACGTACTTGCGAGACTGGAATAGCTTGTTTCAAATCGGGTACTGATGCCGAAAACAGTGGTTTTGGTAACGCAAGCTCGGGTGTATTGCGAAGAACTGCTTCTTGCTGAGCAACTTGTGCCTGCTCCACGGATATTTTCAATCGTTCTAACTCAGTCTGTTGTCTGCCCAATTCCTGCTTGAGCTCATCTATTTTCTGGTTGTACAGTCCGATATCCGACTGCAACTTCTGTCGTCTTGCTTCCAAATCACGCAACTCCAAAGAAACAGTTCCCTTTATCCTAAGCATCTCGTCTATGCGTAGCTTCAAATCAGCTGCTTTAAGCGGACTAATATCCTCGAACGCTTCCAACTGCGATCGCGTTCGATGAATATCATTACTCGGTGCGTTAGATTCATCCTAAATAAAAGTAGTTTTGTAAATAATTAAGTAGCTACTTAAAGAAACACTATAAACTTACATTCAATAACAAGCTGTAGAACACAAAAGGAACCAATAGTAAGCAGGCAGCAACGATGATTCCTATTCGGTAAAGCTTCATACGTTTGAACCAGTTACAGAAACGACTGGAGGTAGAACTGATCCCGGTCAGTGATTCGTATCCGGACATAGCCTTGAGTTAATGAGCTATCAAGCTCATTATCAGGATGTCCGAGCGTACCTCTAGGAAATGTTGAGAAAACTTCGTGTTCTACAAAATATTTTATACGATGATTGTTAATACACTTTTAATGTGTACCACAACACTGGACTAGTAGACTACATCCAAACAAGCAATCGCACTTTGAAAACAATAACATATAAAGTAGATTCACTTTGATTTAATTCTAACAAAATTTAATTATGTAGTCCTAGTACGATTTTTATCTTATTTTCAGCATTGTTTACATTTTTGACAATACACGGTTAAATAAAACAACCTACAGAAAAGTTCTTTTAACTTACTTTTGAGTTGTGCGTCGCTTTCGCACTTATTAGTGTTGTCAAAAACAAAAAGAGAGATTCGACTCAGTCGAGGTCTTCCGTGGAGGAAGGTACTTTTGAGTTGTTTGGGGTGAACTCAAAATTAGGTAAATTCAACTTAAATTTGAGTATAAAAAACTTATCAATGAGTTGTAATTTTTGCTGTGGTTAAATTGAAATTACCTTCAACACGGTTTACCCACAGTTTATAAAGAACAGTTGCGCAAAGGCTGAAGCAAATCTACCTATTGAACACTCAAAACGTCTACCTATCGGACACGAAGAATAACAATGCTCGAATGCGTGGGGAGTATCGTTATTATGTGATTATAATTATGAGAAAAAATTCAATGATGTAATATTAACATTATTTAAAACCAGGAATTTTCCGCTTAACGACAATTATTGAAAAATATGTGTTCACTGATATTCAAATTTGGTACTATTTCAAACACCGGAACAGCTCTGGGTAGTGTTAATAATCTTCTACCGACAGTGGAAATATGAAGGTATTTCTCATAGTTAAAGTGCAGCTAAAATTTTGACAAATTTGTGTATGCATTCCACTTATACATATGTACTTATTCAAATTTATCTTAAGCTGCAATTTCGACTGTTTTTTGTCACACCCCAATCAGACGGCAAGCGGTAAAAATCAATGCATTTCGTTCTTAGTTGCGGATCAGTTGAGAACCGGAAAAAGATTAAATTCTTTATACGATGTTATTTATCGTACTGATTTTTACAAAATAATAGTAATTTTAAATTTTTAAATGCACAAAGTTAACTTTTAACTGAAGCGTTCGGGTGAAGTCATTTGAAATTTAACTAAAAATTAAAGGTTGCCAAAATTTAAAAAAGACCAATGATTGGTCCAATGTTGCCAATCCTCTTTACGCAACTCTACTATTAAAAACTCTGGGTTTACCTAATTTTAAGTTCCCCCACGATACCACGAGATTGAGTCAAAGGAACTCAATTTTAGGTAGTTTTTCGTTTCCGTGTACATTTTACGTACACGCTTAAATTCATTCAACTAAGGATATGGCTATACCTGGCAGCCCTATATTCCAGCATAATAGCTTTTTTTGTTAGGTACACGCCACCGAAAAACTACCTAAAATTCAGTACTTTTGACTCAATCTTGTGGTATCGTGCAGGAAGGTAAAATTAGGTAAACCGCGTTGAAGGTAGTTTCCATTTAACTACGGCAAAAATAATAACTCAACCTTGAGTTTAATTTACTTAAATTTAAGTTGAATTTACCTAATTTTGAGTATACCCCAAACCAGAGTGTATGTAAGGAGAGTGAAGACAACTGTCATGATTATCTGTCAGTGATATTCCAAACGAACAAACGACCCGTCAAAATACATGAATTTGACTCGTTTGGAATGACACTGACAAATAATAATTGTTCCAATTTTGACAGTGTCGTCACTCTCCTTATATGCACTCTGCCCCAAACAACTCAAAAGCACCTTACTGCACGGAAGACCTCGACTGAGTCGAATCTCTCGTTTTGTTTTTGACAACACTAATAAGTGCGAAAGCGACGCACAGCTCAAAAAGTACCCAAATTTAAGTTAAAAGAACTTATTCTGTAGGTTATTTTACGGTTGCGTGTAAGAAGGCCTTTTGACTTGTAATTAAACGTCAAACTTACTTTATTTATTTAGTTGCCGGTCGTAGATCAACGCCGCTACTGATGATATTTGTTCGTATACAAATTTTTAAAATTGTTCTCGTTTCTTTGTAATTTATTGGATTTTATTTGCCTGTTTGAACCTTTTCTTAAACGAGTGGTACGAAAATGGAGAACCCTTTATTCGGTACAGCGCACTTATTGGATGAAGTTGATAGTAAGTGTTACCCATAGAATTCCTTTACAGAAACCTTTTTATAATTTTCTAATCGCCACAGAAAAATTAATGGTTTTGTTACGAGATGGTCGCACGCTTATTGGTTACCTAAGAAGTGTCGATCAATTCGCCAACCTAGTTTTGCACCGTACTATTGAGCGGATACATGTCGGAAATGAGTATGGAGATATTCAGCGAGGAGTCTTTATCATACGAGGTGAAAATGTAGTGCTCCTCGGGGAAATTGTAAGTATATTGAACGCAGTCAAGTATCAGAGCACTGTTGATATCTTTAACATAAATCTCAGGACCGAGAAAAGGAAAATAATCTTCCTCTCAAAGAAATCTCCGTTGATGACATCTTAGATGCCCAGCGTCGCGAACAGGAAGCAAAACAGGAAAAACATCGACTTATTTCGAAAGCCTTGAAAGAACGAGGTCTAAATATGAATTCCGAGCTAACACAAGACGAATTTTAATAACTTGCGTTTATTCAATGTAATCTATGGATAACGCGAACGCGGTTCAGTTTATCGTTAAGGTATATTATAATTTTGTTTTCCCAGAACAATAAAAGTTTGTGTTTATTCACGATTTGATTATTTGCAACATTATAAAGTAGAAAAGAGAAATTGATAGAACCAATTTCCGGTATGAATCGCAACTCTTCAAAGAGAAGTTTCGTCCAGCTCTGTTCCACTGCTCAGCGGAAGCTTATTAGAAGAAATACTGTCTTCTTCGTATAGGGGTTCGGTGTCAGCCTGCTGTACATCACGTTTTTGTAGTTTGATCAGCGTTGCATCGGAGTCCATCTCGACAGGTCTATTTCCATTCATACAAAACAGAAGGCTTTCGCTCATTTTCGATTCACTTAAATGGTCTAACTCATCACTGGAATCGAAGTCGTCCGGTTGACTTGAAAACGATAGATCTGCAGGGCTATCATCGGTCATCACACTACGACTTAACAAATAGTCTCTGTAATTAACGGCGTAACATTGGTATTCATTCAGAGCAAGGCTCGTGTCTCGGTCGATACTTACCTAAAGGTACTGGTTAGTGAAGTGGATTCCTCGTCAATACAGTTTCCAGCCGAATTCATGGCACAGTCGTTGGTCGATGTGCCAGATTCAGTCATACTAGACAATTCCCCAGTATCGTTTCTATTCGCATTACTTTCTGGTCGAGAGCAAAAATCTGTTCGGATCGGTTTCTCGCTGTTCTGTGGTGGGTACGTGGCTATCGCAACTTCAGTGGCTTCTTCTTCATCCTCTTCTCGGAGACTGGAGAAGCTGTTCTGATTGGCGTATGAAGACTGCTGCTGGTCTCCGGCATTCATTCCTGCCAGCAGCATTACTGGTTTGCGAGAGCGTGGGGTCATAATCGATTCCTAAGGGAAGAAATTCAATCAAATAGAAATTAAAAGCTTGCCTTATACTTTTTTCATCAAGCTTAAGGTTGAACAGAGAAAGGGCAAAAATCGAAAACGAAATGATCAGTTTTTTTCCGCACCGTGTGTTAGATCTTCATAAAAACCAATATTCTACATAAGCTGATTGATTTTTATGATGTTTTAACACACGTTGTGAAAAAAGCTGCTTTTTTCGTTTTCGATTTTTGCCCATTCTTTGTCCAACCTTAACATTTACAGAAAACTTATTGTATTGTATTCGAACAAAATAAAACATATAATAATCGGATAAACATAGATTGGAATCGAATTCTAGATCAAAGCGGATGCTCGCAATCGAACCACGCAATCATCGATGTACAATTAATAACAATAGAATGTTGAATACGAGAGTTGTAGTAGCTGAATTCTCAGAAAAGCAATTGAAGACTGTGAACCGAAGACAACTGTTGAAAATTTACCCACAATATAGAGACAGGACAAGGTCCCAACTAAATGGCATCTGATGAATGAGACGTGAGTTTTAAAAATGCCAAAGCAATTACAAACCTGCATTGATTTCGGCATCCGTTGAGTGGATTTAGTGATCGGTGACATTGATTCGCGTCCGCTGAGTGCCGGCGTGCTAGTCAGACAACCGTGATTCCAACTATTCGCATCCAGATTAGCATTGTTTTCATTCATCATATTGACCAGATCATACTCTTCGTTACCCCGTCCGACTTGGCCGGTGGTTTTGCCAAGCAACGATGATATCGCCATCAAACGACAGTCCGGTGAGGCGATAGAGGCAATGGAACCAGACATTGAGCAGCCTTCCATCGATTTTTTAGCACTTTTGAGATTATCTTCAAAGCAGCATTTAAGCAGAGATGTTGAGGAAGAAGACTTTTTACCCGAACGATTTTCTTGGCCAAATGGCAATCGCAAGCTTCCCATTGATACACCTTTAATTAGTTTATTCTTGAGGAAGGAGATTTTTCTCTCCTTACCGGTGACCTCACGCGTCTGCCTTTGTTCGTTAACAATCGTGCTTAAATTTGGCTCGGATTTATACTTCGATCGACTGTCACTCAAATTCGGTGAACAATACCGATCTTCTTCATTGTCACTTAGCGTTCTGCCCGCTTCCCGAATTTCGTCTTCATCATCCTCTCCAATGTCGTCTCCTTCTTGTTCAACAAAATCATCGTCGTCTTCTGGAGGTGGTGGCTCCTCCTCGCCTTCATGCGTATCAATTCGACTTTTTTTAATCCCAATTTCTTCACTGTCAGCAAATTCAACCGTTCGCTTGGTTTCGTGCCGATTGGATTTCATGGCTGAGCTTGAAGTGCTGCTGTTGCTCCTAATAACAGCACCCCTTGTAGTTGGTGAAGAAGAGCACGACCTGGATGTGGTGAGACCACTCTCGGAGGATGACGACGATGAACTTGATACAATCGAACAGCGCTTAGCTAGCACAATCGGTGAATTCGACGCAGAGGACACTGGAGTCTGGAAAAGTACTCGTTGCTTGGGGATATGAGATACTGCTCCGCTTGGAGTCTGTATTTTTCGTTCAATGCGAAAGCAATTGATGGTATGAAATCGTGCATGCGTTAGCGACAATGATAGTGAATGACATGCAAAAAGAAGAAAGTTGTTATATGAATTTCTATGAGCATACGCATTTAACGATCCTTACCTGAAAACACACCGGAGTGTGACTATTTCGCTTTGGAGTTTTTGATACAATTCCTTTGTGAAAAATGTGCCGCTTGATGGAATCGCCTATCGATTTCGGCGCCTTTGCTGTCGACCCACCCGAGTTTTTTTCCCTCAGCATTAACACCTGTAGAGGCGTTCCATGGCCATTTTCCCGATTGAACTGTTTGATGAGTTTTTTCTTGCGAGAGGACTCCGGAAGACTTTGAATGTGCGCGTACAACTGTGCAAGTGCGGTGTCGGTAGAATTCATAACATGGGCTTCGGCCGTTTTTTCACGATCCACAAAGGTATACACCGTATTGGCAACCGAGTCCGAGGTGATCGATTCGTTAAGGATGTGATCTGGTGACATCGTCTTCCGTCGTTTCCTCTCGGCAAAGAACGCTCGAATATCTGTTGTCAACTTCGGTGGAATATGAAACAGTCTCGGACCCGTTTTGATCATAAAACTAATAATACTACACATCTGCTGGGCAGTTGCGTGCAGTCCTTCCGGCGAGAGCTTTCGTGGACAAATCAGGTGTGGTGTGAATAACGTGGCCAAGTTATCAGCAGACATTTTATTTGTTGCTTCGTGCTGAATAGTTGTATGCAGCATATCAATTATGCTTTTCAACAAAATACTATTTTCTTTTGGCAACAAAAGAAACAGAAGCTGAATCGCATTGAGCAACCTATCCTCGCGAACCGCTATGGATTCTTTGGAATGGCAAAATTCTGCAACCTGACAGTATGCTGAGTAGTACAGCTCTGTCAGTAAAGGTTCAGAGAGATCAGCCAGAAAACTCTTCAGCACACTGGCGCAATCATGTGCTGTAAAGTCTCCTTTCTCGAGGCATATTGGAACGCCTTGGACTAGAGCGTTCTTTAATTCGTTTTGTCGATTGAGCGAACCAGTTTTCCGAAAAATACCTTCTTGAGTTATATCTGAAAAATATAATAATTCAAATAAACAAACACAGGCAGTGTTTGAAAAGCAATACTTTTGTCCTGTATAAGGAAGTTGATGAGTTGTTGCAAGTCGCGTATGTTCTGCTTGGTAAGTACAGTTTTAGCCGCTTCTGGAGATGTGGATTTGGTGGAAGCACAAGATTTAGCCTTCTTATGAAACCCCTTCCATTTCTTACTTTTGATTTTCTCAATTCCCGTTGGGTCATTCCTATAATCAAATAAATCGGCGGATTATATATATTCAGCTTTGCTTTCAGTTCCTAGTCACTTACTCTGTATCCGTGTTCAGATCTAGTTCAAATGAAAGGTGCATGCGAACAAGCGTAATGAACTGCTCTGGATGCTCATTTCGCAATCGATGCGCAATCTCCTGGTCTAGCAGGATCGATTCTTCCGATTCGCACATAATCTAGACTACTTGTATATCAAACTATAAAGTAGAAAAACAACTTCACGAGCACTGCACCAACATTATTCCAAGTTACCTAACAAACAAGGATTTCTATTACCGCCTTCTACGCGACACATGAACCTACTTCGCTCGGATTGCTTTGTCTAACCACCGCACGAAAGGAAGCATTTTTCTTTCTCAAATTTAATCACTTGATAGTTATTTTTGCAAAGAATACTTTGCAAACCGGATTTGGAAAATCAGAAGTTCGTTCGCCGTTCTTAAACCGACGTGATCATTAGTGTCAAAATCCCGCAGAAAAAAAGCCTTTTCGTTTTCAAAACGAAAACACATTCACCAGAAACGCCATCTGCCGAGCGTACCGAAAACTATATACACGCTTAACAAATTCTACCAGGCACTGAATAAATGAAGGGTTACTCAAAAATGGGTAATGCCAATCACAAACTTGGTACATATCCAATATCAATAAAATCTGGTTATTTGGTTGTTTCCATTATAAAGGCTTTAATCTCAGGGTCATTTGCCTCCTTTTGGGTTAGAAAAATCTACGCCCGCACTTAACATGGGTTGTATGCCAATGCTTTTGTCGCGACTACGACTAGCCTTTTGATATACACTGAAAGGAACGACGTGAGTCGGTTTTTTTTATTCTCGCTTAACAGGTTCACCAGTACACTCAAAAAAAAGTAAACGTTATGCCTATTGATTTTACACATAGATTTTTGCAATTAACGGAGGCATATAGACACTATTTGCTGGCACATAAACTTAATGTGTGTATTTACAAGAAATATTAATCTTACATTCACATTTCATAACTATTAGCACATAAAACCCCATTCTATAACAATATGCACATATAACTTATGTGTGTGCATACATAGTTTATACAGTTGACACATAGAAGGTATGTGTGCGCGTGATAACAATAGCATTTCTTCTTCATGTGAATTTTAAGCGGTTTGAAGCAAATAGAATTAACGTTTGGATTTTTTTCAGTGTACGTTTAAACCTGGCTTAAGCACTAAGCGAGGGTGAAGAAATCGGCCCTTAGTCATGGTAGAAAGAACCATTTTCAGTAAAAAGTTAAATTTACCATGAATAATTTTTAAGCTACCAGAAAGTGCTTGAAACTACCATGTGGATCGAAGAAACACTCATGATGGCTTTCACTATTTTGTACATTTGACATAATTTTTATTCCATGGTTCAAATAACTACTAAAATTTTCAATTTCACTGTGCTTCTGGTTTCGACTTGCTATAGCTCTGCCGTCTTGTACCATTTTTACCATGAGTATGGTAATAATGAAAGGATTTACCAGTGTTTTCTACTGAACACAACTTGTTTTCAAAATTACTGTCATTATATGGCTATGCCTATGCCTACAATATCAAGTCAGTCCCATGTAGATAGGGAATCCCATAGAACATGGGACTGACTTGCGATTATGGGCAGTACTGTCCAGCCATATATTTGAATAAACTAGTTTGTTTCACAAATTGCGTTCTTAGAAACGAAAGCGGATGAAGTAAACGACGTTTCTGATCCGCAATTTATCATCGGTAAGTATAAGAATAACAGAAATGAATTACGAGTTCTTAAATTATTTCATTTTTCATTGATTCCGAAGCACCATAAACCTGTTGAACCCTCGACCCTGCAGAGCCCATGGAACAGTCGGAACAATCGACAGCGGTTTGTTTACTATTTTCAACCAGTAAATCGCATGTATTAGTGAGACCACTCACTAATACTAACGGAGGCAGAAAAGTCAATAGAAAGGTCAATATGGAACGCTTTGGGCTCATTTTTTACTAAATTTGAATAAGCGTGCATCATGCATTTAATTACCAGTGGGGTTAAAATTGACAAGAGGAAAAAAAATTTTCATTGAGTCATGTCATCATCATCATTATCTGTTTCAACTTTTCGGCTTCCAAACGTGATTTTTTGTCCGCAGTTGTTCTAGCTGGAAATGGAAAAAACTTTCATTTCTTGATATCTAGCGAAAAAGTTGTTTATGAGATAGAGCGAGATCTATAATTTACCGTTGGCAACAAAGTACCTATATTGTGGCATTTTTGCGAATAATTTGGTGTGCACAACTGAAGCTGTCGGAAGTGTTGGTTTCTTTTCTAAAGAAAACAAAAATTTACTTGTTTGGATGAACCAAAAAATTTAAAGTACTCCACAGCAACAAATTCGAAATGAGTGCATTTTTTAGAGTTCCGAAACAGGTGCTTGGACTGAGCCGGCATCACCGTTACTTGGATTGTAAGTACTGTTTTAATCTATGTCTATCATTAGTTGTATAACTGAGCAAATGCTAATACGTTCTAAGTAGGTACATTATGTTTACGTAACATTGACAATTCGAAATAAAATCAAATTTGGCTCGATTCTACTATAATGAACTTTCTATCCAAATAAAACCTGCCCACGTACGGTAAGCACCGGCAGACCGTCAGGGTTAGGTTTATTTTATACATTGCTGATGTAACTTGGCTCCCGATTCGCGTTTCTGTGAGTTGTGAAAGCCACGTTCGTAGCTCACTGGTCGTGCGCGTCTATACATCTGTACATTAATTGCGACCTTCTAGGCAGTGTTCTAACCTACGGGAACCACTGCTATATGCGATAGATGTGTGCAAAAGTATACAGAAAAAACTAGTTTGCACTAGGAAATGCGCGTCGCGCTGAAAACATCATACGATCGTTGTTTCTACATGCGCACGGTGTTGTTTTATCTTACGCACTTCAATTCACATGTATTGATGTGTATTGTAAACACCTAAATCACATTTATTTGAATGGGTATGGCTTTGAAATTTAAAAGTGCAATAGTGTAATAACTGTAAAGTTACGGCAATACGAATCTGTATCTCTTAAACAGAAGTAAAAGGTAACTTGGATTACTTATCCAATTGCCGAAACACAAAACCTTCATATTATTGCAAGAAATCATCAGAATGGAGAAGATCTATTACTATCCATACAACGCTAAGTTGAGACTGTATTCGTTGATAGCAGCCTACCTACTCCACTGTTAGCAGATCTCCGCAAAAATTTTAAACGTCGTAACACAATTTGTTAAGTATAAATTAGTGTATGCTAAGTTTAAATTTGAAATTAAAGCCTCTAGGTCGTGACCTGGTCTATGAATGGTCCCCATTGAACTTGCTTACAGTAGCTCCTGCAAAAATGAGTGGCAGTGTAGGAAGACTAGTTATAAAACCTGATTCGCGCGCCCATAACACTTACGGTACACCGGTGCGACAAAAGTAGGTCTTTGCGCTTCTTGCTTGTAGTTGTGGCGAAACAGGATGTGGGGCGGTAGGTTTCGTCGAACAGCTGATTTAATGAATGTGTTTGTAGTTGTACCGTATCGCTTTTCTTACGTATGCTCTTCGTACCTACCACGCGAATGGCCGAGTCGTTTGATAAAGAACTGATATCAGTATCACGAATCTTTCAATCGATAACCTGTAAGCGTCATGCATAACCTTGGTTTGCATGAATGATTAACCCTTTTCTTGTTCAAAATGTTTTTGCGGAGATTCAATTTAAGATTTCGTTTAAATTATAATTCATTTATTTTGAATCGTTCGGGAATTGACATCGGCAGTAAATTGTGAAGGAGATGTGTATTTTTGACGGTAAAAGCGCGATCTCTTAAAAAAACTTTATTGCTCCGAAACAGTATATTCGGTCTGATCGATAGGTAGAAAGAAGAGAGTGGTAAAAGGTTATGGGCTCTATAGAGCTTGAGAAAATGCACTTAGTAGTATTACCAGCAATGAATTGATTGGGGCGTGTTCGCAATCAATTTTTAGACGGATTCTAATTTAAATTAACTCAATCTTAACATGACCGGCCACCTGAAATGATCGATTTCAGCTCAATTCTAACAATATTTCATTCAATACATATCATTAATTCTTCAACTAATTTGACGAACAAATGGCGTCGTCCGCTTGGTTGAGGGTTGCGCTGACTTCTTCATCTTCGTCGAACGTATTAGGTAACGGACATAGCTTGGAGGCGGGCCGCTTGACTGTTGTGGGCGGTGTTCACAGAACCACTACTCTGGAAACGTCGTTTTGTCATTGTCATTGTCATTTCTCAGCCCACACCCTGGCAGACGTTCATCCGCCCATCTAGACTCTGTCAAGATGAGGACCTACAAAGCCTAACTGTTCGTATGTGCTAGTCCGTATAGCACACCAGTTTCTTCCACAAGCAGGCGCCGGCTGTTAACCAGTCCCACAAGTTTCAGATACATTACATAGAGGATAGTTGGAGACAGAAAATGAAGAGATAGTAAAGAGATTTTGGTTTGCTGAAACGAGTCAAGAAAAGCAAAATAATTGTGATTAGTTTTTTTTTATCGAGCAGATGGGACTGCAGCTTAACGTAACGTCAAGTTCTCTATTTTGTCTGGTCCAATGTATCCTGCTCCTAACAACGCGTGCTAAGTCGTCAGTGATGCAATTAAAACTTCGCATTGATTCCGCTTCTATTTTCTTCCTGATCTCCTCATGGGTCCCCTAGATCAGAAGCGGATCAATCGACTGTTAAGTAAATTAGAGATCGCAGTCAGCCGTGATGTCCGCGAATTTCATACATACATACAAACTATTTGGCGCAAGTTCAGAGCGTGTAACGTCGTTTTGCATTGAATCCGCTTCTGTCTCTTCCTAATCTCCTTTTTGTCTGCTAGTTCCGAAGCAGATCAATCGACTATTAATTGAAACGGTAAACATACTAGCAGTATTAGTCCTTACTCGCGAATACTTTTCCTTCAACTGTGCTGTTTCTTCTCTATCTTATAACATAACTCGATTATCCCTGTTCTAGTCAATATACATATTCATTACAGTATGGACCAGGCAAACCCTTAATTTTTCTATTATTATTTTCCTGAGTAGCTATACCAGTGAAGGTATTTTAGGATTTCGCAAAAAGAATCTCTGCCAATAAAGGCGTAAGAAATATTTATCCACTATTAACCATAAAGTTTGCTCGAACCGAATGTCCGCCTGGTTCGACTCGAATAGACCACACCGACCCGAAAGGGTTGCTTATCATTTCTGAGAGCCGGTGTGCTTGGTCGAGTTTAGTAATCATAAGAACAAGTCCTGAATAATTAACTATCTCTTAGGTGCCAGTCCTGCACTCCTTTCCTGAACTAGCCTCATACTCACGATCAAAAGAGTCGACCACTAGTAGGATCCACATGTCCCCCACCCAAGCGAATTGATCAACTTGCAAGTAGGAGCACATATCTACCAACCAGCCAAGAAGACTTCCGAATCAATGAGAATGGACCATGCCAGTCGAAGGCCACAGGCCCAGCGCCATCTCGTACAGTGTCATTGTCATTTCTCAAGATGAGAACCTACAAAGCCTAACTGTTCGTATGTGCTAGTCCGTATAGATTTTGGTTTGCTGAAACGAAACAAGAAAAGCAAAACAATTGTGATTAGTATCGTAGCTATAATAAATAAATAAACGATTTCTCCTCTGTTGTCGGTTTCCCTGTTCGCAGTCCTCCCTCCTATTCCTGATCTGTTTGGGCCACTGGCTTTCCGTTTCCTTGGCCGTCCCGCTCTCCCGCATACATCGTAGCAGGAGAAACAAATGAAAAGACAAAACAAAACAAAATGAAAATAAATGGACGTCTGCTATCTGTGCCTAAATTGATGTTGCTTCTCAGTTTTGCACGACCCAGGGGGGACTTGGCCTTGATCCCAATGCTCTGTCACCGATGTTACGTGATATTCGTTATGGAATATTCTTTGTTTGGGGGCCCTTCATAAACAATGTTGTGCGTTTTTTTATCCCTGATCCGCTGATACGTTTAAAATTCATTTTTAGTTTTTTTTTATCTCGTTACGTGACGCTCTTCCCTATTGTCAATATCCAACATCATTTATGAATGGTCCCCTGGTGATATATTTAGAGCAGACAATCCAATGAGAAATAGGATTGACAGGATTTTAGTGCGCTCTTGGCACCTTGTGTCACATCTTCATGTTTGTTATACATACTAAGTATACCAAAGCATGCGATGTGATGACCGGAAGATTAGAGAAGCAACTCCTCCCCTTCCCTCCCCCCCCCCACTACTCTGGAAACGTCGTTTTGTCCAGTAAAAATTTCTTCAGTTCGAGCCAATGACCACCGAGTTAGAGGTAAAAGCTCGTCTTGCAGGATCACCACCTGCCGACATTGAGGTTGAGCTTCTCTGGGTTTATTATAGCATGGCGTTGGAGGGGGGGGGGGGGTATGCGTTTCTTCATCGGTACCAAAAGTGTTGAACCTTCTGTTGAACGAACTGAAATCAACTGAATCGATTTATCGGCACATCTCTTCAACCTGGATCAGGGATGGCTTGAAGAGAAGTACCAATAAGAACATGCCAAGTGTTGGGGTATGCAGATCGTTGGGATCCTTTGATAGAGAAACAAGCGAGCGTGGGGTCATACAGCTCTACCTGAGCTAGAATAGTCAGCAAGTCTTTATGTAACAATACAAACGAGGTGAGGATTGGCGACCTTCAAGGCTGCCTCCCAGAGACCTCCGAAATTTGACGCACATGGGGGTATCATGTGCCCTCCGTTACGAGATTGGTAGCGATCCGGTCTATTTCGGTGTGCTTGGTAAGCATTTGATAAAGGGAATGATTTTGCGGCATTTTCATGCAGGCATCAAAACAGGCGGACTAATCTCTAACATGTTCAATGTGTACTGCCTTTGTGCTGAAAGACACGAATAAAACTATAAAAGCTCTTCGATGGAGGCTTTACGACTTGTAGTGCATTTAACCCTCCGGCACTCGCGCCGTTGTATTTTGTGCAACATTTTCTGAAACTCTAGCGAAATCTTCTTCCAGCACCAACAGCTGCTCATTTGGGGAGCCATCGCGCGAGTGCCGGAGGGTTAATATACACTGGATCGCAACAATCAATACCAACATGAGATAATGGTTGCCCGAGGATGAGGTGAATTTCCCGTTTGAAATTTCATTACTATTTGTAGTCTCGAATCCTGGATGAAGTAATGTGCGGTGTCGCTTTTGGCATAGATGACAAGAAAAAGTGAATGCATATGGTCGACAATTGCTGCAAATCTTTCAAGTGTTGACGATATTTAACCGATCCTCCAAAGGCAGCCTTTCAATTACTGGGCAGTTGACTAATAAATGGTACTGGTTGCATGTTAAACATGCAGGTTAAAGAGTATCTTTCACACTACACAACACAGAACAATTAAAACAGAGCATTTTGCACCCCCGGAAGAATGCTAAACGATCTGCAGGTGCTACAATAGCAAGAATAAAACTTGCAGCTTCTGAAGGTATTTAGAATTTTTATTTAAACAGTGAGCGGATATATCAACACCCTCGAGGGGATATTGAGATAAGAGAACGACAACACCGAGCAGGTTTATGGGTCTTTTTCATGTTGTGTTTTTTCATACTCTGCACCAGCCCAAACTAACGGTGAACCGTTAGCCTGTGCAAGCTGGCGTGGCCGGCCGACTGGCAGGTTGCCGCTGATTGTTTTTTTTTTCTGTGGGCTATGTTTGCAAACATTGTTCAATAGCTTAACGACAGTGTTTGGCAACACGGCTCGCAGTGAGTCGATTTATCGGTCGTCTTCGTAATAGTGCACAGGTTTAACCCTATTCGAGTAACTCATACTGGTTCTTTAGATGTCTTGGCGAGCCTGATCCCACTTGGCTTGCGACGTGAGTCAGCAGTAATATGATTAGTGAAATAAACACTTTTCGTAAAGGTATGAGCGATTCGCAGCACAGGCGATCCGCGAAAACTGTAATACCACAGTTATAAACCACACGGTTCTACAGATAACGAGTATCAACCTTGCCAATTAAGCAATGATCCATGTTCCCTTCGGAAATAAGTCAGAAGAGACTGGAAGCTGATTTAACCATCAAGAATCAACTTTCTCAAGAGCACGATACATCTAACATTGTTAACAAAAAAGTTATAAAACAATATGGAAACGTTACAATATTTGCTACTGATGGACCCAAAGATAACAACGATGTTGGCTATGCCCTAGTGAATGAATTCGTTATTCCATTTGTTGGGGCGACTTATTTGATGGGGTTCCGTTCGAAGGTTTTTCTTCCGTCTGTGGTAGGACGGTCCAGAATGATCGTCGGTGATCTAGCAAATTGATTCGCGATTACCGCACACAGCTAATTTCTTCTCACTACATTTGGTAAACTATCCTCGATATTTCACTGCTCTCGGGGATTATTCAGAGATCCACACTGTCCGGTTGCACCTTTTGATAGCCTTTTGGAGTTTATCGGGGGTTCTCACAACGCCAATATTTTACCAATTATCACTCGCGACGACGGACTGCTCACAGGAGTACACACTGGTTTGCTCCACGTATTATTATCAACTGTCACTATTTAATGGGGATTTAAATGGTAACCTGAGTATAAAAAAGAACTCAAAGTAAACCCTGTCTTGACTACAGTTCAAGATATGATGGAGGCGAAACCCAACTTCGATATCTCATATGAGGTCCACATAGCGGATCGTTAGATATGGGATGTAGGGGGTCCCATACTGCCTTAAGGTACAATACTACAATTGTGGTACAATTCTATACGGATGGTTCTAAAATGGGTGAGCTACAGTTTTCCAGACAGAGGTATTTGCAATGCACACCTGCTCTGACGTCTGTAGGAAACAAAACTACGGACATGCAGAAATCGCAATCTTTTCGGACAGCCAAGCACTGTTGGCATTAGGGTCGTCGAAATGTGAATCCAATCTATTTTTGGAGTGCATTACATCTTTATAACAACTGGCGACTCGGAATAAACTAATGATATTCCCGGTACCTGGACACCAAGGAATCGAGGGTAACGAAGTGGCCGACGAATTAGCTAGACGTCAAACATGTTTGTTGAAATTTATATTTCCTCTGCACTCCATCCTTGTTAGAATGTACCTAGATGATTTTTCCGAGTAACCATTTAGTTGGTGGCAGACATTGGTTCTTGATCACCACAACTGGTCCGGTTTAATGGTGACCTTGGGGTGCATGTTCGTGGATCGTGATTGCAGCTGCTGAAGACACTCGGAATACCGCCTTGCCCAATTCCTTTGGACACGCTTCTAGGTGAGCTGCCAATGCGTCATTCGACTGCCCGGTACATCGCACAGCAAAGGTTCTGGAACGGCTTGTAGGCTGATTCCTACCAGGAAATGGCTTGGGGTCAGAGCTTCGGTCAACAACACGGACGGTGAATGCTTCGCATCGTCGGGAACTACGATGGGTTTGCGTCTCCCACCGACTCGGAAAACGTTGTGCAGCTGCGATGTCGGCCACATCAACGAAGTGGGAAGGGGATCACGTCGAGCTACATTGTTAAGCGTCTTGGA
This sequence comes from Topomyia yanbarensis, assembly GCF_030247195.1. NCBI lineage: Eukaryota > Metazoa > Arthropoda > Insecta > Diptera > Culicidae > Topomyia > Topomyia yanbarensis. The sequence goes on along the minus strand of NC_080671.1, from coordinate 322,787,418 downwards.
AAACATTAAGGCTAGATCAGCCTCGAGCAGATCGATTGTCGAATGATATTCAAATGGCTCTGGTTTCATCTTCTTGCAGAAAGCTCGTTGAGAGCGGAAATTTCGCGGCCACTACGCGATGGAATTGCGGCCACTACGCGATGGTATAGCTGGAATATCGGGTGAACAAGCGATCGGAAAACAATGTATCAGCTCGTCGCTGTTGTGCTATCTTATGACAAGCGCCATTTAGCACATTTCGAGAAAAACGATTTTTAAAGTTTGATATTGAATATCTTGTAACTTATAAATGGTAAAACCTATTTAGAGAATACAATTGATGCTTCTATCAATTCTGTATTGATCTTCCAAATATTACGAAGATCGGTAAACTACATTGCGAGTTTTTACTAAAAATGTAAACAAAAGTCGCACTCATACATGTCATAGGCGTGTATTGATGACAAAATTTGTATGGCGTGTCATAATAGTGCATGGAAAATTTTCCATAGAAAAAAAGCATCAATTACAAACTTTTATTCATATCTTTGGTTTAATTTGGTCTATAAACAATAGGTTAGATGCATTCTTAAGGAAAAGAATCAGTGAATCTAGAAAAAATATTAACTTTTGGTTACAGTGTTGCCAAAAATGCTATATTTCCAGTTAAAACTTAAAATGTGTTTTTCTAACAACTCGTGTATTTTTTCTTTTGAAAAAAATTGCCATTGTGTTCCTCAGACATTTTTACATATAAAAACATCTAAAACTTCAATAAAACTTGAGTAAATCCCAAGATACAAAGATTTGAAGCAAAAAACTCATAATTTCTCATCATGTTTCTCGCTATATCTTAGTTACCAAGTAGAATTTAAAAATTCTGAAAACGCCACTTTGTAGAGATTTTTCAGACAAGTAATGTGGTATATCTAACTCAGTTTGCCCCAAAATGGCGTTTGTCATAAGATAGCACAACAGCGACGAGCTACGATGATTACCAGATCAACCAATCCGAGCGGTTCGTCGCGATTGGGATATCAAGGAATGCATTTAAACGGACGGTCCTCGAGCAACTGGATCTGGCGGTACATTTTTTCGATGATGACTACGATGGCGATCGGGTGTGTGCGGAACCGCATGACGATCTACAGCAGACCCTCCTTTGTGTTGGATTCCTTGAAAACGGGATGGTGCCGAAGGTAGCAGTGCGGGTTCACGTCGTCTGGATCGACGAGCTTCTTCTGGTGCGCCTTTTGCGCGAACTCGTCCATTGTTTTGCAATTCTTGGTGGGTGGGTCACGTCCTAGTTCTTTCCCATGGCTCAGAAAACGACATTCGGCGATGGTCTCTGAACACGGCTCAACAGCCTTAAGCTCCCAGAACTTCTGCAGTGTTCGTCCTAGATGTCGGTCGACAGTGAAGAGATGGCAGCCACTGGGCACGATGGGATGATCGATAGATATTTTTCCAGAAAACCGTCCACCAAACACTGCTTCTCCCTCGGCATGATACTGTACCTTGATGTGGTCCGGGGGCTTTTCCACCAAAGCAGTATTACAGTGATTATATCACAGAAACTTGGGATACGATTAATTTCTTTTTAGTTAAGCTACATTGTGATCAATTTTAGTACTTAACTTGGCGACCTTTATTATCCACTGCCATGGTCAAATAATATACAATGTGGGTTTAGGGCCCAATTCTCTCTGCAGGCACCCTTCTTTTCTTGCTATATTTTCAATTAGATCCATGCTAACACTCACTAACACAAATTGCTTATTCTCTCATATACACTAACAATCTCTCATTCCAAACGTACAAACGTGGCCTAAGCGATAACACAAACCTGGTCACAAATACGAACGCCCGCGATCTCGCCAATATTCAAACACCCCGATTGATTAGGTGAACGTTTGAACCTAAGAACCTAAGCTCACGCAATCATGAATCGGTCACCTCCTGAAGTCTCCGCCCTTGATCCTAGCAGCCCAAATTGATGCCTTTAGTTGGACCAATAGAAATAAAACTAGACAAGACGTCCACGCGCGATCATTGAAGAATACGCGAACATGCGAATGGCCACACGATTATAAAAATAATGTGTCCACGAGAAGTTACATACATACTAGCACACGCGACAAAAACGTCCACATACAAACGCTCGAGTCCTTCGCGATCATCCACGCACGAACACACCCACGATCTCATAAAAAGTATAACACCCCAGTGATTAAGTGAATGGTTTAGCACTTATAAATTAACAATCCCGGTCTCGAGAGTGAACCTCCAAATGCCTGTGTTCACGCGATCATGAATCGGTTTCGTCCGGAATCCCCTATTCTCGGCCCTAGTAGCATAAGTCCAATGCTTTCAGGTGGACCAATCAAAAATATAATGCTCATATCCACTAAACTACATAAAATCGAATGTATACACACAAAGTCACATACACGCGACAAACAAATATAAAAATGCTTGAGCCCTTCGCGACCATCCACGCAACCTATACTCGCACTCTTCCAGACATTATAACATCCCGGTGATAATATGAACGTCTCAGCACTTGTAATCACTCAAACGCAGTCTCAAGCGTGAACCTACAGTCCCCCGCACTCGCGCATTCATGAATCGTTCACGTCCGGAAGTCTCTATCCTCCATCCCAGAAGTCTAGGTCCACGCCTTAATTGAATCAAATAACTCCACAGCTCCAGTAGGACAATTCTCGAAAAAAAATCGTAATATTATTAATACTCAATAACAATACTAACTCTTCTCTTTATTTTATTTTTATTTATTTTCGGTCTCATGCGTTTTATTCTTGTGATGACCTTCTCGAGCTCATACATCCAAGAAGAGCAACATTGCTGCCAACAATGATTCTTCTCTGCCATCAGACGTCGCCAGGTTTTAGAACAATGGAGATGAGTATGAGAATAATACTTGATGGAATCAGATTAGTAGGAACGATCAACAAACTGCAAGTAGTATATAACGAATTTCTTATTTTGACGTATAAATTATTATTCGTATTAGAATATTATTTACAGGCTCCACACATATCTCAACATACACAAATACACAAATGCTTGACAGGTGACTAGGCCAAATGCATTCACTCGTAGGATCTATCATTTCGATGATCGCCTCGATTCTACGAAACCAGTGCACAAGTAAGCTGACATAAGCTAGTCTCATTTGGTGAATGCATGTAACCTGGAAACCCCAGACACGACACGACGCGACTGACAGACTGGACTCGACGAGGCCTAGTTCAGAGTTTTCGGGCATTCTGCAATGCACGGTTAGTGACCTAATAAAAGAAACATTCGGCATGTTATTTTTCCTTTTATTACTATATCTTAAGTTAGGTTCATTCTCATACTCACTAACACAATCAATAGCATATTCTCCCATATACACTCACATCCAAAGCGCACAAACGCCCCTAACTTTCGCGATAACACAAACCTGGTCAAAAACGCGAATTTACATTACAATTTCAATCATCAACACACACCTACGCTCGCAATTTCGCCAACATTAAAACACCCCCTTACTTAAGTGAACTTTTCAGCACCTATAAATTTACAACCGCGGTCTCAAGCATTAACCCACCACTCGCGCGATCATAGACCAGCTACGTTCGGAATTTTCTACTCTCGACTCATGCCTTCAGTTGGACCAATCAAGAATGATGCAATGAATGATGCATATTCACCAAACAACACGTTCCTCTACCATACACTAAAAATTAATTATCATATTCACGGTCCGCGCGCGATCGTTCAAGAATATACGTGAATATTCGAATGGCCACACGAATCTAAAATCGAATTTATGCACGCAAAGTTAGAGACACGCTAGCATTCAAATGCTCGAGCCTTTGGCGATCACACTATTACACAATTAGTAAACGCCCACGTTAACCCAGACAGATATGCACTCCTGGACTCGAACGCTAAAAACCACACCTTCCACGCATACACCACCCAGGACTGAACATTAGATTCATACACACAAAGCAACAAGTAATAATTGCAGGTATTCGTCTGGCAACCGGGGGAAGTACATCTCAAACGCAGAATTTATCATTTCAATGATGGCCTTGGATCTGCGTTGCCTGTGTTCAAGGCACCATAGCTTTGTCCGTCAGGTCAAGGATGTATGAAACCCGCTAGCCACCACCCTCGGCCCTAGCTGCCCATAAAGGGATAAAAAAAAAAAAACCGTCCACCAAACACTGCTTCTCTCAGCAACGGTAGTCCCTCTCCCAGGGAAAGCATGCTACAAGAATGCAGCTCGTGGTAAGCTTCGCCATCGATAACCACGTCAATGTAGGATGAAATATAGAATAATGGGGTTGCCAGCGACAACTTTGGAAATTCCACGCAGAAATGTCAATCTGAACGGTCGGAAGGTTGACCGTCGGTCTCTCGAGGATCAGGAACTCAAGCTTGGTGGAACGGAGTCGACTTGAACTTGATCATAGCAGTCGATTTGCGTTTGATCGGCTTGGTGGATTCACCGATACCAGCTACTGCGATATCCACCTAGATGTGACGGAGATTCAGAGATTTTGCAAGCTTCTCGGTGATAAGGTTGCACATGGATCCGGAATCTAGGAGTGCACGTATCTCCTTACCGTTCTGATCTACAACGAGGAGGTAAACATAATCATCAACCAAAGCGTGAATTTCTTGGGGACTTTCTTGATTGACCTGTGGGAGGTCGTACAGAGCTCGACAGAGCTGACGCTTCAGGAACCGCTTGTTGTCGTACCGCTTCAGCAATGCTTCCCAAGTCGATGCGTAGTTGTCCGCTTCTACGTCTACGGACTCGAACGGTTTTCGGGCTTCTCCCTCTAGTGATTGCAACAGGTACTGCAGCTTCGCAATCGTCGGAATATCTGTGTTGCTGTGAATCATCGACGTGTACGTGTCACGGAATGCGAGCCATCGCGAGAAATTGCCGTTGAACTTAGGTAGGTCGATCTTGGGTAAGCGTAGAGGACGAAAAGTGGGCAGGGGTCGTCATTGAGCTGTTCAGCATGCTTTGGTTGGGATCAGCAGCGCAATTGGACAATAGAAAACCTTTGACCCTGCAATAACGCGTTTCGAAATCTATTCGTTTTTTCCAAGTGGTTATCTAACATCTATGACTTATCGTACAGCTCGATCTGTCCTTGTACCTCCAGGAACTCCTTGTAGATTCGGTCCAGTGAATCGTGGCGAAATCGAGTTTGGCAGGCATCCCGATCGCAATCGAAACCTTCCGCAAACTTCTTTTCCGCTTGATCATGTATTCTGGCAGTTTCTTTTCTGTCTTTTTCGCCATTATTGTACAACTTCACTGATCTTCACACTTTAAGTATCAGAAACGGGAAAACGGTACAAATCAAAAAGTCGGACTCCTTCCCGGCGCGACACGAAATCGAAAATGGCACAATTCGAACGAAAAAAGTAGCATGGATGGACGGCTGGATCAAAAGACCTTTTTTGTTAGATTTAAATCATAATTTTCAACAGCGAAAGGTTCGATGGACAAGGAGAGAAGTTATGGCGAATTCTTCTTAGAAAGCACATTCTACCAGATATTGGATTAGTACTAAAAGCGAACGATACAGAATTATTCAGTTGTAGCCAATTTTATAAACGAATGTGATATTGATCTATAGACAAGATTGGATTAGTGCATCACCTCCACTTGGCATTGCTTTGTTTTACAAGACAATATATTTTAGATAAATAGAACTCGAAAATGCCAATATAATCGCCTGAAATAAAAAAAATGGATGCTAGGAAATTATCAAATTGGAATTTGGATTAAAAGAAGCGGAATCATTTGAATGCCGGAACTAACAAGTGCCAAAATAATGGTTCAATCTCGTCATGCATCTACAAACTAAACATGCACTTGCAGAATCAATCCCTACACCAACAACATGTTCTAGTTTAACCAAACTATTATCTGGGTAGTTGTGTGTTCACATAGCCAATTTCGTACGAAACGACGATCGGTAGAGAGCTACCGCACCGGCAATACAATAACGAAATAAATACTACTAATAATAATAGAACATGAGTCAAAATCGTTGCACTGTATTTGTGATATTTTCACTCGAATCAGCGTAACCCTCCTTTATTCTGTTGTTGATGTTTTCACCTCTCTCGCTTTCATTCCTCCTTTGACGACAAGTCACAGTTGTACGTATTTAGTGTCTACAGCTGTTTAGTGTCACTGTAAAACTCTGCCTGCCTGTTTGCAAGGTATTACAGCTCTTCAATTGGTTTGCAATCGAATCTACGGTTTGAGTGCATAGGAAAATTCCATTTCCTTGGTAATACACGCTTGAAGACTGTCTCTACCGTATGCAATAACCAAGGGCTATAGTTTTAAAGTCGACAGACCGCGCAACAACATTCGCTGTCAGCATGAAGGCGTTGATTGTTCTGGGTCACATTGCAGCTCCTGGAAGTCTTGGTAATTGTTTAATAATCTTTGTTGATTCTCGATCTAAGCACAAATTCTACAACATATGTCAAGTTTATCCTATGTCCATCACGTCTAATAAGCATATATTTTTCTTTTTTATTTGCAGCCGGTGTGCGAAACCGATTCGTAAACTATCGAACGAAACGATCAGGCCTGTATCAGCAATGTTACAGTACTTTTCCCATTAGCAGCAGAAACGTGGCTGTGTTGGCAGTTTCCCCCTCCAACGCTACGCTAATAGATGCACTAGGGTATAGCTTTAGTAATAATGGTGCTATTAGATGTATTTCGACGAGTGTGGTGCACTTTGATCAACCGTCATCCAAGGTGGAGGTAACAGTTCAAACGATCAAAAAGTCTAAAAAAGAGCAAGAGCAACAACAAACCGTTGAAGCTGTTGCCACGACGTCTACTACAACCGATACCACTACAACCAGTGCCACTAAAGCTGCTACAGCTGCTCCTCCGACGCAAGTAGTTGCAACAGCACCGGTAAAGAAAACACTTCAGCAACGGATATGGGCCGAAGTGTTGCACTACTACCACGGGTTTCGGTTACTATTTATTGACATCAACGTCAGTCGGAAGCTTATTTGGCGGGTACTTAATGGAAAAACATTAACGCGACGTGAACACCGGCTGCTCGTACGAACAACTTCGGATATGTTCCGGTTGCTGCCATTTTCGGTGTTCATCATAGTGCCCTTTATGGAACTGCTGCTCCCGCTGGCGATTAAACTGTTCCCAGGAATGTTACCGTCAACGTTCCAGACTGCAACCGAGCAGGAGGACAAAATCAAGCAAAACCTTAAGGTGAAGCTAGAAATGGCAAAATTTTTGCAGAAGACTTTAGATGACATGACTGTTCAAAACAAAGAACATCGTTCGCAAGCAGCGAAAGACTTTAGCGAGTTTTTCGCTAAGTCACGTACCTCAGACGAATTTACTGTAACTAATGAGGACATCATCAAGTACTCGAAGTTGTTCGAAGATGAGATAACTCTAGACTCCTTATCCAGGCCACAACTGCAAGCGCTCTGTCGGGTACTGGAGATGTCTCCGATTGGTACATCTAACTTGCTGCGTTTTCAGCTACGACTGAAGCTGCGTAGTTTAGCTGCCGACGATCGCACTATTCAGAAAGAAGGTATTGAATCGTTAAATCTATCCGAGCTGCAGGCAGCTTGTCGTGCACGTGGAATGCGTGCTTATGGTGCGACCGAGGAACGTTTACAATCGCAACTTCGAGAGTGGATTAATCTTAGTTTAAATGAAAAAGTACCTCCTTCGTTGTTACTGCTCTCACGAGCACTGATGTTGCCAGAAAATGTTACTACTAGTGATAAACTGAAGGCTACTATATCTGCCCTTCCTGATTCGGTTGCTACTGTTACAAAGGCAGCCATTGGCGAACGGGAAGGAAAGATTGATAACAAAACTAAGATCGAAGTCATCAAAGAAGAACAACGCAGGATCAAAGAAGAGCTGGAAGAAGAAAAGGAGAAACAGAAAGAAATTGCAGAAACTTTGGTTGATAAAGCGCCAATTATCGCAGAAGAAAAGGTTATCCACCTAGAAGAACCTGCAGTGTTGGTTAAGCCTGTCGCGGATAAGCCTGTGATTTTAGCTACAGAAGAAATTTCCAGCAAAGACTTGGAAGCCCTTGGTGATGCTCTCGGTACTTTGAGCAAGGACAAAAAGACGTTGCTCGTAGAAAAGGAAGAAATCAAGGACTTGAAAGAGGAGATTGCTGACTACCAAGAGGATGTGCAGGAACTTCAAGAGGTGAATTAGGAAATTAGAATTCGTGGCATTTCGGAACGTTTTAATGATTTCTTATCAATAGGTCATCACTGCGGCTCCTGGAGAAGTTAAAGTGAAGGAATCGCGAGCTGCTAAAATGCTATATAAGCATGTCAACTCAATGATTAGCAAAATGGATACGGTACTTGCTGATCTAGAGAAAAAGGAACAGGAACTGAAAGAGCAAGTGAGTGCAGCCGAAGAAAGTGCATCGAAAGACGAGGCGCCGGCGAGTATAGCTAGTGAGGAACTGGTGCGCATCGATGAATTGATGTCAGCCATAAGGAAGGTAAGATTGTTTAATGCTCATTGAAGATTTTGTCCATTACTAGCTAATACACGTCACGCGTTGCCACGACTTCAACGAAATAGGAATAAAACACAGTTTGTTCCGGACCAGCACCGTGCGCCTATCGGTGGAGGAAGGTGCCGTTCACGCGCTACATTAGTCAGGGTGCATTTCCGTACACATTTCAAACTTTATGTCGTCTTTTAAAACAACAGCAGCGAACATTTAATAGTCCTTGCTGCTCCACGTTCTGACGTGTTTTCTATGAAAGTAGAATAATCCGCGCCAAGTAACGTGTTCAAATTTCAATGCGATTATCTTGAATGCCATCCATATACCACGATGGTAACATTTTTTTAAATTAGAGGAAATCATACAAAACAAAATCTGAGAAAAAATTATGCCCAAATCACTTGATGCGATTTTCTGAAACTTAAATAATTTTGAATTTTAAAGCTTGTGGTTGAAATTACGAGCCAATTCATGGATCCATAGGTTACTTCAATTTTATGTTATTATGATGAATCTTTAAAACGTAAATATAAAAATTCATAATGCCGTTCAGAAATAAGATATTTCCATGAAAATTTCACAAAAGACTTATAAAGAAGTTTAAGTTTGAACGATTTTCATTAAGTCCTTCAGCATCATAGTAGTCCAACACATTGGAAAATTTTCTAAAAACTCATTTCCATGAAACTACCCAAACAAAAATCTTAGAAATTGGACACCGTCGGCAGGGGTAGGGGAACAGGAATTGTCCGCGTTTATCCACGGGGGAGGGGGTCAAAAATGAAGTTTTTTTCCGCGTGGTTTATTAACGGCTCCTTGGTTTCGAATTTTTTGAAAACCGACCTCGTGGTGAGAGAAACTTGTTTTGAATACCGTTGAATCAATCGATCCGAAATTTTGAGGGGGTGGTTTATAATAACAATAGGTAGTGATTGAACACAGTGATTGAAATTTAATCTTTTCGACAAAAAAGCAAATAAAAAGCATTCAAAAATTTCACGGAAAACCATCACCATCGTTGATGTTTTTTCGGAAACTATTCGTTCAATGACTTTTGAATTCATTCATTCAGTTGAGCGATTCGTAAAATGTTCACCGCAAGCGATGAATATAGTAGCATTTCGGGCGAACGCTCAAGTTTATAAAAAGTTTGATTAGTAAAATTTTGCTATCTTGGTTTAAAAATGATGAAAATTCCTAAAATTTCTCGATCCGCAAGCAGGGTCGTGTCCAAAAACTACTGTAACCACTGGAAAATAGACAATACAACGAATACCGAGTAGTGAAACATTCCGATTAATCATCTTTATCTTTCCTTTTCAGATTCAGCAGATCCCAGATGATTCCCGGTTAGACCAAATTTCAAAAATCCTTGGCAAAATTGACGATGATCACGATGGGCACATTAAAGTGGAAGACGTTTTGAAGGTAACGATTTTGCACTACAGAAAGATCATTTCATTATGCATCTGTGTTAACGGCATGTGACGTATGTTTATCCATTATTTGTAGGTGATCGAAACAATCGGCAAGGAAAATGTTAAGTTGAATGCTAAACAGGTTGATGAGCTGATCGATTTGCTTGACAAGGAAGAAGTTCTGGAAGCCGAGGATAAAATCGAGAAAGCACTCAGCAAGAGTCTGGAAGCCAAAGAGAAGCAAAAGGAGCAGGAAAGCAAGGAGAAGGAAAAACTGATCGAACTGCAGGACAAAGCAATTGATCTGAGTCTCAAGACTACACCTGTCGAGGGTCAAGCAAGTAAAGGAAACGAAACGAAGGTCGGTCCATAAAACCAACACATGTGTTAAAGTGAGATTCAAAATACATTCCATCAATTGCATCGCTACCATTTATTTGCATGTTTACCGAAATAGCTTTCCTCAATTGCTTATCTGGGTTATCTGACGCTAAAATTGTAAATGTTACCCTTCTCTTCACCAGCTCGGCGAACCAATTCTTGATACCTATATTCAACAAAAAGCTGCCGAAAGGAAAAAGGAACAAATTAAAACCACTGCTAGCATTTCTAGTGATATTGACTCTAAACCGCCAGTTTCTGGTAATGGAACAGCAAATATTCCACCAACCATTGTTCCGCCAGCAGCGTCTTCGAGTCCAACACAAGATAAAAGAATGTGATGTCATCAGAAGAGTACCATTGCTGATTCCAAAACACAAACTATGAGAAAGCCTAGTACCAGGCAAACGAAGGAATAATCAAATTATTCAACTAGGAATGAGGGAGGACTTTGAGCAACATCTTCAAGCTGTATTTCTACTAGAGTGGAATTGTCAAATTCACAGCAATGCTGATAGTACTTCGCCACAGAATTCAGTGTCCAAACAAGTGATTATAGAGATGTTTGTAAACAAGAATATAATTATTGTAAATTATGCGTTGTAAAAAATATTTGAAAAAAAAAACAAATATGCATCCTTTTTCCCGTAACACGATGTTCACTATCCGTTTACTGATGTAAAAACAATGACAATACCTTCTTTTCTAATGCAAATAAAGTCGAAAAAATACTTCCTAATTTTTTATGTATAACATGCCCAAAAATTACAGGAAATTCCCGGTTAATCCTTTTAGAAAAATGCATGTATAATATTTCGTTAGTTTCAATATTGCTTGACGAAAACAAATTCTGAGTCCCGAATTCTAAGTTAAAGGCAAAAATGAAGTTATTTGCGCGTAGCAGTTGTTTAGACAAAAATCTGAAACTTAGTTTTCTTTAGTTGATTTCTAGTTTAATCGACGAAAACCAACGTTTTTTAGTAATAGATTCCATGCAGTGGATTGTGGTGATGTTGGAGTTTCAAAAAGTGACCGAAAAGCGAACACAAATGCAATCCACTGCCTAGGAGTTTCGACATTAAAAATGGAGTTTTGACATTAAATGTCAAATTTTAAGCAACTTCCGGCACTGTGAAAGAAGAACCTATCTTAAGGGGTTACACACCTTTTAATTATTCAAAAAATGAATTTTTTTTTATTACTTCATCTGAAAGTACAACTCCTTAAGAATATTTTTCCTGATTTTTATAGAGATCCGAGAAATAGATCGAATGTTACAGCGTTTCCAAGCGCGCTTCGTCTACTAAGAGCAGTGCTAACTTGAAATTTTAAACTCAATTTTCTCGAAATGTCGTTTTTCCAAAAATAATTTTTTCGTGATCACGATTGCCGAAAAACCACTTAACCGATTTTCCTATTTTTTTTTTAATTGATCGTAATTAATTCTTCTCGTACCTTAACGATGCCTTTTTTATGCATAAATTTTTGTTTTATAGATGACAATTTTTAGATACGATTTTATTATTATTTATTCAACTAATCGTTAAGGTACGAGGAATACTCTGGAATTTTTTGAGCTTTGTTATTTTAGTTCATCTATTTTCCTTTAATCGTGATAACTGCAAAGCTCTTAAATTAAAAAGGGTTTTTGGGAAAAAGCCATAGCTCCCTCAATTACCAATATATATTTTTTTATCGCTTTATGGGCAGTTAGGGCCGAGGGTGGTGACTAGCGGGTTTCATACATCCTTGACCTAGCGGACGAATGGTGCCTTGAACACAGGCAACGCAGATTCAAGGCCATTATTTAAATGATAAGTTCTGCGTTTTAGATGTACTTCACCCGGTTGCCAGACGAATACCTGTAATTATTACGTGTGATTTTGTATGTATGTAATTGTGAGTCCTACTGTGGTGGTTTGTGCGTGGAATGTGTAAGTTTTGGCGTTCGAGTCCAGGGGTGCATACTTGTCTGAGTTGGCGTGGATGCTCACTAATTGCGTAAGAGTGTGTGGATGTATTTTCGAGAGTTGTTCTACTGGACCTGTAGAGCTAGGGTGTCGGAAGAGCTACCCATCAGAATCACTCGCTACAATTGCAGACGAGATCAATTGCAGCGGGTAGTGATTCTAAATGATATTTGTTGTACGGTACAAACATGTGTAAACACAGGAACGTCACGATCGCATGCATCATCACGAGCGTTTGTCCGTTAACGTGTTTGATCGCGTGTGCTAGCGTGCATGTAACTTCGCATGTATAAATACGATTTTATAACCGTGTTTCCATTCGCATATTCGCGTGTGTTTTTAGATGATCGCGCGCGGACCGTGAATTTGATACTTAAATTTCGCAGTATGGCTCAGATGCTAAAAGAGAGTACGTTCTTCCATATCACTTTCGCGTATTCGAGATTTTGGATGTATTAGTGGACGATCGCATTTACATGTTCGCCCCGGCCAATTCACGACTCAGACATTTGTATGGTAGCGTATTCGATCGCGTGGGCCTATGTATGTCCCGTGTGATGGCGTGTATGCAGCTTCACGAGTATAGCTTTGGTTCTGTAGTCGTGCGGCCATGGAGCAGACTTCCGGACGTGATCGAACCGTGACCGCGCGAACGCGGGCGCCTGTGGGTTAGCGTTTGTAAATTTGTGAATGCTATCACGATCATTTTATCAACGAGGTACTATCGTGCTTTGGAGATCGCGGGCGTAGGTGTGCATGAGTTATCGCGTAGGGCTGTCAAAGATTGTTTGGTATATTGTCATTTTCGGGAGCGCTGACATGGCACAGTCCAAATTTAGGAGAGTCCCAGGTCGGGGCTCGTCGCTAAGCCCAAGGTGCCTCCAGAGAGTACCTGGCCCAAAACCCACATTGTACATTATTTCGACCATGGCATAAGTGAGTAATAAAGATCGCCAAGTTAAGTACTAAATTTGTACGGTCATCATGCTCATGTGCCGCCGAGTATTGAACACAGAATTATTTTTTTTCTCAAGTAAGGAGAAAATTGTTTAAAACCATCAGCACAACATCTATAACTAAAATAGTTATGGAATTTGCGTTTTGTCTTCGTCTCATTAGAATCCGACACTAACTTAGTGGCAGGAGTAGGTTAGCGTCGGATTGACGCTAGCTCCAAAAAAAGAAAACACTATTTCTGTTTTTGAGTAAACCTCTCCTTTTTTTTAGAACTAGCGTGAATCCAGGACTAGCTTAGTCCTGTCACTAATTCTGATGAGACGAAGTCAAAACGCAATTTCCATAACTAAGTGAGATGAGTTTCCGAATGCACTTTAAGTAGTGGGAGTATGCAGACTAATTTGTTTGGATTAAACCAGGGAGCTCTATCGCATACAGGAAGTTTAGGTCACGATAAAGAATCTCTCGAGGAGTGATAGAGATTCATGCTTAGGGGAAAATCGTTCTTCACATACCATCAAATCTCAACTGTTACTGAGCTATTGAACTTTTTCTGTAAACAACTTGTTTGTTTTAAATGCTCTTCCATTGAAAAAGTGAAAAAAATTCTATTAAATTGTGCCCTCATATCTTTTAATCAATAAGTTCAGGTAAACTTTTAGAAGTGAATAAATTGAAACCTAGTGGTTTTAATCGAGTTCTCGCTCATTTCTCGAAAATCCAAATAGTTAGCATCGTGATTATAATCATGCAGATTGTTCGTTTTAAAAAGCCACATAATTTGTTCTCTGGCGTGATACACTTATTTCTTCACGCTGGAAATCACGCCCAACTCCTACTTAGCAGAAGGCAAAGGATTCTTCACATTTCCTTTCGATCATGTCCATATGAGCCTACCTAGTCCTAGTTTTCCGTTCTAAGTTAATAACTGATTCACTCTAGAATACCTATCCGTCTTTCAATTTCATTTGCTTTCGTTTCTCTTAATCTTAAATTTGCCGAAAATAGCCAACAAAATCGATACAGTAAATTATGAATTATGTCTTAAAACTCAACTTTTGGATAATAGGTACTGTTACAGTAATAATACATTATTTCGAGAAGAAGATTCGTTAACTGAATGGACAAAGCATTATCATTTTTCCAATGAAAATAAAAAATTTTAAATACAAAGTACACTTTTGCGTTAGTGGTATTTTAAGATAAACAGATTAATTAAAGAGGTACAATAACTCTGTAATGGTTGGTCTATCACCCCTGGAGAAATTGCTCGGAGCAGAAATCTGATGTTTGTCCCACCCTAATATACATAATTTTGTTAGATCGCATCCGTCGCCCTGATATCAAACACCATTAATCATCAACAGGCGCCAATGCGCTTGACTTTTATCGTGATTACTGAAACTTGAACAATTCCATATTAAATTTGCAAAAGGGCGAATAAGATTTGTAAACAAACTTTTATTTTGATGATTTCTCTTAATTTACTATAATTTCAAAGCAGAAAACAATTGAAATTACTTCTACAAAGGCTAAAAATTTACATTAACGCATATTTTTCGTGAAATTCCACTCTGCAGCAGACTAATGAGCGAAACAAGTTTGTTTACAAAAAACAGTTTCGCCCTTTTGACGAATTAGTATTGAATTGCTTAACAATTAAATAGAAATTTGTTAAGTGCGAAAAACCGCCGCTCGGGGCGGTTATCCACTTTGCACTGATACATTCCTTTAGTTTAGCTAGAGAATCCATTTATGATTAATCCCCTATAAAAAACTCGTTAAACGCTAGGGTATGCCTAGTGTTAAATATAATATGTGATTCCTGTCGTCGGGATGTCCCAAGGGCTTTATTTGTCTTTTGGTAATTTCAAATGGAGGTTATAGCCCTCCATTATTGTCACACTTAACACACTGAGTAAAGGATAATCAAGCCTAGAAACAATGTGCTCCGTAACGACCACGTGTTGCATTGCACTTTCCTTGCACATAGTGATCCGTTTCTATGGAGAGTGTACTTGACTACGCTTTTTGTTATTTTCTTCAAGAACTTCAAACGATACAGTTTACTAACCGGCTTTAAGATAATGGAAAAACGGAAGGTTAAAGCTAATTTGGCCAAACCGAAAACTATATTTAAGTTGCCGAGCATAACTAATGAGTAAGTGGAATAATAAGCTTAGATGTTGATTTTTAATAACAAACACAATCTTCAGTGATAGGAAAAAACGAATTGCGGCACGAACAATGCAACTTCATCAAACAACGCCCATCAATATTGAGGAGCTTATCGAGAAAAAGATTAGGAAGTTACGAGACAACAGTTTTATTTTTCTTACTTATGCTTTTCCTAGAAGTAGTGAACACTTTGGAGCATATAAATTCTTGTAATGCGATAATTTACATTTGAAATATCATCTCATAGATATTATTTTAGGGAGGTTCCATTTTCCAAGGTCGATAAGCACGAGTACTTCACCGTCAGTCGGCATGGTGTCACATACTGGAGCGATGCAGAGAATCACTTCAGTCCACTAGACGCTTGGTTAGTGGACTACGCAAAGTATAAAACACTGTCGAAGCTTAATTTCTTCCGATATTATCGCTATGCAAAAGCTTTTCGGCAGTGGCGCCAAAATATAAAATGGGAAAAGTATGAAAGTGCGCGGCAAACGCTGTCTTCCAGTCTGTTTCTAGTGATGCCGCGGCTGGCGCAAGCACTGCTGTACATGCGGGAGCAGTACATGCAATTGGTACATTTTCGTTATTTTGATGTATCAGTAACGGAAAACTGGCACTTGCCGTACTTTGTGGAGACCCAAATGGCCACTTTCGAACAGGTTCGCGATCTGCTGATTAAACTAAACAAGAAATTGAGAGAAGTGCTATGTGAGTATTATTATATTTGTTAAATTCTAGGACGTCTTATTTTTGATTTCAAAGATGTCATCGGGGCTATTTCACGCTACAGTTAAAGAACGATATTGCTGCTTGTAGCCCAAATTGCATGTTGTTTTTTAACAAAAGTGAAACATTCGTTGATTTAATGTTGTACTTTTGTCATAAAACAACGTAACATTTTAACGACAAGCTCAAAGATCATTATTCGATTATTGCGTAATGCAGTAGCCCCCGATGGCGATACGAGACAATTTTTAAATACATAAATTACAATATTTCTTTCAGTTGTTGCATGCTCCAACACTCTCGTGGATCGAGGATATTCACCGCACGATGAAGCACTAAATTGTCCTAACAAAAAGAAAATGAAAGATGTTATGAGTTTTACAGAACGAGCAAACAAACGAAAACTGTGCGCACTTTTGGCAAGGTTTTTAGGATACGTTGATCACATGATGATAAATTTGTTGCATCAAATCCTGAGCGAATCATTTCGTAATTTATCGAACGTCTTCAACCGCTACAACACTGACAAGCTAAATGAAAATCCTCCTTTCATGAATGTTGAGTTGCTTCTGAAATCGACCGGTATTGCCGTCGATCCTTCGAGAGAAATTGCTGTTTCATTCCTGCATCAAATGTGCACTATGGTGGACGAATCTGCTAGAAGTATTGAGAGGTTTCAAAGTGATCCACATTTTACACTATTTACCGAGTAAGTAGCACCGATTAAGTTTCATAACGCTACGCCGTTGTCGAAGCATTCTGGTTGGGGCCTGTAAGGCAGGCTTGTACGCAAGGGCAGGGTTTTGGGGTTCAATCCCCTCCCATGATTTTTTGAAGTACTTTTTAAAAAATCATAAAACTTCCTGTCCAGTAAAAAAATATACTGCAAGCTGTTTTGACACATAAAATGTCATTCGAGTTCGGTCACTCTAAAAACAAGCCATTGAAGAAACCAGGAAAGAGACATTGCGAGGGTGGCTAGAATGGTCTCTGGATCAGTTTACGCTTCGACAGTTTTCGATATAAGCAACAGTTGTGTGCAGGCATGGAAAGATTAGTTCACTCGCGCGACTGTTGCTAACTGTGGATCACAAAGTAACCAAAATTTACTGCTCACTAATTAACCATGAATAACGCACCAAGCAGCAAGACCGAAAAAGCGTCACAGTAGGTCACTTGATGGGCAAACTGCGAAAGAACGATGATGCTTGAAATTCTACGAACAACGTCAAATTTTTCTTCGTGAATATTTGTCGCATAGCCTCGCGAAGCTCACAAAGGTTTCTTGATGTATGAATGAAACATAGGGTAAGATGCCTATTTTCACCATACTAAGGAGTGTGCCTCTCTAATTCATTAATTGCTCGGCCTACAATCAAATGAATGCATAAAAATTGGTATCACGAGCTTTGCTTCGTTGTTATTGTTAAGAAACAATCTTATATCACAACTACCCTGAAAACAGTGTAATTCTCGTGTTTGAGCGCAGTGAAAACTCGAATCGAGTGCCCCTATTGTTGCGCTACCATTTGACTCAATGCGTTGAACAAAGATGGCTGACGCTGCTCTAACCAACGGTTCAAATGGGTAGGGTGATAATAGAAACATCGCGAAAATAGGCTCATCACCCTACTACCTATTTTATGTTACGGGTAGTTTTGGGAAACCCTAGAAGGAATTTAGTGTTCTTTGCGACTCCGTTGTTAGCTGCGAATTTTTACAAATTTCGAAACTCTTTGATTATCATCATCTATGCTACGAAGCGCAAACGTGATCGTCGCAGCAAACAACCACGTGAGCCGGAAAGCACAACTTCAATTCCACACTTTGGCGATGACGAGGACACGCAGCTGCTGAAAAAACAACATTTTTTCAACATTCTCTTTCGCGGTTTCATTGCCACTTCCGCAAACGTCAAAACTTTTTTTCACTCGCACTGATGCGAACTAGATGGGCGCGTAACTCAACGCACGGGCCGGTGGCGCATGGCTGAAAAGTCGCAATGTGGATTTAAGAAAACATTCGCAATATAACCTTTCCAATAAGTGTTTGTTTGTCAAAATCAGTGCAAAAAATACCATCGCACGAGCTCGCAAAAAAACTGACCTACTTGACTCCACTCTACTCTAGTATATAATATAATCTTTGAATATGAAAAACTAAAATAAAACTGTTTTATGAGAATGCAAACCGCGACCAGCTCGAGAAGATTTTCGCGTGCGAAGCTTGATGTGCTTCTTCATTGGTTGGTATAGCTTTGGTTTGTGCGTATTCGCAGCACCAACCTGCAGGTTCCTATGCATAATTTTCTAAGCACACAGAATGCATCATAACTGAAGGAAGCTTTCTTGTGAATGGCGAAAGAACGGTTCGTGATGCGATTTTTCCCATACATGGTTGCGAGTACTCAGCAAAGGTCGGTCAGAGGACTAGCATCAGGAGCTAAGGGGGAAAACACGAAATCGGAGACAATAATCGATCGTTGTCTGGAGAAATTTCACCGCCGATGATCTCTCAAACGGAGTTACTGATAGCGAAAAGTCTCAAGCATCAGTATCGGAAGAAATACCGCAGCCGTGAAATTTGCTTCCCCCGGCTAGCAGATAAATATTAACGAGTAGCGCCAAGATTTATAAGAAACCCTATGAAGGTGATTGTAAAGAGATACATACAGTGCTGTTCGAAATAATAATTGAATATGTTTTTCATGTTCGCATCGTGTATAGTGAGAAAAATTCAGTTCCTGGTGGTCGTCTAACCTACTGACGCCTACCTTTCGATTTTAATAATACCACTTTACTATCATCAGCTCACTAAATGGTAAGCCACTTTTCGACGGTCCACTTGGCGTGAAATTCGACAAAGTTCAGACGATTGTTTAGGTGCCGTATTGTGAGTAGTGGTACTTTTCTCGGACTTCCTGCATGCAAATTTGTCTTAATAAATCGTTTTCTACTCGTTGACGTTGCAATAGAATGTCCCAGGTCTTTCTAGAATTCTCTCGAAGAGATAAACCAATATTATTTTGCCATCCGACCCATCAGTTTGTTAAGTTTGAGCGGATGTTGTTCGCTATCTATAGCTAGTTTCACATTTGGTCGGTGTTAGGTCAGACCGGACTAAGTGACAGCGCATTGATTGAAAAACGCGTTTAAAGTTTGAATCGCAGCATCCTTTGCATTATAATTGCAAAATAATTTTTACCATAATTCTTGTTTATTGTTTCATATTTCAAATCTGGTAAAAGTGGAATGTAGATGAAGAAATTCTTTATCCAGTGCTATCATTAACTCATTTTTTGATGTTTTGCGACTTGGTCCGGTCTGACTTAACACCGACCATTTGTTTGTCCAGTGCAATGCATTGTGTATCTTCGTGGCAGAACACTGTAAAAGTTCCTGAACTTCACGGTATGTTTTGCCACTAGCATTCAACCGTTTGATGAGATTTCGCTCCTCGAATGTACAGTGCCTCGAACGACCCATTTTCGTGGAATACTACAATATGTAAACTTATAATTTCGGGTTAATTGTAAGCGTAGGAATACTATTCCGAACAAAATAGATTGACTAATCTGAAAATTTTGGAAACTTAAGCGATTTGAAAATCTTTTGTGGTAGCGCTGCTATTTTCACGAACAGTTTTACATCGACTTTCTTCCGAAATGACAGCTGTGTTTCGTAAACAATAAGCCAATGACTCCAAATGGTGGCGTCTTCTACTTTCGTACTATAGGTCACTTACAAAAACATATAATGTTATTGGAGAATACAGTTAACTCTCTCTATGTCGATATTCTCTATGTCGATATTTTTCTCTATCTCGATTATTTTGTAGGTCCCTTCAGATCGCACGTATAAAAACTCCTCTATGTCGATATTTTCTCTATCTCGATATCTCCCTCTTTCGATGTACCTGGCTTTATATTTGCCTGCATTATTCTCTCTCTATGTCGATGTGTTTTTTTTTCTCTCAGGACATCATATTTTTATACTAGTTTCGTTCCGTCAAGGTAATTTTAAAAGTTTGGAATGAAAAATTCTTTCCTTATAGAAAAGATTCCGTATTTAATAAATTTGCGTTAAATTATGAAATTTTGTATCAAATTTTGTATGGACATATATACTCGCTTAATAATTACTTCTAAAGTACTCATACATTATTTTATACTTTATGAACTAGTGCAATGATTTTACATAACTCGGAACATTGAATTAGTTATTACTAAAATTTGCACGAGATTGAACGCAATAACTAATGTTGGGGAGACTTGACCAATATTTTATGGGGAGACATGACCAAGTGGCAATAAGCCGAAGAAAGATAAATTTTTTCTGATATTTACTATGCTGTCGTACCTACTGTTAGTGTTAATCACGTCACAAAAAATCCTTATATCTATATCTTTTTGTACTAGTAAATAAAGTTAGTAGTAATATGGCTTATTTCGTGACGTGTTAATGTGCAATGTCAGCAGTACAGTTCTCGACAAACATATGATTACGGTTTAAAAGCTAACTGTCAAAATTCTCTTTGAAAAGAAATGCCGGACAAACCGTTACTGGCTAAACACAGTTTACTGCAGTTAATGAAAGAGAAGTTTTTTCTCTTTTGTTTACTACCAACATATGTGATTGATGAGTAACGGTTTGTCCGGAGTTTCCTTTCAAAGAGAATTTTAACAGTTGGCTTTTAAGCCGTAATCATATGTTTGTCGAGAGTTAATCCTTAAAAGGAAATGCATTAAACACAGTCGAAATTTATGAAATGCAACCCTTTTATATTTTTTACTGCTACCTAATGACCTCGCCAGTATGGAAAAAAAAGGATTACAGTATTATTTAGTTCATTATTTTTTGTTCTGATTTTTCAAAATTCTCTTGGTCCAGTCTACCCAAGCCTTGGTCAAGTCTCCCCGCAGTGGGGAGACTTTGCCAAAAAAACGATGTCAGACAAACTTTTATAACTTTTGAAAAAGTAAATTAAAAATTCCGCAAAAAATTAAGAACACGAATAATACCTTTTTACATTATATCTCAATGACGTTGGAAGGATTGAAATTTTTTTTGGAGATTTATGCAGATTTGGCTGAAAACCTGGTTAAGTCACCCCATGTTCCCCTACATGTGGGGCAGAATGATAAACTGCAAATAAGGGATTTCTTCTCAAACAGCAAACTTGATGTTTTGCAGTGCGAGTGCACTTTACCTCGACGTCTACTACCCTACTCCCCCCAATACGAGCATCTATCTTCATTTCTCAGCAGTGATGCCACAAGTCCAGATTTATCTAGAAAGGTACAGATTTTTTTAATGTTTTTAGGTACAGATTCTGTACGGTACAGATTACAGATTTTTGTAAAAAAGTACAGATTGGTACAGTTTTTTTTATATGACATCATAGCAAAATAATTTAACCCCGCAATGTATCCCAGTATACAGCAGGTAAACGTTGAGTTAGGCCGCTGACAGTGTGATGGCGAGAATCTGAAGTTGAGTTGGTACTGACTGAGCTTGAAAAGAAGCTGACATTAGGATGCGATATGCGAGAAACCTGCTTCCAGCAAATCAACGGGATGGTGTCTGAGTGAGAGCCGAACGAGTCTTCTCGAAGTACCTCACTAATAAAAAAAAATATTATACACGAATTTTAACCCATATAGTCGTGAAAAAATATCGATTCCACATATTGTTTGGATGATACCCTGAACAGGTCGTTAGGCTCTTTAATGATGTCTATTAGGGCTACGTTTACTCTGAGATGCTCCATTTGATTTGCTGCAAGCAGGTTTCTCGCACCCTACTGTCAGTACCAGCCCCTGCTCAGCTTCTCACCCCCACTCTGTAAGCACTCATAGATTGCACACGAAGTGGCGGAAAGTATTTGAGCTGGAGCAGATATTGACATTACCCAGTCAAATTCATCCGGAATTCTGACTGTTTTTTTGCGGAATTCCAGCTCAAATAAAAAAACGTAGTCCTAATTGCTGGTTTGATTTCCCCGAATGAAAAATATGTATAAGAAAAATGTTTTTAGAACAACCTTGTTATTGTTTCGGTACAGAATCCGGTACAGACTTTCCTCTAGAAGAGTACAGATCGGAAAGATTTTTCAACTCCCGGTACAGATTTAATTGTGGCAACACTGTTTCTCAGTATGCATTGTGATGTCCTGAAGGAAAAGTTGTCTCAAAGAAAATCATTGTGTTCTATATGTCGATCTCTCCCTATGTCGATGGTCCCTTCAATATCGACATAGAGAGAGTTAACTGTAGAACGTGTGGGAGTATTTTACATTAAACTCGAAAAATATTTGTGCAGCTATTTTTTCGAACAGCGCTGTATCATTATGATCGCCACCTCCGGATCGTTTCGTGTTTCAACAGGTGACGATACTTGCATCAGGCCTCAGCAAGTCAGAAATACCGCGAAGGTTGGACTGCAAGCAAGAAAAGCAACATTGGAAAAAACATGACTAACGATTAACGATTAAAATAAAATAAAAAAGAGCAAGAACACAGTCCGTACCTTGGCCCCTACTGAAACAGTGCCCAACAGTTAGAGATGGGCAGGCATGGAATTTTTCGTACCCGGACCCGACCCGAACCCGAATATTATTTTTGTAAGCTCACCTGTCCCGAACCCGGATTTTATTAATATACAAAACCCGTGTTCTATTAGGTTCTTAAAAAAATTTCAAAAATATTTTTATACTAGTTTCGTTCCGTCAAGGTAATTTTAAAAGTTTGGAATGAAAAATTCTTTCCTTATAGAAAAGATTCCGTATTTAATAAATTTGCGTTAAATTATGAAATTTTGTATCAAATTTTGTATGGACATATATACTCGCTTAATAATTACTTCTAAAGTACTCATACATTATTTTATACTTTATGAACTAGTGCAATGATTTTACATAACTCGGAACATTGAAATAGTTATTACTAAAATTTGCACGAGATTGAACGCAATAACTAATGTTGGGGAGACTTGACCAATATTTTATGGGGAGACATGACCAAGTGGCAATAAGCCGAAGAAAGATAAATTTTTTCTGATATTTACTATGCTGTCGTACCTACTGTTAGTGTTAATCACGTCACAAAAAATCCTTATATCTATATCTTTTTGTACTAGTAAATAAAGTTAGTAGTAATATGGCTTATTTCGTGACGTGTTAATGTGCAATGTCACCAGTACAGTTCTCGACAAACCTGGCTAAACACAGTTTACTGCAGTTAATGAAAGAGAAGTTTTTTCTCTTTTGTTTACTACCAACATATGTTATTGATGAGTAACGGTTTGTCCGGAGTTTCCTTTCAAAGAGAATTTTAACAGTTGGCTTTTAAGCCGTAATCATATGTTTGTCGAGAGTTAATCCTTAAAAGGAAATGCATTAAACACAGTCGAAATTTATGAAATGCAACCCTTTTATATTTTTTACTGCTACCTAATGACCTCGCCAGTATGGAAAAAAAAGGATTACAGTATTATTTAGTTCATTATTTTTTGTTCTGATTTTTCAAAATTCTCTTGGTCCAGTCTACCCAAGCCTTGGTCAAGTCTCCCCGCAGTGGGGAGACTTTGCCAAAAAAACGATGTCAGACAAACTTTTATAACTTTTGAAAAAGTAAATTAAAAATTCCGCAAAAAATTAAGAACACGAATAATACCTTTTTACATTATATCTCAATGACGTTGGAAGGATTGAAATTTTTTTTGGAGATTTATGCAGATTTGGCTGAAAACCTGGTTAAGTCACCCCATGTTCCCCTACATGTGGGGCAGAATGATAAACTGCAAATAAGGGATTTCTTCTCAAACAGCAAACTTGATGTTTTGCAGTGCGAGTGCACTTTACCTCGACGTCTACTACCCTACTCCCCCCAATACGAGCATCTATCTTCATTTCTCAGTATGCATTGTGATGTCCTGAAGGAAAAGTTGTCTCAAAGAAAATCATTGTGTTCTATATGTCGATCTCTCCCTATGTCGATGGTCCCTTCAATATCGACATAGAGAGAGTTAACTGTAGAACGTGTGGGAGTATTTTACATTAAACTCGAAAAATATTTGTGCAGCTATTTTTTCGAACAGCGCTGCATCATTATGATCGACACCTCCGGATCGGTTCGTGTTTCAACAGGTGACGATACTTGCATCAGGCCTCAGCAAGTCAGAAATACCGCGAAGGTTGGACTGCAAGCAAGAAAAGCAACATTGGAAAAAACATGACTAACGATTAACGATTAAAATAAAATAAAAAAGAGCAAGAACACAGTCCGTACCTTGGCCCCTGCTGAAACAGTGCCCAACAGTTAGAGATGGGCAGGCATGGGATTTTTCGTACCCGGACCCGACCCGAACCCGAATATTATTTTTGTAAGCTCACCCGAACCTGTCCCGAACCCGGATTTTATTAATATACAAAACCCGACCCGTGCCCGCATTAAAAAAAAATTTAAACCGTGCCTGACCTGAACCCGATTTTCAATAAATAAATTTAACCTATTTGATTCGAAGGAGGTAGAGGAGCTCGGGGCTAGTTGGCAGTATTTTCATTTTTCATCTCTTTGATTTAAGTAGATTGTGGACTATTTCAAATAACACAAACTTCACAAAATTAAGGAAATGCGCTTATTACGTTCGAAAACTGTCACCCATGAATTCTACAAAACAAAATGAAATGCAAAATATGAAAACATATTTTACATAATTTGAGATAAGAAATGAAAGACAGTTCCATATCCCTAATACAAACGAAGAAAAAGGAACTCCGCTAACTTACGCCTTCCGCGAACTAGGCCCGGGATCTCCTATTATTGGTTTCTCTTTCGACATAAAACTTTACATGTGAACGAAACCAGAAATACCACAGCTTCAGATTCGTCTCGGTGACAAGACCTAACATGGAAACTGCTACCGTAAAACGGGGGAACATTGATCAATTTTTCTACATTTTTTCGAATAACTTTCTTCAAACAAGGTAGATGTAACTGTTTGCATTTTTAAAACAAGTACTGGTACCCATAGATTGAAAACGTCCAAACTGTTTGGTAATTTATTTCGTTTTACTATAACAATAAAATAAGTTTGTTGTAAATTTTCATTCGTTGTTTTCGGGGCACCTTTGATCAGCAAAATACGTGCATCGAAATGAAAAATGACGCTCCAAATGTTGTGTAGATTGCATATCTGCAGGCGATTTTTTGACCCGATATTGTGTCGTCTCGTAAGAAAACAAAATTGCCTGGAAGGATACGGCCGACTTTATCGAACTTTTTCGGGAAAATATTCGAAATAAAATGTTTAGCAATAAAAATCTCGGATTTTTAAATTAATTAATGGACAAAAATATTTACGGTTTCTAAAAAAGTGATCTGTTCAGTTGAAGTTGGTTGATTTCATTAATATACAAGGAATTGTTTGAACAGATTTAAACGATGCATGAAAGTTGCATCATTTTCAATTTGAATTTGTGTTCATAAAAGGTACATTAAATGACGAAGTAATCGTTGCTGGTAGATGCTGAACATGTTTACAATATGGTTTGTATTTTGTTTTGATGATTTTGTTAGAGGGAATCATCTTATCGTACGTTACTGAAAAAAGTCTCATTTGATCAAACTTACCCCGGTGATCAAAGATACCCCGTTTTACGGTACTAATCACAACGTAGTTAGCGAGACGCGAGTACATTATTTTCGAAACTATTTGACCTTAAAATCGGAGTACACTTGAGCTTATATGAGACTTCTTTAAGTAAATTTTCGCCCATATAGCTCTCGTAGAGCTGATGGCCGACCAAATGTAAATAAATTTAACTATGCTATTTTTTTTCTATTCCGACGAAAAGTTAGTGTCGATTTCTGATGAGGCGAAGTCGAAACGCACCCGTGTAACAATAAATTTAAGTAAATTTTCGATAAGATCAATTTTTCCATAAATCATCTAAACAAACATCAATTTTATTTAAAACACGCTCAACATCTGTTCGTCACGATTATTTTGTAATTTATTAAGTGATCTTGCAATTGAAAAAGGTACAATTTATCTGCATAATTTTGATTAATTTGAATAATCTCGTGTACAATCTACAAATTTTTTATGTTTGATGGTTAATTTAGACTATTTTCCTTAAACAGATCGATAGAAGTCATAGCTACATATCTTTCCCATATACTTGTTTTTTCTTTCTGTACGTCGGAAAGATGAAGGAAATTCACAACTTCAAAAATGTTCGAGAAGCTTCACAAAAAGCGATAAATATTTCTCTGTTTAAGAGTACACCAAAATTTAGATGCTGAACTTCCAGTTCATAATCTATGGATAGTCCTGTTCATCCGATACAAGCTGACCTATAGGATGAATGAATGTCAAAATGGTAATATTATGCTTGTTTCAATATTTTTCTACGAGGATAACTTATCGCTTTTTGATGTTGGCGGAAAAAGGTCATTCAAACTTTCAAAAACATTTATATGGGTAAATGCGAAATGTTTCGAAAAAAAACCGACCCGACCCGTACCCGGAATATTTTTTTTAATATACCCGACCCGACCCGTACCCGGTAATAACAAAACCCGAACCCGCCCCGATTCCTACGGGTACGGGATCGCGTCGCGTATCGGGTAAAAATACCCTTATCCGCCCATCTCTACTAACGGTTAACCCGGATGGATGAGGATTGCGAGATACGAGGTAGGTTTAACTACCACAAACCAATCCGACACTACCACGAGCCAGCAAGCAGCGGTGTCTGTTGAAGAATTCTTCTCGATAACAAAAAATATGCCCGATTTGTTGAACTGAGTCGATTGGGTCACAAGACTCGGGATAAATCTTTAAAGTATGAGGGTTTCTATACCTTTCCTTTATAAGAAACGCAAAAATCAAAAATCTCCTCTTGAGAATTTTCTGCGCGGGCCTGTTGTAAGCAGTCAAATAGAATACTTTGTCACTGGCGCATTGGATTACTTAAATGCTTCTAATGGATTTTGCAACTAATGAAAAGGAGTCGAACATATTTATTTCTGAAAGATTTGCCATTACACGTAAACGATTTACCCAATCAGCAATCAATATCAAAATTCTAATAGAATGCAATTTTCGTTAACAGCAATGCAACAAAAATGTGGGGTTTCCACGCACAATATTCCATAGAGTGTATAACTGGGACAATTATGCGTAGAACAGCAGTGTACCCGGTAACAGATCGTGTAGTCATACATCGGCTACATTATCTTCTGGACTGGTATCTCGACCTTAACGTTATAATGTTTAGCGAAGTGTTGCAATTTTACTTGTAGACGAGCCATCTACTTGAATTGTACCAGAACCACATTTCGTAAATGTTGGAACTAAATAAATCAAACTTTATAATTTACAATACACATTTCTCATCTTACATTTTTCAATATGTGTTCCACTTCTCGCACTAGCAGACGAATTCTATAGGTTCTGATGTCAATGACAATAGCAAATCAACACTTCAAGAAATTCAAATTCAATCTCATTGAAATCAGGCTGAGACATCACGATTCACACAGCACACACAACTTTGTACACGACGCCTTTACTTGTGTAATGAAATTTAACGCTACCGTTGGAAGGTTATTAGCAAATAACCAGATCATTATAAAATTAGGGATGAAAAGTTACCAACCAACATAAAAACTATTACATCGAATAAAAATATAATCAAATTAAATTATCTACTTTCGGGGCTAGTTCGTTAACTTGCAGTATATTCAATTTTGTACAAATGCATGAAAATATATTCCTTTGTTGGTTTTTGAGAAACTTCGAAAAATTTTCTCCTTTTGCAAAGTTTAAGGTTATATAACCCGCTAAAGAGTATATTTATTTATCTGCGCGAATTTCCATAGGCCAGTCATCATGGGACGTCAAGAAGATCGTTTGTGTGGAAATCCTCCTAGTTTTGACTTCATAATAGAACATGACTACGAGCTGCTTGAGAATATGTAAGTTACAACAAATAGTCTATAGAACAACAAAACGCAATAACTTTATTTGTTTTAGGAAATCCATCAACGTCAATATCAACAAAGCATTCGATTTGGTTGATCAATACATACTACAGTTCGATAAGGTCAGAGATAACTTCCAAGAGGCACTATTGATGGACCGAAACATAATTCGAAATGAAACTAATTTGAGCAAACTGCAGGTTTTCTGTGAGCGCTATAATACCGAAATGGCCGCGTTGGAGAACATACAGGAGTCTCAACATTTGGGATTATTGCAAGTCAAACAAGCAACATTTCGTGAAGAGATTATTCCTGTGTGTCAAGATTTATTATCAGTACTTGACGAGACTTTACCAAAGTATATGAGGATTGATGAATTTATTATTTTTTTAAAACCACTTCTTTTTCAGACTTGCTTTGGAAAAAATTAACTACGTCGAACAAAAAGGAGAAGAAATTTCGACTAAACTTTTAATAATTCCCGAAGAGACGAACCACTACATTTATTATTTTAACTTTCTTGAAATGTGCCACGAGCACGTTGAGAACTTGGAAAAAGAGTTAAACTATGCTTATGAGGCTTTAAAAATAATGAAAATTCACAGAGTGCCTTTTAGAGACGAAGATAAGGATAAATATTTAGGTAGACATTTGTTTTAGTCCTACGAAGTACTTTTTAGAAACATTAAAACATTTTTTTAGATATGGAAGAGTTGGTGGTGCACATAACGGACATTATGAACACGAAGCGTAGCCAGAAACAAGATTTGATCAACAAATTCGACCTTTGTCTCCAGACAGATATAGCAAAAATCTTCTCCGAGGTCGAAGAGATCAGCGAACAAGTCCTCCAGGAATGGCTGTTGGATGCCAATTCAGATCCGGCTCAGGTTCGCGACTTTTTGATAGATCTTTCGGAGCGCCTTAACTCGTGCTATCGCAAAGCGCAAGAATACAAAAAGTATCAAAAAGAATTCCGGCTGGAAGTGTCCCGATTTGATAAACTAACAATCGTGATCAATGAAGTAAAGCTGCGACAGACTCTTTGGGACAGCGTTCAGCAGTGGAAAGACAGTGTAGAGCTATGGAATGAGATAAAATTTTTCGAATTGAATGTGGAAGAAGTGGAAGCTTTGAATACCAAGGTCCTGAAGAATTGTGCAATGCTAGATAAGAATTTGCCAAAAAATGACATAATTCCCAAGTTGAAGCTTGAAGCAGAAGACTTCAAGGAGAAAATACCCGTATTAACCTATCTCCGCAATCCAGCTTTGAAGAATCGGCACTGGATAAAAATTGAACAAATTTTGGATAAAAGAGTCGCCGGGGAAGAAGATATTTTTTTGCACACTTTTGAAGATGCAAACGCATTCGAAATAGAAAACGCCAATGAGCTAATGGAGGTTGCCAATATGGCCAGCGCTGAGGCAGGCTTAGAAACACTGCTTAGTAAGGTAGAAAATGCGTGGAAGGAGTTGGAGTTGGCTGTGGTAAGTCACAGAGATGCACGGGATGTATTTATTCTCGCTGGTGTTGACGAGCTGCAAACCGTGTTGGACGAATCCAGCATTAATATTAGTACCATAGCTGCTTCGAGGCATGTTGGTCCCATCAAACCGAAGGTAGACGATTGGAGTACACAGTTGGACCTATTTTCACGTACGTTAGATGAATGGATGGTCTGTCAGCAGTCGTGGATATATTTAGAGGCCATCTTCTCAGCTCCAGACATTCAACGTCAACTTCCTCATGAGACGCAAATGTTTCTTCAAGTTGATAAGAGCTGGAAAGATCTTATGCGACGAACTCAAAAATCTCCGTTGGCGTTGAGTGCCATGACTGCTGAAGGGGTCTTGGATCAACTTCAGATTAACAATATTTTGTTGGACAAAGTAACTCGATGTTTGGAAGCGTACCTCGAGGTGAAACGAATGGCATTCCCAAGATTCTATTTCCTTTCGAACGATGAGTTACTGGAAATTTTGGCGCAGACTAAAAATCCCCATGCGGTGCAGCCACATTTGCGGAAGTGTTTTGATGCAATATCAAGCATAGAGTTTGGCAAGAAAAAAACTGAAACCGGCGAGTCTGTGATGACTAACGACATTGTAGCAATGGTGTCCCCAGAAGGTGAAAGATTAACATTTGGAATTGGTCTAAAAGCACGAGGAGCCGTTGAAGACTGGTTATCAAAAGTTGAGGAAGCCATGTTCTTAGCGGTAAAAAGATATATGCGGCTGGGTTATCGTTGCTATCCAATGAAGGATAGATCATTTTGGATGCAGGAACATCCCAATCAGGTGGTACTTACTGTTTCGCAACAGCAGTGGTGTGCGGATGTGCATTCCATTCTCGATGGAACTGGGAATATCTCAAGACAGATGGAAAATTTCAGGGATAAACTGATGAAAAATTTAGCGATATCTGCGTCCATTGCTCGTACAAACATATCGAAACTTGTTCGTAAAGTTTTGTGTGCACTGATAACCATCGATGTTCATGCTATGGACACAATTTGCCACATGGTTGATAAACAAATTACAAATTCGTAAGACGAATGCATTCGATATCCTCCAAATTCACCACAGTATTTATGTTGACATATCATTTTAGATCAGATTTTGAATGGCTGAAAATGCTGCGATACTACTGGATCCCTGAAAATGACACCGTTGAAACGAAGATGGCTTCTGCCAATTTACCCTATTTCTATGAGTATTTAGGTGCCGGGGGCGTTTTGGTCATTACACCTCTTACCGATCGCTGCTATCTGTGTCTGATGGGGGCACTACAAATGGACTTGGGTGGAGCTCCAGCAGGTCCAGCGGGCACAGGAAAAACGGAAACCACCAAAGATCTTGCAAAAGCTCTGGCAATACAGTGTGTAGTATTCAACTGCTCGGATGGTCTGGATTATAAAATGATGGGTCGATTTTTCACTGGTCTTGCTCAGTCAGGAGCATGGTGCTGCTTCGATGAGTTCAATCGAATCGACATTGAAGTGCTGTCAGTAATTGCGCAGCAATTAATCACAATCAGAAATGCCAAAGCTATGAAAATGAAGCGATTTCTTTTTGAGGGACGGGAAATAAAGCTAAAACCCTCGTGTGCAGCTTTTATCACAATGAATCCTGGTTATGCAGGCAGAACAGAACTTCCAGATAATCTGAAAGCCCTGTTTCGACCAATATCAATGATGGTTCCCGATTACGCACTGATCGCGGAAGTTATTTTGTACTCAGAAGGATTTGAAGCCTCTAAAATTCTGGCTAAGAAGATGGTACAGATGTACAAACTCTGCAGCGAACAGCTTAGTCAGCAAGATCACTATGACTTTGGAATGCGGGCCGTAAAAAGTGTTTTGGTGATGGCAGGTGCTCTGAAACGAGCTTCTCCCGACCAACCCGAGAACATAACACTGATTTGTGCTTTAAGAGATTCAAACCTGCCCAAATTTTTGGCAAATGATGCTATACTTTTTAATGGAATTTTGGGAGATTTGTTCCCGGGAGTAGAACTGCCCGAGCCAGAAAGAGGTAGTCTTCAGGGCGCTATCGAAGCTTGTATGGAGCAGAGCAATTTGCAACGAGTACCGGAGTTAGTTCTAAAAACACTACAGTTATATGAAACGATGGTTGTACGATGGGGAGTCATGTTGGTTGGACCTACTGGAAGCGGGAAAACCAGTGTGCTGCATACGTTAGCATGTGCACTGGAAAAATTGTATACTGACATCGTGGATGGCCCGTACTACAGACCGGTCAACGTTCAAACTTTGAATCCGAAAGCAATCACTATGGATGAGTTGTACGGTTTTGTAAACCTTGCCACAATGGAATGGAAAGATGGATTGCTAGGGCTCGCCATACGAGCTGCGGTGAACGTTGTGGGTAAGTGTTTTTTTTTTTTTTCCATACGTTTATTTGACACGGCATTTGCAAAAGCTTTTTACGCCAGTTTCTTTTTTTACATAGCACATTACAAAAATCCTTAAGACTAATTTTAACTATACTAGTACTTTGTCTAAAACTAACACTGAAATCACTTTATTGTTTGCTTTTTTCCTTACATTGTTGTATTTCATAATGATCTAGTATTTTCGGGTGTATTTATTTACTTTTTTTCTGTTATTGTCTGAAATTAAAAACTAAATATTCTAGGACACTGTAATTGGTGAATGATTAGCCTTGGATGAGAGTATGAGGAGATGAATTTAATTAAATTTTGACAGATGCTGTTATTAGAAAATGATAGATAAGTTCCATGTATAGAGGATCGCGATACGCCAGGATGTCTCTAACAGGAACATGGATTGGTCTTCCTCGGACTTGTAAAGAATCTACTAATTGTGATCTGGCTTCACGATATTCAGTGCAGGACCAAACAACATGCTCAATGTCATGGTAACCTTCTCCACAAGCACAATGATTACCCTCAGCGAGCCCAATACGACGGAGATGCGCATCTAAAGTATAATGATTGGACATGAGCCTAGACATCACACGGATGAAGTCCCGACTTACATCCAATCCTTTGAACCATGCCTTCGTTGATACTTTAGGGATAATTGAGTGTAGCCATCGTCCCATATCTCCATTGTCCCAAGATGTTTGCCAACTAGCAAGTGTCCTCTGTCGAGAAGCGCTATAAAATTCATTGTAAGCGATGGGTCTTTCATATATTTCACCATCTAGTGCACCAATCTTGGCTAAATTATCAGCTTTCTCATTGCCCGCAATAGAGCAATGGGCGGGGAGCCACACTAGGGTAAATTTATAACATTTTCTTGTCAGGTTACTCAGAGATTCTCGTATCTTCCCCAAAAAGAATGGATCGTGGTTATCAATCCTCTTTGAGCGTAGAGCTGCAATTGTGCTGAGACTATCAGTGAGGATAAAGTAATGGTTCGGGCGTAAAGTATTAATTACTTGAAAACTATAGTGAACTGCTGCTAGTTCCGCTATATAAACAGAGGCGGGTTCTGCAAGTTTGAGAGAAATTGAAAAATTATTGTTGAAAATACCGAAACCAGTGGCCTCACTGATTCGTGACCCATCAGTGTAAAACATTTTAAGGCAGTCTATGTGTTGATATTTACTTGTGAATATTTTAGGGATCTCCCGCGAGCGTAGATGATCCGGAATTCCACGAATCTCTGCTTGCATGGACGTGTCGAAGAATAAAGTGGATTCAGGAATATCTAGTATATTGACGTATGTGGGAACATACCTAGCAGGCGTTATTTCTTGTGACATGTGATTGAAATACACTGTCATGAATCTGGTTTGGGGTTGAAGCTCGACAAGTCTTTCAAAATTTTCAATTACCAGTGGGTTCATAACCTCACATCGAATAAGTAAACGAGAGGATAGATCCCAGAATCGGTATTTTAAAGGAAGAACTCCCGCTAGTACTTCAAGACTCATCGTATGGGTCGACTGCATGCAACCTAAGGCGATTCGTAAACAACGATACTGTATCCGTTCCAGTTTAATAATGTGAGTGTTCGCAGCTGAACGGAAACAGATGCACCCATATTCCATTACTGAAAGTATTGTTGTTTGATACAATCTTATCATGTCACTTGGATGAGAACCCCACCATGATCCAGTTATTGTTCGCAGAAAATTTATCCTTTGTTGGCACTTCTTTATCAGATACCTAATGTGGCCTCCCCATGTACCTTTAGAATCGAACCAAATTCCGAGATATTTAAAGGTCATGACTTGGGCTATCGTTCTACCAACCATCTGAAGCTGAAGCTGAGCTGGATCACGCTTCCTTGAGAAAACGACCAACTCTGTTTTCTCCGTAGAGAAATCGACGCCCAGCTTTAAAGCCCAAATTGATAAATTATCCAAGCTATCTTGCAATGGTTGTTGTAAATTTATAGCTTTTGGTCCTGTAACAGAAACCACGCCATCATCTACAAGTTGTCTTAAAGTGCATGGGCTGACAATACAATTATCAATGTCATTCACGTAAAAATTATAGAGAAGGGGGCTTAGACAAGAGCCTTGTGGGAGGCCCATGTAACTTATTCTGAGTGTCGCCAAATCGCCATATGAAAAATGCATGTGCTTTTCTGACAATAAATTGTATAAATAATTATTTAATATCGGTGAAAGACCACATTGATGTAGCTTCTCCGAGAGAACATCAATGGAGACTGAGTCGAATGCTCCTTTTATGTCTAAGAACACAGACGCCATTTGTTCTTTTTTTGCGTAAGCGAGTTGGATTTCTGACGAAAGTAGCGCCAGACAATCATTCGTTCCCTTTCCCCTCCGAAAACCAAACTGGGTATCTGATAGCAAGCCGTTCGCCTCAACCCAATTGTCGAGACGTCGTAGGATAATTTTTTCCAACAATTTCCTGATGCAGGATAGCATTGCAATCGGTCGATACGAGTTATGATCGGAGGCTGGTTTTCCCGGTTTTGGAATTGCGATAACTCTCACTTGTCTCCAGTCGTGCGGGACAATGTTCTGCTCAAGAAGCTTATTGAATAAATTCAACAAGCGTCTTTTTGCTAGGTCAGGCAGATTCTTCACCAAGTTGAATTTAATTCTGTCTAGTCCCGGAGCATTATTGTTGCATGAGAGGAGTGCAATTGAGAATTCCATCATTGT
The DNA here is from genome assembly GCF_030247195.1 of Topomyia yanbarensis. Lineage (NCBI taxonomy): Eukaryota > Metazoa > Arthropoda > Insecta > Diptera > Culicidae > Topomyia > Topomyia yanbarensis. Next base: position 322,752,588 of record NC_080671.1, on the reverse strand, counting down.
CAAAGGCGAATCTATGAAATCGTTACTTGTAGGAGCATCGCGAGTGATTTTCTGCGCAGGAGCAGAATCGGGACAAATTTTCTTGGCAAAATTAAATATCCAACGATTCGAAAAATCTTCGCTTTCATTAGTCACGTTTCGATTCCTCATTCTTCTGGCTGTGTTCCAAAGAGTACTCATTGATGTTTCTCTTGACAAGCCATTAACGAAGTGTCTCCAATAACTAGATTTTTTGGCACGACGTATACTGTCAAATTTGTTTTGCAAAATGAAATAATTTTCAAAGTTCTCACGTATACCCCCTTTCTGTTTCATAATTTCTTTGTAGGCAACTTGTTTAGCTTCATATGCATCAGAGCACTCTTTGTCCCACCAAGGATTAGGGGGGCGTCTATTTATTGTCATTCCAGGATTGCATTTCGTTTGGGCTTGTTCTGCTGCTTCAATAATTAAACCCGCTAAGAATTCATATTCTTCGGTAGGGGGTAGCTCTTCTGTCGAAGCAAGAGAAGTGGAAATTAATGTTTCGTATGTTTTCCAATCAATATTTCGTGTTAAGTCATAAGGAACATTGATTGAATTCGTAAGGCCTAATTCACTGTTAATTGAAACAACGATTGGCAAATGATCGCTACCGTGAGGATCAGGTACAACCTTCCACGTGCAATCTAACCGAAGTGATGTCGAGCACAGAGATAGATCTAATGCACTTGGACGTGCAGGAGGTCTGGGGATGCGTGTTGTTTCGCCAGTATTTAAAACTGTTATATTAAATTCGTCACAAACATTGTATATCAAAGAGGATCGATTATCATTGTAGAGGGAACCCCACAATACTCCGTGCGAGTTGAAGTCTCCCAGTATCAGACGCGGAGCAGCCATGGATTCCACTACCTCAAAAATTTGACGTTGTCCAATTTGAACTTTGGGAGGTATATATATAGAAGCGATAGACATGTCTTTGCCTTTAATGTTCGTTTGGACAGCTACAGCCTCAATGCCCGCAAACAAGGGGATGTTAATTCTATAGAAAGAATAGCACTTTTTAATTCCTAGAAGCACTCCTCCATACGGGGTGTCTCGGTCTAGGCGAATAATGTTGAAATCATTTAAGTTGAAATTAATGTTTGAGGTAAGCCATGTTTCACATAGAGCAAAAGCATCGCATTTTAAATTATGCAGTAAAATTTTTAAGGAATCAATTTTAGGTATGATATTTCTGCAATTCCACTGTAAAACAGTGATGGAATCTTTCATTTGAGGAGGTGAATTACCCATTGAAAGATACAATCGCTGCAAGGATGGGCCATTGAGCAATCAGCTGCTCTAAAAATGTTCTAATTGTTGGGAGGAAAGCTGAAAGTATACTCTTTAGTGGTTCAGAAATATTGAATGCTTTAAAAATCCAATCAACAATTTCAGAAAATTTCAATAATCCTACCCCCTGCTGAGGCTCAGAGGAAGTCGAAATTTTATTATTTCCAGTAATGGTGTTCTGTTTGGATTGTACGTTCCCAAAACCGGGCGGAATTGATTTTGGTTTTGAATCGGAATTTTTCGGTTTTGGGCGCAGTTTATCTATTGGTGGAGAAATTTTAAGGCCTTTTCTTGGCAGCTTGGGAAAAGAAGACTGTTTTCTTTTTCTGGAATTTCCGGGTAAAACAAATGATGTACCTTCGCACGCTCCGTCAGAGTCAGACTGTTCCGAAAATAGAGATGCGTAAGTGTTTTCTAAGAAGATGGGTTTAGGGGTAGCATTTTTCAACATTTCTGCATAGGAGCGCTTAGACCTCTCCTTCAAGGATCGTTTAATTTTATCCTCACGCAATTTATAAATGGGGCATGCAGGGAGCTCATGTGAGTTTTCTCCGCACATTAAACATTTTTCTGAATTTTCATTGCATGTATCCTCTTGATGAGAACCCCCACATTTGCCACACCGTGCCTTATTGGAACAGTAAGTGGCTGTGTGGCCAAGCTGTTTGCAATTAAGGCAATTCATTACACGAGGGATAAAAAGGCGAACAGGGAGACGAATCTTATCGATAATGACATAGTTGGGCAGCGCAGACCCAGCGAAAGTCACTCGAAATGAGTCAGACAGTCGATAAACTTTTTTATCTCCTTCGTGTGATACTGAATGCAATTGCTTGCATTCAAGTATTTTTACGTCTTTAAGTATGGTGTCTTTGAAGCGACCAACCCCATACTTAACTAAGTCATCAACAGTCAAACTCGATTCTGTGATGACCCCATCAATTTCAATTTCCTTTGAAGGAATATACGCTCTATAACCACGCGTAAAAAGCTCGCAAGAAGCAATTGCATTGGCTTGTTTGAGACTACCAACGACAATGCGTATTTTATCTTTATTAACTTTGACGATCTCTTTTACATCCGAGAATCGCGAAGTCAAATCTTTAGAAATTTGAATGATATTTAGCGCCTTTGCTTTCCGCCTAATAAATACAATCCATGGTCCTGTTGACGACTCTGGGTAAATTTTAATTCTAGTCGGATTTACATTTTCAGCATAAGGCTTAGGGGGAGGGTCTGTTACTCGTTCTCCCATCTCTTCATCCATTTTACCTAGTAAGAAAAACTATCACAAAAAGGAATGAAAAATATACCTGTTATCTACTATCTATTAGGTGGCGAGGACACCGGTAGAACACACCTCATGTGTTACGTTGTAAACTCGGTGCCCGTTGTTTGACAATGTGACACTTGCTGTCCTTCTTCGTCGCGTTGCTTCTTCAGTAGAGAAATAGTCCTACCTGCAACACTTCAAAACTCTCTCCGATTAAGCTGCTCGTCGGTATCACCACCCCAAGCGCGCTCTCTCCGTTTCCACCACCTCGGTAGACAAATGTGGCTACCTGTGGCTTGCTGCGAAAATCCCACTGTCGATGCGGCACTTTTCGGTGCCACTTGTTTTCCTTATTCGTCGTACCACTTCTGCGGTAGACAAATAGAGCAAATGGGTCTACCTGTGACGCTTCCCTCTCGTCGATTAGAATTGCCCGACGACACCAATACACTATATTTTTTTCTGTGTGTACAGGCACGATCACTGTCGATTTCTGCCACCGCGGTAGGCAAATTCGTCTACCCGCGGTTTGCTGTCAAAACACCACTTGTCGAGGATGCCGTTGACCACGCCTCCGGCGTATCAACTGTCGACTCACACTTAACAAACTCGTCTCTCTCTCTCTCTCTCTCTCTCTCTCTCTCCCACAATAACGCATACAGCGTCTCGCACTCCGTCACTCTCTCGAGAACAAAACCTTCCACCTGGAGGCACAACCGTCTCGGTCGGTTGCAAAAACTGTTATGATTGTGGGTAAGTGTTGGTTACAATGTTAAAAACATCCCCTAGTGTTTTGAATTAATCTACAAATGAATAAGCTTATTTTATAAAACAATACCGACTCTAAAGAACAAGCTGACAAGCTTTAAAAGGTACATAAATATACAAAGAACAGATCAGCCGGGTCAATATGATCCGCTAACACCTTATTCGTAACTTTTTGAACAGTGCTTTGAAAATTTTGAACTCTATTGGAAATCGTTTCCATGAAAGAAAAAAAACGTCAAGAAACTTGTAGGAACAAAATTTAAAAAGTTATCGCATTTTGAAAGTTCATTTTGGGCCGTATTGACCCCAACACCTAAATAAGGTGAACGATTCAGTGCACCGGATGCCAAAAGCTCGTAAAGCAGTAGTAAAAAACGGGAAGTCGATAATGTCCCGTCTGTGCAGCAATGAGACACGACGTACATCTAACTGGGTGGTGTCATTATTTCACTTTTTAATGGAGTCACATGGTAATGCATTAATGTGTTTCTATCATTTCAGAAGAGGAACATCAGTGGGTGGTCTGTGACGGACCGGTGGATGCGGTCTGGATAGAAAATCTGAACACAGTGTTAGACGACAACAAAATGCTTTGTTTGGCCAATTCGGAACGCATAAAACTCACAAGTTGGGTGCACATGGTGTTTGAAGTGCAAGATCTTGCACAGGCTTCACCTGCGACTGTATCTCGCTGCGGCATGGTGTATCTGGATCCGCTGCACTTGGGCTGGTCTCCATTGATAGTTTCATGGTTGAACACCGTAAAGGAACATCATCTTGATCTAGACCTTAAAGAGCATATTCAAATACTTTTCAATCGTTATTATGATGACATGATCAAATATCTGAACAGAAAATGTCGCTGGACCATTCATCAAGTGAACATTAGTAAACTTACAATGATGACAAAACTAATGTTACTGCTGTTGATAGACACCCAAAACATCAATCTGATGGAGCGGGGAGATGCTAAAAATTATATTTTCAAAATATTTACATGGAGTGCATTATGGTCATTTGCGGGAAACTTACTGGATGAATCGAAAACTGGATTTGAAAAATTTCTCCGAAGCCTTTTCGACCAGAACGAAACAACCCTGTAATACTCTCTATTGGCACGTTAGAGCATACAATTTACCCAAAAATCCTTTTTTTAGATTACCTGATGGGTCTTTATGGGATTTTAGGATCAACCCTGCTTCAAAAACATGGGAAAATTGGACCACTGTGCACTTAAAATTTGATTATAATCCTAACATAGCGTACTTTGATCTGCTGGTACCAACACTGGATACTACGAAGTACGGATTTGTTGCCGAAATGCTATTTAAAAATCAATACCCTGTACTTTTCACCGGAGATACCGGTGTTGGGAAATCAGTTCTAGCCAGAAACATTTTAACCAAGCTCATGAAGGAAAACGTGATTCCCATTTTTGTGAATTTCTCAGCGCAATCGGAAAGTGCCCGCACCCAGGAAATCATTGAATCGAGACTTGAACGACGCAAAAAGACACTTCTAGGGGCTCCAATTAACAAAAAGATTATAATCTTCATCGATGACGTAAATATGCCCAAACTGGATGTCTACGGAAGTCAGCCACCTATTGAGTTACTACGTCAGTTCTTGGACTTCCGAGGAGTATACGATCGGGAAAAGATGTATTGGAAAAGTATCGTCGATGTTACTCTCGGTGCTGCATGTGCTCCACCAGGCGGAGGTCGCAATATACTGACGCCACGGTTCATTCGCCACTTTGCTCTCTTTTCACTCCCAACGCCAAACAGTGACACAATGAAGACCATTTTCAAGGCAATTCTAACGGGATTTTTGTCTGACTTCAGCATGGCTATACGGCCGCTGGCTGACCCCATAATAGAAGCTGCTGTTGCGGTTTACGAAAGAATCTCAGAAGAATTGTTACCTACGCCAAAGAAGTCGCATTACGTTTTCAATCTACGTGATCTCTCTAAGTGCATTCAAGGTGTTCTACAAGCAGAGCCATCCTCCTATGTTAATCCAATTCAAATGCTACGTTTATTTTACCATGAATCTTTAAGGATATTTTATGATCGTTTGATTAGCGAACATGACAAGTCGTACTTTACCCAGCTCTTGCAAGATTGTTGCGAAAAATATTTTGAAACAACTGTCGTTCATCAGGACGAAACAGTGTTGTTTGGGGATTTCATGATATTTGGACAAGCCTCCGACGACCGTGTATATGAAGAGATCAAGGATACGAAAAAACTGAAAAGCATACTCGCAGACTATTTAGAAGACTACAACTCACTGGGGAGCAAAGAAATGAATTTGGTATTTTTCATGGATGCTATCGAGCACATCGTCCGCCTTGCACGACTTCTGCGGTCGGAGCGTGGAAATGGTCTTCTGGTAGGTGTGTCCGGAATGGGAAAACAAAGCTTATCAAGACTGGCTGCACATATTAATGGCCACCAGTGCCATCAAATCGCACTGCGTCGTGGATACGACCACGCCTGTTTTCATGAAGATTTGAGGAAAATTTACTGGATTGCTGGCGTACTGAACAAACCCATCGTATTCCTTATTACAGATACACAGATTGTGCGAGAGGAATTTATGGAAGATATAAACAATATTCTAAACTCCGGTGAGGTTCCTAATTTGTTTGAAGGAGATGAATACGAAAGGATCATCCTCAACGCAAGACAGCCATGTATTGAGAGTGGTTTTGCTAATACGACTCGAGATGGAATCTTTGAATTTTTCATAAAACGTGTCCGCGCAAACTTACACTTGATAATTTGCATGAGTCCTGTTGGTGACACGTTTAGACGTCGTTGCAGAATGTTCCCATCGTTGGTTAATTGTTGTACTATTGATTGGTTTGTGAAATGGCCTGCCGAGGCGCTCTTATCAGTTGCGGTGGGATCCTTGAAAGATGTGTCGGAAAATGAAACTCAGTGCAAACATCTCGCACAAATTTGTGTCATGATGCATGAGAGCGTTGAAACGATTTCAGAGAGGTTTTTTAGGGAAATGCGACGCTATTACTATACGACCCCAAGCAGCTATCTGCAGCTGCTTAATCAATATCGAGTATTGGTAAACAAGAGGGTTGAAATAATCATACAGAAAAAGGATAGAATTGCCAATGGTTTGAGCAAAATTCTCGAAACAAATCTGGTGGTGGCCGAAATGGGGGAGGAATTGAAACAGTTTGTCCCCATTCTGGAGGAGAAATCAAGAAATATGAAAGAGTTGTTGGCCAAACTTGATAAAGATAATACCATTGCTGAGGGAGTTAAACGTAGTGTGGGTAAAGATGAGGCAGAAGCCAAAATGAAAGCGGCTGAAACACAGGAGATTGCAGATGAAGCCGCGAAAGACCTTGAGACCGTAATGCCAACGTTGAAAGCGGCACAAGATGCCCTCAAAGCATTGAACAAGAATGATATTAATGAATTGCGTGTATTTCAAAAACCGCCTAGACTGGTGCAGTTTGTCATGGAAGCTGTGCTCATACTGTTGGGATCAAAGTAAGTACAGTAGATAAAAGCCATTTCCATATAATTAGGTTCATACTGAACCATTTCTATTTCCTCTGCATACAGTCACGTTATGATTGAAAGTTAATATGTACCAATCTTTCTTCGATAGGACTGATTGGAATTCAGCGAAGGTGGTAATGGCGGATGTAAATTTCTTGAAAAAACTTGAGGAATATGATAAGGAACACATCCCAGAAACATTGTTAAAGAAGATCAAGACATACGTAGATCATAAAGATTTCCAACCTCAAGTAAGGTTTTAAAGAATTGGCGAAAACTGTGAATTTCTTGGTAACCGCTTCTTTTATTTATAGATCATTGAAAAAGTTTCCAAAGTGGCCAAGTCAATGTGTCTCTGGGTGATAGCAGTGGAAAGGTATGCCAAAGTGTACAGACAGGTTGAACCGAAGATTAAAAAACAAAAAGCAGCCGAAGAGGAGCTAAACCAAGTAATGCAGCTGTTGAAATCTAAGCAAAACGAACTCGCTGAAATCGAGGCGAAAATTCTCATGTTGATGTCCAACTTGGATGAGAAAAGACGTGAGATGAAGGTTTTGCAAGATCACAACGATCTTACCACTACCCGCTTGAACCGAGCTGGTCGACTAACATCCGCCTTGGCAGATGAGGAAATCCGTTGGCGTGATACGGTTCAGGAACTTACGGCTGAACAGTTTGCCGTTCCCGGTGATGTACTAGTGGCTTCGGCATACGTTGCTTACCTGGGAGCTTTTCCTATGAGCTATCGCCGTGAACTTTCCATAAAGTGGGTGGAAGAATGTCGTAATTTGAATATACCCAGCAGCGCCAGTTTCGACCTAGTGAAAATTTTGGGAGATTCGTTCCAAATCCGGCAGTGGAATATGTTCGGATTACCTCGAGATGAAATTTCTATAGAAAATGCAATCATATCAACACAAGGTGGTAGATGGCCTTTGATGATTGACCCACAGGAACAAGCCAACCGCTGGGTACGTAACATGGAAACTGGAAATGAGCTTAGAATAATAAAGCTGACAGATGCAAACATGATGCGCATTTTGGAGATTTGGTAAGTTTGTGGACGATTACATTTCTATTGAAATTGCTATTACTTGGTAAATATTATAGCATTCGACAAGGAATTCCAATGCTAATAGAAGATATACAGGAGACGCTGGATCCTGTTCTGGAATCTGTTTTGCTGAAACGCATTTTCATATTAAATGGAAGACCAATGATAAAACTGGGTGATGTTGATGTCGACTATGACAGTAATTTTAGATTATACATGACGACAAAATTAGCCAATCCCCATTTTTTGCCTGAAATCTGCATTCAAGTCTGCTTAGTTAACTTTTTGGTTTCACGAAGTGGATTGGAAGACCAGCTGTTGGCGTAAGTATTATTACTGATAATTATAATTTGTAGAAAAATCTGGTCGTATTCAGATCAGTTGGTTGGTTGATTCATAATTTCAAAAACGAATTTACACAAGATTTCAAAACTAAAATAGCTCATATTTAAAAGAAGACAATGCGATAAAGTATATTCACTCGAATGTTATTGGATAACTGCGTATCAATTATTTCGTAATTCTGACGTTTTTACATTTCTTCATAGCTCAAACATTAAAGAATTTTTCGGATGCCATGAGGCCTGTTGTGCATTGATACTGATTGGGACTTACTTTCGTGGCTGTCCACTAAAATATTCCCCACTCTTCCTCCCGCCGTTTCTTCTTGGAACTGCATCAAAGTATCAATGATTGTGCTTTTTCGGAACTCTTTCTTTTGCTCAAGAGTTTTCTGCAGTTATTTCGAAGCCTCGCTTGATTAATTAAATTGGTCATCATTTGAACCATTTAGCGCACGACTTTCCTCTAGTTCACCACTATTTACAATAGACCGTTTAGGCCCTCTGCGTATTTGAGCTTCTAACATCGAATAGGGTAGTCGGCGATGAACGCCTTTGAGACATCTAGCTTCCCATCTCTGTGAGCCATTTAGTTTCTGTCATCTCAAATCATTTACCTGTAAGCGATCTACTCGCATAGTGCATGGCGGTGAATCTTCCCAACTCAGACTGATAGTTTCCCGAAGGCCGAATTTCTCTCGATATTGATTCCCGTTTCTTGAAAACATTTGCTGTCAGTTTTGTTGCGATCTACTCGGATAGTTCCCGGCAATGGATTTAAGCTTACTCAACGGGCCAACTTGTTGGTGCAGTGGTTAGGCCAGCGATTCCGGAGATGGATCATAGCTTCCGATTCGCTGGTACCCCAACGACATGCTGCTGGCACTTGAGCGCAATCTACTCGATCTAGTCCCTGTCTGTGGATCTAGCCTATTCCCAGGCTTTTCAGTAGGGTGCCGAGATGGTTCGGTAACTCCGAGTTGAGTGTGGCGTCCGATACACAGGTGCTTCGACGACCCGCTCGACTATTGGATCGACTCGAACTACTCGATCTAGTCCTCGGAGGTGGATCTAGTCCCACTCCACAAGTCGATCACCCGCTACTCCATTCAACACTTGCTTGATCATTCCACTATTTTCACTGCAGAGTCGACATAAATTGCATAATGGTTCTATATTTGGTATTTCACGTATTTCCAACACATCCTGTGGATGAGGATACCTGGGATGGTGTAGCCCAACTGACGCCAGACATTGCGCTTCGCATTGAGCCGAATCGTATGTAGTCAAAACCACGTGCTCAATCGTCTCTCTTTATCGAGGATTCCGCGTACCAAAATCTGTGCAAGTGCAGCCATGGCTTGACAGAAATTGCGTCAGGGTGAAGTTGACTTTTCCGTGCTTTCTGTTCATCAATCAATGGAAGTGCCCACCTTCTATTCGCAGCATGTCTGCATTCCTCTTGCCACTTCCTCTTGGTATCATTCCGCGTTCTTGACCGATACTTGGTGATACTTCAGAGTCAGGGGAGGGAGGGTGGACAAAGTTTAAAGGGGGTGAAAATGATTAACGATGAGTTTCAGTCATCGGGAGATCAACTGCATAGATTACAGACTCGGACGGCATTCATCAGGAAGAATCAGGTCGTCCTCCACGCAGGAGCTCCCATATTTTCTCCAGAAAATGTGGATTGTGTTTTCTAGGTTTCATTGAATGAAGAGCTTATTGAGCGGAGATTGCCCGAGATAATAAAATAATGATCGAGAGCAAAGTATCAATAATCCCAAGGGTATACTGAAAAGCAGCAAGCTCTGTGACGTAAACTGAAGCAAGATCATTAAGTTTGAATAAGGGGGCGAGATTTTGATTGAACATACCTAAGCCAGTGGAACCGTCGAGGTTTGACAGTCTTGGCAGTCGACGACTCATCATAAGCGCCGAATGCAAACTCCCGTACTCCATCACCGACAATATCGTTGTTTGGCACAGCCTGCTCAGGTCTCCTAGGTGGGCACCCCACCATGTTCCGGTTATTGTATGGAGAAAGTCGATCCGTTGTTGGCACTTCTGTTTCAGATACCTAATGTGACATCTCCAGGTGCCTTTAGAGTGGAACCAGATTCCGAGATATTTGAAAGTTGAAATCTGAGCAATAGTTTTACCCACAAATTGAAGCTATAGTTGCGCTGGTTCACGCTTCCTTGAAAATACGACTAGCTCAATTTTCTCCATGGAGAACTCAATACCCAGCTGGAGGGCCCAAGTAAAAAAATTGTCCAAGGTATCTTGCAATGGTCCTTTCAAATCGACAGCTTAGCATGCAGGAATTGGTAAGACATTCGCTAATGTCATTCACGTAAAAGTTGTAGAGAAAGGGGCTAAGACATGAGCCCTGGGGAAGACCCATGTAGCTAGCTTCGTGATGTCGAGAGATCGCCATGTAAAAAATGGATGTGTTTTTCAGACAATAAGCCTAGCCAAAAGGGATAGACCATGCTGATGCAGCTTCTAACAAAGAATTTTGATAGAAACTGAAACAAAACCACCCTTAATATTCTAGAAAACTGATGTCATGGTTAGGTTTTTTTGTGTTTCGAATTCATCTCGTCAGTAACTAGCACCATCTGGGTGTCTAGTTAGACGATGCATCTAAACTAGTACCCAAATTAGCACTAGTTAGACACAAAAAAAAAATCCAAACAGTTCACACGACACATATGAACGTTCAAAGCAACTGACTTGTCCCGAATGATGTCCCGGGAAGCAAACACAGAGGCTCAGGTTTGCTGACGGGAAAGCAAAAAGGAACTCTTGTCTTTTGGCTCGGGAGCAAGGGCATTATGCAATATTAATTCCCATAAGGGAAAATTGGATTAAACCACTTTGCGCGTTAAGGGCACAAAACCTAACTTAAATTAAGTTTTATTTTTTTGTGTTTCGAATTCATCTCGTCAGTAACTAGCACCAGCTGGGTGTCTAGTTAAACGATGTATATAAACTAGTACCCAAATTAGCACTAGTTAGACACAAAAAAAATCCAAACAGTTCACACGACACATGTCATGGTTACTTGAATTTCGATTGAGAGCAACGCAAGACAATCATTCGTCCCTTTGCCTTTACGAAATCCAATTTGTGTATCTGACAGTAAGCCATTTGGTTCGACCCAATTGTCGAGGCGGAATAGGACCATTTTTTCGAATAACTTTCGGATACATGACAGCATCGCAATCGGTCGATACGAGTTGTGATCGGAGGCTGGTTTTCCTAGTTTTTATAATGGCGATGACTTTCACTTGCCTCCAGTTATGAGAGACAATGTTACCATCAAGAAACTTATTAAATAAATTCAACAAGCGTCTCGTGGCAGAATCTGGCAGATTCTTTAACAAGTTAAATTTGATTCTGTCTGGCCCTGGGGCGTTATTATTACATGATAAGACGGCAAGTGAGAACTCCACCATCGAAAACGGCGTTTCGTTCGCGTTATAGCGAGGGGACGCGAAGCCTTAGATCTCCTGTGCCAAGACGGAAACCTGGCAAACCTTCTTGGTGAAATCGAATATCCAATGGTTTGAATATTCCACGCTCTCGTTAGTACTGTTTCGGTTTCGTAAGCGCCGGGCCGTGCCCCAAAGAGTGCTCATCGATGTTTCTTTCGTTAGTCAACGAACCGGCGCCAGTAGCTACATGTCTTGGTTTTCACCAAACTCTTCATTCGCGTTTCTAACATCGCGTACTGTTGATAGATAGCGGGTAGCCCGTCGTCCCGGATAGTCTTCTCCGCGTACACGTCTGAGCACTCTTTGTCACACCATGGGTTGGAGGGACGCCCACAAGAGTTCGAGTCTTGTACGTGTTTAGTGAGCTTCAATCACGGTATCGTGAATAAAGCCTGCTCCGTACTTTTCCTTCGGAGGAAGCTCTTGTGTAGCTCTTCCAATCAATATTTCGTGTGAAGTCATGCGAAACATTGATTGTATTAGGTGGCCCTGAACCGTAACAGTAATTACGATTGGCAGTTGGTCACTGCGTGGTCTGACTACCATCCATATACAATCTAACCGCAGCGATGTCGAGAAGAGGAACAAGTCTAAGACGCTCGAGTGCACTGGAGGAGTCTTCTCGATCCAAGCGAATATTAAAATCGTGGAAGTTGAGGTCTATTTCTAGTTAACTCTGTTTCGCATAATGCAAATGCAAATCATATTTCAAATTATTTATTAAATTTTTTAGTGAATCGATTTCCGGGATAATACTTCTGTAATTTCATTGTAGAACAGTGATCAGTTCCATGACCTCGTTCGGTGAATTAGCCATTGAAGGATACAATCGCTAAAAGGAGGGGCCACCTCGCAGTGAACTGCATCAAAAATGTTTTTACCGCGGGTAGAAAGCTTTTCAAGAAACTTTTAAGAGGGTAACAAATATTTAATGCTGCAAACATACGGTCCACAATGTCGAAGAAATTTATTAAGCCAGCACTGGTTTCTTTCTCTGGTTGAGATATGGAAACACTTGAAGTTGTTGATGTCCCTGGAAGTCCCTGTTTTGAGTTGTGGTTTCTGAGACCGGGAGCGACTTCCTTCGGTTTTTCACCAGTACTTCCAAGAGTAATTATTTTTAGGGGCCCTTTAAGAAACTTTCTGGCCTTTACAATGAAGCTTGGGAGAGGAAATATGCCTCCATTTTCTGTTGCTTCTAGGCACAGTAGATGTTCCCTCCTGGGGCATTTCTACAAAAGATCGCTTAGGGCGTTCCTGAAGGGAACGCCTAAGGTTATAAGGACATATCGGGAGATTATATGGGTTTCCCTCACAGTAGACACTTTTCGATACCTCTTCCAGAGGAATCATCCACATGATTACCATCGCATTTCCCACAACAAACCTTATTGCTAGAATGGGAGGTTGTGTGTCCCAAATGTTTGCAATTAGTGCAGTTCATGATCTGCAACACAAAAAGGCGAATAGGTAGACGAACTTTGTCAAAGAAGAGATAGTTAGGTAGGAGTCTGAGTTGACATATGTCCTCTTTCCGTCAGCTGTGACTGATGCTGAATGCAAACGTTTGCACTCCAGTATCTTCACTGGCTGAAGTATGGGGTCTATAAACAGCCAATTCCGTGTGTCAGCAGGTCCTCGCAATACAGACTCGAATCGAAGACGACCCCGCAGACTTGGTATATATACTATGTACTCCTTCGTAAAGGGTCCGTAGCCAGCAATATCGTTTGCCTGCCTCAAAAAATTTACCACCACTCGAAGCTTATCAATGTGATATTTCTGTCTTAGATATTTCTGTTCTGTTGAGGAAGTTACCTCCATCACTGCATTTCTACCACGTAAAAGCCAACATATTCGGGTTCTCCAGTATCGCTGTTTTCAGACACAGGTTTGGGAATCCGTCTGGTCCTGGGGCTTTCTTCCCTTCCAATGCCTTCGCTCTCTCGATAATGCTGACTGTACGGTGGGAGCGGCCAGACCATTGGTTTATACTGCGGAAAAAGCCATTTGATAGTGACCACGTCGACTTTTATCCAAGAATAAACGTTTTGGTATATGTACGTGTATCGAATCAAAAAGCATTTACAGATCACATAAAAGATGAAGAGCCAAAAAACAAAAGCCAGAGTTGAAAACGAATTGCAATCGATTTTTTGAAAATTGACCATTATTTTCTGGGTGATGACTTTGGGGATAATGCTGTACAATCTTTCTACAATGATGCCTCCGTAGAAAATATGTGTATATTTAATTATAGCGTTTTTGGCTTTACTCCTCATTGATTTATCTGTTTGTCTTGTTCACAGTGATATTATCAAAATCGAACTTCCGGAAATGGAGACTCAGCGTAGTAATCTAATTGTTCGAATAAATGCAGACAAGCAGCAGCTGTTGCTATTGGAAGACAAGGTACTGAAATTGCTGTACAGTTCCACGGGAAACATTCTGGATGACGAAGAGCTGGTAGATGCATTGAACGAGTCTAAAGAAACTTCGATAATCATTGCTGATCGGCTTATCGAGACGGAAAAAACTGAAAAAGCGATCGCCGCAACTAGGGAAAAATATCGAATTCTGGCTTCGCGTGGTGCAGTTCTATACTTTGTGGTTTCCTCGCTGGCAGAAATCGATACAATGTATCAATTCAGTTTACGATATTTTTCGCACGTGTACTGTTCGGTTATCGCTCGACCGCACGAGAAAATGGAGCTTCCTGAGCGACTGAGCTGCTTACTGGATGATATAACATTTACCGTCTTTTCTAATATCTCTCGGGGACTTCTCGAGAAGCACAAAATAATCTATGGATTTTTGTTGGCTGTTGCGATTTGCAAGGAGGACAACGAGTTTACTGATGATCAACTACACTTTATTCTTAGAGGCCCCGCTAGTCGGAATTATTCACTTATTGATAAACCAGAATATGTGACCGATAACCAATGGTACAGTTGTAGATATTTGGAAGACAGTTTTACAAAATTTTCGGGACTATCTCGAGGTTTACGAGAGTTAATTGAAATTACAATCCAGGACTTCACCGCGAATCTCTCACCCGAAAGTAAATCAATGGAATCGACGATAGCTTGGAATAGCATTCTGTCTGTATCGGAAAAGTTAATGCTCATTGCGGCACTAAAAGAAGAAAGCCTTGTAATCGCCATCACTGAATTCATTCGATTTAAGCTGGGCAAACAATACACAGAACCACCGAAAAACACAACATTACCATCGCTATACGAGGACATCTCCTCCACGACGCCTCTCGTGTTTGTCCTATCTCCGGGATCTGACCCAATGACAGCTTTAATCAAGTTTGCACAAGAAAAAGAGTTTGGCGAAAAATTATTTTCCATTTCATTAGGTCAAGGTCAAGGGCCTGCCGCAGAAGCACTAATCGACAACGGCACAAAACATGGCCACTGGGTATTTCTTCAAAACTGTCATTTGGCCACCTCTTGGATGGAGTCGATGGAAAAAATTGTAACCAACATAGCTATGAGTTTGAAACCGGTTAACGCGTCGTTTCGTTTATTTCTGTCCTCGATGCCTGTAAAGACGTTTCCTGTGAGTGTACTTCAGAATTCCGTCAAAGTTACCAATGAGCCACCGAAAGGTCTGCGTGCGAATGTGATTCGCTCATTAGATGATCTAGATGCGGGAAGTTTTGAATTACATGTATTAGGACAGTATTGGAGAAACATGGTATTTGGACTGTGTATGTTCCATGGAATAATCCTGGAACGAAGAAAGTTTGGTCCACTAGGCTGGAATATAACTTATGAATTCAGCGAAAGTGACAGGGAATGTGCATTGCGAACATTGGATATTTATTGCGAGCGGGAATTGAAAGCTCCCATTCCTTGGGATGCATTAGAGTACATAAACGGAGAAATCACGTACGGTGGAAGAGTGACGGATAGCTGGGATCAAAGATGTCTGAAATCCATTTTGAAAATATTTTCTTCAAGAAGAATTCTTTCGGATGACTACCAATATAGTGACAGTGGACTGTACTACTGTCCAAAAGGCCGTAGTTTGGATGAGTATAAGGCATACGCAAATGGATTGCCCATTCACGATTCACCAGAAGTGTTTGGAATGCACGAAAATGCAAATATTATTTTCAATCGAAACGAAACGATGTTCTTCATTGATACACTTTTGAACAGTACTAGTGGCGGGGAAGCCTTGAGCGAAGCTGCTTTGGCAGCAATGGATAAATTGTGTTTGGATAAGATTCAGACTATAAGATCAGCAATCGCCAAAAACATAAACAGTGACAACCCCTACCCAGATCTGATGAAGCGCGATAACAAAAATCGTATACCTTCGTTGACAACTGTACTGCTGCAAGAAATTGAACGGTTTGATAAATTGTTACACGTAATTCACAGCAGTTTGAATGATTTGGAAAAAGCTATCCAGGGATTCGTTGTTATGTCAGAAAGTTTGGAAACCATATATCGAGCATTTACGAACAATCAAGTTCCACAATTGTGGCATAGCAAAGGGTTTCTATCTACCAAGTCACTGGGCAGTTGGATTTTAGATCTGCAACGACGTGTCGACTCTGTGCAATCGTGGATAGACGACGGGCTTCCAATTTCATCATGGATATGCGGATTGTTCTTTCCTCAATCTTTCCTAACGGGTACACTACAAACCTACTCGAGGAAAAATGACATTCCCATTGATACGTTGCGCTTTGATTTCGACATAATGAACTGTACCCTTAATCAACAAGTCATATATGAACGAAGAATTCGAGGACAAAAAGTAAGTAGGATAGACGAGCCACTATTCATCTCAGTCAGAAAGTCAGATTATTTGGTTGATAATTCGGTTCGGAATGATTGGATTGCGCTTAAATAGGTATCAAAATCTTTACTTCGTTCATTAGTATAATAAAAATAATATTTGGACTAGGAAAGGCAAAATACTCGCGTTTGAACGAAGCAAAAAATCTAGTATAACCCACCCTTATTCCTCCTATCATTTGAGCTAATGTGTTGAATAAGGATAGCATGCTTTATCTAATGCGTTCAAACTAGTAAGATGAATAGAGGTGCTAAAATATATTAGGACACAGTAACCCTAGTGACTAGTAGTAAGTAAACTTTAAAGCTTTGTTTACCAGGTATCTGCTACGTCGCCATGATTTCTATGCCAACATCTAAAACGTCGCGTTAGGGTCGATGCACAATAAACAGAAACAATTTCATTCGACACAATTTTGTGATACTCGAGTTCGTTTAATTTGTTGGTGAATCATGGTGAAAAGTTTTTGTTATTCGCCGACATGTCTAAAACAACACTTTTCATCAATTGGCGGTGCAATATTTAAACTTTTGAACAAACATCTAATGATTGAGGCATGCCGTGCCGTGTCTGAATAGTGAAGGTCGAGCTTCGAGCAAAACGAGTAAAACAATTTGAACTGTCAGTGGGGCCCATAATTTGTGTGCCCGCTGAGATGTTGACTTATGTCAGTTCAATACAAATGGGATAGGGGTGCCATATACGTGTTTGTTTACTTCATTTTGAGTTCCTTATACATGCCTATCAAGATATTCGTTTCTAATAATCTAGTATAAATTAGACCAAGTCTGAAGATTAGTTTTCAGTATATGAAAAAAATGCTCATTAATTACTGAAGTGATTTGGCGTGGCATTGGCCGTCATCAGGAATCATTTTCTTTTACACGATAAACTGTTTTGAGATTTTGTATTACAAATATACCTACTTTAATTTCTATCGTTCGATCACAGAGCAACTCCTTCTTCGAGGATCTCAAAGTACCAGATTACGGGATTTTAGTGCATGGTTTGTTTGTCGAAGCAGGTCGCTGGGACATGAGAGAGGGAGGTTTATGTGATGCCAGAATCGGGGAGCTTGTATCACGACTTCCAGTGGTTTGGTTAAAACCCTGCATAACACTGGATGTTGGGTGTCGGTATGAAGCACCATTATACAAAACCAGCATACGAGCAGGAGTACTATCGACTACCGGTCATTCAACTAACTTTGTACTGGCTATTTTGTTAGAAACACGCAAACCTCCTGACTATTGGGTTTTGCGTGGAACCGCTCTGGTGACTCTCGTTAGCGACTAAGGTGCGTAAATTGTACGTGATATTAAGGAATGATTAATTGACTTACTCTATTTCAGACTGAGAAGAGCATCTATGTTTGCTTCAACTTCCTTCACAGCTTTTTCCGCGTGTGTCGTGCTAGTAATCACCTCATGAACCATAACTTTTTGAATAGTCCTGAAATAGAATTAAATAAACATCTTCTCTTTTTTCGCAATAAACTATTATTTGAGTCACTTACTCCACCTTTATATGTAATGCTTTACACTCGGCATTCTTCGTTTCTATATTATTTCTTTGATATGGTCCTGTTCGCATTTCAGCGCATAAATTCATAAAATGTGACTTACGATTTCTGATCCTAATTAAATTTTCGGTCAATTTTCGTTTCTCTGATTCCAACTCTAGAACATCTCCATAATCTTTGTATACAAACTCGCCAAGAGTATTTAAATTGTTATCGGTCAATTTCAGTACTTTATGAATAACCGGTCGTGTAATTTCTAATATGTTCATCTCAACAAAACGACTCAGTGATACTCTTTCGTTATAGCTCAGTTCAATGTTCCGAATATTGTCCAAACCTGAAACGAATTTAACAAAGTAACGGTACTGACTACTTAAAAAAAGGAAAATTTCTTTATGTATTACCCAGCGGGAGTGAGCCTTCG
The DNA here is from genome assembly GCF_030247195.1 of Topomyia yanbarensis. NCBI lineage: Eukaryota > Metazoa > Arthropoda > Insecta > Diptera > Culicidae > Topomyia > Topomyia yanbarensis. Next base: position 322,734,032 of record NC_080671.1, on the reverse strand, counting down.
TATTGATAAATACTGAGAAGAGCTCTGTTCTCAACGGACAGCGGACAATCAGGAAGCTTCAATATTTTAACAATTAGCTCAGATTTGTGTAACTTCTGCAGCTCTGTTTTGAGTTCGTCCGAGCACGACGAATTCAAATCACTTTGGCTATGTGAATGTCTGGTTTCATTCATTTTTACTCAAATGCACTATGAAACAGATCCAACTGCCGTTTAAAAAAAACGTTGCAGGCAGACTTTTTTTTATAAATTAATTTCAAGTACCAAGATTGTGATTTCGAAGGTAATGGTAAAAGCATTTTAGAGACGAGGGGCTAGATTTCAGATATTACATATACACGGCAAAAAAACTTTACGCATTTTATTTTTTCTTTTCGGAAGTTTGTTCGAATTGTTAACAATGGGTTACAATCATAGAAAACTTGCATTACCTAGCAGTAGGTAATTTTAAATCTGTGCATCCTACTTCCTCCAACGAAAAACGAAAGAGAGGGAGTTCAAATTTACCCAAAAATAATGAGATATTCCCCAAAGTCGACTAAACTTCATCCCATTAATTTTGATTAAAAAAATTATTCCCTCTCGCTTGTTTTCCGGCGGTGAAATAAGGACAGCAAATTAAAATTACCTACTCGTAGGTAATGAATTTTAAGTGTGATGGGTACTTCTTATTCATTTCATACCCTATACACGAACTTTAACCCATATAGTCCAACGATTCCACATATTGTTTGGATTATACCCTGAACAGATCGTTAGTCTCTTGGATCATAAGATGTTTATTAGGGTATCCACTCGATGAGGTAATGTAATGGGTGTTTTGATCCTAATAATGAGTGAAAAATTCATTAAGAATAATTTAAGTACCGTAATGTCATATCTTATACACTACACCTAATAAAAAAAATATACGCAAACTTTAATAGACCTTTCTCGTCGGACCTAACCCCCATTTTTTTTATTTTTAATCGAAAGTTATCATATTTACAAGAACATTTCCGTTGGAAATACATTTTTAGGAGCTTTCCCGATTTTTTAATGATTTTTACAAATACTGAAATTGCAAGAATGTTGAATATATTTTTCACCATTGCAAGAATGGTGTAACTCGAAATATCTGTTTCGGCAGCACTGTTTTACCATTTTTCGATTACGTAAATGACAACACTGCAAATGAAGTGGTAAATTTTGATACCTGGTTCACTCGCGATTGTAAACAACAGAGTGAACGTCTATGCTGTCAAAGTATATCCAATCCACGAATTAAAATAGCTTGCTCGCCTTTTCTCGTCTCGAAATTTTGTTCCACATGTATGTTTGCAGAGAGAATCCGTCTTCAACGATGGCCTGCTGCTATCAGGAAATCACTGTTCAGAGGAGGTATTTTATCGTGGAGGATAAACATTGCGCCAGCATACGAGTAAAAACTTTCGCAGATGGCAACTGCATTTGACCCCAAAGTATACGTCTGGGAGAAAGCCACCTGCGAAGTCGAATCCGCGGCATAGCTTTCGTCCAATGCTGACATGGTTAAAGTAGCTGACAATAGTTACCGTTCGGAAACTAGGTGGTAACGTAGGTGACGATTTGCTACTGGGTATGAAATCTACAATTAAAACAGGTAAGTTTTGCCATTGTCTCAATTTTATTCTAGTTCTTGGAACTAGAGTAAGAAAAGTTGTCAAGCAGCGTATAGTTTGTGCGGTTGGTTCGTATGGACACATGCTAAAGAACACAAAGTTCTGCTGCAGTGGTGATCGTACTGATTTCGTTTTTGGAATCGAGTCCTTCAAGGTTCGCTCAAAAATGTCATTTTTATACGGATTTTTCGAAAATGAGAGCGAAATCAGTATAATATAAATGTTTATTCGTTGTAATGATATGTGACCTATTTTTTTTCTTTCGAACTGCAGTGCTAATTGCATGATGGCGCACTTCATGCTGCCTGTTCGTCGACGAACGTCTATCCGTCTAATCACGAGCTCTTCGATACACAGACTAGCAGGTTTCTGAGTTGCGTCCGCCGCTAGGGAATGACTCGCCGGGCGACGGTCCGCCAAAAACCACAACCTGTCGGTGATGCTAGCGACTATTCCTCCTCAATCAGCCTGAGCTGACACTATCAATAGAGGCCATGCAGTCGGTCCTGACGGAACATGCCTTTGATGCGGCATACCTACTGGAAAGCGCTTTGCGGGATATTTCCACCGACTGCTTCTTGACGGACCATTTAATCGGTAAACACGCGGCTCATAGGGATGATTTTCACTGCTTCATGGAGTGCTGATGATTGCAATACAAGGGTTGAATGAGGTGTAAACTGATACCCAAAAATTATCAGCTGTTTCTTGTTTTTTTTTGTTTTTCGGAAAAACTTTTCGAGGCATTCTATTTATACATGAATTCGACGTCAACATTTCATAAGGCATTATATACAATATGCTCGTGTTGAGAAAATGGCGTCTGAAAAATTACCTCGTACTTTATATTCCCATTTATGAACAGGAGCTTGATTTAAGTACCAAACAACTCAATGCCGTGTTAAATTAACCATTTTTTCCGAATAATATAACAGATTTATTAAAACAATTGTATTTTGAACGTTTTTTGTAGATAAATGTTTTGGTCCCTTTTGAAACATCGCACTGGTTTTGTGCCCTCTCCCATACTCCCTTTTCGGCGAGACGTTTGCTTATAGTGCGTGCGGGTGAGCCCTTTTGTTTACAGCAAATGATTATGTGACGTTTATTTTGATCCCTTTCTTGGTGTTGCGATGTTTTTGTTCCCTTTTCAAGTATAGTCTTTTTCATTAAGAAAAGGGACCATAAACAATTTTTTCCGTTTTGTTGTTTGGTGTTTATGAGCCGTTAATTTTTGAGGGGAAGTGAAAGGGAACATAAGCAAAACAAGTTATTTTGCTTATGTGCCTTTTCGATAATCCATTATTTCCCCAACAGCCAGGTTTCAGAATCGTCTTATTTAAGGTATGTATAAAGCTTTGTTAGTGTCCATTTGAAGTAAGTATTAACCGGAATTGTTTACGTTTTGTTTATCGGCCCATTTGAAATGTTCTCGTCGAATTTTACCAAAAAAAAATTGCTTCTATACAGTAGGTAGTTTGTTCTAAAATAATGTTTTTGGAGAAAATCAATCAATAAACTAATAAAATGGCTATGTATTCATCCCTCAATCTGAAGTAACAAAATGAAATGATGAACGAACAAAGGGTTGCAAAAGACAACCATCTCAATGCGGATTATTGAATCATTCGGATCGAATTATTAAACTGCGTCCACCTCAAGCATACTTTCAGCATGCTCTGAATTTTTGTCCCATACAACCAATAATGTCTGCATACGGCATATATTGCCCTGGTGTAATAGATGCCAAACTAACAAAACTATCCCACATGAGGAGCGAGATATTTAGATTAATCGTTGCAGCGTTTTGCTCTATTTACAGCCTATATCCTCTATTGTTTGCAAGTATGTTAAACACTGCGGAACACGGTATATACTCTTGTGTACAAAGACCTGAAGGTTGGCGCATGGGGGCGACAGAATAACATTAGTGAGATTTAAAAAGCGAATGTATTGAAACAAGTTCTTTGAAGCAGTACAAGTATAAATACCATTGATCAAGTTTTTTGAAAATTATTAAGCTTAATCAATGCGAATGTCGTATATGGTACCGGAGTTATCCTTATGCCGTTCTCACACGACCTCAAAACTGAGTCAAGTGACTTAACAGGTCTCAGTTCATAGACTTTGACAGTAGTTGGATGTAGAACGTGGTTCAGTTCCACCTTAAACAAAAAAGGATAGTAAAAGTTATCAGGACGAGATGATAGAAGCGCAGTACTGGTTATGCGACTCGTCGTCGTCATCGGTTTATTTTTGTGGTGACAGTAATGAGGGTATCAGGTATCGACAAGTATTGCTGTTTCAGCTACTCCTACCATATGTAGAGCATCTGCTTCCACTGACGGACGAAGATTGCCTGGAACCGCTTTTCATCCGTGTATGAATTGAATTCGTCTTAAATTTAAAAAAAAAAAACACCGTGTCGGAGTCTGCACCTGTGCCCGAACGATGCATCGATTTGCTCGTTCAAGCATAAATTGCTGTCCATCGGTCCCAGCTCCGTATACGACGGGCTCAGTATCCATTGGACAATCTCCAGAATATGCGTTGAACGAAGATCGATTGTTTGCGTTCAAACGAGCTGCGTTCTGATTAAACTGCGTCTCCGAGAGCGTTGTGTGGCAAAACCATTGTAGGGTGCTTTGTACGACAGGCCTGTCTAATAAAAGCAAAGGATCTGAACTAGCCTGATGATGTAGGTTAAGACAGCTGTTATTGTATGAACGAGATTTCTGCTGGCCATATTTTCGTTGCGTCTATATTTTTTCCTACTGAGGACGCATCCGTGGCCAGATTGACGGTGGCCCAGTCGTTGTGTGCGGAATATTTCATGTTAATAAACATCGCCGAAGTAAAAATTTATGCATAACTAGTTTCACTTTTGGAACGCAGCAGTTAGCGACATCTTGTTTTGTCCTGCTTTCGGTGAACATTCATTCAAATCTAAGCAATGGTTTTTGACAGGTTTAAATGAACATATATGGTATGTTCCCCACTTGAAATTCATCCAAATGATGTAGATATATGGGGAAACGAGGTAAGATAAGTCATGAGAATGTGGGGTGTAATGGGCAGTTCGCAGCATTTTCGATTTTTTCAATAGTTAGAGTCTCCAAACCATCGTGGCAATACGCAGAATCGATTCAGGAGTAAAAATGGAACCATTTCCGCGAATAAAAATTTTTGACAAGAAAGGTCTATTCATATAGTGCAACGATTTCACATATTGTTTTGATGGTACCCTGAACAGGTTGTTAGGCTCTTGAATCATACGATGTTTATTAGGGTAACCTGCAAACTATGGATCATAGTGGAACCTGCAAATTATCGGCTCGTAGCCGAAACCGTGGCGGAATCGGAACATTAGGGCAATGTTCCGGAAACAACGGCAGTTTAAACTACTGAGGATGTTGCAAGTATCAGCCAGTTCCGCAATTTTGATTGCTTTAGAAGCCAACATAGCATTTTGTTGTACCTGTTCTGCTAAAAATAGCCAGGATGACAAAAGAGATTATAACCATTAGAGGGAGCAAAGCACTACTGCTTCCATCACAGACTGAAACATGGAGTCTCACTCTAGCATATTGTATCCCATAACTTTGACATGGCAATATGTTTCAAAGTAATGGGCCTACCATATGTAAGTGCAAGATAATAAACCATTAGTGTTAACAGTGGCACGCGACCTCTAGTAGTTATAATCTCTTTTAGGTTGACGTTCAAAGTCTATACTCATTAATGTCGATATTTTTACATGAAAAAATTACAGAATGTTATTAAAATGATATACTATAATTCACAATAGTTTTGATCAATTCGCTTTACCCAAAGTTTAAACAAAAATTGCAAGGAAGTGTTTTTTTCTCGCGCTGAGACCCATTTTTCTGTTTGCCTTTCGTTTTTTCTGCTGCAAATTTTATGCATTGGACGTTTTCGGTCTTGAATGCATAAAAATCACAGCAGAATAAACGAGACTGAAATGAAAATAGGCAAACTCTGCATTTTACTAATTTGAAGTTCAACTAAACGGTTTGTGGTTACAAACAGGCCATATTTTCTATATTTTTATAAGAGATTATAATGTGAAATGAATGTTATTTTATGTTTTTGTTTTTAAATTCAGAAATGACAGTATTTTTCATTCTGGCAAGATTTTCGATGGGTGCTTTTTACGCATTTTGTTGTAACAGTTCTGCGAAAAATAATGGGTAAAACATACCCAGGTTGACGTATAAGGTCTGTACTTATTTATGGGTACAAACTCTTTACCCATTTCATGGGTTATTCCACTTTTATTAAAAATGCGTAGTTTTCTACGCATTAATGGGCACTTTATTTTATCAGTGCAAAGCATTGTCGGCTGAAAAACACTATACGCCAATGGTGCTTCCGATGAAAATCACATTCACACAAACAACATCACGTCGAAGCGTAAATTTTCTTTTCTTTGTGAGATATACTTTTTTCGCATTTTTCTTTGTCGTTGACATTCTCAAAAATGCGTAAAACATACTCTTCGTTCGTAACTAAAATCTACTTTTTGACGCATAATTAATATTCTCAAAAATGTGTCAAATATAGTCATAAAATGGGTAGTCTAGATTTACCGTATATGTAATTTTTACATTTACCTATCCCTCTACAAACTTGTTGATCATTAACTGTCAAAGTTATCTTTGCCAATACGTCAGAAAATAAATGCTTTTGATCTTTCTGTGCGCTGGTTAATTTTCATTTTTAAATTGTGCTGAAAAGTTTTCTCCAGTTAATTTCTTGTAATAAACAGTTAGAATTAATCACTTCCTGCCGTGGCTTAACGTATTAGATAATAATAGTTTCAATCCGGAGTCGATAAGTGAATGTGTTTATGATTGAATTCGAAGAAAAATAGACGACAAAGTTGCAAAATGCCTCGAGTCAATTTTACCAGAACTGATCGAATAGCGCAGATGTCTCAACAAGAACAGCTCATCGCTCAGAAGCGCCAGCAAATTTTGGAAAAACAGCGAACGTTGCAAATGGCTAAACAAATTGTAGCTGAAGCCAGTAAGAATAATGCTGGGTGAGCAAAATTAATATTTTTGTGGACAATCTACAGTTATTTGCAAAGTAGTAGTGCCTTACATAATATGTCTCTCTTTTGCTCCAGCGCTGAGGAAACTGAACCAGACAAACCTGGCGGATTAAAGATACCTTTTAGTAACGATGGATCTTTTCTGGAGAACTTCAAGAAACTTAGCGAAAAAATAGCCAAAACTACCGAGGATCAAAATAAACGAGCGGCTGAAGATGATGCGTCTAACAGGTACCTCATTTGCTGAATCATTTTGTCTGTATAACCTCAAGATTGTTTTCCTGCGAATTTCAGTGAAAAAAAGTTGAAAACGGAAGAAGTTCTTGTAACTATACCTCCACCTCCGCCACCACCAGCGCCGCCTATTCCACCTACCGTACCGTCGATACCGGTGGAGGTTGCCTATGCTGCGTATTACAATATCACGCAACCTCCGCCAATGATGACTCTGATGCAATCGGCACCGTTGCCGCCACCGACGATTCCAGATACCATCGCAGATACTGCCCCACTGATAGAACCGACCATGGATATAGTCGAGACGGTGCAGCCACCTGTTTTAGAACAAGTACCGGAGGTGGGAGCCAACTGTAAAGGTTAGTAATACTAGTGTTTATCGTGATAGGATCATGGTGGAATGAGCTAGTTGACTTTGTTAGAATGATTTGTTTTCCGGAAAAATAATTTAACCACTTCGAATCTGGGTAATATGTTGTCGCATCTGTTTATTTTACAATTTGCCCACTCCACCATCTAGTTCTGTCACTGTTGAAAATGACAGGTTGCTGTTCTTTTAGTTATAATTTTTGTATAGTATTTTCAGAGAATGATAAATTACCAACAACAGTTGAAGAGTTGGTTGAATTGGTTGCCGATATCGGTGATGTTTATGAAGAAAAATTAAGTTCACGTAAAAATGAATTGCATCCATCGCTTTGGTAATTTTTCCAATTATTCATATGTATTTACTTCCCTACAACAAGTATCTACAACCGACTGTAAGCACGCACGGGAGCAGCAGCGCACAAACGAAAGAAGCCATCAGCGCTGACCCACATAGGATCATATATACGGTTTAGCAGAACGACGGCAACTGTTTCGATTGTTTTTTGTTCCGATTGTGGTGTATTTGGCATATAAGTATTTGGCTGAACGGTCGTTTCTAATGCAGTAACACCTTTTGGCAGATTAATTGCAAAATTTTCGCGAGGATTTTCTCAAATATCAAACCAAAATAGCATTGATTTGGTTTACTGCATGTACCTCTATTTCTGCTTCGTACCGTATTTTGCGCATTTCTATTTGTAGGCTATCTTTTCCAAATAATATCAAATAATGTTGAAAAAAAGTACGTGTCTTTCTCACGTCTTTTCGTTTTTACACTGTGCTACACCGAAGTATTGTAAAAAAGTTTTGCATGATGGGTGTAATCAGCATTACATCTAATGGCATTTTTGTTTTTGACAGTGCACTACACTGCCTATAACAGCATAAGAGTCCCATGTTGAAAAACAGCAAGCCGAGAAAAACGCTGTTCAAGATTGTCCCATCCATTGAGCCAAATGGATGGGATAACCATGTTTTGGTATTTTTTTTACATTTTCTGAACAAACTCGGTAATCTTATTTGTGCAGTGTGATTCAGTGGTGATACAGAATACAATCCAATGGATAACTCATTTTCGACCAAAATCCACATGGGACTCTTATGCGTTTCTGGGCAGTACAGCGGTGTAGGTGGTACTACACTCATTCAAAGTTGGGTGTAATCAGTCTATCTATTTTTGCGCCAGATAAAAACCGAAAACGCTATTAGTTTGAATGAGTGTAGCACCAATTACACTAGTCTAGTGTAATGCCAAAAACGAAAATTGAATAATCATTCTTCTCTTTATGCATTGTGGACATTCTATGTGATAAATCTGAATTTTGAATTGAATTGCTTCGATCCATGGATTTCAAAGGTACCAAATGTGTCCCTTTGTCTCCTATAAATCACTATTTTGATTGACGATTGTACCTACTATCAATTAATTGCGCTTAAAGTGGTATAAATATCTTTTTTATATTCAATAAAGTTACTGGGATAATTTTTTTAAGTACTAGTGTTTGAGAGAGGCACAAATTCCCGACTACATACGGGGAACGTGCCATTGAAGCCAATATATTCTGATTCCTTGAGAGAGGTAAAAGATCGAATCGAGTACCCTTCTTTTTATCGCAGCACCAGTGTGTTGAAAAGTGATGGGCTACTCTAGCTAGCATATTCCAATAGATTGTGACAATACAGAGGCTAAGGAAAATTAGTAAACAGTCGCCCTATTTATTTTGCTGATTTTGCCAGCCCAATGAGTCAGGTGTTTGCATTGAATAATTCATGGAAAGTATTGAATGTAAAGTTGTATGTTTTTCAAATTAAGTTTCCAAAACAAAATTTAATCCATCGAAATTAAACGTCCAAACGGACGTAAGACAGTTGTTTTAAAACGATGTCAAGTATTATTATTCTTATTTAATTCAGACAGCCGATTTTATTACAAGATGATCACAAAAATGAAAACGATCGAAACTTGCCCGTCTAGTCAGTATGTTCTGTAATTTACTAAAAGTTGAATGTATATAGTGTTAAATTCCCTTTTTTTGTTTTCATGCTATATTACACCTTCTTCTCATTGCGTAGGTTCTTGTTTGACAAACAGTCAGAGGCCTACAGAAACTACCGGCATATGATTGTAGCTAGGCTGTTCAAAACGGCTGGCATAGAGCATGCTCTGCCGCCTCCGCAACCATTTATTGAGCCTGAAACTGCCGTGGATGATTCCAAGTACGATCCGGAAGACGTTCTGGATGATACCAACATGGAAGATGATCCAAATGTCCTGGTTGACCAGAAGGAACAGCAGAATGACGAGCCGATTCAGATGCGGCCTAATTACTATGGCGACGAGCAACATTTCTATGATGATAAATCTACAACGGAGACTGATTCCGATACAGAATATGTACGAGAGGCTCGCAAGAGAAACTTGAAGAATCTGAAGCGTAAGACTATGAATGCTGGTAATGTGCGAGAGGATAGCACCACCGATACGGATGATGATTTTGGCGAATCTTCGGAGGGTAAACAGGATGCAAATAGTGAAAAGGGGGCAAATTCTAACGGGGGTAAGACTGCTCGTCAGAAGCACAAGAAAAAGACGCGGTGGGGTGACAATGTTGATAGCACAGAGGGTAACGATTTGATTGACGATAGCAAGGGTTCTGCTGATGCTTCTCATAACAGCACCACGGCAAATTCTGAGCTACCTTCCAGTTCATACGGCGCACAACCGCAGCATCCAAATTCCCGACTGAACCCAGGATTGTTGCAGTTTGTATTTCAGTGTTTTGGTACTGTGGATGTCAGTCCGGAAAGCTGGAAGCAGGCTGAGGAGCATTTCAGAATTCGACTGCTGTACGAGGATATGTCGAACAAGATTCAAATCCACGAGCGATTCACGAGCAATCGTCTGATGCGCAGTGTCGGTGGCGGACAGATGGATGCAGAAGAAGATCTACGTTTGAATTCGGACAAAATGAAGGCTGTTTTGCTATGGATCAACGAGATTACAACGTTTTACGATCGCTTCGGGGCGGCCAACCTTGAAGAGTTTCTCTTGCGAGATGAATATGAAAGTTTTATAGATAAATTCCGTAAAATTACCGATCGCCAACCGAATTTTGAAGATTACAAGAAATTCAAGCTAGAGCAAGCAAAAATCGTTTCAACTAATTCTCGCGGAGAATACAGTTCTACTGATTCGGATTTCGTTGGAGTGAAAAATAGTGCCGTAGAAAACATGGATGAACTTGAGCAATCAAGTTTTGCTTTGGACGATAGCGAAAAGAACGCTAAACGACGTAAAAGCCGCTGGGGTGATCAAGTTGAAAAGCAATCGGTCCACCAGGCTCCTGCAGCAACTACTCCGGCAGTACCAGCTGGTGGTCCGTCGTCCTCGAAATACAATGCACCAAAACTTAGCACCGTAGGGCGCACGGATCCAGCCCTGCTGGCTTACGTTCGACAGAATTTCGGAACAACAGTCCTATCGGAAGAGGATTGGAAGAAAGCGGAAGATCATTACAAGATAAATCTCTTGTATCAGGATATGTTGAGAAAGCGACAGGAAATCGACAGATTGGCTTCCAGTGGGAAGTTTAAGTACGAGTATGATTCCGATGAAGATACGACGGGAGGAACGTGGGAACATAAACTTCGGTCGCAGGAGATGGAAGCAACGCAATTGTGGGCAAATGAGCTCACTATAAAATCTGAAGGAAAGCACCATATTGGAGATTTTCTGCCACCTGAAGAGCTTCGAAAGTTTATGGAAAAATATGACGCACAAAAGAACAATCGCCTGCCGAATATCAGCGATTACAAAGAATACAAGCTAACAGAGGATAACGTTGGATTCCAGATGTTGCAAAAACTGGGCTGGAAAGAGGGACAGGGACTCGGAACGGACGGCAGCGGTATCGTTGATCCTATTAACAAGTAAATTTCATCGCGCGCGTATTTTCGCGGCAAACATCGATAGAATTCTATTTTCTTTTACAGGGCATCGCAGCGCGATAATAATCAAGGTTTGGGAGTAGCACAGTCAGATAATCCCGAGGTGGATGATAACGAGTACGATGCCTACCGCAAGCGCATGATGCTTGCTTATCGATTTCGGCCGAATCCACTGGTAAGTTGGTTGGTTGTATAGACACTCTCTGTAGTTGGCTCAAACCCAATATGTTTGTTTTCGTCTGAATGAACATTAGTTAATGCACATTTTCTCTTTTCTTTTGTGTGTTCAGAATAATCCCCGCAGGGCGTATTATTGAATTTTATCAATATACAAAGTGAGTGTATGTGACCACCCGCATCGGACGTTATTGAAAATGATAATCCGCCGCTTAATGATGGTGGCAAGTGCTAAATTGAATGGCTTCAAATCGATTCCGTCTGTGGGAAGGTAAAAAAATCTAGCTTTCCCTTATCAGTTTTTCGCGGATTGTTTTGAGTTACTGCTTTTGGTTAACCATTACTATTCGAAAGCATTTTTGGGTCAGAAAATGATTCTATTACCATAAAGAAAAATGCATTAATTATTATTAATAAACACCTACTATCTAGTTAGTTGGAATAAATGTTGCATATAGCCATTATCGACATAACATTTTTCAGTGTTTGAAAGTAATGAGAAAGAATCTGTTTTTCGATGCGATAGTAAGTGATGTTTTATTATTCATTTATTAAGAATTTTTAACCTTTGTGGGATGACCTGCTACAGTGTATGATAAAGGTGGTTCCAACATTTTTCCTAATTTGAGGGTGAGCTTGTCAGAAGTCGTTTCAATTTCTTGTATATAGATAGGCCTAGATTTCCTTGACTTGATTACATTCATAACCGGTGGCAAAAAAGTACATAGGTGGTTCTTTTGCGAGGACCACGATGATTGCAGCCACGTCGCCGAATAAAGAATCAGAGGATTATGATGTCTGGCGGAGTACGAGATCAGCTCCAATCCAATATCACTTACATCCACTCCATCCAATTTCGAACGATCCGTAAAGGGGTCGTTCATATAGCACTACGTGGACAGAAATACCATTAATGATCTAGACTGACAAATCCAAGTAATTTTGCGCCCATTTAAAACAGTTTTGCATCATCTTGATATCATAGTTGTACCAATTTATATGGAAAATTGCTGTGCCAACCCTTAACTCCGGAAGCGGAATTCCGATAGGCACAAAATTCAGTAGCAGCCGATGGGAAGGTTGTACTTTCCATTTGAGACTAAGTTTGTGCAAATCGGTCCAGCCATCTCCAAGAAACGTTATTTACATTTTTGACACATTGACACATACAGACGAATGGAGATAACCCAGACAAATCTGAATCACTATGATAGCGTACAGCAATTGTTGTGGCAGTCTACGACAGAAACCATGTGTAACGCCACTTTCATTGTAGAGCCGTATCAAGTCCCCATGGTAACGATAACTGGGTGGCGGATAGTTCGGGAATGACTACTATACAAGATATGGGCAAATTCCCCTCACAGGAAGTGGTAGAACGCTCATACGAAGGTTTTGTGATAACCAAAGTCAACAGCGTTTTCGTGTGCACCTGTTACACTCCTCCAAGATGGACAGTGGAGCAGTTCATCCTAATGCTGGAACAGTTAATCGAGTAGTTGATCGGCTGAAATATCCTGAAAAATCCCCAATTTTCTCCGGTTTCAATCCCGGTAAAATTCAATCATTTTGCCATCACCATGGATGCTTGATTCCATGAGGTATTTACATCATAAAGACTTAGCCTTAAGCTAAGCCACTGTTTTGACACACTCGCTTTTTACAAGACATTTTTGAAAAAAAATACTATGAAGGAAAAAAAATATAATGAAAAAAATTATTATGAAATGAATACAATTATGAATAAAAACAACTTGAGCAACACAAAAAATACATTATCCAAAAGATCTTGAGTTTAAAACTATTATAAAAACAAAAAAATCACAATTATGAGAAAAAAATTATGTTGAAAAAAGAAACATATGGGGAAAAAGAAAGAATTGGGGAAAATTTACTAACAACTAAAACTCTTGTTTTGCTTGAAATATATAAACGACAAGAGAAGATTAGGAAGAATGCCAATCGAGTCGGTTTTCATTTTAAAATAAACTACACACTAAAGTAATAATGCGAGTCGATGAATGCACTTAGAAGTGCAATTTTACATATAACAACAAATTTTAAAGGACAGAAAATAATGGTAAATAAATGAAAATTATACTTGAAATAGTTAAATAAATGTAGTAAACTGCAGGTGAAAAATGAAGATTACACAACACATTAAATAAGTTTTTTATGATACAATAATAATTTATAGCAATCAACTTATCAAAACCGTAGATCAAATAAGCAAATAACGCATAATGACGAAAATAATAATTGCTAAACATAGGAGATTTTGTATAAAGTTGGAGCAGAAGTCTGGAGTAGTGTGTGCCCTATGGAGAAGGTAGTCACGAGCACTACACAACGCGTTCGACAAGGAAGGATTTGGAAAGAACGGTGGTGATGGGAGGAAGATGGAGGGAATGTCGGAGGTGGAAGAATGGTAAAACTACGGAGCAAGCAGGACAACCTATAGTCAACGAGAAATTCGATGAAACTGATGATCGATGAAATATAAAAGCCACAGTCGGAACAGTCAAACCCGGTATGTGTGCATGAAATGGCACCTCAATAGTCACATCAACGTAATCGATCGAGGGTTGGTACACGAGGAGCTGTACCGAGAAGTAGATACCACCCCCTGGGGCGATGCGTACAGAGTCGTGATGGCAAAAATGAAGGGAATGTCGACACCAGCCGTGATATGCCCCCGGGTAAGCTGAAGTGTTGAGTGCTTCTTCCCGAAGCACGATCCAACTACCTGGTCACCGACACCGTACGGCGCAAGAGAGGGAGCAAACTCATACAATCGGCAAGTGACATACGATGAGCTCCCACAAGCATTGAAGCGACTGAAATCAAAAAAGCCCCCGGTCCGGATGGAATACCAAATGTGGTGCTAAAAGCTGCGATCTTTACATACCCAAACATGTTAAGGATGGTGTTGCAGAAGTGTCTAGATGAAGTCAACTGTCCCGAAATGCTGAAGGTACAGAAGCTGGTGATGATACCAAAGCCAAGGAAGCCACCGGGTGATCCGGCCTCGTATAGGCCTATATTTTTGCAGGACAAACTTCGAAAACTTCTGGAAAGAATCATTCATGACAGGCTGACAAATTGCACGGAAGACGAGCGCTGACTATTCAAGATGCAGTTCGGATTTCACAAAAAAACATCGACAGTGGATGCAATTCGGACAGCGCACGAGAGTGCGGAGAAGGCATATAAATGGATGCGACGAGGAGATCGATCCTGCGCTGTGGTCACGATAGATGTGAAGAAGCCATTTAAGACCGTCAGCTAAGGAGCCATCGCCGCAGCGGTGCACAGCATGACGGCCTCCGACTATCTGGTCCGGATCCTGAAAAGCTACTTCCAGAGCTGAGTGCTGCTCTATCAAACGAACGAAGGGCAGAAGTAGATGCGAGTGACAACAGGCATTCCTCATTGCTCCATTCTCGGTTTAACTCTTTGGAACGGGATATATCATGGGGACTTGACACTGCGGCTGCCCAGGGAAGTGAAAATCGTGGGTTTCGCGGACGACGTGTCAGTAACGGTGATGGGGAGACATTTGAAGAAGTGAAGGTGTCTGTGACAGAGTCAATAGACACGATCGATAACTGGATGAACGGGTTAAACAGCTATCATCAAGATGTAGGTGTTGTTAGTCAGCAACTACAAATCGGTTCAGTGGATGCAGATCGACATCGGAGGGCACGTGATCGCATCGAAGCATGCACTGAAACAAAGCATGCACTGAAGCAATTTGGCGAAGGCGACGAACGCTATAGCGAGGATTATGCCAAACTTCGGCGACCCGAAAAGGCTGCTGAAAACCAAGCGGACATGGGAAAAGCTGAACAGGATGTTCCGATTGATGGCCGTACGATGACTCCCATCTACATCACCCTGGCGGAGGATATCGAGTGCTACAATTGGAGAAACTTCAGAAACGTGAGGAAGATGGTGAGAATCGATTCGATGGCGAGGTGGCAGCAGGAATGGGACAATACGAAGAAACCGGATGAACCTACCGGCTCATCCCAAATCTGTGGACGTGAGTCAATAGAAAGCATGGTGAGTACAGCTCCTGTCGGGCTACGTCTGCTTCAGGAAGTATCTTCATCGGTTCGGACATGCAACATCATCATCGTACCCGGAGTGCTATCATCGCCGGAAAACTCTACGACGGAGTAGGCTACATCTACCGCCGGGGACTAGTCGAGTAGATTGCGACAGAGTACCGCGTATAGGTCATCGGGGCGCCAGCGAACCGGAGGCCACATTCCATCAGGAATCGTCGCACCGACCGCGGCACCCTATTGGTTGGCCCGATAGAAATATAGCGAATACTAAAGAAGAATCGGTATCGGGAGAACTTCTTTCGCCGGGAAACTCTCCGTCGGCGTAAGCTAGATTCACCGCCGGGGATTAGACTGAGTATACTACGACGAGACACCACCAGACACGAGTCGTCGGGGAACCAGCGGTTCGGACGCCCACCGGAATCACAGAACTGACCTCAGCACCTGGCTGGTTGGCTCGGTTTCTGGAGAACTTCTCTCGCGGGGAAATTCCCCGTCGAATTAAGGTCCATCGTTGGAGACTAGACCGAGTAGTTCGCGAACAAGTCGGGAGCTAAAAGAGGAAGTTGTACTAGATAGCACAAGGTAGTCGAAGGGCTCCGTAAGTTAAACAGTCTGTAGTTTGCCGCCCAAATTGTCCTCCAAATTGTCGAGAGTGTGCCAATGAAACGTAACTAGCTAAGTAGGCTCTTTACCCTAACTACCTGCTAACCGCTGAAAAAAACATTTTGACACGAGAATTCCATCCGTCTCGTCAACCCAACGCACACACAAGTATTACAATAAATCAATTGATCCCAATGCATACTCACAAGCAGCACACGCACGTCACATCCTGCAATGTTGAACTCACTCCACTCGAGTACATTGCAAACCAATGCGTACATATGATTCGAACCCATCGCATTTTACATAGTTGTTCGAGTATGAAAAGTTTCAAGTCGCTCAGCAGGGTGAAGAGCTCACGATAAGCTTTACACACAGCATAGATGGGAATTTTCCATTTTTTCGTGAACTTTCCAATGTTTACTATTTCCAATAGACTACTTGTATGGCACACTGATAGAATATATTCGTAAATCGTTAGTTATCGAATTAGTTTCGTACAGAAAACTTTCATAAAATATAAGAATTTTTCGAACATATGATGAATAATTCGTAGTTCTATTGGAACACTTTTAGTTTTTATTATGAATTTTTTGTAAAAACCACGAAACGACTTTCGTTGGTTTATTACAAAAGGGCTTCATTAGGCAAACGAATCGTTCGCTGCTATATACGAAAGTCTTTATAATATTTACGAGCACCATTCGTCAATCCGTCAACGTCAAAAGAGCTTCAATAGTGGTTGAAAATGGTGTCCTTGTTGTTATACGTCAGATAATTGTTGATCATCACGACTGTCTCGGTCTGACTTTTAGTAACCGTGTATCCGTGTTCGCCGGTTTCAGCAAGATTTCCTGAACCTCTTTCGCTTCCAGTTGATCCAGAATCCGGAGCAGCACGGATTCAGTTGAGCCATCGCGAACTGTTCGTTGGTTTTGTATGAATAAGTTTAAGTTTTTCTCTCTTCCGGGATAATTCACAAAGAAACAGAGCTCGTTCCATATTCTGCCGGAGCAATATCAAAACAATATGCTATTAAATACGTAAACTGCCCTAAGATGAACGAAATGAATTCGTGCGGACAACGAAATCGTTAGTAATATACACAAACATTTATTAAAATAAACGTATCATTTCGGTTCACTCACGAAAAATAATGTCGTTATCAACAATAACATTTGTGCAATGTACACTAAATAAGTAAAATTTACGCCCACCCCAGGTACAGGATTTGAACCACCAACTTTTGGGTATCTGGTTAAATTCTCTAACCCTTACACTGTAAAAAAACATTACCCATTTTATGAATTCAATTTGCCCGTTTTCGGAAATTGTTCGAGCTGCCAAAAAATGGGTACTTTTTGTTTCTAACAATGAGTGCTTTTTATCCATTTTACAATCACTCGATGAGGTAATGTCAATGAGTATATTGAACCTAATAATGGGTGAAAAATCTTTTAAGAATAATTTCAAGCGAGTTAACCTGTAAACTATTGATCGTAGCGGAACCGGCAAATTATCGGCTCGTAGCGGAACCGGTGGCGGAATCGGAACATTTCGGCAATGCTCCGTAAACGACGGTAGTTTAAGGGACGATCCATAAATGACGTAGCATTTTTGAGTGATTTTTAACACCCCCTCCGCCATCGTAGCATTTCGTCACAAACCTCTAAATACCCTCCCCCTGGTAATTACGTAGCTTGACGGTAATTCTCCCCCCCCCTTGTCACCGCTAAATTTAAAAAAAATTAAAAAGCGATGTTAGTTATTCCCCTTTAAAAAAGCTACGGAGCATGACATGACCCCCTACCCCCTGTCGTCACACATCATCACAAAATACAAAACTCCCCCCTCCCCCATATAATGCTACGTCATTTATGGATGATCCCTAAACTACTGAGAATGTTGCAAATATCCGCCAATTCCGAAATTTTGACTGCTTTGGAAGCTAACAAAATATTCTAACCAGCGACAGGTTTTATTTGGTTTTGTGATTTTAGAATAGGATCCCTATCGAGATTCGTATGCTTTTATGTGAGAGAACAAACGTGAAATGGATGTTTCATGGTTTTTATTAAATTCGCAAATAATTCTATTTTCAGCATTTTTCATTCTCGAGCGATTTTTATTAATGGGTATTTTTTACGCATTTTCTTATAACTATTCTGCGAAAAGTAATGGATGAAACGTACCCAGGTTGACGTACAACCATTAAATGGGTTATCCATTTTTATTGAAAATGGGTAGTTTTCTACGCATTAATGGGTACTTTACTTTATCAGTGTATGATATCCCTGTGCTATGATGACGTTCCAGGAAAAACACATGATTATCGCATTGGCGACAGTGATCGTACTACTGCCTCTAGGGCGAGATCACACACAACCGTCCACGCTGCTCATCACATTTGGTCTATTTTAATTTCCCCGCTAGATAGCAAGGCTCGAAGATGCCCAAATCCGAAGAGCAATCAATCGCCTCCAAAATGTACATTGTCATTACAGACTACAGAAGGAACTAAAAAAAATGCTGCGAAATGGAATCTGACAAGCCACTCTAATGCAGAGGTTCTTGATCCTTGCCCGAAGATACAATAAGGAGAAGTCCACGGTGAACTAGGTGGATCGCTCAAGTTATAGGGGATCTGACAAGACTTTGAGCTCAGAGAGGCTGGCAACAAACAGCCATGCACCGTGTTAACTGAAGACGACTTCTTGGTGAACATCACGACATATTCGGGAGAAGATATACCGACACCAGAAAATCAACAACATGAAATATTCGTAAAAGCAATTGAACCAGTTTTATTCTAATTTGATTAGGCGTTAGCGTAATAACTTCCGGGTCGCCAATGTGAACTCGTCGTCTTTTGAATTTGCTTCCTCGTTGACGGCGCTGACTGTGATTTTGGAGGCACTGGACGCAGTTACAAAGTTGGCAATTGTTTGTAGTTCAGATGATGGTATTGTAGATAGCTTCATGTGTTGTATTTTTCTCCAGCGGTTATTGTGCATGGTTTGTTTGGGAACGCGTCACGTCATCTGCATACTTCAACTTATCTGTTCATGCGTAATTGGTAGTTGACAATATTCAACTTTTTATATCCGCGCAAATTTCAAACAATTTGGATAATCTATTCGTATTTCTCCCCTTCATACACATCACATAGAATTTCACTTGTTTTGTAGATAACTGAAGCAGCGCTCATGAATTCGGCAAAATCCATAACTGTAGCTTCTCCAAACAATGCATATTATGGAGAACGTCACGTTTTACGTACGCCAAGCCGATGCCGGTTTGGTGCAAATTGCTTCAGGTGCTATTATCGGCCAAATTGAATAAATCAGTTTTGGTGGAACATGCTGCTATATCCTTTTTTATCGTTCGTGAAGCATGCTTCCAGCCGTGGACGGGTATGTATATGACAAAAATCCACCATAGCATCCAACAGCAGTGATGCACCCGAAACCATCGAAGTCGATATATGTATAGTGGTATAAAATGCACTCATGGTAAAAGTGCAGCTAAATGAATTGGTGGCATAGATGATTTGCTGAAAGCGTTTTACTTTTTACACTATCAGACACGCGACTAAACTAGGTGAGGTATTTATATGAGCATGAGAGTGTCTCGGATAAAATACTATTTTTTCGGGTTGTATATTAATCAGGCAAAAAATCTTTCCAAATAATCTAGCAACTATTGACGAAACTGTGTACATGATATAAAACCACAGAGAACAGACATATAAGGTAGAACAAACTTTCGTGGAAAACCTGCCTAAACATTTAAATGAAAATACATACGTTGAAAATCGCTATCGCGTACAGGTTCGCATGCATGTATCAGCGTTGTATCCATGTTTGCATGTCACGCCCGTATAGCGTTTGCTGGCCGATCGTAGTGCCGGGTAAGGTTCAAGTTACCTTTTTTGAGCATGTGTTAGTTTTGAACGCTGGGTAGTATGGGTAGGAAAAATTGTGTTCAGCTTTGCCACCGGATTATCCATTAAAACCTTTTCAAAACTCTAAAAGAAGAATATCAGCCGATTTATCATATCACAACGATTCAAATCATACAAAATAGCTGCTGGAAAAACTATCGGTTTCGCTAAATGGTGCTTTTGAAAAAGTGGCTGAGATTTTTTGTCACACTACCACACCGTGCTGGGGTAGACAATACAACAGCGCAATGAAAGAACCACAGCCACTTTTTCAAAAGCACCATTCAGCTAAGCCGATGGTTTTTCCAGCAGCTATTTTGCATGAATTGAATCGTGATGATCTAATAAATCGACTGATATTCTTCTTTTAGAGTTTTGAAAAGGTTTTAATGGATAATGCGGTGGCAAAGCTGAACACAATTTTTCCTACCCATACTACCCAGCGTTCAAAACTAACACATGCTCAAAAAAGGTAACTTGAACCTTAACCGGCACTACGATCGGCCAGCAAACGCTATACGGGCGTGGCATGCAAACATGGATACAACGCTGATACATGCATGCGAACCTGTATGCGATAGTGATTTTCAACGTATGTATTTTCATTTAAATGTTTAGGCAGGTTTTCCACGAAAGTTTGTTCTACCTTATATGTCTATTCTCTGTGGTTTTATATCATATACCCAGTTTCTTCAATAGTTGCTAGATTATTTGGAAAGATTTTTTGCCTGATTAATATACAACCCAAAAAAATAGTATTTTATCCGAGATAATCTGATGGCAAAGCTGAGCACAATTTTTCTTACGCACACTACCAAGCCTTGAAGTAACTTGAGCCTTAATGGCAAGTACTGTTGCAAAATCCCTAACGTTATGGTTTTGTTAGCAATGAGTTTTGTTTGAAATCTCGTCTGTTTCAACTCACCACGGTTTCCGCTACATGGAGGAGAGGTGTGCAGCGAGAATGGTGGATGGACTGAGTTGCAGGAGCCCTGAGAAGTTTCCGTGTCCTGAGATGCTGGCGACAAACTGCTATTGAGCTGTAGATGACTTCTTGATATGGAAAGGGACATCACGGATTTAGATTGAATAGAGAAGAAGAATATAATTAATCTAAATTAAGTTGAAGGTCACGTTCCAGTTGGTATGTAGTGTCAAATAAAAGAAGAAAGAAACTAAAACCATTTCATTCAATGTTCTATGAAATAAGTTTAATGCCAACCGCGGGTCATGAACTTCCTAAATTGTAAATAATATAAGAAATGTCTTAGATCTGCAGAGCGGTCTGGCTGGCGAAACCTGTGCAGTAACGTCTCGAGTCTGAACGAGGCTAGCAGGTTAAATAAAACTCTCTCGAAATCGAAAGATTTTCAGATGAACTCATTAAAAACCAGAGATGGTGTTTATGTGACGGACGAAAGAGATGTTCTTAATTGTCTCTTCAACGTACACTTTCCAGGTTGTATCGATCCGGAGCTGAACAATGTTCACAGATCTCATTCTGGTGATTCGGACTCGTGGGCGTTAGCACGCACATTGGTTACTACTGAATCGGTCAAGTGGGCAGTTGACAGTTTTGCCCCATACAAATCTCTCGGAAAAGATGGAATACTTCCCGTGCTACTGCAAAAGGTATTTGATATTTTTAAACATGTCTTGAAAAAGATTTTGCTTTCCAGTCTTGCTACCGGGCATATCCCGAAAGCAAATAACTGAAGTAACTGTTAGATTTATTCCCAAAGGGGGCGCTCAAGCTATGAAAAAGCCAAGAGTTTTAGGCATATCAGCTTAAATTCTTTTCTTCTGAAAGCTTTGGAACGCATAATCGATCATCACACCAGGAACGTTAGTTTAGTTGAATATCCACTGTACAAAATACTTCCATGTCAGTGTGGCAAATCCACGATCACTCTGCTTCACGATGTTGTTTACAACATTGAGAAAGCTTTCTAACTTAAGCAATCTAGCTTGGATGTATTCCTAGATATTGAGGGTGCTTTTGACAATGTGCTCTTCCAGTCTATTCTGGAAGCGACGCGCGGTCGTGAGATATCTGCATGTATCTCGGGTTGGATAAACGCAATGCTTAGTAACCGCATTCTTTGCTCGTCACTACGACAGGCTGAGATACGGAAGTTGAGTATTTTCAGTTGTCCTCAGGGTGGCGTTCTGTCACCTTTGTTATGGAATTTGGTTGCCGACGGCTTCTTGAAGAAACTCAATGAACTTGGATTTCCAACTTACGGGTTTGCTGATGATTACCAAATAATAATTACTGAGCTTTGCATCGGAACAATCTTTGACTTAATGCAACAAGCATTAAAAGCTGTCGAACAGTGGTATCGACAAGTTAAATTATCAGTTAACCCAAGCAAAACTTCCATGAATGACAACCGGGGCACGTCCCTTGCAATTCTTTGATTCTGAGCTACTGTGTGCAGATCAAGTCAAATACGTTGAAGTTATATTGGATTCCAAACTGAATTGGTCTGCTCACACTGAGATCAGAGTCAAGAAGGCGTGCATGGTCTTCGGGCATTGTAGACGAGCTTTTGGAAAGACCTGGGGTCTCAATCCTAAATACATCTATTGGATTTACACGACAATTGTACGTTCAATACTGTCATACGGATTCCTTGTGTGGTGGCAGAGGGGAGAGGTGATGACAGTCTAGTCATAGTTAAACCATCTGCAGAGAATGGCGCTCATGGCGTTGACTAGTGCTTTCAGCACAACTCCGACTGCTGCTCTTGAGGCACTTCTAAATATCAAACCATTACACATACACCTCAAACAAGAAGCACTATCATTTGCGTACAGAATGCAGGTTACTGGGCTTTGGAACAGTAATCATGTTGATCTTACTACCAGTCATACGCGATTGTGTAGTTTTCCTTACATGGCGTTCCATGTGAAGATTAGACCTGTGCGCCGCCACGCCACGCCGCCGCCGCCGGTAAATTTTAACAAACGCCGACGCCGAAAGGTAGACCGGCGGCGCGCCGCCGACGCCTTTTTCATACGCCGACAATTCGCGAACTCGAAAATTGTTGACTCATAATTTTAGCCACAAATCTAGGAACATTAACAACATATACGACATTAACTGTTTCATGATTTATCACATATTGATTTTTATTGGTTATGCATTAGATCACAATAATAACAAAGTCTTGATATTTTCTCAAAAAGCATTACACGACACTCAGAATATAATTCATGGATCCATTCTTGCTTCGTCAACTGGTTATAGTTGCCAGCATATAAGTTACAATTCACCATTCGTGCGCGTGGAATGGTCCACAAATTCAAAAAAACACTTCCACTTTCAAGATATAGTTAATGAAATTTACGATTATGTGCCTGATACTAATCTTTGCACGTAATCAATTTCACTGGAACGTAGTTTATTATTCATCGATTTTTTAACTGATTCATGACACTCGAGCTCGTGTACTAGACACGATTCACCAGTCGAGCTCGAGAAACTGTTCATGATATAGTTCATGAAGTAATTATTTTCCACATAATCCTTATATACTTACGAAAACAATTACAAGGAACGCAGACTATTATTAATGGATTATTCGCTCTGCACTTTGGTTTTGAAATTTCTATGTGAGCTATTGTGTACAACTGCTAGCAACCAGTCTCATAGGCGCAAGCATTAGATACAAGGAAACTACTAGGACCTGTAACCCTGTTATTCTTTTTTTTTTTTTTTTTTCATTTCGTTTATTTGATAGGCACAAATGCGTTAGCTTGGCGGTGCCAAATTCTTTTGTTTTTACATTTTGTATATTTTAAAACTAGGAGGTTACAATGTTGAAATATTTTTTTAAAAAAGAAAAATTTTACAGCTATCTTAAGACTAGAAATAAGATTCTATATACAAGAGAGGGGGCGAAAGATTTTTTTTATGAAAAAATTTTAAAACAAGGAATTCAATAGTAATAATTTTTAGGAAATATTTACACTTATCTTAAAACTAACAATATAGTTTGGTACACAAAAGGGGGAACAAATATTTATGAGAAAATTCGCATGTGTTTTAAGACTAGGGATACAATTCTATTTACAAGATGGGGGACAATAGTTTTAACAAAGAGGTAAAATTACAACTATCTTAAAACTAGGAATACAGAATACAAATTTGAACTTTTTTAGCGGAGACTTATGCTTGGTCAAGATATTCAGAGGGGGGCTGTAGAAGCAGTTGTATCAAGGACAGGGGAGAGAAAGCGTAGATGGTGACCGGGAGAGAAGAGCAAAACTTGCAACTTTCGCTCAAACGGGAGATCAGCGAAAGATTACCGCCTCAGTCTAGTAGGTCGGATTGGCGGATGGTATTCTTCGGACCCGCGGGGAATCCTTCAAAAGTCATCGGACCTTGAGTCGCTCTCGCTTCAGTTTCCGTAGTGGTAAGTGCGACGGCGGTTACATAGTTGCAGTCTGGAGCTGATCGGTCCCACAAGGCAAGAGAAAGCTTCTAAAACGAGAAATAAAAAGAGAGGGGCTAAATTGGGATATTTGTCGTTTTTATGAAAGTATAAATAAGGGACATATAGGGGAAATCACGATTTGCCAGTATATCTCGGACTGGGACATTGGGTGGTCTACCTCGGGCCCGAAGGGAATCCTTTAACTGAGACCTGGCGTCCAAGTACCCGGCGCATACCCAGACAACGTGCTCGATGTCGTGATAGCCCTCGTCACAAGCGCACAGACTACTCTCCGCAAGCCCAATACGCCGCAGATGCGCATCCAAGGTGTAGTGGTTGGACATAAGTCGGGACATTACACGAATAAAATCCCGACCCACATCCATCCCCCTGAACCAAGGCTTCGTTGATACCTTTGGGATAATGGAATGTAGCCATCGTCCAAGTTCACCATTGCTCCACGAGGTTTGCCAACTGTTGAGTGTCCTCTGACGACAAATACTAAAAAATTCGTTGAAGCAGATTGGTCTTTCGTATATGTCACCATTTAATGCGCCCACCTTTGCTAATGAGTCGGCCTTTTCATTGCCCGGGATAGAACAATGAGAGGGGACCCAAACAAAGGTAATTTGATAAGATTTTTCAGATAACGTACACAAGGACTCCCGTATCTTCCCCAGGAAATATGGGAATTGCTTTTTGGGCTTCATCGCACGAAGAGCCTCGATGGAGCTGAGGCTGTCCGAAATGATGAAGTAGTGATCTGTGGGCAGAGTGTCGATGATCCCAAGGGTGTACTGAATTGCAGCTAACTCTGCGACGTAAACTGAAGCGGGATCATTGAGCTTGAATGAAGCGGTGATAGTATTGTTGAAGATACCGAAGCCAGTGGACCCATCGAGATTTGATCCGTCAGTGTAGAACATTTTGTCACAGTCGACTTCTCGGAATTTATTATAAAATATATTGGGGATCACTTGCGGGCGTATATGGTCCGGGATTCCACGAATCTCTTCCTTCATGGATGTGTCGAAGAATACAGTAGAATCAGAAGTATCTAGGAAACGAACACGGCTGGGAGTATATGAAGAAGGATTAATGCTCTGTGCCATGTAGTCGAAGTACAAGGCCATAAATCGGGTTTGAGAATTAAGCTCGACGAGCCTCTCGAAGTTTTCAATCACCAACGGGTTCAGAATGTCGCATCGGATGAGCAATCGATATGAGAGTTCCCAAAATCGATTTTTTAGCGGAAGAACGCCCGCCAGCACTTCGAGACTCATCGTATGGGTCGAGTGCATGCAACCCAAGGCAACGCGCAAGCAACGATACTGGATTCTCTCCAGTTTGATGAAGTGTATGTTCGCAGCGGAGCGGAAACAGAAACACCCGTACTCCATCACCGACAATATCGTTGTTTGGTATAACCTGATCAGGTCTCCTGGGTGAGCACCCCACCATGTTCCAGTTATTGTTCGGAGAAAATTGATCCTTTGTTGGCATTTCTGTTTCAGATACCTAATGTGACATCCCCAGGTACCTTTAGAGTCGAACCAGACCCCGAGATATTTAAATGTGAAAACCTGGTTGATCGTTGCACCCATTAATAGAAGCTGGAGTTGCGCCGGCTCACGCTTCCTAGAAAAAACAACCAACTCAGTTTTCTCCGTGGAGAACTCAATACCCAGCTGAAGAGCCCAAGCAGACAAATTGTCCAAGGTATTTTGTAATGGTCCTTGCAAGTCGGCAGCTTTGGGCCCTGTAACAGAGACCACGCCGTCGTCTGCAAGTTGCCTTAGCGTGCATGAATTGGCAAGACAATCGTCAATGTCATTCGCGTAGAAATTGTAGAGCAGGGGACTTAGACATGAGCCCTGGGGAAGACCCATGTAGCTAAATCGCGATGTTGTTAAATCGCCATGCGAAAAGTGCATGTGCTTTTCAGACAACAGGTTTAGCAAAAAGTTATTTAAAATTGGCGAAAGACCATGCTGGTGCAGCTTCTCTGACAGAATGTTGATAGAAACTGAGTCAAAAGCCCCCTTAATATCCAAGAAGACTGATGCCATCTGCTCTTTGTTAGCATAGGCTATTTGGATTTCTGTAGAAAGCAACGCAAGGCAATCGTTCGTCCCTTTGCCTTTGCGGAAGCCAAATTGTGTATCTGACAGTAAGCCATTTGCTTCAACCCAATTGTCGAGGCGAAACAAGATCATTTTCTCGAACAACTTCCGAATACAGGACAGCATTGCAATCGGCCGATATGAGTTGTGGTCGGAGGCTGGTTTTCCTGGTTTTTGGATGGCGATGACCTTCACTTGCCTCCAGTCATGAGGGACAATGTTACCCTCAAGAAACTTGTTAAATAAATTCAACAAGCGCCTTTTTGCAGTGTCAGGTAGATTCTTCAGCAAGTTGAATTTGATTCTGTCTAACCCTGGGGCGTTATTGTTGCATGATAAGAGAGCAAGTGAAAACTCCACCATCGAAAACGGTGTTTCGTTCGCGGTATCGTGAGGAGACGCGGCGCGGTACGTTTTCTGTACCGGGACAGAGTCCGGACAGATCTTCTTGGCGAAAGCAAATATCCAACGGTTTGAATATTCCACGTTCTCGTTGGTACTATTACGGTTACGCGTACGTCGAGCCGTACCCCAAAGAGTGCTCATCGCTGTTTCTCTCGTTAACCCGTCGACGAACCGGCGCCAATAACTACGTTTTTTGGCTTTCATTAGACTCTTCATTCGCCTTTCTAACGACGCGTACTGTAGATAGCTAGCGGGTAACCCGTCTTCCCGGAAGGCCTTATATGCAGTGGACTTTTCCGCGTACAGCTCTGAGCACTCTTTATCCCACCACAGGGTGGGAGACCGTCCATGGGTATTCGCGCTGGGTACTGGTTTAGTCTGAGCTTGATTCGCACTGTCGAGAATCAAGCCAGCCAAAAACCTGTACTCTTCCTCCGGAGGAAGTTCTTGAGTGGATTCGATTTTAACGGATATCGCGGTCGCGTAACTCTTCCAATCAATGTTCCGTGTGAGGTCATACGATACATTGATTGTTTCCGATGGTCTTGAACCGTTAGCAATTGAAATCACGATAGGCAAATGGTCGCTACCGTGGGGATCAGGGATCACCTTCCACATGCAATCTAACTGTAGCGAAGTCGAGCATAGAGATAAATCCAACGCGCTTGCGCGTGCTGGTGGTGTAGGAATCCGCGTCATTTCTCCCGTGTTTAAGATGGTCATGTTGAAATTATCGCAAAGATCTTGGATTAATGTTGATCTATTATCATCATGAAGGCAGCCCCATACCGTACCGTGCGAGTTAAAGTCTCCCAGAACTAGCCGCGGTGCCGGTAAGGATTCCGTGATATTACAAAGCGTTCGGTGCCCTATCGAGGCTCTAGGAGGAATGTAGATGGAAGCAATGCAAAGGTCTTTACCTTTGATTAAAACTTGACAAGCGACAATTTCAATGCCTGGTGTCGAAGGGAGGTTAATTCGGTTGAAAGAATAGCACTTTTTGATCCCCAAAAGTACTCCTCCATAGGGGTTTTCTCGATCCAGACGAATTATATTAAAGTCGTGGAAGTTGAGATTTATATCGGAAGTTAACCAAGTTTCACATAATGCGAAAGCATCACATTTTAAACTATTTAGTAAAAATTTAAAGGAATCGATTTTCGGGAGGATACTTCTGCTGTTCCACTGTAGAACAGTGATCGAATCGGTGACCTCGTTCGATGACTTAGCCATCGAAGGATACGATCGCTGCAAGGAGGGGCCATTTAGTAGTCAACTGCTTCAAAAATGTTTGCACTATAGGGAGAAAACGTATCAGAAGGCTTTTAAGAGGATCAGTAACATTGAAAGCTGTGAAAATTAAGTCCACTATGTCAGAAAATTTCATTAGTCCGCTACTGGACTGAGTATCTGTTTGAAAAAAGGGGACACTTGGGGTTTTTGGTGTCCCTGGAAGTGGTGGGTACTCCTTGTTAGAATTAATATTTCCAAGTCCTGGAGCAAATTGCTTCGGCTTTTGTGCATCACTTCCGTTGGATTTATTGATTGCGGTTGGCGCACTCTGAGTGGACGACACCTTGGCACCCTTACGAGGCAATGTAGGGGAGGCTGGATTTCTCCTCTTCCTGGATTCCCCTGGGTTAACCAATGATGTTCCCTCTTGTGGGTCGTCAGATTCTTGCTCAACGCCAGCCAAAAGAGCAAAGGAATTTTCGGAAGCGACAGATGGCGAAGCATTTTTTAGCATTTCTGCATAAGAGTGCCTCGAGCGATCCTTAAGGGAGCGCTTAATTTTATCCCCGCGCTGCTTGTACGCCGGGCATGACTTAAGAGCATGCGGAGGGCCCCCGCAGTAAATACACTTCTCAGTTTCTCCACCGCAAGCGTCATCCTCATGCTCTCCCTCGCATTTGCCGCACCGTTTTTTATTGCCACAATAAGTGGCTGTGTGGCCCAGTTGCTTGCAATTGCTGCAGTTCATTACCCGCGGTACAAATAGGCGAACAGGTAGGCGAACCTTATCCAGGAGGACATAGTTGGGAAGAGCAGATCCGGAGAAAGTCACCCGAATCGAGTCTGACGGAGAATAAGTTGTCTTATCATCTTCAGTTTTTGCGGAATACAATTGCTTGCATTCCAGAATTTTCACCTTTTGAAGTGAAGGGTCCTTAAAGCAGCCAACCCCGTACTTCAACAGGTCTTCGCACTTTAGACCCGGTTCGGCGACGACCCCATCGATCTCCACAACTCTACAAGGCACATACACTTTGAATTGCTTCGTAAAACGCTCGCTGCGAGCAATCTGGTTTGCCTGGTCGAGGTCATTTACTATAACGCGTATCTTATTAGCTCGAACACGTGTTATCTGAGCCACGGACGGGTAGTTGGCAGTCAGCTCCCGTGAGATTTCTAGAATATTGGGCGATTTCGTGTTGGGCCGGAAATACACCACCCAGGGTCCAGTCGAACTGGCTGGGTATGTTTTAATACGGGGAGGACTGGGGGAATCAGGGGAGGGAGTAATTTCGGGTTTATCCGGTATATCCATGGGAATATCATTCCCATCCAATGTTACTTCGCCCTCGGCCATTTAGGCACGAGGATAACACGTGGTGTAAACGAGAGATGAAACTTATATTCAGGGGAAAGGGCAGAAGTAGAGACCGATCGGGGAAAGGGAAATGAAAGAAAAAAAATACTTAGCTTATATAGCGGCGATTCCGGCTATTCTGGTATTCACTTCACCAGCCTGGGCACCGGCGAACAAAGACTGCCTCGAACAATGGTTGACCTTCACTGACAATTTATTCTTGTTCACTTTATGCACAGCACCAGAAAACGAACTGCTTCGATCGAGAGCTCGGAGAGTTATGTGGGATTGTTATTCTTTTGTTAAGATTCAGTGTAATGTTCGGAATTAAATGAAACTGCGCTGAGCACCAAAAATACATTACCTAGCCACAATACATGTCCGTGAAATAACTAAGAAAACTATAAGACTCAAGACTAATACATCACGATAA
The DNA here is from genome assembly GCF_030247195.1 of Topomyia yanbarensis. Classification (NCBI taxonomy): domain Eukaryota; kingdom Metazoa; phylum Arthropoda; class Insecta; order Diptera; family Culicidae; genus Topomyia; species Topomyia yanbarensis. The sequence goes on along the minus strand of NC_080671.1, from coordinate 322,703,970 downwards.
CACGACGAGAATTTACGAAAATTTTTGCACATCGTTCAATTCTTGCCTTTTTTTAGTCAATAAAGTTAATACAAATCAATGTACCATCAAGTTATGAACTAGAATCATAAAAATATTAAACATAGGTATTCAGACACAACCACCTACTAAACATTTGAGTATAATGCCATCTTTTTTTACGTGAACTAGGTTTGTGAAAACACAAAAATTATTTTCAATACGAGGTTTATTTATCATTGATTGACTAGTGACCTATTTTGAATTTTTTTCTCGAAGAATAGTTGGCCAGAGTGATCTTGACTTTTCGCGATACTGGTGTACTGATGTGGCGATGCAGAGGGTAAGATGGAATGGATGAGCGCGAGAGGCCTGGAGCTCGCTCATCATAAGACGGAGGTAGTTATCGTCAACAACCGCAAGTCGGCACAACATGCAGTTATCCATGTGGGAGAAGTCGCGATCACTTCACAGCGAAGTCTGAAGTCTCTCGGAGTCATTATAGACGACAAGCTGACCTTCGGCAGCCATGTCGACTATACGTGCAAGAGAGCGTCGACTGCTGTTGCGGCACTATCGAGAATGATGTCCAACAGCTCAAAGGTGTGCGCCAGTAGACGTAGGTTACTGGCAGGCGTTGCCGTATCTATCCTCAGGTACGGCGGCCCGTCATGGTCAAGAGCACTGAGGGTAACCAGTTACCTACAGAAACTGGAGAGCACCTACCGCGTGATGTGCCTCAGAGTGATATCTGCCTACCGCACGGTATCACACGATGCATCCTGCGTGATAGCGAGCATGATGCCAGTCGGGCTGGTCATTCGGGAAGATGAGGAGTGCTTTGAGCTACGTGGAAATAGGGGAGCCCGCGAGCGCACCAGGGTGACCTCGGTCGCCAGATGGCAGCGTGAGTGGGACAACTCCTCGAAAGGTAGGTGGACCCACCGGCTGATACCTAGCATATCGAGCTGGGTGGGAAGACCCCATGGGGAAGTTCACTTCCACCTGACACAATTCCTGTCAGGCCATGGCTGTTTCCGTCAGTACCTCCACAGGTTCGGACACGCGGAGGTCCCAGTCTGCCCGGACTGCCCAGGTGTAGACGAAACTGCCGAACACATACTGTTCGTATGTCATCGGTTCGACGTCGAAAGAAGAGCAATGCTTGACGTCTGTGGCTGGGACACAACCCCGGATACCCTTATTCAGCAGATGTGTCAAACGGTGGAGAAGTGGAACGCAGTCTCGGCTGCTACCATCCAGATTGCCAGTAGGCTACAGGTAATCTGGCGAACCGAGCAACAGACGGCGGGCACGGCTAACTAGTGATTGGTTAGTTGGAGCGAAAAAGGCCAAGCGCAAAATAAGAGAGTGAATGGTCTGTTCATGCCGAGGTAGGTTGGCGCAGCGAATGGCAACCGCGTAAGGGGTAAACCCAGCCACCCCGAAGCAAGACAGAAGAGTGAGTGTATAGGCGTATAAGTGGACTGCCTCATGCCAAGACGGGAGGGTCGTAGCGTAGTATGTTGGAACTAAGCTATCGATGCCTCATGGCGTGGCAGAGGAGTGAAAGGGTGAGCATCCAAGTCAGTCTCACACTGCATGTTAAGGGTGAGCATAAAAGTCAGCCTCACAGGTTGGTAGCAAGCAAGGAATGAAAAAGGTGAGCACAAAAGTCAGCCTCGCATGGTATGTCAGAAGTGGGGCCTAAGAAAAATGTCCCACATGGGATGCCAGAGGGAGTGACAAAGGTACAATAGAGTGGCACGATTGAGAGTGAATCAGGTGATAGGGTGAGCACCCAAGTCAGCCTCACATGTATGGGTAGGGCGAGCACAAAAGTAAGCCTAGCAAGGAATGAGTAAGGTGAGCACACAAGTCAGCCTCGCATGGAACGTAAAAGGTGAGCACAAAAGTCAGCCTCATGTGGGAGTGTTTGAGAGTGAATCAAAGTGATTGAGAGAGCACCCAAGTAAGCCTCATACAGGATGTATGATCGCGCGAGTGAGAGTGAATGAGTACATTGAGTACAGCCATCCCCCCAGAAGTAATACCGAGAGGTAGTTCCTGGGAGGAATGATGGCGGAGCCCAATGGAGTTTAGTCGGTATTAATGGCTGGTCACCATTCGAGTCCGACACGCCCCCAGTGCACCCCGTGTGGTAGATTGGACCCTACCGTTAGCACGTGTACTGGGCTAGGACATAAAGGTCTTCTCCATTGTAAAAAAAAAAAAAAAAAAAAAAGAGGGTAAGATTTAACTCCGCTAGCGAATGACGGATCCCAATAGTAGCATGTCTGTAATAACATACGTACATGGAACTATTGAGAACCAGAGCTACAGGTCCAAAGCCCTGGTAAAGGAGGATGGTTGTGATGATCCGGGCCGAGATCACCACGTAAAGCAAGGTAGGGCATAACCCCAATTCCAAGGCGTGAAGCGACCCGTGCCGAGGGATGAGTGATCGAGGGGGTGAAAAAGATGCTCGATCGTTAACGGAGCCTGTGGGGTACCTGGGCAACCCCCACAGTAAGCGTCCCTTACCACGCTAATGCGGAGCTCTGGCGTGGCGGACATATATTTCTCGCGCTACTCGTGGGACTATACATGGAGGTAAATAAAAATAAAAACAAACAGACGGATGTGCCAAACCCCTTCGCAAGAGGTGGTTTGGCGAGGTCTCCCCCCCGTGGGGAGAGTAGTGGAGCGATGAGTGCTGCATCCGAAAGCACCAGTGACCCCCCAGCGGCGGTAGGCAATAACCCTACCAATGCATCGGAGGGGCCAATAGCTGCGATGCGCAAAGTAGCGAAGCAACTCGATTCTATAATCGACTTCGCTAGCGCAAAGCAGAACATAGCCAAGGAGTTGAAGTTGAGCCTTCTGGAGCTCCGGAAAGCTGTTCGTGTCGCAAGACAGGAACAGCAGGCCTATGTTGAGAGGGTGGAATGTCGGGAGAGGCCCGACAGAGAAACCCAGACAGTGGCCTCCAATAGGGAGGAAAGAGAGAAGGTCGATAGAGGTTCACAGACAGTGGCCTTTACCTTCTACGGAGCAGCCACGTCGATCGGAGCGGCGACTGAGTTCCCCTCGAAGGGAAAAGGAAAGGGCAATCACAAGACGGCATCGAATGCGAAGCGCCCTAGGAAGTCGCCAGGCGAGGGTGCCAAAACCGACACCACTCGGCGTGCAACCGTCAAGGTCAAACGCCGCCTGGGTGAGGTAAGCGAGGGCGAGAGTGACCTCGCTGTGGAGAGCGATGGTACCAGCAACCCGGCACGACCGGGGCAGGGGGGCTCAAACCCCTGGACGCTGGTTACCAAGAAAAAGCCGGCACCGAAACCGGAGGTACCGCGGCCTGCGAGGAAGGCCAAGGACAGAGGCGAAGCCTTGTGGTTAAAAACCGACAAGGACAAATACGCCGATGTCCTTAAATCGATGAAGGCGGCCGAAAGTCTCTCGGCCCTTGGGCAGGATGTGCGTAGCGTAAGACGCACCAACACGGGAGAGATGCTCCTGGTGCTGAAGCGAGGCGCACAATCAAGTGCAGTATATAAGGCCTTGGCCCAAGAGGTCCTTGGTGAGGGCGCCCAAATCAGGTCGCTAGGTGCGGAAACAACTCTCCAGTGCAAGCACTTGGACGAGTTCGCGACCGCAGAAGACGTCGTCGCAGCCGTCAAGGAGCACTGCGGCGTCACAATCGAGCGGGCCTCTGTGCGATTGAGGGACGGACCCTCTGGCACCCAAGTAGCCTACCTCAGGCTACTGAATGCGGATGCCAAAAAGGTAACCGAGAAAGGGAAGCTGAAGATCGGCTGGTCGGTATGCCCTATTAGTATACCCCAGCCGCCTTCAGTGGACAGGTGCTATCGGTGCCTAGAATCCGGCCATAAAGCATACGAATGCAAAGGCATAGATAGGAGCAAGCTATGTCGTCGCTGCGGCGAGGAGGGGCATAAAGAGCGGGGGTGCACTAAGGTATATAAGTGCCTTATCTGCACCGCTAAGAAGCAAGCCCATAAACATGCTATGGGCGGACCTTCGTGTCCCTTCGGCGAGTTAAATAAGAAGAAGCCGTGAGAGTCACACAGCTAAATCTTAACCATTGTGCAGCAGCCCAACAGCTGCTGTGGCAGTCGGTCTCGGAGTCGAGGACAGATGTCGCCCTCTTATCAGACCCGTACAGCATCCCTGCCGGCAACGGCAATTGGGTGTCGGACGGGTCTGGAATGGTGGCAATCTGTACAACGGGAAGGTTCCCGGTTCAAGAGGTAATACACCCCTCCGCCGAGGGTGTGGCGATTGCCAAGATCAATGGTGTGTTCTATTGCAGCTGCTACGCCCCACCAAGGTGGCCAATAGAACAGTTCTACCAGATGATCGACAGGCTCTCGTCGGACCTCGTGGGCCGGAAACCGGTAGTAATAGCGGGAGACTTCAACGCTTGGGCAGTGGAGTGGGGCAGCCGTTGTACAAATAGCAGGGGTCAAGCGCTAATGGAAGCGTTTGCGAAACTCGATACTGTGCTAGCTAATGATGGCTCCGCTAGTACATTCCGTAGAAACGGAGTGGAGGCGTGGATTGATTTGACCTTTGCCAGCCCGAGTCTGGCTCCAGGCATGGAATGGAGGGTAGACGAAGGCTACACCCATAGCGATCATTTAGCAATCCGCTTTAAGATCAACTATGGTGTGCAGCATCCGAGGGCAGGAGATCCCTGTCAGGTACGCGGGTGGAAGTCCAATCACTTCGACAGCGAAGCTTTCACCGCGGCCCTGGGACTGGAGGCCAACACCGACAGTCTAAGCGGGGATGCGCTGGTAGCTGTTCTATCACGCGCGTGCGACGCCACTATGCCGAGAAAAACACTGCCAAGAAACGGTAGATGCCCGGTATACTGGTGGAGTGCCGAGATTGCAGCTCTACGGTCAGCCTGTCTCAGAGCTAGACGTAGGATGCAAAGAGCTCGCACCGAGGATGCAAGAGAGAACCGCCGTGAAGTGTTTCGAGCTGCGAAATTAGCCCTTAACAAGGCTATTAAAAGCAGCAAGAGAGCGCGTTTCGACAACCTGTGTGAGAGTGCCAACGCGAATCCGTGGGGTGACGCCTACCGGATTGTGATGGCCAAGACCAAAGGGGGCTCCTCACCCCCAGAACGGTCTCCGGACCGGTTGGCAACGATTATCGAAGTACTCTTCCCGTCTCGAGCCACAAGCCCCTGGCCACCTGCACTACGAAACAGTGCGGGCACGGTCGAAATGGTGGCTCCAGTGACGAACGAAGAACTACTCGCAGTGGCTAAATCCCTAACAATGAACAAAGCTCCAGGGCCGGATGGAGTTTCGAACAACGCTCTCAAGGCAGCGATCATAGCGAACCCGAACATGTTCAGGCTAGCTATGCAGAGAAGCCTTGACGAGTGCCGTTTCCCCGATAGATGGAAAAGGCAGAAACTGGTGCTGTTGCCGAAGCCCGGGAAGCCGCCAGGCGACCCATCGGCGTACAGACCAATCTGTCTGATAGACACGACTGGCAAACTGCTTGAGAGGATCATCCTCAACAGGCTCACCCCGTACGCGGAAGGTACGGACGGTCTGTCAAGCAACCAGTTTGGCTTTCGGAAGGGTAAGTCCACAGTGGACGCTCTCAACTCAGTGATAAATACTGCCGAGATAGCGATCCAACGAAAAAGGCGAGGTATTCGATACTGTGCGTTAGTGACACTTGACGTGAAGAACGCATTTATCAGCGCAAGCTGGGATGCCATCGCGCTCTCGTTACACCGGCTTAGCCTACCGGTGGGTCTGTACCGGATCCTGGAAAATTACTTCCAAAACCGCGTACTGATATACGAGACCGATGCCGGTCAGAAAAGGGTTCCGATTACCGCCGGAGTCCCGCAGGGCTCGATCCTAGGCCCGGTGCTATGGAACCTCATGTATGACGGGGTTCTGAGACTGAAGTTCCCTCCTGGGGTCAAGATCGTCGGCTTTGCTGACGACGTAACCTTGGAGGTCTACGGGGAGTCAATCCCTGAGGTAGAACTAACCGCAGAACACGCGATTAGCACGGTGGAGGAATGGATGAGCGCGAGAGGCCTGGAGCTCGCTCATCATAAGACGGAGGTAGTTATCGTCAACAACCGCAAGTCGGCACAACATGCAGTTATCCATGTGGGAGAAGTCGCGATCACTTCACAGCGAAGTCTGAAGTCTCTCGGAGTCATCATAGACGACAAGCTGACCTTCGGCAGCCATGTCGACTATACGTGCAAGAGAGCGTCGACTGCTGTTGCGGCACTATCGAGAATGATGTCCAACAGCTCAAAGGTGTGCGCCAGTAGACGTAGGTTACTGGCAGGCGTTGCCGTATCTATCCTCAGGTACGGCGGCCCGTCATGGTCAAGAGCACTGAGGGTAACCAGTTACCTACAGAAACTGGAGAGCACCTACCGCGTGATGTGCCTCAGAGTGATATCTGCCTACCGCACGGTATCACACGATGCATCCTTCGTGATAGCGAGTATGATGCCAGTCGGGCTGGTCATTCGGGAAGATGAGGAGTGCTTTGAGCTACGTGGAAATAGGGGAGCCCGCGAGCGCACCAGGGTGACCTCGGTCGCCAGATGGCAGCGTGAGTGGGACAACTCCTCGAAAAGTAGGTGGACCCACCGGCTGATACCTAGCATATCGAGCTGGGTGGGAAGACCCCATGGGGAAGTTCACTTCCACCTGACACAATTCCTGTCAGGCCATGGCTGTTTCCGTCAGTACCTCCACAGGTTCGGGCACGCGGAGGTCCCAGTCTGCCCGGACTGCCCAGGTGTAGATGAAACTGCCGAACACATACTGTTCGTATGTCATCGGTTCGACGTCGAAAGAAGAGCAATGCTTGACGTCTGTGGCTGGGACACAACCCCGGATACCCTTATTCAGCGGATGTGTCAAACGGTGGAGAAGTGGAACGCAGTCTCGGCTGCTACCATCCAGATTGCCAGTAGGCTACAGGTAATCTGGCGAACCGAGCAACAGACGGCGGGCACGGCTAACTAGTGATTGGTTAGCTGGAGCGAAAAAGGCCAAGCGCAAAATAAGAGAGTGAATGGTCTGTTCATGCCGAGGTAGGTTGGCGCAGCGAATGGCAACCGCGTAAGGGGTAAACCCAGCCACCCCGAAGCAAGACAGAAGAGTGAGTGTATAGGCGTATAAGTGGACTGCCTCATGCCAAGACGGGAGGGTCGTAGCGTAGTATTTTGGAACTAAGCTATCGATGCCTCATGGCGTGGCAGAGGAGTGAAAGGGTGAGCATCCAAGTCAGTCTCACACTGCATGTTAAGGGTGAGCATAAAAGTCAGCCTAGCAAGGAATGAAAAAGGTGAGCACAAAAGTCAGCCTCGCATGGTATGTCAGAAGTGGGGCCTAAGAAAAATGTCCCACATGGGATGCCAGAGGGAGTGACAAAGGTACAATAGAGTGGCACGATTGAGAGTGAATCAGGTGATAGGGTGAGCACCCAAGTCAGCCTCACATGGATGGGTAGGGCGAGCACAAAAGTAAGCCTAGCAAGGAATGAGTAAGGTGAGCACACAAGTCAGCCTCGCATGGAACGTAAAAGGTGAGCACAAAAGTCAGCCTCATGTGGGAGTGTTTGAGAGTGAATCAAAGTGCGATTGAGAGAGCACCCAAGTAAGCCTCATACAGGATGTATGATCGCGTGAGTGAGAGTGAATGAGTACACTTAGTACAGCCATCCCCCCAGAAGTAATACCGAGAGGTAGTTCCTGGGAGGAATGATGGCGGAGCCCAATGGAGTTTAGTCGGTATTAATGGCTGGTCACCATTCGAGTCCGACACGCCCCCAGTGCACCCCGTGTGGTAGATTGGACCCTACCGTTAGCACGTGTACTGGGCTAGGACATAAAGGTCTTCTCCATTGTAAAAAAAAAAAGAGAGGGTAAGATTTCTGGTCTCATAAATTATTTATCGTGTGATCTAGCCCTACTCAGGAAAGATTTTCAGTGTCAGTTGCATCAGCCCGGTATCACAGACAAAGAAGACGCAACAAGAGATGAATTTTCATCACTCGTGGAAAAACGGTCGATTTAAATTACAAAAAAGCGCCATATCAGCGAGCGTGGCGTTAGTGAATAGAATTTGACACAGAGCTAAATGCGTTACTTAATTTCCGCACCCACCCGAAAACGTTACCGTCTTTTTAATCTTATGCAAACCAAAACAAAGAAAATGGGCCGAAAATTTGAAATTTATTCTTGTCGAAGTGCCCAAGGCAGGAGTTGTTCACAATCATTTCTTAAGTTACAACACGATGACGATCGGTGAGTCAGCACATAATAGGATGTTAGTAATTTAATTGATTCGGTGCATCGAATCTAACTAGATGTATGCAATGGATTAGAATTTATTGGTCTCCGGAACTGCTGGAGAAATCAGAGGGGTGTAGGTGCTATGAAAACTAGAGATACGCTCAGATCAGTTTCAATCAGGCTTATTTAGTGATCAGTTTCAACCCCACAGGAGCTAAAACATCAAGTCGTGGAATTCTTAGGAATGATAGTAATTGTATATTAAGGTTTCGTCAGGGTGTAGATCTGTATGATTCCAATACATCGAGCATACTTTGCACTCAAAATAGAAGCAAATCTTACGTTGAAAGGAAAATGTAGTGCCACGGAATCGTATGCCTTATCATCGCGGCGATTTTGTGCTTACGCGAAGTAAAAGTAAACGTCAGCCTGGAAAATAAAGTAATGTGTCTATCTTGAAAGGTGCCCTTACACTATCATTAAAAGTGACATTTCTGCGCAGTAATGCGGGATTCTAAAAGAGCGACGGTGAAGAAGACTAAATAGAAACAAAAAACAATGAAACGACAACAAGAATTAATTTCCTCAAACAAAGCAAAAGCTTTTACCGTTTTAATATAGAACAATAAGTAATTATTATGGGTCATTGAAATACAGTCGTTACTTTGCATTCTTCAATTTTTTCCATTGCAATCATTATTTCATGCGAAGTCGTAGTATGCGACATCGACAAGTATTCAATTTCGTTCTTCAAATTTTACAACTGTAAAAATAGTTGCACCTTTTATTTATTATCTTGCATTTGGCAAGCAGGGTGTGCACTTTTGGAGCTTCAGTTGAAAAAAGCAGATGTCGGTAGTACATCGTATGCGATGATTTTTTTAGAATTTTCTTCAAGCTGTAACGTCGGTTTGTATGTGCTGCAAAGTCTGTTACAAGAGAAACCGAAAATTTGGGAAAGGAATTGTACTGCCAAGAATTTTTTTTAGTTACGTTGGCGTCAATATTCGTCACGCCGACACGCGCTGCCGCCGATAGGGTCCAACGGCGTGACGCCGCTAACGCCGCCGCCGCCGGCCAAATATGTCGCTTACGCCGCCGCCGATTAAAAATGCATCGGCGCACACCTCTAGTGAAGATCCCCTTTCGAGAAGAGTGGTTGTCTGGCTATATGGAAAGACAACAACAAACGCAAGTGGTTTGTTACATTAACAATTCTCTAATGGATGGGCGTGCTGGTGCTGGTGTCTACTGCCGTGAAATGAGATTGGAACAATCTTACTCACTAGATAGATACTGTACTGCATTCCAAGCAGAAATCTTTGCGAATATGTGCGAGGTACAATCGGCCCTTCAATTGAGCTTGTTCAGCCAAGTTATAAACTTCTGCTCCGATAGTCAGGCTGCAATCAAGGCCCTTAGATGAAACAAATCACGGTCTAAGCTAGTGGTCGCGTGTCGAACCAAATCAAAGAACTAAGCATTTTCAACACTATCTACCTTGTCTGGGTGCCCTGACATTCCGGTATTACTGGAAATGAATGGGCTGACGAATTAGCCAGGGTAGGTTCAGCGATTGACTTCGTTGGTCTTGAGCCCGGGCAGCCAATTTCGACAAGTTGGTTAAGGAAAAAATACGGTCCTGGGCTTTGTCCGAGCACCGCAATTATTGGAGAAATCTACAAACGTGTCGCCAAACAAAGGCGTTTCTAGATCAACCGTGCCCAGTGATTTCGAAAAATCTCTGACATTTTTCGAAGCTCCACTGCGGCATGCTGACCAGGGCTTTAACCGGCCAGTGCAAACTCAATTATCACATGGCAACTATTCAGCGCGCTGAGTCTTTTTCATGTGATCTTTGTGAATCGGACTACGGAACCTCATATCATCTGATATGCAACTGTCCAGCGGTAGCGCAATTGCGATTTCGAGTTTTCGGCCGTCTTTACATAGACGACACCATGTTTGGACGACTGAATCTCAGAAACATACTAAAGTTTCTTATCCAATGTGGTAAAGAGCTTTAGACTTACTCGCAGGCAAGTTGAACTACTTGTGAGATTAACTTATCTGCTGTTTGGTTTTGTTTTTGTGCTGTTATTTTTCCCACCCTTCCAATTCTACTTCCCCACACCTTTTTGTCCCTTCCTTCCGCTCAGGAAATGATGAAAACACACGGCAAGGCACAAATCCCCGACTAAATACGGGGTACGTGCCATTTAAGCCAATATATTCTGATTCCTGAAATAGAACCGGAAATAAGATCAAAAGAAAATCAAGGGTTTTGGCAATTTGCCAAAGCAGGGGGAGCTCCCATGACCCGAGGGGTGGTTGAATTGACACAAAAATTTGGGTTTTTATATATTGACCCTTGATGAACAATTTCTCCAAATTTGGCTCAAATCCGTGAAGTTCGATGTCAAGTTTGCATCTTTTTTTTATCTCTTCGCGTGGAATGACCCATATATCACCTCTGAATATCACATTAGCAAACTGTGAAACAGTTTGGGTGATAAATTGACGAAAAAACCACAAAACTATTGCGCTAATTCAGTGCTCTGCCCAAAATACCAGAGCAAATTTAACACTCATTTATCCCGAAGAACAGAAAACAATCAATAGAAAGTACCATCTATACTCCATATTCTGGAAGGAACTTATTTCATTCCTCACTACAGCCACAGGAGTTTGGGAAGTTTATAAAACTTTTATTCGATTTTCGAGAGTGATACTGTAGCCAGAAGTTTTTCCATAAATATAACCACTTTTCGTCTACTTGTGTTGTGAGAACCTCACTATCTGTTGTCTTTTCTTTCCTTACTTTCGATAAATTTCCACCCGTAGCAGTTCTTCGCGAGTGCTTGTGGACTTTTTCTACGATGTTGTGTGGTTGAAAAGTAGAGTAGGTAGGCAGCCATCCGGAGTTTGTTTTCTCTTGTGGGAATCGGTACATGGGAAAACTTTGTTTCTATTTTTATCGGATTTCGATATGCATCGTGTCAGCTGCAGAGATTGAGCTGATCCCTATGAACAAGAACAGAAACACGTTAGAAAAAGTTGTCGATCTTCGAAATCCGTTAAAATGCGATTTGTGTGATATCAGTGCGTACTATGATAAATGAGTAATTTAATCAATAATCGGCTTAAGCATCGTCGGTTTGTCTGCTTGCTACTTTGAAATGGATTGGTTATGGTAAAAGGTGCGACTGCTTACGCATCCACTAATTTATTCCAATTCTTTCTTTTGTATATATAACGAATAATAACGAATACGAAAACCAAACAATATCCTACGTCAATTTAGATATACAATATGGAGCAAGTGTTACGGCAAGCTAAATTTTAATGATATTTTATTCAATCTGAACAGTTACGGGCCCAGCACAGTAACACAATTTGACAAAATTTAGATGCAATATTTTTCGGAACAAAGATAACGTTAGCTCGGCGTACGAATATACATATCTAAACCATCGGTAAAAATCAATCTGGAAACTTTTTGCTAACATAGTCAGCGGGAAACGGATTTGAATAAAATCAATTTCCACGATTTTCGGAGCAATTGAATGTTTTGTTCCGTTGGTGCTGTCGAAAAATATGTGAGACACGGCGGTGATGCTTTGCGGCATTGACTTGAGAATGGAATATTTAGGAGGGCAAATATCGGGCCGAGCATCCGCGTAACATGATGGAAATCGGAAGAGATTTCATTTCGCTTGAGGGAAAAATGTCGATTGATGACTGGAAAAATTTGAATATTTCAACGGACAAAATAGCTGGAGGGAGGTTTTGCGATGTCTCACTGATTGACACATTGCGCCTATTCGTATTGATTGGGGATTGTTGCAGAAAATCTGACATAGCTTAGAAAAGCACGTGGTGCTTCCGAATAGTAACGATAATCTGGAAAATCAATTTCTGTTGGTGCTTGTTTTATAGATTTTGAATTTGAAATATTTTTGAATCTGAATCTGTGAAATACTTTTGTCTATAGATATTTACAGGGCCCGGCACTCGAAGTGTAACCTATTAAAAAGGTCATAAATTCGGTTTGGAATATTTTTTTTTTCACTTCAAAGTACGGAATGTGTGAAGATAATCAAAAATTCAGAATCAATTCACGTTCACTCGATATGGTCACCTTTTACCTTTCTTGATATTGAATTTGACACGTGGAATAATGTGACTCATGCTCGTGATATGAAAGATTTTATCGAAATATTCGTAATTTCACTTCGTGTTATTGTTATGGTATTTTTTGGTTACTATTGGATATTTTACTTGGAGTAACGTATCAATATGAACTAGATCATGAAAGTGTGAACAATTCGCAGTATCTTGTTTTGTGATTAATTTCACGAACGCGATTTGTGCTTTGCAATGTGATTTGGCGCTCAGTGCTGTTTTCGTTTTCTTCTGGATATACACTGAACCTTATCAAATGCATAATGACGTTCCAGTTTAAATAGTTTTCTTATATCTAGTACTTTTACTACAAAATCGCATTGTATGAACCTCAACAAACACTTTATCCGCGTTAGGAGACAAGATTTTCTGTGCTACAGTTTAAGTTCATTTTGCGTTGTCCCCTAATGCGATGATTGCATTAATCTTGAACAAAAATCGTGAAACATCAACAACATAAGCATACAATATTTTTATGTATTGTTTATTAGGGCCTTAAGGGGTTACATACCCTTTATTTTTCAAAAGATCGATTTTTTTATTACTTTATCTCAAAGTACAACTCCTTGAGAATATTTTCCCAAATTTTTATAGAGACCAGGTTTTCCGTGATCACAATACCCGAAAAACCACTCAACCGATTTTCTTCCATTTTTCTAGATTGATCGTAATTAATTTTTCTCGTGCCTTAACGATTCCTTTTTATGCATAAATTTTTGTTTCGCAGACGAGAATTCTTTAATACAATTTTTAGAGCTTAAAACAGCGGTTTTTTAAGGAAAAACGTTCACAAATGCAGGAAAAATTATTATTTATTCGACTAATCGTTAAGGTAAATAAATAAAGATACGAGAAATACTCATGTACTAATTGATTTTTTTGAGTTTTGGGAATTTAGTTAATCGTGATCACCGCAAACTTCCTAATTAAAAAAGAGCTTCGGGGAAAAGCCATAACCCTGCCAATTATCAACATATTTTTATAAACTTATGCTTGTGTTTTTTCACTGAAAAATGTACTACTAAAGTACTTGATGTTATGAAATTATTGCTTCATGTCTTCAGGTAAATTCAAACTTACTTGACATTTTTCGCACAAAAAGGTATGTTACCTTAAACTCGATGGGCCATTCGCCCAAGTATACAATATTATTCTATACATATCGACGGCCAAATTCCTAAAACAAAGCGGACAATGTCTGGAATCTCTGTCCATTGTATGGAGTCCGTATCATACTAGACCAGCAAAATCTGTTAAAAAATTCATGAAAAACTACGATTTCGTAAACTTTACCGTTTACGAAAAATTATGAATAATAAATCTCATATTCTTGAAACCATTTGTGTTTTCGAAAACTAGTTTACGCCACGATGAAAATTATCCTGGCAATGTAATTATTTGTGTTAGTAGTTCTTGCCCGTATTTTTGATTGTTTGATAATTGGTGACTATATGTCCATTTTATTTAAAAATGTGACTTCTTTACGCCAAGCTTTACTGAAGTCTTTTTTTTCACAATGGAGAATAAATTTACGTACTAACCAAGTACATATGCTAGTAGTAGATGCCAAGCTACCACACGGGGTGTACTGGGGGTGTGTCGGGCTCTCATAGTGACGCCGCCATTAATACCGACTAAACTCCATTGGGCTCCGCCATTGTTCCCCCCCTGGGACTACCTCTCGGTATTACTTTTGTGCTAGTCTCTAACATACCATGTGAGGCTGACTTGGATGCTCACCCTATCACCTGGTTCACTCTCAATCGTACCACTCTATTACACCCCTGTCGCTCCCTCTGGTATCCCATGTGGGAAATTTTTCTTAGGCCCCATCTCTGACATACCATGTGAGGCTTACTTGGGTGCTCACCGTTTTCATACCTTGTGAGGCTGACTTTGGTGCTCACCTCTAACATACCATGTGAGGCTGACTTTTGGGCTCACCCTTAACATACCGTGTGAGACTGACTTGGATACTCACCCTTTCGCTCCTCCCCCACGCCACGAGGCATCGATAGCTAAGTCCCAACATACTAAGCTACGACCCTCCCATCTTGGCATGAGGCAGTCCACATAAAGACCTATACACTCGCTCTTCTGTCTTGCTTCGGAGTGGCTGGGTTTACCCGTTACGCGGTTGCCAGTCGCTGCGCCAAACCTGCCTCAGCATAAACAGACCATTCACTCAATTTTCTGCGCTCGGCCTTTTTCGCTCCAACTAACCAATCACTAGTTAGTCGTTCCCGTCGTTTGTTGCTCGGTGCGCCAGATTCCCTGTAGCCTACAGGCAATCTGGGTGGTTGCAGTCGAGACTGCGTTCCACTTCTCCACCGATTGACACATCCGCTGACTAAGGGTATCAGGGGTTGTGTCCCAGCCGCAGACGTCAAGCATTGCTCTTCTTTCGACGTCGAAACGAGGACATACGAACATCATGTGTTCGGCAGTTTCGTCTACACCTGGGCAGTCAGAGCAGGTGGGGGTCACCGCGTGCCCGAACCTATGGAGGTACTGTCGGAAGCAGCCATGGCCTGACGGAATGGTGTCAGATGGAAGTGAACTTCCCCATCGGGTCTTCCCACCCAGCTCGATATGTTGGGTATCAGCCAGTGGGTACACCTACCTTTCGAGGAGTTATCCCACTCACGCTGCCATCTGGCGACCGAGGTCACCCTAGTGCGCTCGCGGGTTCCTCTATTTCCACGTAGCTTGAAGCACTACTCATCTTCCCGGATGACCAGCCTGACTGGCATCATGCTCGCTATCACGAAGGATGCATCGTGTGATACCGTGCGGTAGGCACTCTGAGACACATCACGCGGTAGGTGCTCTCCAGTTTTTGTAGGTAACTGGTTACCTACAGTGCTCTTGACCATGACGGGCCGCCGTACCTGAGGGTAGATACGGCAACGCCTGCCAGTAGCCTACTTCTACTGGCGCACACCTTTGAGCTGTTGGATATCACCCTCGATAGAGCCGCAAGAGCAGTCGACACTCTCTTGCGTGTATAGTCGACGTGGCTGCCGAAGGTCAGCTTGTCGTGTATAATGACTCCGAGAGACTTTAGACTTCGCTGTGAGGTGATCACGACTTCTCCCACATGAATAACTGCATGTTGTGCCGACTTGCGGTTGTTGACGATAACTACCTCCGTCTTATGCTGAGCGAGCTCTAGGCTTCTCGCGCTCATCCATTCCTCGACCGTGTTGATCGCGTGCTCTGCAGTTAGTTCTACCTCAGGGATTGACTCCCCATATACCTCCAATGTTACGTCGTCGGCAAAGCCGACGATCTTAACCCCAGGAGGGAACTTCAGTCTCAGAACCCCGTCATACATGAGGTTCCATAGCACCGGGCCTAGGATCGAGCCCTGTGGGACTCCGGCGGTAATCGGAACCCTTTTCTGAACGGCATCGGTCTCGTAAAGCTGTACGCGGTTCTGGAAGTAGCTTTCCAGGATCCGGTACAGACCCACCGGAAGACTAAGCCGGTGTAACGAGAGCGCGATGGCCTCCCAGCTTGCGCTGTTGAATGCGTTCTTCGCGTCAAGTGTCACTAACGCACAGTATCGAATTCCTCGCCTTTTTCGTTGGATCGCTATCTCGGCAGTCTTTATCACTGAGTTGATAGCGTCCACCGTGGACTTACCCTTCCGAAAGCCAAATTGGTTACTTGACAGGCCGTCCGTACCTTCTGCGTACGGGGATAGCCTGTTGAGGATGATCCTCTTAAGCAATTTGCCAGTCGTGTCGATCAGACAGATTGCTCTGTACGCCGATGGGTCGCCTGGCGGCTTCCCGGGCTTCGGCAACAACACCAATGTCTGCCTTTTTCATCTATCGGGGAAGCGGCACTCGTCAAGGCATCTCTGCATAGCTAGCCTGAACATGTTCGGGTTCGTTATGATCGCTGCCTTGAGAGCGCTGTTTGGAACTCCATCCGGCCCTGGAGCTTTGTTCATTGCTAGGGAATTAGCCACTGCGAGTAGTTCTTCATTCGTCACCGGAGCCACCATTTCGGCCGTGCCCGTACTGTCTCGTAGTGCAGGTGGCTCGAGACGGGAAGAGTGCTTCGATAATCGTGGCCAACCGGTCCGAAGACCGTTCTGGGGGTACAGAGCCCCCTTCGGTCTTGGCCATCACGATTCTGTAGGCGTCACCCCACGGATTCGCGTTGCCACTCTCACACAGGTTGTCGAAACACGCTCTCTTGCTGCTTTTATTGGCCTTGTTAAGGGCCAATTTTGCTGCTCGAAACACTTCACGGCGGTTCTCTCTTGCATCCTTGGTGCGGGCTCTTTGCATCCTACGTCTAGCTCTGAGGCAGGCTGATCGTAGAACTTTCTGAAGTCTATATTACACAATCTGCATATTTGATCTAAAAGTTACTCTTATTTTAGGATTTGATTCTAATTCATAGCAAATTTTTATTAGCGTACTAGTTTGACAGCTTTAAAAAAAACTGTGATCGATCGCTTTTTATTTTCAAAACTGTCAAACTAGTACGCTAATAAAAGTCTGCTTTAAATTAGAAAAATATCCCAAAATAAGAGTAAATTTTAGATCAAATTTGCAAGTTGAGTAGTGTAGTTGCCATTGTGCAAAAATATAAAAACGCTATCGTTTCTAAGAAGTGTTTAAACTATGTTTATTCGTTGTGGAATGACAGAAAGAGCAGCGGGGAATAGTTCTACAGTGTAGGCGAATGACCTTATGGTTAAAACCATAATAAACATAAAAGCTTTTCAGTATATTGGAAACGGATATCTCATCAAAGATGGATGAACTAACCCTTCCATTAAATGTGTTCCATTCGAACTTTTGTCGAGAATGCCTTCGCACTCCGGAACACAATTAAAACCACTTTTAGAAAAATATTAAAACATGGTTGTCTAATTCATAAGGCTCAATGAAAAAGTATATCTGGAGCAGCCTTTTTTCTCTGCTTGCTGTTTTCAACAAAGGACTTATAGACTCTCTAGAACAAAGTTACTGGATGTGTGTTACGCAGTTTTTGAACATACCCTTTTATTTTTCCGAGCACGACATTTATTTGCACTCACACATAAATAAGGAGTATATTTCTTAGCAATAAATCAAGAAGTTAACATGATTTTGGACAAAAAATCGACTTTACGCCAATTTGTATTTCTTTATATCTCATGTTCAATCTTGATTTTCCAAAGGTTCTTTTCGCTATGTTTGGAGGTACTTCTGCCATATGCAAAACATCAAACATTTGAAGTTGCGTGATCGTGAACGTAGTTCTGGAGTGTAATGTACAAACAGTCCTATTTTTGTTGTAAAGTAACCCCTGATGACGGTATTTGACTTATTACTTTACGACAGGATGACTAACCCTAGAACGTTGCACTGGGGTAAAAATGTACCCCACGCGTTTGATCGCAATTTTCACAGGTAAAATTGCTAACAAAAGAAATGTATAATACATCAATTTCTTCGTTTTTTTTTTAATTGCGAAAACAGCTGTGTAAGTGAATGTACGGAATTTATTGAATCAATGATACATAAATTGGCTTGAACAAAATAAAAATTGAATAAATCGCGCTTTTGACTTTTTTCATAAACATTACTATAACTTTGCGAATTTTCAACCGATTTGAAAAAAATCAAATGATTCTAACAGTTGAGAGAATGGTCTTAAAACGCTATGAAATGGAATTTCGATATTTTTAAAAAAGTGCAATTATTTGGAAGAGTGAATGTTTAATCGGGTTTTGGAAAATACCACGAAATGGGGTTGAAATTGAAATGAAAAAAATATTTCTGGACAGTAATACGTTGGTAACACGCAACGCTACTGTTACAGCAGTAATTGTGCGCAAATTATACTTGTGAGCCATTGCTTTGAAAAACTATAAAAATAAACAACACAACAATAAAAATCACCAAAAATGAGAGCGATTTTTTGTTCCGCTTCAAAATTAATTTAAATTAATTGAATAAATGATTAAAAACAATTATATAATACTAATTGTTACTTACGTAGTAAAACAACCAGTATTTAAACTGGTATTGTCACGAATCACATTTCCACTGACAGCCAGTGGTGCAAATTTTCATTTTCAAATGCCAACTTTCAGTTCAATCAAACCCAACCATGATTCAAATTCAAAGCCTCCCTCAATCATTCACTTTCAAGTTGGCGGGATTTTCATAACTGAATCGGTCGTCTTCATTTCAAATTGATGCTTTTTCATTCACCAACCAAAGCTGTCATCTGCTCTGTAGAGGCCAGTTTGTGTTAAATGTCGTCATGTTTTGCGTTTTCAAACTTACATGGACAGTAAGAACTATGTTCAGAGTAGTTTTGCTTGAAAAACCTAGTCAGTGACAGCACGAAATACTAACGGCAACCGTACACTGGGGTACAAATGTACCCCACGCCAGCTTTGACACCTGCTTCTACAAAGGCTATAAGCAAACTGGCTATACCACCTTTTCCTACTCTTACTAGGAACTCTAAATTGAATTATGGTTAGGGTCCCAGGTCGGCAAATGCCGAATTCTCGTTTTTACATGGCTTCAAAGAAGGCGTGGGGTACATTTGTACCCCAGTGCAACATTCTAGGGCTAAGCTACTCAGAATAGGCCAAATCTGAAAAAGTGCATCTTTTCCTGTTAGCTGCTACCGGGAGTGATTTAATTATTAAGATGCTTTTTCACTGAAAGTTATACTTTTAATCAGTGCATTCAATCCTCGTTACCATCTAATGAGTCGAAAAAAATTAAAGGGTTGTGTACAGGACACGACCACGGTGACATTAAAAATGTAGCTTTTTTCAAGAGCGTGCAAATGAATTTTATCTATCACACATATCGACTCACGTTCTTGTTCACTCGCCTGTTTTCATATGTTACAATTTGCTATATACCCTCCCAATCAAAAAAAAATTATTGAAGGTCTTTTAACGGTAATCTATTAATTAATCAAGTATCTCACTAGGTGATTGGCATTATTTAGCTGATCCATCTAGTAAAAATAGGCTGGTCTGTCCAGAAAATATGTTCAAAAGAAAAGTTCCATATTGAGAGCTGTGATGAGGAAGCCCACGCCCGCCAACGGAAATATACAGATTCTCCATGAAATATGAAATTTCATTTTCCATTTAAATTTTCAATAATGTACTAATGAACTTAAGTAAACAATCTTAAGTTTAAGTATTTCTTGATCGATTAGTGGTGGAAAAAATGAAATTATTTGATAAATTACATTGTTATGCAACGTTCGCACTACCAGTTAAAACGTTATATAGGTGTTCTATGTGGTAATAGGACTGACATAATTATATTTTCAGTACAGCGGTTTGTTTCATAATTTAAAAGAGATTTATTTTAAAATTTAAATTAGTATACTCAACCGTTCTATTTGTTGTATACTTTAAAACGCAATTAGAACTGTGTTTTAAATACATAGGGTAGGATAGATATTCTGACTGGATAAACTGTGAAAACAATTTTAAGTCCAGTAACGCTTAAGACATGGCTTGAATTTGAATCGAAAAAGGACACCCGCTTAAACTGCTGCTGGGACGGTAAGTTCTGTTTTAAAATTTTCCGTTGTGTGCAGTACGAAACAAAAGTGTTTGAAATTAGAAAACAAAATGTTCTGCTGGGAATGTGATTGTTTCCGATGCAATTACACTCAGATTTTTCACGCAGGGGATACAGGCCGTGTAAATTAAAACCGCGTAAATTAAAAAAAACGCGTTGATGAAAACCGCGTAAATTTCAAAACCCGCGTAAAAAACCTGAGTGTACTCTCCTATATAAAATACTACGCTGCTGAACAGTGCAATAACTACAGAAGCACGTTGTCAGATGCCTTACTGATAAAAACATATAACCGAAATATGAAACATGAAAACCAATAGGCTCTTTACCCTACGCAGCTACAAAGCGCCGTAAACATGGATTAACAAGTTACAACGCACACGCATGCATAAAAATAAATATATTTTTTTCAAACGCAACACTCTTAAGCAGCACACACCGTATAATACGGTGAATTAAATTTTATTTTATTTTTTTAATTGAATTAAATCCAAACCACCCCGCCCACCCACTTTGCAAATCATTCTGTGACACCGTGCTGGTAGGGTAAACAGGTCTAATACGCCCCCCTTAAGCAAAAATAGCTATATTTCACCATTCGACGGTATGATCTTCTCACTAACTAATATTAGTTAGAAATTAGTACCAGTTTCATTTTTTATTAAAAACATCCCGATACAAGTACAGTTAAACATTTTTCAAAGATGCCTAAATTTTAGTTTTTTCTTTCACCCAGGGCAAAATGCCCCCAGTGAAAGTGTAATATGCCCCACAACAAGAGGACGGTATGCCCCACAGCAATCGGTGAGTATGCCCCACAATAATGGGTGGGGCGTTTTGGCCGGTGATGAGCTGTTGTGAATACATGAATAATTCTACACACACACATAGTTTTAAGCCAAGCTATAAACTAAGATAGTAACTATAACCTTCTAGTAAGCTACTTGAAATAGTTCTATCGAATCCGATTATTTCTAATTGGTTGTAATGCTATTGTAAAAAGTGGAAGCTTACATAAAAGTAGCTCTTTTGAAACTTTTGTGTATATTGTTGTTTTGCAACATATTAAAAATGCCAAATTAACTTAGTACGTTGATTTCATGAAACGATACTGTTATCAGTCATTTTTACTTTTTAGATAATTCAGGAATCCTGGGAATCGAAGAGGGGCATTTAGCCCCAGTGGGGCGTATTATACCCTTTTACCCTACCAGAAAAATCCGCAGACGGCCACCGCTGCCGAAAATGCATAGCGTCTACCGCTTATTGAAGTGCCCAGACGCTTCAGCCATGATCTTACCCGTTCGACATAAGAACAAAAACTGATTCAAACGGGTACGCGTCACCTCTATTTATAAACTAACCGTATATGGTTTAGTCACTTAGGTGCGAGTGTGTGCAAATGCCAACGTTACCGAAAATCGTTACCGCTTATTGCATCGCCTGGAGACGATGTTGCTCGTATGGGATAAGAGCAACAACTGATTTAAACGGACATGCGTTGCTTCTATTTATGACTTTTCGTGTTTCATTGAGCAACTAAGCTGCCCTCTCTTGACGGCTGTGTCTGAGAAATCTGCCTCACGAATGGTAATTTTCCCGTTTTTCGTGAACTTTTTAATTTTACCAATTCCCAAAAGTCTACTTTTATTGGGAAGATATTAAATTATTACCAATATTTAAGTTAGGTGTTTCTGAATCGGTTGGTGTATGAATGATTAAAATTCATCTAGTAATATCGGAGTTATAAGCGTGCAAACCTTACATAGTTTCGTTACATGGGAGATAGTTTAGATTTTAGAATGACACCCAGCCCCAGATAGTGGAGTAAGACATTTTTAATGTCAAAATTGGTCTTCTCTGACGAGAATTTTGATCATATCTCCGGAGGTTATGTCGAGTTACGTCGCTCTCGATATCCATAACAATGCATTTTTCTCAATTTATTTATCTCACATCCAATGCGGAAGCAAGCAAAGTACTACGCTTCCATTCCCGTCTCTACAGAGCATTTTAATTAGTGGGTACCGCTACAAAACACTGGTAAATGGATATAAATGGCTCCGAATATATAAATTATAAATTCATAAACTTTTGGCTATGCGCCCAGCTGGAGTTTCTTCCAGGGGTTTATACCTTTACATTTAACCACCTAGACGTTCCATTTGTTTTCGAATTTGGTTCACGCACACACACAGCATGAGTGTTTAATTAATCTTGAATGAAATGTGACGGAGGCGTAAACACCATCATACCATACCTGAGCGAGTACTTTTCGCTCCTTGGGCTCGGGAAGCCAATTCAGCCGGTGCCGGTAGGTGAAAGTGAAAACCTTTTTGTTGTTCTCGTACAAGAAAGGCGATGTACTTAATCATTTCAAACATGACTTTTTATAAAGGTTCAAAAATGTATGTGTTATAGGCATTATTCGACTCGACTCGACACAGTTGATATGTCCAAAACGATCCTTTTCTTAGGCAAGATCCTTCCATATGTCCAAAACGATCCTTTTCTTAGGCAAGGCTGTTCGCATTTTCACGACCTTTGGCATTAAAATATGTGATATTTTGAATGAAGTTGATGGTTCTACTCGGAAATATGAGTTGATAAGTGCAACTACAAATATAATTCCCGTAAAAATCGGCATCTCCGTGATATCTAGATGATTCAAACCTTACCAGTATTGCGAGCTCACTACAGATGGTTTTGTGAGCTATGGAGGCAGTGGAAAAATTCAAATAGGTATAGATGGCTAAATTATCAAACATTTCCAATTCCTCCGAGAAAGTGGTCGTAATTTGAGGGGGGCGTCAGGTGTAAGGCAAAAAATCGATTTATTTTTTATTCGCTTAATTGTTAGTGTTGAACCTCTAGAATAGTCTCTCGAAATCTAGGTGGCCATGCTGGACTTCTTTTGTTTTAAACAGCTATGCATTCCTCGTGCCTATTTGCATGCAGATTTCAATCTATCCGCGTTTTTCAAATTGGTGAAGACGAGAATTCAAAGCCAATCAACGTATTGACTAGATTTATTATGAGAATGCACAATATGTGTAGCTTTTCGATGAACCACAGAAAACTGAATAAAAAAGATTTCCCCCTATTATTTTGAAGAAAAGTAAGCGAATTTTGCAGTTAAATATATTTTCCGAAACTCGATTTTTTTTTTAATTTTTTTTGGTTCATCGAGTAACTACAAGTCGAAGCTTTACAAATTTTATAGAATTTTCTGTGCCAGACAATTTTATCAAGAGTTACCGTGTTCGCCGCGGCGTTCCTCGACCTGGAAATGGTTGAGCGTCTACTCTTGGAACGATCACTCAAAAAAAAGTAAACGTTATGCCTATTGATTTTACACATAGATTTTTGCAATTAACGGAGGCATATAGACACTATTTGCTGGCACATAAACCTAATGTGTGTATTTACAAGAAATATTAATCTTACATTCACATTTCATAACTATTGGGCACATAAAACCTCATTCTATAACAATATGCATATATAACTTATGTGTGTGCATACATAGTTTATACAGTTGACATATAGAAGGTATGTGTGCGCGTGATAACAATAGCATTTCTTCTTCATATGAATTTTAAGCGGTTTTAAGCAAATAGAATTAACGTTTGGATTTTTTTCAGTGATCGTGTGTGTGACTGAAAATATTTTTTTCATGCACAATGAATGTATAGATAAATCATAATACACAAAATCCATTGTTGCCTTGCCTTCAGAATCGTAAAACAAAATAACTTTCGGTTTGAACACATTACACTAGACGCCCCCCTTAATATCAATCATTTTATATTTTTTACCACAGTAGATTTGAAAACTGCTGCAGTGGTTCCCACAAAAAATGGTATCGTTTGAAAATATTAGTAAACATAAATACACGATTTTTTAATGAAAAAGAAAATCGCCTGTTATCATTATCAAACATGACCATTTTGATTGCAATATCATTTTCTCGGTGGACAGCCAATATGAGAAAGGCATAATTTTACGTTTAGGTGAATTAGGTTTGGTTTTTCGGGATGGTTTTGATGCTACCAGCATTGAGCAAGATTCATCGCTGCTGTACAACCCGGCGCATCACCTGCGTTTGAAAACCTGGCCTGCGGCATCCAACAGCATTAATAACAATTATCTAAAACATTAATTATGTCGTTTTCTCACCAATGGGGAATTAGAAATATTCGACGTTGGTCTTCAGCGGAAATTGGGTTGAAGCGCAATTTGTTGGGAATATTTTAATTTGCATTGGGAGCCGACGTTGACGCTATATTGCTGAACATGCAAGATCAATAGTAAACAATGCACCATTTTTTAGCTGTAATAACGACAATATTCAGTGTTTTCGGTTTTGTGCACCACACTTCCTGACGCAAAGTTTGGAATAAACATAGGCGATGATGTAAAGCAGTGAGGCAATTCCGCATCTCGATTTAGATTTAAATTCTATCGAATCGACCTTGTTTCGAATTATGGATTTCCTTAGACAATTCCAATCCACTTTGATATACGTGTATAATGTCCTATATTTCAGTGACAAACCATAGATTTAGCACGATCGAAAGACTTCCCTTTGAAAAACGCAGCCGTGCTCGTAGTCCAGTAGTGATTAAAATTTAATCAATGAATTATTTTTATACATTGTATTTTGTTTATAGTCTTCGAAAGTATTGTTTTACTTAACAATACTTTCGGAAACAATAAAGAGATAGAATGAACAAGTTTTTCGATTAAACGTAATTTATTGAATAAAAATCTCTTTCATTGAATAAGAGCTGCTCTGATAAGTTTTTCTAATGGAAGTTTTTCAATCGCACTAAACCTAATATTTTTCGATTAAATATAAGACCAATATACATGAAATTAATGTAGTATTAGGAATCGGAAAATTTAAAATTTTACATGAAAAATGTGTTGGAAAGGAACCTTGAGTAAAATATGTTTTGAAAATATAAAGTTTTTTTTAAATGCAATATTTTGCGGATTTCAATACACCCAAAAAAGTTAATACTACAAGCTTGTAGCCATAAGTCTACTCCAAAATTAATCCATGCAAACCTAATCTCAATTAGGATGTGGCAAAGAGTTATCTCTTGATAAAAAAACTAAATAGAATTAAATTTCATCAAGTTGAACCAGAATTAGAGAGATATTAAAATTTCGACCTGTTTCTTCGGACTAATTTTCAATACCCGTTTTGCACCACTTCCTGTTTAAGTACTAAACTGATATTTGGACAAAGTTCATTACACATATGGAAAATCAAACGCTGAAAGTTTCATTAAAATCGGAGCACATCAAGACGAGCAGTGAAAAACAGGATATTAAAATATTATTATTCTATTGTACCTGCAGTTAAATTTCTAAGATGAAAAGAAAATGTATAAAATAATTACTCGACAAATAAAAAATTAAATTACATTTGTTTTCTGCTCCAAAAATATTATTTTCAATGAAACGTTGTGTTTATCATTGTTTCTATTCAATTGATTCAACTATAGAAGGATAGTAATATCCGAATTTTGTTTTCCACATTATTTACACACCAAAAAAATCTGAATTTTATCATTGACGTAATTCCAAACTTGCCACAATCTAACAAACCGTAATTGACGAAGGTATCTCAAATTATTGACTCGAAGTTGAAATGTATTGTGATTTTTTCTTCTAGGTTTGAATTAATATGAACATAATAATAACTGAACTAAATAGTGAGATTAAGCTCAGTGGCGGCGAATGTATCAAAAGATCGAACTATTTCCCATATTTTCATATGCAACAACTATGATGAACAGGTGCCTTTTAGCCGAATGCCGATTGGCCGAACGCAGTTTAGCTGAATGAGTAATTAGGCCGAATGCTATTCTATTTATCTGAATTAACATACTAGAGAAATCCATAGATGAATCTAATTTTTGTCATGAATCGAATACTGGTTATTTATTCTTGTATTGGCAATCTTTGTAGTTATTCAATGTTCTGTGGTTATGTTCCTTTTTTAACATGAGCTGATCTTTCTATATACTTCTTTAATATAAATCTACAAGAAAAATGTGCAATTATGAAAATAGAGAAGGTTTTATTTCAGTGAGAGAAAGAAAAGTATAGAATAGACGACATCTGAGCAAAGTTTTGGAAATAGCTTTCTCAAATTTTTTTGCTAAATAGACTCTATATTGCTATAGCTCGTCATATTTTGATGTTTCCTAGAAATCGTTTTTTGCCTTTCTTATATAGAAAGGTTATGCAATCGCTCTAAAAACCGTCAACCTAATCCCGGCCCGGAGGGCCGAATGTCATATGCTATTCGACTCAGTTCGTCGAGATCGGAAAATGTCTGTGTGTATGTAGAAAAAAAATGTCACTTCTGTTTCTCAGAGATGGCTGGACCGATTTGCACAAACTTAGTCTCAAATGAAAGGTACAACCTTCCCATCGGCTGCTATTGAATTTTGTGTTGATTGGACTTCTGGTTCCGGAATTAGGGGTTGAAGAGTGCGACCACACAGTAAATTCCCATATAAACGGAAATGAAACAATCTCAAAGGGGGGAGTAAGGGAAAATTTCAAAATAGAATTTGTATTTTGGATGCCAAATGACTTTAAAATGCATGAAACGTTGAGATTTGATGCAACCTCGAAAAAAAATTTTTTTGGCGAAAATTGACTTTTTTGACTTTGGCACATTTTTGCCTTTCTCATATAGAAAGGTTATGCAATCGCTCTAAAAACCTAAAACCTAATTTTTTTGGCTTGTATTGGCTTAGGTAGGAGTATACAGTAAGGGGTTGCTACTTTAATATTATAACTAGTTTAAATTTCTTAACGGATCTTCTTCCTTGATCCGCCGTTGGTTTTAAGCGATGTTTCAGTGTCAACACATAGTATCTCAAAATCGTGGCAGTCGATCCATTGTATGTACTATGTGAAAATCGTACTGAATATGTAATATACATTTCCACCATTGTACTGAACATTACCAGCTATGGAATCATAGTTAGGACAAATGTAAAAGGCACAATTGCATCACTAGGTGGATTAAAACAGGAGACCATTTTTAAGCTCGCTTGTTTAATTCAAACAAATTAGTTTGCATATTCCCACTACTACGAGTGCGTTCGGTAACTCATCTCAGTTCAACATGTTCCGGTATATAATTCCAGAGACGACACATCATTCGAAATTTGTTTTGAACTTCGTCACAACCGTCGGATCGGAACCCCCTCTTTAATTTTCAACAGACGCCCAAATAATATAAATTCAAAAGTTTCTTTCGCATTTGACTTTTATAGCAATTACTGAACTTTAAACAATTATTAAAAAATTAAAGTGAAATTTGTTGAGGAAAAATGCCAGCCCAAAATTTTGCCGCTTGGGGCGGCTGCCCCCTTCGCCCCTATCTAGCGCAATTCCTTTGCGGGATTGAGGCCTGTCGTATCAACGACACTTGCGGGGTAGTGTTACGATCATACTGACACTTACAATCCTTCATTCATCTGAACGCAACAATGCAATAGATATTCCAATTATGAAATTTTTCATTTGCAATTGATAGTGCCATCAAGGACAAAATTCAACTCGAAAAAGCAAGATTGAAAAACATGAAGTTTAGAACGTGAGATTACTCTTCTATCGAAGATTATTTCAGCTAACATTCTAGTCAGTCACACCACTTTCGGTGTGATAAACTTCTCTATAGCATGGCTTGTTCATACTAAAAGCACGTTCGGCAAAATTGATTTCATTGAACAACGGTTTTATTGAAAAAGATGTCGTTTAGATTGCTTCTCTGATGACTGTTGTGATTAATTTTTTTTGTTAGCTTTGAAACATTTTTTTTGGCTCGATAAATCACACTCACATTAGAAATTAAAGGCCATACACAATGTTGCGGCAAGATGGGAAAATCGTTGAACTCGCAACCGCAGCATTTGCCGGATTTTCTAACCATAATTGGAGTACCCCTCGCACGTGGCAATAATTATCTCTAAAATGGATGAATTTTAACCAATGATGAAGCCAAATTCTGTAACCTGTTAGCTCTGCAATATAAAAATTCGTTGGCTCGTAATTCCAAAATACAAATATCGTGATAGCTGTAGAATCTGTACACTCAAATTTAACTAGGAGCAAAAGAGTACCAGTGTAATGCACGAATCCCTTGCAACACTGCACTTTGGCCTTTGACAAAAAGTAATAGAATTAAGCGTAAATGTAAGACTAATGCAAGACGGAATGTAAAACCAACGCCCGAAATGTAGAACAGCTTTGTTGAGTCGTTACACGATAATAATCCTATCTAGGCTCGAATTCGTACTCTTTCATATCGTATGCCTAAAGGTTGGCACTATACTATTTCATCATCTCGTAGCATTGCGTTAGGACGGTAGAAGTCATATAGTTTGCAGCCTGAATTACATTTGGTTATAAAGTCAAAACCTATCAAGTGTGCAAACATTTTTCATCAGTTCAGCTTTTCTTGGAATTTGTTTTGTCAGTTTACAAAGGTTAGTCAGTTCAAAGTGATGCGGTATTCTCCCAAGGCGGTCGTCAGCTATTTTCGTCCGCATCCCTTATCACCTATTTTATAAAATGATTCATTAACAGTGTTAACTTTAAAAATGAACTACAGTAAGATTCCGTTTTTGGCACGTTCCGTTTTTGGCATGCTCCCTTTTTGGCACACTCCGATTTTGGCAACAAATGGGTTCCGTTTTTGGCAACATTTTTGTTGGTCCTAACAAGTCTTTTAGAAATGTGCAAAAGATATTTTTTTGTATCAATTTATATCACATTTGACTACATTTCCACATTTATATCACATTTGACATCCATTTCCAAGCATGGGAGTCATATTAACCCATAGGTGCAAATCAATTTTTTTTAATATTGTGAAAATTGTCTCATAGCTTCAATACATTACTGCGATAATTTTGAGATGTTTTTCGCATTGTTGTTTTAAAACAGTGTTATGTATTTAAGGTTAGGGGAACTGGGGGCAAGTCCGACACCTTAAGCGCAATCATTTTTCTAAAATACCACAAAGCTCCAAAAATTGTATATTCTTTGCGTAATCCTTGTTTAGATGGTTCTTAACAAGATAAAATTTTTTAAGTGTTTCAAAAAATTGTATTCATTAAAAATTATTGGTTGCCAAAAAAATGGAGAAAAATAACATTTTAAAAAAGCTGCGGGTTAGACCGACCCCCGAAGTGGCAAGAGCAACACCCTTGTTAGCTTTCTTTTTGTCCAATTTTTTTCATTAAAAATGTGTTGTGTATGTGTGATAAAGTGTAACTATGTGTATATGAGTATATGTGATGCAAATGCATGCTTTCTGGAATTTCATCGCTTAGCAAGAGGAAAAGCATTCGAATGTGTGGTGTGAATAAATAATGTTCAACACTTGGTTTGTATTATGGTAAAGATTTTCCCTCTTAATCATTTCAAGCTTTACTAACGCTTGTGAAACCATTCTAAGAAGTAGGATCAGTTCTGCAAGAAGAATATATCCCCTGTTACTAAGAATCATTCACTTAGAAGTAACATACGCTTTTGTAGTAAGCTATCCTATTCGTGTTATGATTTTTCGGAACTCTGTTGATCAACAATCCGGCAGTCGATGGAAATTGTTCTTCAATATCATTTTAGAATCTCATATTAGATTATCCTTTTTCCATTCGTTTTATAATCAAACTATGACTCGCGCTCAATTTGATTTTTAATTTTTTGGTCGGCTTGAGACAATACTGACAAGGAATAAATGCAAATACCAGAGTTTCCGTATATTTCGAATATTAACATGATGTTATAAAAGTAGAATACCGTAAACAACTCTAAGTCATACTATGTTGCGTTTCGGCTTCGCCTCATCAGAAACCGACACTAACACATTGTCGGAATAGATTAGCGCCGGCTTGACGCAAGTCCCTTAAAACTAAAACACACTATGTGTTTCAATCAAACGACTGATCAAACGTGATGTCCCGTTCGAGCAGAAGTTCTGTTTATGCCGATGAGACACAAGTGAAGCCGAAACTTGTCTTGGCTTAGCAGGCCTATGCGAAAGCACTATGCTATATTTCACCCTAAGGAGGAAAATTTGGTAAAAACCAAAATTTCTCAATAGGGTGAAAATTTGTTGGTAAAAACCAGTCTTTGTACAGGAGGGCACAAATCCTTATTTCATACTATGTTGCGTTTCGGCTTCGCCTCATCAGAAACCGACACTAACACATTGTCGGAATAGATTAGCGCCGGCTTGACGCAAATCCCTTAAAACTAAAACACACTATGTGTTTCAATCAAACGACTGATCAAACGTGATGTCCCGTTCGAGCAGAAGTTCTGTTTATGCCGATGAGACACAAGTGAAGCCGAAACTTGTCTTGGCTTAGCAGGCCTATGCGAAAGCACTATGCTATATTTCACCCTAAGGAGGAAAATTTGGTAAAAACCAAAATTTCTCAATAGGGTGAAAATTTGTTGGTAAAAACCAGGCTTTGTACAGGAGGGCACAAATCCTTATTTCATACTATGTTGCGTTTCGGCTTCGCCTCATCAGAAACCGACACTAACACAAGACAAGTTTCGGCTTCACTTGTGTCTCATCGGCATAAACAGAACTTCTGCTCGAACGGGACATCACGTTTGATCAGTCGTTTGATTGAAACACATAGTGTGTTTTAGTTTTAAGGGATTTGCGTCAAGCCGGCGCTAATCTATTCCGACAATGTGTTAGTGTCGGTTTCTGATGAGGCGAAGCCGAAACGCAACATAGTATGAAATAAGGATTTGTGCCCTCCTGTACAAAGACTGGTTTTTACCAACAAATGTTCACCCTATTGAGAAATTTTGGTTTTTACCAAATTTTCCTCCTTAGGGTGAAATATAGCATAGTGCTTTCGCATACGCCTGCTAAGCCAAGACAAGTTTCGGCTTCACTTGTGTCTCATCGGCATAAACAGAACTTCTGCTCGAACGGGACATCACGTTT
The DNA here is from genome assembly GCF_030247195.1 of Topomyia yanbarensis. NCBI lineage: Eukaryota > Metazoa > Arthropoda > Insecta > Diptera > Culicidae > Topomyia > Topomyia yanbarensis. Next base: position 322,672,880 of record NC_080671.1, on the reverse strand, counting down.
GATCAGTCGTTTGATTGAAACACATAGTGTGTTTTAGTTTTAAGGGATTTGCGTCAAGCCGGCGCTAATCTATTCCGACAATGTGTTAGTGTCGGTTTCTGATGAGGCGAAGCCGAAACGCAACATAGTATGAAATAAGGATTTGTGCCCTCCTGTACAAAGACTGGTTTTTACCAACAAATTTTCACCCTATTGAGAAATTTTGGTTTTTACCAAATTTTCCTCCTTAGGGTGAAATATAGCATAGAACTCTAAGTCGTTCGCATTGAATCAAAAATTAACTCAACCAAAAATAAATAGCGTGTCGATCTTACCCCTCCTAAAACTGTCGGTCTTACCCCAACAGTGCACATTTTTGTTAAATGTCCAATAAACAGTGTTGGAATACTCAAACTTATCCTCAACGCAGATAAATAATGATATGGAGAGTAGATTAGAATGTGCGGCAAAAATACTGGTGATTTTCAAAGCTTTTGTGCTGTTAAAACCTTAAAGTGTTTCAACTAAAAATAACATCCAAGTGCTCATCAACTTTGTTTTCGTATGTTTTGTTTATTTTGTGACGTTGGATGAATCTATATGGCATCTGTGTGTCTCGAAAAGCTCAAAATAATCGTACTAATGATATCCTGTTATTATTGTATAATTCAAAATTTGATATCTGGGAAAAGTCGTGGGGTGTCGGGCTTACCCACAGTGTCGGACTTGCCCCCAGTTCCCCTACCTATATTTTACACCACACGTGGTTTATTTATTCATTGTAGAGATGCATTATTTATGTTGGGGAATGTGTTCGGTTGTCGGAACGCTTTTGTTTTTGGCTCACAACATTACTCCAATTAAACAATATATGGGAATAAGCATACCAATAGAAAGCTAGAGGCCTTAGCTAATAACTTATCGAGGAATTTAAATTAATTTGTCAATTTAAAAAAAAGTTATTAACGATTTAGTAAAATGATAACTGTTTACCATTTTGAAAAATGTGGTCGGTTGTCGGCACCCTGAAAAAATTTACTAAAAATGGAAAAATATGAATGATGATCATCACAATTCAAAGGGAAAAGGAAATTTATTCAGTTCAATACCCATCAAAGGCATAATGAACATCATTCTTCATCAGAACCACAATATGTGTATGTGAAAAACTAGTGCGAATATTACGCACTGCTAATGCACTGACGGATCGCATTCACTGCCAGTTAGTTTCAGGCACTCCAGTTTTTTACCAAAGCTTCAGACAGATCAGATAGAAGTCAATCAAAACGGGAGGGGGACTCCAGGGTAACCCCGAGCCCCCACCAAATTATCTGGTCGTGACAATCTGGTATATATGGTGCTACCTAGCGGTGAAAACACGACCAGGTGGGCTTTCTTCATGTAAATGTAAAACGCTAAACCGGAAGTCGCCTTCCTGGTTTTCAGAATGGTGCCAAATATCGATCTCTGGTATCTATTCGTAAATTCCGTTCCAAAATATCCACATTGATTAGGTTATTAAGAGCATTTGCCACAAAAAATTGGGTGCCGACCAGAGTTAAAAATATTCAAATTCATTGAATGAAAATTGATCATATTCAGCCGCATTCATTTTCAATATTCAGTGACGCAGCTGAAAACGTCAAACGAACAAACCGCCCATTCATCCATGCAGATTTTCATTCGGCTCCGATTATTACACGAAGCGACCGTGCAGCAACGAATCAAACGCATCAAAGTAGGCCCTGGCACAATGTAAGCGATGATGATTGTTGTTTCATATGCTTTATCGGTATTTGAAAACATTTTCCTAGATAATTAGTGAAATGAATATATTGTACGATATTCAACTGAATGAATAAGGATGGATATTTGAATGAATATTTTTCCTATTCACCGCGAGTCGCGTCAGGTTCATTTTCAGCCGTCAAAAAAGAGCTTCGATTAATTTTAACTCTGGTGCCGACAACCGATCATGTTTGGGGGCCGACAACCGATTTTAGTAACCTTTTCGAAAACTGATCAAAAGAAAACTTGTGGCAAACATTTCGGCGCCCTTCAACGTTGAATCACAAAATAGAATAAATTCACATCGTAAATATTCAATGCGCATACTTTTTCGATCGAATTACTTCTCTCTGTAACACTAAGCAAATCATCAAAAAAAAACTTTTGAGTAGAGTTTCACTTGTTCAAAAAATATATTGGTTGTAGAACAGAACATTCGAGTCTGCTTCAGCCATCGGCACAAAAAGATCGCGCTAATATATAACACAAATAATATTTATCAGAATATCCATATCTGGTTTCTGTCAAAAGCTACATAGGGGTGCGGACAACCGACCAGTGCCGGCAACCGACGACTTTCCCCTATAACATGGACAAGTTGCAAGTGATTTTTACAACAAAAATGGTTTTCTTCAAACCTAAATATCTTCAAGCATTGCAGTTCGATTTTCAATCTATCAATTCCATTTGAAAGATCAACGATGGGACAGTTATGGAGAAGCAATAAATTTATTAATTTTTTAAAAGAGCTGTGTTTTTTAAACAAAATTGTTCAATAATTTTCAGAAAGAAGACATAACAGCCCCAGAAGCGAAATCCACACTACCATTCAGTGAATTGTTCAAGTTTTGACGTTCAGTGGGCCGAAGAAAAGCGATTCGAATTAAATGTTATTTTACATATTCGTAATGAAGGGAATTGCACTCGAGAAGTGCGCGAAGATTGTGAGAATTCTACAGGACGGCACAGTGGGCAGAATGCTACTTTCGACGCTCAAATCCTCTAGTGCCCTGGGTATGTATCCTGAAGGATTTGTGTCTTCGGAAAAGTATCTTGGATGAAAATGAGCATTATTTTGACAACTGACTGATAAACGTTTCTTGCAAAGAATAAGCACAGCCTTATGACTGAACTACAATTCGGAAAACTGCAGAAAGGACTAGACACAGCAGTAACTTAAATAAGATTACTTCATAAATTACTTGATAAATTTATTCTCGGTTCGAAGTATTATATTTGCATTCGAAAACAAGAAAATATTTGCATATAATTTAGTTTACTCAAAAATTCTCTAGCGAAGTAGGAACTATTTAACTTGAATTATATTTTTTTCCTCATTTCATTTGTCTGCAAAAGGCCCACCTTGCCCCACTTTTTTCTCTTCGTGGTTATAAAGTTAAAGGTTTTTACTAGTCACAAACAAAATTCCAGCTGCCGCCGCTTCGTGGGTTATTACAAATTTTGTGGAACATATTTTTTTAATAATTGCTCTGGGCAGTTTGATGAAAACAACCTTAAAATGTCATGATAACATTTATCACTCTTTTAAGCATTTTTATTATTGTATATTTTCGAAGATTTAGGAATAAAACATTTATTTCTAGATATATTTTTCATAAACAAATGTTAAAATTCATTTTCTCGAGTATTTTTTAAATGTCATGTAGTGCCATCTACATTAGGGTGGGGCAAAATGATCGTTTTTTCAGCACAGCACTTTTTTGGTTCCTTTTGGGGTCCCAAAAAACTGTGCAAAATTTTGGGTCGATTGGTGTTGACCCGGCGTAGCGCATTCCGTTTGAAATTTGTATGGAGATTAGTATGGGAAAACCTACATTTTTGCATTTTTAATTCTACAGACTACAATTCTTCCTTTAGTATGCAAACAAATAGATAGAAGTGTAGTCCAGGATATGCTGAACAACTTTGCCGAAGGATGTGTGGTATTAGAATGTCTCTACGCCATGTTATAGCTGTTCAAAGTTCGATACATCGAATTAAATGCCAAAAATCATTTTTATTGCCAACACTGCGGGTGTACCAATAGTATTTCATATAGCATTCCGAAATAACATTATATATTTTAGTTTTACCACATTGGTATGTTTGAATGAATTATTCAAAAGCCTTAGATCAATTTCATGAGCGTAGGTAGTTGAGCAATAGGGCGTAGTGAGGGGGGATGGGGGGGGGGGACTTTAATATGTAGAAATTCGAACTGAAATGTTGTCGAGTTGGAATGCTCAGATGAATTATTTCAAAACAATTACACAATATCCAACACATAATAGTAACGATGAAATAAAACATACTGTATCCCTTTGCCTTGACTTTTCTCAATAGAAGTTACGTTACAGACTGAATTATCTGATGTCAAGTAATACGCATTATGATTTGATGGCATGCTCATTTCTATGCTGTTCGATCACGAGGCGTGAAGCTAATTTCTGGATTTCAACATGAAATCCATCAGATCCCTACAACAATTTTTGCTTCAGGTGATCGAACAGCATCGAAATGAGCATCCCATCAAATCATAGTGCCTATTAAACTGAAATATAATCAATGCAATCCTCTGACATATTAACTCGACATCAGTTGATTCAGTCTGTAACGTAACTTCTATTGATAAAAGTCAAGGCAAAGGGGTACAGTATGTTTTATTTCATCGTTTCTATTATGCGTAGGACATTGTGTAAATATTTTGAAATAATTCATCTGAACATTCCAACTCGACAACATTTCAGTTCGAAATTCTACATATTAAAGTGCCCCCCCCCCATCCCTCCTCACTACGCCCTATTGCTCAACTACCTACGCTCATGAAATTGATCTAAGGCTTTTGAATAATTCATTCAAACATACCAATGTGGTAAAACTAAAATATATAATGTTATTTCGGAATGCTATATGAAATACTATTGGTACACCCGCAGTGTTGGCAATAAAAATGATTTTTGGCATTTAATTCGATGTATCGAACTTTGAACAGCTATAACATGGCGTAGAGACATTCTAATACCACACATCCTTCGGCAAAGTTGTTCAGCATATCCTGGACTACACTTCTATCTATTTGTTTGCATACTAAAGGAAGAATTGTAGTCTGTAGAATTAAAAATGCAAAAATGTAGGTTTTCCCATACTAATCTCCATACAAATTTCAAACGGAATGCGCTACGCCGGGTCAACACCAATCAACCCCAAATTTTGCACAGTAGCTTGGGACCCCAAAAGGAACCAAAAAAGTGCTGTGCTCGGTTGATGTGGCTATGATTACGTTTTTCCATCTAACAATGCCCCACCCTAATCTACATAGGTCATAAAGGATAAATGTCTTCAGTACATGTGTTAGAAATATCAAAACAAACAAGCGATAAAATCATGAATAAAATTGAATTTGCATATTTTTTCTTTCATCTCATTTCATTTCACATATGATTAAAAATCCTTGAAACATTTTTGAAGTCGTAAATTGAAAATTCAAACTTTAAAAATAACGTTCCATTTTGGCACGGTTTCGGTTTTGGCAACTGAAGAAAATAATATTGTTGCCAAAAACGGAATCCTATTGTATCTTGGTTAGGCAACTAATTTCCCTGATCTTATTTATTGCAAATAATTAAGTAGGTTTTATTTTATTACATTCAGAATTGGACATATTTTGTCGTATGTAATTTTAAATGTTCCTTGATTTGATTTCATTGTAAGGGAACACGAATCCGCTGGTTGATGCTAATCGAGCTGTCATTTCTTTAGACTGATCAAACTAATTTCTTTGTTTGTTTAGTGTTTATTTAACCAACTAGGAAACTCATTCACGGGGCATTTAATGTGCGTGGGGAATACGCATGGTCTTGTCTGAGTGAAATGATGACTGTTGATTCATATATTAGGGGTTAAGAATTGGCTGTTTATGAGAAGAATCAGAAGCTATTTACCAATTTGCAGCAGTTATATCAGCACGAAGAATATATGGTCGGTGTTGGGTCAGACCGGACTAAGTCGCAAAATGAGATGATCATAGCACTGGATATAGAATTTCTTCATCTACATTCGACTTTTAGCTGATTTGAAATATATTACAATAAGCAAGAATTATAGCAGAAATTAATTTCAAACTATAATGTAAAGGATGCTGCGATTTAAGCTTTAAACTCGTATTTCTCGAAATCAATACAATGTCACTTAGCCAGGTCTGACTTGACACCGACCATATGTTTTATTGTCATATTCATTGACTTACTTTTAGTCTCATTAATTAATTTAATGAAATCAAATTAATTAATTGTTCTCATTGCATCAAATACTTTCAACTTGTCATGTTAACTATATTTTTTCATGAGTATAAAAATACTCTAGCTTGCTTATTCACGTAAAAGGTGCCAGGTTATTTTCTTTTCGTTCTTATTGTCTCCAATCTTGTTCTAGTATTTAGTGTAAAAATTAGTGTCATCGGTTGCATATTCGATATTCGAAGCTAGTCGTTTCAGGCATTTCGGTAGTGCTTGTTTTATACCGTTTAAAGTGCGTTTCAGTTAGCTTAACAACGTACGCGATTAATGATAACATAAAAATCGGCACCTTATTGAATTGTTCGCGGAGAATGAAACCAATATATAATTGTCATTTTATTTGCTATATAAATATCAAAGTTTATATACGATTAGTAATACTTGTATTATGAAATCTTCAATTACATAGGTATTGCCATATCTTTATCGACACACTAAAGGTAATCGCTTTTCATGGTATTGAATTGTTTTTAGTATATCGTGATTCGCCGGAATAAAGAATCAAGCAATAATGATCGTGAATATACCGTTAGATTCAATTAAACATGAGAAACACTTCCGACTGTTGGCAGCCCGGAGCTGAAGTTGCTTTTTTTACAAACCATTCCAAATTAATTCAACAAACGATAAATCTATCATAAATTCTCGGCAGCCGGCTGCCCAGAGCAATAAACACATGATAACACTTCTGAGAGTTGCATAGATTGTATCACTTATCAAGGTGAATCAAGATTTCTGTAACTCTTTACCACATCCTACTAACAAAAAGTCCTTCCCGTGACAAACGTGGAGATGCGGAGGTATACACGGTCTCCATAACAACGTTTGCTGCACTAACATTCCTTTCCTTCCCCGATGACTGTAAGGATGTGGCCGGCGCCGTTATAGACATTGCAAAGTATAGAACTCTCGAAACATGCATATTGAGAATGGATAGCTACTCCCAGGCCCCATTCATTGATTATTTGTGCAATTTCGCCTGTTCTGTTCAATCACGGAGTGGCAACTACGAATTGTACGGTCATCATGCTCATGCTCATGCTTTAAGTGATGCGGTATTCTCCCAATTTTATTTTATTTTCATGTTAAAAAAATCGTTCTTTGACAAAATTATTACAGTTTGAATCAATTATTTTGATTGAATTGATTGACTGAATATTGTGTACCTAAAATACGTCGTGTTTGATAAAACCATCCGTATTTCAAAATAAATTGAGTGTGTTAAATTTTCACGATATACCTTTTGTTTGAAGCTATGTTTCATCGAGATTGATTCTGTAATTACAGAAATATGCACACATACATAGAGACCCATACATGCAGACATTGTCCTAATTGAATCCTAATTATATTAGTAAGTTAAGAATCCTAATCAGTTAAATCAGATTTCCATTTGCACTATTTCCACTCTTGATTTTTTTAATCATGCTTCTTAGTTGGTTTGTGTGAGATTTGATATATCTACTTTTTAATTAACTTATGATAATGACAATGGTGGATTACAGTGATTTTTATTTTCACTTGACATTGAATTAGTTGTATTTAGAAATAGAAAAAAATCAAACTAAATCAGTTAATACGCGTTTGGACAATATTTTCTTTAACATAAATCGTTGAAATAAAATTTCTTCTCGTTCGTTGCGTTTTTCCCTTTCAACTGAAATAATTTACAAAAGCGGTGTTTGTATTGCTCCGAAACAAAAAATAAAACTTGAACATAGGTAACTCTGGTAAACTTGTAGGTAGATAATTTTGTTATCAACTTTTTCAGTTCTAGTTCTAGAAACGTTGCATTTCAAACAAAATTGTAAACTATGGTGCGGTGTGTTGCACGTGCTAAAAAATAAAATATTCTTTTTTATTTATTGAATTAATTTCGCAAATCGCTACACAGGTGCTGTCTTATGAATAATGTATAGACGATCGGATGACGAAAGCTGGTCGTGGGCTGTGAATACCACAAGCATCCACCAAAAAATATATGCGAAGTTGTGCAAACAGTTCCTTACTGTTTTGACACCCAGGCTGTTGTATCTTTCTGGTGGTAAATGCGACACGACGTCAGAAAAATCTACTTGACACCTTCGCCCCCGATGACAAACCTTAGCGAATAGAGGCGAATACGCTCAATCCTGTAAATGTGGGAAAGTCAAATCAGCTGAACGGAGCGCACTGAGTGGTACTGAAAAGGATGAGATATTCTCTCGAAATATACGAAAATGTTTTAATCGATCGGTTTCCATCTACTCGGAATGGTACGCTTTGAAGTAATCCTAGTGCCCTTCGTGGAAGTGGTTCCACCGTTCACTGGTGGAACGTGAATTCCACAAGAGGTTGAGTGGAGATGGGAGCACGCTCGATGGACAAATTCAATTTCAATGTAAATTTCCACAAGGGACGTAAACCGTCACGGATTTATACCTTTGTGGCTTGCTGGTGGAAAATGTTTATTACACCATAAAGGTCGCACGTAATGTTGTGAAGAGAATCTGGCGGTGCAAACCAACAACCGATTTTGGCATTAAAAATGCCTTGCTCAACACTATCTGGGGCTACGTGTCGTTCTAAAGTCTAAAATCAATCGATGTCTCGTTTTAGAGGTACAATTTTAAATGCTCTTAGCTTTATTTTTAATTAATGGATTTTTGTCGTTTCACCACGAAAAAATTCGGAATAAGTGCACCCACAGACAATCAGACTTAACAATTTGTAGCCTTAGTATACACGACAATGTACACTTTGTGCAATGATGTTCGACATCTGTCGAATACATTGAACAAGATGTGGCGATCAAGACAAATAAATTTTCAACAGAAGCTCTGGCAACAACGCTTGTCAAATGTAAAATAATAAATGAAAGTTTCAGTTGTCGAATTTGAAGAGCGAAATAGAAAAATCGCCGATGTCACATACTTTTATTTTTCATGGGAGAATAATAGGGAAGAGCCACTGTCATTTGACGGATTAAGAAAAGCAAAAACTTTCAATAAAACGCATCATTTCAGTGAAGTTTATCATGAGCCAAATTTTTGTTTAAAATGTATGAAGTTTATCATTTTCAGGCACTTTTTGTTTCTAAAACCTAAATTTGCATATTGTGTTTGCGATTACGTAATAAACCTTGAAAGCAGGTATTCCACAGCATTTTTACTGGAACTTTTCTAAATGAAAAGTATGTTCGTATATGCTCCGCTCATAATTTCAAGAAAATACATGGCGTACACGCCACCGAAAAATTGCCTAAAATTGAGTACTTTTGACTTAATTTTGTGGTATCGTGCAGGAAAATCAGGTAAACCGTGTTGAAGGCAGTTTTTATTTAACTACGGCAAAAATCATAACTCAACGTTGAGTTTAATTTACTTAAATTTTAGTTGTATTTTACTATGCCGGAATTAAATTTAAGTTGAATTTACCTAATTTTGAGTATACCCCAAACATCTCAAAAGTACCTTACAGCACGAAAGACCTCGACTGAGTCGAATTTATCGTTTTGTTTTTGACAACACTAATAAGTGCAAAAGCGACACACAACTCAAAAGTACCTAAATTTAAGTTACAATAACTGATTCTGTGGGTTATTTTATTTTTGCGTGTAATGTTCGGAAATTGGTAGAAAAAAACACCCATTACGTTGAAATAATCGATATAATTGTGGATTGAAGAACTTAAGAATCCAACATATGCATCACAATTGTGTTGATTTGCTCTTCTACAGCTTTGTGCATACAGCAAAAAGAGATAGATAACACATTAGCGTTGCGTTGCTTTGCGTAAGCACGGTATACTTCGTAGATTGCAGACTGATGACTCTCATTTCCAGCCAGACTACTTGAGGAGCATTGTTTGGGAATAACAATTGATCCAGTCCTAGCGAGAGTTTCGCCTGAGAGCCACCATTGAGGCCCACGACCATCTTTACCGTAACTTTGGATGAGAAAGGAAGTGTTGATGAGGTACTTACTTAACGGAAGGTCCCGACTCAGTTACACTCCCATAAGTACCACGGATTGGGCAGGGGGTGGGTTGTTAGTCAGGATTCGCTTCAAGCAAGCGATGCGACTGAGAATATATTTTCGTGCATGTTTGAATAGTTTATTGACAGTAGGATACGTAAATCTTCCAGGCGTTTAAACTCTGGCTAATCGTTTATCGAGATTGGTTCATCGAAAACAACTTGAACTCCGGACAGCCGGCTGTCGGGAGTGTTGTAGACAATGTAAAATGGACCGTAAACAATGAGTTTAAAAGTGGTATGGTGGAACATTCATAAATTATGTCATGCAAAGATTATCCAAGACTAACTAACTCTCTGTCATATTACCACGTTATTTTTCCTCTTGGTGTAATACGAATCAAATTCTTTTATTTTTTCCTTCATTTTGTAGTATCATTTTTTTGCCGCTATTCGCAAAAGTGTTCTATGTTCTATGGAATTTCCTATATACATGTCGCTATCGCGCGTAAAACGGCCGATTGCGTCAAAGCACATGACGTGCTCCCCTCCCATTTATGTCACAATTAGTCATGTAGCTTCCTCCTAATAGCGTGGCAGAATTTATAAATGGTCCTTATTGGTATAATCACAAGCATATTGAGATTCCGTAACTTGAAATTTTCCCCCTCGTTCGAGTCAACGTTCCGATATTACAATGAAGGCGTGAAATAGAAAAAATGTAAATGATGCGTTCCTAAACAATATTGACATCATGCACGAATCAAACACCCCCCGTTTCCAAATAGTACGTACTTATTCTTAGCTCAGTATAATTGACTGATGAGTTAATGGACTAAAAGTAAAGCATTAAATATGACCATAAAACATTTCTTCCTCGTGCTGAAATGATCGCCGCAAATTGGTAATTGCATTTGAATTGATCTTGCGAATTGTCAATTCTCCACCTTCATACATAATTCAAAAGTCATTCACTCAGACAAGACCATGCGTATTTCCCACACGCATTAAAGACCCAGTGGATTCGTTTCCTAGTTGGTCAAATAAACACTAAACAAACAAATAAATTAGTTTGCTCAGTCTAAAGAAATGTCAGCTCGATTGGCATCAACCGGCGGATACGTGTTCCCTTACAATGCTATCAAATGAAAGTACATTTAAAATTACATACGACAAAATATGTATAATTCAGAATATAACAAAATGGAGATTGCTTAATTATTTGCATTTAAAAAATCGGAAAAAATTAGTTGCATAACCAAGGTGGTTCATTTTCAAAGATAGCACTGCTGATGAATCACTGTATAAAAATTGGTGATAAGCGACGCGGACGAAAATAGCTGACCACCGCCAAAAGAGATAAATAACACATTAGGGTCAGAAAGTCAGTTTCTTCGGGCATCAGCTTACTAGCGTTGGACCTAACTAGACCATGTTTTCATTAATAACAATCAATGTTAATAATGTAAACAAAGAACAATTTCGAAAAGGGAAAATGGTATTGTAAGTGTTGGCCAGCCCCAGCCGCGAGCACGGCTGAGACTTTCTGAAACAAATGCCTTAGGGTCGGCATGCTTATTCGGGAGTTTCGTGGGTAGCAAGGACATGCCTGATTTTTCGATGCAAACTCTACTTTTATTCTCCTCACATTCACACAACTTTTATTCTAGCTCTTTCCATTTCTTAATTCTATCTGGCTTTTTTTTCGCTGCTTCACCACCTGATTCTCCTACTGTCGAACTCCCGTTCTCCTTTCCGCCACGTCTACGCCCTTTGCCGTCCGCTGGACTGGGACCGATGAAGGGGTGGCGATCTTCGGTGTCGTTGGGTTACACCAAGGATGGTTGTGGTCTTGGTCCTTGGCTAATCGATGGCAAGCCGGAATGCCCGGAACAATGTCGTGGTGTGATATAAAGGCGTACCACCAACGTACTGCGCGTCCTATAAGTTTTTATCAAAACCTGCGGGGTCCTGTGGGTAACAGAATAACAGTGACCTTACGGGCTATTCGGGGTTTTCATGGGGAATGATGTTATCTTGGGACCTTACCTGTGGTCCACTTATTCTTCTCAGGATAGAAATTTCCCTTTTTTGGCTCTAATAGCTGTTCTTTTCACCAACTTTACTATTCGATGCTTTTTGGGTAAGTGATCGGCCTTTTTCGTAATAAGTTGGTCGAAGCGAGCTAGAGCAAACTCGGTCATTCCCTTTTGGTCAAGTTCATTGCCCCCGTTTACGATATATGACGCGACGTGAGCTACCCAATCAGATTGATCGCCACCCTACCCGATAAATTAAGTTTTCCGAAAGACAACATTGAGCTAATGCTAATTGAGCTAATTAAATATTAAGCGGAGCCCTTGGACCCTCCTCCTGAATCTCCGCTGGTTTCACGTGTTTCAGCGTCAAAACATAGCATCTCAAGTTCGTGGCTGTCGATCCATTGTATGTATGTTCAAATTGTACTGAATATGCAATATACATTTCCACTATTATATTGAACATAACCAGCCATGGAATCGTAGTTTGGGCAAATGAGAAAGGCACAATTGCACCATTAGGTGGATTGAAACAGGTTTTGCTTATTTTGTTGACGTTTAATTAACACATATGTATCGAAATGCTCAAAATAATCATGCGAATAATCTCCTGTCATTATTGTATAAAATAGTTTCTCTTCGAGCTGAAAAAAATAGACAAAGAGAGCTGTACAATCACAAAAGAAGTCGGCAAGATGTCGATAAAATACATATATCTAGGGCTTTTATTCAAAACGTCATATCTACAATAAGAGATTCTTTTTGTTTACTTTCTCTTTAGATTTTTACGGCGTCACTATAGCACTGTTCACTTATTTTACAGTACATTTCGAAAGATGGTGATTTTTAATAGGATATTCCCAGTAAAGTTCAGCCGAAAATGAACTGGAATTCTGGCTGGTTCCAGTTCGTATTCCGGCTCCAGTGACACAACCGATTCTAACTAAAATCGGTTGTGTCACTAGAATACGAACTGGAACCAGCCGAAATTCCAGTTCATTTCCGGCTGAGCTTAACTGGGTTGTGAAAAGAGTTAAGTGATAAATGTTAAAGCGACCGAATTAATAACAGAAGAGAAAGAAAACAATGAGAGTTCATTTGTAGATATGTCTTTCTGGAAAAAAGCCTCAAGATATGTTCAATTTATTAAATACCTGGTGGAAGTAAAAGGAAAACTTTTCTTCTTTTTTTTGATTATTGTATGATTTAAAATTCGATTTCTGGGAAAAGTCGAGGGATGTCGGGCTTACCCAGAGTATCGGGCTTACCACCAGTACTCCACTATAGTTTTCTTTTTCTTATTAAACTGCTATCTTTTAGCTTACTGGCGTATCCAATTTTTGTTGCTATTTTATTTTCAATTTTTGAAAATAATCATCTGGATAAATAATTCTTATAAAAAATGGTAGCATCGATATGTCGTTTTGGCTAAGAAAGAAGCGCGGATGCAGTAGCCATAGTATCGAAAACAAAATCATTTGAGTTATTAAGTTATGTACTACAAAACTAGGAACCATTTCTATTATATTTTATTATATTAGGAACTATTTCAATAATATGAAGCATGACAAACTACTGTTTACTGTCAATAAGTTGCTTTCTTGTGCGAAAAATCATTAATAAATATGTGTTCACCTCATTCGTCAGGCTAACCCAAGCATCATCCCTCACTGAAACATAATCGTTTGGGTTACTCGGGTCCCTATCGCAATGAAGAGGTTCGTTAAACCTAAACCAAGCGAGTCGAAAGTGCTTTCCGAACCGTTGTAGAAAGTAGAGTTTTTATCTTTAGTCATATTATTGGGGTAGACGGGGTGAAATACACCTCGAGGCAAGCTATAGCATCTGCTTTTCTAAATAGGTGGAAATTTTCTGGAAAATGTCATATCATTCAGAAGTTCGTCATAGTATACCTTCACTTTAAAAGTCTGATAATCGAATGTCAAATGCAGCTCGAGATATGCACGAAAGTCAATAGTATACACGGCTATTAAGATGTTTGTGGTACTGCCATCGGGGTTTTTTCGTTTACAGTACACTTAATAACTCCGTTCAATCATCTGCAAATTTGATTGATAAGAATTAATCCGTTTACAATATATCACAGATTATCTTCAAACTTACTTGGAGTACATAAAGTAAGCCCATTTTTGAAAAATAGACATAAAGTTATGAATTACAAAATTATCAATATAAAATAATAATAACGCAAATTGTTACATTACGTTATCAGCTGAATTTTATGTGGTCTATATCCGTTTATTGAATATTTTGGTTAGACTATAACACTTTTCGAGGAGAATTTAAGTTTCAATTGTTTTTGCGTATTCTTTTTATTTTAGTTTCATTGTCTGCTATAATTATCTGCTTCGAACCCTTTTTTGATTTAAACGTTCATGTTGAATTAGCGAATAAAGCCCTTTTTCGATTTAAATGTTTATGTTGAATTAACGAATAAACTATATTTTGCTTTCTCTAATTTTGAAGTAATATAGCCACATATGTGTAAAACAGATTTAGATAAGGGTGCGTGTAAATAGGAGTTTTGGAAGCTACTTACTTACCATTGTCAACGATGCAAGATTTACAGACATGTCAGTATTTTACAAACTTTTGATGGTCTCCTACTGATGTAGTCAGAAATCTACAAACCTTTCAAAGAGTAATAGTGTTTAGCAAAAATGCACTAGAATAACAATTTTCGAATAGGAGGGATTCCTTCACAATAGAATTCTATTTTCAATCTGCTTTTAAAATAATATTCTAGTATAGGTTAAGGCAACTATCTACAGACTTTTACAGACACTTTAATTATTCTTCTACAGACATGTGGCATCGCTGACTGTTGTACTGTGAATTGCCTTGATATTTTAACTTTTGTTTCTAGGTTTGTTGCAAAAAATGACAAACTTTTGCGAAGCTCCAACGTTTTTCCTAACCCCTTTTTCCTATTTCAAGGTGATTTTTTTATGATTTTGAATTATTGGAATTCAATATTCATAAGAAAATGTTGGTTTAAGGATATCATAAATTTATTTTCCACGAATAATGTTCTGAATGTTATGCTGGGGTTCATTTTACCCCGTCGTTTCCAACATTGGGCGGAGGGCGTGTAAATATTTATCGAAGGGTAGAAGCTTTTATCTCGTATCATGATCTGGGCGGCAAAGCGGACCAAGGCACAGTGCCTGAATGAAGATTATATAAAATAATAATAGCTGCGTCTAGAAGGAAAAAGTTTAAATTCGTTGGGCGGGAAAAAAGATCAATAGGTGGGCTCTACAGTGGGTGGTAGGTTAGTGGCTAAGCTTTTTGATCTTCGGTACTAGTTCATTGACTTTTTGTTACGGTGCGATTTTTTGTTGTCTTCATCTGTTGGCAGATGATAAGGTTATTTTGAAGATGGCTCCCTCTGATTCAAGTTAAAATAAAAAATAAAAATCAAATTTTTGATTGACAAGTTTTCTTAGGGTAAAGGTGCACGCATGTTGTTAATCCGGCAACATCGTTTACCAACAGATTTTTTCTAGTATTACGATTTTATTGCATAATTCGTCGTTTAACAAGATACAATGCTAATCAAACAGTTATTCGACATTTTGCAGCAATGATGTCACTATTCAATTAAAGTTTACTCATATTTGAAGAAATCGCGCACCATTACGGGTACCTCAACTTGGTTTTGGCCTTCCGATGGGAAAAATGAAATTATGATGAGATTTTTCCATTGAACATGAATTCTAACTCGAATAATGAAACACACAGGTTCGTGGAACGTACTGGCACTTGATCTAAGGACGCTTATTAACCTTAGGTGGGTTATCAAATAATAATACTCCATTATAACGCTCGTAGTTTGACGGTTTTAGGCGCCTGTTTGAAATCGAGTTATATTTTTATTTTCAAATGATTATAAAAACCATGATGCCTTTATGGAAACCACCTAAAATTCCCAGATAAGCAAAATATGATTTTAACAAGCGACTCGCTCTAAAAAAGTTCTGCGGACGTTTGACTCATAGCTTATAGCTTTGAGCTCCCCGCTAGTGTAGATATCGGAGAATTAAATTCTTACAGGTATGAGCCAAATATCAAGAAAATTAATTTTTGTGACATCATTTGATTGATTTTCCTAGGTAACAAAATAAAATAAAACTAAAAATGAAATAGTATAGGCATATTTCTTTATTTCGATTTTAAAGGTCATTCGCTTCTTTTGTCAGGTGAGGAGTCTTTAGAAAAATCTTTATCCTAATGCGCGGGGTTGGGAATCGAGACCAGCTGAGCTGCATGCAATGCAATCCATTTACCAACTATGCTATGCCTGCCTCAATTTTTTCATGTTGGTTTTCCATCGGTCTCTGTCCGGATTGAGTGCCTATTATCGACGCCAGAGAGGTGACCCTACCATCTTGTCCCTAAATATCGGTCCATCAATACATGTACTGGAACGAACAGCTGCACATCTCTTTCGAAGGAAGACGTGACCGTTTACCACCTCAGAAAATCACAATGACCTTGGCTGGGATTGAACTCAGACCGACTGCACTGGGGTGAGAAGTGGTTACGCTTACCATTCAACCACCTGCTCCTTCCATTACGTACGTTTGATTTCGAAAACTTTAATAAATTGGGACAATAATGGAAATTCTATGGATTGCAAAGGGATTTCTGCATACTTTACTGAAGTGCAGTTCCACAAACGTCAGCAAAGTATTCCAAATTTTAAGTAAGCCATAAATGCATCAAAGAAATCTACCAAGTACGAATTTTAACGAATTTTTGGAAGATTGCTAACATACGAAGAGATGCTAAGAAATTCGGACATTAGGTACGAAACTTCCAACTTCGGAAAATTTTATAAATGCAAGCCACCCAAAATACGCACCGTATGATTTACATTCAAATAAGCATGATTATAATGAGAATTTTGCAATTTTTTTTAACTGATATAATGCATATATAGTGATAGTGCCACAGGACAAAAATGTATTAGAATTTTTCAATAAAATGATGTCGTTGTTTCAATTTGTAAGAAGATTTATTAGCTACAGAGCGTGTCCATATGAATGTTTTCAAAACCATAGAAATTCAAAATTCAGCGCAAAAAAGCGCAAAATGATGCCTGTATATCTTAAAACTGCACTAAATTTGGAGTCGGTTCCATGATAAGTGACTCATGGGAGACCATCTCAAAAATTGTAAGACGTATAAAGATAAATTACTGACATGACATTCAATTTCTCAATTACTCAGGCTCAAATCTATAATTGTACATAATCATTAATTTTACCTAAGAACTCAAAACTACTTCAATCGGCTGTCTAGTTCTTGAGATAAGTTCGAGGGTACGAACAATTCGTATGAATTGAATTGAACAAAAATCTTCGACATTACTTGCTTCAACGACATGCAAAAAATTCATTTTTCATTGGATTCTCGTTAAATTTTGAGATAGTTTTATTCAAACTAAATAAAATAAATATTTGCAAAAGAAATACAAGACATTGATTTTTGGAGTTTTGTCACTCGTCGTGCCACTGTGTGTTGTTGAAGCAAGTGATGTCGAGCTTTTCTGTTCAATTCAATTCATATGAATTTTTCGTATCTTCGAACTTCAAATGGCGATATCTCAAGAACTATAGGGCCGATTGGAGTTGTTTTGAGTTCTGGGGAAGAGAATTATTGCATTAGACTATAGTTTTAAGCATTTCGTGTAGAAATCATTTACGTTTGTTCTGCATTTCGAAAAAGCAATATAGAAATGTAATGTGGTTTAACCCATTATTGCCCAACTTATTTTTCACGCGCATCACAAATTAAGTTTTCCGATCGGAAAAAATGATGTGATCATTCCAGTATAATTATTTCTGTACTTAAAGTAGCTGATATAATAAGGAACAACCTGTGAAAATTTCAGATTGATCGATAAATTGGTTCTTGAGATATCGTGATCGCCGCGAATGAACTTTTCAACAAAATACAACTCCGAGATAATCGAGTTTTACTGTCGGTGCAGCGAGTCAACGGTCTAGCGTATCAAACACTACGCGCCGCCTACTAGTGGTCGATGGGTAGCGGCCTTTGAATAGCTGTAACTCAAGATGTAGTATTCCGATCTTAATGAAATTTTGAGAAAATTTTCCTCAGCGTATGTAGTTTCAGAATATCTAATTTGCAAAAATTCGATTTTTTTCTTCCTGACAAAAATGTGTAACCCCTTAAGGAAAAATTGATTGAAAACAAAACATAAACGCCAGTTTAATCACTCTAACTTCTCTAAACGTATTCTGCAAGAGTATATGAACAATATTAACTCATTGATAATGCCTGGTCTGCGTTATTGTTTTAGTAATAGGAGTTCTTCTTAGCACCTACTATATATAGTAGGTTGGACAATAATGGGTTAAGTAAATTATCTTTATATGCCCTACAACCTTTGAGATGGTCTCCCATGGGTCATCAATCTGATTCAAAACTTTGTGTAGTTTCAAGATAAACAAACCTCATGTTGCGTATTATGCGCCAAATTTTTTATATGTAAGTGTTTTAAAATACCCATATGGAGACGTCCTGTATATAAAAATCTTCTTACAAATTTGTTACCGTAAAATGGGGGAACATCGATCACTTTTTCAAAAGTTTTTCGAATAACTATCTTCAATTCAAATAGATGTAACGGTTTGCATTTTTAAAACAAGTACTTGCACCCATAGATTGAAAATGTTCAAACTGTTGGAAATTTAATTTCGTTTTATTATAAAAAATAAATAAATTGGTTGTAAATTTTTATTTGTTGTTTTCGGGGTAACTTTGATTAGCAAAATATGTGTATCGAATTGAGAGATAACGCTCGAAATGTTGTGTTATTAATTGCATATCCGCAGGCAATTTCATGACGTCTCGAAGAACAAAATTTAAAAAAAGGGTGCAGTAGACTTTTATCGTACTTTTTCAGGAAAATAGTCGAAATTAAATAGTTAACAACAAAAATCTCGGATTTTTAAATTGTATTTTTGGACAAAAATATTTACGGTATCTAAAAGGGTTGTCACCTCAGTTGAAGTTGGTTGATTTCATTAATTTGCTAGGATTTAAACGACGAACGAGAGTTGTATTATTTTCAATTTGATTTTGTGTTCATTAAAGGTACGAAATCATCGTTGCCGATAGATGCTGAACTTATTTAGAATATGGTTTATTTTTTGTTTCGATGATTTTGTTAGAGGGAATTATCTTATGGTGGATCACTGAAAAAAGTTTTATTTAATCAAACTTGTCACGGCTATCGAAGATACTCCGTTTTACGGTACCTAAACAACTTCATATTGTTGATTTTTCCTAGTTTTGCTAGGCGACGTTTGGGGGCATACATTTTAGCAATACCATAGCAATTTAGAAGAGTGGTGTCTTCAACAAAGTTGTTAGAGTGGTCAATGACTCTCCGATAAGTTTGAAATTCTAATATGCGTGCCAGTATTCACGGTATGGTATGTGAACGGTGGATTATAATTTATTTCAAAAGTCCCATAACTTAGGACGATGGTGTTCTCGGCAAAGTTCCTGAATAGATCAAAGGTCACCAGATTTTTGACAAATCGAACTGGAATAGACCCTTCAGGCGGTGCTAGTGAGTATGTAGAATTTTTCGAATTATGTATCGCTGTGATCCTAATAATTTATTTCAGAATTGACTTACTTGGCAATGCTAGGGAGAATACACAATCTAGGATTACCCGATATTGACATATTGGTTTCGGATACTGTGAAGCGCAAGTGAGCGCACATTCACACTCGCCATATTACGATATATTTCGAAAGTCTAATAACTTGGAAGAAGAAAAAATATACATTTGGATGCACCTGCTGTGGTGTCCTCATGAGTAGACACATTTTGTATGATCATTTAGAAGGGAGATGTTTGAGGTTTATTTATTCAGAAAGTCAAGGGCTTGCGTATGCTGGAAAGCTTTGTTTGTAGTTTATCGTTCTTTACTATTGGACATGCTGGGAGATTCGAACGAATCGCAGTAACATTTTCTAAGCTCGACTGGTGCCAGCAGAAGGCAAAGGATAAGTACCATAAGATATTAAACTTGTTGTCCCTACTACTTCTAGTATTCGGACCTATATATTTCAAACCATTATTCTCTCTTGAGTACTACGGGGTTAGATTTTTCATGATTACCTACTTAGTAATATCTAGCCAATTAAGTGATTTAGGTACCATTAAACACAATAAGTACCACCATTGCTGAAAAAGTAGGCAATTCGGGTGTGTTTATTTTAGATAAACCATCCAAATAAAACACATTGCATTGAAGGGCAAACTATTGGCTACATGTCAGTATTTTATCAAAGAGTTTGATGAATTGAATTAAACTATCACATCTAAATATGACCATGCAAACATTTTTAACATTTGGATATGTGGTCCCTTTGACAAAGTTACTGAGAAGATCAAGTGCAACTCGATAGTTGACAGATCAATTTGAATTTGTGCCACCAGGTAGCGCTACTGAGCATGCCATTTTTTGGCTCTTTTATTCAAAATGCCATGAATGTGGTGTTTTTTCAGCATTGTTGCGACACAAAGTTCAACCTGGAAGTAACGAAGGACAGAAAAAAAATTCAGCTATGTTGCGTTGCAGCAAATATGAACAAAAATATTTGTTTTAATAGTCGATAGAGATTTGTGTCCGTGAAAACACGAATAGAGAGTGACCTTTCTCAAGCGAGAAAAATAAAAACGAGCAACAAGTTTTTCGAACAGCAGGCACAAATCAATCAAATGACAAACGTACGGATGGAAATTTCAATTCGGGTCCAGGTAGGCGTTATTCGCATTCGCTCGATGGAGATCATCAGATTAAATCAGAGCAAGCGGAATGTGGGTGGTCGAACAACTATTTACCAACGTGTTCATTGATTGCACGTGGTGTACAGAATATGTATTCATGCGGGGGGCTGTGCCGCGTGTCTACCGATTGCTTTGTGCCGTCGAGAGTCGCTTCCTGCATGATCGAACGCAATGCAGCAGCAGGCCTTTTCGGTTCTCTTTTCGGGCTCGTTTAAATTCCGGACGATAGGGAATTTCGCTCATGCTAGCCATGATGATTAAAATAAGGCACACTGCCAAACCAACGCCGTCCTCTGGTTGTCTAGAATGGGAAACACCCGCTAGGCATTGCTGCAGGCCGATACAACCCCGTGTCATCGAGGATGGAAGTTGAATAAGAAATTTAATTTTATGAAAATATGGACACGTTAATAGTAGTTTAATTATGCAAAACATACACAAAGCATTAATTCGGTTGAATGATGACTTAATTCATGATCTTGCTTTCTCACTGTTCTATCAAACCAAACATACATAATACTGTACATGAGTGGAACAGTACCATCATAATCGTTGTCATCGTATCAGATTGTGACGATGAAATTGTCTGACAAAGCGCTTTTGCGATGTAATTTATGGTTGGCTGGGTAAAAGTTGGCAGGGAAAAAGTGTAAAATCGTCGGAGAGATACCCACTTTCACACAACGATGATAATGGTGACGGTTGCTGTAGCAGCACAATTGATCGGAAAATGAATCCGTTTTAATTGTTTCAAGCTCGACTTCTTCCTGGTTTCGTTTGCGAATGGCAGCACCGACGCATTCATCATCCATTCAGAATGGTTATGTCGCATTTGTGTTTGCAGGCAGTTTCAGCACTGAGACTGGTAGGCAAGGTACCAACGCTTGGAACGACTAGCTCGGGTAACCGTAGAGTGCTCACCAGGCACTAGGCAGGACTCATTTTCTTCCGATGTGGAAACAGTAATTACGGCATTCTTGGTACGATTATCCAGCACCACACCAGCATTATCCTTTTCATGCCTATTCGACTGAAAACTCGGGAATCTCTCAGATAACAGATTGCCTCTTAGCCTACATGTGAGCGAATGTGTGTATGAGCGTTTGCCATAATATTTGCTCAAGGCTTTGTGTAAAGTAGCATAAATTTTGTCCTGCAATGGGTTGGAAAGTGGTTGTCTACACACAAGCGGAAGTCAATGACGAATTGTGAGATTACAGAAACAATTTGAATAACTAGCAGCATATTTGAATTAGGAGATTTATCTTTCCAATTGTCAGACCACAATCGTTGGTCGTACTATATGTTCTCGATTAAATCTCGCTGCAATGATGAAGCCAGTGGTCGTAGTTTGCTAACAAAGATAATTTGTTCGGTATACGGTTCTTAGGAAAGATTATAGTAGTTTTGCTAGAAAATGATGGTATAATAGTATGATTGTATCAACTCTTTCGTTAAACATGCTGCTACATCAACGCGAACTGATAACAATTGTTATTTATTGAGGATTGATTTTTAGGGAATCACTCAAAATTTGGAAGGAATATTAACCAAAGCATCCAAGCATCCTTTTGTTGTGTTGCGTTCCACTTCAATGTACCGATATGGTCAGTTGCCCTATTTTTGTGTTGTCAAAACGGGAGCCTCACGGGAAATCAGTATAGGGTGTTGAGCCCATTTTCGCCATGTTTCTATTATCACCCTACCCATTTGAAGCCGTTGGTTAGAGCAGTGTCTGCCATCTTTGTTCAACGCATTGAGTCAAATGGTGGCGCAACAATAGGGGCACTCGATTCGAGTTTTCGTTGCACTAAAACACGAGAATTTCACAGTTTTCAGCTAATTTTTGTTATTAAATTGGCTCTTAACAACGAAGCAAAGCTGTTGATGTCAATTTTGACGCATTCCATTGATTGTAGGCCGAGAAATTAATGAATTAGTGAGGCACCCTGCTTAGTATGGTGAAAATAGGCACTTCACCCTACAGCGCCGGAAATTCGTACATGTATGCTTGAAAGTGCTATACATGTCAACATTTAACCTAAACTGGTTACTACAGAGCAGATGATGGTTTTGATTGGTTAATGAAAAAGCATCAATTTGAAATGAAGGCGCTCGGTTTAGTCATGAAAATCCCGCCAACTTGAAGGTGAATGATTGAGGGAAGCCTTGAATTTGAAGCTGGTAGTGGTAGATTCAATTGAAATCAATTATCCGATAAGAATTGATCCCAAAATAAAGATATTACTCCGTGTCGATAATTGAATGTCTTCAGGTACTAAAATACCGATCACGAACGGACTATCATGGGCTTTGTCCGTTGCTGTGTCAAGCGAATTTCTGACACGATTGACGATTGTTTCCTCGTAAATCGTAGAACTAAAGAGCCAGTTTTTCAAAAGATGGTACCCCTTTGTTCGAGAGGTCCTATTGATGACAATTTCAGCGTCTGTTTGTGCATATGTGGGGTGGACTTTGGTCAAATATTGGAATCCTGCTTTGAGGGAAAGTGGGGTAAAACGGGCATTGGAAATTAGTCTGAAGATATTGGTAGAGATTTTAAAATCTCTCTTATTCTGGTTTAACTAGATGAAATCTAATTCTGTTTAGTTTTTTTTGAAAGGGCTTTGGGTGATGTTGAAAATGGGATATACCTTTTTGATTTGTAATCGGTACATTGAAAAGCATTTATATTTTACCGTGGAAAATGACAATTTTGATAGCATTATAGCTCTGTGCAACAACCTTAACAGAGGGTAGGTTTGTAGGTTTGTTTGCATGGATGAATTTTAGAGTAAACTTAGGACTATAAGCTTGTGGTAATTACTTTTTGGGGAGTCCTGAAATTTGCGAAATATTACATCTTTCACTTCGTATATTCAAAATATATGTTTAATCGAGGTTCCTTTCCAACCAATTTTTCATTCAAAATTTTATCATTTTCAGATTTTTGAGATGATTCTACCAAAATTTAATAGATTATAGTTACATATTTTGTTAAAAAATTTGGGAACGATTCGAACAAAACTATCAATGCACGTGGTCTAAAGCGATATTTGACCAACAAGTACTTATAGATTATAGTTTATAGTCTCCTAAACCATTTTATTCACATAGCAATAGTTTCAAAAACATTAGGAAGACAGATTGAACAAGTCAATGTAAATAGAAACTGCCTGTTAAGCATTAGAGTTCCATATTGAAAACGGCAAGCCGAGAAAAACGCTGTTCAAGATTTACATTTTTATCGAGCCTTATGAATGGGACAACCATGTTTTGGTATTTTTGATATTTTAAAAACAACCCTGGTAATCTTATTTGTGCATTGTGATTAAGTGGTGATACAGAATACAATCCAACAGATAACTCATTTTCGACGAAAATCCATATGGGACTCATATGCTTTAATGGGCAGTAAAATACCAGGTCTTTCTCATTTCTTGAAACTATATCAATTGAAAGTTTGAGACCTTAGCTAACTAGCAGCGAGAGATTTAATTTGGTTTTATTAGCAAAAAAGCAAATGTCATTTTTTTAAAAGGATCTCAATTTTTACTATTTATTTTTACCGGTTGTGGCCCCTCCCTCTGGAAAATTCCCTGAGAAAAATAGAAGAGTTTCAGGTGTCCGACCGAATAAGTAACAACTACATATTTACAAATGATGCAAAAATATGTGATCCTTCTTATCATCATCAGGGAGCCTTCTTTGCATTGCACGGTGGCCCAAAATGCTAAACTAAACAACTTAGGGACCATCCATAAATGACGTAGCATTATATGGGGTAGAGGGGAGTTTTGTATTTTGTGCCGACAACCTTACCCGTTTCATCTAACTAACATCGTTTTAATTTCTTTTTAAATTTTTGCGGGGAGGGTTACCGACAAGCTACGTAATTACCAGGGGGTTTTATAGGTTTGTAACGAAATTCTACGATGGGGGAGGGAACTGCAAAAAATATTCAAAAAATTCTACGTCATTTATGCAATAAATGACGTAGCATTATGATCTCTAGTCTTATTGCCTTTAGGAAAGTTTTCGTAGTTCATGAGCCTCTTCTTTTTGTTAAAACAACAGTTAGTCATGGTGTTTTTTATTTTCCCAAGATCAAAATTTTTCTTTTCAATCATGCCAGATAACGTCATATCGATAACGTCGTTCAGTGAAGTTGTAGAACGATTTTTATCAGAACGATTCGCTGAAGACATGTAAGCTCTATTTGTCATACTTTTCATTTTACAAGAAATTTACAAAAAAGAAACAATGGGTTTGTTTTATAACTTTGGTGGTTTTGATTTTTCGTTAAGATAACTTTAGAGAAACTTTCAGATATTTTGAAGGAGAACAGTTTGTCTCGAAATGCTGAATATCTAGCTTCTTTCTTTAGAAAGTTTTATATAGTTTTTACAAGAAATAAACTATTTTAACATTGTTTTAAGGAACACCCTAAAGCTTACATATGAATTTCTCGTGCAACGGAAAGTCTGAAAGATAGAGCTTACACATAATCAGCAAATTTGTCTAAAATGTGTTGCATAGCTTTTTGTTTTGCAATAAATCGAAATTTTTTTATTACTTTATTTGAAAGTACAACTCCTTGAGAATATTTTCCCAAATTTTCATAGAGATCCGAGAAATAGATCGAAAGTTACAGCGCTCCCAAGCCCCGCTTCGTCTACCATAAACAGTGGTAGCTTAAATTTTTTAACTCGATTATCTCGAATGGTTTTTTTTTAAATGGGTTTTCCGTGATCACGATTGCCGAAAAACCACTCAACCGATTTTCTTCATTTTTTTTTTTGATTGATCGTAATTAATATTTCTCGTACTTTAACGATTCGTTTTTTATGCATAAATTTTTGTTTCGACAATGTGAATTTTTTAAGACAATTTTTAGAAGGAATCACGTTCCCGTTCGTTGAGCTACGAGGAATACTAATATACTAATGGATTTTTTTTGAGTTTTGGGATTTTATTTATTTAATATCAGATTTATTCATTGCTTTATGCCTTTACGTAAATTCAAACCTTCATGATAATTTTCTCACAAAAGGTATGTAACCCCTTAAGTCTTGCTAAAATTTGAACCCTCCTATCTTCTGAGCAAACGAGATGAATTTATTCCCTGCTCTGCTAAAAATGCGCCCGCTTTGAATATTTTTCTGTTCCAGCTTATTCACACAATTGGACTTCCGCCCTTTTCACATGTTGGTCTAGAAATGTTGAAATGTTTAGCATTTTCAAGCATACATGAGCAGAGTGAGGTGTGTTCAGGGAAGTTTTGCTTAAAAAACATTACCCCAGTAGAAAGATATCTATGTATTCAATGAAACTGAAAATGAATGGAAACTGATTGAGTGGCTAGGCTTTTTTCAATTAACGATGCAACTAACAACTGCGATTTGAACATAGTAGGGCATGATCTAAATAGTGTTTCTCTTTCAAGTTTGATCAAACCTGTCGAAAATTAGCATTTCTGATTGTCGGTGAATATTAAATCGGGTTCCGAGAAGTAGGATAGTTTACGAAGCAAATGTTTACCCTGCGAAAAATTCAAAAATGCAACATGCGGATTCACCATCCGTTCGTTTATTTCAAGGCGACGTACGTTTCATTGAAACGAAACGAATTACGACAGATAGTGATTGAAGGTGGCTTTCCAACAAAATTGATCAAGATGGATGGGTCAAAATCAATCGTTGAAAATAGTTGAAGAGACACCCGAATTGCTTATGACGTCCAATGTAGTAAAGCAGACTGATGCGCTCTCTAATCTATTGTTCAATATAGCGCTCGAGATAGCAATTGATGGTTACGGTACGAGGTTGTGGACGAATTCATATATCTTGGAACACTAGCGACTTGTGATAACGATGTTAGACGCGATGGAACAAGGCGTGTGGAGGCTGCGAAAAGGACTTTTTTTGGTTTATGTAGTTAGCTACAATCCCATAGCCTATAGACGCATACAAAACTTGCTTTATGCAAATCGCTGAGAGGTAGATATTAACATCTCCGCCCCAAAACCTGCAACGCAAAGTCTGCATTAATGCAATGCGAGGCACCTGTACCTACTCAAATGAAGCGAAATCCAGCAAACCAACTATTAGCCTACAATTGGGGCCGACGTCCCAAAGAGTAAAATCTCTAACCCTATGTGCGGGGTTGGGAACCGAACCCAGTTGAGCTGCGTACAAGGCAATCGATTTACCAACTACACTTCCTCCCTGCTATTTTCTAACATAGTTGTTATTAGCGCAGAGTAGCGTCGATAATATAACTGAAAAATTGAGCAGTTATTCTAACTCCGGTTAATGAGTTAATCATACTATGAAGGAGGGACTACTAATAGAAGTGAACGACAATAGGACAAATAACACGGAAAAACTGTTATAACGAATATAACGTGTGGATAGACTACCGATAGCAGGCAACCGTTTCCACGTGTGATTGAATTGTTATGATAATTACAATACAATACAATAAAGATGAATTTGAAGTTGGACTGAGAACAATATAAAAATCGAAATTGTCAAAAACTGGGATTAATTTCTCTCCACATCATTCGCTAAGCCTTCATGAAAATAAATCATCTCTCTATAAGCATTCCATCCAGTGTAGAACAAGTAATCATCGAAATTGTGTTGTATTCTTTCTAGCAGGGTAAAGATAAGTTAATCACTATATTTATAAGATAGAAATATTGATTAATCGGCTTCTTAACCTTTGATCAATGGATTATCCGGAGTATAAAACCCAATGGCAAAAAAGTGTTAAGCGAGCCATTAATTTTTCCGAAGCTTTCTCATTATTGTGCAAACAAGAAAAACTTTTTAAATTAACAAGGCGCGAGCAACAATGAATCGCACACGCGTACCGGGTCTGAAGAAAGCGGTACTGTGGGTAGTCCTATGCTGTCGTTGTTGGAGGCAACCGTGATGCAGAAGCTGGAACTGAAGTGAAATAGCAGGAACGGAAAATTAATGTAATGAAATGGAAAGTACACTGCTGGTGTTGGTGTTAGCACATTTTTAGTGGATTTATGCTGTCTTTCAACTGTGCAAATGACAGTTTGGCGCACCCTCCACGCGACTGCTTGCCACATGGAACGGTGTTTACTCGAGGAACAGATTTTCTTCTTTGCAGGAAATTTTCTGTTTGTTCTGTTCTTGGCTAAATATACGACAAAATTCCCAAAACTAAGTCAATCACTTACAAGTTTTATTAGCTTTGCACCCGGTGTATACGTTAATGCATTTTACCCTGTTTTGAAATGTTTGGTCGTTTCCTTGCCATGATATGTAATATCTGAACAAAGCATAGCAGGCAGTGTCTCTCTGTGATATATGGACGGCCAACATTGGACCCGTGTGTAATGTTCCTTATTTTGGCAAATTATGATTCATGTAATAAACTTGATCTCATGAGCTATTTAGCACATCTGAGCTCGGACTCGAAGATATTAATTGATGGGTTGGGTACACAAGTTCTGTTTGTGAATTCGTACCAAAAAGAAAATAAAAAAAAACCGTAAAAGCTAGAACAGTTTTCTTTTTTTTATTCTAAATTAAAAAAAAGAAGTTGACAACTGCCGTGTTATTACAACACACAGTAAGCACAGTTCCTAAGCTATTTGAAATGGTTATGTTGGAACCCATTATCAATTACTGCAAACAGTGAACTATGTGACAAATGTGATGTCTGATGACCTTCAAACTGCCGTAATCTATACTAAGCTTTCAGCTGCTTTTGTCAACATACCCAATTGCAGTGACAAAGTTGGATAGACTTGGCATTGGTACCAATGTTCATCTGGTATCTCGTAAGGTCGCCAGGACCGAGTCCTTTGATATTTCTCTTTTATTTTAACAACCTTAACTTTTGCTTAGAAGGTCTATGGTTGTAATTCGATATGATGACCTAAAGTTTGTAAGTAGCGGTTTGGTCACTACTCGGATTCTTGTTTGCCCGGCGGACCCTTCTTTTCAGGGCGGCCTTGGTGCCTCTACCGGAATTTCGGATTTTTGTAACACAACAAAAAGGTAAACAAACAAATAAATTACTAAATTTACCTACTCCCTCTGTCGTCAACAACTGCTGGTGCTCGCTGGATACCGTCAAAGATGGGCAGGTGGGTGGCTCATTCCGACCGGCCGGGATAGCAACGGCCGCGTTCTCCTTCGGTTTTCATTGGCTGCTTCGGCAGCGGTCCTTGACTGCTAGCTAGTGAGGTGAGGTTTGCTCCTTTGTTGGAATCTCCTTAGCGACGCTGGCGAATTATCGCCGGATCCTCTCGCTCCCCGCGAGAGATCCCAGAAGTCACTGCAGTGTACTTCCCAGGGAGCACCTTTGGACGCCCCACTTTGCTCTCTTTGACGTTTAGCTGTGAAGGAGAGCTAGGCTTGTTCGGTTGATACTTCACAGCGAGACCGGAAAGGCGTCTTCTAGGTCATTTATACTTAGCCGGGGACGCGAGTTGCTCCTTGGTGCTGTCAGCACTTTTGCGGGAATATTCCTCCGCACACTAGAACTGGCTGGATTTGTCCAGCTAAAAAATGTCCAAACTGGGCAAAAAACATGACGTCGTTCACTCACCGTGGCTCGAAACTTTCTAAACTTTTTTGGTGGCCGTACGTACCGCCACATAGCTGTCATCGCTATGGTAGAGCATAGTCAGCTGTCACTTTTGCAGCGAGAGGAGAGCGGTGACCTACCTAAACCCTATGTTATTTATTTACAAATGTTAAACAAAAATTCCTATACCTTTCTGAACCAACAAAATCGTTCACAAACAAAAATATAAACAAAATTTTACTAAAAAGTGAACGATCATATAGAACAGTGGTGAGCATTATGTTGCAAAACAATACACTCTACGGAGAGAGTGTACACAAACAGGTATATTTCCATCCAGTACTAAAATGTCACAATCAAAAGATTGAAAATTCATTTGCAATCTTGGAAGATATATTGCTTTGAAAAAAACCATTGTTGTTTTGAAGATCGCCTGTAACTATGCAAACAAAAGAGATAGAAACTTCATTGTTTCGGCAAAAATGTGCATTTACAAAAGTTCTAACAACCTCTAGTATTTGCAAGAAATTAACACATAAAAAGATATTAATAGAAAACCAATTTTTCAAGAGCCACCCTACCTTAAATATTACAAAAATCATAACACATGAACCATTAGAAATAGCCATACAGTTTCTTCAGAAAAGTTGCATCTATTCGATTGAATCATAGCTTTGTAGAACATTATGTAGCTGAATTTTACATATCTAAAATGTTGATACTTTGAAGACCTTAACCACAAGGACCACTCTAATTCAACTAATATAAAAAAATAGGCAAGAAAGTTCTAAGAAAGTTTGCCGAAGATTCTATATATCTAAAACCAACGGTTTGGGCGCAAACAGTTTTGTCTTCTTAAATACAGCTTTGGGAATAGTGCATTAGTTACCACTGAATCGGTCAAGTGGGTAGTTGACAACTTTTCTCCATACAAATCGCATGGAAAAGATAGAAGTTTCCTAATATAGTTAGCAAATTAGTTAATATTCTGCTATTCCTCAGATTTGTTTGCTTTCGTGCCTTCTCATCATTTTTCTGATCGGAAGGAAAGGAGAAGGAGGAGGAAAGAATTAGAATTAGAATGGTACGAAATATAACAGAACAAAAACAATCAGCAGGTATATTTAACTCACAAGTAGTTCAAGTGGTCTTCCAAAAAGCCTACCCTTTACCGCATTAGATAAGGAACTTTAGTATGTCTCTGAGTTTCAGTCGTCTATTCACGGTGTCGCCTATGTAAGGCCGGCCGAAATCTCGAAATCGCAATTGCGCTACTGCTGGGAAGTTATTCAACTTATCGAAATTAGCAGGGCGGGCTCATGACAAACGAAGACGACCGCTGCACCTGCTCTGGACAATTCGTCAGCCCATTCATTTCCAGTAATATCAGAATGTCCGGGCACCCAGACAAGGTAGATAGTGTTGACAATGCTTAGTTCTTCGTTTTTGGTTCGGTATGCGATCACTAGCTTGGATCGTGATTTGTCAGAGCTAAGGGTCTTGATTGCAGCCTGACTATTGGAGCAGAAGTTTATAACTATGCCGGACAAGCTCTGCTGAAGGGACGGTTATACCCCGCACATATTCGCGGTCATTTAGGTTTGAGACCCCAGACCTATCCAAAAGTTCGTCTGCACTGCCCGAAGACCATGCTTGCTTTCTTGAGTCTGAACTCAATGTGAGCAGACCAATTCTGTTTGGAATCCAATATAACTCCAACGTATTTGACTTGATCTGCACACAGTAGCTCAGAATTAAAGAACTACAAGGGACGAACCCCGGTTGTAATTCGTTTCTTCGTGAAAAGAACCATTGAAGTTCGACACAACTGTTTGACAGCTCTTAATGCTTGATCCATTAAGTCAAAGATTGTTCCGAGGCAAAGTCCAGTAATTAGTATTTGATAATCGTCAGTTACCCCGTAGGTTGGAACTCCAAGTTAATTGAGTTTACTAAGCAAGCCGTCGGCAACTAGGTTCTATAGCAAAGGTGACAGAACGCCACCCTAAGGACAGCCATAAATACTCAATTTTCTTATCTCTGCCTGTCTCAGTGACGAGCATAGAGTGCGATTAATAAGCATTGCAGAGTAAACTAGCATTAGCATTAGCTGCATTAAAGAGTCGCTTCAATGTGGTACTCCGTGTGTAAATATCATCATCTTATGTCCTCCACTAGTGTTGCATATAACTCTGGGTATCGTGAACGTCGTTTATAAAAGTGTTAAAAGCATTGATGAGAAGGTAGCCGAATTGTGATTTACTTGAAACATATGTCATAAACTAACAGAATATCGTTCAATTCTCAGTTTGGACGGGTACTGAATTCTATAACATATAAGCCACGCTGATGTTGATGTAAATTTATATTTTTTTCAGGATATCCAGTTTCCAATAGTGTATCAGTCTTGTTTGAAAGAGATGCCATACCCAAGATACTGTTGCTCGCACTCGTACATTGAATGTTTTTTTAGAAACTTAGAGAAAAGAGACACAACTCAATAGTTTATAGGGTTACTGTTCCCTAATTCATCTCAGTATCTCTATTCATCCCACTCGAGTGAGTGAGTGCACTCATTTGAATACATTAGCTAGAGCAGTGTCTGCTTCCTCTACTCAACGCATTAGCTTTAATGGTAGGATGGATAAGGATACGTTGTACTCGACTTTTCACTTCGCTCAAACGCGAGTGTTTTATCTTTTTCAGGCCAGATTTTTCATTGTTTTACTTCTTAGGAACGAAGCAAAGATTTTGAAACCTATTTAAGATTGCGCAGTGAAAGGTAACCGAGTTATCAACGAAATACAGGTATACCTCGATTTAACATACATTTTCCGTTCAAAACATGTAGTTAAAGTCGAATTTTATGTAAATCGAAACATAAAAGAAATTTATGTTTTCGAACAGAATTATTATTTTATTCATCTCTCGAAATATTTGCGAGGATGAATCTACCTAACAGTGACATCTCGCACTTCTGAAAAACAACGATATCGAACAATGGCAGCGCTATATTTCACCTTAAGCAAAAGTATGATTAAAACATTTTGTGCACAAAGAACACAATACCTCAGTTTAGAAGTCGAAGAATTTACGTCAACTCGTCAGAATCAATAAGGCATTTTCGTTACAATTTAATGAACTATTTAAAAAATCTGTTTGACACACATCATAAGGGAAGTACACAACGAGGAGGTTGAATTCAATAGAATGTTGATATAATTGTTACACACTTAATTTTTTATCCAGAATCTCACCTTTTGTGCACTTTCGCCGAAATCTCAGCAGCGGATATCTCAGCCAACATTTTTTTTGCTGAAATTTTAGTGAAAGTGGCATTTGATAGCTGAGACTCGGAAAATATTTCGCTGAAAATCTGTAAACAGATGTTATTTTTCTGAAATATCAGTTTGCAAATTTGCTGACAACACCGAGACCGCGTTGCATTTGATGGCTGAAGCTAAAAATTGATCCACTACCCTCCGGTGGCCAAAGCGGTAGTCTTCTTTACATTTTTACATTTCTTATAAAAGAAATGTATAGAATTCGCTCAAACTTTCAAGATTTTTTCCGAGGCCCGGAGGGCCGAGTCTTATATACCAATCGACTTAGCTCGACGATTTGGGACAATGTCTGTGTGTGTGTGTGTGTGTGTCTGTGTGTGTGTGTGTATGTAACGGACAAATTCTCATTCGTGTTTCTCAGCAATGGCTGAACCGATCTTATCCAAACCAATTTTAAATGAAAGAACTAAAAAACAGTATGAACGCTATTAATTTGTTTTTGATTCTGATGTTTAGTTTCCAAGATATGAATGTTTGAATGCGTAAAAATGGCGTTTTTTGCAGTTTTTTGAAATTATCTGCCGAAATTGACAATATAGATTAACAATTTATATGTTTTTAGACAGCTTTAACGAATACCTTTCGAACAAGCTATAGATTGTAGAAATCGGACTATTATCAAAGTAGATATTTAACATTAAATGCGGACGAAAGATTTTTATCATTTCCCATTGCCAGAAATATGACCAAAAACATATGATCAATTATTAACGCCAAAACGGCTTATTTTAGGTCAAAAGTATCTTCGGAGAATTTAATGGAGGTAATATGGCCTTTCTTCTGGAATTGTGCTTTTGCTGATTAATCCCCCTATGAGTGAGATATTTTCACAAATTTTCTTGGAAGTGATTATATCGAAATGATGTCTTCAGCAAATTTGTAGCTCTTACTTTTGCGAATAACTTTACTAAAGACTTTAAATATCTATTTTGAATACTTTAAAAGTTATGGCTTATTGTATGTTGATTACTCTTTGTCGCCCATTTATTGTTCAATATAGTAATAATCCATTGAAATAAGCTAAACATTATTTCGATAAAACGACTTTTGTATTTCATTTTACTATCTACAACCGCTAGAAATAATCACCGAACACTTCCAAGTTGTCTGGAAGGAACTTGATACCTTATCAGCACAAAAATGTTCATTTGTGCGAACCTTCTCACTGCAATTTTTCTAACTTATAACCTTCGGATCGATCTGAAACATATCGGAAAATGAAAAGCGAAAAAAATAACTCCAAGCAACGGCATAGCCAAGAGAAGGTTTTGGGGTACAACACCCCCCCCCCCCCACAACACCCAAAAAAAATATTGGATTGAAGTTGAAAATTTATTGATGCAGACTGATTTAATTCAATATTTCAATAACAATTATCTGATCCGTGGATTGATAACCTGTTGTTGTTAACATCATTAGGACTTTTGATAAATTGTCGGAATGGGGTCCTGATATGTAACTGATCTATTGGTTTTGATTTCACAGTTGTCTAATTGCATCAATATCAAATTCCTGCCTGAAAACATTCCAATAGAAAATTCCAGAGTTCTGTAATCAATCATAATCCTCAGATTTATTTTCAAATTGATCTCGTTTTTGTAGAAATGTATTGTAATAAGGGTCGAAGTTAAAATTGATTTAATGTCTATTAAACATAGAACTGCTCACCAAAAAAATGCATAACTTTCAACATTTGCCAAAAATGTTTTTGCCTTTCTCATTCACTCTAAAATTCGGCAATCTAATCCCGACCCGGAGGACCGAGTGTCATATGCCAATCGACTGAGTTCGTCGAGATCGGAAAATGTCTGTGTGTGTATGTATGTGTGTATGTGGAAAAAAATGGGACCTCAGTTTCTCAGAGATGGCTGGACCGATTTACACAAAGTTAGTCTCAAATGAAAGGTACAACCTTCTCATCGGCTGCTATTGAATTTTTTATTGATTGGACTTCCGGTTCCGGAGTTACGAGTTGAAGAGTGCAATCACACAGCAAATTCTCATATAAACTGAAATGAAAAATTTTCAAAATCAAATTTGTATTTTTGATGCCAAATGACTTTAAAATGCATGAAACATTGAGATGTTTGACAAAAATTGACTTCTTTGGACTTTGGTACATTTTTGTTTTGGGAATGCGTCGAGTTGAGACGAAAACGTAATATGATTAATAACGAGGATAACACTATCCGAATGTAGAGAGAAATTTATGAAAAATGACGATTTCCATTCGACTCTCGCAGGTTCTGATCGATTTTGATGAGCATTTGATTTTTGTTGTATGACCAATTGTATGTATAGGTCAAATGTTTAAAAACAGTAATTTAAGGTCAAGATAACATCATTTTGAAACCGCCAATTTCGGAGGTTTAATATCTTCGATGAGTTTTACAAACGTTAAACAGCGCATCATTTGATAAAACAATTTTGACGGTATATCGTCCAAGAAGTATTTATTGTGAATTTTCTCAGGTTAATATTCATGACTACAATAAAGTCGCAACAAATTCGCTAAAGACACGACCCTTGTTACTATTTTCTGGAAAATAATTCTGCATAATTTTAAAACTTCAAAAAATTATGGTTTCGGAATTATGCCGTTTAGACAGTAAGATCGATTTTCACCAAACCCCCGCCAAACCGAATTTCTGGCTACGCCGCTGACTTCAAGTAAGTAGAAACAAAGTCGTTCTACACTCGTTCACAAGAAACTTCTTCGAATGCTGAATATCTATTATAATACATTGACACCCCAATTGTATCAGCCAAATATGAATTGCCAAATATGATTTTTTATTGCATCGAACTACAACAATTTTTAGGTAGCTTTCAAGAGGTTATTTTATAGACTTCTTCCAAAATTTGGCGAACCTATTCCAATTCGTATACCAATTAATTGGTATACTTAAGGGTTTATATGTGGCAGATAGAGAAAATACTGAAATTTTCAGCTTTTTGCCTTTCTCATATAGAAAGGTTATGCAATCACTCTGAAAAACGTCAACCTAATCCCGGCCCGGAGGGCCGAGTGTCATATCCCATTCGACTCAGTTCGTCGAGATCGGAAAAAGTCTGTATGTGTGTGTATGTATGTATGTGTGTGTATGTGTGTGTATGTGTGTGTGTATGTATGTGCGTATGTGTCAAATAATGTCACTCATTTTTCTCAGAGATGGCTGGACCGATTTGCCCAAACTTAGTCTCAAATGAAAGGTGCAACCTTCCCATCGGCTGCTATTGAATTTTGGATCGATCGGAATTCTGGTTCCGGAATTACGGGTTTCAGAGTGCGGCCACACAGAAATTTCTCATATAAACTATAGGAAAAATTAAAAACTGAATTTTTATTTTTGATGCTAAATGTGTTCAAGGTGCATGAAACGTCGAGATTTGATGCAAACTCGAAAAAAAACTACGATTCACTTTTTTGGATTTTGGCACATTTTTGCCTTTCTCATATAGAAAGGTTATGCAATCACTCTGAAAAACGTCAACCTAATCCCGGCCAAATTTTTTTTTTTCGACGGGTTTCTGGATTTTAACAGGGGCGTAGTTGATGGTTTACGGAGAGGGGTTACACCCCCCCCCCTCTACTGTTCGCGCCCCTCCTTTAAAAATCTCCTTAAATCACCCCTCAGACCACCACCCCATCCAGCCTTCATACCCCTCCCTTTCAACCCCATCATCTTTAAACCACCACTATATCACAAAGCATACCAATTTAAGCTGGGGAGTCGTTCGTTCATGGGACTTTCGCCCTCCTCACATACCCACCCCCGCATGACAAAATGAGTTAGCAAGCAGATAACATTGATCTAATGCTGATTAGGCTAATGAAGTATGATATTTTTTTGTTTCAAGTGTTTCACCGTCGACACGTAGCTCATCAAGTTCGTGGCTGGCATGCCATTGTGTATAAGTGCAAAGTGTACTAAGAATGTAATGGACATTTCCACGATTATGTTGAACATAAAAAGTCTCCGTGCCATAGTTTAGAGAAATGAGAAAGGCACAATTGCACCGCTAGGTGGATTAAAACAGGTTTTTCCTACACAATATTACGAAAGCTTATTAAACAATTTTTCCTAATAAGTTTGTGAAAATTATAAACTATTTGAAATTTTTTAATAGTTTATTTTTTTATTTAACCGTGATTTTTTAATAAATAGTGACCATCGCTTCACAACGTAGTCTATTTTTCATGGCTTGCGGTGAGTACGATCTCTCGAATTGCTGAACTGAAAATTATGGAATGGAAAATAATTTTTAGTGTTCTTTACAGATATAACTCACCGCGCAGATAGCTCTGAATTAGACCCGCTGGTGCCCTAAGACGATTTCGCTAGATTTTCGGAGCACTGTGCACCAAGTGCATTAACGCACGTGACGGAAGGTTATCGAAAAGTTTCGTGAAAATGAAAATTCCAGTAATGATGATGATTTTCCCAAACGGTTCGTTTTCGAGAGGTTTTTATTTGTTCTTTGGCATTAGGATTAGCGGTAATAATTCAAATCAAGGATACTACTGGGAAGTCACCCTTAGAAAAAGTCGATGTCGAAGTAAAATTTGGAACTATGCACGCATGCACTTCAGAGATAACGTGATATCAGGAGCTGCGATTTCATTTCAACGCTTTTTTTGTGAAAAGGGCGATACTCACAAATGTAAACATAAGGCTTTTTTCATACATGCGAATGATAAATAAATAACCCCTTTAGGAAAATTCAGTTTTCCCACCACAATTTGGATATTTTATTAACAGAGCATTAACAATGATTCGTTGGTATGTCTATTTTATGGGCCATTTTTTCGCTTTCCCATTGATTTGGTTTGAGATTTCTAGCACTGATGTTGTCCTATGCTGATTTGAGCGATTCTCTGAGTCCTGCCACTATCCCATGTAGTATGTGTTATCAAAAACATCGCGAAACATCAAGTTCTAAATGTTCTCAAACGATATAATATCCGAAGAGAGTGATAAGAGTTATAAGAAATGTCTCATCACACTGTTAGGTGGATTAAAAGCGTTTTTGGATGAATCATCTGTATTTCTATTTAAACATAAAGATTAATTATGGTGAATAATATAACTCCTAGGGCCTAATACCCAGAGTCTTTAAACATCTTGAAACGTACGCAAATGCCAGTACAATTTGTTTGAACCGCTATATCTTCTTCATTTGTTGAGTATGCAGTAATATATACAGAATCAAATCACAACTTGTGTCGGACTAACATCGCTTCTATGTCCTTCCTCTATCTACATTAAGTCATGACCGGCTCATGGTAAGTTGTTTAACAATACTGATAAATAAACACCGTGAACTTACCAGGAGTCGTACATTGAAGGCTGACTTGTGTCTTTCATCGTTATCGTCTATTGATTTTCTATGCAATTGCAGGAGGTGTCGATCCACAACGAATTTTCTTTTCTTCAATGCTCGAGTTGATTGCGTTCACCACTCCACCATTGAGAAACTATCATGATCTTATTACAAATTCCCAATAGTTTCGTAATCACCGCTGGGGTCTCAATCAGAGCCTAAAATTCTCATACCTATTCAATGAACGACGAAATTCAGAGAATTTATCTTGGTCCTTTCCCTGCCTCTTTCGTCGTTAAATGCATGAAAAAATAAAACAATAAAGGGGATGTCCCCTCCTCTCTCGATTCTTCGAAAACGAGTAGCAGCAGCAGCGACTTTCGTTTTCCTATGACAATCCGAAGTTGCAATTTCGTTTTGATGTATGCTCAGTAATTTGCGATTCTCATTCATTAAATGAAATTAATGCAATGTGCATCTAATAATGCAACTAGAACATAGTTAAAATGAGAAATATGCACACCGATCAGTCTTCCGTCTTACAATACCATCATTAGCTCGCAAATCTACAGAATCGAGCATCGACAAATAAATATCATTGCTAGTGTATTTTCGTTTCCCCAGCAGTAAGTTCAATATCGAAGTTACCAATATCATTCTGAACCTCAAAGTGAAAACGAGCGTGCGGAGAGAATAATGAAAACTCTCTGCTACATGCTTGCTTTATCCTAGCCCGTTGTCTCATTTTCGAATTCGCAAAGTGCTAGTGGTATGGAAAGAAGCTTCGTTTTTTCGTCAGTTTCGCCTGATTTTGGCATTTGGATTTTGGTCTCAATACCTATTAGTGGGACTCACCGAGCGTCAATGTCTAGTCACTGCCCTATTTCTTCGATTAGTCATATCTTTCCAGTTATCTATTTTTAGCTTATACGTAAAAACTTATAAATTATCAGAAATAACCTTGCACCACGAAAAATTTTCGTTTATTCACCTTGTTGTGCGTACCAAAATAAACATAAGAAAGTTTTTGGGTCTTGAGCATAATCTAGCTTAAAAACGCAGATAAATTATGTTGCTTTGAGCATTAGAAACGATGCACATATTCCCTCACTGAAGCGGATCATACAATAAAATTAGTAATGATTCTTACCATTTCACTATGGTAACATGGATAATGAAAAAAATTGATAAAATTTAACTTGTATGTTAAATCGAGGTAAAAATTATGTTAAATCGAAGTACGTTAAATCGAGGGTATGTTAAATCGTGAGTATGCTAAATCGAGGTTTACCTGTAGTGTGACTAATGAGATGAATAAGTGCCCGTCAACCCTATTTTAAGGTTTTATGTGCCATGGCTCTGTAAAACCTTGCAATCGGGTTGAGGGAAGGTATGAAAACAAGTTATCCAGCCTGTTAATTTCGACTTTTCCACGACTTGGGGGAGAAGTGGGGGTTCCCGAACAATCTGAAAATTATTCAAATACATTACTATATTCTTTTGTACTATATAATTCTTCAAATCTATATGCATTAAGCGGATTACCACAAGTTGAAGTTTTCTACATAAGTAATTCACCCTCAAACGTGGTTGTAGATAAGCTGAGAACTCTGTAGGATCTTGTTTGTACTTAACTATTCTTATAATCCGTAATAGTACATAGTATATTTCAATATTTCTGGGATTTAGATATAAACTAAAAAATCTAAATTTCTCAGTGGATTATTTCCGAATTGGCTTTAATTGGATTGGCGCAGTAGAAAAGTTCTCATCGGTCCTGACCCAACTGTTTAAAATATATGTCCCAGCACCGCGTCTTAAACCAAAACCACTTTGGTCCAATCGGCGTCTTCGAGAACTTAAACGACTGAGGGCAGCCGCGCTTCGGCACTACACCAACCGACGAAATCCCAATACAAAGCGGGAATTCATATATGCTTGCAACAATTACAAAGCTTATAACCGCTTCCTCTACTCTCGGCATGTGTTACAAACGCCATCTGACCTTGAGCGAAATCCCAAACGCTTCTGGTCTTTTGTAAATGAGAAGCGTAAAGAGAGTGGACTTCCTTCTAGTATGACTTTGGCAAATGAAACTTCCAGCATGCCTCGCGGTATCTGTAACCTGTTTGCAAAACATTTTTCGAGTGCATTTGAAACAGTTCCGACTACTCCAGAACAGGTTGAAATCGGACTATGAGATGTTCCCAGAGGTGTGATGGACCTAGGTAACATCCATTCTACGGAGGAAGACATTGTTGAGCTGCTATTGATAAATTGAAATCTTCGACATCGGCTGGTCCTGATGGGATTCTTGCCATTATTTTAAAAAGATGTGCGAGTGCCCTTTCCGCTCCCCTAAAGCTGATTTTTAATCTACCGTTGTTGCAAGGGACGTTTCCTCTGCGTTGGAAAAAATCGGTTATGTTTCCTGTCTTTAAAAAAGGTAATAAGCAGTACATAGCAAATTATCGGGGCATAACCTCTCTCTGTACGGGGTCCAAATTATTTGAAATTCTAGTAAGCAGTGTATTGTTTCGGGAAGCCAAAACATATATATCGATAGCTCAACACGGGTTCTTTCCAGGTAGATCCACATCCACGAATTTAGTGCAATTCACTCCACATTGTCTTAAAAGTATTGAATGCGGAGCACAAGTGGACACTATTTATACAGATCTCAAAGCAGCGTTCGATCGTATTGATCACTCACTCCTACTGGCGAAGATAGAAAAATTGGGTGCCTCACTCAACTTCACTAAAGTGGCTTAAATCATACCTTGTAGGCCGTACCTTATCTGTCAAACTAGGAAATGTCGAGTCACATAACTTCATAAATTTATCAGGTGTGCCACAGGGTAGTAATCTTGGACCCTTGCTGTTCTCCTTGTTCTTCAATGACGTTTGTAATGTCCTTCCACCAGGATGCAAACTTATCTATGCAGATGACCTTAAACTGTTTCTTATTGTGCGCTCTGAGTTGGACTGCATTTAACTGCAGCGACAACTAGATAAATTTTGTAACTGGTGTACTCGAAATAGGTTGACTATCAGTGTATCCAAATGCTCAGTAATTTCTTTCACGCGCAGAAAAAAATCAATTTTGTGGTGTTATACTATCTCAGGGGAACTACTGGATAGAGTGTCAGTTGTCAGGGATCTTGGTGTACAGCTGGATTCTAAATTGACGTTTACAGATCACTATTCCTACATTATTGCGAAAGCCAACCGGAACCTTGGTTTTATCATTAGAATAGCCAAAGAGTTTACTGACCCATACTGCCTGAGAGCACTGTACTTCTCTCTTGTACGCTCTATCCTGGAAGCGTCAGCTCTCATTTGGTGTCCGTACGCAAATGTCTGGATTACCAGACCAACCCGATTGAACTTCCACCTTACATTGAACGCTGTCGTCTGCTTGACATGGACCCTCTTTCAAAAAGGCGAAATATATCCAGAGCCGTGTTTGTCGGAAAAGTTTTAACTGGTGAAACAGATGCCCCAAATATACTTTCTCAGATTAATGTAAAT
Organism: Topomyia yanbarensis; assembly: GCF_030247195.1. Classification (NCBI taxonomy): domain Eukaryota; kingdom Metazoa; phylum Arthropoda; class Insecta; order Diptera; family Culicidae; genus Topomyia; species Topomyia yanbarensis. Next base: position 322,631,190 of record NC_080671.1, on the reverse strand, counting down.
GAGGCCCCTAGAAGTTTAAAATCGTGGGATTTTTCAAGACTATCAAAGTACTGGTTATGGACAGAACGAACCCATAAGGGCGATGTGTAGTGTTTTTAATAATGTGTATGAATGTTTTGACTTCTCTGTATCAAGTGATATTTTTTAAAATAGGCTTAAACGACTAAGTTAGTGCATAAGATGTGATTTAGATAGTGATTTTGATTAGTTAGTTGTACTATTAAGTTCAACAAAGTGTAATGTAATGTAATGTGCAATATTGTTTAATATGTATATGTGAAAATATAATGAGGCTTTTACGCGCATTTGGAGAGTGTTCGATGGACTTTCTCCAAATGGGCTTTTCCTCATTCTATATTTCATGTTGACCATGTAGGTCAGATGAAAAATAAATAAATAAATGAATAAATAAATAAATAAATAAATTGAAGGTAAAAGTTTTTAAATTCAATAGAGAACAATTTAGCGATGCTTAGTTTTAGCCATAATATTGCACAATTAATGATTATTTTTTTTTGAATTTTCACCTAAGTGCTAATACCTTATCTAAAACTTTTTTGGTGGTATTCAACAGGGAAACAGATCGAAATGTTGAATTAAACGAAGACACGGATTGCTGGTTCAAAATCAGCAAGTGGTGCGATTTTTTCCACATTATTGCTTTCGTTTAACTCACCATTTCGATCTGTTTTCCTCGATGGATACCACCAAACAGTTATAATATTGTTTTATCGTACGCACCGGCGCACCGTGTTATTATTGAATGGCAATGTAATTTAAGGTCTGCATAATTTTACATTTTCGCTTCACTTTATAGATAGTCTAAAATATCAATTTTTCGACAACTATTTCAGAGAAAATGGAATACACCAATAATGGTTTCGGATATATTAAGTGTCACATCCATTCAGGAGCGGATCCAGAATAAAATTTCGGAGGGGGTCCGAAATTTCGATTTTGAAATGTTCATTGTACAATACGTAATATGTAATACCCTCATCTAATTAAAATCAGTTTTGGTGGTCGAATCTGGTTTGGAATGATTTTGTATTTAGAATGAATTTAAAATAGAAACTTTTTTAAAATTTCTCAAGAAGTTAAACAATTTAGGGGGGGGGGGGGGGTCCGGACCCCCAAGACCCTCCCCCTGGATCAGCCACTGCATCCATTTGCTTTAGGATTACCGTTGATTAACGAAAATGTTACGTGCAAAAACATTGCATTATATTCACAACTACTATAGTTTGTGGAATTATCTAGCCATTCTTTGAGGTATGTCATTGAATAATAACTGCTTATAGGGTTGCTGTGCCCTAATTCATCTCAGTACCTTTATTCATCCCATCCATTTGATCACATTAGTTAGAACAGTGACTGCCAGTGGCGGATTCAAGGGGAGGGTCTTGGGTGTCCAGACCCTCTCCGAAAATTTTCAACTTGTTGAAAAATTTTACATTAATTTCAATTTTATTCTTTTTCCAAATTAAAATCATTACAAACCAAATCTGACCACCAAAACTGATTTTCATTAAATGAGGTTTTGACGTATAACGTAATGTGCAATGTTCATTCTTAAATCAAAATTTGGGAATTTTTTTCTGGATCCGCTCCTGGTGTCTGCTACCTCCATTCATCGCATTAGCTCAAATGGTAGGATGAATAAGGGTGCGTTGTACTCGGCTTTTCGCTTAGCCCAAACGCGAGTATTTTACATTTTCCGAGTCAGATTTTTGGTTGATCTGTTTCTTAGGAACGAAGCAACGATGTTAATACCTTTTTAGGCGCAATCCAATCACTGTAAACCGAATTATCAGCGCACTAGTGTGACATCGAACTTAATGAGATGAATAAGGGTTCGTCCACCCTATATTTTTTAATCCCAGTACCGTCTAACTTTCTGTTGGCATTAAAGCTTTTTGAAATTCATCGACAAGGAACACTATTAGAAATGAAAGAATAACTTGTATTCATCAATCTGACAGAAATTGTTAACATTATCAAGTATGTAAATGGGAAACTTATGCAATGCTAGAATTAGCAGCACTTCAAAGAACTCCGCCTTTTTGCAATGCTTTTGACCCAAGAAATCATGTTATATAGTTGCTGTTGTTACTGATCAAATAAACTGGTAAGTTTCATAAGCTGTTCTATTTCAATGCAACATAAAAACATACGACTTTCTAGATGGTCGGTTTTCCTTAAACTAGTAACGTGCTGCAGTCAACGTGCAGCTTCTGTTAAATTCGGTGTGAACGACTAATTTTGCACTAAAGATTGTTACGCTGTATAAATGCAACAACAAATTTATATAGCTTTCTTTTGATCAGGAAGATGCTGCTTCTGTGCACTGGCATCCGTAGTACTAAGCCAGCATAAAAGAAATATTTAAATCAGTGATTTCAAGCGTAATTGAATTTTATTGCAGAACTGGGGATAGCGCACATGGCACACAAAAAAAAACAGAAGGAAGAAAGAAAGAATGCTTTGGAATTAGCCTGCTCATTCGTCGGGAGCCAAATCAGTGCTTCCGCCCAGATGCCGATGAAGGATCACGTTTCGCTCCGCAGCCTAGCCATACCAGGTCATTGCAGAGCTGCCTGGGCGATTCGTAGTACACCAATGTGAAGCCAATTTGGAAGTAAAGTAGATACCGGCAGTGGTCCCTCATATTTACGTATCCGTATACGTTTTTGTTCGACCAGCGAGCAACCGTTCGGAGTAATAAGGACGAATGATTGGCATTGTTTGCACGGCGTATTAGCGTGAGGATTCATAATGGATGGCGATTACTATGGGTGGGGTTCTATTAGATGTATACAGGTTCAGCACAATTGACGCTTTTTTGTTTTTTTTTTGGATCGCAACTAAAATAAAAAAAAATCCATTCCATTATTATTCATATTAGTACACTCAGCCAAAACATACAGTGAACTTCACAAGTACCTATATCGTATATTTTTTAGCCACAAGCAGGACGTATGTAAATCATAAGATTATCTTATGAAGCGGCATTTATTTCGTCAAATCGATTTGCTATGATTTGGTTTTCCATAACGCATCTTTGGTTATTAGAGAAAATTGGCTCAACTTTCTGTGTAGAAATTATGTAGAGGAACTGTGGGTAAGATGGACAGGTGGGATAAGATGGACACATGGTTATTTTGGGCATATAAAATTACAACTTCAATTGTATGGTATGTGTACTCTATCTCTTTAATATATAACTTTCCAGTTCGTCTTACTTACACCATATGTCCGTTTCACCCGCAGTCTGAAAAAGTGCAAATTTGTCTTCGTGTTCTATTTCTTTAAAAAATGATACTTATTTATTTTTGTAACATAATCCGTCTGAGCACTCGAAAGCCAATATATGGAACTACAACATAGAGTATTGCATGTTGATAAAAACATGCTTTTACTATGTTATATTCGAGTATGTCCTTAACATGTCCGTCTTACCCGCAGTTCCCTTATAGTGATTTTATGTACGACCGCACTCATCAACAATCTCCGGAATCGTACAGTTGACCAGAATTAAATTCAACAACAACCTATGGGAACATAGTACCTTTCATTTGAGACTAATTGTGAGTACCTTTCATTTGAGACTAATTGTGAGAAAAGTCATCTCCAAAAAACCAACGCCCTATGCACAGTGGTCGGAAACGCCAAAAACGTGAACTTAATTCACTAGAGTCCAAACCATCGAATATATTCACAGGGTGTCTTTGGAGGAATTGTTCGTATGAATATTCCGCACAATCTGAAAACAATTGAAATTAGGCATGGCTTACTATGATCGAACTAAAAAAATAAACTTTTTATACTGACGAGATAGAAAGTTGGTATCTTCGACAAAGTTTTAGGAATGCTTATAGTGACGAATTTTGTTGAAGAACTTGAGCTTGTAGAAGTAAAGGTTATCGTTTTATAAGGCGTGTTCTATGACAACCCCCTTAAATCTAGTTTTTTTAATATAACTTTTTTCATTGTGACTTTTCATGCAAACTATGTTCTAGACAAATGTGTAGGTAACTACATAATATTGTCGAAGACTGTACGTAAAAATACTCATTTGTTTCAAAGTTATTGAAGTTTTTTACATTTTTTTACACCAACTTCAATTACGTATAAGAAAGAAAGGTGCAAACCAAAATTCTCGAACAGGCACTATAATTCTCTAAACTATGCACAATAAAGATAAGAAGGTTTGGTGCGTGGCACTCTAGAACCCTATGAATAGCGCTATCTTACTTTATCATGTTTTTTTTACTTTTTCCATACAAAAATGAGCAAAAAAAAATTTTTTTTATGTTTTTTTGCCCCAATTTTTGAAATTCTTGGTTCAATGTTCAATTACAAGTATTATTTGCACTTATACCTGAATATTTATAAACGTGGAAGCAAAAATGTAAAGTTTTTAAATTTTTTTTGCTGATTTTTGTATGGAAAAAGTAAAAAACATGATAAACTAAGCTTACTCTATTCATCGGGTTCTAGAGTGCCACGCACAAAATCTTTTTAGCTTTATTGTCCATAGTTTAGAGAGTTAAAAAAGTACCGCGCTTTCTTTCTTATACGTAGTTGAAGTTGGTGTAAAAAAATGTACAAATCTTCAATAACTTTGAAACAAATGAGTATTTTTACATACAGTCTTCGACAATATTATATAGTTTTGATACCTACACATTTGTGTTATACATAGTTTGCACGAAAAGTCACAATGAAAAAAGTTATATTAAAAAAAACTAGATTAAAGGGGGTTGTCATAGAAAAATAAATAAATAAATCGATAACCTTTACTCCTACAAGCTCAAGTTCTTCAACAAAATTCTTCACTATGAGCATTCCTAAAACTTTGTCGAAGACACCAACTTTCTATCTCGTCAGTATAAAAAGTTATATTTTTAGTTCGATCATAGTATGCAATGCCTAATTTCAATTGCTATCAGATTGTGGGGAATAATCATACGAACAATTCCTCCAAAGACACCCTGTGAATATATTCGATGGTTTGGCCTCTAGTGAATTAAGTTCACGTTTTTGGCGTTTGCGACTACTGTGCTATGGTCCCAATACCGTATTTAGGAAGACAAAACTGTTTGCGCCCAAACGGTTAGTTTTAGACATAAGGTGTCTTCGGCAAATTTTCTTAGTACTTTTTTGCATTAGTTAAAGTTATTTTTGTGGTTAGGGTGTTCAAAGTGTCAACTTTGATGATTTTTTTGTGAAAAAACTGCAAGGGCGTCATTTCTTTATAAAAATATTTTTTTTAAATATGGAGCATTTTTCAACAAAAGTCGTTCATAATATTTTAAATATATGGGTTAACAACTTTGTTACTTCAGCAAACATATGCGCCATACAACGTTCTTAAAGTGCTGTGAACCAATGAAAATTACGTGATTTTTTGAGGTTACGTTTTCATTCAAACCCTTATGGTAAAATCAATTGAGAGATAGTCATTTTGTGTGATAATGCTGAAAATCATCGCCAATTCATTATTGGATATGTTATACTTTTCGAAAGAATAATCTACCGAACATCTAAGTGTTAGCGTGAATTTACAGTTACGATAAATTATATAAATGTTATTCTTATGATTTCATGATAGATAGACCATTTAAGACTGTTTTGAAGGGTTACCCCAAGGTCAAAGTTTGAACGAAATATACAACGAATTGAAAAATTCACTTGGCTTTTCCCCTTCACAAGTTATTTTTATCCTGAAGCTTTATTTAACTCACTGTAACCGTAATAAGGTTAATAATTGGAAAGTATTAGAAAAAGGACGTTTAGGTTCCACGTACGAGTAAAGTAAGAACATTATTGACGACATGGGGGAAGAATTCAAAATCTGACCTAGTACCGCAGATGCCAAGACTTTGGGGAAGGCATAAAAATTGTAATTTGAATTCCACATGTATGATCTGTGGTGATAGTTCGTACATAAAGGACGCTTGTTCGGTGAAAGAAACAACAGCAAGCAAATGCGCTAATTGTAGCGCAACCAATAAATCGAGTTTCTGGGCATGTCCTATTCGAGAAAAAATATTATTTGTCATACAAAGCAACAAAAGCAACAAATGAAAAACTTATCTACTTCTGCAGATAGACTTGAATAAAATATGTTCAAACGTGTCAATATGCTTTAAAATAGAATATACAACTTTTCTACCTATACAAGGATCCTCTATCTCCGTCACCATCCTACAGTGGTGTGTCATCTTATGCTTCAGTGGCAAGTATCACGTTTAAAAGAACGATGAGTACTACCCATACAATTTCATTTTCACACAACGCTTTCTTTGCTCCAACCGAGTTAGGTAGTATTGCGAAAGAAAAGTAATTTTTGCAGGATTCAATATTTCAATTGATGACTGCAATGCTAAATTCTACCTCCGTGTTTGAAGCTTTTCAAACTGGATGGGAATTTGCTAACGAAATTGTAATGAATTTAAAGTTTAATAATGACCTTTCACTAACTTTTTCACTTTCTCAAGAAGCTATTTCCTTGCTTTTAAGGAATCCAAGCAAAATGCAACAAATATATAAAATGTTTATGCCTTCTTTTAAAATGGAATTCTAGGCTCTTTCTAAAGAACAAACTCTTAATTTATAAACAAATAGTTAGACCGGCAATGGTATATGCAGTGCCAATTTGGACAAGTTAACAGTACTTACTAGGAAGAAAACGCATTGAAGAATTCAGAGCAAAATTCTGATAATGATTTTGAACTTCCTCCCTGGTTTAGCACACACGATTTGCACAGACTCGCGAACATGGAAAAACAATTTGCGACAAAAAAATCACCAATTGCAACGATTAGCTCTCTTTATAGTTTATAAGTTAGTTTTTGGGATTTGTTTAGTTCCTTATTCACTTAAAACGTCTTACTGCAAAAATCACTTAGCTACGAAAGCATATTACATCTTAATAATAATTAATCGAATCATGTACACAATAGGGGTGAAAAGTCAGCTCTCCAATTTGTCATATTGTGATTCGACAATAAACACACCATACCGTAAATTGGGGGAATACTATACAAATAAAAAATAAAAACGTATAATTCTACGGTGGGATGAATAATATTGAAAATAGATATAATGTGTTTTTATTATTATACTGACCATGTTAACCATAGGTTACTATAATGCAACAATAACACTTATTGTGAAAACATGAATGATCAATTGAGTAGAAGCGTGCAGAAACTACTTTATCGACGCTGTCAAAAGGGTAGGCAAAAGTAAAGAAACCTTACAATGTTGGTATTTTGCGCATAGTTTATCACATTTGTAATGCTCGCGTGTGGTTTCAACTCTATATTTGGGATTTGATTACCTGCCATCTGTAAAGTGTCGAGTTAAATGTTGACATCACTGGTACTGCCGCTTTATCCAATTGATCCAATATTTCCGCTATCGAGCAAAGAACACAATTAGCTTCATATTATTGTGGTCTCATCCCACCATTTTGAACTGAGCAAATCGGAATTAGCTAGTACCAATGATTATGAGTGGCATAATGAGTAACCATGACAGTAGGAGAATAAAAACATACCATTTCGCATATTGTTGAAACTGCCATACAGCATGTGAACTTGTTCAAATACTTATTAATTTGAGTTGTTAATTTTATGACAAACAGAGACAGCACGGAAAACCGATTCATCACAATTTCAACTAAAAAATTAGTTGAGTTTTTGGTTTCCTCTAGTTAATATTTTGGCGAACTAAGTTTTTGTTGAAAACAATAATCCAACGCTGTTGCTTTGATGCTGTCAGTTTCAGTCTGGACACGAACATTTAAGCCTAGCACAAAACTTAAAAATCCTACCTGTGCTAAAGCTTGAAACGCTTGTCTCAGCTTGTAACGCTTGTATTAGTCCAGACACAATTGCATATGCCGTTACACTACCTTTTCAGCCAAGATACAAACGACTGGAATTCAACTAATCTGATTGTTGAATTAAACTGCGTAAAATATAACATAGGATATTTCAAACGTTTTGTTTCACCTACCGACGGATGAAGGTATGGAATTAAATTGTTGAAATACTCCGTATGCCAGTAATTCACACGTAAATATAATATAGAGTTATGTTACTCATAATGTTATCTTTTTATAAACTGCACTCTTCAATTAGACGAAATAGAATTGTTGGTAATTGATTGATGATTTCAATTTTAGATAAAAGGTATAATTTTTATTTCTTTTCTATTTAGTGAGCCAGCACTACAAGAAAATTTCATACTTATTCCACATCTAGTTTGGAATCTCAAAAGATGAAAAATAATTATCAAATTGCATATTACATTTGTTAATAGTTGAAATTTTACTATATAATCGACTAAATCCGAAATAGAATGATTTTGACAATTTTCGACAATACTTTCAACTTTCAGTTTACATGCATTGAAAAAAATGTCAATCAAAACCATCCCTTTATTGAAATGTTTTAAAAAATAAACTAGGTAAAACCAAATTAGGGAAGTTGAATTTCTGTTTTTTTGTGTACTGGTTCAGGAAGTTGCGCCAAGGCTAAAACAAGCTTTCCATGCTGAGACAACTACCTACCTGCATAACCATTATGCCCAGCGTGTATGAACATAGTTGCTGTCGCTACCTTGATGTATTACAGTAAGGTGTGCATCTTGGCTACTTTGCTGTCATTTCGTATGACGTGCGTCTGGAATCAAAATAAATAATAATTTTCAATAACTGTTATTTGAGAATCTCGCAAAATTAAGAGAAAATTTTGTTAAGTTTTTCATTTTTCTGTTGAAATCAACTAATTAGGAAAACAAGAATTTGTTTTATTTTCTTCATCGAATGGTTTTCAGTGTAACCATTAGAGGTGTTGCTTTTGTAATGTTCCTACAATATAAACTTAGATTTTATTCAATGCGTATAACAATAGTTCTACAATATCCCCAATAGTAACGACGAATTGAATGGTTAAACTATAGTAAAACATTATCCAGTACCATATGTGATATTTTACATATTGATGGCCATGTTAATGGTTCGAATGTTAAACCAACAATAACTGATATGGTTTCGCTATTGAACAAAACAGTAAATAGACATTACGTGGGATTGTTGAGATATATTATAATGTACTAGGACATCCTCTCATGTAAATATTTAGAACATAAAGCTTATTATTTCTATTGCTATCATTTACATATTTTTGCAAATTGAGAGAACTACGTGTTACATGGGATTGAATTATTATGTGATATTGTACATATATATAGTACTTAAGCAAATGGTTACAATAGTAATAATAAATTTATGTTCTAAATATTTACAAGAGATGGGTTCCTAACACATTACAATATACTGCAACAATTTCATATAAGTATATTTACTGCTTTGGTAATAAGTGAAACCATTTCAGATATCTATATTGTTTAACATTCGAACCATTAGCATGACCATCAACATGTACAACATCACATATGGTCACAGTACTCGAAATTGTTCTTCTGTAATTTAACCATTCAATTCGTCGGCACTATAGGGGATATTGTAGAACCATTGTTATATTCATTGAATAAAATTAAAGTTCAAATTGTAGGAACAATACAAAAGTATCAATTCTAATGATTACTATATCCTATATCATAGGTTTATTGTTCGGACTGTGTCACAAATGGTGTTTAACTATGCGGGTTCACCTTACAATCTGGTATTAGAAATGTAATGTAGATTTATCAATCAATCAATCAAATACAATATATAAAAATGGACTAATATGAAGAAAATTCCATGAAGTAGACAGTTTGCCGAAGACACAATATATCTAAAACAAACAGTTTAGGCTAGGTTTTGTCTTCGTGAATTTGAAACTAGTTATGGAATTAGCGTTTCGACTTTGTCTCATTAGAATTCCACACTAACTTAGTGCCAGGACTAAACTAGCGCCGGATCGACGCTAGCCTCAAAACGAAAACATTATTTGTGATTCTGAGCAAATCCCTAGTCCTGCGTAATGTTTCGTTAGACAAGGAGTTCTTATTAAGCTGACTAGAATTAATGAACACGAAACAAGGTTTGGCTTAGCAAGCCAATGCAATATACACTATGCTATATTTCTCCTTAGTAGAGAAAACTTAGGTAAAAGCTATTTTTATATACTATGGAGAAAATTGTTTTAAACCACTTTTGAAAGTTAGAGCACAGAATATATAATTAAATTAGCTATGGAATTTGTCTTTCGATTTCGTCTCATCAGAATCCGATACTAACTTAGTGACAGGATTCGGCTTTGGGACCATAGCGTACTGTTTTTTTATGTTTTCGGTAAATAGTGTTTATTAAAGAAAAGAAGAATTTGATGGTCGAAAAGATAATAGGATCCCACCGAAAAGGAATATATTATCTATCGGATGAAACTATCAATAGAGAGCCTTACTTTTCCAGCGTAAAAAGCGAGCACAAATTTATTGCAACATTTACAACTGATGCTTTTTTCCATTTTACAGAAATTAACGAATTTTGGCACAGTTTCTCTTCAAAGTTTATTGGCCACATCTCTTGATTTTCGAAAATGCGTCATTCGTTGCGACAAAAATAAAAGTGAGTCAGGTGGCGACGAATGAGCAAATTGTGTGCTCACATGGAAAATACGGAGTCGCTCCGAGCTTTGAGAAAAAAGCTGAGAACCTGTAATTCAACCGTCTCAAGAGTACTAAAAAGGTTCTAGGTAGGAAACCGCCATGCAAGATGATTGAGTAAAAGGATTAACATAATTTCACCAGAACTTTCAACATTTTTAAAGAGCCGTATTACCAGTGCGGTAAAATATCAATTTCAAACGAAAATATTCGTTTCAATTGAAACTGCGAGCCTTTCACTGTAAGCATACCACCACTATATCAGTTGAGTTCTGCTGCCGTCTTCGTTTGAGTCGCTCAGAGTTCACTGTCAATTGAATAACAGGTTCTGGCCATTTGACGTTTTTGCCTGTTTAGTTTCTATTGAAAACCTACCTCACATTAGCATGGTCTCAGTTAATGGAAGTGAACCATTCCAATGAACCACTCACAAATGAATATGAATGAACACTCACTGAGATGAAAATAACTCCGACCAAGATAATAAATACATATAGGGTAAAGGCTATGATAAGACGAGACAACTCAAGACGGATACAGGCAGGAACATTTTTTCTCTGTATGAGTGAGGTTGTCATTTTTTCGAGTATTGTTTTGATTTGGTAATAATTATTTTTTATCAGTAGTTTCGAGATAAAAATGTAAAACCCGGCCTTTTCTCTCTTTTCACCGTGCGCCAAAGAACCGGGATGCTCGTCCGGATGATTATGTTTACTACCAGCGGCCCGGTGGGCATGCTTAATTTAACAAGTTTAAACAAATTCACTCAAATGTAAGGCCGTTGGTTTCCGGTCCATGAGTTGATGGGTCGATATCTAGTTACTAACAAATGTCCTCCTCCCGTGATACTTGTGGAGTACGCAGTAGTATATACGGCCTCTAGCAAAAGCACTTGCTGTAGGCCGGACGAACGTCCCTTCTGCGATCTACTTTCGGGCCTGGCCGATGCCGGTTTTGATCAATAAACACTTTAGGATTACCAAGAGTTGCACATTGAAAGATGTTTTCCTAATCCCAAGCATAATTACCTTCTGATTCCCTGTGCAACTTCAGCTAGTCCAGATCGATAACGGAGTGGCAGCCAGGGGTGGTCGTATAAAGTCAAGATCAAGTTCAAGCTCGATGGTTAAAGTCATTTTAAAATCAGAGATGAGGGCAACATGGATACCACTTAAAAAGAGGTGAGGCCTATTTGAAATCCAAGATGAGCCTTTGGTTACCAAGAAACAGTGAAAACAACTATCAATATGGGTATTATTTAAAATAGTCATAAAACACCGGAATTTATGAATTTAGACCATCATGAAAACAAAGATGGCGGTTTTTCGGTAACCACTAAAGCGAAACCATAATCAATATATGTCTACATCGCTTTTGCAAGTACAAGTAGTCCTGGTCAGTAGTTGACGTAAACTGATGATTGAGGACATTTTGCTATCGATCCAATATGGCGACTTTTGGTTACTTCAATAAACCCACCATCAATATGACTTGTTTATAGCATTCATGTCGAGCAAAATCTTTTCGAATTTTTTCTGATAGAGAACATCGACTATTCTCGTGTCTGTAGACTGTGCTCGTAATGTGTTCCTATAGAACCAGTGTGGAAGTGTTTTACCCCTTCACCATGTCATCGGAACAGGAAAATATTGGTAGAGGTGCAAAGAAAATTGCTGAATTACATATTTGATTTTAACAATGACTTTGACAGCTTCGTACAATAATTATAGCATATTGCATAATTATTTTTCAAAATTTCTTAAATTCGCAGATTTCAGACAAAATATAATGAATCTAGTAATAACAGCTTGTTGGAACTGGTTGCAATGAAAAACGTATTTGGTAGTACGTTCATCTCTATTATATTTTTGTTGCAAATTTGATTCTGATGAATAGGCTGTTATGCTGGCCAAATTTGCTAGAAACAAGAAGTATGTGATAAAAATGTTGGATTGATTAGTACCAGATAAATGTTGGCGAAATGTGTGTTCATAAAACGGTCATTATTATGTGTATTATAGCAACATATCTAAATATGACAAAGAAATTGGCTGCACTGCCAACCTCGATAGCTGCATACACTCATCTGTCATCTGGCACAAGAAAGGCAAGATAACCAAAAACACGAAGTCAGTTGTCTCTTCTTGTCTTAGGCTTACCTGGATCTCATTTGACTGGTGCTCACTGGGTAAATTGAAAGCGGATCTATTCATTTGAGAGGATCAAACGAAGGAGGTTGACTATGAATTGCGACTCATTTGAAAGCGACGGTGAGTGAAGAGCCATGAACCGAGCTTCAGATTAACAGCATCTGATGCGGTAAATGAATATGAATGCTACCGTAGACGACTGATTGACTGCGTTCATTCAGTTTCGATTGAATGAAATGAAATTTTACTGCACTGCGTATTACGCACACTCCCCAAAAGCAAAATATTGCCGAGACCCGTCTACGAAGCTCTACACCAGACCAGATTGAGTTGTTGTGTGATTGAAACTTACTTCAATGCAGACTTCCAGCAAATACCAAGATAGCAGTTTGACACTGGTTCGAAGTAAACGATTACACTCAGGTTTTTTTTTACGCGGGGGATACGAGCCGCGTAAATGAAAACCGCGTAAATGAAAACCGCGTAAATTTCAAAATCCGCGTAAAAAAACCGCGTAAAAAAATACCGCGCAAAAAAAACCGCGTAAAAAAAACTTGAGTGTATTTTAAAAAGAAGAACATAACGAAATTCGCATCGAAATACCTTATTTGGCAGGCAATTTATACCTGTTGTAGGTGAAGTATAATTTTCGTAACAAAAGACACCACTTGTCACTATTACAAGAGCGTGCTGGAATTGTATGAAGTTAATTCGGTGCGTTTTGTCCCAAATGCCATGAATCCACCGAATTGCCTTCAGAAAGTGGATAACATTGAGATAAAGGTAACGCGTACGTCTGTACGCGCTCCTGTGAGTGGTGTGAAGCGAAGGTGTTGAGAAATCAAATGAAGAACACGTTCAATGATGGAATTAATATATTATATACAAACTGTGTCTAAAACATCTTTATAAATTTGGTTTTTATTCGATAAATACAGAGTTTTGGTAATTTATTTGCTGTGTTGCGTAAATGTGTTTTTTACATAATTATGCGTGTTTTTTTTACATAAATCATATAATAAAGGAAAACAACTATAATGTATTCATTACGTGTCCTTATTTTTCATATTACTGAATTACTGTGATCTCCGAATGGCAACTACAGCTTCTCATACAAACAAATCCAAAAATGCACCTATAAAAGGTAGACTGAGTACATGCGACATACTTGTCTCTGTGTCATCTTTCGATGCTCCAATGTGATAATATAAAGTGTCCCAATTCTGTGTCCATTACTGTACATGTTTTGGGTAGGATATCCATAAGAATAAAATCCAACGAATAGTACAAAAGCGATAAAATTATCATCAACGCGATGGAAGGAGACTGTTGGCCACTGTTGATGACCGAGAATTTTACCTCCCATCGACAGTCTTTGATGAATGGGTCTTTCATTCGAGAGCGGCAACTGGTTTTCATTGTGTACCGTCGAATGAGCGAGCTTGCGCAATGCCGAAACTTTCTCGTGTTGAAGCAATAATACCTTGCTTCGAATGTTTAGAATCTCTTCTAAGCATTTCCTCATAATGCGAGAGGAGAAACCCACTTTCAGGTCAAGTGGTCGCCGTATCCTAGTTGATAAACTGACAGCAAGTGAAGTGTGTCTTCATTCTCGTAGATGACGAGCAAGCCGTAAATTCTTTGCTTCCTGAAGCTGCAACGGTAAATGGTCCGAACAGTCACAGAAAAGCTATGACCAGGTATAAAATATCTGCATGCATCCTGTAGACTGGAAGCTAATATGATATGACCAGGTTCACCTCTTCCGGTACTATCAGGAAGGTGTTCAATGTTGATATGTGAGATATGCGCCTGAATGCTCCGAAACGATCATGTGCCGGTTCATTTTCCAGCAGACAGTCGTCGGACTGTGGATGTTAGCAATGTTCTGTATCCGATGTTCGTTTTGGTATACCCTTGAGCAATAAAATTATGATATATAATTTATTAATAGCATTTCATGCTCCTACTTCGAGCTATCGAATCAACAGATAGCAAACATACAAAAGGTGCAACAAGGGAAGATGTTTTACAGGGGTCTTCTGAATGGTACTACTGCAGGAGGAAGCAGTTAGTACCTTTTAAGAGCATTGCAATGGTGAATTATCAAGCGGAGTAAATTTGCACGTCTTAAAAGAGTATGGAAGACAGACATTTCCTTCGTAGCATAAGGGACCAATAAATACGATGTCGTTTATTTGATAATTTTAGAATGAATTGCGATTATTCCACATCTTAAGATGACCGAGCGATTGATAAGCGCAATAATGTCCTACAACATACTTATGTTATACATCTGAAACAGAAATCAGTTGCATTAACTCTACTACTGGTTTGTGACTTTTTCTATACGTAAACAGTTTTCTGGGGTAAATTAGTTATGGAATTTATATTTCGATTTCGTCTCATCAGAATCCGACACTAACTTAGTGACAGGACTAGGCTAGCGCCGGATTGACATTAGTTAAAAAACGTAGACACAATTTGTGTTTCTGAGCAAACCCCTGGTCAAGTGTGATGTCCCGCAAGATGAAGGAGCTCATTATAAGCTGATGGAATTGAATTTTCTGGGATAACTTTATACTCCGGCACTCAAATTTGCTCAAAATCTACTAATGTTTATCGAACTTCTACAATCTTTCGTTAAGCAGCCGGTATTTTGTCTATTATCTTATTTAGCATTTCATTTATTAAAACATGACTGAATTCCCATTTTTCCTAGACATTGCTATAACTCTGACATTTTCAAACTTATTTTGACATTGGATGGAGCATTCTGAAGATTATTAAATTGCCTTTTGAATAAACAGTAAATAATATCTAAGCCAATTAAAAAGTATGTTTACACTTTTTTACTTTTTTATTTCGACTATGTTAGTCACATTTTCTTTTTTTTTACATTTTAACGACATTCAATTAGCTAGAGATTACTGGGTAGGGAAAGTTATGAAAATTAGAGCCATAGTACTCAAGTGAGAGCAAGGATGTGAAGTAAACAGATCGGAAAACTAGAAGTGGCAGGGTCATTAGAATAGGCTTAATTTCGTACGGGCTTAATCTTTGTCTTCTGTTAACTTAGGCAGTATAATTACGAATCACCCGAGCAGAGTTAAAAATATTCAAATTCATTGAATGAAAATTGATCATATTCAGGCGCATTCATTTTCAATATTCAGTGACGCAGCTGAAAACGTCAAACGAACAAACCACCCATTCATCCATGCATATTTTCATTCGTCTCCGATTATTACACGAAGCGACCGTTCAGCAACGAATCAAACGCTTCAAAGTAGGCCCTGGCACAATGTAAGCGATGATGATTGTTGTTTCATATGCTTTATCGGCATTTGAAAACATTTTCCTAGTTAATTAGTGTAATGAATATATTGTACGATATTCAACTGAATGAAAAAGATGGATAGTTGAATGAATATTTTTTCTATTCACCGCGAGTCGCAACAGGTTCATTTTCAGCCGTCAAAAAAGAGCTTCGATTATTTTTAACTCTGCACCCGAGTTCACTAACATGTGCCCTGGTAATGATAGACATATCCATCTTTACCGTGACAACCGACGAAAAAAATATGTTTACACTGTTTGAACACCAAACGCCAAAAACCTTTTTCCAACCACCTAATGGTGCATTTGAGCTTTTCTCATTTATCAAAGCTTATATTTTATAGCTGATTGCGGTTAATACAACATTTTGGAAATGTTTATTACATTCTTATTACACTTGGTAAGTAAGTATATAAGTGCACGACTGCCACGAACCGGATGAGCAGCATGTCGACGCTGACACCCTTGAAACACTGTTTGTATAATATTTATTTAGCTTAAATCAGCGTGAGTTCAATGTTCATGCTAACATATTTTGAAATGTGGCGTGGTGGGGATAATTGGGTGGAGGGAGGGAGTGTGGGTGTAAGGTTGGTCTGAGAAGGAGGGTGAGAGAGGGAGAAGTGTTAGAAGATGGATGGGGAGGGGTGGATGGGGGTGCAACACTCTACTTCATATTACACCATCTATTTGAGGCTAGGTTAGTGAAAATTGGTTCAGTCATCATCGAAGTGGCTTTAGTTCTAGAATATGCTCGCAATCCGGGACTTTCGGAATTATCGATAGTGGACAATATATTCCAAGAATCTTTGATTCACAATCAGTGATCTAGGCCAGCGAATCAAAGTAATTTAATGTTCATTTCAATAGATTTTTAAACTATGATGTAATACTCGAAATTCCGACCGGTTGCATAACCTTTCAATATGAGAAAGGTAAGAAGGTTTGCAATCAGCAGCAAATTTGTGAAATTCGGTCCAACCATCTCCGAGAAACTGATGTGAGATTGTTAATTTTTAGAGATGACCACTTTTCCCAGGCACATCCAGTACCGCCTATTGTGGTCAATGTGGTCAACAAGACATAGATGGGCCGTCAGTAACCTAGAACTGCCAATGCAAGATGTTTGGCTCCCATTTTAGCAAAAAAAATGAATAGGAATTTTCTATTTGACCATACTTCCTAACCCGTAACTCTGCAACCGGAAGTTAGGTCGAATTGAAACTAAATAATATATTTTGGGGACTCAATACCGTTTATTTGAGACTAAATTTGGTCTAGTCTAGTCTAGTTATCACCGAGTAATCGATATAATTGTTATTCTGAGTTTTGATACTTCGGCCGGGACTTTCGGAACCGTCGATGGTGGCCAATGTGGAAGTAGGATCAATTGGAAATTCAATTGCAGCCGATGGGAACGTTGTACCTTGAGAGACCAAGTTTGTAATAATCGAGACCAGGTTTGTACAAATCGGTGAAAAATTTGCTGACCAATATGAATAACATTGGCCTAACGACTCCCCTCTCGCACCTACTAGGAGTTGGGGAGTCTTGCTAGGATATGGTGGGCCAAGGCAAACGTTGGGCTCTGCTAAACCTTTAGAAAAGCCATATAAATCCGACAGCAGCTCCGTCGAAGCGAGTCGGTGTCGCTTCCACTAAGGTTTTATCCAAGACATTAGCATAAAGAACCCTCACCCAACTGGAGTACCAAGCGGCACATTAAGATCGATACCAGTAAGATCCTAATTACAGCACACTGGCGGCAGAACACGGATGTGAATAAGGATTTCATCGAAATTTATCCACTGACCGACAGTCACGCCATTCCACTACCCTAGTAAGGATGTGCAACACTTCCCCGAAACAGGAGTGGGTTATTGGTACTGGCTACTCCCCGTCCCAATAAAACTTTGGTAGATCTCCAAGTAGGTTCAAAACTCGGCACCTTAGCCGGTGGAAGTTGGCTCAGTTGAACGCTCCTGACTAGCACCGATCCGGCTTTGAACGCGGTACCCCATTAAAGGCTTGATCAACCGTTGCATGCGACCTCACTGCTCGCAAAGGGAGCATGGGATCATATCGAGGCGACTACTTATTACGGGCGTAGATGGTGGTTCGGAGTTCGGGCTCCAAAAGTATGGAAGAAGACAAAAACAACAAAAATAAAAACAATTCTAACGGAGCAAATATGATGAACATATTTGCCAAAGCTGGGCTAGCGAGGGCGCCGATCCAGAAAAATGAACAAATGCAAACGCAGCAGCGAGAGCAGCTCATGGAGGCCATACCGAGCACGAGCGGCGACAAATCAATTGGACGGTAGCGGTATTCTCGTGTTGTGAAAAGAGTAAGGGAAATACTAGGAGAGGAAGAGCAACCAAAGAAGCCCAAGAGGGTCGGTGAAAGACAGCGAAACAGTCGACTATTGTCGAGTGCATGGCGAACCGCAGAAATCGCAGAAGAGAGGAGGAAAAACAGAAAGAAAAGGCGGAAAAGAAGAAAAAGAAGAAAGAAGACCTTTGGCCACGCCAGAAGAAGTATAGAAGAGACGCTCTAGTCGTCAAAGCAAACGGCGTCGTGACGTATGTTGAGATCCTTAAAAGGGTGAGGGAGGATCCCAAGTTGAAGGGGCTGGAGAACGTTGAAAGAATCAGGCGTACTTAGAAAGATGAAATGCTGGTTGAGCTGAAGAAAGATCTATTGATCAAGAGCTCGGCTTATTGGAAACTCGTGGCAGAAGCGTGGGAGGAGAAGCGAATGTGAGAGCATTAGTTCAGGAAGCAGTGGTTGAATGCCGGAATCTGGACGATCATGGAGAGTCTTTTCCAGAAGCACGACTCAGCCGCATGGCCGCCTACACCGTACGTTGATGCAGACGGTGGAAATGCTGGTGACAATCGAGTTTCCAATGACGAGCTGCTTATAGTGGCAAAAGGGATGAAAGCGAAGTAAGCTCTCGGTCCGGACGATATCCACAACGTGGCACTGAAGACCGGTATTGTTCGACGGTGGACGCCATCCGCACAGTCTTCGCAAGCGCGGAGAAAGCGTTGAAGCGAAAGAGAAGATGCAATTGCTACGGCGCTGTGGTGACGATAGATGTGAAGAACGCGTTCAACAATGTCAGCTGGGGGCGATCTCCGTAGCGCTGCTCAGAATGCGGGTTCCGAACTAACTGTGCAAGGTACTGAAAAGTTTCAGAACCGAGTTCCCCAAGCAGCACTTGCAACATGTAATGGCCGCAGTTTGTTGCATAACCATTCACCTTTGCTGGTGCGCTGTTTTGGTTGCTACATCAGTTGAATATTGGTTGACGTACGCTTCTTATCAATGAATTATGTTGCAGAAACTACTAGTCAACAAACGGTGTTGCTCGGGACTGATCTACGAAACGAACATTGGGAAGAGGTCGATTAGGGTCACGGCGGGAGTTACTCAGGTCTCCATTCTTGGCCCAACGCTCTGGAATATAGTGTACAACGGAGAGTTAACATTCGAACTGCCCAGGGGAGTTGAGATCGTCAGCTTTGAAGATAACGTTGTCCTGACGATAACCGGCGAGACCCTTGAGGAGGTGGATATGTTGACGGCAGAGACAGTAGGTATCGTGGAAACCTGGATGACTGACGTCAAGTTGCAGTTAGTTCACCAGAAGATGGAGGTTGTGTTGGTCAGCAACCGTAAAAAAATCCAGCGATTCGTCATATCCGGGGACAATTTATCCTATCAATGCGTTCGCTGAAGCACCTGGGTGTGATAGTTCGATTAAATTACAACAGCCAAGTCGACTATGTATAAAAGAATGTTGCGATGACAACTAACGCATAAACAATGATGCACCACGAGACGTCTTCTGGCGGGTGTCTCCTCCTCGATACTGAGGTTTGGCGTACAGGCCTGTGCTGGTGCGCTGAACTCCAAGCGGAACCGGACGAAGCTGACAAACACGTTCCGCCTAATATTCGTGTCGCAAGTGTGTAAAGAACGATATCGTCGGATACAGTCTGAGGACGTGGAATGCTATCGGCAGAGAAATGTACGCAATGCAAGGAGACTGGTCCGAGCGGACTCGTTGGTTAAGTGGCATCAAGAGTGGGACAACTCGCTGAAAGGAACGTGGACCCACTGACTCATCCCAAATTTGTCGGCTTGGGTGCATAGGAAGCATGAATAGGTAAATTTCCATTTGACGCAGTTTTTGTCCGGGCACGGATGCTTCCGGAAGAACCTGCATCGATTTTAACATGCTTCGTCACCCCTCTGCCCGGAGTGTGCAAGAGACACCGGTACACGCGGTCTTTGCATGCCCTAGGTTCGAAGAAGTCCAAAGGGGTATGCCTGGCATGACAGTGGTCAATATCATTGAAGAGATGTGCCACGACGAGCACACCTGCTACACTGTCAATAGAGGGGTTAGGGATGATCCATAAATGACGTAACATTTTTTGAGTGATTTTGAACACCCCCTCCCCCATCGTAGCATTTCGTCACAAAATTCTATATACCCCCCCTAATAATTACGTAGCTTGACGGTAACCCTCACCGCCTCGTTGTTCCCGTAAAAAATTTAAAAAAAATCAAAAACGATGTTAGTTAGATGAAACGGGTAAGATTGTCGTTACATCAGGTCAACCCCTATTCCCCTTTAAAAAAGCTACGTAGCATGACATGACCCCCTGCCCCCCCCCCCTGTCGTCACAAATCATCACAAATTACAAAACTCCCCCTTCCCCCATATAATGCTACGTCATTTATGGATGGTCCCTTACGAGTGTATTCTTCGAGCTGCAGAGGAAGTGGCGAAGGGACCAACAAAGTAGCGCCATTGGTTGCAAAGTCGCCGTGAATTCACAAATCGGGTTTAGAGAGAGATTCCTCAGCCGGGGAACTCTTCGTCGGTTTAGACTAGGTCCACCGCCGGGGACCAGTCGAGTAGTACGTGACGTAGCACTGGGTTTAAGTCATCAAGGCGCTAGTGAATCGGACGTCAGGCTTCACTGGAATTGCCGGACTGACCTCGACACCCTACCGGGTAGCTCGTGAGTAGACTAAATCCGCCATAATATTCTTGAAAAGAAACTTGAATTGAACTAGTTGGAGATAGGCGTAAGTTGAACCCTTTTTTCACCAACTGTATAAGACCTATCGCGAGGTCTCTTGTTGTGTACTGTTGTACATGTTCGATTCTCAAACCGGCACGTACTAATTTTTCTAAAGAGATTATTTTGAACCGGAAAAAGAGGAGAATGACCCTATGGTCAAAACCTCTATACTCGAAACAAATAAATCTATCATACTACTTGATAAAGTTCTGAGTTGTACTCAACAGCATGCATTGCTCGTTTATGAAATATGCTGTTTGGCACGATCTACCCAAATAAAAATAAATTAAATTGAAAACAGCACACACTTACCTCGGGCTCCTTATCCCGTTTTGCACAATCTTCCATAGTAACCTTAAAAATGTAAATTCATAACACTACCAACCAGCCCCGGTCTCTCCTCCAGCTACCAAATTCACTTTTTTTTGCTCATCTATCCCATTGAGCATCTCGTGTCAAAATCAGCATGTTTACTAGCCATGGTTTCGGGTGATTTTTTCCGCGGCTTGTTCAGATTTTCTAATTTACCATTTGGACGGTTTTTGCTCGTCTGCAGCTCCAGAGGCATGATTTCGAAAACAGTGATTATGTGTCGAACAAGAGATCCCTCCAGGCTCCAATAGGAAATATTCATCGGAACTGTGCACGCTACATTCGGTGAGTTGCATTGTGTATCCTCAGTACGGTCGGTGCCGTCTCTCAGACTAAATTACACTTCCAGGGAAAGAGTGCTAATAATAACAGCAGAAAATAAATGACAGTGACAGTGCCGGGAATGAGAATAGTGAATGCTTACGAAACAAAGCCATAGAAAAGAATATCTCTTTCGCTACTCTGTCATTTGACTCGCAATTTGGAAAGGTAGTTGACTGTTCTTAACAGATTGGTGTTTCGTGCAAGAACGGCTTTGTTTAATGAATATGAAAACATGACTCTTCTGGTTTAGCATTCTCTGACGTTGAGTTTGAAAAGGTGATGAGTAATTGTTGATATTGGACTTTCTCTCCCTGCACGTTTGCATGTTAATTAGGAAAATGACTGCTATGCGTGATTTTTCTGTTACGAGTTTGATACGAGTGAGTAGATGCGACATTCACAAATAGGGAATGAGACAAAATATGTTTATGTGTAGCATTTTTTCACTTTTCATTTTTCATCACCTTTTAATTGCATTATCCATTGTATCTACAACAGATACGCGTATTTCAAACACTAATTGTGTTCATTGTCAACCAAAGCGAACGTTGAGTAGTGAACGGTGGCGAATAGTGCACCCGCGACAAATTTCTTTGCGCCAATTCAAAACTTACTAAGTTTGAAGAGTTTTAAGAGTGCCATAATACCTCAATTGTTACTAGAGAAAGTTGGAAAAAGGCGTCCCTAACAAAAGCGACAGACAGATATTTTCCTTGAACAAGGCCACCAAAAACGGCCGAAAAATCAGATAATTCAAAACCAAGTCGTTTGATTTATATATACAAGACTTAGAAAGCCGATGCGGATAGGCTTTGGGGCAGACTTCAATATGCGTCTCCATAGCTCTATTCACTACCAAAGTCTGGCGGTGTCTGAGCTAGCTAATGGGACGCAAACAGTGATAATAACATCTTAAGCCTGAACGCAATCCACTGGATCTAAAAATAGATAACGAGAGGGGGCGGTGACGATTTGCTTATAGGAGACATTGAGGGTCGATGGGTCTATTAGTAGGTATTGGGGCTGTGGCGGTGATCTGTTGGGAATTTGTGATGACATCATCACAGTTCCTCGATGGCGGAGTAGTTAACGCACCCAACTAGAAACTGTGAGATCGCAGGTTCAATTCCTGCTTGAGGACATATCTTTATCTCAGTGTGTCCAATAAAAAGGTGAATTTTTAACGTATCTACATTCTCCCCGTTCCGGTCATTCATATTCCTATCGGCTGTTTCTTGCTGCGTGTTGAGATCCTTTCTCTCGGCAGTAACATTTTTTCAGCGTTGTTGCAACTTATGGCTAACTTAGTTTATCTTATCTGTTGCCTACTGCACCGTGTAATTCTGCGAGGCTGGCGACAAACAGTAAACGATCGAGTTAGCTGGAGACGACTTCCTAATACAGCAAGAGGACTTCGCGACTTAAGACTGAGTGGTAAGATAGAAAGTAATAAAGGAATAGGGATTAGTACCAAGATCTCGGCGTTGTCCAAAACCCATTGTAATGTGTAAACTTTGAAACAAAATAAACGTGGCTGGTTTCAACTGTGCGATGCAATTTTGATGTAATTCACAATATAATCCTTTGGATAATTCGTTTTTGGCAAAATTCATATGAAGTGTAGTAGTAGTAGTATTGATGGTATTTGCAATTAATGCAAGAGGTTGCTATTTCGATATGAATTTCGACAGGATGGTAACTAATAACTTTGAAATTGCCCTATACATCAAGTGCTTGCTGCGAAGTCCTTCGAAACACAGGCATTCGAACTGTAAGAGGTTTTTTTCTGCAACATGTACCATGCATATTTATTGATTGCGTGACTGCAAAATTTGTAACGAAAGAAGGTTATCTAAGCCCGACTATATGGGAAAATTTCGATTTACCTGACGATATCCTGGCAAGTACCTGAACGCAAATGTTCCACTTGCTTTGAAATGAAAACGAAACCCACGCGCTTAGGAAAAAGTGCTTTTCCTTTTTGCCCTTGTGAAACATGGAACCAATAGCACGAGACGAAAAATGGCTCCATAAATTATCGCAATTTATTCTCGAACATATGTGCTATCGATATAATTCATCCAACTTTGTTTACACATATTTTTGCAGATTTTAGCATCGGCTAGCGAAAATCGCGAATAACGTTTGAGCGCCGAGTGCGAGATGCATACAGTGTTGTTGGCGAAAGCGAATGGAACATTTTCGCATGATGTTCTGTTTTCCTACACTAGAAACTATAAATTTTCATAAACAAACATATTTTTCCCCGTCCTTGCGCATTCCAGGAGTGGTGTTTGTTGTTTGCTAGTTTGATTGCTTACAGCTTAACAACTGGTTCTGTTTTCAGTGGAGGATTAAATAAATTGGTTCCATTCCAGGACAAAAAATCACCCCTCTTTTTCACTAGAGTGTTGGTCGGTTTACCAAGTATAAAATCATTCCTCTCATGTCCGGTCTTCAGTGGTACTCTTCGAAATGTTTGTTTAGGTCCCAGATAAACTGTGCAATGGTAGCATTCCGGCCTAAAAGGATATCATTGGGTTTGTTTGTGCGTAAAACGATCAAATATATTCGTATGCTGAATAGAGAAAAAAAAATTTTCTAAGGAAAAACTTGGAAGACATTGCTTTCCAAAACCAATGGGTTCGAAGATATTAAATATATTATGTCAATAAAACCAGTGTCTCAGTATGTCGAATGTTGAATGTCATTGATATAGTAAAATAAATCGTTCGCAAATATTTGGATAAATTGTTGTCTGTGTTGTTTTAAGTCAGAATTTTTAATTAATATGTTTGATTGCGTTAACTTCAAGGTGCTTCTGCATTCCAAAGTTACCATTAGCCAAGGCATATTTTCAATAATTCTGGACTATTCATAAGATTTTCGTATGACTGAAGGGAATAATTTTAAAAATAGGAATATGGTTCTATAAAGGGAGTGAATTGAATGCGGTTCTTATTCGCGAATGGCGCAGTAGAATTTTGCATAGTGACACTTCTTTCCTCACGTACCTGATGAGGTACGTGTCAGGGGGAGAGGAGGATGTCGCTAGTTACGCCCCTGTAAAATCCTATGTCAGTCGAAAAAAATAGGTTGACAATGTTCAGAATGACTGCATAACCTTTCTATATGAGAAAGGTAAAAATGAGCCAAAATATAAAAAAGTCAATCTTTTTTCAAGATTTTATCAAATTACGTCGTTTTATGCATTTTGGAGACATTTGGCATCAAAAATTAAAATTCGAATTTTAAATTTTCCTTCACTCCCCCCATTGAACATTATTCAGTTCCTACTTCTATGAACTCAGGAGCCGGTGGCCAATGCCAAAGCTTCTTTGGGGTGTCATTAGGGATCTAGACTAGCAAATACAAACAATTTTGCACCCATTTTAAAAAGTTTTGCATTATTTTGATGTCATAGTGGTATCAGTTTATAAATATGGGGAAATTTCTGTGCGGTGGCACTCCTAAATCCGTAACCGAATTTCAGATCAACACAAAATTCAATGCCAGCCCATGGGAAGGTTGTACCTCATTCATTTCAAGTTTGAACAAATCGGTTCAGCCCATTTCTGAGAAAAATGAGCGACATTTTTCACACATACGCACACAGACATACTTTTCCGATCTCGTTAAACTGAGTGGAATGGGATATGACACTCAGCCCTCCGGGTCGGGATAACGTTGACGATTTGAGAGTGATTGCATAACCTTTTTATATGAGAAAGGCAAAAAAGATGCAAAATCCCGTACAGCCGATTTTCGTCAACAAAAAAAAATTCGACATAGCATAAAATCTAGTCGTTTCATGCATTTTGGAGATATTTGGCATCGAAAGTACGAATTCGATTTCTGAAATTTCATGTGGTCCCACTTTTAGCTCCACCAGGCTCTACTGATTCCTTTTACGGCACTTAGTAATTGTGCAAAATTTTGGCACCGATCGGTTGTGTCTACAGACCCTCCAAAAATTTCAAAGTTTATATGAAAATTTGTATGGAAAATCGGTTAAAATTGAAAATAAATTCTTAAAAACACGCCTCATCAACCAATTCATGAGAACACTATACCTTTCTAAAGGAATTTTTCTACTGAACACATTTGTGGAACAATGTGAGTTCGTGAAAATTCGCCGAGAAAAGTTATTAACTAAAGAAGTAGCTTTACTTCAAAACAAGTGGATTTTATTATTAATCATAGCAACCCTGTTTGAATAGCTGCATCTGCTATACGGGAGCGGTGGGTGGTAAGCCTAGTTTACACTTGTATAACGATGAAGCTATTCAAACAGGGTTGCTATGATTAATAATAAAATCCACTTGTTTTGAAGTCATGCTGTTTCTTTAGTTAATAACTTTTCTCAGCGAATTTTTACAAACATGCAATGTTTCACGAATGTGTTCAGTAGAAAAATACCTTTAGAAATGTATAGTGTTCTCATGAATTGTTTGATGAGGGGATTTTTAAAGAATTTATTTACAATTTTAACCGATTCTCCATACAAATTTCCATATAAACTTTAAAATTTTTAGAGGGTCCGTAGACACAACCGATTGGTACCAAAATTTGCACAATTACTAAGGGATATAAAAGGAATCAGTAGAGCCTGGTGGAATTAAAAGTCAAAAATTGAACCAGTCTACTGTTCAGTTTATATTTCTTGATCCATATAACGGACTTACGAAATTTTATAGACATGTATGGCAATTATATACCTTCCATTTGGGACTAAGTTTGTGAAAATCGTCTCAACCATCCCCGATAAACTGATGTGAGTTTGTTAATTTTGAGAGGTGGTAACATTTCCGAGTACTTCCGGAACTGTCTATGATTGTCAATGTGGTCGACGAGACTTCAGTTGGCCGTCAGTGACCTAGAACTGCAAATGCAAGTTGTTTGACACATTTTAGCGAAATTTTTACCTGTTTTTCATTCATCGTGGCACCTGTTGAATAAGAATTTTCTATGTTACAGCATGCCACAACTTGTAACACCGGAATGGTAAATCGGATCAAAATGAAATTTTATAGCAGTTTTCGGGGTAGTAAAAGCTTTCATTTAAGTTTGATTCAAACGGTCTAGCCATGTCCGTGAAACCGATGTAATTGTTATTCTATGTTTGGATACTTGTTCGCGCCTCTGTTCAGCACTAATCACTGCCAAATAAAATTGTTGTCCATACTATTTCATTATAATCAAGCAACATCTCCAACTAGCACGAACATGCTCGAATGAACGCCAAATATTTCATTCGCGCACGATCATCATACACACAGCAGCAGCAACAACAATAGCAGCAGCAGCGATACGCGCGGCAATGCATTATTCTCAGCAAGCGTGAATGAGCCAAATATACAATCGCCCGATGTGGAAAGGACAAACAATTGATGTGTGACATGGCATCGACAAGCATCGTGGATGAGCCACACGTTTCTAGAACGTGTGGCGTGTAATATAAATACGCGCGTTCTGCGCATCGCAGCAACCAGTATTATTCCAACAAGTGAAGTGTGAAGTACAAGTCAAGAGTGAAAATAAAAGAGTAAAGTGTAAAGTGCAAAAAGTGTTTTTCCTTCTAATAAATCACATCCAGTTGCAAGTGGTTTTCCAATATACAGTTCAAATAAGTTGTTTGCGGTTTGTTTTGAGTGGTCCATCCAAGAGTTTCAAGAGTACTCATCATCATGTAATTAGGAACTAGAAGTCAAACCCACACAAAATTCAATAGCAGCCGATGGAAACGTTGTACCCTTTCATTTGAGACTAAGTTTGTGATAATCGGTTCAAAAAATTTCGATGTGGAGAGACTGATGTGGGCAATTTATAAACCAATGTGGACAATTTATAACAAGATTTTCTATGTAACTGTACTCTTCAACTCGTATCTCCGGAACTAGATGTCGGATCAAAATGAAATTCAATAGCAGCCGATTGGTATATTGTACCTTTTTATTTGTGACTAAGTTTGTTGAAATCGGTTCAGCCATCTTCGAGAAAGCGATGTGGACATTTTGTTGACATGTCTGCACACACACATACATACACACAGACATACACACAGACATAGTGAAAATCGTGGGTTTCGCGGACGACGTGTCACTAACGGTGATGGGTGAGACAATTGAGGAAGTGGGGGTGTCGGTGACGGAGACAATAGATACAATCGAGAGCTGGAGGCAGGGCCGGCGGAATGCGTGGGTAGTACTACCCACTCGAAAATAACCGAGTGGGTAATTACCCACTCGAAATTTTGAACCATTTCAAAAAATTTAGATGTGCAATGCATGTATCTCGCACTACACACATTTGAAAACATCGACGTACCCCAATTCCATTTGCATAAACGAACGTGACTTAATGTGAATGTAATGTAAGCGTGTGGGAAAAAATCATTACTAATGGACCCCTCACCCTATGCTTTCTACCTACTCTGGCGTAAAGTGTTTCGCCGCCCCTGGCTGGAGGAACCGGGTTAAGCTGCAAATAGCCCACCACAAGACGGAGGTGTTGTTGGTCAGCAATTGCAAAGCGGTTCAGCAGATGCAGATCGACCTCGGAGGACAGTTTTTGTCCGGGCACGGGTGCCTCCGGAAATACTTGCATCGGTTTGGCAGCCCAAACCCGTCCCTGAGACATTTGGGCTTTTGTACATTTCCCGTCTCAAGGCTTTCTTGAAAGTTTTTTTTAATTCTCTCTAAAAACCGACATACACACTTACATGCACAAACACAAATATTTTCCGATCTCGACGAACTGAGTCGAATAATATATGATACTTTGCCCTCCGGGCCTCGGTTAGAAAGTTGGTTTTAGGAGCAATTGTATAACCTTTCTACGTGAGAAAGGTAAAAATAGCGGTATTTTAGCCAAAATCGAGAAAAATCAGGTTTTGTGATTTATAAACACGAACTTAAGGTGTTATGTATCAAAATCAAGAAACCAAAAAGCAATTCCAATATGGAGGACTAACATGTGACCTTAGCAGTTTCGACTAAAAATTTTCGTTTTTCGCCGTTTTCTGTGGTTGTTTGATAACTCACGATTAGTCTGCGATGCCTCTATAGATCAAGCCGTGAAATATGTTCTCGAGACCTGTACACATGTAGAGTAAGGGGGGTAAAAGTGCGCGTGGGGCAAAAGTGCGCATAGGACTTTTAGAAGCACACAAGCGCTAGAACCTGGCAACTCTGTATGGATTTAGTGTATCATTAAGTCAACTAATCGCACATATAAGCATGAAAGGTTTGAATATAGTGGCTTGAAATTAAGGGGGAAGGACCATTTTTCGCTGATTTGATATTATTTTTTGAATTTTGGGAATCATAAATTGGCTGTTTGAATAAATCAGGATCTATAAAACTACAGTACCCGAAAAATCTTCAACATATGGTTCGTTGCGAGATATATTTGATTTGATGAAAAAATTCAGTAATTTTCGTAACAATTGAATAAGTTAAAAAACTGACAGTGGGGTAAAAGTGCGCATAGCATATCCGCCCCAAACCAAAGACACGAGTGAAGCTTTTTATATAAAAATTGAACTAATTCTTTCATGATTTAAAGAAGGGACCAGTATCTTCAATAACTGCGAGCTCATCGGTCAAATTACGACTGATATGAGCGGTTTAGGAACAAAAGCATCAGCATAACTGGTTCTAAAGAAAAATATAGAGTGCCGAAAGCTCAGAGTAATTAAAAAAGAACCAATATATATATATATATATATATATATATATATATATATATATATATATATATATATATATATATATATATATATATATATATATATATATATATATATATATATATATATATATATATATATATATATATATATATATATATATATATATATATATATATATATATATATATATATATATATATATATATATATATATATATATATATATATATATATATATATATATATATATATATATATATATATATATATATATATATATATATATATATATATATATATATATATATATATATATATATATATATATATATATATATATATATATATATATATAGAATATTCGCAAGAATTCTTGTAGTGATCTACCCAACTATGACAAATAATGATGTTACCAGGGGTGACAGTTTGATCATGAACCACATTGTCTAAAAGACGAAACATCCATTTTTTTCAACATAATGGAAAACTGAACAACATCAACCGAGGCAGAGGGAGGGGTACTTTTTTGTGATGAAGGAAGAGTATGAGGGGATGGATATCCTAAAATTGATTAGTTTAATTTATGGGCGGAAATAAATCGGCTATTTAAGCTGTGCGCACTTTTGCCCCGTGCTATGCGCACTCTTGCCCCGACCATGGGGCAAAAGTGCGCATTTGAGTATTCAAAAGAAAATAACTATTTCTCGGATTACAAGCAAAACCAAGATATATCTAGTATTACGTTTTGAAGATGTGTGATGAGAGTATTAATTTGTAATCATGCCGATTTTCTAGTGCTTTTCTACCAATAGTTATTTTACGAAAACTGTTAGGTGCGCACTTTTGCCCCACCTTACTCTACAGTGCAACGTGAAGCATTCTAGGAACGTTCATAATGCCATGAAAAGGTTTCTACCTTAGGCGCGCGTCTCGAGCCGAGAGCATTCCGTGCCGTTCAAGATGCCGCCTTGAACAATGACCTGTACAAACTTTTTTGATGCGCTGATCGATAACTCCGTTTAACACAATATAGTAGACACTTATACCTTTCAGAAACGGCAAAGAAAAAAATCATATTTTTGAAAATTTTGAATGAGAACCTCACCATAACTTTAAATGTGTGTGTTATATATGGTGAGTTTCCATACTGCCTGCGTTTTCAGTATCCTTATAGATACTATACCTAACCACAGACAAAAGTTGTCCAATTCGGACCTAGTAAGGGTTTATGAGCAATAGAATTGAATTGTGGGGGAGAGTGGGTATGCTTGATCTCACTTTTTTTTGATTGCAAAGTTCGCCAGCTTGTAGTCAATTCATATTGTAAGAGCTATGAATAATATTTAAATCCGAATATTAGGGACCATTAATAAATTACGTAACGCTTTTAGGGGGGGGGAGGGGGTTCAACAAGTTGTTACATAGTGAGACATAGGGGGGAGGGGGAGTAAGCTAGATCGTTACGTAACATGTTTTCACCGAAGAAAAAAAATTTTTTTCAAGGAATTTGTTACGTAATAGGGGAGGGGGGGATAAAGAAATTTGTGACAATTTGTTACATGGGGGGAGGGGGGAGTAAATTTTGGGCAATTTTTGCGTTACGTAATTTATGAATGGTCCCTTATGTCCTGTCAGTAATATGAACAGTTTTGGAAATCATGTCATAACGAGGTTTTTGTCAATACGTGTGGTAACTTGATTCCCGCCGACTAGGGATAAAGAAACAAAGCACACTCTGACTATCCTGACAAATTAATTAATAAGACTATCTTTTAAGATGCACGACAAACTTTAACCACAGAAGAAAGTCATGATAAGTAGTTGCGGTAAATCAGTGATGTTTAACTTGCTTTTCCAATTTTCAAGAACTTATACCATAGCTGCTCACGAAAAAAAACATTTTAGGTCAATTAATGGTGCCAGGTACTTTATGGAAATGATGTTTTTCTATTTCTATAGATTTCGAAAGTCTTTGAGAGAACTAATGATAGGGAATAAGAATACCCAGTGTTACAGGGATCAAAGATAGCTATTGTACGAGGTGAACAAAATTTAAATTTTTTTGCATGTGTTGTGAAACTTTTTATTCAAAAACGTATTTTTCAAGGTAAAAGCCCTTAAAATGTAATCGTACATGAAAATGATAATAAATATTTAGTTTGATGATCTCATACAACGGTTCAAAAAATTTGTAAAAAGATCTTCACACATATTTTCTAAAATATTACACAATGTTTCCAATCCAAATGTAATTGATCAGATTTGTTTTTCAAACATCATAAACCAGCAAATATTTCATTTTATATTGTGATAACTTTATGCGTATAGATTGTCCTAACTATCACCTACTAACCAATGCAAAAACGGATTCATTCCAAAAAGACTGGCTAGATTATTTGCGCACGTGTTTCCCTTAGACGGTTTTTCTCGATCTCTTAGCATATTGTGCGTTACAGCGAAAAAGTCTACCAAAGGTTCAAATTTTCCTCATATTTTTTTAGTTCAGATTGTTTGTTTCAATATGTCGTATATATTAAAAATATAACATTTCTGAAAACCCTAATATTTCAAGAAATTGAAGAGATCCCAAAACAGTAATACCATAAACCTATAGCTTTACCCTAAGATTCGTTTATCAACTAACTAGGTTGTTGCAAAGAGATATAACGTTTAGAAAATTGTAATTTTTTCAAGGAAAATGTATCGAAGTATCGATTACAAATTAAAAATGTGTATCCTATTGTTAACCTCTCCCAATGCCATTAAAACATATGGAATCGAATTTCATCAAGTTGGCTGTGAAGAGTAAACCTTACCATGTAGAAGTTTACCCTCTCAATTCGACTGAACTATTTTTTAATTTTGTTTAGCCTAAAGAAAAACACCTAAATATGAACTATATTGCTTGGGACTCGGCGGCACACTATTCGGAAGACCCACGAAAATCGTAAAGTCCAACCTAGCTGATCGCGCGTCGAAGTCAGTAGTTTGAAACAAGCGAACGCGATTTTTTATGAGATGCATTTAACCCACGAATATCAGGTACACTTAGGCAAAGCGTATAGCGAAATTCATAAGATTTATCTCATGATGCATAGAGAAGTAATAGAACCATGTTTTCATAAGATTAATATGGTAAACATGCGACTTTTATGATTATCTTAACATTTTATAAAATGTTAAGATGTTAAGTCTTGCATATATGTCAGTCGTTTGAATTTCATAGGGAACATGAAATCATAGCAAACCGATTTGACAAAATAAATGCTGTGTCATAAGATAATGTTGTGATTTATAAACGAGCTACTTGCGGCTACAAATATTCGATATTTCTATACAATTCGCTGTATTTTTTGCCTGAGTGTATATATCCTCTTTCGAGATATGAAAACAGATGGTCTAGTTGTCGAAACAAGATTCACTTGTGATGACTGCCTGATGGATGGGATTGATCGTTTTAATAGCCCCTTACACCAGCTTATGAACTGCTCGACCGTAATTATAAATGGCATGAAGGGCTACGCCAAGACGGACTTCTTTCGTGTAACATTGGTCGAGTCTGTTCTCCCAAGTCACGTCATGCTGAGGACGCTTAGATGCAAACGGCTGCGTCATAAGCTCTCCCACTGTAGCAATAAGAGACGTTATGTGGGAACATGAGGATATCCTTTGCGAGAAAAATTCTGAACCTTCTTTACTGCAGGGCAGGCATTGCATTTATCACTCATATGAGTAAATGTGTCCGGATAATTTACCACTCCGACAATGAAAATTCACATTTTCACACGAAAAGTTACTGACACTCACACAACTTAACCGGATAAATACAACGCATTATTTCTCCGGATAAATAAAACTGTCGGAGAGTTTATCACGATATTCTTTTTGCGCTCGCTGACTTGCAGGTACTATTCTACAACACGACAAAATAAGTCTAACGTACTTCTCTTTTGGTTTTCTTCCAAATGTAGTGCATATGTTAGAACTTTTATTAATTTCCTCGAAAATAAAATATTATCACTTTATCCGGTGAGAAGGAAAAAATCTGAAAAATTTTATCGGAAAAAATATTCCCACGCTGTTTGTGGAGACGGAGAATGTTGCGACTCATCTTATCCCGGAAAAGTTGGACATCGGATAAGCTGCTTCTCGCGTGAGTGAGTGAGAATTCCAATGACCCCCCCTCCCCATGTAACAGAGAGTTCTCCTCAGTTTACAACACGTCCTACAAAAAAAGTTTCGCAAGGTTAAACTGTAGTGCTCCTTCAAACAATGCTCAAAACTTATTTTTGCAGAGATGCATGGCCTTTCGGAAAATTGATTCCTGTCGATCTGCTGAATCTGACAACCCTATCGAGGGATTAACTTTTTATATTCCGGGAGTATCCATGAAGAGGAGGAACCTTTTCTACACACTCAGATTAGATTTCGCTGTTCGGTATTTTTTTTGACGGAATAATTCGGTAAATATAAAAAAATAACTGATGTTTCGGTAAACGTGACTTGTTGTACAGGTGTTCCTTTAAAAATTACCGAACTCTCAGTTACATGTAATTGATTTTACCAAATTCTGTGAATAAAAGTACAATTCGTACGCTAAAACCGGATTGTTCCCGAAGATGGTAAAACAATCACCGAACTGATTGGTGAATGAATTCTCAAATACCGAAATTCGGCAAATGAACTGTCAACTTGTGGCCATATGTAAACTTGATATGTGTTGTAGTTATCGATTGTAACTGCTACTCAGTGCTAGTAATTCTAGAAACCAAGCGGCCGATTATCGTGTGGATTCTGGAGATGGAGCAGCTGAAGAAACAAGATATACGTCTCATTGAAATTTCTCGTAAGTATTCCTCTAATAACAATTTATCTTCATTACTTCTAGATCGGTATAATATAATTTTACTACCTGAAGCATATCTCTGAATATGTATCTACATTGCTCCACCATCAGCAGGCAAATTGTTTTCCCTGGTATTCGGATCGATTCCATTGCGTTGCCGTAATTATACGATTAAGTGTATAATGGTGGATTTCTTACTAGTTATTTTAAATTTCATGTTATATGCCCAACAATATTGATAAAAATAAATGCATACATTTCAAACGTGGTTTTGTTTGAATACAAATCCGAAACATCTTTAAATTCAGCTGACTCTTATTCTAAATAAACAAATAAATCATTTGTTTTTATTGAAATTACCGAACTATCCGGTTGTTTTTGACAGATCAGTGAAAAATTTTATTGCCGAACGTTCAGCTGTTGAAAGTTCGGTAAAATATTACCGAATACTGCAAAATTTTCTAAGTGTGTAGGCTAGACTGTCCCGTAAAGACCCTAACGTGCCCCCTATAGCGATTGCACAACCTTTATCAATTCAAAATAAAAAACGTGCTGTCGTTAAATAGCATCAGGTAGTTTTTAGACTTGGAAATCTAAGTTGCAGAGATTTAGAAAGTAATATCCAGTACTTCCAGGATACCAAAAAATCTAGTGTCTTAGTTTTCAATTGAATCAGAGTCTCAGCACATCGCTGCACTACTCAATTTTTTGACATCGTGTACCGGATTTTCAGAGCAATTGAGAATTTGATTGTAATATCGGTAATTTATATTAATACGCCTTACCTTCTTTTGATAGTTTCGCATGAATAACTTATTATGAATCTGACTCAAAACTGTATTTTTAAAAATATATAGGGTGATGAGCCTATTTTGGCACCATTAGGGAGAGGGTCGCACTATTTTTTGAACAACTTTAAAAGAAGTCATATTATCTATAACCTTTCTTAGCATAAAGTATCAGTGTACTGTTTCTTAAACATCTATATAATGCTTATTTAGCAGAATTGCCTCAATTTTCAGCATAAATGAAAATAAATGTTCCATTCTGTGCATCTATTCCCACCTCAACGATCCAATTATCGCCTCATGGGTGTGCCAATTTCCACCTCATCGAAAAACAATCTAGTTGAAACGCAATGCCTCATATTCCATTTGCGTCGATTCTAACTAGGTATCCAGATCATGGACGCCAACGTGTGATTTGTAAAACGAATCATTCTGCTTTTTTCAGCTGATCAAAACAAACGTAAACATCACGCACATTAATGAAACTCATCAGCTGTTAGTAGAAGAGCGCCCAGAATTGCGCACGCAGAAAAAAACCATTCGAAGGTTAGCAACTGGAATGACAAGTTTCACATCACACATTGCTTTCTCCCGATCCGAATTGTATGTGCAGATGAAAATAAAATATCTGCAATCAACAATTAGTTGAATAACTTGAAGTAATTGATTACTTATGAAATTGCATTACATTATATTTACAAGTTCATGTTTTGGTTTGGCCGCACTGGTAATGCTTTTCAGTATGATGGATACAAAAAGTTGGTTTTGATTGTGGTAGTGTATCAGCAAAACATGTCAATAATAGGAACCTCCGTATTTAGTTTTATCCTATTATAACACTAGGCCTATACTAGTGTTTGACGAGCGATTTTAAAGTGAAATTATCGTAAAAAGATTCTCCAGCTAAAATAAAGACATGTATCAGTGCAATGTTTAGTATATTTGTGCTGGAATAACGAGTTATGAGGCGGTAAATGCTGGCTCGTAAGTGTTTATTTTGCTAAGCGCCGTTGCATCCAGTTTCGGTTCATTACGTGAGTGAGGCGGATTAGTAGATATTTCAATAAGGTGATTTTGTTTTAATTAAAAGTTGGATTTATAGGATAGTTCTAAATACATATGTGCACAACAAATAAAGAATATAACTTGAGCTTATTTTTTCTCATCTATTTTAGCCAAATCGATAGTGTCATTATCTCATATGCTTGGTTCGAAACCAAGGGGTACGAAATAGGGTCACAATAGGCTCTACTGCCATAATAGGCACATCACCCTACCCCTCAAGTTGTGCATTTTTGTACCAAGCACTTCATATCAATGGTTTTGCAAATACCCTTATGGAGACGCTTGGTACACACCAAAAAAATCTGAATTTTATCGTTGACGTAATTGCAAACATGACACAATTCAACAACTAGTAATTCACGAAATGACGAAACATTACCGCGTTCCGTTTAATTTTACATGCTACATATACTTTACATGCGCAATGACATAAAATTACAATTCCTACCATTCAGAACAAACGCTGTATGTGGAGTAATTTTACATGATTTACGAAATTAAACGTCATGTAAAATTAAAATCAAACGTAAAACTAAGGCATTTTTGATGCTCGTATATGTCATGGTCAGGAGACGTAAATTTACACTATTTTTTCTAGGTGTGTAGCTCATAAATATTCTTACAATTTAGTTGCAACATCATATTGTTGAAAATTTGTGAATTTTACTGGTTTTGGAAACCGTTTCTGCTATCAGATGTGATTGGCTACTAATATTAACTTATATATTAACCCCGTAACAAGTAGCGCTTTTAGGTAAATACAAAATATATTTATTCAAAAAATGAAAAAAAAAAAAGAATTTTTATAATTGTGTCATAATTTTGTATGGAGAGGTGCCACTGTTTAAAACACAGCATCGTATGATCTCACACTAAGCTTTGACTGGATTAGCAACGCCACTGCGATATTCAAAAGCACTGAATCAGCACAAGAACTTCCTCTGGAGGAAATTTACAAACTCATTGCTGACATGATTCTCGATACCACGATTCAAGCTCAGCCCAAACGAGTAACCGGCGAGAATACCCGGCCTGACATCCTGTGGTAGTACAAAGGGTGTAAATATTGATCTTAAGGAAAGACAAGAAACACAAATATTGGCGCCGGTTCGTTGAGCGAAACGTCGATGAATACTATCTTGGGCACGGCTGGAAATACGCGCGCCCGTAACAATTCAAAAAAGCGTGGAATGTTCAACTTTCTGCATATTCGATTTCGTCAAGAAGTTCTATCCGGACACTATCCCGGCGCAGAAGTCCTACCGCATCGCGTATCCTCACGGTTCTATGAATAATTGTCCCTGTTTTCGTTGGTGAAGCTATCACTCATCTCTTGTTATCCAACAAAAACGTACCAGACAGGTTAAGTTCAACCTGCTTTGAAATCTGCCTGACACTGCGCAAAGGTGCAATTCGAATTTATTCGAAGTTCCTGGAGGGGTATCATTGCTCTCCATGTTTGGAGGCAAGTGAAGGTCATTATTAGGAACATCAGCTTTTGATCACAACTCGTATCGGCCGGTTGCATTGCTGTACTAAATCCGGAAGTTGATCAAGAACTGGTAACTATATCACCACCAAGAATATTGAATATTATTTATCGAAAAAATATGTACGTGTAATAATATCAATTTTAATATTAATCATAGAAGGTATTGATTCTTTGCTTAATTTTTGGAACTTTATAAAGGGTTAAAGCAATGATTTTAAATATAAAGATCGGGCAAGTAGTAGTAGCAGGGTCATTAGGAACTGGTTTAAACTTTTACGGACTCATCTTTTGTTTTCTGCTGATTTGAGTCGAAGAGGCAGAATGACTACGGACCACTTAAGTTAAAGCATATCTTACGGCAAAGAGAGTGAGATTAGATTAGGTCGCAAGAGGCTACTTATAAATTACGTTACGCAAAAGTTGACCAAATTTGACTCCCCTTTCCCCAAATTGTCTCAAAATTTTCTTATCCGCTTGAAAGTTAACTATCATTGGCTTCATTGTGAAATCAAGTCAAAATGTACGAAAATGTATTTTTTTTCTTTACACCAATGGAACCATTGCTAACTATTTTAAGTCTATTCCAATAAGAAAAGTGATTTCACTCGTTCATGCAAAATCTCACCCAAAAAGGTAGCTTAGGAATTTTTGTCACAACAAAAAATCTGACGAGAAATACAAGCGAAGGCTTCTTTTCAATCTAATATGCATATGTGTTTATGTGAGTTTGATTAAGCATGGCATATCAAATTATTTGTCTGTAGGTCATACAACTGTTTGTACAAAGCTAATCTAAACCAATTCAATTAGAAACAATCCTGAAAGCATGGTTGGGGGGAAGTCGAAAGCATACTGTCGAGGAAAACAATTGCTTAACTTCACGAAGGATGCTCATTTAAAATTACAGTCGATGAAATATCATGATACGAAGATTGTGCAGCGCAAAAACGCACCAATGTAACACAAACATCTAAAATATTCATAACCAATTTCCAGACACATGCAAAGTAAGCATACAGTTTCTACTTTTTGTGTGTATTTCACAAAGTGGATGTTTCGATCCAACGAGAGTTTGTATTCAAACCCGTACGAGAGTGTTCGATAAAAGAACAGAATCAATTAAAATAAATCAGTATTAAAAACTCAATTCCACTTCCAACTAGGTAGCTTTATTTTATCTCCACGTAGCACAGTTTCATTACTTTTCTGCTCTTCTACACAGCCACGCAGATCCTAGACTGCTTTCCTGAACACAGAACATTCATAGGTTCTTTATCGCTAGAGCTACATATAATGGAGGTAGGAATAAAAAAGCTCTTCTCCAGGTCTACATTCCTTGTGTAGAACGATGTGGCAATCGTACTGGTTGGATTTGCATTTTCAGCGTAGCACAAAGTATGGCTGTTGGTACTCACCTGCCGGAGATCCGAACTGGATGTCGATTTTTCCAAGCGAGACCGACAGATTTATGTAAAGGTTGGCATTTGAAACACATCACATGCTATCAAAAGGGGCCTATGTTCACAATTTTAAAAAGCACTTTGCTCTACTATTACCTTGTTACGCAACATCATTATAGACTGTAGTCAAACGTTGGCCGATTTCGAATGAAGCTGGAAATTGAAATGGACACTGATGAAAAAAAATCGGTACCGATAGCGATCACTTTAATCATAGTTGTCTCCGTTAGCCGGAAATTAAAATTTGTTTCACTCAAATGGCTAAATTGATCCCTACCTGCCAATCGCTGACGTGAACGCTCCACAAAAGGTCATCGGTAGGGAATGCTCGGTAAGCCGCTTCCAAGCCACAGCATTCGAATGAATCTCAAACCATGTTTTTATTCATACCCATTAGATTGCCTCAAAATAAACGAAAGCGGGTCATTAAAATTTTTGGAGGAAATGAGGCATTGGTTGCTGTTGGTATCGGATGGGAACTGATTGACAAAGTGAGAGGATTATAGAGTTCTGAAGAAATGTTCCTGAGAGTGATGTTCAATTAAACTTTGAATATTCATAGATTCTTAGTGTAATTATATTTTCAGTTATTTGTTATATTTTTGGTTATGGATTGTTATTTGAATTGCACTTCTTCGATGTTGGTTACTTAAATGATTGTTTGTAAAGCTTCAGAGTATAATTCCATCTTTGAGTCTACGTAAAATTTTGGGTGATGTTTACTCCATTATTGGATTGAGGTGTAGTAATTTCAACTTTAGTATTTCTATAGAGCCCTGCCTTGGGGAGATCTGATTTTCCAGTATTTGTTGTGCTTTTCTTGCACTTTAATTTGTTTACAAAGTGGTTTGCCAGTTTGAAAGTTATCGGCATTGGAAAAGTGCTATTTTCAATAAAAAAACGTGAATATCTCCACACATACTAGCGGTAGCAAGTTTCCGTCTTCGGCAAAGTAATGCAGTTTAATAGTCCAAACAATGTTCTAGAACATTTATATAATGTAAAAAATCTAGAAGAAAACTTATGAGAAAAAAAAACTGTTTTAAGGAACCTCACAAATAATGTCCCATATCTCAAAAAGCTTAAAAGATAGAAAGTTAAAGTCTTCAGATAAAATGTTTATAGCAAGTTTCTCTACAACTTTGATGAAGTAAATATTTGTCTATCTGAATTATTGAAGAAAATAAATTTCCTATCTCACTATTAAAGGGATTAATCATCAATCCGATAAAACAGAAAGAAGGAAAGCTCTTATCCAAGAAACTTTCTCAAAGACACCATATTGCTAAAGTCAACAGTTTTGACACAATCTAAAAAAGCCCTTTTTTGCTCTTTGCGACCACTGTGCCCGGGCTACCCTACATTGCACAAGACTAGGGTTTTGTGCAGAAACACAAATGGTCGGTGTTAAGTCAGACCGGACTAAGTCGCAACACATCAAAAAATGAGTTAATGATAGCACTGGATAAAGAATTTCTTCATGTACATTCCACTTTTACCAGATTTTGAAATATGAAACAATAAACAAGAATTATGGCAAAAATTATTTTCCAATTATAATGGAAAGGATGCTGAGATTCATACTTTCAACGCGTTTTTCTCGAAATCAATGCACTGTCACTTAGTCCGGTCTGACCTAACACCGACCAAATAGTGTTTTCGTTTTTGATATTACGGCCATTTTACAGGAAATGAAAACTGTATAAAAATACCCAACAAACAATTTAGCTGGATAATGGCTTCAACAGTTCTTATTCAGCTTTTCTCTCGAATCAAAAGCTTGTTCAGCTTCCAATGTTTGATGGGTAATCATCGATTTGACAACCACACTGTACACCACTGTGGGTCTCGTTCTTCCAAACCATTTGCTTGATGCTTATCCAAGTAACGCGGATATCCCTGGTATAATTATTTCCTACCACATCGGGTTCACGCGCCTTTCCCGAACAATTGGCAATTAATCTAAATGGGATTTATTTTCGATCGCATGAATCGGGTACAGCAATCGAATTCTTAGCAGAAGCGAAGCAGAACTCATTTCCTTGTTACTCGAACAAAAGGTACAGGAAACATAAATCATAAATTGTTCCTTCCTCAAACAACCACTCGGGATATGAAAGTATCTCGGGAATCGTTTTTTCTTTCGGTTTACTGTAGGTGGAAGGGGAGCAACGCCTAATTGTGCGTAAAATATTTGACATAACGCCCAGAAATGCTCGGTGCAATTACATAACCCAAGGGACACATTTCGGTAGCGACAAGGAAATGAAGTTGATTTCCAATGTTTGTGCTATTAAATAACACTGCTATGGTAATATGGGGGTGAGTTCAAAAAAGGTCGGAAAATGTGATTATGGGATGAATTAACTTCTATTAACCGTATAATGTATAAGGGATGATTTATTGCCACGGATTCTTAATTAGGGATATTAAATACTTTTCGAAGCAAGTTTCAGTTCACCTAACGTTAAGATATGCAGGATGTTTTTCGCATATTTATGTCGTTTTTGCTTGATCCCGAAACTGAATCAGGTTGCAGCTCCAACCGCTGGCAGTTCATATACTTTTATAGCAGTTGGGTTTGTTGAACCTGACTCAATTTCGTCGCACACAAAAAACGGCATTGTGTTTGAAATGGCAGGTTAAGGAGAACGAAAAAGCTACGTTATTTCCAGGGGGAAGTTCGAGTTTTCCGATGAAATGCTACTAGAGGGAAGAGATGAGTTCGAAAATCAACGAAACAACTACGTCGTTTGTGTATGGCCCCTAACTCAATTTAAACATAATTAAGAATTCCTTAAACATTGCATTTTGCATTTATATTTAAAGTTTGTACGTCACATATTACTATGTTAGCAGTCATTAACTCTAGAATGTTATACTTACTTTTTCTACCTTACAACGTTGCAGCGGGGTCTAAACGTATCCCACGTGTTTGATCGCAATTCTCGCTGGTGTGAACAAAAGAAATGTATAATATATCAATTTCTTCGTTTTTCAATTGCAATAACAGCTATGTAGGTGAAAGTACGGAATTTATTTAATTAATGATACATAACCCCCTGAATAAAAAAAATGTAAAAAATAGCGGTTTTGACTTTTTTCACAAAAATTGCTATAACTTTGCGAATTTTCAACCGAATTTTCAAATGATTCTAAAACTTGAAAGAACGGTCTAGAAACCTCATAAAATAGAATTTCGGTGTTTTAGAATAAGGGCAATTATTTGGAAGAGTGGAAGTTGAAAAATCGAGTTTTGAAAAATACCACAAAATGGGGTGAAAATTGAAATGAAAAAAAAAAATTTCTGATCACTAATACGTTAGTAACACGTAACACTACTGTTGCAGCAGTTACTGTGCGCAAATTATACTTGTAAGGCATTATTTTGAAAAATAATTCATGCGCAAGCATGCACTTTTCCCTTCCATTTGAAACCAACAATAAAATAATCGGTCTGGGGGTCCAGAACCACTTTTTACAATGAACCTAGTCCACATTCTTACCACTATGTAATACTATGCTGTAAAAATATTACTAAAAGTGATTACCTGAGTGAGAACTTGACAGAAAATTTTATTGTCTATAATTTTGTCAAAAACTACAAATCGATCTAAAATTAATCGAAAATGTTATTCAAATTTTGTCAGTTCTTAGATTCGCACGGGGTTCACTGACTACGAGGTTGATTTACACAGGCTTACAAAAATTGTGTGGTTTCTTTAAAGAGTGAATTCAGATGATTTTCAGAGCCTACAAAGTCCCCAAGGTACTCCAGTCGCATTTTATTTCTAAAAGAAGAGCATTTTACATATTGATAGAAAAAGGGATCAAAAGCAATTTTTATTATACAAGAAATGGCGGAATCGTTAATCACTGATCAGGGAACAAAACAGTAAACGCGCTGGATCATACATGCAGTAAT
The DNA here is from genome assembly GCF_030247195.1 of Topomyia yanbarensis. Classification (NCBI taxonomy): domain Eukaryota; kingdom Metazoa; phylum Arthropoda; class Insecta; order Diptera; family Culicidae; genus Topomyia; species Topomyia yanbarensis. Next base: position 322,588,002 of record NC_080671.1, on the reverse strand, counting down.
TTCTCTTAGCAATTTGAGCCTATCTATTCAAGATATCAAGCATAATATAGAATAAGAACGAAGACTCCATGTCAAGAAGACTGACAACTCGGTCCAGAATCTGGAGGCAATTGCAGTAACAGCTCTTCCGTGTACAGGTGGTACCTTCTATACCAGCTTTATTATTCAGCTCCCTATCTTCGTGCTATAGACAAAACATATTATTCGGCCCATAACAATTCATAAGAATTATGACAATAGGGTTTGACACTTCTCCATGGTGATGCGAATTTTTTTTAATTCATTTCGTTTATTTGATAGGCACAAATGCGTTAGCTTGGCGGTGCCAAATACTTTTGTTTTTACATTTTGGATATCTTAAAACTAGGAGGTTACAATGTTGAAATATTTTTTTTTACAAAAGAAAAGAAAGTTTACAGCTATCTTAAGACTAGAAATAAGATTCAATATACAAGAGAAGGCCAAAAGATTTTTTTATGAAAAATTTTAAAACAAGGGATTCAGTTTGATATACAAGAGGGGGAGTAATAGTATTTTACGAAATATTTTACAGTTATCTTAAAACTAACAATATAGTTTAGTACACAAAAGGGGGAACAAATATTTATGAAAAATTTCACAGATATCTTAAAACTATACAATTCTATTTACAAGATGGAGGACAAGAGTTTCAATAAACAGTAAAAATTATAGCTATCTTAAAACTAGGAATACAGAATACTAATTTGATTTTTTAACGAAAACTTTTGCTTGGTCAAGATATTCAGAGGGTGGCTTATTTCCACATCATTGTAGCAGCAGTTGTATCAAGGACAGGGGAGAGAAGGCGTGTGGTGACAGGGAAAGAACAGCAAAACTTGCAACTTTCGCTCGAACGGGGGGGGGGGGGGGGGTGGTACAGCGAAACAAATTTGCGCCTCAGTCTAGTAAGTCGTCGAGTACCGGATTGGCGGATGGTATTCTTCGGACCCGCGGGGAATCCTTCAAAAGTCATCGGACCTCGAGTCGCTCTCACTTCAGTTTCCTTCTATGCAGGCGTAGTGGTAAGGGCGACGGCGGTTACATAGTGGCACTCTGGAGCTTATCGGTTCCACAAGGCAGGAGGAAACTCTAAAAACGAGAAATAAAAAGAAAGGGCTAAAATGGGATATTTATCGTTTTTATGAAAGTATAAATAAGGGACATATAGGGGAAATCACGAGTTTCCAGCATATCTCGGACTGGTACATTGGGTGGTCTACCCCGGGCCCGAAGGGAATCCTTTAACTGAGACCTGGCGTCACAATACCCGGCGTATACCCAGACAACGTGCTCGATGTCGTGATAACCCTCGTTACAAGCGCACAGACTACTTTCCGCAAGCCCAATACGCCGCAGATGCGCATCCAAGGTGTAGTGGTTGGACATAAGTCGGGACATTACACGAATAAAATCCCGACCCACATCCATCCCCCTGAACCAAGGCTTCGTTGATACCTTTGGGATAATGGAATGTAGCCATCGTCCAAGTTCACCATTGCTCCACGAGGTTTGCCAACTGTTGAGTGTCCTCTGACGACAAATACTAAAAAATTCGTTGAAGCAGATTGGTCTTTCGTATATGTCACCATTTAATGCGCCCACCTTTGCTAATGAGTCGGCCTTTTCATTTCCCGGGATAGAACAATGAGAGGGAACCCAAACAAAGGTAATCTGATAAGATTTTTCAGATAACGTACACAAGGACTCCTGTATCTTCCCCAGAAAATACGGGAATTGCTTTTTAGGCTTCACCGCACGAAGAGCCTCGATAGAGCTGAGGCTGGCCGAAACGATGAAGTAGTGATCTGTGGGCAGAGTGTCGATGATCCCAAGGGTATACTGAATTGCAGCTAACTCTGCGACATAAACTGAAGCAGGATCATTGAGCTTGAATGAAGCGGTGATAGTATTACTGAAGGTACCGAAGCCAGTGGACCCATCGAGATTTGATCCGTCAGTGTAAAACATTTTGTCTCAGTCGACTTCTCGGAATTTATTATAAAATATATTGGGGATCATTTGCGGGCGTATATGGTCCGGGATTCCACGAATCTCTTCCTTCATGGATGTGTCGAAGAATACAGTAGAATCAGAAGTATCTAGGAAACGGACACGGTTGGGATTGTACGAAGGGTTGATGCTCTGTGCCATATAGTCGAAGTACAAGGACATAAATCGGGTTTGAGAATTAAGCTCGACGAGCCTCTCGAAATTTTGAATCACCAACGGGTTCAGAATGTCGCATCGGATGAGCAATCGATCTGAGAGTTCCCAAAATCGATTTTTTAGCGGAAAAACGCCCGCCAGCACTTCGAGACTCATCGTATGGGTCGAGTGCATGCAACCTAAGGCAATGCGCAAGCAACGATACTGGATTCTCTCCAGTTTGATGAGGTGTATGTTCCAGTTATTGTCCGGAGAAAATTGATCCTTTGTTGGCATTTCTGTTTCAGATACCTAATGTGACATCCCCAGGTACCTTTAGAGTCGAGCCAGACCCCGAGATATTTAAATGTGAAGACCTGATTGATCGTTTCACTCATTAATAGAAGCTGGAGTTGCGCCGGCTCGCGCTTCCTAGAAAAAATAACCAACTCAGTTTTCTCCGTGGAGAACTCGATACCCAGTTGAAGAGCCCAAGCAGACAAATTGTCCAAGGTATCTTGTAATAGTCTTTGCAAGCCGGCAGCTTTGGGCCCTGTAACAGAAACCACCCCGTCGTCTGCAAGTTGCCTTAGCGTGCATGAATTGGCAAGACAATCGTCAATGTCATTCACGTAAAAATTGTAGAGTAGGGGACTTAGACATGAGCCCTGGGGAAGACCAATGTAGCTAAATCGCAATGTTGTTAAATCGCCATGCGAAAAGTGCATGTGCTTTTCAGACAACAGGTTTAGCAAAAAGTTATTTAAAATTGGTGAAAGACCATGCTGCTGCAGCTTCTCTGACAGAATATTGATAGAAACTGAATCAAAAGCCCCCTTAATATCCAAGAAGACTGATGCCATCTGCACTTCATTAGCATAGGCCATTTGGATTTCTGTAGAAAGCAACGCAAGGCAATCGCTCGACCCTTTGCCTTTGCGAAAGCCAAATTGTGTATCTGACAGTAAGCCATTTGCTTCAACTCAATTGTCGAGGCGAAACAAGATCATATTCTCGAACAACTTCCTAATACAGGACAGCATTGCAATCGGTCGATACGAGTTGTGGTCGGAGGCTGGTTTTCCTGGTTTTTGAATGGCGATGACCTTCACTTGCCTCCAGTCATGAGGGACAATGTTACCCTCAAGAAACTTGTTATATAAGTTCAGCAAGCGCCTTTTTGCAGTGTCAGGCAGATTCTTCAGCAAGTTGAATTTGATTCTGTCTAACCCTGGGGCGTTATTGTTGCGTGATAAGAGAGCAAGTGAGAACTCCACCATCGAAAACGGTGTTTCGTTCGCGGTATCGTGAGGAGACGCGGCGCGGTACGTTTTCTGTACCGGGACAGAGTCCGGACAGATCTTCTTGGCGAAAGCGAATATCCAACGGTTTGAATATTCCACGTTCTCGTTGGTAATGTTTCGGTTACGCATACTTCGAGCCGTTCCTCAAAGAGTGCTCATCGCTGTTTCTCTCGTGATGTGAAATTTGTTTCCTTTTGAAACCGAAATGTGATTTGAGAGCTAGCTAGAAAAACCTTTTTTTGAGTTGTCTTACTGAAGCTGTTGAGCTGGGTCTCTGAAAAGCTCTACGTTAGAATCACTCACTACAATTGCAGACGAGACGGGAAATGTCACCCACTATATCATCGCTGAAGGCTCGGGCGTTTCTAAATTAACGTGTTTGATCGCATAGGCGTTTGTATGGTGCGTGTGCTAGCGTGTATAAATTCGATTTCATAACAGTTCATATATTCACGTGTGTTCTGGAAGTATCATACTCATGCGGACTGTGAGTATGATACTTAATTTTGTGTGCTGCTCAGATGCCAGTAGAGAGTGAGATATCCCATATCACTAGTGTTCACGGTCATATCGCCATGGAACGTATTGTCTAGCGGATATTTTTGAAGATTGATTCAACTGAAGGCATAGACCTAGGTTGCTAGGGCCGAGAGTAGGGACTTGCGGACGTAACCGATTCATGATCGCGCGTACAGGGACGTTTGTCGGTTCACTATTGAGACCGTGTTTGTAAAGTTGTAAATGCTAGTTGTTGTAGGTACACTTAGGCACTGGGATGTTATCATGTTTGCGAGATCTCAGGCGCAGGTGTGCGAGGATGATCACGAAGAGCTCGAGCGTTTGTATGTTACCGGGTTTGTCACGCGTGCTAGCGGGTTGTAATGTCGCGAGCATGCATAACCGTGTGGTCATTCGAATATTCGCGTGTGTTCTTGACTGATTTTATATTTGATTTTTGGTGTTTGGTTCAGATGTTAGGCAAAAAAGTTCCCCATATCACTAGAGTTTACGGTTATGTTGCCATGGAATGTGTTGTCTAGTGGATAGGAGCGTCATTTTTATTCGACCAACTGAAGTCATGGACCTAGACTGCTAACACCGAAGGTGACTATTTTTTGTGCCGTGCCTAAAGCCACGATACTGGGTTTGATTTTGAATTTCCTCCCCCCCATGGCGTCTATAATGTTCCCACTTTACTAGTACATGGAACATAAAACGTTCTTTTTCTGATACGGTTAAAATGAATTAAATAAAGCTCCTGGATAATTTCCGAGTGTGCTGTCGTGTTAATGCTGCGTGGACGTTTGTATGTCGCATGTGCTAACGTGTATGTAACTTCGCGTTCATAAATTCGATTTTATAATATCGTCGCCAATGCTAGAAGGGAGTGAAATTCCCCATATCACTGGAATTCAAGTTATGTCGCCATGAAACGTGTTGCTTAGCGGTCATGAGTGTCATTTTTATAGGTCTCACTGAAGGCATGGACTTATGCTACCAAGGCCGAAGGCTTGGGACGTGACTTATCCAGTTATTAGTGTCATAATATTGACTTAATCACCGGGATGTTTGCGAGATCGCGGCCGTAGTTGTGCGTAGACGAGGCTCGTATATATGTTGCAAATATTAGAAAGATTCATTTATGTTTCATCAAAAAATTAATTTGACTACTGATAAGCCCACGACACTCGTTTTGTGGCCTTTAAGCAGTTCGCACACGAGGCAACAGGACACATGTCACAAAAATATGGCTTATTCCAACGCTGTTGTTATTGCAGCGTTGGAATAGTTAGAGCAAAATCCATTATGAATATTTTATGGCGTGTGTCCTGTTGCCTCGTTTGCGTACAGCTTTATGAAATAACTCGGAATAAAAATAAGAACCTAACCTGGAAAACGTCGAAAGATTGACATGCACGATAAATGTTTATAATTAACGAAAGTTCTTTTTACGAAACCTATTCGTAGCAGATTTACGAATATATTCTCTCTTCACATCATTGGTTGCAATTAGCACAATTAGTCCATTAGATGGAGTCAGATTTTTTACGCAATACTCTAGACACAGGTTTGCAGACCTAGTTCCATCTCCTATGTATTCATTCTGTCCTTTCCGTTTTACTAAAAAAAACTCGCTACTTAAATATAAAACCGCATTGATTTTTTCTCCATTTAGTTTGCACAAACTATTCTAATGCTTCTACCTTTCTTGGTTCGCATGCATTACTCTCACCTAGCGCGAAAAAAAATGCAACCAGAATAAAACTGATTGTCTCTGCTCTTTTGGAGGTGCAATAAATTTATTCCAATGTTTTATGGGCTCCCGTAAGACCACCCGGCGAACGGCAACGGGTGAACCGAAATGCTGACAGTATAATAGTGCTTGTGGTTTGCAGCCACACCGTAGCTACCTCTACACATACGTGTACAGTGTCAACGTCATCCCAGCTGGTGCATTGCGAGCCAGAACGGGTCAGCCGTTATGCGGGGAAGCGTGCCAGAATGTGTACCTACCCCGTGGAGGAAGTGACTTCCAACGAGAGGGGGCTCAAGCTTGGGCAGTTTGTGGAATACGCTTTCCAACCTGCAGCCTCTGACATGGAAAGAATGTCACAGTAGGGATTATAATTTTCTTCGAGTGGACAGCTTTCCTCACAATCTCACAATGGATATCCCTTCTGCTGCTTGTCAATAGGGTTTTATATTGAGTCGTTTTTCTTGTAATTGGACATGTTCCTATACGGAACAATCGGGTGGGCTTTGCAATGTTCACGAAGTTGATACATTCGATATATTTTATACAGATATGCAGTAACTGGTTATATTATTATATTGGGTTGCCCGAGAAGTAATTGGGTTTTTATTGTCAAATAAACACTAGTAAAATACACAGAATAAACTTTTTTTGTTCAGTTCGTTTATTTGATAAAACACGTTTACGGTAGCTTGAAGGTGTCAATCCCTTTGTTTTAGATTTGAAATGCTTTAAATCTAGGGTATTATACATTGAAATTCATTTTTTAATGAAACTAAGAGCGCTATCGTAGAGTTTGGGGTACAAATCAATATACAATAGGAGATATTATAATTTTATTAAGAATAGGGAAGTCAATTAGCGATATTTTCATGAGTAGTAGGGTGTGCAAATATACCTCGAGAAGGTATTCAGTGGAGTGGGAGGGTGAATATCAGTGACAGGGGAGAGGGGGTGAACAATTATGACAAAAAGAGAAAAAATATAAAGTTTCAGATCAACGGCATCAATTACAGATTTGGGCGGTCTTCGTTAGAGGATCCTTCAAACGATGTCGTAGTACGGCTTGTTAACCCTTTAAACAGAAATTTTTTGTGTCACCTTTGTATTTGTTTTTGTCATATATACACAAACAGGCAATTCAAAGCCCCAATGATGTCTTAATGCTAAACTTATTGCAAGCCCCAATGATGTCTTAATGCTAAACTTATTGTTACATTTTTTTGTAAAAATAATAACAATAAAGTGAAAAAACAACAACGATACAACAGATAATGAAGGTGTCAGCCGAAATTAACTGATCCGTTGAAGGTTCAGAAAAATCGTAGACCTTGCGTTGTTTGAGGTGCGACATTTATGTTAATTTGTTCCAAGATAACTGGTCAATCCAGATGACCTCGTATCAGCAACGAACTAAGCTCTTGCAGTATTCCTTCGAATAAGTAGAGGTTCCAAATAAATCAACTATTACCGGCTTTCGTAACTGGGCAAATTGGACGGGATCTCTCCATGGCAGCCTACGAAGCGGGAAAAGGCTCCAAACTTCACATCAGTACTCCAGCATTGACCACTACAATAAATATCAATAAATATCCGTAAAATTTCTGGCTATTCTGAAGATGCATCCCAGCATTCGTAATGCTTTGCTAACTGTATAGGAGACGTGCTGTTTAAACATAAGTTGCGGATCTAGTATCACTCCCAGACCCTTCGCCTGACTAACGCGTTCGATTTCAGTATCCAGTGGACGGTAGTTAAAATATACCGGGTCTTTTTCGTGAGAATGATATCACCGAGCTCTTTTTTGGATTGATACACATACGGTTCGTGTTACACCAGTCAGCGAAGGTTTAAAACTGTTGTTGGAGTAATCGCCAAGCTTCAGTACAGCGGATGAGAAGAAACATCTTGAGATCGTCTGTGAAGGACAGACCTGGAATTTTCAGCGCTAGATAGACGTCGTTGAAGTAAAGCAGAAACATCAGCGAACCCAAGTGACTTCCTTGGTTTACTCCTGCCGTATTTCTAGATCTGTAAGGTAGGATCGAAACAACTGCAACAAAAGTTTCGTTAATTCCAAATCTCTCCTTTTTAGCGATTGTTATACCATGGTTCACTTTGTCAAAAGCGGCAGATAGGTCTGTGTAACTAACATCGGTTTGAGCGCGATGTATCATACTCTTTGTTATGTAGGATGTTATGCAAAGCAGGTTAGTTGATGTCGAACGCTGAGACGTGAAGCTAGACCGTGCCTGTCAATAAAATAACTCTAAACGTTGGAAAACATTTGAACTGCGGTATCACCATCTTCGTGGTTCAGTATATTTAGCCAATCGAGAGTGGGGAAGAGGTCTGCGATACTACGATGATCAGCTGTGTGGAAGTCGTATGAGACGAGGACTGGAGGAACATTGTAATCATGCGCCAAGGTGCGATCGATCGTGACGATCAATGGTGGGTGACGTGGTACTGGTTAACTAGAGAAGAGAGAGCCATCACTAATGATGTAGCAGAAAGCTGATCGCTGATAAATCAAAGATCAAGGTGGCGGACATTCGCGTTGGCAATAGGATTAATTTGTAGTAACGTGGCTGAGCTGTAGCTATCCAGAAGCCAAGCCGCATTTTAACGAAGAACGGAGTGATCGGAATCCGGATGATGAAATCCATTGCGCGAAATGCTGGGGAGATTGAAATCTTTTAGTACGTAAAACAAATCTCATAAACCGATTTAGTGTCTTCGCACAGAAGTACAACTTACTATCACCAAGCTCGATTATCGTCCAGACCCAGCAAACTGTTATCTGAGACTGCAAGGCGATATTCCTCAATGTTTGATACCACCAACGTTTTGGTAGTATAGTAGCAGCTTGTCCCGTCGTTTACCAAGGCTGCAAATGTAAGAGTTTTGATGCAAGGAATAGCTCACAGATGCTTTATACTTGCCAGATGTAGGTTTGTGGACCTCTCGTTCAAACTCTACCACAGGATCGAGACGGCTGCTGGTCGCTGGCTAGAAGGGCTCGATTGTGATGGGAGGACTAAGGACTTACTCACGACTGATGGCAAGTGTGCGTCTCGGTGACCGGGACAACGGGAAACCGAGATCTGGCACCGATAGGAACTTTGTGCAATTGATGGTGAGCTGAAATCGAAATCTATCCTATCTCTACTGGTCGAAATTAAATTCGCGAACTAGAACTCCCGTTGGCCGAGTAGATGCTCTGAGTGCCACGTCCTTCAGTTCACACGGAAGCTCGACTCGGAAGGAAACAAAATTGAGTTTCGTGAGATCGGTATCCTTCTTGATCAACTAGATTGCTTTGGGTATATCGCTTATTCCCAGGCGTTCTTGGGTCATAGCGACGATTCCATCCATGGCTCGGATCAAGGCGATTCAGATAGACCCAGAACTGTTCCTGCTCATCAGCAACTGTCCTGATTTCCCGCTGAATTGCTCGAGTACCACAGACATCGGTTGCAGTGGCGCGAATTTTAGTGTTATTCTCACGACTTCTTTTTGGAGTGGGTTGATCCCCCGGAAATCTCTTGAAAGACAGCGCTCTCTGAGCTACATGACCAGAATTAGCCGGAAAATGTGTCTCAATGCGGTTCGAGAGATTAGACGCGACTTTGTTCAGATTTTCTACCGCGTCGCGCAATTCTTTAGTGTCCACGATGGATGCAGCGGAATCGGTTTACTCCACCCACTTCTTGAAACTGCAAGCACAATTGTCGCACAGCCAGTACAAGCACCATGAAAATGCATCAAACCATCGATGGTGTACGATACAGGCAGAATAAGGCACTTCTCAGAAAAATAAAAGGTGCGATTAAATCGCGACTTGCCAGTACATCCCGAACCGTGATATTCTTCGGGAATCGAATAGTTGAGATCTGGCAGAACAGTACTCGGCGCATGCCTTGACAATATGTTCGATATCGTGATAACCGTCGCCACAAGCGCAGATACCACTATTCGCGAGCCCAATACGTCTGAGATGAGCATTTTACCCGCAGTGTTTGGACATGAGCCGAGACATCACACGAATGAAGTCGCGACCCATTTCGCTAAACCAAGGTTTCGTTGATTCGGGATAATGGAATGTAGCCAATCTGCAAACTCAACATTGCTCCAAGATGTCTTTAAACATTCTAGCGTCCACTGACGAGAGGTATTGAAAAATTCATTGAAGCAAATTGGTCTTTCGTAGATGTCACCTTCTAAAGCACCCGTCTTAGCTAAAGTGTCCGCTTCTTCATTAACCGGAATGGAGCAATGCGAGGGAACCCAGACTAACGCAATCTTGTACGATCTAACAGATAAAGCACGAAAGAGCCCCCACGTTTTCCCCGGAAATACGGAATGTGCTTTTTTGGGTTTCACTGAACGAAGAGCCTCTATTGAGCTGAGGCTGTCCAATACGTTAAAGTAATGGTCGCTTTGCAAAGTATCAATAATCCGAAAAGTACACTGAATGGCAGCGAGTTCTGCGACGTAAACTGAAGCAGGAGTTTGAATGAGGTTTAGATTGTACCGAAGCCAGTGGAGTCGTCGAGACTTGACCTATTGGTGTAAAACATCTTGTTGCTGTCTACTTTTCGAAATTTACTACGAATATTGTTTGGCATTACTTGCGGTTGTATGTGATCCAATACTCGTGGATGTGTCGAAGAATACAGTTCAATCAGAAACGTATGAGAATTGAGCTCAACAAGTCTTTACAAATTTGCAATTACTAACTGTTTCAAGATATCGGATGAGCAATCGATATGAGAGGTACCAAAATCGATTTTCTAACGGTAGGACGTCCGCCAGCACTTTGAAACTCATCGAGTCGAGTGTGTCGAGTGCATGCAACCCAAAGCAATACACAAACAATGCTGGATGGATTCGCTCCAGTTTGATGAAATGTATGTGCGCAGCGGAGCGAAAACAGAAACTCCCGTACTCCATCGCTGACAATATCATGGTTTGGTACAGCTTGATCAGGTCTGCTGGGTACTGCGTCTGTTTCGCATACGGTGGGCCGTGCTCCATAGAGTGCTCATCGATGTTTCTCTCATTAATCCGTTTATGATCCGGCGCCGGTAACTACGTTTCTTGGCTTTCATGGAACATTTCATTCGCCTTTCTAACGTCGCGTATTGTCGATAGCTAACGGATAACTCGTAGCTCTGGTAGATTTTGAACGCGGTGGCCTTCTCCGCGTACATGTCTCAGCACATTATGTCCACTGGTTCCAAACCAACTGTCCGCGAGAGTCCATGTCTGGTACCCGTTTAGTCTGAGTTTTAATCGCGGTGTCGAAAATCAAGCCAGTCAGGGACTTCTCCTTCGGAGGAAGCTCTTGTATGGACTCGATTTTACCGGAAGTTTCGGATGCGTAGCTCTTGTAAACAATATTTCGTGTAAGAACGGTTGTTGTATACAAGGGAAATAGGTTGTAACCAGTGGCCGAAATATCGGCCAGTATATTTGAATAGTGACTTGAAATCCTAGATGACGAGGGGGAACATTGGAAATTGATCATTGCCGCCATTTTGAAATCCAAGATGGCGACTTCCTGTTACCTCTATGGGTGGAATTGGAAAAGGAATGGTCAGTAGATAACGTAAATTAATAATTAACGCCATTTTGAAATCTTATTTGGCGACTTCCGGTTACTACAAAACAGCGGAAACTGTCATCTGAAAGGGGGTGGTCAAATTGATAAATAACGCCAGTTGGCATCCAAGATGGCAACTGCTTCGAGCAGAGAGCAACCACGAGATTTCTCTCTATCTTCACGCGAGGCAAACACAGTTGGGACTGGCGAGTGGCAGTCACCATCTGTTTTTGAAATCATGGGTGTCGTTGTGTGTTGATGATCGCGATTACATGTTCACCTTTGTGTTTCATGGCGAGTGGCTCGAGCGTTTGTAAGTTAACATGTTCGATCGTGTGGTTATTCGCATATTCGCATTCTTGAATGATTAAAATGATACTTAATTTTTAGTGTATGTTTCAGATGCTAGAAGAGTGTAAGTTTGCCCATATCACTAGAGTTCCCGGTCATGTCGCCATGACGTGTTATCTAGTTAATATGAGCGCCACTTTTTTGGGCTAACTGGACCGAGGACCGAGATATCCGGGCATGACTAATTCCTGATCGCGCGAACACGGGCATTCGTTGGATCACGTTTGAGAAGGAGTTTGTAAGTTGATAAGTGCTGAACATTCACTTTATCACCGGGGTGTTATCATGTTTAGGAGATCGCAAGCGTTGGTATGCGAAGGGCTGCCAAAAATGATCTGGTATTTTGTTATATTCAAGAGTTCTGGCATGAGACACCGCAAATTTAAAAGAGTCCCGAACCAGGGCATATAGCCAAGCCCAGGGTACCTCCCGAGAGAAGTTGGCCCTGAACCCACTTTGTACATTATTTCGACCATGGCATAACTAGGTAATTAAGGTCGCTAAGTTCAATACTAAATTTGATCAAAGAGAAAGTAGTCGTAGCCAACAATTCTATGTGATATAATCACTGTAATACTACCTTAGTTTGAAAAGCCCCAAGACCACGTCAAGGTACAGTATCATGCCGTGGGGTTCAGCTTTGTCACCGGTGTATGCATATAAAACCTTTATTAAACTCCAATAGAAGAATATCAGACGAATCACGATTCAAATTATGCAAAATAATTTTTGGAAATACTAGCTGAATGGTGTTTTTGAAAAAGTGGCTGTGATTTTTGTAGAACTACCACACTGAACTGAGACACGCAACGTTATCTATTCACATCAAATCATGTCGTCGTATGTTCGAGTTTCTATCAGGACGGCTTCCTAGTGCGAGTAAGATCGTAACACTAGCCATGTAACATCATGTGTACTAAGAATCGTTACGTATTACCACTCTTGCTCTCATCCTCTCATATATGTGTCGCATTTATTGTATTCTATCGTTTAAATACTTTCGTTATATTTAATATGCACTAAATTAACACAGTTATAACATTTTAAGCATATGTATTTCGTACATTGTGTCACTTCTATACTTTATATTTACTACATTCAATTTAAATGACAATGGGCTGGAAGGAAGCATGAGGGTATTATTCAAGTTACAACTTGGATTAGAAGTCGAGGGGCGCCAGCTTCTAGTCACAAGATAAGAATTCTCCTGCAGATCACATAATTCTTCGGAATTATGCCTGGATCTTATTGTTGGAAGGACTGCTCCTTCGGATTGCGCATAAATGACTCTGTTTATGGATACGCTCCTTGCCCTTCACACGGCGATAATACGAACGTCATTTTATCGTTGCTGTTGAAAACATTTGCAGCCACCGGAGTATTCTATGCACTGATGATGGGTCAGATCAAAACACATTGAAAATAATCTACACTAATCATATTTTGTAAACTAAACATTAGTGTAATGTGAAACTACTAAATCGTCGAAACACTAGATTACGCTACAACTATAATAAAACTTTAGTGTGTTCATCACAAGAGGAATTGCAACTATAGAAGTACAAATGATAAAATGTTCCACAAAGCCAAGTACCGCATAGCTATTGGATTTTTATACCTAAACGAAAGTCCTGTTTGATAAATCTTGATAAACCCTCCGGAATATGTCATTATGCCGCGAAGTGGAAAATCTCTTCGTGGAAAAGAGATACTTGCAAACGTCGTCACTTCATTTACGCCCCTCCTACTCAATGTATAAAAGAAAACTTTTTCAATTCCGAGCACACCTTTCTCAATCTTGGCTATGTTCTCAACGCGCCGTGACTGGCTTCTGATAATGTGCAATTCTCAGACGCGACACGCAAACGTGACTCCTCCACTGCCGCTGCAGGTCTCCCCCCTCTAGGAAGTTCTGATCTATAGAAAAACTTTCCTCCTTCAGTGGCTGTTTCGGTCTCTAAAACTTGCTTCCAAAGAAATATTCATCTGCGTACAGACCTAAAAGCTCAGCAACCAATCGTTCGGTTCGTCTATCTTATTCTCCCGGCCCACTCCCGGGCGAGATTGGATGGTCTCAGGTGGTTACGTCTAATTTATGCAAATTGAAAATCATAATTTATTTCACTTTTGTTTCACAAGTTGTCTCTCAATACACCAGCCATCAGCACGGCTATTCTGAGCTGGGCAGTGGATTAACAAATGACGAAAGAGTGATGCCCCTACCAGCACCTGCTAGAGGCTATCGTTTAGGGAAAATGTCGGTTTAAATACTTTGAATTGCTTTTTCTGTCAACTTTTCCGCACTTAATATAGCCTGTTCCGCACTTACTACAGCGATATCGGACCAAAATGTAGATAAAACTTTCTGATGGGATTAGGTCTTGGTTCCGTTTCGCCTAATTATTACTCGTTCTAGTGCCGGTCAAGATATGCTATGATGGATTGCGATCATAATCTAGTAAAGTAATTGTATTAACTATATAGCAATGCACGGATCATCTTGAAGCATTATGGTACCAGACGATACATCTGACTTGTTAGTGCTGTTAAGTGACTTGGGCAAACTTTTAACATGTCGTTCGGCATAGCGTTTGAGAGTGTGCACGTATGATAGAAATTACCAGTATAGCAAAAAGGTTTAGGATTTTTTTTTCATAATTCACATATGTAAATGGATTATGATATTTCAAAGCACACAAGAAATCAACTTAAAATAATTCCACTGTAATTAAATAATTTTCTCGAAGCAAGGAACCGTATTGGCCGCTTACTCCCCAAAGCCAATTCACGCCGTTTGCAGTCAAAAGCTAAAGCGAATATTTGTCCGTTGTCTAAAGGAAAACATTGCAACATAAAAATCCCAGCACAGTAGTGAAAGTACATTTTTGGTAGGTCCATAGCCCGAAAAATGTCACAAAGGCAAATATGTACATACGAATGCTAATTCGGTAGGTACCTTTCTGTCTATACTGTTTAGTCCGTCCGGTTTACAGTAACAGAAATGGGTTAAAGTAAATAGCGTGACTCGGCAGTTCAACGGTACCGTGTGTCCTCGATGAAAAGGGTCATTTCTAATAATGTCAAATGAATTATTCCACTCTTCTCAACTTGGAATGTTATTCCCGGTCGCTCGTTCTTGGTGCTCGACCTGAAATCAGATTTTAATTAGTTGAGAAATGTTGAAAAAAATTTTCACATGTTTTGTACGTTTTCGGGAATATTTCGTTGATATTTTTTTTAATATCATAATTTCATTTTCATTCCTTTTGAAAAAATTGAAATAATTTTATGGAAAACAATTTATTCATCCTGTGTTATATTCTGTTCGATGCGAGATTAATTTGATTCAAATGAACTAGCATGTTTACCGAATTATGTTTATTGTTAAATCGTTCGTCATACTATCCTGACAAGTGGTGGGAATATGCATAGAAAATCACATTAGCCACATCGTTCAGTCAACACTATCAACATGCGGTGCAACAGTAACACACACTGAGGAGCGAGATGTCTTCGCCTTCAGGGGGAATAGATTTAAAAAGCGATACGCTCTTAGTAAATCAGAATAAAACATTTGTCATTTTAATGGATATTTGAAGATTGAATTTCGATCTGTTTTAAAATTGAGGTAAGTTAACCTCAATATTAAAACTGACCAATTTTTTTCTACCTTATATAGCATTATTGAGAGCTTTTGGGGTCATGAAACACGAAAAACATGTTTTGATCAAGATATGAGCTTCTTTGCAGTGCTACAAGCTGCAGCGGTGAAAAATAAGTTTTGATGCAATGAAGTTATATCAAAACTTATTTTTCACCTTTAACTGAAACTGTCCCAAAACAGCGTGCTTAAATTTTCCGTCTTTGCGCTCGTAATTTTATGCTCAAAAGGACACGGAGCTATTCGCATGCAGTTTGAGGTGAGCCCAACGCTCTCGGTTTCGTATCCATTTGCTGCTTACGAAGCTCATAAAGATCTCCTGTTTTCTACTGCATGCATTCCCCGATCTCTTCACACGCAATCTTGTCACTGCTGCGCTGCATTTTGTTTTGTTCCCTTCTTTTCTTCGCTGCTGTAAATAATTCATGAACTGAAATTTCTAGAAAGGAAATACGGCCATCAGATTCCTAGCAGGAAGGGATCCAGAAAACAAAGTTTGGGAGGGGTCCGAAATTTTTCATTTTGGAATGAACATTGTACAATAGGTTATGTGTCAAAAACTCATGTAATGAAAATCAGTTTAGGTGGTCAAATTTGGTTTTTAATGATTTTAAGTTTGAAACTAATATAAAATTGAAGCTAATTTAAAATTTCTCAATAAGTTTAAAACAATTCGGATGGGGTCCGGACCTCCAGGACCCTCCCACTGGATTCGCCACTGATTCCTAGAGTGGAGCCGAAAAACATCTATTCATTAAAATTACCTCTATACTATCCATGCTATGATCACATACACTCGTTGAGTTGTAAAATGGCATTTATAAGTTTCATACTAATGATGAGTGTAACAATTTCGCTTGGCTCCCGCTGCCGGCCTTTCAGTATCGTCATTGACGAATTTTGCTTTGTACCATCTTTTCGCTGTTATTACTATCCCGTTTATATGTATGTGTTACTAGAAAAAAAACTAACGGATAGCAACAGGACTAGAACCGACAAACGTCTACTCATTAAACCGCCTATTCACACCTTATGCCATGACGACACGTAGCGGTTCGAATGAGCTATGTTTCATCATTGCAGCAGTTATAGGGTTCGAAATTCTACTGACCTCAAACTTGAGGTAGGTTGAGCACTAACGAATCATTTGCGAGCTTTTCGCACACAGCTCGAGAGCGAAAAACAGATGCATTTATGCTCCCGATGATTCTTTTTGGGTGTAGCTTCTTGATAACGCTCCATAATATCTGGCAATGAAGCATTCGAACTCTTAGGTACTTTTTCTATTGCAAACACGTCGTCCTTGATTTGATCTTTGAAAAGCAGGTTTTACGGCGTTCATAAGATATTCTGTGAGGTAATCGTTCTGAAGGCAATTGAGGATGACCCTATTTCTATTGCGACTATCTGGTAATCGTTTTCAATTCGTTAATGCGGTCAGGATGTGTTTCGAATGAAGATAACGATGCCAAATGTTCAAATCATTCTATTAGAACAGCTCTGTCACAAAACTTGCTTCTGATTTATGTAGAGTTTTTCAACTGCAACATGCTTTCTCAAGGCTACCTAATTTTTTGCTCAATCAGTCTTGAGCTTGAGTTTGAGCTTGTGCGACCACCCCTGGCTGCTACTCCGTTATAGATCTGAACTAGCTGAAGTTGCACAGAGAATAAGTAGATAATTATGCTTGGGAATAGCGAAACATCTTTCAATGTGCAACTGCTGGTAATCCTAAAGTATTGATCAATACCGGTGCCGGCCAGGCCCGAACGTAGATCGCGGAAGGAAAGGGAAGGAATGGTTAGTCCGATACTTGCTTTTGCTAGAGGCCGTATATACTACTCCGCACTCCACAAGTATCACAGGAGGAGGATATTTTTGTTAGTAAGAGTATAGAAGTTGGATCACTTTTTCTTTATCGACGCCAGAGAGGTGACTTCACTATCTGGACTTGATATAGATCCACCAAACTCATAGACCGGGGACCAACGGCTTTACTTCCCTTCCGAAGGAAGACGCGACCATAGATTTTTTCACCTCAGAAAATCTCAACGACCTCGGCTGGAATTGAACCCAGGTAAATTGGAATGAGTGGCGGTCACGCTTACCACTCAACCACCGGCGCCGTCATAATTTTTTGCTCAATCAGTCTTTTTTCAAAACTCGAACTTAAATCAAGAATAATTCAGACTAGTGAAATATTTGATTTTTCCAACATATAGTGTCCTCCCAGAAAGGCCGTATGGCAAATATGAAAAGGAAACCAAAATGGACACCTTATTTATCAGAAAATCCTGTTGATTGTAGAAATTCATTCGAGGGGTTATCCGAATGTGAAACTGGAGAAAGTTGACAATTTCCACGCATTGCATGCAATGCTCTATCTACTGCGCCGATAACAGTAATAATCCACGACTTACGATCCTTTCGATCTGAACTTTCGAAGATCCGCCCGGACGCGAAGCTTCTTTGAGATTGGACATGCCGTCGGAAGAGAAATATTTGATGACTATGGTCAAAATAATATCAAAGAACGAATAAAGACAGAAATGAACGCATTGAACCACGTTTACGGAGGACTGGTTAACACTGTACATATGCAATTTCGATAGAGACTTGTTATAAACTATCAGAATTATCAGAAAATAAAAAAAAATGAATATATGCAAAACAGTTAGGAAACTCGGGGTTATTCGAACCTACCTAAGGAAATCACTCTTTTAAGTAGATAGACGTAAAAGAATTTATTCGTCAAAGGTTCTAATTGTTAGTTTGAAACCTCAGCTACATTTTGATACCATAAAAGTTCATTTGCACCACTCCATGGCAGTGCTAGGCGACGATTCGGAAAATTCAACGTTTTTTCCATTCAATTTTTCAATGTAGGGGTAATACGGACCTCCCTACGAGGTAATTCAGACCGCCAATTTCTTTTTAATTTTTGTTTTTGCAATGGTATTAATTAGAAAAACTGTAGTAAGAGAACTTCGGAGAGAAAAACAGCATTTTTGGCAACGTATGCCCCGGTTTTGTATGGCAACACGTCCAATGTTATAAGGATAGGAAATGTTCGATTGGATTCGTTTTTGACAGCTAAACGCGAATCCAATCGATCCAAAATGGAGTCTCCGCAGTTCTCTTTCTAGAGTTTTTCTAGTATTAATAGTCCCGGGCCTCCATAATAGATTTTGTCCGAATGCTTTTCCAGGTATAGGAATCCTTTTTGGTAATTTTCTTTGCTCATTTAACAAGCTCAAGTTCTTCCGCTTGGTTTGGTGCCAGAAGAGCTCCAGGTCTTGGCCAATGTTCTTAGCGTTTACTCACCCGGAGCTTGATAAAGGATCTTGGAATACCGTACCGATGGCAAACTGTTTTGATTGCCATATAATTTCTGATTGCAAACAATTTTGAATTTGCTCCTTCGTGCGAGACACTCGACACTATTTCACTATGTTTTCGATTATACATGCATAAACTAAATACTAAGAATATTCGCAATCAAAATGAGCTACGTAAGTTAGCAGCGACTGCTCTTACACGACATTGCTAGGAAAATCTTTCTGTTAGAACGGTCGTGCTCTATTTATCATACTACAATAAACAGAAACAAACATTGGATTAGCATAGCATAGCATAGCATAGCATATACGATTGCACAAATCGTGGATGGCTGTACAATGATCAGCTAATATTTACCAGGATGTCCACCATATCGTGTCGCAAGAAAAAAAACATTTGTGTCAAATTTTACAAAGGTACATTTACAAACAAGTAAAATGCATAATCCAATGACAGATCAAATTATTAGATCACTGCAAAACTATAAAAAGCACACCTTAATCCATTTTGGAAATGTATCACTGCTACTGATTCCTCTTGGCAACCGTGGAATTATGAATCGTTGAGATGAGCTAACGATAGGGTTACCAACCGTCCTTATTTTAAAGAACATGTCCTTAATTTTGATGATTTTGGAAAGCGTCCTTAATTTTACCTCAAATGTCCTTAGTTTTAGTCGGTGGTATATTTGAAATCAATCACTTTAAGTTCGTCCAATCGAACAAAACAAAATCGCAATTTTAGTTGGTCACTTCCCTACATTACATTTGATATATTATGGTCAGATTAATGATTCAATAGCACTGATTCAGTTTATTGTTCAAAGTAATGTTTCAAACTAAAACATGTTTCTTATCTTATTGAGTGTTGGTAGAAAAAAAACAATTTTGTCCTTTAATTCGAATTTGGAACAACTATCTTTTACTAGCAAAGGGTTCTATTTCTCAGGGTAGCCATTTCGGACTATTCATGTTTTTGCTCAATTTAAATGATTTAAACCATTTGCTGAAGTGCATGAAACTTTCATTTTCTGATAACCTCAAATGATTTCATCTTATCAGGAATGCGATAGACGCAGAATTCTTGCAGTCCCAGTTGGATGTGAATACATTGGTGCTACGCCAATAAGACGATGTTAAATGCTTCCATATGTTCGGTTATATCTTTTAGTTCCAAGCACTCGAAAGTTAATTTCGACTACAATATTTTACAAATCTTTCTCAAACGTCTGTTAAAGATTTGGGAGTCTACTTAGATCCCGGGTAAACTTCAAGCACCACATAGAGCACACTATTTCTAAGGCCTCTGAGCTTCTAAAATTCGTTTTAGAGTCACTAAAAACTTTACCAATATACATTTTTTAAAAGCACTCTATTATGTTTTGTTCCGTTCTACACTCGAATACAAGTCTGGGTACCTTATAACCAAAATTATCTTCTGTAAATTGCTTATTCACTTCATGGACTATACTTTAAGCAATAAGTTACTTTAGGAAAAACTTTGGTTTTTGAAAATGGAAATGGTAGGTTTCCTCGTACTAATATCCATTAAAATTTCAAATGTAATGCGGGATGCCACGCAATAACCAATCGACTTTATATTTTGCACAGTTCTTTGGGGCTCCAAAAGAACAAAAAATCGCAGTTCTGAAAAAAAAACAATTTTGCGAATCTTTTCTAAAAACCATTTAAGAAATCACATTTTGCCAAAGATTAGTAAAATTTGTTAGTCTCGGTCATCATTCAAGATGTCCTTATTTTGCTCTCGGTCCATTTGGTAACCCTAGCTAACGATGTTGAAATTACCTTAACCTAAAATTTCCTAAATCAAACCCAAAAAATATAGGACTATATCCCAATAATAATTGTATCGTGGATTGCCAATTTAAGAATAACTTCAATTATGAGTTTTCTAATATTTTCAAGATCCACATCGACGTAGAATTTTTTTGGATCACTTTAACCATTCTAACTCTGCTCAACTGCCAACTGTGTTGGTATTGACTGTCAGTGTGTACAACTATGTGATCCGCTTTTTGTAATTGCATTTGTTGCAATTAGGATATGCAGTGTATTGATTTCTACCAAATCAGAGCTCTCTAACAAGGTAATGTGTTCGATCCGAAAGTTGCTGCCTGGACGGTTAATATGAGAAGCAATCGATTTAGTTCCACTTCTTGTGTGTCCTGGATGGCAAAATCTAGCATGGTAGCGTTGTGTTTGACGTGATGGTGAAAGCTTTTGTTTGCCGGTGCTGGTGCGAAGAAGAGGTGCGGAAAGATTAACTCTCTTGTCTCGACTGGTTCATGGCTTCCAAGTAGCTCGTGGAGGATAAGCCTAGGCATCCAGTGACGTGTTGTCAAGTGGAGTTGTGCATCTCTATTCGGTCTATGTCAAGGGAAACGCTGCTTACTCCGGACGATTGCATTCCATTGGAGCACTCAGATAGACTCTATCGGCATGCTGTCTTGTGGAGCACGAGCCGGCAAACACAATGCAGCTTCATGGTCGTTAAAGTCGTCGTCACCTCTGGCAACTGCACGTTCGAATTTGCAGTTGCTTGCATGGCGGCACTGGGTAAACACCGAAACGTGATATAATTGAGCTAATAAAATTAAAATTATACTCCATCCAAAGTTGAAAATTTAACGATTGTTTGCTGCCATTTTCCTGTGTACTTGATATTGAGTGAAACTGTGACCTGTTCGTGTTCTATGTAGCTTGTATGCATATAGTATTAACAAATGATGATTTGCGAATAGGTGGTAACTGCAAGCATTAGTAAAGAATATATAAATTTCTTCTTTCTGATCCCTCTCATTCAACAAAAAAATTCATCGTGCTAAAGAATCAGCATCTATAAGATATTAATCCACCCAATTCAATCCCCGTGTCTAGAAAATGGATCACGACATGCATTTCCAAACATGTCGGTTGACAGTTGAAGAATCTGGGATTTCAATACTATCCCCATGCAATCACATTGCCGCTGGAATCTCTACGACATCCCCGCGGATTTGTTTCCAGCAGGAAGCATCACACAGCAATAAACAATCCTCCCCCTATAAAGCGCTCCGACGTTCATCCCGTTACTATTGCACGTCAGGCACGCCACGGTCCACTGCAAGGCTTACGCGTAATTACAGCGTGGCGATACCACCTGTTGTCAGTCCACGTCCCTTTATGCTGACTGAACCAACAAACGACACTTTCATTTTATCCTGCTAGTTAATCTTCACTAATTATTATAACATTTTTTCACGAACCTTCAAAGACAGATTGGACTCTGTGTAGGCATATGAGAATGTGGGAGAGAGCGAGAGAGTGAAAAAGTGGGTGTCGGGTAGGTGTGCTTTTGTGAGCTCACAAAATTACTGGCATAGAAAAAGTGTGCAAGCTGGAATTTAGAAAACAAAAGCTTTTATGAGAGTTTTTCACACCCCGCTTCTTCAGCAGGATTGGATAGGGTGGGCTAGGGGTAGAACGAGTGGTTCTGAAAGGAGCAAAGGTATGTTGAGTAATTTCAAGGGAGTGTTAAAAGCTTTTCAAAATATAAATTATTCCGAGGGCACATGTTTTAACTTCGAAAAGTTGTTTTGGTGTACCATTTGGTATCCATTGGTAGTGTGTTTTTCGGCGCAAACGATGAGTATGCATTCGGAATTTTGTTAATTTATAAATATAGGTATAAATCGTAATTGCTGAACTGGTAACGTTCTACAAATATGTGTTTTGATTCAGAGTAAAATGGGATTTGCTGTGTGAGAAATTTCCAGGATATTGTGAAGTTGAAATGGGTTCTACAATAAGTTGCCGGTGATACAATTGAGTTGTGATGACTAGAAAAAATATGTTGATAAGGAGATTCCTGAGAAAAACTTTCAAACTAGCTATCCTTGCTAATTTGTAAGACATAGGCTTCATATCTCATTGCGGCTACACAAATATGTTAAATGTTAGGCTGAAACATACTTTTATTTAACCTAGAAAATCCATTTGTGATCCAATATGGCACCAATTATCGCGGGGATGTTTCCAATGCACACCACAATGGAAACAATATGTTTGCATCGAGCAAACAGGAATGAATCGGTGGTGCGACCAACTTAAAAAAATAATTAGAAAATATGTTGTAATGCAATTTTGGGCATAAGTAATCAACTATTTCAAAATATTGTATTGAGTATTGATTGCTTTTAATTTAGTTGTATTTGACATAAAATTCGTCTCATGACAATGATATTGAAATGTTTGATGCGAAACTAGTCCTTACTCATTGTTAGCCTTTGGATGGTAATTTCCTGCGAGCACGATTCCGTGAACCCTTATTCTAACTATGCTCAGATATGATTCTAACATGCTCAGATATGAAGCATGAATAATAAATCGTGCATTATATTAAAGTTAGATCATTCAAAATAGCTGTACTTTTTTTTGAAACAATTCAAAAATATCGCTTGTAGTTTATGACGCTTAAAAATGAATGTACTTTTCGGAAAAGAATGTCTTGTTTTGTCCCTTTCTGAGGTATAAAAAACTGATTTTTCTTGATATGTCTGAAGAAGACGCAAGATAATGTTTGATTATCCAGGGTTCGTAATAATTTTTATAATGTCTCTCAGCATTATCAGCAATGGGAAAAATGTGTATTCTTCTAAAAACTTACTAAGCCTAATTTTTTGATAATGAATTTTCAGATTGAGTGCGCTTTATTTTCTATTCGTAAATGTTTAATATTCAAACCACTCTAAGTGCCAAAATTTTGAGGCAAAAAAATAAAAAATGACCATCAAATATGAATACAGCGACACAAAATTACCCCAATGTGAAGTTTTCATCAACTTCAGGCCCCTTTTGAGGTTTTATCCGACATATGTATGGAAGGTGATCACTGTGCGTTAAGTGGTGGTGTGTTTATCGCTGTTCGCCGTTGCACAAAAGCCCGGTAGATCAACAATGACCGGTGGACGAGGTCCGAGCAAATGTGCCTATCGGTGAAACTTGCCGATGTATATTTCTCCGTATCTTTCGTGACCTCGATTGCCGCCCTGAATGATGATATTGTTATTCTGGGCAACTTCAACTTGCCTGGCTGGGCATGGTGTCCAGCAAACAAGCAAGGAAGAAAGCAAGCAATGGATTTATCCGACTGGATACTGAACAATCTGCGCGTATCGTCAACGCCAGCTGTATATTAGATAGTTACAGTAGCGCCACTTTTTGGCAAATCAATAACGTCACCAACGAGAATGGACGTAAATTGGATCTCTGGTTTATAAGCGCTCGGGATTATGCTACACATTGTTCTAAGGATCCGTCTCCTTTAGTCCAGAATGTGCGCCCCCCAACTTCATATTGTGCTCGAAGGTAACGAAGGGGTAAATTTTGAAGACATTACTACTGCCCATTAACGCACAAGAGTCCCATATGGATTTTGTCGAAAATTAGTTATCTATTGGAGTACGTGTGTCTGTAGACTTCATCATCTAATGTAAAAGTTGTAATGAAAATAACACAGTTTACTAAATAATGTTGAAATTTATTTTTTCTTATTTTATTGTTTCATCTTTGGTGCGAGGCACCACACAGACTATTCCTTAACCTAAAATTGTTACAGTAGCAATACATACATTTAATTACACATCATACAATTATAAACAAAACAAACGCTTAATTCAACACTGACAACATTAATCAAATGGAATATTGAAATAAATTCAATGCTAACAAATCCTTAAGGTTCCCAAACGCTGAAGTGGTCATGGAATTCTCGAAAACAAATTCCGCGAGGCCAAGTAGTTGAAGACAATGCTCTACGTTTTAGTTTCAAGTCGACGCCAACTTTGAAGAAGATGAACGGCATTGATGCAGCATCCTTCCATTCGGCTACCAACTTTTTGACGTTGACAGCATCACTGCCTAAAGACTCCGCTACCATAGAGGCGATTTCGTTCTCGCTCACCGTGTTTTTTTATTCTTGTAAAGAACAACCAGCAAAGTGATGATGCAGAATTTCTTCTCATTGACCCGGTCAAACCATTCGGAATTCTGAAAGGTGTCAGTATGGATTCCAAATCAAATGCAACAACCGATTCTGAGTCGGAATCGGTTGTTGCATTTGATTTGGAATCCATAATGACTCCATTCAGAAATCCGAACCGGTTCCGGAATGAGTTTAACTGGGGAAGAGTGCGCAAAACTCGACATGGTACCTTGTCGATGACAGATCTGGTGAATTTTCTAGTACCGAAATACTATCGTGACGGAAACGAGAAATCTCGGCGACAGACTCTTGTATGACTGAAATCTGTTGCTTCAGTTTGCCTAACTCGTCGTGGTAGTTTAAACTATTTTCATCTGTTTGCGATTCTGTGTGAACAGCGACAGAATGAGCACGGATGAGGAGAAAAGAATCAGCATCGGATAAAGCCTGCCTTTTATCGCGAAACGCTTTGAATTGCCTAGCATCGCTCATTATATCTGCGCATGAAGTACACATCCAAAAAATGTTTCGATGTTTATTGCAGCTTAGTGATTCCGGACGCAACGCAGTGCAACGCATTCTGCAAGGTACTGATCGAGACAAAAACCTTCGCAAACGACAATAATCTCTCCTGGAGCAAACAAACCAGCACACTTATTACAACTCATTTTTACAGTCTCCTAGCAGCTAGCACTGTCTATCGTATTATTTGCTTCTTTTTGCCACAACGCTCGTTCTTTTGGTGATGAGTATGAAAAGATTTCTTGACTTTCGATGGCGGGTAAAATAACAATTTAACGGCTACTTCCAGCAAATCTGCAGTCAGCCGGTTAATCAATCGAATTTTAGCGCAATTGGAATTTAATCTGCAAGAACCGAATGGATAACAATGCAATCAAATAGTTTGTCTATGTTCTCATTTCCATTCATCACATGTCACAACTTGTATCTTAAAATATGTGAAAAAATCGCTTTATCACTGCAAGATGGGTTAATCCGGTCTTTTGATATCAAACTTGAGCTTAGTGGCCCCAAATTCACTATCTTTGCATATTTTCGCAAAGTTGCTAATTGCAAGAATGAAACGATTAAGGGGAGGTTCTCATTCAAATGACCAAAAAGAAGGCAACATTTGGAATTTTTTCGTGGGCCAATGAAAAAGATGGAAGGAAACAGTGTTAGGATTTAGAAAGCTTAGGGTAATTTTGGGAGAGATGCCGCGTCAGGAGAGATGCCGCACTCTCAATATCTCGTATATCGGGTCACTTGTATATGGAAATATGATATTGTGAGATTGTCTTTCGAAGAATTACAACACAGGAGATGTAAAATAGTCCTTATTATTAACTCACGAAAATTTTATTAACGATAATGTGTTCATCACGGAGTGATGAAAATTTTTCAGTACCACATTAAAATTTCGTTTTTTTAAATAGTTCGATTTTTTTTTTGGTAAATCGTGTATCGGTTGAATAGCTGGGACCTTTTAGAAGGCATTCTGATCATGAGCACGGTGATCCATAATTTCAGAGGAAAATGTTGTCGTGCGGCATTTCTCCCATACAATTGGGAGAGATGCCGCAACAAAATTGCGGGTGAGATTCCGCACATGATGGTGAAGTATCCATAACCAAAAAGTATTTTTTTTCACATCGGAATGTCATTAAATGAACATTTGCGTTAGGTTTACGTTCTTAATAAGGTATATCCACCAACTAACGGACCTAACACACTGACATATAGAATTATGAGTTTGTTTATCTATACATTTAAACGAGCGATATGTACCTAAGTATTAGTTACTTCGGTTTATTCTTTAAAGATTCAGGCACTAATTTTCGTGAACGCATTGATTTGTAGTGATGTCAATATTTGGATAAACACGAAAATTTCTAGGAATTAATGTTTCTTTTTTCAAAATCAATCTTTCAAGAACAAAGCTAAGTTATATAAATTCATTGCTGGGAGAAACAGCCAAAAACTGCTTTTAAGGAACCCCTACTAACACATAAATATATATCGCTCGTACAAACATATAGATAAATAGTACCTTTAATTAAGTTGCTCAAACTTAACCGTTACACAAGGTTGCGAAAGATAAATATGTTTAAAATGTTGATTAAAAATATGTTTCTTGAAATGGTGGTACCCCCTTAAGCCAAATATAGGTGCTAGTCGATTTATAGGCACAGTCAAACTTCAAGAAACTCAGCTGGACACCTAATCACAGAAAAACATCAATGAGAGCTAAAAACTACTTTTGTTCACCATTTTTCAGTTTGTGACCAAGGTGCGGCGTCTCTCCCACACATGCGGCATCTCTCCCGCAATGACCTTTTTATTTAAAAAAAAATGTTCGTATAAATTTGATGAATTTTTTTTCATGACGAAAACCATTTCAAAGTATTTTGGAAACTTGTCGCAATTGATAAAAATGATTTCACCGAATATTGAATGGTTCACTTTGATGCATGATGGATTTTTAGAAATGTGCGGCATCTCTTCCCGAATAACCCTATATTTTCGTCTTCATTTTCAATTTTTTTCAAGACGTTAAACAAAATGGTGCCCGTGGTGACGTTCTGTCTAAGATTAAGTGTGCGTGGAATTCCAAAACTGTGCAAGGGAGACCGGGGCTGGTTGGCCGAGTTTTGCTTTCGGAATTTCTATACCGTAAACCGGGGTGACTTTGATCACTCCAAACTTTTTTCGTAGATTTCTTATTTGACCCGAATAGACTACCGAATCCTTAAAATTTGAAATGAGTTTTGCTCTAAAACTTATAAAATACTGATTTGTTATATTTTTTGAGTAAATTGTGCGGTTTTTCGGTAACATATCGGTAACAAATTAATCTTAGATTTTAACAAGAGTAATAAATTCTAAGTGAGTTTTAATTTTTCTTTAGAGTAGGGTGCGCTAAATTTATTTTAAACAGTTCGCTTATTTTAAGAACATTTTTTTGTAAAACTAGTTGGCAATAATTTAAGATTATTTGCAGCTAAAATTCACAATATTTTTTATATTCAATACTCCAAAGCGTTAAAATGGATGACACTCATTTTACATTGATAAACTACTCAAACAAGTGTAGCAGTTAAAAACGCTTTCAGACTCTTTTATTCTAGTTAAGCTTGAATTATACGAATTCTGGTTTACAGTAGATTGAAATACTTTGTACAATATCAATTAACATCTATTTTTCTATTTCTATTCTCCCGGGCCCCGTGGTGGTGGAGGAACGCTACGTGGGAAGCTGAGCTGCAAGCAACCGGGCGGGTCATAGGTGGTGGATAATGTTTAATCGCGATAGCAACTAGTTGTGATTCGCGACCCGAACCAGCAGCGGGGGCTGACTGCGGGTGTGGTAGGACGAGGTAGTGGGCCCTATACGTCCTAGGCCTAAATACCACATGCCCTAAAGCAGCCCTGACAAGGCGAGCCAGTGCCGCCTTTAAATAAGCGCTTAGCCCAAATCCCTCTCCTCCCGTTATCCTTCCTTTCTTCCTTCCTTCTGCGGCTGTTCGCCCATCTAAATATGGAAGCTGTTCTTCAATGTCAGCTTCTTTCACCGAACAGCCTAGATAAGCCATGTAGTGTCGGTAGTGGTTGTTTCAACCGGCTAAGAATTACACTACGGACTACCTGTTTCAGTGGTAAAAATCTACCAAACAGGGAACCCCAATTCCATAGTGTCATGCGACCCGTGCTATGGGTAAAATTGTTGAGGGGGTTTAAAACATTCTCAATGGCGAACGGAGCCTGGGAAGAGTCGGGCGAACTCCCCAGTACGCTGCATTACGCAGCGGAACGTTCACTCTACACACCGATTTTTTCACCGATGATCCACTTAATTTTGCCGAATTTTTGTTGGCTGGGGGTTTGCAGAGACTGTCGGCTGATGGTAGTTCGGTGAAGTTTTGTTGAGTCTCGATTATCAAATTTCGATGTGTACAGATGAACCTGCCCAGAGGCCGTGTGGTATCCGGCCTAGAATTGAGCCACTGGAGTCCTGTTGCCATGTCGTAGGAGGCGACTGAAAGTAGGAGACCCTAAGTCAAGGTGTAGTTCCGTGCCGAGGACTTAATGATTGGAGGGTCTAAAATATGCCAGTCGCGCACGGAGCATTTTGGGTTTTGCCCTTGCTGTGTTATGCGAATCTCTGACACAGTGGACCATTATTTTCTTCGCAAATCGTGGGAATCAAATGATCATGTCCCATTTAAACCTGATATGGCTCGCTAAATGCGTTAACATCCCAACTCGCTTGGTGTCCTCTAGTTGTTGTGCAATTTGTGTTGGAGATGAAATGTACAGTTCTCTAATCAACAATGGTTAGAATAGCACAAGTCAATCTCCAACATAAACGTACAGCAACTATGAATTTATCTCGACTCATGCAGGAAGGTAAAGCTTCCATAGCATTGGTTCAAGAACCGTATTTCCATAAAGGAAACTTCTATTTTGGAAAGTTACTTAACACTGCCTTCATTGCTTACAACAAGACAGGCATGACTAACCCACGTGAAATGCCTCGTGCTTGCATTCTTGCAAATAAGGCTATTGACGCGTGTCTCATATCGGAGCTCACAACTCGCGATATCTGTGTTGTCACAGTTACATTGACTGTCGGAAACGTAGACAAAAAATATATATATTGTTCAGCGTACCTACCGCATAACGAATCATCTCCTTCTGATGATTTCAAAAGCGTTGTATCATATTGTAGCAGAAATGGGCTTCCGCTCATTATCGGCAGTGATGCGAATGCTCATCACATCATTTGGGGCAGCTCAGACATCAATCTGAGAGGCTCTGAACTGATGGAGTACATAAGTAGTACAAATCTCCATATTCTGAATGTGGGAAACCGACCAACTTTTGCGAGGTCTGGGAGGGAGGAGGTGTTAGACATAACACTTTGCTCTGATAGAATTTTGCATGAACTGGGAAATTGGCAGGTTCCAAATGAAACTGAACCGTCTCTATCCGATCATAAATATATATTTTTCGAGCATTTTGATGTCACCTTCAATGTGGTGACATATCGTAATCCTAAGTCTACAAACTGGGACCTCTTTTTGGAAAACTTAGCGACTAAATTTCTTGGATATTTTCCAACAATTAGTCAACTAGACGAATTAGATGACGTCGTGGATACGACAAACTCATTCATATTAGCATCCTACGAAGAAGCTTGTCCACTTCGTACTGTTAAATCGACTAGGGGAACCCCTTGGTGGAGGGCTGAGCTTGATAGAATGAAGAAAGTTATGAGAAGAGCTTGGAACCGGCGTCAGCGTGATGACTCCAGGGCTTTCAGGTCAGCTCGTAGTGCATATAAGAAATGTCTTAGATCTGCAGAACGGGCTGGCTGGCAAAGCCTATGCACTAATGTCTCTAGTCTGAACGAGGCTAGCAGATTAAATAAAATTCTCTCCAAATCGAATGATTTTCAGATGAACTCCTTGAAAACCAGAGATGGTGTTTATGTGACAGACGAAAAAGATGTTCTTAATTGTCTCTTCGACACACACTTTCCAGGTTGTATCGATCCGGAGTTGATCAATGTTCACAGATCTCATTCTGGTGATTCGGACTCGTGGGCGTTAGCACGCACATTGGTTTCCACTGAATCGGTCAAGTGGGCAGTTGACAGCTTTGCTCCATACAAATCACCCGGAAAAGATGGAATACTTCCCGTGCTACTGCAAAAGGGATTTGATATTCTTAAACATGACTTGAAAAAGATTTTGCTTTCCAGTCTTGCTACCGGGTATATCCCGAAAGCATGGCGAGAAATAACTGTTAGATTTATTCCCAAAGGGGGGCGCTCAAGCTATGAAGAAGCCAAGAGTTTTAGGCCTATCAGCTTAAGTTCTTTTCTTCTGAAAGCTTTGGAACGGATAATCGATCATAACATCAGGAACGTTAGTTTAGTTGAATATCCTCTGCACAAAATGCAACATGCATATCAGTGTGGGAAATCCACGATCACTCTGCTTCACGATGTTGTTTACAACATTGAGAAAGCCTTCTCGCTCAAGCAATCTAGCTTGGGTGTATTCCTAGATATTGAGGGTGCTTTTGACAATGTGTCCTTCCAGTCTATTCTGGAAGCGACGCGCGGTCATGGGATACCTGCATGTATCTCAGGTTGGATAAACGCAATGCTTAGTAACCGCATACTTTGCTCGTCACTGCGACAGGCTGAGATACGGAAGTTGAGTATTTGCGGTTGTCCTCAGGGCGGCGTTCTGTCACCTTTGTTATGGAACTTAGTAGCTGACGGCTTGTTGAAGAAACTCAATGAGCTTGGATTTCCAACCTACGGGTTTGCTGACGATTACCAAATACTAATTACTGGATTTTGCATCGGAACAATCTTTGACTTGATGCAACAGGCATTAAGAGCTGTCGAACAGTGGTGTCGACAAGTTAAACTATCAGTTAACCCAAGCAAAACTTCAATGGTTCTTTTCACGAAGAAGCGAATAACAACCGGGGTTCGTCCCTTGCAGTTCTTTGATTCTGAGCTGCTGTGTGCAGATCAAGTCAAATACGTTGGAGTCATATTGGATTCCAAACTGAATTGGTCTGCTCACATTGAGTTCAGAGTCAAGAAAGCGTGCATGGCCTTCGGGCAGTGCAGACGAACTTTTGGAAAGACCTGGGGTCTCAAACCTAAATACATCTATTGGGTTTACACGACAATTGTACGTCCAATACTGTCATACGGATGCCTTGTGTGGTGGCAGAGGGGAGAGGTGGTGACAGTCCAGTCAAAGCTAAACCATCTGCAAAGAATGGCGCTCATGGCGTTGACTGGTGCTTTCACCACGACTCCGACTGCTGCTCTTGAGGCACTTCTAAATATCAAACCATTACACGTACACTTAAAACAAGAAGCACTATCATGTGCATACAGACTGCAGGTTACTGGGCTTTGGAACAGTAATCATGTTGATCTTGCTACCAGTCATACACGATTGTGGTCACAAATGGTTACATGGGGTGAAGATATTCTTGCTCCCAGCGATATTACACTCACTTGTAGTTTTCCTTACAGGACATTCCATGTTAAGATTCCCTCTCGAGAGGAGTGGTTGTCTGGCTTTATGGAAAGACAACAACAAACGCAAGTGGTTTGTTACACTGACGGTTCTCTGATGGAGGGACGTGCTGGTGCTGGTGTCTACTGTCGTGAAATGAGACTGGAACAATCTCACTCACTAGGTAGATACTGTACTGTATTCCAAGCA
This sequence comes from Topomyia yanbarensis, assembly GCF_030247195.1. Lineage (NCBI taxonomy): Eukaryota > Metazoa > Arthropoda > Insecta > Diptera > Culicidae > Topomyia > Topomyia yanbarensis. The sequence continues at coordinate 322,556,075 of NC_080671.1, read as the reverse complement.
GAAATCTTTGCGATTATGTGCGGGGTGCAATCGGCCCTTCAACTGAGTTTGTCCGGCAGAGTTATAAACTTCTGCTCCGATAGTCAGGCTGCAATCAAGGCCCTTAGCTCAGACAAATCCCGGTCCAAGCTAGTGATCGCGTGCCGAACCCAAATCGAAGAACTAAGCATTGTCAACACTATCTACCTTGTCTGGGTGCCCGGACATTGCGGTATTACTGGAAATGAATGGGCTGACGAATTGGCCAGGGCAGGTTCAGCGATTGACTTCGTTGGTCCTGAGCCCGCGCTGCCAATTTCGACAAGTTGGATAAGGGAAAAAATACGGTCCTGGGTTTCGTCCGAGCACCGCAATTATTGGAGAAATCTACAAACGTGTCGCCAAACAAAGGCGTTTCTAGAACAACCATGCCCAGTGGTTTCGAAAAATCTCTTACATTTTTCGAAGCTCCACTGCGGCATGCTGACCAGGGCTTTAACCGGCCACTGCAAACTCAATTATCACATGGCAACTATTCAGCGCGCTGAGTCTTTTTCATGTGATCTTTGTGAATCCGACTACGGAACTTCATATCATCTGATATGCAACTGCCCAGCGCTAGCGCAATTGCGATTACGAGTCTTCAGCCGTCCTTATATAGACGAAACCATGTTTGGTCGACTGAAACTCAGAGACATACTAAAGTTTCTTATCCAATGTGGTAAAGAGCTTTAGGCTTATTCGCAGGCAAGTTGAACTACTTGTGAGTTTAATTTACCTGTTGTTTATTTTTTGTTTTGTGCTGTTTTTCCCACCCTTCCAAGTCTACTTCCCCACACCTCCTTGTCCTTTCCTTCCGCTCAGGAAATGATGAAAACACACGGCAAGGCACAAATCCCCGACTATGTACGGGGAACGTGCCATTTGAGCCAATATATTCTGATTCCTGATAATTCTATTCTAATTCTTTCACAGCCAGTATTGAAAAGCATCCTAGAAAACACTACAGTTATTCTATATAGTGTTTTTCTTATCAATATTAATATTCGAAGCATATTTTCATATGTCGAAAATATTAAAACGGCCAGGCCTACTGTGCAGAGTTGGGTTTAAAGATGATTCAAAATTAAACGGCAATAACATTATTCAATTAATGGATAATTTGATTAACGAATCGTTTTGAATCTTAAAAGAGGAAGAAACGAGGACAACCGTATCCGTTTGAAGGGGATATGATAAATCGTTGGGAGTGACTTTGCTAACAAGGTTATTGTCACTCCTTTGGGATGGGGCAGAGATATTTACACCTTGCCCTGGCTGATAAGCCTAGGTTATAGTGCCTTTACTCGCTCAATTAACATCTATTTTTAATATTTAATTATTAAATATCTTTTCAAAATTAGTTTAAACAAACATTTTAATGAAAAATATGGACATCAAGAATTTAATGTGGGTGAACACGCAGGCTATCAAAGTCACCCCGGAATACGAAAGCGGACTTGAAATTGAAATAATTTTTGGACAAATAGTTATAAGCGAACAATTTCAGGTAAAACCACCCAGTCTTCTTCACCATACATCATTACATGGTTAAAAAATGTTAAATTTGAAAAAATGTACTGCATTGAAAAATATGTAATGATTACTTCCAAAAGTGATCAATGTCACCCCGGTTTACGGTACTCATTCTGGTTAGACTTTTTGAAAAACGGTTTGCGCTATCATGAAGGTACAACCCTTGAGCACATGTGCATTTTTTTTCATTTATGAAAAAAATCAGTGAAAAAGTCGATCGGCGTTTACGACCTTGCCGCTTTTTCGAATCAGATCGTGCACTTGCCTTGGGGATCCTTGCTTTCATGAAATATTGATTCCGCATCCAACGACCTACCTATCACAGAGAACAGACGTCCATCTTCAGCATTCAACTTGGGTAAAATCTCTATCGGTTTCGAAGGTAGTTGGGATGTCCAAACCGGGTGCGCTACTGTCGTCATGTTTTTTTTTGTGGTTGAGTTCGACAGAATTGACAGCGGTTATTCCTCTACCCACTAAAACTAGTCCGGAACCGATTCGGAATTCCAGCATGAATTCCAGCTCAAATGCATCAACCGATAGAGTAGAAATCGGTTGTTTTCTTTGAGCAAGATTCCATACGGAATCCATATAGGATTTCGAACGGTTCCGGAATGGATTTTGACGGGTAGTTGGGATAGGTTGGCGCTAGTGTTTATCGTTTATTAATTCAAACGTTTACACACGTTTTTTAAATATTTTTGTTCAAACCTGGATGTCTGTTCTCTGTGTACTTATTATCAAAATTGGTTGAAAATGGCAGATTTATTAATGTGACTTACGTCAAAATAAGGAAATGTGTCCTCGTAGATGACTTTCTAGAAAAATTGTTTTATTTTGGGACAGGCTAATATACATTCAATTTAAACTAAATGTACTTGTACTTGTGTACTTATTATCAAAATTGGTTGAAAATGGCAGATTTATTAATGTGACTTACGTCAAAATAAGGAAATGTGTCCTCGTAGATGATTTTCTAGAAAAATTATTTTATTTTGGGACAGGCTAATATACATTCAATTTAAACTAAATGTACTTCAAAGAAGGTTAAAAATATCTCCAGATCTAGTCTTAGATAAGAACATTGGATAGTTAAGTGCAGCGAATAATGTGGGCCTGTATCGCTTGAAACACTTTTTTGCGATTTTTTTGGAACTTTGCGTGAAGTAAATTTATCAAAACTTGTACATTATAGTCTATCATTTCAATAACATGCTGTAATTTTTGTATGCAAAAATATCGAGAAACGACTCGGTGACGGAGCTTTTTGTACATCGTCTCTGGAAAAAATATGATTTGCGGTGTTACCTGCCGTTCAAAACTACCTATCCGATTTTTTCAAACTTCGCAAACACATTCTATGTTAAAAATACCTGACCACTACGTTGAGTTCTTAAGATAACTTTTCATTTAAGAGGGTGTTTACTCATAAAAAGGTGATTTTTTTTTGTGAAAAAACGGTAATTTTTATTTAAAATAAGTGAAAACTCACATAATTGAACATTTATCTCAAAAACTCAACGTCGGGGTTGGGTATTTTTAACATAGAATGTGTATGCAAAGTTGGAAATAAATCGGTTAAGTAGTTTGGAATGTCAACGAGTCGTTTGTCGATATTTTTGCATAAAAAAATACAGCATGTTATTGAAATGATATTCTACAATGTACAAAAGTTTTGATAAAATCGCTTCACGCAAAGTTCTAAAAAATCGCAGAAAAGAGTGTTTTTTACGCTGAAACCCTTATCCCCCCTTAAAGTGATATGTATGATAGGTTATGTGCGCGTGTAAACAATCATTTCTCCGTTTGACTTGGATACAATTTATTACCTACGAATCTAAAATTGTTGTCAGTTGCTTTCGACAAATATTATAGGTAATTTTATGCGTTGGCAACGTTGTACCGAGGGGTAGAAAAAAATGCATTTCATATAAACGACAAAATCATACGATACAGTATAACACTAAATAATATCCGTTGAAGCAGAAATCACGTCGAAATTTTAACTGGCTGTCTGCTGAGTGTTTGCCTCACCGATGAGATTAATTCTGGTCAACAGCAATTCGCAGTGTGCTTCTAGAACCGGTATAAACCGCGTCACTCACTATAGTATACACTGCTTCCTACTCAGCGGAGTCCCGAATGACAGAAGAGAGCGTAAAAAGTGGACAAGTGAATATTTTAGTTTACTGTGCAGGCGCGAATAATTAAAACGGAATTGATATTGTATGGTTTGGAAGAGCTGGTTCGCTGTCGCTCATACAACAGATATGAATTTAATTATTCATTTGAATGCAACTGCGCAAGAGTGTTAGTTTTCTCGCTCTTCGAACCGCTTGATCGTTAGATCACTGAAATGTGAAGTGACATCATAGCTGGACGGTATCTGTGTGGAAATGAGATGTCAATTCAAACCTATCAAAACATTGTGGTGGAGTGTGTTTACTGAAGTGATCGCGGAAGAAATAATATGTGGATAATTGCCTGGACTGTCTGTGTTTACTTATTATCACTGACCGTTACATCATCCGATTTCCGACCACTGGTAAGATCACGCGATGTGCAGGAATCAAACCGAGCGCCAGATTCGATCCCGTCGGATTTTGTGTTTCCCAATGAGTTGGTACCGAGGATAGATGAGGAAGAATGTCGTCCGGAATTTCCAATATGTACAAACATTTCGGATTACCCGCAGCAGTTAGTGAACGAAATAATCGCACGCCATGAGCAACGTTTTGCCGAGGTTTTTGGAAATGATGTAGTAGTTGACACTGGGGACGAATTGTATCAACGATTTGATACTTCGGATGATGAGCCCCTCTGCACGAGTGAGGAAAGATTAGTTCAACCCCAGAGTGGTTACACCATGGACAAAAAGTTGGTAATGATCGTCAATACTCCCAATTACACGCAGGGTGTGAAGATAGAAATTTGTCATCATCCAGAGGAGCCATGTAGAAAATTGGATCATCTTACATCGTTATTCAGCACCAAGTGTAAACAACTGTACCACTACCGAACGTTGCTAGCCATCAATCCGGTTACCAAGCAGCCTTACAAAGAATCGTTTCGGTTACCATCTTGCTGCAAATGTGTAATACGACCATTGCACGCGCGGCTGAGGAAACGACGGGGACTCTGAAAACCATGAGCAACGTGTGAAACATATATTGACGAATAAATAGATATATTAAACCAATGAAATAAAAATTTGAATCTTGTCATAAAATTTATGTGTAAGATTTGTTAGAGCTACTGGTGTTTTTATTGCAGGGCATCAGAATGACTATAAACCGTTTGCAAAGGAGCGGTATGATGAAATTGTACATATTGTTTGTGTACCTTATATCGATGGATAAAATGTTATCAATATATTTCGAATGTATGCAGTGTCTTGCTTTGAATTATCGATTTTATGCACCGGGAAATCATTTCAGCATAGCTTATATTTGACAGCATTTTTTCCTGTATTGTAAATAAATTAATCAACTTTTACGTTTTACAATCAATGAATTTTATTTACTCTCCCTAATCTTACGAAGCTATGGTATTAATCTTTTATAAGGCCCAGAGTTTGGGGCTATTAATGAATGTTTTATTAATAGAAACGCGGTTCTCTCATTTAGTTTGGAATATATTTCGTAATAAAAGCTGTTTTGAAAATATACTTTGTAATGTTTGATGTTTTTCCAACGAGATTGGTGCAAATATAAAGGCATATCGAGCTGGATCAGAAATTCAAAAGGAAATCAAGGTGGGTTACTGGTTTTTGCCTGATTTGCAGTAAATAACCCCGGGATTCTGAGAATTAGTTGAAAAAATGAGACCACAGATTACAGACGTTCATTTATTCAGTTTATTTTTTCTTTGCAATTTTTACCACTCATAAACCAAATTTTCGTATTAAAAATAGTTGTTTTTACAAATTTGCATCACCAACTTATAGGGTCTAGAGTATTTTTTCAAAACCGAGCTAATTGTATTGTCCAAAAGTAAATCGCCGATTTTGACGTAGGACTACGTCTTTGTTTTCGATATGGGGGGGGGGGCACTTTGCAAATTCAACAAAAATGGTATGTAACGAAAAGTGGTCCAATTTTAAACGCTTATGATTCAGAAAATCTTATGGTAAATTTTAAATTTTTTTGCGCATATCGCTCAGAAATACTTCTAAGAACAGATTCCAATAGATAATAAACCCAAAGATTTTTGATATCTTGGCATTAAAATTTTAAATAATGTTCAACATAGTTAAAATACCACGCATTTGCACACAGAAGGCTGCGCTTCCCTAGTCTGGCACGACAGATTTATGTACCTAACGCGCAACGCTTCTATGAATGACGTCATCATCGACTATTTAAAGAGCAGATTTGGTCGGGCAAGCTCAGTTGCCTCTTGGACAGCAGGCAGGAGACGAAAACTTTCTTAGTAACAAATTCACGCGAATGGATAGAAGAAAGTGCAACGAAGGTTTATTATTTACGTTTCATCAATTTATTGATTCCACGAGATTCATTTCCACTCAACCTATCCCACTTTGATTCTACCAATACATAGGTACTACAAAGCCTATTTATGAATGGATGCACTGTTACTCAAAAAATCGCTGCAAAAAATGCATAAAACTATTTTCGATTTCTTTATATGTTTTGCTTCGATATATGATTAAGACCACTGCATTCGCGACATTTATGTGTACTTTAGGAAAATTATAATAACGGCAAAATAAAACTATAAAGCTTGTCCTATACAAGAACTGTGACTGCATTGTCTAAAACATGATTTTTAAGCATCGGTCTGGTTTTTTACCGCACACAATAGAAAACTTTTTAAAATTTTAAGGCAGTTCCAGATATTAGTTCGGTTTTCCATCGCAGTTTTCTGTCTGCTTTCTTTAATCGATTCGATCGCTCTTTGTAAATAAAGTGACCTGATGAGCAAGACGGTTTGATTCATGAAGTGAACTGTAGAAAGAAATGTTTGATTAATTATTAATCCAAATGTAATAAGAAATTAAATATTTCACGTATTGCAGTCCTACGTCTGCAATTCGTACAACCCCATAGGGCTGTCCCTTGTAGTTTTTTCAAATAAAACTCTTCACCAATCTGACACTTTTCACTGTATCGCAATAAAAAGTAATTAGAAGAGTTGCCAGACTCCTAACAAGTAGATTTCATAAGATTGGAACACTTCTCCCTTCATATTCCTGCGTTTTGAACGAAACGAAAAGATGACAATATAGTTGCCACTGCCTTATAAAGGGTTATTTATTATTTTTTAAGACGGCACGCGATAGGCTGAATGTTCTATATTGCACATATTTTTGTTGAGCGATTTCAGCTGTAAGTCACACTTCTAATGGGGGGTTTATTAAATTGTAATTGATTGTACCATACGGATTCCGCCATGTATTGTGAAAAGCATAAGCGAAAATGCACAGGGTGTATTTTGCTGTTCAAATATGGTTTTATGTTGTATTTCACTAGGCCTACAATATATACTGTATTACTTGAAAAGTGTGTAATTTTTGCCAAACAGCTCTGATTCTGACTAATTGTAACCTAATTGGTCCTGAACCAGGCCAGTTGCCAGGATTTCGCTTCGGGAGGGGATTGAATTTTTTTTGTTAGAATTTTTTAGATAAAAATGTTTAGATTAAAAATCCTAAAAGTACACATACAATACAACAAAGGCTATATAGTAGAACAAAAATATTTATTTGGAACCGAACTTACCAATCTGTGATATCACACAAAATACAAGGTGTTCAATTGAATTCCCGTGTTAATAAAAATGCGTGCCCAGGCAATAATTATTTTTCAACAAATCAAGAATAACAACAAAACTTATTTAGATTTTGAGCAATCCTGCAAAACCGTTAGAAGTTGCCTAGATTAAGATAATCATTTTTTCCTGAAAAAATATTCTTCTAGGTTTCCTAGAATATTCGACTACAATATTTATTGTTTCAGAATATATGGACTTTTGAACAACGCAAGATATATATTTCAATGAAAACAGCCCAAGATTTAAAGCTGTTTGGAAATGTTTGAAAAATTGTATGTGCGCGAAAATAATTTGAAATTCAGATAATTGAAAATTGTGCCCTTTGCTTTGCCAGATCTTGACAAGTCAATCATATTTTAGGGGCAACTATGTGTTACACTTTAGTAAGAAAATTCAAACAAATCTGTAAATATTACATCCTGTAAATTTTAATTTTCGGATTCCGTTTAAAAATAACATTTCGCGAATTTTTTTGCGTTACTATGTATTGCTTTTCAAAATGACAAAGTACTAACTACTTTGCACATTGATAGGTTTTCATCACTAAACCATTCGCTAAAATTGGTGACGAATTCCACCAAGATCCGTCCGAAAAATTTTAAAATCGAGGCAATTTCACCGGCATTGAAGATAACATATTTTCCACAGCCAATGAAATCAAAAATAAAAAGGGAGTAGAAGTTTTTGCATGCAGCATTTTCAAAATTGTTCAAATTCTATTTCGCAAATTGTTCGATTCCTATATTTTATACAGCAAAACTATCCGAGAAAGAGGAGGAATGAATACTCCTGCACGAAAAAATATGCACTAAAAAAGTTTTGATATTTTTCACAAAAACCTAAATTTATGTTAAAAACCTGTTTTAATCCACCTAGCGGTGCAATTGTGCCTTTCTCGATCATGAACACGAGAATATTTTAGTTGTTTATATTTTTTTTAAAGGCTTTCAAATGTATATATTACGATTTTATTATACATGACTTGACAACTATATACAAGAAAAGAAATCATTATTCGAGTTCTGAAATTTTGCAAAAGAAAAACCAGCCACGGTAACAATGAATTGAAAAACCTATTTTAATCCACCTAGCGGTGCAATTGTGCCTTTCTCAATCATGAATCACGAGAATGTGTGCGTTGTTTATATTCATTAAAAGCTTTTAAATGCATATATCATTTTATTATTATACATCACATGACAACTATATACAGGAAAATAAATCATTACTCGAGTTCTAAAATTTTGAAAAAGAAAAAACAGCCACGGTAATATTGAACTGAATAAAGTTGCGAAATCGGCAAAGTCCCAAAAAGTCGATTTTTATAAAATAAAAATTTTCAAGATAACATAAAATCTCGACGTTTCATGCATTTTAAAGATGTTTGGCATCAAAAATACGAATTCGATTTCCGAAATTTCATGGGGTCCCCCCTTTGAAAAAAAATTTTGAGGTTTGGCTTATATGGGAATTTCATATGTGACCGGACGGTTTAGTCTATATTTCCGGACCCAACCATTTCCGGGAAACTGATGTGAGTTCGTAAATTTTGAAAGATGGCCGCTTTTCCCGTGCATTTCCGGAACCGTCTATGGTGGTCAATGTAGTCAACGAAAGGTTGACGAAAGGAAAGGTTTGGTTGGCCGTCGATGACCTAGAACAGCAAATTTAAGTTGTTTGAGAGACATTTTAGCGAAATATTTACCTTTTTTGCTTTCATCGGAGTATCGGTTTGAATCACAATTTGCTATGTGATCGCACGCCACAACCTGTAACTCCGGAACCGGAAGTCGGATCGGAATGAAATTAAATACCCATTTACGGGGATGCAATACCTTTTATTTGAGACCAAGTTTAGTTGAATCGGTTTAGCCATCTCTGAGAAACCGATGTGACTGTTATTCTGAATTTAGATACTTCCGCCGGGGCTTCCGGAACCGATGATGGTGGCCAATGTGGCCAAATAGACTTTGAATGGATGTTAGTGACCTAATACTACAAATCGAAGCAGTTGTGGTCATATTTTGGAAAAATTTTCACCTTTATACATTCATTGCAGAATTTATTTTAAATCGACATTTTATGCGTGTTCGTACTCATCACCCTGTAATTCCGGAACCGGAAGTCGGATCCATTAGAAATTCAATAGCAGCCTATGGGAACGTTGCACCTATGGGAATATTATACCTTTAATTTGAATCTTAGTTTTTAAAAATCGGTTCAGCCATCTCCGAGAAACCGATGTGGACATTTTGTTAACAAATCCGCACATACACACACATACATACTTACATACATACACACATACATACACACAGATATTTTGCGATCTCGGCGAACTGAGTCGAATGTTATATGAGACTCGGCCCTCCGGGCCTCGGTTAGAAAGTCGGTTTTTGGAGCAATTGCATAACCTTTCTATATGAGAAAGGCAAAAGAATAATTTAATTAGCTTAATCAGCATGAGTTCAATGTTCATGTGATTATATTTTGAAATGTTGGTGGAATAGGTTTGGGGGTTAGTAGAGTGGGAGTGGAGGATGCGTCAGAAATCCTTCATCGTATTTCGGTATACGGGGTGGATGAAGGAAATGCGGTCGTGAGGGTGGTCCAAGGGGAGGGGAGTGATGAAGGAGGGAGGTGTAAGGGCAAGGCGGGGGGAGGGGCGGCGACGCAATACTCAACTATTTTGCCTTCCATTTGAGACTTGGTTTAAGAAAATCGGTTCAGTCATCATCGAAGAACCGATGTGACTTTAATTGTGGAATATGCCCGGAATTCCGGACTTCCGGAATCGTTGATAGTGGACAATATATTCAAAGAATGTTTGATTGGCAATCAGTGATCTAGATCTGCGATTAGAAGTAATTTGGTGACCATTTCAATAGTTTTTAGCCTCTGAGGTATTACGATTGTACCGATTTATATGGGAAATTCCAGTGTATCCTTACTAACACCCCTGTAACTCCGGAAGCAAGAGTCAGAACCGAATGAAATTCAGCAGCAGTCAATGGCATTACTGTATCTTTCATTTGAAATCAAGTTTGTAAAAATCGGTAGAGAATTCGTTGGGGAATGGGTGTGATATCAGCTTAGGAACTTGGTGGGTTCCCCGGGGGCGTCATGAACCGTCATAGGTGGCCAATGTGGTCAAAGCTGCTTTGATTGATCATTAGTGATCCAGACCCGCAAACTAGAGTAATGTTACATCAATTTTAATATGTTTTACATCATTTGAACATCATGGTGGTACCAGTTTATATGGGAATTTGCTGTGTGACCGCACTTTTCAACCCGTAACTCCGGAACCGGAAGTCGGATCAACTAAAAATTCAATAGCAGCTTATGGGAACGTTATACCTTTCAGATGAAACTAAGTTTGCGAAAATCGGTTCAGCCATCTCTGAGAAAATTGTGTGAGTTTAAATGACACACACACATACACTCACACACACACACACACACACACATACATACACACACAGGCATTTGCCGATCTCGACGAACTGAATCGAATGGTGTATGACACTCGGCCCTCCGGGCCTCGGTTAAAAAGTCGATTTTTACAGTGATTGCATAGCCTTTCTTTATATGAGAAAGGCAAAAAGAAGAAAACGACGAAATTTGCGTTCATATGCTTTATTTGGCAGGCTATCTGCACATATGGCTCTCGAAGTAATATTTTTGCGACAAAAGGAATCATCAATGGTAAATTTTTCAAAACGGAATGTCTTCAAAATCTGTTTTTGAAATCGAAACGTTAATTATAACTTAGTGACTTAAAAATGAAACCTGTAATTTTAGTTACTCCCCAGGATTGCATATTGATGTCTCACTCCTGCTTCGTTGCGTACGTTTGGAGGTAATCATAGAACTACTAAAATGCAAGCTGAAGTTACTCTACATAACCTAAGAGCAAAGATTGATCCAAATGGAAGGCCTCCCTCTGAATATCTTGACCAAGCATAAGTCTCCGGTAAAAAAGTTTAAATTTGTATTCCGTATTCCTAGTTTTAAGATAGTTGTAATTTTTCCTCTTTGTTAAAGTTCTTGTCCCCCATCTTGTAAATAGAATTGTATCCCTAGTTTTAAAACACCTGTGAAATTTTTTATAAATATTTGTTCCCCCTTTTGTGTACCAAACTATATTGTTAGTTTTAAGATAACTGTAAATATTTTCCAAAAAACTATTACTATTGAATTCCTTGTTTGAATTTTTCTTTTGCCCCCTCTCTTGTATATAGAATCTTATTTCTCGTCTTAAGATAGCTGTAAAATTTTTCTCTTTTTAAAAAAAATATTCCAGCATTGTAACCTCCTAGTTTTAAAATATCCAAAATGTAAAATCAAAAGAATTCGGCACCGCCAAGGTAACACATTTGTGCCTATCAAATAAACGAAATGAATAAAAAAATGGAAGGGCTGACTAAATCAAGATAGTTTATGCTATTACTGCTATATACATACGTCACTTCATATAGGCAAATAAATACATACATACAAGGAAACATGAGTATCTATTGAATTCGTTCGGTTAAATTAAACCGGATTTCAGTAAAACGGATTTTTTTACTATTTTTCGATATATTTGCTTTTTTTGTAAATTCGTCCCATCAGAATCCGACACTAACTTAGTGATGGGAATAAGCTAGCTTTGGATTGCAGTAACTCCAAAGGCGGATTCGCGTTTTATATTCCTGAGTGTTCTTGAGTCCCCATCATTCGAGCTAGCCTCAATTCCGCGCTAGCTTAGCCCTGTAACTAAGTTAGTGTCGGATTCTGATGAGACGAAGCCGAAGCACAAATTTCATATTTAATTTGGTTGTAGGTTTTGAGCCCTTCACGCGCAGACATGGTTTTATTCTATTTTGTACTTAGTAGAGAAAAACTGGTTTCCACTCAAACATTTATAGTGCATTCCATGTATTTTCCCGGATCTTCAGTTTTTTAAACGATTTTATTACTTATTACGCGATTATTAAAAACACCACTGTTTTCCGGTTTAATATAGTTTTTAGTACGAAATGCATCCCTGGAAAAAAAATATAAATTAAGCGTCAATAAAAATTGTATTACGTTAAAATGACGCGAAAATAAAATCTCACTTCTCGGATATACTGCCGTGATACGCATAACAGTCCCTCCTGCATAGGAAACCAATAGCAAATGGGACTGTTATGCGGATCACGGCAGTATACCGTTCCTGATTTTTTTGTTGAAGCACGTTTAAGGATTATGCTTTTTTTTGTTCATGGGGAACACAGAACACTGACAACTGAGTTACGAATCTTCCAACAAATTGTTTATTGTTAGAATCGCCTGCTCTCGAATATCATTATGCAACTGATTAAGCATTACCTAAGAATTTTGTTGAACGTGACATCCACTAACGAGAGAGTATTGATCTTTGAAAAGTTTTAGTATTCGGTCTAGTATAAAAATTGAAATCGTTTCCTACTGTAGAGTGTAGAGAAGCATTTTTTTTATAAATTTAGCTCCCTAGCCCACTCTTTTTGCTTATGTGCCTGTCCTGAAATGTTCAATGCGAATCCCTCGAACAATAGTCGAACTTATTTTCGTTTCCATTTTAGATTGACCTGCATGGACATGGAAAGCTACGACTTTGATCACATTATATATCTCTTGAGGCTGCACATTGATTATAATTACGATGTACTACTCCCAAGTGTCATACAATACGTTTTATATGGTCGGTGTTAAGTCAGACCGGACCAAGTCGCAAAACATCAAAAAATGAGTTAATGATAGCACTGGATAAAGAATTTCTTCATCTACATTCCATTTTTACCAGATTTGAAATATGAAACAATAAACAAGAATTATGGAAAAAAATATTTTCCAATTATAATGTAAAGGATGCTGCGATTCAAACTTTAAACGCGTTTTTCTCGAAATCAATACACTGTCACTTAGTCCGGTCTGACCTAACACCGACCATATGCCAATAAAATTGGTAGGGATCAAACGCCGAAAACTCACAAGCGGTCCACTAAGCTAAGCTAAGAAAATTTATCGTTCCTATTTTACTCTAAGTTTAACAGTCCATTTGAGCTCTGAATGAAACAAGTGATTTAGTTGTGCTGGATTAGACAAAACATTATTTTTAGTCAGATTAGTCCATTAGTCTGCTACTTCGGCCTCTTTCACCCATAGCAACGCTGACGTCCTTCAAATAACTACACAATCCTTGATGATCGATTCGAACTGCGGAAGGGCCTACTACCTAATGAAAAATGACCTACATGATTTTCGGTATCTAAGTCATGTGCCGAAATTAATTTCATCACTTTCCATTCCTGACTCACGAACGCCTGCCAGGAATCTGCTTTCGATTCTCTCACATTTCGCATCACCCGACAACGTTCGATGATAACTGAAGGCAGTCTGCAGCTTATTTGGGAGCCAGGCATTGCTGAGGCCGCCTTTGAAAACATATCACGTACAATAATGGTTAATCTACGGCATGATACTGCCATTCCGATCGGTTCGGTTGCATGCTCGGAATCTGTTGATGGTAGAATGCCAAAGAAGTTTTCATGCTGTATCTAATTTAAGGTTTGACTAGCAGAGTGGAGTCTATATTGGAAACTGGATTTTGAGCGCACGAGGAGAGTGGTTCGACTATGTGGATATACTCGTGTTGGCGCGAGGAGAATTACGACTCATGGAATTATTATGTTTACATTATTGTACGGCATTGGATTGGATTAATGTTGAAAGTGCTTTATTGATTACGACACATTATGATGCTGACAATATTGGAAAATCAACATTACTTGAATATCGTGTCTTTCATAAACCCAGCAAGCAGAATGTCAAGAATGAATTTAGTTAATTTTTGTTGGTTTCACTATAATAAAGTATTTCGATGCTCTATAATAAACGAAGTTGTTCGAACGGAACAAAATTTCATGCAATACTGTTTGATCCGCTCCCACCGAAGAAAAACAAATAGATGCGCAATTTGGCACCCAAACCAATATCGCTTGACTGAAAATTCAAAGCAATTTTCGGACCCAGCCATTCGGATCGTTGAGACGTGTAGTCACCCGAGTTTGAAATAATATAGACCTTGCTGTGATCTTTCGTCTTCAAAGTTATTTGCTCATTCTTTGAACTAGCTACATGAATAGCAAGCAGTTTTCATGTGTTGTGACCGGTAAAGTTGATTGATTTTATTAGGCGGTCGTACATCGAGTAAATCCACAATTTCGCTTCACTTTTCTACACTATCTTTGATTCTCTTTTTGGCTTTCCTTTCGTATTCATTATTATGTCATGTTCTACTGGGCTCGCGTACTTATTCGACTTTTCGTACGGCGGGTGATGAATTGCACTAAATGCACACAATTTCCGTCCATTGTTCCAATAAAAGGCAGTGCGAAAAATGCAGCGAGAATCAAAAATGGAACAAGTGGAAAACCGAAACGCAAGAATTATCCAATGTTTTGAGTATAAACAAAACCTCTAACCTCAAACGATGGCCGGTTTATTTAAACTAGATAGATTATTGAACGGGGTTCCTGAATGAGTAGACTGTCAAAAGACCCCTCTTTGCATCAATCGTATCCTTTGATGGCTGATTCATAATTTTTTTTACATTAAGCAGAAAATTGTTTAAAACCATCTTTATGCGTGAAGAGCACAATACCTATAACTAAATCGTCTCATCAGAATCCGACACTAACTTAGTGACAGGAACAAGCTAGCGCCAGATTGGTGCTAGCTTTAAAATACGGAGACACAATTTGTGTTTCTCAGCAAACCGCTGATCAAGCAGGATATTTAGAAATATAACATAGTGCTTTTTGCATTGGCTTACTAAGCCAAACCAAATGTTTCGATTTCATTAGTTCTCATCAGTTTAAAATGAGCTCATTTTCTTGCGGTCACGCTTGACTAGGGTTTTGCTCAGGAACACAAATAGTGTCTCCGTTTTTTGGAGCTAGCGTCAATCCGCGATATCCGAAAAAAATTAAACCCACAAGAGAGAGTTATGTAGGAAGGGTCTACGTTTCATTGTTTGGAGTATGCAATATTGTAATATTTTTGCCTTTCTCACATACAAAAGGTTATGCAAATAATACTCCAAAAATCCTCTTTCTAATCGAGGCCCAGAGGGCCGAGTGTCATATACTATTCGACTCAGTTCGTCGAGAACGGAAAATGTCTGTGCGTGTGTATGTATTTTTTTTTTATAGTAAGGTGTAAAAATCTTCAAATGCTTGGCCTAAAGTGTATTGGCACTATGTGGGACTCACGACTCACGTTCGTGCCTAACCACTAAAAACAGTCCTTACTTTTTACGCCATTCTTCCCCACGGAACTACGTCAAGGTATTATTTCGTGGGGGGCTCGTTGTGCTTTCGTCGCACTTCTTTCTTCTGGCCTATCTCGGAGCCTCACTTGATTGGCTCGACCTATGAGCTTTGATTTAACTCTGAACTCTTCTCCTGCTTCTTGTCTCTATCTATTACGCTGTCGTTTAGCTCTGGTTGCCGTGAGCCGTTTAAGTGCTGATTCCTTCAGCCACTTAGCTCATGTTTCCGTGAGTCATTCAGCTCCCGGCCTTATAACGATCTACTTGGATAGTCCCCGACGGTGAACTCACCCTACTCCGATTGATAGTTCCCCAATGGAGGAATTCCCCCCGACACCGATACTTGCTTCATTGAGCCATTTAGCTTCCAGCTTTATCGAGATCTTTTCGGATATTCAGGCCCGACGAGAGGGGGGGTCAGGGGGGGCAACTACCCTGGGGCCCGGGTCTGTTTTGGGGGCCCGCATTTTTAACCGAATTAAATTTATTTTAATTTAATTGTTGAAGTTTATTGTTTCTGTTGACACTGCAAATATATTACAATCAAATACGTTCCAATGGTTTTCTGAAGTAGGTGAACGTAACCCAATCAGATTCATTTAACAGTGCAATTGAACCATTCTGGTTTCATTTATCGCAAGTGTTTTTCAAAGTGTGCAGTATGAAGTGGTATACAATTTATCATATTCCTAGCTAACTGTCACTAATAAAAGTTGGATATTCTCGGAATAGGATTGATGAGTAGATGACGAAAATCAATGTATTTTGAAAATCAAGATGGCGAATTCCAGTTAAGACATCATTATACTAAAATATTGACGTTTTCGAAATAAGATAATCATATAATCGATATAGGTATAGTGATTTGTGATGCGAATGATATGATTATAGAAAACTTTTCTCAACCAGAAGACGCTATATTGGCCTTCAAAAGGGCATCGCTCATCTACTCATCAAACCCGCTTAAAAATACCCTCATAGTTTATACAGATATTGTTCGAAATAGCTCCAAGCTACCGTACCATCTACTCGTCAAGCCCTTTTCAAAAATTCCCAGATTGTTAGGGTTATCGAGATTATTGTTCAATCGGAAGTCTCCATCCTGGATTTCAAAAAGGTACCAAATATCCATTTTCATCATGTACTTGTCAAGCCCGTTCCGGAAATACCCATATTGTTAGGGTTATCGATAATATTGCTCAACCAACGAATTTTAATAAGAATGTGAAGCGAACTTTTTTTACGATCTAAATCCCAAAAAACGAACTAATTTAATTTACGAACCCTTGGCTTGGTTCGTAAATGGAGGTTGCAGTGTACACATTTGATGCAGAAAATATGGGAATTTAACTAGATACTTATTCTACCCATTAGTTTCCACCAAAAGTTGAAATTCTTTCTCTCACAACTCTCTGTCTCAGTCTTTTAACAGCAAATTTCGCTGTTGGATCCCAGTCATCGCATTCGGAATGTTTTCTCTCTGAATGTCAGCGCAAATGTAACAACTGATTCCAAAACCGATTTCCAATGGGTGACATACAATTTCATCTCAGTCCAGATTATCGTATGAAAGTTAGCTTCAGGGCAAAAAAGATTATGCATAAAATTACTGCCTGCACCACAGTCTGAAATATTTGAAAATATCCAGCGGGTTATGCACCTATTGGAAAATCATTCAATATCAGTGTTAACCTTCCGGTAGACGCACTAGTACACAGAGTGCGCGTCACTCAGGAAATCAAGCGAAAGCGTCTTTGAACACCAGCGCCTACTCGTTCAGTGAGCCATGCACGCGACTTCAGGAAGGCCAGACATAAAGGAAGGCTAGACATAAAGTGTATAACTTTTGAACGGGTGCTTATGGACAAACAATTTTACCTTTGTTTTGTAGGTTAGAATAATTGATAGTATAATTACAATTTTTGCCGATAGTGAAGTCACACGGGTTCAAAAACAGGCCAAAATTAAATCAAAATCAGTTATAAGTCTTTACACAGCATTCACAGCTATCTGGTCTCTTCGGAAAAGTTGTGTGTTTTATGATGATAAAAAATACCTTAGAACATTGTTAATGCGAAAAATTAGAAATAAAAAAGTTATGAGTAAAAATAGGAAATGAAGGAGTTCACCATAGAGAACTTCTCATAACTCGATTACTATGAGTGACAGAGACAACATGTCTTCTGCAAAATTTATAAAAATACTCTCCTCTACAACTTTGTCGAAGACAGCCAAGCGCCATCTCTTTCGGTTCAAAAGTTAAATTGTCTATAGCCTACTATGATCATTTTTTTAAAAAGATAATATCACCAAAAGATAATATACACACACAAACATAGTAGGATATGTGAAATCACTAATGTGGACAGTTTTGACTCCAGTGAATTAAGTACCTCAAAACGCTGTTTTGAGCCACTGTGCAAAGTGGCGTTTACAGAATTTTGACAACCTGCTTGGTTACTGAGATATAGCGAGAAACGTGCTGAGAAATTTTTCATTTTTTACTTCAATTGACTGTGTCTAGGGATTGGCTCAAATTATCTTGATGTAAAAGATGTTTTTATATGTAAAACTATCTGAGAAACACAATGGCATACTCATTTTCAAAACAAAAATGCACGAATTGTGAGAAAAATGCAAGTTAAGTTTTAAACTGGAAATGTAGCATATTTGGCAACACTGTAACCAAAAATAACTATTTTTTTCTAGATTCCCTCACTCATTTCCTTCAAAATGCATCTCATCGATTGTTCATAGACCAAATGAAGCCAAACATATGAATAAAAGTTAATAATTGCTGATTTTTTTCTATGGAAAATTTTCCATGCACGATTATGACACCCTACAAATTTTGTCGTCAATACACGCCTATGGCACTTGTAAGTGTGACTTTTGTTCACATTTATAGTGAAAACTCGCAACATACTCAACCGATCTTCGTAATATTTGAGAGATTAATACAGAATAGATAGAAGCATCAATTGCCTTCTTTGAACTGTTTGTGCAATTTCTAAGTTTCAAGATATTCAATCTCAAACTTTAAAAATCGTTTTTCTAGAAATGTGCTAAATGGCGCTTGTCATAAGATAGCACAACAGCGACGAGCTAGCATCGAAACAAGATTCAGTTTGCACCTGAAACCGAACATATGCGAACATGAATGCGTTGTACCGAAAAGCAAAGGACGAGGGAAACAATTGAATTTTGTTTCTCTTTCAAGCTCACGAAGGGATGTCAATTTTTCTAAGCTCTGATTCTGGGCAGCATTATTGTGCGTCAAGGGAGCATGAACAATGCCGATATGGACTGTATGGCAATGCCACAAAAAAGGTTTTCAATTGGAATGGTAAATCGGACGCAAGTCATTCTAATGGCCAGACACAAATATTCCTTTATTAATTTTTATTTTTTCCATCTATTACATGTTTAAAATACTGACGACTCTGTTAAGCTAACGCGTTGAATCGTGTCAAATAAACAATTTTCATAACAAATAGTTTAATTGAAACGGTTGCATCCGTATAGTTTCTCTAATCGATATTGAAATAAGAAGTCATATATGGTAGGGCCCGTCAGTACTTCAAACCCCGGGGCCCGGCGCGGCTCTCGACGGCCCTGCGGATATTATCCTACTCCGACTAAGAATTCCCCGGCAACGGAATTTCTCTCGCGCCCGGTGTTTGTTTCGTGAACCAATTAGCTCACACTTTCGTCACGATTATGTCGGATAGTCCATGCGGCGAATCTACCCTGCTGTGAATTCCCCGGTGGAAGATTGCTCCCGATACCGATGTTCGTTTTTGTGAGCCCTTTAGCTCCCCGCTTCGTCCCGATCTACTCGATCTAGGCTCCGGCGGTGGACCTAGCCTACATAACGGTTCAGTCAGTATGTGCTGAGATTCACCCGGCGATTCCGGGTGGAGCGTAGCTTCCGGTTCACTGGCGCTCCAACGGCTATTCGACGCGGTCTACTCAGTCTAATTCCCAGCGGTGGATCTAGCCTACCCGCTAGGGTTTCGAGGTCGATCGGGCGATTCCGGTGAAGCCTGACGTCCAGTTCGCTGGCGCTCCGGCGACCCGAACCCGGTGCTACGTCGCGTGGCAGCGTCCCAGACATGCTCGTCGTGGTACATTTCTTCGACAATATTGTGGAATGTAACACCTTCGGACTTCGGAATCTTGGGGCATTCGAAGACCACGTGTTCCGGTGTCTTTTGCACGTTCTCACACTCCGGGCAAAGGGGTTATAAAGCGTGTCCAAACCGATGCAGGTACTTCTGGAAGCATCCGTACCCGGACAGAAACTGCGTCAAATGGAAGTGCACCTCTCCATATTTCCTAAGTACCCAAGCAGACACATTTGGGATGTGCCGGTGGGTCCACCTTCTTTTCTCCGTACTGTCCCACTCTTGCTGCCACTTTGAGTTCAGCGCAGCAGCACAGGCCGGTACGCCATACCTTAGTATTGAGGATGAGACACCCACTAGAAGACGTCTCGTACTACCTCTTGCTCTTCCGTTATTCGGCATGATCCTTACCAATGCGTTAGTCGTCCTCCTTCTCACATACATATTCGACATTGCTGTTGTAATTTAACCAATCGTCGACCATCACACCCAGATGTTTCAGCGCAAGCATCGATGGGATGGATTGTACCCCGATGCTGATCATGTCACGCTGCATTTTTTACGGTTGCTGATCAGCACTACCTCGGTCTTGTGGTGAGCCAGCTGCAACTTGACCTCAGCCATCCAGGTTTCCACGATGCCTATTGTCTCTGCCGTCAACATCTCCACCTCCTTAAGGGTCTCGCAGGTTATCGTGAGGACAACATCATTTGCAAAGCCGACGATCTCAACTCCCCTGGGAAGTTCCAGTGTTAACACTTCATCGTACATTATATTTCAGAGCGTTTGGTCGAGTGTTGAGCTCTGAGGTACTCACGCCGTGACCCAAATCGACCTCTTCCCCATGTTCGTTTCGTAGACTAGTACTCAGTTCTGGAAGTAACTTTTCAGAACCTTGCACAGATAGTTCGAAACCATTCTGTGCAGCGCTACGGCGATCGCCCCCCCCCAGCAGGCACTCTTGAACATGCATACTTCTCTGCACAGCTCCTTGTAGCAGGTGGAGTTACTAAGTACTATTTCGCGTTTAAAAGCCATTGTACACTCTTCTCTGACTGCCTCAGATCTTGCTCTCTGAACGAGTCTTCTTGCTTTCAGGCAGACAGCACGGAGGATGCTGAGTTTATCGTTCCACCAATACGGCGGACGCCGGCAGTTCCTCGGAATTGATACGTTACACGCCCTCGCCAACGTTTCCGACAGCTCATCGGCATTGACTTGGCGAAATGCTTCTACGAAACGGTTCTTGTCGAAGTCCTTGATTTTCCACTGCCACTCGCCAGTCCTCACTCTCCGTGTCACAATGCTATTCTTTCAACCAATGTTGTAATGGATCACCTGGTGGTCGCTGTGTGTGTATTGCTTTCTAACTCGCCAATCCATGTTATCCATCAACGATGCGGTGCAGAATGTTACGTCGATGATGGTTTCCCGGCCGGATTTACCGAATGTGCTAGCGGAACCTTCGATGCACAGCCTTACTTCCAGTTTCGCCAGTGCTTCAAACAGGCTGTAACCTCTTGCGTTGGTCAGTCTGCTACCCCACTCCACGGCTCAAGCGTTAAAATCTCCTCCTATAACAACCGCCGTTCGTCCGACTAACGAGTCGGTTAGTGCGGACATCCGGTTGTACTGCTCTGGTGTCCACTGTGGAAGAGCATAACAGCTACATACGAATACGTCGTTTTTCCTGGATTTTTGTGCAAGAAAAGGCAATTGTCTTTTTAATCGCTTTTAGTGTCGTCATAACAATAGAATCATTTGACAGTAATTGCTATATTTTTATCTTTTAAAGCTTAACGGATATTGAGGGTGCTCACAACCCTCCATGGTTCACAACTCTCAATATGTGCGGATATGTTAACAAAATGTCCACATCGGTTTCTCGGAGACGGGTAAACCGATTTTCTCAAACTTAGTCGCAAATAAACGGTACAACGTTGTTATCGGCTGCTCTAGAATAACTGTGCTCAGTTCAAAAATCAATTATCACATGGCAAGCATTCAGATCGTTGAGTCATTTTCACATGATCTTTGTGAATCTCGCTACGGAATCTCATATTGTCTAATATGCAACTGTCCGGCAGTAGCGCAATTGCGATTTCATGGTTTCGGCCGTCCTTATATAGATGACACCGACTGAAATTCAGAGACATATTAAAGTTTCTTATCCAATGTGGTAAAGAGCTTTAGGTGTACACGCAGGCGCTATTAAACAAATTTTGTTAGATTAATCTACCTGCTGCTTGTTTTTGAGTTGGTATTTTTCCCACACTTCTAATGCCACCCTCCTTCTTCTCTATTCCTTCTGCTCAGGAAACGATGAGAAGACACGGCAAGGCACAAATTCCCGACTACACATGGGCAACGTGCCATTTGAACCAATACATTATGATATTAGAACTAACAAAAAAAGAACAGTTTAAACAGCTCTCGTGCGCACTGCATGCTCTGCATTGCTGAAAGATTCATCGTTTACAAAATATAATCTCTGCATCATCATCTGTGTGCGGTTAGAAGTTAGAAGCTCGAGTAATGAACGCATTTGGACTAATTGTATGTTGGCAAGTGCTGTTGGGGTAAACTATGTTGGGGTAAACACTATGTCGAACATGACATGACAATTTCATTTTCGATTTTTAATAATTTAACATTTTAAGTTTTCTCACAGTACTAAATGGTCAGGTGAAATACAGTACGCGAAATAAGTATACCATACACCATAAAAATATTAAAATAATAGTTCTATGATCCAAATCGAAACGAAATCGATTTTGTGTGATACTTTGATCCGAAATAAGTCACATGGATCACATATTGACTTTATTGTTATGCTTCTTATTTTTAGCTGAATTAATTTACAAGCAACTCATACCAAATAATTATACCGTAAAATACCGAATCAATCATTATTAATCGCAAATCAGACTTCATTTGAAAACCTTAATACTTTTTTCATCCTCCTAGTGCTCCAGTAACATCTGCTAAGCGTCATAGCATTGAGTCAAACGATTATTCCAAGACATCCAAGATGCTTTTAGAATTGTTTCTTTCTTTCTTTTGCTGAAGTGCTGTATCAAGTTGTCGTCCTTTTGCAAATACAGCGTGCAACAAAATACCCCAAATGTTTTCTATTGGGTTTAGATCTAAGAAGATTCTAAGACATCGATGTTTCACATTTTGTTCGTTTTGAGTAATGTATTGCGCATTATCCTGCGAAAGAATCCAGATTTGTCACCAAGCTATCGCCAAAATAAATAAAAAATGCATAAATAAATAAATAAATACATAAATAAATAAATAAATAAATATATAAATAAATAAATAAATAAATAAATAAATAAATAAATGAATAAATAAATAAATAAATTTTAACAACATTTAATTTGCTAGAGATTACTGGGTAGGGAAAGTTATGAAAATTAGAGCCATAGAACTCAAGTGAGAGCAAGGATGTGACGTATACAGATCGGAAAACTAGAAGTGGCAGGGTCATTAGAACAAATTTAATATCTTACGGGCTTAACTTTTGTCTTCTGCTGATGAGGGTCGAGCTTTACGAATCACTTGCGTTTACCGTGGGAACCGAAAATGTGACTAACATAGTAAATAAATAAATCCGTCAGGACATTCCCAATTCTCTGTGTGCTTTTCTGAAATCATCTTGTGTGTATATGCCAATTAGAATCTTGTCGTGATGTTCAGGGGCGGCGAAACACTTGACGCCCGAGTGGGTAGAAAGCATAGGGGTAGGGGTCGATTAGTAAGGATTTTTTCCCTTTTCGCAATGCACACGCTTACATAATATTCACATTAAATCACGTTCGTTTATGCAAATTGAATTGTGGTACATCGATGTTTTCAAACGTGTGTAGTGCGAGATACATGCGTTGCACATCTAGATTTTTTGAAATGGTTCAATATTTCGAGTGTTTAATTACCCACTCGGTTATTTTCGAGTGGGTAGTACTACCCATATTACCCACGCTTTCCGCCGGCCCTGGTGATGTTTAAATGTGGCCCAAATAACGATAGAGTCCCACAGAAAGTTTGGAGAATTACGTGTCTCAGGTTCTCGTTGAATATCGCTCCCACCTTAACGTTCCGCTTTTTCGAAACCATCATAGAAATCCACCGTCGTAATGTTTTCAAATGTTACATACCCCATTGATGTCAACAGCAGATATAACTTTGATAGCATTCTTTGCGCTCTCCTGATCGGAATATCAGAAGTAATAAATATCATTAGGAAGGTAAAATATTGGCAGCTTCCTGTTTACGCATTCTGAACGGTTAAGGTGACGGTGTTACCCCCAGTTTCCCTAGTTACCAGAGTTTGCTGTCTCGCTTCACGCACCGACAATTTCCCAAAGTCAATTTGAATAAATAAGAAACCAAACTGATCCCTTTCTTTGCTTCCTTTGTTCCGGCCCTTCTACACGGGTTGGAGACCGGTAATGAAAGCGAAGGAATTCTCCTCAGATTACAACATTTAAAAAGCCGTGCTGTAATTTGTACCGTTCATGAAAACATCGCAGACGTGACCCGCTTGCTTTATTTTCCTTTAAAATGGTGGGCTCATTCGGTAATTTCATTACATCCCATCCTGGTGTTTTCTTACAACGGGTTTTCCCTTCGTCACCTTCCAACTGTAATCACCATATTCCCAGGAAGGCATCATTTCTTCGACTACTGTTGGCACGGATGGTGACGGCGACCTTTTTCTTGGGTAGTTAAGCGTGTCGCTCTGTGTGTGTGGTAGGTAGCTATGGACAACACTGCAGGAAAAACTAGAATCAAGAGTCGTGTAAGCGGATTTCCACGCAGCAATGCTTTCTTTCAGATCACACCCACCCTATTCCCTCTTCACGGAATTGCTGATCTGGAATGGTTCACCAAAGAACCTTTTGCGTTGGATTCAATTCACTTCCATTTTCAAGCAAAATACGCAAGTGATACGCAATAAGACGCTATCGAAACCGGCTTAAAATTACCAACATATCGAGACCGCGGAAGCTCGAGAGTTCGCCAGCCAGGACAACTGAAAAGGAAAAAGAAGTAAACAGCAACAGTGGGATACTTGATTTAATTTTCCAGCGACCGCTGAAATTGGCACTGTGCCCATTCAAGATTGGGTCCAATTTTCCGTGAAAGCTATTTACAGTTGTAAGCACGTTTCTGGGCGGTTTCTTATGTAAATGAGTGAAATAATTTTTTGGTAGAAAACGGTCTGTCACGGTCTGTCTACCAATGAGAAGGAGTATACATTTTTATCATTTTTCATGACAATGACATAACCACATAAACGTTCGGAACATTGGCTATTATCAACTGAAGCAACTTTCAGGTAGACTAACCCAGCTAGGGGTTTGTTTTTTGTTTTAGTGAAATTAGCAGATTTATTTTATTTATTCTATTTCTAATATTCATAAACATGAAGAACTCTCTGAAATATGCATAAATACGGCGTCATTATGAAACATTCCGCTAATTTTCTAGCACACATCGAAAACCGATGATTTTTACTAAAATATTATGCAAAGAGGATTTAAATTTTGAGACAATCGAGTAATAAACAGAAAAGAAAGTAATCAAAGAGAATCTCTCACTGTGACAAACGATATAATGAATATTTTCCCGCGAAATGTACAATAGGGAATTAAAATTATCGTCAGTGGAAGGCGAGAAAACTGAACTAACCGTGAAAAGTAAACATTAGAGAGGAGAGTATTTTTGTGTTAGATGTCTGAAGCGTTGGGCATGCCGTTGAGACCACCGTTAAGGAATAGTTCGTAAGGGATTGATTTTTATTGTCGGGGGATTTGTGCCTTGCCGTGTCTTCTCATCATTTCCCTGAACGAAAGGAGAGGAGAAGCAAGACGAAGGAAGTAGAGTTGAAAGGCTGGAAAAATAACAGCATTCTTAGAAACATCGGATTATCCGGGCATTCAGATAAGGTAGGTCTTGATTACAGAATCACGAAGATTTCTGATTGGAATACATTACAGTATCTACCTAGCGAGTGAGACTGTTCCAATCTCATTTCACGACAGTAGACACCAGCATCAGTACATCCCTCCATCAGAGAGCCGTCAGTGAAACAGGCCACTTACGTATGTTGTTGTCTCTCCACATTGCCAGACAATCACACGAGAGCGAATTTTCACATGGAATGTCTTGCAAGGAAAACTGCATGTGAATGTAATATTGCCTTGAACAAGAATTTCTTCTCCCAATAAGGGCGAATGACCGCTAAAGCCCCAATAAAAAATACAATTCAATAAAATTTCTTTTCCCCATGTAACCATTTGAGACCATAGTCGTGTATGACTGGTAGCAAGATTAATATGGTTGCTGTCCCAAAGTCCAGCAACCCGCAGTCTGAATGCATATGATAGTGCTCTTTGTTTAAGGTGTATGTGTAATGGTTCGATATTTAGAAAGGCCTCAAGGGCAGCAGTCAGAGCTGTGGTGAAAGCACCAGTCAACGATATCAGCTCCATTCTTTGCAGATGGTTTGGTTTTGGCTTGACCGTACAATTATCGTATAAATCCAATAGCTCTCCTTGGGTTCGTTATTCAAAACAAAGCTTTATTCAAAAGAAGCAGCAAACAGAACGGCAGCTTATATCAGTTTCAAAGTTCGAAACAATACTGTTTGAAATATTAAATTAAAACGCTTTACTGGAGATGTGATCGTTTCCGTTCCAATTCCACTTTGAGACTCCTATATAAAATCCCATGCTGAAGAGTATACCTTAAGGAATTTGATAGGTATACAAAATGCGTGTAAATCTGTGATAAAAATAAAACCATTGGGGTGGGCGTAGTGTAGTTTGGTAAATCGATTGCCTTGTACACAGCACACCTGGGTTCGAGTCCCGACCCAGAAATTTTTCTATCCCGAAGAGGCGAATGACCTTAAGGTTAAGACCTCTATAATCGAAATAAAAAAAATGAAACCATTCTTGGTAACTGCTCTATCCTAACTCAATCTACTCACCAACCAAAATCTCCAACCAGCCCCCGCCTTTAAGAAAGCACAAACACAGTAGAGTCTACCCGTGTTTTAGAAATATCTACAGAAGCATGTTATCAGATGCCTTAGTAATAAAAACGCATCTAGTTTATTCGGAATTCAATTCAAACCCACCCTACTTACTTCATTTTGCAATTGATCGAGTGTACACGACTCGAACCATACCATTGCATTACTAAGCTAGTTTGTTTCAAATGGCGCGCGTAATAAGCTTTGCACACAGCAAAGAAACATGTTCAAATTCGAACATGGTTAACGGTTTTTAACCGTTTTAACGTCTTAACGTTATAGCCATGATGTTGCTCGTTTGGCAGTTGAGCGACGAATGATTGAAATTGGCACGCGGCGCTTTTTTTTATAACTTCACGGCTTTGATTTAGTCTCTCACATCACCCATATTTACGGCTCTGGCTAAGCACCGAGCGATCGGTGTTTGACGGGTAACTGTAATCATGTTGCAGCTGCTACGGCATCAAAAAGCAAACTGATGATTTTTTATGTCGTGTGCATGTGGCACAGTTAACTCGATAAATACACTTATACTAATTGTATATTCTACCTACGGAATTAGTTCAAATTTTAAAACATGGCCCTTGTATTGAAACGCTAGAAGTATTCTACTTCAAAACAAAATCCTGTGCACGTCCATGTACGAAACCCGTGTCTGCAGGGTCCTGGATAAGTTTTATCTGGCCACCACCTGCTCAGTAAATTCAAGATTGCTCTCGGCGATGAATTTGCCCAGAAACTGATCTTCTAGGAACATTGTTTGATTGTTTGTTTGTTTTAATAAAGAGCGATTCAAAATCATCTTGCAAGGAATTTGTAGCAGCGGTCTCAAAAGCAAGTTTTTCACCTCAAAAGACACAATGGACAGTGCACAGTGGTCCAGATCGCTAATTTAGGAGGAATTTTTACTTTCTGACAAACCTGTATAATTTAGCCGTATCATGTCTTAGGATGAATTTGTGTACTTTAGAAGATGCTTCTTTTTATTGGAATAGTTATTAGGGTGGTTCTAATTTATCTAAAATACGAAAATAAACTTTTTACTGATGAAAGATAGAGCTCCACAGTCTTCCACAAAGTTGTAAAGTAACTTATTTTGAATAAATTTGTTGAACATATTAAAGCTCTATCTCTTTTAGTTTTTGTTATACAAGAAATTTAAAAAAAAAGATTAGGGTGTTCCTGAAAAAAACGTTTTTTTAGTATAACTTTCGTATCTTTTACTTTTTGTTAACACAACCTTTGAACAGCTTATTGAAAACTTCAAGCCGAGTATTTTTCTCCAAGACA
This sequence comes from Topomyia yanbarensis, assembly GCF_030247195.1. NCBI lineage: Eukaryota > Metazoa > Arthropoda > Insecta > Diptera > Culicidae > Topomyia > Topomyia yanbarensis. Next base: position 322,527,922 of record NC_080671.1, on the reverse strand, counting down.
CCGAAGGTCTAACTTTTTTCTTTAAAAAGTTATGGACACTTTTCGTTAAAAAAATAGCCTATTTCAAGGCTCAATATCGCTGATGCGGGCACCTAAAATTGAATTCTGTTTCCACCACATGAAAGACCATACTTATTAGTATATTTGAGCAAAAATTGGCGAATACGATTTTTTTTTAAAATTTGCAATTTAGATTTAAAGTTTGTAGTTTTGCAGGTTCAACGCATTAAAGCATTTACACACATATCGTTGTATTATGAAAAAAGCCACTTTCAAATATCATTCTCTCATCGCAGCAAGCTTTGCATAAGTGAAACGACTGTCAAAAAAGGTTTCTGATTTTATTCGTTTTAAATAAAACTAGTAAATATGGATATTAGTCGAAGAGAGTTGGCGAATTTGCTTATTGCTGGTAAAAAGACAGATGAACTGCTTAAGTTCATTACAAGTAGTAATCCAAATGTAAAATTGAGACTTGTTAATGTTCGAAAGAAATTTTATATTTTGTTAAAACAACCTTTGAACAGCTTTTAGAAAACTTCAATCCACGTTTTTTCATAACTCTGAAAGTCTAACTTTATACTTTCAAAAGTTATGGAAACTTTTCGCTCATAAATAGCCCTTTTTCAAATGTCATTATCTCTGATTGGGGCAAATAAAAGTAAGTTCGGATTGAACCATAGAAAAGAACATACTTTTAAGTATATTTGAGCAAAAATTGGAAAATATTATTTTTTTTAAGCATGTAATTTTAAATTTACTAACCAAAGTTTTAAATTTTATCGCATAGCGACATAAAAGAAATTGCCTAAAGCCTTTGTATTTCCTTTTCTGTTTTGCTTACATATCAACAATACAGAATGTGTTCATTAAAAATAATTTGGCTATGACAACAATTTATGATTTATATAAGGAGAATTTATTCAATGCCAATTAATTCAAAAGTAGATGCATTGCATTTTCAGGTATATCCAGCGGTGCTCGTTGAATTCGACGTTTACATTTAAGAGAAATTATAGGATCTGATGAAACAAGAAGTCTCTTGAAAACGTCATCAAGATTGACGAGTCGATCGAATTTGCGTGCGTGGAATTCTCGGAATCTGCGAATACTTTTATTCCTGGTTTCTTGAACTTCTTCACTGCACATACCTACTGGCAGCATGTTATGTTGAATAATGCTTCCTCCATGGACCAGGAGTTTATGCACGGTTGGTGAGAGAGCGTACCAACCATACAGGCGTACATAAAGCAATCGTGTATCTTCGGCGTAACTCCGGTAAGCATCCGCGTTAATTCCCAATTTGCTGTTGATGATTGTTAATAGCACATACATACGTTCTAGCAACATTTCGTCCAACCCGGTTTCTTCTGCAACGACATCTCGGTTTCTGAAAAATTTTCGAGCTGTGTTACCATCGTTAGAATTTCCGCCACCTGGCAAAGGTTCGCTAATACGAAGACCTAAACGGTCACGTAACGCTTGTCGAATTTTTATTTGTCGTTCCTTAAGCTCGCTGGTATTTTTGCCTACGCGCCAACGCGGTTTTGCTAGAGCTAAACGGTAAGCAATATTCAATAGTAACTCCATTGCTCGTATTAATGCATGTAAAGGTGAAAAAACATATAAACTATCCGGTGGATCGCTGGCTTCCAGTAAAGGATCATTCAATCGCTTTCCGGAGCGTTTGCATATATAACACGCTTGAGACGGTGTGCCTGTTACGTCATTCACTACCTTCGTATCAACCATGGAAAATATGAAGCTTGAACTAATCGGAATCTTGCGCATATTAACATTTACTATAGTCGGGACTAATTCATCGATTTGCTTGTTCATCGCGGCAACTTCATCCTTTGTTAGTTCAGGATTTTCCTTCTTGAAAATTAATTTTACTGGTCGGCACAGGGATACTGAAGATGGAAAATCATTATTCCAAAGAATGCAATCTCTTGACTCATCTTTCCGGCGACTAACTACACGTAAAGGTACTATAGATAGAGCAAATATATGCGAATCGTTATACTCGAATAGTTCTCCATTTTCATCTTCGTCAACGCACATTTGCTTGTATCTATGTTCAAGTGGAAAAGAGACTGTCAGTCAAAGTTTAGAAGAAAAATAATGTTGCCTACCGGGAATGGTTGCTGCTTCCATCGCAGCCCCACTTAAAGATAACAAACGTATTATCCTCAGGATGCAGTGGTAGAACTCCAATATTCAGAAACGAGATGAGTCGTTCCACGGTATGGTTAACAAGAGCTTGAAGGGGAACATACGCACAAGAAGGCTGAACAGAAATTCCTGAAAAAAATTGTTGATTCAGGGACGAATCTTTGAGAATAGTACATACCGATCGGATAGCATAGTTTCTTTTCTTCTACTATTTTATTATACGCGGGATAAATGTCCAAACCCTTCTGCATAACTGAGCTGCGTATGTTTTGGTACTGCGCCTTAGAAAAATCATTTTCACAAATAAATCTAAGTGCCTCCTCCGCAGTAAACGCTTCTGCAATCGGGACAGCCATAGATCCTAAATTCTCTACGGTAGATCTGACGGGACTTTTCGGCAATCGTTCGATTTGTCTGCCAACTAAACGGAAACCAGTAGAATTAGCGTTGACGGCTGACGCTAAACCAAGTTCTTCCGTGGAATACTTATCGCGCAACTTTCCTAATCTTTTTATTTTGGCTCTGCGACATATTTCGGAAAATGGTTTCCTCTTTCGGCCTTTACCTTTACCTTCGACTTCGAATCTTAGCTTTCCTTCAAGCCACACAAAATTTTCCAGCTCAAACCGAATTTGCGTGCGCTTACTCCGAATCCACAACCTTCTAAATTCCAACATGAAGATTTTTATTTTCTTCCGAGCACTAACAAGTCTCAATTTTACATTTGGATTACTACTTGTAATGAACTTAAGCAGTTCATCTGTCTTTTTACCAGCAATAAGCAAATTCGCCAACTCTCTTCGACTAATATCCATATTTACTAGTTTTATTTAAAACGAATAAAATCAGAAACCTTTTTTGACAGTCGTTTCACTTATGCAAAGCTTGCTGCGATGAGAGAATGATATTTGAAAGTGGCTTTTTTCATAATACAACGATATGTGTGTAAATGCTTTAATGCGTTGAACCTGCAAAACTACAAACTTTAAATCTAAATTGCAAATTTTAAAAAAAATCGTATTCGCCAATTTTTGCTCAAATATACTAATAAGTATGGTCTTTCATGTGGTGGAAACAGAATTCAATTTTAGGTGCCCGCATCAGCGATATTGAGCCTTGAAATAGGCTATTTTTTTAACGAAAAGTGTCCATAACTTTTTAAAGAAAAAAGTTAGACCTTCGGTGTCTTGGAGAAAAATACTCGGCTTGAAGTTTTCAATAAGCTGTTCAAAGGTTGTGTTAACAAAAAGTAAAAGATACGAAAGTTATACTAAAAAAACGTTTTTTTCAGGAACACCCTAATCTTTTTTTTTAAATTTCTTGTATAACAAAAACTAAAAGAGATAGAGCTTTAATATGTTCAACAAATTTATTCAAAATAAGTTACTTTACAACTTTGTGGAAGACTGTGGAGCTCTATCTTTCATCAGTAAAAAGTTTATTTTCGTATTTTAGATAAATTAGAACCACCCTAATAACTATTCCAATAAAAAGAAGCATCTTCTAAAGTACACAAATTCATCCTAAGACATGATACGGCTAAATTATACAGGTTTGTCAGAAAGTAAAAATTCCTCCTAAATTAGCGATCTGGACCACTGTGCAGTGGTACCACGGCAATATGAAGTGTTACGGTACCACTGTCCATCGTTTCTTTTGGGGAGAAAAGCTTGCTTTTGAGGACGCAGATCAAAATTCTTTGCTAGATGGTTTAAACTCACTCCTTGTGGATTTCGTCCACAAGGGTATAACAACAACCCAACTGCTCGCAAACCCGCCAAATCGAAAAGTATTGGGCAATGATACGCGGAAGTTAAAAAAAACTGGAAGGACGAATGAAGACGCTGTACAAATAGCTCGATGTTGGAACAAAATGCGCCTGAGGTTGACAGGCTAGTGTTGGCTTTTCGAAGTGGGTATGTAGGAATAATTTTTTTTTTTTTTTTATTCATTTCGTTTATTTGATAGGCACAAATGCGTTAGCTTGGCGGTGCCAAATGCTTATGTTTTTACATTTTGGATATCTTAAAACTAGGAGGTTACAATGTTGAAATATTTTTTTACAAGGGAAAAAAAAGTTTACAGCTATCTTAAGACTAGAAATAAGATTCAATATACAAGAGAGGGCCAAAAGATTTTTTTATGAAAAAATTTAAAACAAGGGATTCATTTTGATATACAAGAGGGGGAGTAATAGTATTTTACGAAATATTTTACGGTTATCTTAAAACTAACAATATAGTTTAGTACACAAAAGGGGGAACAAATATTTATGAGAAACTTCACAGAAATCTTAAAACTAGGGATTCAATTCTATTTACAAGATGGAGGACAAGAGTTTCAATAAAGAGTAAAAATTATAGCTATCTTAAAACTAGGAATACAGAATACTAATTTGAATTTTTTAACTAAAACTTATGCTTGGTCAAGATATTCAGAGGGTGGCTTATTTCCGCATCAGTGTAGCAGCAGTTGTATCAAGGACAGGGGAGAGACAGGGAAAGAAGAGCAAAACTTGCAACTTGCGCTCGAACGGGGGGGGGGGGGGGGGGGGGGGGAGGGGGATCAGCGAAACAAATTTGCGCCTCAGTCTAGTAAGTCGTCGAGTACCGGATTGGCGGATGGTATTCTTCGGACCCGCGGGGAATCCTTCAAAACTCATCGGAACTCGAGTCGCTCTCGCTTCAGTTTCCTTCTATGCAGGCGTAGTGGTAAGGGCGACGGCGGTTACATAGTGGCACTCTGGAGCTGATCGGTTCCACAAGGCAGGAGGAAACTCTAAAAACGAGAAATAAAAGAGAGGGGCTAAATTGGGATATTTATCGTTTTTATGAAGGTATAAATAAGGGACATATAGGGGAAATCACGAGTTGCCAGCATATCTCGGACTGGTACATTGGGTGGTCTACCTCGGGCCCGAAGGGATTCCTTTAACTGAGACCTGGCGTCACAATACCCGGCGCATACCCAGACAACGTGTTCGATGTCGTGATAGCCCTCGTCACAAGCGCACAGACTACTCTCCGCAAGCTCAATACGCCGCAAATGCGCATCCATGGTGTAGTGATTGGACATAAGTCGGGACATTACGCGAATAAAATCCCGACCCACATCCATCCCCCCGAACCAAGGCTTCGTTGATACCTTTGGGATAATCGAATGTAGCCATCGTCCAAGTTCCCCGTTGCTCCACGAGGTTTGCCAACTGTTGAGCGTCCTCTGACGACAAATACTGAAAAATTCGTTGAAGCAGATTGGTCTTTCGTATATGTCACCATTTAATGCGCCCGCCTTTGCTAATGAGTCGGCATTTTCATTGCCCGAGATAGAACAATGAGAGGGGACCCAAACAAAGGTAATCTGATAAGATTTTTCAGATAACGTACACAAGGACTCCTGTATCATCCCCAGAAAATACGGGAGTTGCTTTTTTGGCTTCACCGCACGAAGAGCCTCGATAGAGCTGAGGCTGTCCGAAACGATGAAGTAGTGATCTGTGGGCAGAGTGTCGATGATCCCAAGGGTGTACTGAATTGCAGCTAACTCTGCGACGTAAACTGAAGCGGGATCATTGAGCTTGAATGAAGCGGTGATAGTATTGTTGAAGATACCGAAGCCAGTGGACCCATCGAGATTTGATCCGTCAGTGTAAAACATTTTGTCGCAGTCGACTTCTCGGAATTTATTATAAAATATATTGGGGATCACCTGCGGGCGTATATGGTCCGGGATTCCACGAATCTCTTCCTTCATGGATGTGTCGAAGAATACAGTAGAATCAGAAGTATCTAGGAAACGGACACGGTTGGGATTGTACGAAGAAGGATTGATGCTCTGTGCCATGTAGTCGAAGTACAAGGACATAAAACGGGTTTGAGAATTAAGCTCGACGAGCCTCTCGAAGTTTTGAATTACCAACGGGTTCAGAATATCGCATCGGATGAGCAATCGATATGAGAGTTCCCAAAATCGATTTTTTAGCGGAAGAACGCCCGCCAGCACTTCGAGACTCATCGTATGGGTCGAGTGCATGCAACCCAAGGCAATGCGCAAGCAACGATACTGGATTCTCTCCAGTTTGATGAAGTGTATGTTCGCAGCGGAGCGGAAACAGAAACACCCGTACTCCATCACCGACAATATCGTTGTTTGGTACAACCTGATCAGGTCTCCTGGGTGAGCACCCCACCATGTTCCAGTTATTGTTCGGAGAAAATTGATCCTTTGTTGGCATTTCTGTTTCAGATACCTAATGTGACATCCCCAGGTACCTTTAGAGTCGAACCAGACCCCGAGATATTTAAATGTGAAGACCTGGTTGATCGTTGCATCCATTAATAAAAGCTGGAGTTGCGCCGGCTCACGCTTCCTAGAAAAAACAACCAACTCAGTTTTCTCCGTGGAGAACTCAATACCCAGCTGAAGAGCCCAAGCAGACAAATTGTCCAAGGTATTTTGTAATGGTCCTTGCAAGTCGGCAGCTTTGGGCCCTGTAACAGAGACCACCCCGTCGTCTGCAAGTTGCCTTAGCGTGCATGAATTGGCAAGACAATCGTCAATGTCATTCACGTAGAAATTGTAGAGCAGGGGACTTAGACATGAGCCCTGGGGAAGACCCATGTAGCTAAATCGCGATGTTGTTAAATCGCCATGCGAAAAGTGCATGTGCTTTTCAGACAACAGGTTTAGCAAAAAGTTATTTAAAATTGGCGAAAGACCATGCTGGTGCAGCTTCTCTGACAGAATGTTGATAGAAACTGAGTCAAAAGCCCCCTTAATATCCAAGAAGACTGATGCCATCTGCTCTTTGTTAGCATAGGCCATTTGGATTTCTGTAGAAAGCAACGCAAGGCAATCGTTCGTCCCTTTGCCTTTGCGGAAGCCAAATTGTGTATCTGACAGTAAGCCATTTGCTTCAACCCAATTGTCGAGGCGAAACAAGATCATTTTCTCGAATAACTTCCGAATACAGGACAGCATTGCAATCGGCCGATACGAGTTGTGGTCGGAGGCTGGTTTTCCTGGTTTTTGGATGGCGATGACCTTCACTTGCCTCCATTCATAAGGGACAATGTTACCCTCAAGAAACTTGTTAAATAAATTCAACAAGCGCCTTTTTGCAGTGTCAGGCAGATTCTTCAGCATGTTGAATTTAATTCTGTCTAACCCTGGGGCGTTATTGTTGCACGATAAGAGAGCAAGTGAGAACTCCACCATCGAAAACGGTGTTTCGTTCGCGGTATCGTGAGGAGACGCGGCGCGGCACGTTTTCTGTACCGGGACAGAGTCCGGACAGATCTTCTTGGCGAAAGCGAATATCCAAAGGTTTGAATATTCCACGTTCTCGTTGGTACTATTACGGTTACGCATACGTCGAGCCGTACCCCAAAGAGTGCTCATCGCTGTTTCTCTCGTTAACCCGTCGACGAACCGGCGCCAATAACTGCGTTTTTTGGCTTTCATTAGACTCTTCATTCGCCTTTCTAACGACGCGTACTGTTGATAGCTAGCGGGTAACCCGTCTTCCCGGAACGCCTTATATGCAGTGGACTTTTCCGCGTACAGCTCTGAGCACTCTTTATCCCACCACAGGGTGGGAGACCGTCCATGGGTATTCGCGCTGGGTACTGGTTTAGTCTGAGCTTGATTCGCACTGTCGAGAATCAAGCCAGCCAAAAACCTGTACTCTTCCTCCGGAGGAAGTTCTTGAGTGGATTCGATTTTAACGGATATCGCGGTCGCGTAACTCTTCCAATCAATGTTCCGTGTGAGGTCATTTGAGACATTGATTGTTTCCGATGGTCTTGAACCGTTAGCAATTGAAATCACGATAGGCAAATGATCGCTACCGTGGGGATCAGGGATCACCTTCCACATGCAATCTAACTGTAGCGATGTCGAGCAAAGCGACAAATCCAACGCGCTTGCGCGTGCTGGTGGTGTAGGAATCCGCGTCATTTCTCCCGTGTTTAAGATGGTCATGTTGAAATTGTCGCAAAGATCTTGGATTAATGTTGATCTATTATCATCATGAAGACAACCCCATACCGTACCGTGCGAGTTAAAGTCTCCCAGAACTAGCCGCGGTGCCGGTAAGGATTCCGTGATATTACAAAGCGTTCGGTGCCCTACCGAGGCTCTAGGAGGAATGTAGATGGAAGCAATGCAAAGGTCTTTACCTTTGATTAAAACTTGACAAGCGACAATTTCAATGCCTGGTGTCGAAGGGAGGTTAATTCGGTTGAAAGAATAGCACTTTTTGATCCCCAAAAGTACTCCTCCATAGGGGTTTTCTCGATCCAGACGAATTATATTAAAGTCGTGGAAGTTGAGATTTATATCGGAAGTTAACCAAGTTTCACATAGTGCGAAAGCATCACATTTTAAACTATTTAGTAAAAATTTAAAGGAATCGATTTTCGGGAGGATACTTCTGCTGTTCCACTGTAGAACAGTGATCGAATCGGTGACCTCGTTCGATGACTTAGCCATCGAAGGATACGATCGCTGCAAGGAGGGGCCATTTAGTAGTCAACTGCTTCAAAAATGTTTGCACTATAGGGAGAAAACGTATCAGAAGGCTTTTAAGAGGATCAGTAACATTGAAAGCTGTGAAAATTAAGTCCACTATGTCAGAAAATTTCATTAGTCCGCTACTGGACTGAGTATCTGTTTGAAAAAAGGGGACACTTGGGGTTTTGGATGTCCCTGGAAGTGGTGGGTACTCCTTGTTAGAATTAATATTTCCAAGTCCTGGAGCAAATTGCTTCGGCTTTTGTGCATCACTTCCGTTGGATTTATTGGTTGTAGATGGCGCACTCTGACTGGACGACACCTTGGCACCCTTACGAGGCAATGTAGGGGAGGCTGGATTTCTCCTCTTCCTGGATTCCCCTGGGTTAACCAAAGATGTTCCCTCTCGTGGGTCGTCAGATTCTTGCTCAACGTTAGCCAAACCAGCATAGGGATTTTCGGACAGGACAGATGGCGAAGCATTCTTTAGCATTTCTGCATAAGAACGCCTTGAGCGTTCCTTAAGGGAGCGCTTAATTTTATCCCCGCGCTGCTTGTACGCAGGACATGATTTAAGAGCATGTGAAGGGCCCCCGCAGCAAATACACTTTTCAGTTTCTTTGTCGCAAGAGTCATCCTCATGCTCTCCTTCGCATTTGCCGCATCGTTTCTTATTTCCACAATATGTGGCTGTGTGGCCCAACTGCTTGCAATTGCTGCAGTTCATGACCCGCGGTACGAACAGGCGAACTGGTAGGCGAACCTTGTCAAGGAGGATGTAGTTGGGAAGAGAGGACCCGGCGAATGTCACCCGAATCGAGCCTGATAGAGAGTAGGTAGTCTTGCCTCCCTCGGTGTTTGCGGTATACAATTGTTTGCATTCTAAGATCTTAATCTGTTCAAGAGAGGGGTCCTTAAAGCAGCCAACCCCGTGCTCCAACAGTTCTTCGCATTTCAGGCCCGGTTCGGACACTACCCCATCGATTTCACAGGCCACACAAGGCACGTACGCTTTAAATTCCCGCGTAAAGCGCTCACAGCAAGCAATCGCGTTTGCCTGGCCGAGATCACTCACTAGAACACGTATCTTGTTTGCCCGAACACGTGTTATCTGCGTTACGGCCGGGTAATTAGCAGTCAGATCTCGAGAAAGTTTTAATATATTAACCGGTTTCTCTCCGGTCCGAAAATATACCACCCATGGCCCAGAGGAACCTTCTGGGTACTGCTTTATACGGGGAGCAATGCGAGTATTAGGGGGATCAGGGACTTCCATGATTACATCAGATGGTATTTCGCCCTCGGCCATTTAAGCACGAGGGCAGAGCGTTATATAAACGGGAATGTGTCTTATTATTTGATTACAAGGTAGAGTAAAAGTAGGGAAAAGGAAAGAAAGCAAACGAGGAAAAAAATAAAGCAAAACTTATCTGCAAACAACGTCGATTGTTCCGCACCAGCGAAAACAATGTACTGGATTTACTGCCGGCACCAGCAGAATGGCAGCTAACGAACGAACAAAGGATGACCTTGAATCACTGAATTTACACACCGAACACCACTGTGAAATATAACGATCCGTTCCGTTCAAAGGTTGGGAGACGTATGAGGAATAATTTTGTTTTCTCGTCTTCCATCATGGACAATTTATTAAAGACTGCTAGTACCGAGGCGAAACTTTCACCACTGAATCACATGTATTTTTCAGACAATTCGCTACCACAACATTCCAAATTCGACCTATAGAAACTTTATTGACAGAAAGCTCTGGAAGGCAATGGCAATGGAAAATTTTGATATACAGTAAGATTCCGTTTTTGGCACGTTCCGTTTTTGGCATGCTCCCTTTTTGGCACACTCCGATTTTGGCAACAAATGGGTTCCGTTTTTGTCAATAGTTTTGTTGTACATAATAAGTCTTTTGAAAATGTGCATTAGATATTTTTTGTATCAATTGCTATCACATTTGAATTTATTTTTAAACATGGGATTCATATTAACACTTAAAGGCGTAAATCATTTTTTTATTTTGTGAAAATTGTCTCATAGTTTCAATACATTACTGTGATAATTTTTGTAACCCGTCAGGGTAACAATTTAGCACTGGGTGGAAATATACCTATTCGTGCGTACTCTCTCCGTAGAGTGTATTGTTTACGAATATTTATGCTCACCGCTGTTTCGATACCGTTCACATTTAGTTTGTACATTTTTGTATAGTTTCGCGTTTGTGAACGGTTTTGTGCGTTCAGATAGGTGTAGTAATTTTTGTTTGACAATTGTACATAGTTAACATAGGGCTAAGATAGGCCACCGCTCTCCTACAGCTGAAATACGTGTACTGGCTATGCTGCACATAGGTGATGACAGCTATGCGGCGGTACGGTTTTTTGGTGTTGGTGTTTTCGGTCGAGGTGGAAGGCGACCATCGTGTTAGAGGAGTTAGATAGTGACAGACCACGGTAAAATACAGACGTCCCCGTTACACCAGTTCGGGACAGTTTCCAGCCACAATAGCCGTAGTGCGAAGTGCGCGTGTGTGGCGGAAAGTTATCCGTCGTAAAGTGCCGGCCCGTGGTTTGGGCGCTTGTTTATTTTATGGTGCTGGATCACCGTCGGGGGAAGCTAATCATCAAGGAATTTTCGCTTCCTTGGCTAACCGCAAAGGATCCAGGGTGAAGAAGGGTGGACAACGGCTCCCCCTGGGAAGAACACTGCAGTGTCTTCCGGGATTTTTTTCGGGGAGCAAAGAATCCGGTGATTCATCACCACCGTCGCTAGGGAGGTTCCAACAAAGGAGCCAAGCTCACCTCCCTAGCTAAAAGACAAGGACCGCTGCTGGAGCAGCCAACGAAGATACGACCGAAGGAGAACGCGGCCGTTGTTGACCCGGCCGGTCGGAAGATACCGCACGTCGCCAGCAGCAGCCGATTAATCATCAGCGTGTAGAGCAGTGCAGGGAGAGTGGACACAGCAAATAAAAGTTGGTAAATTTAGTTTATTTGTTTGTTTACTTTTTGTTGTGAAACGAAAATCCGAAATTCTGTAGAAGCACCTAGGCCGCCCTGAAAAGAAGGGTATGCCGGGCAAACAAGAACCCGAGTAGTGGGCAAACCCCTACTTACATTTTGAGATGTTTTTCACAATGATGTTTTATTATTGTTGATTATTACGTCGTCAATACAAAACTTGGCACTAAATTTTCAGCACATATCGAAAGCTGACCACAGAGCGTCCCAAAGCCGTATTTAGGAATACAAAATTGATAGCCCCCAAATAGTATGGTTTAGCACATTTTCACCGTAGCACTGCACAGCACTGTTGTTTCAATCCCTTTTGTTTGGACAGTTGCAAGTGATTTTCACAACAAAAATAGTTTTCTTCAAACCTAACGATCTTCAAACATGGCAATTTGATTTTCAATCTATTAATTCCATCTGGAAGATCGACGATTGGTTAGTTATGGAGAACTTTTTTTTTTATTTTTTAAAAGAGCTATTTTTTTAAACAAAATTGTTCATTAATATTCACGAAAGATAAGATAACAATCCCAGGAGCGAATGTCATGATAACATTTATCACTCGTTTAAGCTTTTTTTTATTGTATATTTTCGAAGATTTAGGAATAAAACATTTATTTCTAGATTTACTTTTCATAAAAAAATGCTAAAATTCATTTTCTTGAGTATTTTTTTAATGTCATGTACATCTACATCTACATAAGTTATATAGTAAAAATGTCTTCAGTACATGTGTTCAAAATATCAAACAAACAACTTTGCCGAAGAAAGTCTTTTGATAGAACGCCTCTGTCAAAAGATAGAACTGATATAGATCAGTTTCTACTTATCTAGATCAAAACCAAAGTAGTCAAAATAATGATCATTTCAATCTAAGATACTAAAAACACTAATCCTCCATGATATATACCTAGGGCGCTGGAGGTTTTGAGCGTCGAAAGTAGCATTCTGCCGCACTGTACGACGTCTGAATTTGATAAAACATGAATAAAATTGAATTTGCTTATTTTTTCTTTCATCTCATTCCATTTCACATATTATTAAAAATCCTTGAAACATTTTTGAAATCGTAAAATGATAATCCAAACTTTAAAAAGAAGGTTCCATTTTTGGCACGGCTCCGGTTTTGGCAACTGAAAATAATAAAATTGTTGCCAAAACCGGAATCCTACTGTATTATTAATAGGACATGTCCTTAAAAAAGGTTGGTTTTCATTTTCGTTAAACGTGCAATATTGAACTAAACATAAATAATTCGAAACCAAACCTGTGCTGTGTTGTGGACGTATATTCCGGTTGATATTTATCGGTGATAGTAGAGCCAGTATTTTTAATAAAAATGCTATGAGAATTTTCTGTCAATATAGTTTTAGGTATTTTTTAGGCAATTGAAAAAAAATCTTCGGACATTTTACCTGGTTACCGCCATTTTAAAATCATAAATATCAGATATTTATAGTTGGCGGCGAACAAGAAATTGTAGTATGGTAATTCAATATGGTGGCCACTACATAATGATTTTAATTTGGAAATAAGCAATATGCGTCTATTTGGAATGAAAAACTGCCTAACATTTAAAAAAGGCTGTAGAAATCTATTAAATTTTTCATCAAAATGTCACTATATATCATCTATAAAAAAGAATCTGTGAAAATGAATGTGTGACCAAAAATTTGTGACAACCTCGAAAAATCTACGGCAACCATGCAGCTGCCGTTAATAACCAATGCGTATTTAGTTTAGCAATGGTTGTAGCAAACGTCAAAAACTAATATAATAATCGTAAACCGCAAGTGTAAAAACATCAACATCAAATGGGGATGAATGGGGTTAATGAAGCAAATGATTTCATGTCAATTAAAATGATCACCATATGCAGTGGAAAGCTGCATGCACTAGGCCCAACGCTTCTATTTCATTTACAGAACTTAAAAAAAAAACACGGGCGCAGTTAAACAAATCTATGCAATTTTTATTGAAATATCAAATATAAGTATTTCAAAAGCACTTTCAAGAGCATTTTTCAATCCTGTCATTAGGTCTCTTATACAAATTCAAGGAAAACTTTCTCATTTCGAAAACTATCTAAATTTTCCTATAGAGAAACTTGATTGGAACCATTTAGTATATATATGTAAATACCTAATTTTAGCAAGTTATGGTTAACGTTTCAACTATTCATTAGTTTGGTACAGATGATCGATCGATATGAACCCGCCAATGAAAACTCAGATAGTGCTCCTATAAATTTCATTTGGTTCATTACATATCCTTTCAAAAAAGTAACAGTTTTTTCGTTAAACAACTGGTATGAGTACTGGTTGAGTTTTCTATGCTACACATCGAAGAGATTACGCACATCATTAAGATTAAATCAATTCATTTACATATTTTCCCATTCAATATCGATGACTGACTGCCTTCGTTTTTTCTTCCCTAGCCCATCACAATCGTGGTTTGTTACATCCAGTCCCAATTTCCATCATTGAATAGGACCTGTTCTGTTTGTCAATTAGATTGAACAAAGGCCCTGACTTTGGTTTGCTTTGTGTGACACCAGGTAATTGTGTTTCTAAAATGAGCAAAAGTAAATCATCATTCGAGACTGTCTATGGTGTATACAACGTTATCATTGTTTAGATGTACATTAGGTATTCCAATGGCCTCCCATCGTCAGCCAACGTCTGTTTCCATTGTCAAAATCTCCATGGAAATTTGGCTTGGTGAAAGTTTTGCTTTCAATCATTTAATAAGAGATGCTGCTCAGCTAGAACCTGGGGGCGAATCGTCTTAAATAATTATATCAAAATTATCCATCGTGCAAACAGCATTGACGTAATAATCACTCAACTGATGAAAATTTGCTTCGTTTCAGGCTGCTGGCGAAAAGTTCTCATTCTGCAGATATTGAGTAGCCTGTTACCTCAGGCAGCAAATTTGAAATCTCGTGCAAGAGAGAGGCACACTGCGATGATAAGGGTTCCACAGAAATCAAAGCCAACTGATGGCGCACCCAAGCCGTTGGTGACATTACCAGAAAATTTTCCGGGACAATGATAACGATCATCGTTTTCTTGAGTATCATTTCAGCTGTGGGCTGTTCTCTCACTTGCGACTACAAACCAAATCGGAGGTGGGGTAGCACTGCCAGCCGCAGCAACATCGGGAATTGACGCGAAGGCGTGATTTCGGCTCCCGAAACCGTCCCTGAAGCAGAAAGCGTATCAATTTACATGTTAATGTGGTTGGTTTTCTTGTGTCTGATGGTTTCGTGGGAGCACAGGTTTGCCTTTTAAACTTGATCCCTGTATGTAATTGTATATATCAGATGAGTACTTCGTAGATGATGCTGGGATAAAAACGTATTCGGTGTTGTTCGAGGGTTATTCGTCGGCTGTGGGATGTGGTATTCTAATTAGAATATTTTGGTTGCAACAGTTATTGAAGTGGTGTGTGTTACTGTTTGTTGTCCGGTTAGGCGGTTTTATAAATCATGAAGAGTAAAATAAGTTGACCCATCTGGGCGCGGGTGTTTTAAAGTGGTCCATTACTTTTCAAGAGTATTGTCTAAAAAACATTGCAAAAAACATAGTTCCGCGGTCACCTGTATACAGTTTTCTCATGCAATAAATATAGTACAAATTTAATTAGGAACGTTCGTTGCCGACGAAGTCCTCATTCACCGAAAACAATTGAAACACTACACTGAGCAAGAAGGCGTTCGAATCGAAATCTATCGGATTTTACGCTCTTGTGTATGTGGCAAAACTAACTGATTAATCAGTCATCAAATAAAATAAAAAAATCGCATGTTCGATCCCCACCCAGCATGGATTCTTAGTATCGGCAGCATTGTAGCACTATACCTCCACGTTGAGAAGCGGCTGCGAAACCTATTGGAAAAGACTGCCAATATTTTACAAAGAGATTGTAGTGCTGTTTATGATTCAATACCACATACTATCATAGACTTGTAATATTCATGTCGCAATATAAAGAAGTAGAATGCGTTCCCAATGAAATATTTTGTACTTGAATTGACAATGAAGCTATAAATTTAAAATGCAGCTATTCCATCTTTTATTTTAATAGTTCACGGCACTTCTTATCCTCAGACCACGCTTTGTACCAAAGAGAATCAAACAGCTATCTGTCAATAATGTAAACTGAATGAACTCCACACAATCTTTTAAAAGAAAGGCGTCATGATGATCCTAGCTGAACTATTCGCGTGTTCCCAATCATTCCAGAATAGGAGAATTATGGTTGAAACCGACATCTTAAACTGCACCGTTTTCTGAGTTATCACAAAATCAATAAAATTATAGATTCTTCGCAGAATTCTTCTTTAAAAAATTCTTAACAAGGCCTATTTTTGTTGGCGCTTCAAAAATTTAATTTCATTAAAAAATATTGTTCACAAAACTAGGAAAACAAAGGGGCTTTCTCCAGGCACTGGGCATAGCGTTGGGCGATACTGTATCGATACAAAGAATATGGATACTTTGGAACCGAAATATCGAGATTTTAAATCGATATTCATATAGCACAACTAAACGCAAGAAAAAACTCAAATTTGTCGAACATGTCAGATTATTTTACTTTTATCTTTAACGACGAAGTCTCATTCAGACACTGGGAAAGAAGTACTCATTCCCGAAATTTTATTCTTACCAAAAACCTAATGAGAATGATGAAGACAGCAATTCATGCTAAGTTCACATGGAATTCAGTGTTTCAGAACCTCTTGCATTAGTCATCTATATGTATTATAAAAAAGTCCGCAGCATGTGGTCGACCTGTTTTCCCACGCCAACCTTAGGAGGCGCAGAAATATTATTCCGCTTTATAAAATAATTGAAATTACGTTGTAAAATGAATCAGAATAAGTCTGCCATTTCAAGGTACACACTAAATTATTATTCGACTCTCAAACTAAAAAAAACACAGTTAACAAAAAAGAAAGTACTAGACTGATATTCTACCAAGGATGCCAGAAGACCACACTACCGTCCTGTTAATAAATATGTATCATTCATCAAAACTTCATAGTAGTTCTTATCCCAGGGAAAAGTTCGAGCTTTTACTCCTACCAATGAATGAGATAAGAGTAATTTGAAATATATCAACAAGACTAGACAAACAAAGTGACATGATTTGAGAACGACAAAAATAAACTTTTCTGACTCTGTCATAGCTATCGCGGAGTTGGTGATTTGGAAGGGTATAAGGTCTAGGATTCGCTCCAAGTAAGCGATGCGACCGACCGTTTATTAGGTAGTTGTTCAGTTAGTCTTCGAGTACAACTACTGTTACGAACAGCGAAATTACAACGATTACACCAAATACCGACAAGCAACACCAACAAAAAACCGACCGACAAGCAACACCAACAAAAAAGAAACAGATGTCGATGAAGACAGATTGACAACAGTGATCCGTAAACACACCTTTTCTTTTTTTACTTTTACCGAATTCAATTAGCTAGTTAGTTATGAAAATTTAGGGCCATAGTACTCAAGTGCGAGCAAGGATGTGAAATGTCGGTAGATTTGAGCGATTTGTAGTAGTGCTGCCTAAGCTCGACTCCTTCCAGCAGAAGGCAAAAGATTTGCCCGTAAGATTTAAAGCCTGGTTCTAATGACCCTGCCACTTCTAGTTTTCCGATCTGTATATTTATCGTTCTTGCTCTCTCTTGGGCACTATGGCTCGAAATTTGCATAACTTTCCCAACTCAGTAACAAATAAGAACATCCTACCGTGAGCAACATGAATGCAGTACCGATGACGACATGAACGTGAATGAATATTCCATATCACCTTTGAATAAGGCTAATAAGATTTGTAAACAAACTTTTGTTTTGCTGATTTCTCTTAATTTGTTATAATTTCAACAGAAAACATTTGAAACTGATTCTACCAAGGCTAAAGATGTTAACTCATGTGTATTTTTCATGAAATTCATGTCGACAGCGCAATAATGAGCGAAATAAGTTTGTTTACAAAAATCTCATTAGCCCTTTTGAAGAATTGATGTTGTATTGATGTTTGGTTTAGGCCCGCATTCTGTTTGGGTTCACTATATGTATGAGTCGAATTAGCAAATATTTCAAGAAGGTAATTTAATTTTAATCGAAAGTTGAATCACAGACCTACCAGACATGACACTCGAGATCACCAAAGTGTTGCAAAAATTTAACGGTCTTTTTCAAACGTTAGATTACCATTCCCATAACTTTCCGTCCTCACCGCAAGAGGCGCTCGACCGTATGACATGATTGACGAAAATACCCAAACACATACCATTCAAAGAGAATAGGGAAAGAGACGAATAGTGTGAAGCCAAAAATACCTTATTGAGCAGACCAATCGTGCAATGTAAATAAACATTACTCATGCCTGAGTTGGAGGAGATAAGTATTGTACTTCTATCAAAAAAGAAATTTGAATTTTCGTCAGAATTTAGTTCAATCGTGATTGTAAGGTGCATTCTAGAGTATATGTATGAGTAAAAATAAGTTTTAGAATTATTTCATCTCTTTGTTTCGAAATGCACATCGTTTGATAAACAAATCCATCGATCGACATACGGTTTGTTTTCAAAATATAATAGGAGTCATTTAAAGTGCTGATTGTAGAAGCGGTTGCCAAAATTCTAGTGTTGAAATCATCATAAAGGGAGTGTTGCCGTTTTGACTGATTTTCACTCTTCGTCTGCGTCCGCGTTTTGTTATTGCCGTTATTGTGCTAAATGAACTTTGTTAGGAACAAACAAAAATAAACTGATGCTCTACAATTGATTGTAGTAACCGTTTGTCTTGAAATCAAAACTCTAAGTTGCTTTCTGTATGAACAAAACGAGGGTAAACTTTAGAGAAGCAATGAATGCAGGAAGCATCGATCATCAAAATGCACCGCAAAGACGATGATGTTGGCAGAGTTTGCATTTAATTCAGCATGTTTTTCTGCTTGGCATCAAATGAGAGTCGATTAGGAAATTATTTGATACATTGTTAAGAGTTAATACTAATCCAGTTGAAAATAAAATAATGAAAATCAAATGGCATTGTTTGGAATTGTTTCCACAATCTTCAGCAGAACTTGTGGGGAACAGTTCACATTACAGCATGGATCAAATTGTCCTCATCGCTTTCTGTGTTTAAGATAATCCTTTCTAGGCAACATGACCTACCCATTGCTCAGTTTAATCATATAGTCGAATTGCCTGTAAAGAAGCCTCTACCTTTCCTAGAATTTATTCATTTCAGAATACAAATTTTAAGGTCTAATCTGACTTTCGTTAAATTGATGTTTGTTGTTAGGTGCATTTGCCCATAATAACTACTTACGCACACCAATGCATCGTCATGTCAAGTGGACAGATGTGTCAAACACATGATATTGTTCAAAGAATCACCACGAGGCGGCGATAGTGTGCCAAGCGAATTTAAATTGGAAATGATGATCACGTTTTATTCAGTGAACTGTTCTTAGTGTCTTGTCTGGTAGGTCTGTGGTTGAATTTAGCCGATAGACCTGAATAAATATGTGCACAACTAATAAAGAATATAACTTGAACTTATTCTTCCACAACTTTTACCCAAATAGATATTGTCATTATCTTACATGTTCGACTAAAAACCAAGAGGTTCTAAAGAGAGTCATAATAGGCTCTTCTGTCATTATTATCACACTGCCCTATAGTATATAAACATGATTATCTGATAGACGGATGTGGCGGCAAGATTAATGAAATCTATCATTCTTGCTTATAACATTGGGCTATTTATGAGTAATACACAATATATAAAAAATAGCAACTGTTTACCCGAGCAGAAGCAAATAGCTGCGAAATACTAAATTCAGGTTCCTCATACCAACGCGCTATGGGGTAACTAGGCCAAAAAGCTGGACAAAATTATTTTCTGCTGTTCTATGCATTATTTTGCATTTATAAATCAAGGAAAGCTTAAATAATTGATCAAATTTTCCATAAAAAATCCACCTAACAGTGTGAAATTTGTTTTCATCTAATATTTCTTTAAAAACCAAACCTAAATGAAACCATTGTGATTGGTGGCTATAGTTACATTTGTTGGATTATTTTCTAACTTATTTTATCATATTTGTCTTGGTATTGGGACAATACACAAACTATCTTGTTTGATTGTTAACCATTCCAAACCTTGTTATTCAAAGCAAAAAGTAGTATTTTTAAAGGAGACGATCTTCAACTGAATATGTAGATACTACAGCTTTGTATGTATGCATTCAATATCACTATCACAATAATGCTGTTCGGCATTGTGTATGGATGTTTTATTCATAGATTGAGATGCGAAACTAAATGGCTGTCCAAAGAAAATATTTGTGTTGATGTAGAAGGAAAATTACCAGGAGAATCTTCTTCTCTCGGTAAATTGAAGAACAATACTCTTTTAGTTCGTCAACTACGAACAACATTAAGGGACCATCCATAAATGACATAGCATTTTTTGAGTGAGTTTAACACCCCCTGCCCCATCGTAGCATTTCGTCACAATCCTCTAAATACCCCCTGGTAATTACGTAGCTTGACGGTAAATTTTCCCCCCTTGTCACCTCAAATTAAAAAATAAATAAAAACGATGTTAATTATTTCCCTTTAAAAAAGCTACGTAGCATGACATGACCCCCCACCCCCCTGTCGTCAAGTGCTACTGAATAGTCAAGAAAATGTTGTAACATTCTACCGCTGGTTTGGAAAGATGAAGAGGGAGTGAGGTGAGGGTTTGGCGATAGCAATAGATCGAAAATATAGGGGAACTGTGGGAAAGACGGACAGGTGGGGTATGACGGACATATGGCTATTTTAGGCATATAACTTCCAAAATTCAAACGATTTATATGTGAAACCGATTATTATGAACAACTTTGAATTATGAAACACTCAGTATGCTTTGACTACTATTAAACGTGTACAAATTCAGCCAGCATTGGTTATCAGTATCTTCGTGCGGATGTAATTTTCAAGTCTCTAATTTTAAGGTTTATTGCACAAAAATCATTTTTTTATGGATTTTTTTTCAATTATTTCGGTAATATAACTCTTAAGCGACAACTTCGTTGAACATAACAGCGAAGATGATTTATGAGTGAATAAGTACAATCGTTTAATAATATATGTGCCTGTGGGGACAGTCTTGATTAATTCAATTGATTCATCCTTATAAGAAAATGTCTCGCGATTGGAAACGAAAATCTAGCCGTTAAACATGGAAGTCTGACATTCAGTAGACTGCAGGATGTACTTGTATGTGACAAACGCTAAATACGGAATTCCTATAACTTGAAAAAGGTGGACGATTTCGTGCAGGTTCCACCTTCTGGCTGTGTGCAATCTATGAACTTATGTTGTCAATGGCACTTTTAATACATAACCAGTTTTGTATAATAAATTATCGTTGGAAGTGATTGTATAGCTCTCTTTATGACAATGGCAAAAAACGATAATTTAAAATACATCATTTGCTTCAACTCTAAATTAGACCCCGAATCGTAATTTTTCATCTCCAATTGCACATACATATTGAGAAGAACCACAATTTGTTCAAAAACATCCGTTAGAAACAGTGAATTATGCTACTTCGTGTTGTGATCATCATATCTTCAACATGTCCGTCTTTCCTCCACCATATGTCCGTTTCACTCGCAGGCTAAAAAAAGTGCAGAAATTTCTTCGTTTTCTATTTCTTTAAAAAAAATATACTTTTTAATTTTTGTAACATAATCCCTCTGAACATTCGAAAACCAGCATATGGAACTACAAAATAGAGTGTTACATGTTGACAAAAACTAGATTTTTCTATGTTATATTTGTGTGTATCCTTAGCACGTCCGTCTTGCCCCCAGTTCTCCTATCACTACTACTATAAACGGTAAACTATTTACGAAACTGATAAGAAATCATAGTAGGCGATCCAGTGAAATAAGACTTATAGTTGCTTATTTATTTTATTTCGGTTATAGAGTTTTTAACCTAAAGGTCGCCTCTATGGGTTAGAAAAATCTCTTATGAAAAATTTCTAACCCTATGTGCGGGATCGTGACTCGAACCCATCCCCTATAGTGGCTTATGAAGTTTGACAAAAAGGACTAAAATTATGTAAAAACTACAATTTTCAAATTGCTCTCAAATCAACGGTCGGGCGTGGTCGGATGAGTGTCCACCTGCGATGGATCAACAATAGCCTATAGTTTCGTGTGTTTTCAACCTTTTATCTTAATTTGACTTAATTCGTTGACTTATTTAATTACCAAATAGCACTAAATAATATAAACAAGAACCTTTATTTTTCAAAACAAAATAGTTGAACTTTTATATTTCGATATGTTCAGCATTAGAGTAGTTAGAATAATTAGCAACATTTCCTAGTATAATAATACTTAATTTATTGATTTGTGTAGAGACTGTTTCCTATTGCCTGATTGAGTAGAAAAGGCGTGCTCATTTTTAATAGTATATGTCACAAATTTAGATCAAAGTATTTAGTTATTATTTCAATCATACATGATGTAGAAAATATTGATGAATGTTTAAAAAATACAATGTTATCAAAAAGTTTAAAAAAATCCCTATTTTGTAAAACTTTTTGTTATATCCACTCCATAGTATACCACAGTATGGTGTTAATGAGTTCTACATAAGAGGAAAAATTCCAAAAATAATAACACAGACGTTTTCTTCGAGTAACTGTTTGATAATCGAATGGGTTATTATGCTACCTGAATAATAATAAAAGCTTTTCAATCTTCCAATACAAAAGTCACTGTATGGAGGAATTATATAAGACAATGATTTGGTATTTTTCAAAAACACTAGAATACATAAATAATACTAAAATAAAATATTATACCTCGTCGAGGTATTAAGCAGGTATTGAAGAATGTTTCTTTAATACCTGCTTAATACCTCAACGAGGAATTAATAATCAATTAATACTAAGTTTTGGTATGATAACAGAAAATTGTATGCTCGAGTTATTGGCCAGTTATTTACTCCTGGTCGGGTAGCATACATCAGGGAGAATGCTGAATATATTGCATATGACTGTAAATAAGATTTTACGTTTTGACAATGATTTTGTGTTATGTAATATGCACAGTTGTTACCTCTTGGTCAGACGGACTTCGACAATGCCCCTAGTCCCTGGTCAAGCCACGGGGACCGTCTGGGGTGGGCTCTCAACGGCCTCTTTTGCACAGGCGAGCTCGAGCGTGAGAGACGGAACTCTCAAGGTCGGCTATAGGGACACCAATCAGAACGACAAGAACTCGACTCGATCAAATTCAACTTAAATTTTATTACCTACAATGTGTGTTTGTGTGTATTGGTGGCCGGCCGGCGATGACTGTATCTGCTGCAGATGAGGATTTCCCGACCGTCGGATGCGTGGTGTCTTCGATGTTCGGCTTTTTGGGGCGGATGGGTCGATTTTCCCGACGGGGTGAGCGTTCGCCGATACTCGGCGAATGAATATGCGCTGCTACTTTTTGCTAGTACATCGGACGATCGCCAACGTTCGCTGATTAACAAGGCAGCGGAAGGATGGTGCGTTCCTTTGGCTGAGGGCTTCATGAATGGTTTTCCACGTGCTGTTCTCACACGAGGTGTACGTTTGTCTCGGCCCACGAGACCGTTGCGGGCGGTTCTTGTTCCGTACCGTCTCCTCGTTTGACTGGGTACTATTGTCCTCCCAGTAAACTGCGGGTTTGTCGGCGGTTTCACGAAAGAAATCTAATGGGTCCTGTTAAGAGGGAAATTGGCGGATGGTGTAAGGATTTGCTACGATTGCGATGAGGTTATGCTACTGGGTACTTGGGGTGGTGGGTTTTGGACATACCTGATTCCTTGTATATTTATAAATACTTTCACGTCCTTGTATAAACTTTTGATTTCCGCATTTTAATTAACTTTTTACATACTAACTTTTTTTAAACTTTCCTGTCTAATCGCTGTCTGATCTTAAAATGAGTCCAATGAAATCCATAACCCAGTAGCCACCTATCCTTAACCAATTCTCTCTCTCTTTTCTTCTCTTTTTCCGAAGTTTCTCACATTTTCCTCCTTTTCCGGTAAACCAGTCAGTGCATGTATGTGTTTTGTGTTGTAATCTTAAGTGTACTGTATAACAAATTTTGTTCTGTGCTTTTTAAATTGACCGTTAGTCGCAAATAGCAAAGTGGAGTATTTTAATTATTTTTATCATGTATCCCAATAAATATTAAATTTGCTACATTTAATCATTTCTTAGCATCCTTAAATTAATTTATTTATTCTACACATATATATCTATACTAATTTTTTATCGACTAATTATGATTTTATGGCAGATAGTCGCTCACCTATCAGCACTCATTGATATGCGACAGCAGTATGACCTAACCTGCACTCACTCTCTTACTCACATCCCAAAGCTGCATAGGGTAAAGTACCTAAACGGTAACACAGTGGCAATCAGGCATTGCATTTATCGCTCATATGAGTAAATGCGCCCGGATAGCTTGCTACTGCGACAATAAAAACTCACATTTTCACACGAAAAGTTATTGGCACTCACATAACTTCTCCGGATAAATACAACGTGTTATTTCTCCGGATAAATAAAACAGCCGGAGAATGAGAGAATGAGTTTGTCACGGTATTCTTCATTCGCTCGCTGCTTTCCTGTCGTTATTCCAAAACACGATAAAACAAGTCTATCATGTTTCTTCGCCGCTTTTCTTTGTAATTAAGTGTATTTTTTTGAAGTTTTAATTGATTTCCACAAAATTAAAATTTTATCACCTTCTCTGGTGAGAAGGAAAAAGTCAAATAAATTTTATCCGGAAAATCATTCTCACGCTATTTGTGGAGACGGAGAATTTTGCGACTCATCTTATCTCGGAAAAGTTGGACCTCGGATAAGCTTCTTCTCGCGTGAGTGAGAGAGAATTACAATGCCTGGTGGCAATAAATCTTACAACGATGACAAAAACGTTTAGGAAACCGTATTCATTAAATAATAAACATACAACGTGTCGTGTAAGAGTGGCATTTATAAAATAATCCACATATTCTATATTTAAGGTAGACGAGCCCTTATTCATCTCATTAGTCAGGATGTCACACTATTTCGATTGTACAGCTTGCAGTGATTATATGGCGCTTAACTGGTATCAGTATCCTTGTTTCGTTTCTAAGAAGCAGTAACATAAAAAATCTGGTTTGGAAAATGTAAAATACGCGCGTTTGAGCGAAACAAAAAGTCGACTATAACATACCCTTATTCATCATACCATTTGATCTAATGTATTGAATGGAGGGTGGGATGAATACAGGAGCTAAGATGAACTAGATCACAGTTACTCTACATTGTAGCGCACAAAGTAATGACGAAATTAGGCCTATAGGTAGCAAACCATTAAAAGCTACATTTGCGCCAATCACCAACTTCTGCTGTCGTTTTCCTCTATTTCTCACTCAAGATAAAGTAGGCTCCATATTTTGCTTTTCCCGTAAATGTGTGTTGCTCATATTGGCGTTCGGCTCAATTTTCGTAACAATAAACAGTGGGTAGGGATGCCCGGTCGGTCTGCATACACAACTTCTTCGTTTCTATTGTCGTCACTTGGCGTGAGCTGCTTTCGGGTGGGATGGAGTGGTTTGGTGGGCGGTGCGTGTGTGTGTTTGTATGGTAATTGTGGTTAGCGGTTAGAAAAAGGCCCAGACAACGTCAAAAGAGTACTTTTTCCTTGTTCTTTTTTTCCTGCGACAATATGAGCGAAGTTTCTTTATATGTTGAACATCTGTTATTATTTGCGGGCAAAGATACAGGAAATATATGAGACGACCGTGAGCCTGGAAAAGGTGGCGAAAAAATTTTACCCTCACACTCAGCGATACCAAATTTCATTCATTCAACCAAAAGCAATCACATATTCAGTGACGATACCGGTAGGAAGCAGCATGCCATATTCTTGAAATGAATGTTTTTGATTCAAAGAGAATGCGGCCACCAATCGGGTGGAGAATGATAGAATTACAAATCGAGAAATGATGTACAGACTCACGTCTATATATTTGCAAAATATGAAAATTACGTTGAATATAAGCAATGTAGCGACTCATTTGTTAATTTAATGATAAGATTTCACATATTTTGATATGTGCAATTCTCCATTGTGTTTCTTTTAGTGTAAAGAAACGATTGTATAAACTAGGACAGTGGTTTTCAACCTTTTTCGTTCCGTGTACCCCTTTTCTAATATTGATCCCCAAGATGTATCTGTACTTATCTACTACAGTATCCTTTCTAAAAATTGTTTACCATCATAACACTGTTAGAAAAAAGATTTCCAATTGGATGAAAACCATATTTTTCCATTTAGAAACCCGTTCCTGTGCACTCCAAGTGAGCATCTTAATTCTTGACATACTGAACCAATATGTAAAGACAAATATCCGACGGGAATATCAAGTTAAAATTTATCCCGCATAATTCACCCCCTAGAATAGACTAATTTACCCCTGGGGGTGAATTCACCCCCGGTTGAAAACCACTGAACTAGAAGAACGTCAGTCTATTTGGGGGTAAAATTCGCAATAAGCCTGCAAAGATTAAAGCATTGAAAGCCAACATCATTCGAATAAGTAGCAAGACATCACTTGAAATGTTGGAACGCGTTTTAAAAAGCTCATATGGTCAACTCTATTGTTTTTCTAGATGAGAAAGGCAGGATCTGTTTTGATGTGTGACATAAATGCACGAAAAGTTTTTGAAGTTCGTCATTCCGGCGTGCAATATCTTTTCGGCATTAGCGTTTCCTTCCGAAACGTGCAATGACACTCTTGTCCAAAAGTTTTAGTAACTTATTTGTCGGAATGTCGTAAATTTGAGAACCTTGAACTAATAAAATCTCATTTGTATCGATGAAAATGTCCAAAAGGGTACAATCTTTTTTAGTATCCTTCTCTATACAAAAGAATTCAAATTAATTCATCTTCATAAAAATCCCCTTCTACCTGTGTGTGCAATGTTTAAGGAGGGAAATTTATGCAACTTTACTGTTTCAAACTTTTTAGTGAACTTGTTGAAATGTGAATTCTTGGAATTGGCTGAAATTGCTATCGGTAGCTAACGCCGTTGATAATGCACCAACTTTTCTAATTTCAAGTTGAAAATTGATTTTCAAGTATCAAGGGATGTGCTTTCCTTATTGTCACATCTTGAACTTTTCCTAAAATAAAACAACACCTTTAGCACAACTTCGGAAACAAACCCGTTGAGTTGAAAAATATTTCTTATTCTTTGTCCCAGAGCACATGTGTCCTGACTGTGTACTATCTGCTGCATGCAAATTTTGTGCTCGCTCAATTCAGTGCACCTGAGAGATTTTTTTGCTTGGTAATAAGATAAGAGAAAATAAATCATCCTCTGTTTATGGTGAAAGTGGATTGGGACAACAAAAAAGTGAAGAAAAGGCTCATCTTATTTAGCCAATTCCCCTCCGGCATTCATATGATTAATAAATTGCAGCGTACCCTAACAAAACCCTGCTTGTTGTATGAAGAATAACTCAAAATCTAATATTCGAGTAGCCGTTTCCTAGAAGAGGGGACTGATTTTGAATTACAGATCCGTCTTGTTTATGCCGGTACACTGAGATGAGATTTGCCAAGTTGTTGCCACTTCAGTGGACTCGGTACCGGTTTGAAGATATTTCAGATGGCGGGCGGAGAAGAGGATTTCCTTTCGCTTTCCTCCGAGGACGACACGGCTGGACCATCGCCAAAGAGCCTGTGGGTAGAATGATGTCGCCGTTTATCTCGCACAAGGATTCGTTTCGTGTCCCTACACGGCATTTTGTTGTCTGCAACTTTTTTTTGTCTATGCATGTCCCGCATGTCAACCGCTTGGCAAGAGAGCGAAGATTTTTCCCATTATTATGTAAATGATCTATTTTTCGGATTTATTCAGATGAAATTCGGGATTTGCTGCTACAAAATATCGTAATTCCTTTTGTTCCAAGTGATAAGATGGATGAAAGCTATGCTTTCTTGTCTTGGTAGTGGACATTCTTTTGTGATGGTTTATCACCTTTGGTACACGGCAATATCAAACGAGATAGTATCGCTTTTCGAGCATGCTGGGTCAGCTTTGATATGTGAAGGTTTGCACTGTGAGAAATACTGCCTACGATTCTATGTAACACGATAGCTATAACAATGTAGGAGGTATTAGTAAAGGTACAGTAAATTTGCAAAATCTTGTCTTGAGATTTTTTTCTTGGCTGTTCTCCTCACTCCCTTCCAAATGTTGTGTAGTGTGCGGAAGATTTACGATCTTACTATCTTACGATAATACTAAAGTCAATCATGAGAGATTCATTTAATCTTACTCCATTTCTGTGTTTGCCTGTCCTACGTAAATTGTACGCCTATTTCGTTTCTGTTGAACTGTCAGGAGGTAACAGCTTTGCGGGCTCACAATTTATTGGCCCAATCAGAATGCTCTGCTTATTCTATTGGAAGCTAGATCCGCACTAGCTATTTTTTGTATAAACCGAAAATATTGGACATCCAATTGAAGAAGAGTGTAGTTTACGACCTGAACAAAAAGCTTGCACCATGATGCATCTGAAAACACACGAAACTAAACATCGCATGGAGTTGTTTCTTTCGTTTACGGATCGTTCTTAAAGGCTAGTTTACAGTTCGGAAAACATGTTACGGTATTTGGGTCTCTGTGTATTTTAAATGGGGCTCGGGATTTCAAATCCCGTGGCGGGAAATGAGTCTAAACAAAAATGCCACTTTTCATGAAGTGTAAACCCAACTGAGGGAAACATCACGGAATTTTAAAACTCTCCACATAGAAATCCGACCGGGAACAATTCAACACAAATTGTTTCCGACGGGGAAAATTGTATTTTTATTAGGTTTGAAATTCGCTGCAAGTTTGATTCCGTTTGAATTTTTTAGAAACAGCAGAGTTTTTGGTTTAACAGTTTGGAGAGATATCGGCGGGATGTTTTCCCTGTTCAAATCCCGACACAAATCCCGTGACTCATTTCCCGAACTGTAAGCTAGCCATAACTGTGATGTGTCCGTCAAAGTACCTGGGTACCTCTTCATACCAAGAAGAGTGTTCGTACTTAAGCAGGAAATTGGTATTTAGTGGCATCTTTGAACATCACGAAGCATAGCTTTTGGGGGAATAAAATTGGTATTGCGGGAAACGGGGACCTCAGGAAGGGCATATATGGATTTTTTTTTATCCCGTTTCAGGCTGATAAGGGTACCCGTGTACTCGCAATACTGAATTGCTCATAACAATGTCATTGTTCAACCGGTTTGGACGTTTTATACTTGAATTCAGGATCATATATATTTTTGAACGCTGCCGTACTTCGGATTCTAGTATTATAGAATATCACTTTGTACGGTTTTTTGCAGTCACCAGTTACTCCGGGTTCCGCGATGGAATTAACTATTATGCGTACTTCATCCCTAAAAGCAGGTACACTCACTAAACACCATCGTAACGATATTCATTACTAGAAATCGTTCCTAGGGTACCAGGCACTTTTGCCCCTTGAGATGAATCTTGTGGTTCGTTATATCAATGCACTGTGGTCCGAATCCAGAATTTAGGATGACAAAAACATTTGTAACTAAACTACTGGTTCTAAAGATTTCATGTCTTCGGAACAAATAATCTGCGTCAATTGAGACATCTTTTGAGGTGGGTGACGTTAGGGTGGTCCTAATTGGTTGTACGATCTGAAAATTATTTTCGAAATAAGAAGCGATAGAACAATGAATTGTTCCACAAAATAAATAATGTTTTCCGTCAATAGTGTTTACACAAAACTTTTAGAGCTAATTAAGACGAATATTATTTACATAGACAGATTTGAGATAGCTCGTTTAGTTCAAAAGCTATGAACAAAAAACACAACCTTTTCGAATGTTGATATCTCAAAATGAAGCAAGTGAAACTGATTTCTTCTTTTTGCATTCGAAAGACCACAATTTATAGTATGTTTTATGAAAAAAATATCAGAAGTCATTTTTGTTTAACTCATTTTATTTTAGTTTGAATATTGAGAATATTATTACTATTTGTAGCATTAAAAGTAAAACGGTGAGTGTTACCTAGCAACTATTTTTAAAATAAGATCAGATAGATAAACAAGAACTCAAATAAAACTGCCCGAGGGTGTCGAAGGGCCCGGTGAGTTATTGTTTCCAATGTATTTCGTTTCGCCTGAGCCGCGGAAAACCTTCCCAGCACTCCGTCATACATGTGGCGACGGGTCCGCTGACTTATTATTTTAGCCACAGCCTTGTTAGAATCCATCTAGGAAGCGGAAAATCTTCCCATCACCCTGCTCAAGTGTGGCGAAGAGCCCATGCATGCTGTAAATTGTCATGAGTAGTCAAGAGGTTTGCACCATCTGGAAGATCGTAGAAATCCGGAAAATAATTTTTCCTATTTTACATCTGCAATATTGGCAACGCAGCCGAAGTTTCTTGTATGATTTTCTCGAAACTTGCTGATAGAATTATACCTCGTTACTAATGCCTCAGAGAAGAGGCTATCCGCAGGTTTCGAGAAAACCATAGAAATACATAGAGTAGCATGGGGTCAAACAGGTACGGGTGTACAATAAGTATAGGCCATTATCTTTGCAATGTTATTGCAGATGTAGCTCTGTATCGTGAATTAGATACACGGTAGAGAATATCGTTGACGACTATCATTTCGGCTGTTGCCGTGAAGCAACTGTATTAGTTACGACATAGTTTATGTTTTCGCGTGTTGTTCTGCGGAAACGAATTGTCTTTCGTCCTCAGTACAGTACATTTAATCAATGTAAAAAATGTCAAGTGAGTTGCTTCTTACGTAAAAATTTATGTTGAACACGAGTATTGTGGAAATCATTAAAAGCGTCAAAATATACGCTTAATTTCAAAGAAAAGCGGCAAAGAAATACGATAGACTTGTTTTTTCGTGTCTCGCGCACAAAATGCTTACGTCTGAAATTTTCGATTCACATTAATTTCATATTAAACTTGCAGTTTTTTGACAAACAGAAAATCACTGTCCGGGCATCTTGAACCGGATCGCCGACTGGCCTCCTTGGATCCGCTGGGAACGCTTGGGTCAGATTTCCAGGTAACTGTTAGCATGTCAACTAAAAGAGAAGAGATAACTGAATTCGGATATCTATGTGTATCAGAGGCATACAGGATCGGAGAACTGGCACTAGAACACTAGGCGCACGACCAGACAACATGTTTAATGTTGCGATAACCCCAATACTCCGAAGATGCGCATTCAACATACCATGATTGGACATGACCCGATATACCACCCAACGGATTTCACGACCTTCATCCATCCTCTTTAACCAAGGTTTGCTGATACCTTTTGGGTTCCAAAACTATCATTGCCCCACGAAATTTGATAAATTCTCAAGCGTCCTCTGACAAGATATACTGAAAAATTCGTTGAAGCTACGCGATCTTGCATAAATATCTCCTAATAATGCCTAAGTTTACGCCTTCTCATTACCCGGAAGGAAGCAATGTGAAAGAACTCAAGCTCATATTTGTATCTGGTAATCTGGTACGATTTTTCGTTTCGTCTGAATCAAGCCAGTCAAATCGTTGTACGCTTCCACCGAAAGAATTTATTGTTTTAATTCAATTGTTTCGTATATAGTGGACGCGTATGAATCAATGGGCACACTAAATGTAGCGAGGTCGAGTACAACGACAAATCTAACGCGCTAGGCCGAGCTGGGCGAGTAGGCGTTCGTGTCATTTCCATCGTAGTCAAGATGGTCATATTGAAATTGTCGCAAATATCATACATTAAGATAGATCGGTTATTATTCTGAAGACAAGCCCATGGCATACCGTGGAAGTTGAAGTCACCTAGAACCAGCTGAAGTGTGATGAGTATGGAAACAATATCAATAAGTCTTTGCCTTTGATTCGGATTAGACAAGCTATAACTTCAATACCTGGTACCGAACAACGGCTAATCCGATTGAAATAATTGCACATTTTGTTCCCTAAAACGCTCCTACATGGAGTTTTTGCGGCTCTGACGAATAATGTTAAAATTGTGGAAGATCTACGTCGAAAGTTAATGTATAATGTAAATACATTGTGTAAAACTTTATAATTATAGGAGTGACGCACTTATTTCGGTTTTATAACAGCACCCATCAAGGGCACTTTAAGGCGTTTACGAAAAAACTCAGGAGAGTAAATCTCCTGAGTTTTCTCGTATACTGGAAGAGGATTGTTTTATGACCGATAATGTAACGTGACGTTACAACGCGTTACAAATTAGAACTTTCAACGTATTTCAATAAAAGTCAAATCATCAAATTCTAGTATATTCAGTTTATGTTGATTGAATCTTTCGTGAAATTTTATCTACTTTCCTAATCTGTAGTAAGTTTTTATGTAGGCGTTCATTTGATAAAGTTATAACATATTTGTCGAATGAAGATTCGTCAAATCGTTGTAAACGTCACGAAAGAATGTGTCATAAAATGTAAGTATTATTGTGAATAATTCATTTCACAGATAATGTACCTTGCATATGTGAGATATATTAAAATTTTATGGTTAGAAAGAGGTTCTAAAATACAGTTATATCAAACTAAAATAATTTCCAAGCATTGAAAAGAGTGGGTGAGGATGAGTGACGTGAACAAATCGTGAATATTTTTCGATCAATCTCTTCACCACCATAACTTTTATTTTAATGTCTTATAATACATGATGATGCTTCACATGTTAAAAATGAGGTTTAAAAATGCAACCAAATAACGGCTAAAAACATTTATACTTTCAATTTTTGAATCAATTTTTCGATCACTATTCACAAGACCATTTTTTAAACTCTATAGGAACCCTATGATACTAAGTATGAAATGGAAGGGGATCAAAAATGCAACCAGAAAATATCAAAACATTGGCACCACGTATTATCCTTAAAAGATAATATTCATTTCTGTGAATTAGCATATAGCATATAAGCATTTTGATATATCGACGAATGTCCGTGGCTTACCACTGTCCTTACACATGGGTTATTCCACGTCAGATTTACAACCAAAGTTTTAATTCCTTCCAAAGTTTTTGTTACATTCTTTATGATATTTTTTTCAAGTTATTAGTTTTTGTACATTTTTCAATCTCTGATAACTCGGAAACGATTCGATATATGGGAAGAAATAATAATAAAAAAAGTTCTGTTTTCAAATGAGCTTACCGAAAAAATATGCAATTTTGTTTGTGTTGTATACCTTATAAATTTAGCTATTATTTGAAACAAATTGATTTTTTTTAAAGTTGGACCAAATTTTTTTGCTTATTATTTTCTTTAAATACTAAGAATCATGTTAAAAGGTTGTGTAAAAATTTGGAAGTAGATATCAAAAAACTGCGAGATATTACAATTATAAATTTGAATCAAGGCAATTTTACACTAAACACCCTGTGATATGCCTGCTATAATTGAAATATCTCGTAAAATACTTTGAGTTTAATTCTGGATTTTTCACACAACCTTCTCGATATAATTATAAATGATTTGAAAAAGCTAAAAGGAATTTTTTTGGCTCAACCCTGAAAAAATAATTTGTTACTAATATTTGTAGAACACATAAATTATATAACAAAAACAAATATAAAAAAAATTCCGGTGAGATCATGCGAAAACGTAACTTTTATTATTTAATGCTTTTTCCCACAAATGTAATAGTTTCTGAGTTATCAGGAATTGAAAATGTTAAATTCTATTAAATACCGTAAACCGGGGTGACATTGATCACTTTTCGAAGTAATCATTACATATTTTTAGACGCAACACATTTTTTTCAAGTTTAATATTTTTAAATCATGGAGAACAAGATTGCATGGTTTTACCTAAAATTGTCAGCTTTTTTCGAAAATGATTTCAAGTTGAAGTCCGTTTTCGTGTTCCGGGGTGACTTTGATAACCTGCATGTTCCCCCACAGTAAATTTTTGATATCACTGTTTCTCATTCAAATGTTTGTTGAAACTAATTCTGGAAAGATACTCATTGTTATATTGATGTTTTTCAATGTATTGTAAAATTCAAGTAACCAAAATTCGTATAATTTGTGACCAACTAGAATAAAAGATTCTGAAAACCTTTAAAACTGCTAAAATTGTTTTGTTTCAATGCTTTATCAATGTACAAAAAGTTTCATCCATTTTAACACGTTGGAGTATTGAACAATAAAAAAATGTTGCGAATTTTGGCTTAAAATAATTTAAAATAATTGCCAACCAGTTCCACAAAAAATGTATTTAAAATAAACAAACTCTTAAAACTAAATTTAGCATATCCCAATCTAAAGGAAAATAAAAACTCGCTTGTAATTTATTACTCTTGCTTACATCTGAGATTTATTTGTTTTATAAAAAATAGACACTTTTGCTTCGTAAAAATAAGGTAAAGTAAAATTTCGGTTTTTTGTGGTTTTTGTAACCAAAAACCAAATAATATACTCAAAAAGTATAACAAATCAGTATTTTATAAGTTTAGAGTAAAAATCATTTCAAATTTAAATGATACGGTAGACTATTCTGGTTTAATAAGCGATCTACGCAAAATGTTTCGAGTGATCAAAGTCACCCAGATGATCAAAGTCACCCCGGTTTACGGTATATAAAAAATAAAAAAATATTTAATGAAGTTCAAAAACTCACAACTTCAATAAAATATTAAATTCCAAAGCCAAAGTAAAAAATTCGTGCCGATAATTTTCAACTAAAAAAATGAAAAAAATAGAGGGAGCTAAAATTTTAGTTGTAAATTTGAAGTGGAATGACTCGCATTCTGCAAATTCAAGACTTTTTTGGTGGTATCCAAATGTTACAAGCAAATATTTTTTTGAAGCCCCCCGAAAACAAATTTATTTTGATAACATAAGTATACTAAGAAGATTATATGAACATTTTAGAATGGAACTCGAAGTTTTTCACGAGATATTTCAATTATAACAGACCTATTACTGGGCGTTTAGTGTAAAATTACTTTGTTTTAAGTTTATAATTGTAGTTTCTCGCAAAGTATTTTGATATCCACTCCCAAATTTTTACATAATCTTTTTAACATGATTCTTAATATTCTAAGAAAATAATAAGTAAAAGAATGGTACAGCTTTAAAAAAATCCATTTGTTTCAAATAATTGTAAATTTTACAAGTTATATAACAAAAAATAAATTTAAATATCTTGTTCAGCCAAAACAAAAAATACGTGTCAATTATTTTTAGCTAAAGAATACAAGAAACAATTTTTGGAAGGAATTAAAATTTTGGTTGTAAATCTGACGTAGAATGACCCATATAAAGAATACAAGAATGCACGAAACCACCGAAATCCTCTTTAAATTCTTCTACTCAGAACTGAGGCTGTATTTTGATTATGGTTCGCCTTGAAAATATCTACCCACCAGCGATCCAATATTTCTTCTACAGCAAAATCAGACCCTCTTCCTCCGGTTGCATCCTCGGACCGCTCTAATTGTACAGATAGTACTGCAAATTATGGTCACTGTTGCCGGCACAAAAAAAACTCTTTATTCTCTATCAAAATCCGACCGTTGACGGCAGTGTAGGCAGTACGGCAAACCGGTGGTGGAAGAGCCCATTGTAGGAAATTAGGTTGATAATCAAACCGAAACATAGCCTCAGCTTCCTGGAAGAAAACTTCGTTTAGCAAAGCTTGCGGTCCTTCAGATGCAGTGAGTTGTTTAGGTCCATCCTGCCACAGCTGAATCCATCCGGTAGAGTATGCGGCTCGACTCGGATCTTGTTGATTGCGTTATCTGCTTCTATTATCGGAATTTGACGGCCAACGAAAAAAAAAGCAAATTGAACTGTAATTTTGCTTATACTCTCATTTGACAGATTGTGCTCGAACAACTGGTACATTTACGGTCAAGATTTAGTACTGCAATCTAAGAAGCTCGAACGATTGGTCGAATGTGATACGTAATGCCGCAATTTAGTCGATACGACTTCCAAAAGTTTTGCATCGATGCGGAATGTCACCCCAGAATTTTACTAGGACGAATATAGGTAATTTATTGAGACACTGTCAATTGAAACATACAGGAAATCACGAATTTATACGAAGAAAATAGGGAAATCAACATCAATCGTTTGTATTTCAATATGATACATGGATGCTATAGTATAGATCTGTTTGACGAGGATAATCAGACATTATATGAAAATCATGACACAAAATTTGAACACCAGGTCAAGAGATTCAAAATTCTCCACTCTTTCAAATCCTTTACATTCGATAGTTCAAGAATGCGAATAGTAAGAGCGTAACCAATAATACCGAAGTGATTAATCTGTAGTATCAACATGTGCTATATGAATGTTTTCATATATTTACAATAAATTAAAGTAATGTAACTTAGATGCATTTCAAGATAAACTTCTTGATTTCGAGCCCACCATTATCCCACAGTGTAACACTAGTTTCTCACGGTTCCACTCCTGAAATATTCGTAGGTAACAGCACGGATCCACGCTTTTCTCAACTTTTTTCGTTCACTTACTTGTTTCATACCTTCCAGTCCCTTGCTAACTGAACGTCATTACAAAATAAAAATTGAAAAAAAATATTCACAAATAAAATGAATTGGTCCCTACTCAGTAAAAATTCATGAAAATTAATTATAACGTAATTTGTAAATTAATTCAATAAATAGTGACGTGAAACCTAATCTAATACAATTTTCTATTCAAATTTTCATTAATAAAAATCACGTCACTCTTCATAATACAAAGCTATGGTATATCTCACTCAATATTACTGCAGAAGATTAAATCAAAGCGACATAGAAATTTCTACTAATCAACGATTTTTTCAATTATATGTTATTTAATAGTGCACGTAAAATTATGATTTATTTAACTGAAATTCGTGTATATTTCAAATCAAATGTAAAGTTACAGGTTATGTAGCACATTTGTTACATTCAAGTGAATGTAAATTTACTGGTTTTATTCAAACTGTGTAATTTTAAGTACACTTAGTCACTTTAAAATCACCGATTTTTGTGGAAAATTTTTCTTTTGTATACGGGACTATAAGTGAAAATTTATTTATTTAGATTATGGGTATTTATTTGTTCTATCAAAAATGATTGATAGTTTGAATAGCTGTGATTTACAAACATTCTGATAGTTCATACAAAAGAAATGTATAGTATTCGCTCGAAATTGAAAAAAAAATCCGAATCTCGTATACCAACCGAGTCAGCTCGACAAATTGGGACTATGTCTGTATGTTTGGATGTGTATGTGTTTTTATAGTAAGGTTTGAAAGGTTTTTAAGCCTAGCCTGTAGTGTAGCGGCACTGTTTGGGACTTACGACTCACTTTTCCTTCTAACCCCTAAAAACCATGAAAAAGCTCGATCTTTGAGCCATTTAAGGGGTTACATCACAGTCGAGCACGAAAAATAGGCATATTTCGGGAATTTTTCTGGACACAATTAAGGGTTGAATCGAGAACTCATTAAATGGAATTTATAGCATAAGAAATGAATAACAAAAAATAATTTTTTCGTGTTATTTCATCACAAAATGGCGGCTGTGAGCGTTGTCCCACACGCGCGATTTTTTAAAGGGGTCCACAGCCGGAAATCTATTTAACGTAATTTTTGACATATAGCCTAAAACATAAGTTTTCCTGATTCCTTATGACAATAGCAAGCAACGTACATGATATATTTTCGATATTTTGATTTTTCGCACAATGATGCACTTTTAAGTGAAAAAAGGTCGAAAATGTCATAAAACTCGACATAAAATTGCCAATAAAAAAGAATTAAGCAATAAAAAATCCTACGTACGTCTGGAGAAATCTATTTCGGGGTATACAAAAGAGGCGTTGTGGAAGAATTGAACATTGAACATTTATATATTGTTTTTGTCTTCCATTTTTTTGGGATATCATTTTTAGCATCTTAAAGCACATTTTAGACCGATAAATAAAAAATCGGTTTTTTCAAAATTATACGGCGAACCGCGGTGGTGTAACCCTTTAACTCTCTTCTCTTGTTTTTCGTCTCCATCTTTTACGTTCGCATTTAGCTCTCGTCTCAGTGAGCCGTTGATTCTACGAGCCATTTGGTTCCTGTTTTCGTAAGTAATTCGGCTCTCAGCCTTATCCCGATCTACTCGGATAGTCCCCGGTTGTGAACTCACCCTCTAGAAGATCCCTGTCGGCGGAATTTCTCTCGGGACCGATGTCTGTTCGTGAGCCAAATAGCTCCCATATTTGTCTCGATATATTCGGATAGTCCCCGGCGGTGAATATACCCTACTGTGAATTCCCGGAAAGTCGATTTCTCCCTATACTGATGTTCATTTCCGTGAGCTATGTAGCTCTCCGGCTTGTCTCGATTTACTCGATCTAGCCCCCGGTAGTGGACCTAAACTACTCAACGCGATAATACTGGGTGATGAGGTCTGTTCGGCGATTACGGACTAAGCGTAACTTCCAGTTCACAGGTATGCCAACAACCTACTGCTGGCTGTTTGAAGCGGTCTACTCGATCTAGTCCACGGCGGCGGATCTAGTCTACTTTTGAGCTACCCGGTAGGGTGTCGAGGTCGGTACAGCAATTCCGGTGATGCCTAGCGTTTGGTTCGCTGGCGCCTCGATGACCCGAGCCCGGTGCTGCGTTGAGTACTACTCAACTGGTCCCCGGTGGCGGATCCCGATTTGTTGTTTTACGGCGGCCTTCTAGTCAGCGGCGCTGCTTTGTTAATTCCTTCTTTACTTTCTCTGCAGCTTGAAGAGTTTACTCGACACTCCCAGATATGCTCATCGTTGCACATCTCTTCGACGAACTTTGGGCATTCAAAGACCACGTGTTCTGGCGTCTCGTGCACGTTTATACACTCCGGGTAAAGGGGTGACGAAGCATGCCCAAACCGATACAGGTACCTCCGGAAGCATCCGTGCCCGTACAAAAATTACACCAAATGGAAGTTTCCTCGCCATGATTCCTATGCATCCACACCGACACATTTGGGATAAGTCGATGGATCGACCTTCCTCTCTCCGCGTTATTTAACTTTTGCTGTCACTTAGCCAAGAGTCCGCTCTGACCAGTCTCCTTCCATTTCGTGCATTCCTCCGCTGGTAGCATGCCACGTTCTCAGCCGGAGTGATGCAGACGGAACTCATCCCGGAAATGACGCATACCACCTCCGAACGCGCGCGACGCCAGCAGCCATTAGGCGAAACGTGCTAGTC
This sequence comes from Topomyia yanbarensis, assembly GCF_030247195.1. Taxonomy (NCBI): domain Eukaryota; kingdom Metazoa; phylum Arthropoda; class Insecta; order Diptera; family Culicidae; genus Topomyia; species Topomyia yanbarensis. Next base: position 322,488,844 of record NC_080671.1, on the reverse strand, counting down.
AACTTCGTCTGCTTCTGCTTTGAGTTCAGCGTAGCAGCTCAGACTGGTATGCTAAACATCAGTATTGAGGATAAGACACCCGCCAGGAGACTTCTCGTGCTGCATCTTGTTCCTTTGATGTTTGGCCTGATTCTTGCAAGTTCGTATGCTGTCCTCGTAGCCTTCTCGCATATACAGTCGGTATGGCTGTTGTAAGTTAACCGATCATCAACTATTACACCCACGTGTTTCAGCGTACGTATCGATGGAATTGAGTGTCCGCTGACGCTGATCACAGCACGCTGGATTTTTTCAGTTACTGACGATTCCTATTGTCTCTGCCGTCAACATATCCACTTCCTCGCAAGTCTCGCCGGTTATCGTCAGGACAACGTCATCTGCAAAGCGGACGATCTTGACTCCCCTGGGCAGCTGCAGTGTTAACACTCCGTCGTACACTATATTCCAAATCGTTGGGACGAGTATGGAGCACTGAGGTGCTCCCGCCGTGACCCTAGTCGACCCCTGCATCATGCGGATGTCGTCCACCGTCGAGATCCCTTTCTAGAACCCGAACGGCCTCTGCGATAGTCCGTTCTCACTTCCAGCGTAGTTCGTCAGCCTATTGAGGATGACCCTTTCCAGAACTTTATAAAGAGTATCCAGCAATCATATAGGCCGATACGACGCTCTTGGTGGCTTCCCTGGTTTTGGCAGCAGCACCAGATTCTAGATCTTCAAATTTATCCTGGAAGTAGGTTTTGTTCAGGCATTTCTGTAGAACTATCCTGAATATGTCCGAAAACGACAGGATCGCGGCTTTCAGTACCACCTTGGGGATACCGTTCGGACTGGGAGCTTCCTTCGTTTCCAGTCCTTTCGCTATTATAAGGAGCTCATTGTCCTCACTTGTCACCAGCATTTCCACAGTTTGCACAGTTCCACAGTAACGTACGATATTGGCGGCCATGTAGTTGGGCGGGAAGAGACCTTCCACGATAATCTTCAATTTGTCAGCGTACTTTTCAGCGGGCATTGTTGGACCCTTGATCTTGGTCATTCTGACACGGTAAGCATTGCCCCAAGGGTTTGCACGTGCACAACTCCTTGGATCAGATGGAGTTACTATTCACTATTTCGCGTTTGAAAGAGGCCCTAGCTACCCGGAATGTCACCTTACACTTTTCACTAACTGCCTGAGATCTTGCTCTCTGAACGCGTCTTCTGGATTTTAAGCAGGCAGCACGGAGGATACTGAGACTTTAGTTCAACCAATGCACCAGACACCGAATCCAGTTTTCCCGACATTGTTACGTCACACACCCTTGCTAATATTTCCGACAGCTCATCGACATTCGGAATTGGAGCGAGGCTGTCATCACGAAGCGCTTCCGTGTAAAGGCCCTTGTCGAAGTTCTTTATTTTCCACTTCCTCTAGCTAGTCCTCCGTGTTATAATGCAATTTCGCCGACCAATGGTATAGTAGAACGCGTGGTGGTCGTTATGTGTGTACTGCTCATTAACCCGCCAATTCATGTTATCCATCAGTGACGCACCGCAGAATGTTACGTCGATGATGGATTTCAGGCCGTCTTTACGGAATGTAAAAGACGTAGCGGAACCTACGTTGCACAGCCTTACGTCCAGTTTCGCCAGAGCTTCCAACAGGTTTTAACCTCTTGCGTTGGTCAGTCTGCTACCCCACTTCACGACCCTGGCGTTAAAACCATCGTTCGTCCGACTAACGAGTCGGTGAGTGCGTTCAGCATCCGATTGTACAACCCTGGTGTCCACCGTGGGGGAGAATAACAGTTACATACGAATGCGTCGTTGATCCTGGTGATTACGAAGGCTTCGTGTGTGCAATCCACCACCTCTTGGACAGGGCAACTAACATTCACTTGGATTCACCTCTCAGTTACCGTTATTGGGAGGAACACGATACGGCTGTGTAATAATTGCAATATCGCACAATATTACGGCCTTTCCGCCCTCATTTGTGCAGAGCAAGCACTTCGGGCCTCTACAATTTCTTTCCGGATAGCCAGGCATCTGAAACACCTCTTTGTTTGTTTAGTAGCTCTAGGGATCAATCTTAACTAGCAAACCGACCATCCGACTTTGATTTTACCAGTAGACATAAGCTAATTGGATACGGCTGGCGCTAATTGGATGCGGTATTGCTGTTGCCTGTGTTGCACTAGACGTCTTCTTCGGTCTGATTTATATCTGCTCTTTCTACAGGTCGCATTACTCTATTGGTGCGCTTCTCACTTCGTCATCCGTTGTGATTTCGTCCAGATTCTTGCACTCGACCACCGCTTCTTAAACTAAAGCTCTCACGTTTGCTTCTCCTTCCACCGCTTCTGCAACGAGTTCCCGATAGTTCGAGCTAAAAAAATCGGAAACTTGAAAATCACATACGCCTGATGATATGATGAATTAAAAAGTACAATTCATGTCCTTCCCATTCCTGTATATCGTGCCCGTAGTAATGAATCCTAAAAAATAAGAAGAATTTTGAGCCTCTGCTTAAGGTGGGGTCTTCTTTATCCCTTCCATATCTACGTCAATGATGTGAAATGACATAGTTATTGCTTTAAAGCAAACGATATGTGTTGCACACAAAAATACTTTGACAACTTGTTAAAATTGGACACTCTTTGAATTCAGATAAATAATGCGCTTGTATCTGATAGCCATTAATTAAGAACAACTTATTCTTCTCACATTTCCACTTCCGTAAGCGACTATCGTAAATCGTTTGTGGCTACAAACTAAACTTGTTTGGCTGTGCCATGGAGTACCCAATTAAGTTCCATCTACAGTTAGGCTAATTACTGTGTGGTTTGTAATCTCACATGGATGATCTTTCTTTCTCGTTAACCGTGCATAATAACGCTTGGGAGATGCTTGAATAGCAAAGTGTAGCACCAATCTAGCAGCCGCCCAATGTCAATGAATTGGGATGATAAAAAAAGTCGAACTCCAAAGGACTTTTCTCGTTTATCGCCCCATTAACACCATCCACAGCAGCACTGGTGACTGGCATTAATTACTATATTAGCGGAAATGGGTGCTTATCGGTGGGAAAAAGTGAAAAAGGTTTTCACGCTCCATCCATTCAATATCCGTCGATGGAGAGCATTATTTCGCAGTTTTAACCCGAATACAGACTAAACACCATTAAAAATTTTAATGGATTAGCTTCACCCGAATAAGTGAGTTGGGTCAGGCAGACAGGAATGCTCTTATCTAATAAGCAATCTTCCACTTATCGAATCATTAATCTGACGCGCCTTGCTGTGGTTTGTTTTTGTTTACTGTCCCTATCCCAGAATTCTAAAAAAAGCGAAATTCATGATGAGAAAACTTTCAACAACAGTAGCCACTGGCATTGTTTCTACTCTGTGCGAATTGGATTTTCCATATATGATACATGTAATGCATGGGAAGTGAGATAATTAAACAACACATTAGGGGTCAACTGGTGTTCGCGGGTAGCAAGTTTTGACGGGTCATCAATCATATTTTACGCTCCGTGGGTAGAATGTTAGTACTTTCGTTATCATAGTGGCACCTTGCCCCGAGTCGTTCGTCATTTTTCATCCTGTCCGAGAATGTTTATCTAGGTTTTTTTCACGAAGGTGGTGAAATCTGTCTTTCGACAAGGTGTGGTATTACGAATTATTCTTGAATCGTAACTGAATTGAAAAGGTGAACGTAAAATTCGCCGTCATTTGGATTTTTTGTTTAAAAAATTATTACTTTTTTAAAATAAAGTTTTCAAAACCTCCAAAATGTAACCAAAGCATGTAAAATATTATTCAGGTGAGCCGATAATTATTGCGATACTTTCAAACTTTCATAGCTTTTTTATATTTGACCGAAATTCACCAAACTTGGACCAGTTTCTTTTTAGAGTGTTTTGTTCACATTTGTTAAGTTGTGCAGTTTTCAGTGAGATTGCGTGCGAGATAGAAGAAAATCAGCAAATCGGTAGAAGAAAATTAGCAAACGGATACTTCAGGGATGATTGAGTAAAATAACTATTCCAGAACTCCATTGTCCAAAGATATTTGCCAACTAAGTAAACTTCCTCTGACGAGAAGCGCTATAGAAATGTCATAGAAAAAAAAATGAAAAACAAAAAATTTTTGAAAGAAAGATTTTGGAAAAAAAAATTGAGGACATTTTTCTCAATAAATTTTTTTTAGACTTTAATAATCGAACATTGAAACTGGACGATTCAACATACCAATTCCAAACATTAGCAGTTCTCACTAAATCGCTGCGAAGATTGTTTTAAATTGGAACCGATCTTCACATTTTAAAACTAATTGTACTATGAAATTTAAAATAAATTTAATAAAAAGCTTTTTATTCAATACCACCTATTACCGTGCAATCAAGCGAAGCGTATACGGTGTCTCCCTAGCATAGGCACACGGATATATATTTTCCCTTTGCTCTGTGCGGATCGTTCTGCATGTCGTTCGTTCTCGCCGCAGATACGTTCCGCGTGTCAGTGTTCGTTGATTATTTCTCTCAGAAGAGACGTACCCAATGCGCTGTGAACTCAGCTGGACTCCCAAGTAACAATCCAAATGCTAATTGGTTTTATTTAAGTTTTATGGTAGTTTTATCAAGGCATTACGTAGTGAATCTGGTTTTAGCATTGCTTATGAAAAGGGCGTTTAGCTTTATATGCTTGACGGGGTTTAAGAGTACTTCTAGAACTCTTGAAGAAATATCCATAAAACTATATTTTTGCCTTTCTTCTGTAGAAAGGTTATGCAATCACTCTGAACATCGTCAAGTTAATCCCGGCCCGGAGAAACGTCTGTCACATACCATTCGACTTAGTTCGTCGAATTCGGCAAATGTCTGTGTGCGCGTATGTATGTATGTGTATGTATGTATGAATGTATGTATGTATGTATGTATGTATGTATGTATGTATGTATGTATGTATGTATGTATGTATGTATGTATGTATGTATGTATGTATGTATGTATGTATGTATGTATGTATGTATGTATGTATGTATGTATGTATGTGACCAAAAATATGCACATCGGTTACTCGGAGATGGCTGAACCGATTTTCAAAATTAATCTCCAAAGAAAGGTATAACGTTCCCATAGGCTGCCATTAAATTGCGAGTTTCGGTTCCGGAGTTACGGGTTTAAGGCACTCTTAAACACACAGCAAATTCACATTTTTGCCTTTCTTTGATAGAAAGGTTATGCAATCACTCTGAACATCGTCAACTTAATCCCGGGCCGGAGGGCCGTCTGTCATATACCATTCGACTCAGTTCGTCGAATTCGGCAAATGTCTGTATGTGTATGTATGTATGTATGTATGTATGTATGTATGCTTTTTTAGAGAGCAGTAAAAAATTTTTCAGGAAAACCCTGAGTGAGGAAAAATGTACAAAAACCCCAATGTCTCAGGGAACGGGTTTGGGCTGCCATCACCCGACCCGCTAAAAACCACTGCTCTTGCCCAGAACCTGATTCCTCCCCGGCACTACCTTACGGCATTACTTCGGAGAGGGGTTTTTATGCGCATAGCACACACTCTAATTCAACTATTTACTAGTTCTTTTCTTCCGCAGGGTTACAGCCCCACTCTTCTACACACCACCAATTCTCTACCATCCACACAGACTGGCAAGTTCTGCATGGCAGTCGGAAAGCTGTGTGTATGTATGTATGTTTTTTTTTTTTTTTTTTTTGAGAGCAGTAAAAAATTTTTCAGAAAAATGTACAAAAACCCCATTGTCAGGGAACGGGTTTGGGCTGCCATCACCCGACCCGCTAAAAACCACTGCTCTTGCCCAGAACCTGATTCCTCCCCGGCACTACCTTACGGCATTACTTCGGGGAGGGGTTTTTATGTGCATAGCACGCACTCTAATTCAACTACTTACTAGTTCGTTTCTTCCGTAGGGTGACAGCCCCACTCCTCTACACACCACCAATTCTCTACCATCCACACAGACTGGCAAGCTCTGCATGGCAGTCGGAAAGCTGGCTGTGAGTCGAGGCTTAGTACTCCTCCCCTACGAGTACAGTCTGAGCGGCAAACTTCTGACTGTCTAATTCATCGAGCCCTGCGGCTCGCTTGTGCCGGTTAGCACCGCAACTCCCTTCTCGCACCATTCAACGCCGTTTACTCTTTGAGCACCAGACTTGTTCGCGAACTACTCGGTCTAGTCCCCGACGATGGACCTAGCCTACTCCGACGGAGAATTCCCCGGCGAGAAAAGTTCTCCCGAAACCGAGCCAACCAACCAGATGTCGAGGTCAGTTCGGCGATTCCGGTGGAGCAGAGCGTCCGGTTCGCTGATGCCCCGACGACCTGCGACTGGTGGTATTTCGTCGCGGTCTACTCAGTCTAGTCCCCGGCGGTGGATCTAGCTTACGCCGACGGAGAGTTCCCCGGCGAAGGAGGCTCCCCCGGTACCGATTTTTCTTTTGTTTTAGCACCACAATTTCATGAGCTCTTTGGCTTCCTCTCGTTCCGTTTCGCCCGATCTACTCGATCTAGTCCTCGGCGGTGGATCTAGCCTACTCAACGGGCCATGCAGTAGGTGCTGAGGTCTATCCGGCGATTCCGGTTTGAGCGTAACTTCCGGTTCACCGGCGCCCCAACGACCCACTGCTAGCTCTGCGACGCGGTCTACTCGGTCCAATCCCCGGCGGTGGATATAGCCTACTCACGAGCTACCCGGAAGGATGTCGAGGTCGGTTCAGCGATTCCGGTGAAGCTTGACGTCCGGTTCCCAGGCACCCCGACGACCCAACTCGGTGCTACATCACGCACTACTCAACTGGTCCCCGGCGGTGGACCTAGTCTACACAGTTGGAGAGTTCCCCGGCGGCGGAATTTCTCTCGAAACCCGATTTGCGGTTTCTTGTTGGTCTCTACGCCACTTCCTCTGCAACTCGGAGAGTATGCTCGAGACCACTCTGTTGACAGCGTCCCAGGTATGTTCGTCACGGCACATCTCTTCGATGATATTGTCCGCTGTCATACCAGGTATACCCCTACGAACTTCTTCGAATCTAGGGCATTCGAAGACCACGTGTTCCGGTGTCTCCTGCACGGTCGCACAACCCGGGCAAAGGGGTGACGAAGCATGTCCAAACCGATGCAAGTACTTCCGTAAGCATCCGTGCCCGGACAAAAACTGCGTCAAATGGAAGTTCACCTCTCCATGCTTCCTATGTACCCAGGCCGATACATTTGGGATGAGTCGGTGGGTCCACCTTCCTTTCTCCGCGTTGTCCCACTCCTGTTGCCATTTAGCCAACGAGTCCGCTCGAACTTGTCTCCTAGCGTTACGTGCATTTCTCCGCTGATAGCATTCCACGTCCTCCGCCAGGGTAATGCAGATGGGGATCATCCCGGCGATAACGCATACTGCCTCCGACGATATTGTTCTGTAGGCACTCGCGACTCGTACGGCCATCAATCGGAATGTCCTGTTTAGCTTTTCACGGTTCCGCTTGGTTTTCAGCGCAGCACTCCAGGCAGGAACCCCATATCGGAGTATCGATGACGAAACAGTAGATAGCAGACGTCTCGTGCTGCTTCTCGGACCGCCGACGTTTGGCATGATTCTCGCTATTGCGTTCGTTGCCTTCGCCGACTTTTCACAGGCGTAATCAACGTGGTTGTTGAAGCTCAACCGGTCGTCGATTATAACTCCCAATTGCTTCAATGCACGTTTCGATGCAATCACGTGCCCTCCGACGTCGATCTGCATCCGTTGGACCGATCTGCAGTTACTGACCAACAACACCTCCGTCTTGTGGTGAGCTATTTGCAGCTTGACCCCGTTCATCCAGCTCTCGATCGCGTCTATTGTCTCCGTCACCGACACCTCCACTTCTTCAAGTGTCTCACCCATCACCGTTAGTGACACGTCGTCCGCGAAACCTACGATTTTCACTTTCCTAGGCAGCTGCAGCGTTAACACCCCATCGTACATCCCGTTCCAAAGGGTTGGACCGAGAATGGAGCCCTGAGGAACGCCCGCTGTGACACGCAATGACTTCTGTCCTTCGCTCGTCTCGTACAGTAGCACTCTGCTCTGAAAGTAGCTCTTCAGGATCTGGTACAGATAGTCGGAAACCCTCATTCTATGCAGCGCTGCAGCGATGGCTTCCCAGCTGGCACTGTTGAACGCGTTCTTCACATCTATCGTGACCACAGCGCAGTATCGATCTCCTCTTCGCTTCTGTTTAGATGACTTTTCGGCACTCTCGAGCACTATCCGAATTGCATCCACTGTCGATGCTCCTTTGCGGAAACCAAACTGCATCTTGGACAGTCCGCGCTCACCTTCCGTGAATTTCGTCAACCTGTTAAGAATGATCCTTTCCAGGAGTTTTCCGAGTGTATCCAGCAGGCATATGGGTCTGTACGAGGTCGGGTCGCCAGGTGGCTTCCCTGGCTTCGGCAGCAACACCAGCTTCTGGACCTTCCACATTTCGGGGAAGTTGCCTCCATTTAGGCACTTCTGCATCACTATTCTGAACATGTCCGGATATGCCAGGATCGCAGCTTTCAGTACCACGTTTGGTATTCCATCCGGACCAGGGGCTTTCTTTGGTTTTAGGCGCTTCGATGCTTCTACTAGCTCGTCGTTAGTCACTTGCCGATCCATGTTTGTTCCTTCTTCCTCGCCGTGCGGTGACGGTGGCCATATAGTTGGATCGTGCTTCGGGAAAAGACCCTCGACGATTATCTTCAGCTTGCTCGGACACATTTCGGCTGGCGTCGTCGGACCCTTCATTTTCGCCATCACGACTCGGTATGCGTCACCCCAGGGATTGGCGTCTACTTCTCGGCATAGCTCCTTGTGGCACTCTGACTTGCTAAGTCTGATCTCTCGTTTTAGAGCGGCCCTAGCTTCCCGAAACGATGCCTTATGCTCTTCTCTATCTGGTTCCGACCTTGCTCTTTGGACCCGCCTTCTGGCTCTGAGACAAGCAGCGCGTAACGTACTAAGCGTCTCGTTCCACCAGTAAGCTGGACGCCGTTTGTTGCGTGGTTCCAGTTTTCGCGGCATTGTGGCGTCACAAGCCGCCACAATCCTTCTTGTTAGGTCAGCCGCATCCACGTTCTCGGTCCCGCCGTTCGGCCGAAGTGCCTCAACAAAGAGGTCTTTGTTGAAGGCTTTCGTCTTCCACTTTCGTTCGCCGGTCACCCTTCTCTGTACTGCCGCGGGGTTCCGTTGGCCGATACGGTAGCGAATCTCCTGGTGGTCACTATGCGTATACGTTTCGCATACTCTCCAATCCATGTTCGCCGTCAATGAGGGACTACAGAATGTGACGTCTATGATGGACTCCCTCCCGTTTCTCCGAAATGTACTAACAGAGCCTTCATTGCACAATCGTACGTCTAACTTCGCTAGAGCTTCCTGCAGGATACACCCTCTTGTGTTGGTTACTCTACTGCCCCATTCCACAGCCCAGGCGTTGAAGTCACCACCAATGACTACCGGCTTCCGATCGATCAACTGCTCGGTTAACTGCTCCAGCATTAGGCTGAACTGCTCTACTGTCCACCTTGGGGGAGCGTAACAGCTACATACGAAGATGCCGTTGATTTTGGCTATCACGAAACCCTCATAGGAACGTTCTACCACTTCTTGGATAGGGAATCTTCCCATTACTTGTATCGCTGCGGTTCCTGATCTATCCGCCACCCAGTTACCGTTATTAGGGGGGACTTGATAAGGCTCTGCGATCAAAGCGACATCGCACATAGTTTCTGTCGTAGACTGCCACAACAGTTGCTGTGCGGTATCACAGTGATTCAGGTTTATCTGGGTCATCTCCATCACCGTTGGCCTGCAGTCGCCTTCTTGTACGCTGGGCATTTAAAGCCACCCGTCTGATGGTCGTTTCCTTCCGCTGGGGTGCAAAGCAAGCACTTCGGCCTCTGCGTGCAGTCTCTCGCAAGATGGCCCGTCTCTCCGCATTTCCAGCACATCCCGGATCTGTCCGGGCCTTTGCAAGCCCCTGCTAAATGTCCAAAGCCTAAACATTTGAAGCATTTCTCTGCTTGTTTGTTTACTCGTGGGGCGGCTCTCAGTAGGCATCTCGACCATCCAACTGTAACCTTACCTACCTCCAGTGCCTTGTCTGCAGCGGTTACCGGTAAACGTATCATCGCTATCTGCGTTCCTCCGTATCCCTTCCTTAACCGGATCGTCATGTGCACCTCGCCCAGTTTGCACTGCTGCTTCATAGCACCTCTCAGCTCGTCTTCCGTCGTTATTTCGTCGAGGTCTTTGCACACGATTACCATCTCCGGGCTTAAGGCTTTAACTTCTGCCTTTCCACCCATTGATTTAGTTATAGTCTCCTGCAAGGCAGAGCTACTAGTCGTAGTATTCTTCTTAAGCTCGAGGAGCATCTCATTTTTTTGGGTACGCCTGACTCTTAACACGTTTTCCCCCAAATCTTTCAGCTCCGGGTCCTTTCTGACCTTTTTGAGCAGTGCTGCGTACGTAGTCTCGTCATTTGCTTTGACGAGCACGGCTTCTCCCTTAGGCGCCTTCTGACGAGCCGAGGGTTCTGATTTCCTCTTCTGCTCCCCTTTTCGCTCCTCCTTCTTTTTTTTGCTGTTTCACGCGTTTCTCCTTCCGACCTACAACGGTGCTCCAGCTTTCACCCTGTAAGGTGGCGTCCTTTTCTTCGGCAGCAATAGCATCCTCGAGCGTCTGCCTCTTTGACCCGCCTGGTCTTTCTTTTCCTGGTGAGGATCTTGTCCTCTTTGGAGTTATGGGAACTGGCGTGTTCTCCACTCCAATCTGCCTCTCCTTACCCTGTTTCGGAGGGGCTAGGAGGATAGTGGTCTTAGCCGACGCGGATGCTCGCTCAGCTGAATCTGCCCTCTGCGTTGCCGTATCGTACTCTTTCACGGCAGACAGTAGCGCCTTCCGGATTTTGATGACCATCTCCTTAATGTCTTTGTGGACATTGTTTCTCATGTCCACGAACTTGTGGAGCTCCTCCACCAAGTGCCTCGCTACCACTACCTTTGGCGTTTGTGGGGTGTAGCTCATTCCGCTCTGCTCCGGCTGTTTTTGTTGCCGCTGTTGCTGTTGCTTCGGCTTCCCCTCCTCCTGCTCTTGCTGGGTGACTTCAGCTACTATTGGTGGTGGTGACCTCACCAACCCACCTCTGGCAAACGGATTTGCCGTGCCTGCTCCATTTATATCGGTTGCTTGTTGTATGTATGTATGTACGTATGTATGTATGTATGTATGTATGTATGTCTGTATGTATGTATGCATGTATGTATGTATGTATGTATGTATGTATGTATGTATGTATGTATGTATGTATGTGACCAAAAATATGCACATCGGTTACTCGGAGATGGCTGAACCGATTTCATCAATCTTTCATTTAACTAATCTCAAATGAAAGGTACAACGTTCCCATAGGCTGCTATTAAATTTCATTAAATTGCGAGTTTCGGTTCCGGAGTTACGGGTTTAAGAGTGCGAACACAGAAAATTCACATTTTTGCCTTTCTCCTATAGAAAGGTTATGCAATCATTCTGAATATCGTCAACCTAATCCCGGCAATCTTTTTGTGACTTACGTGGGTTATCTGTATTTTAACAGAGTCGTAGTTAGGGGGATATGGTGAGGGGCACCCACCACATCACTCACCGCCCTTCCCTAAACCGCCCTTCCCTCATCAAGTACCCCTCTCCGCGAATAAAATTTTTTAATTCCTCTAGAATAAATTTTTCTAGTGGGTCTGAAAAACCAGTGATAATTTTGGTTTGAAATGATTTAGAGTTGAGATACTAATTTAAAATTTCTTAACAAGCGTCGACATATAGCAACTCAAGTTCGTAGCTGTCGGTTCATTGTACTATGTGTAAATCGCACTGAATATCTAATAGAGATTTCCACCATTATATTAAACATAACCATGGAATCGTAGTTTGGATAAATGAGAAAGACACAATTGCACCACTAGGTGGATTAAAACGGGTTTTTATAAGAGTAATTAGTCTTAGGAGCGGTTTTAAGAGACTCTTGAGCCTCTTCTTAAGACATCGCTTTCCAACCGCCTTAAAACCAAAAGATAGCTTTATGACATTCTTGTTGAAGCATAGTGTATCTTAAGAATGCTGCCATAACACCTTCTTAAAGCTTTGAACGAAGTGAAAATACTGTTGCATATGAGCGTTCTATAATAAACAACAAACTGTAACGACTGACGGGGTATGTGGCGTATCCCAACGGAGAAGCCGTGACATGTACCTCAATCATGTATAAACAGCCAACTCGATGATTATAAATTATTCATTTAACTTTGCAAATCTGTAGGTGCTGTAAATATAGCGAGATGTCGTTAGTTGTCCATATAGTTCGATTTAACATGCGTTGTTGAAATAAATCAACAATTTTTAGATGGAATTGTAACTACCATAATATTTAATCATAGGCATTTTTATTTCAACATTGACATTTTCAATGTTAAATAGACTGGATTTATGGCGATCTTCCAACTAACCTTTCTGTCTTGAAAAATTCCTATTAGTTGTATTCAAGTCCAACAGCTCTTATTCAAGTGTATCATAAATAAAAATGTATTTCTTGAAAAATTCCTATTACTCTTGAGCAAGAATAATTAGTTTTAATAAGATCTTATGGCGGTTTCAGTTAAATCCGATGACAAGTATGTAATGGCGTCGTGGATATTTTTTACCGCTTCGAAATGGTGGCCATTAGCATAAGAATAAAATAATATCTTTTTTTCATATACTGAACTGATTCTCACTGATCGAAATGCCTTTCTGAGCTAGAAAAATATTTGTGGATGCGTTTAATCCAAATTATGACAATTATGAACATTTACACATACTATTGAATTTTCGAAACGATTTAATAATTCCTATAAAAATCAATGTTTTAGACATTGTTTCACGGTGCGTTGAATTTTTTGCACTTTTATATTGCATATTATCGTAAAACTGGCAATCGCATGCAAATTTTCTTAATTATGAGCACAAAAAGCTGGCCACTTATAATATCGATTTTTATTTGTATCCATTTTGGTAAAGGAATATCATATGATGGATATATTGTTTCCCGAAATGGAAAAATGGAACATTTTTGTAATTTATGTTATTAGTGCTATAGAAAATAAATTTTAAAACGTTTCTAAACTAAAGATGAGATAGAAAAGTGATCTGATTCGCATCGAATAGGTGACAACATGGTTCGCATCAAGCCACCTGAATTCGCGGTTGCGGCACGGGGCGATTAAAATTGTGGTAGAATCCTGTTAATGTAAAGTTTTCCAATAGGAAAGTGACGTCATGACAGGAGATATATTTGACAATAGTTGGCATATTTTTATCATTTATAACTTAGCGGGTATTGGCAATGTTCACAACACCTCCCATTTTTTAAATTTTTTTATAGCGCATACTGTATTTTATATTCAGTATGTACCTAGTACCGCTTGACAAAATCAACATTTTGAGCAAAAATATGTGAACCTAAGTTCCTAAGTTCAACATAATTTCCACAGCAACCAGCACGAAAAACTGTCGGAAGGTAAATGTCGAAAAGATGTAGACTCACCTGCCCGAAGGAAATAAAATCTGCTGATTCCACCTGATCTGCTTCCCACTACCATTATTATTGCCACTTCAGTGCACCTGTTCGTTGACATTTTTTGCCGATTTTCCAGCAACCAAACAAACTGCTGCAGATTGGGAACGAGGCCGGTGCATGAAGTAGAGTGATAGTTTTTGCAACTGCACATCAGCAACTATCGTCGTACGGAAATCTCAGGGCAGCGTTGAATTGCCATTTAAACGAAGTAAATTTTCCATAAATTGTGCAAAAAGAGCTGACTTTGAATCTATGCAAGTTTTCAAACGAAGTCAGTCTGCCAGATACTTGCTATTTAAATAAGACAGTCTCGAATTGTCTTGCGTTTCGTAGTGATTTAATTTCTTATTGAATTAAAGTTTTGCTTTCTCATGTATAGCTAAATTATACTTGGTTATTAGGTTATTTTGTGTCTGTTTTCGGGTTTTGCTGTTACGAGGAGAGGTTACAACATGCTAAGCTACCTGTCATGTTTTATCAGTTCGTTTATTTGATAGGTACGAATGCGTCAGCTTGACGGTGCAATTTTTTTACTAAATCCTGTCATGTATTGTCTTTAGAAACAAGTAATTCATGCATAGAAGGCAGTGATTTTGTATGACGCCAACCAGGAACCAGGTATGTATCAGAATAAATTGGGTCAAATGACACTTTTCCCATTTGTAGTAGGGGAGTTGAGCTTTGTAGTGTCTTTTCTTCATTTCCTTGAGTAGAGGGGAAAAATTTAAAAAATGAGGCGTTGGAATGGAAGGTTGGACGAATAACTCACGAGCAGCTCGAATCGCATGCGAGAAATTTTAAAGTATTATATCACACTGGATTAGACACTTTAGTAGGGTAAAGTGCTTATTTTCGCCATACTAAGCAGGGTGCCTCACTAATTCATTAATTTCTCGACCTACAATCAATGGAATGCGAAAAATTGACATCAACAGCTTTGCTTCGTTGTTAAGAACCAATATAATGACACAAATACGCTGAAAACAGTGAAATTCTCGTGTTTGAGCGCAACGCAAACTCGAATCGAGTGCCCCTATTGTTGCGCTACCATTTGACTCAATGCGTTGAACAAAGATGGCAGACACTGCTCTAACCAACGGCTTCAAATGGGTAGGGTCGATAATAGAAACATGGCGAAATGGGCTCAACACCCTATGTCACTAAACTTCAGCTGTCTAAACGCAGTATCGTCGATGCAAGAAAACACAATAGCGTGACTGCTGGGCAGTTACTTATCAGATGATGAGGTTTCGTAGTCGGATTCACAAATACCACAAACTGTACCGGATTTCAAAAAGCGTAAGTGATTCTTCAAAACCACTAGGACCGCATTTTAAACAAAGAAAAACTTTTATTTGACAAGTTTGCACATTTCACCAATACTGCAGTGCAGAGTCCAAGCCAGAACCTTTTTCTTCATCAAACATAGCGAAATTGGCAAGATAGATTCAGGACCAACAAAGTTAACTACTGCTTTGCGCTGGTCAATTCATCAATGCCGAGTTTTTTATGCAAATAGAACATATTCAAATTTGATTTTGGAAACAGAGGGATATTATATTTTGTAAAAACATTTGGAAGGAGGATGATTTCCAACATCATAGTGGCAGTAACCGTATCAGTGGTAGCTAAGAGAGGGCGAACTGATGACAAGGAAGGAAGGCATAAACTTAAAGTCACTTAGTATCACTTTGTCTGCTTGTAGCATTATATATCCAATAGGGCTACGATGCGGATCGGTAGCACACCGAGTTGCACGTATGATCTTCATGTTGTAAGACCTAGTTAGGTTTTAGGGCGGAAACGTATTGTCCCACATTATGTTCGACTAAGTCACTTCACGCTTGTTAGGACATGCTGCAGACTCATGTGATTGGCGTTGGAATAAATGCCAAAATATGCTGACTCCTGCGGCAGAGAGCAAAGGGTTAAGTCGTCAGGAAAGCTTGCTCATATGACTCTACCCACGTTATTCTAAACTTTCTTCCCTTATCTCCTTGTTCTTCCTTGAGTACTGTGGCTCTTAATATTAAAATATTTCTCACTTTCCAGTCCCTTTCTAATTAGAATATCGTTATAACATAAAAAGAAAAAGTTTGACTTTCTTATAGTCGTTAATAAAAAAGCTCTCTATACTGGAAAACATTGATCCTGCTTTCTAATTTGTATTAGAAGATTCCGTAAGCATAGTAAAGTCTGAAAAAGCCGTGAAAAGAGTTTCATATTCGGTTGGCTTGCCGTTTTGTCCGCACCATTGTCGACTGTAAAACTATATACCTATGTTTAGGTACCTAAAGTAAGGCTGAGACGGCGGCAAAATAGCAAAACGAAATGAGCCAAGATTTCACCCGGCAGCAGCTGAACGAACAGTTGTTCCATTCCTTTCACTTTGGAGACATATTTTAGGGCCACATTCGTAAAGTTATAAGTTGTTAATCTAACACGCTACGTGAAGCATGAAATCATTCTTGAGAACAAAACTGTTACATTAGGTTGAAATTTGTGCAAAATTTATTATCTCGTCGGTTTTCCGAGTGAAGTTGTAGCAAATGTTTCCCAAGTTTCGGGGCCTCGTTGTGGTGTATTTGTACATACGTACGCTTGAGCGTGTTCTTGTTTTGGGTCTCGGAACTGGTAGTGGCTCTTGGAAACGAGCTGGAGAATTTATACCAACCGGAAGAACGACAGAGCGCTCCTGTGATTTCGGAAAACTTTCCAATGAGTTTTCCTTCAGCCTTTTGCCAACATGAATGGGATGCCCACCAAGTGGAAGGAAATGCTTTCCGTTTCCGCCTAGTTACTGGCACACACTTTGTTTCGTGAAATAAGAGCATTTGTTGTGCTTTTAGCGATAGTTTTCCGGCGACTTATTGAATCTGTTGTGGGTGGCAAGGGAAGCGACGTTTATCGATTTAACGATAGCAGTAGGTAGCGTATGTTAGTTTTGCTCAGTGTCATACGCTTATCATTATTTTTAGGTCACTGATTTGATATGAATCATATTGTGCATTTTTGCAAAGAAATACATCGTCCTATTCGGGTGTACCCATTTAAATATACCTAAATGTGTTAGGTATACGGATGGTAGGCATACATAAAGGATGATTATTGCGACACTTTCAAATTTGCGTAATTTTTCATATACTTGATCACAATTAACCACATTTTGCTCAGCTTCTTCTTAGAGTGTATTGTTTACATCCGCTAATTTTTGCCGTTGTCAATGGAATCGGGACAGAAGAAAATCAACAAACCGTTCGCGAAACCATTTTGATTACCCGCATGATATACACCATCTCAAGGTCTTCCAGGGATTTCATACGTGAACGACAGTATATACCACAAGTCAGTAGCTAGATGAAAACCGGGAAAACACGTAAAACCGACAATGCTGATTACTCATAGCAAGCGGAATCCGAACATTTCGACGCGGGACTTGATGTTTTGCAAAGTTTCGTCCATAGGACTAAGAAGCAAGGATGCAAAATGCCTACTTTTTCTGCGGCTGTAATTTTTCTGCCTACATTCTCATTTCTCTTTCGACGCTGCTGTCGTTCGCTAGTGCAGGACGCTCAGCGCTGTACGGCAGTCTGTCAGCGAAGCAGTAACATGACAAAAAATGCTGTCCCCAGTACAGCCACCAGATGGTACAGCTTCTCTTTCCTTATTTTACACTTTTTAATATTATTAATCTATTCAATATTTTTAATCACAAACGACGACAATGAATGCGGTTCGTTTACGCCACAACCGTCATCAACGCTTTCGTGTGCGGGCCTCTCCCTTTGACTATGCAGAAAAAAGTGTACAAAGTGAGAGAACAAACTTTACTACGCCACACTCTCACCGAGCAGTCGGAGTACAACTGCAAAACAAAAATGTATTCTACTGCTGTACGGGAAAATGTACTCGGTTTGGCTACCGTTCTGGCAAGAGCTGTAGTAATGCGTCACTGTAGTGGGCTGTACGTAAATGTAAATATACTGAAAAAATGTAGTTTATCGGTTCCCTTCTAAGAAGCTATCTGGATTGAGAAAATACAAGGTGCCGAGCTTCCTAAATCGGAACGAGCATCAGCGGTGTGGTAAAAACGCCCCACCAAAAACTCTAACAAATCTGCTTACGAAATATCTAATTTTGTTGGTTTTGTGCAGAAAGACACAATCCCATTAAACCATTTGGAACTCCGTCCGATCGAAACCTATTATGATGAAGCGCTAAACATCGAAACATCAAAAGCGAGCCGTTGGACGGAAGCGGATAAAAACCGTACCGGAAACAACTGTACAAGCTCTAATGAAAAGCGTCAGTAAAAAATGTCGTCCATTTTAGTCAAACTCATTCTAAAATTTTATCGAAATATGTAAGCTATAATAAATACATATATTGAACTACTGTAAAACTGTGGTTTAATTGCGGGAACTATAACAGTTTTTCCAATCAATATACAGTGTCGCAATAATTAAAGACGTAAAACAGTACAATTATAGAACATGAGCGAAAATGTGAACTCGAGCTAAAAATGAAACCTCGACAAACATATGATTACGGCCTAAAAGCAACTGTCAAAATCCACTTTGAATGGAAATTCCGGACAAACCGTTGCACGCCAATCACAGATGTTGGTAGTAAACGAAAGAGAAAAGTTTTCTCTTTCATAAATTGTTGTGAACTGTGTTCGACTAATAACGGGTTGTCTGGAATTTCTATTCAAAGTGGATTTTGACAGTTGGCTTTTAGGCCGTAATCATATGTTTGTCGAGAAACGAACTCTTTCGTTCTGTCATTTAAGGAGGGCGGTGTAGTGGGAAAAATCTACTTCTTTTTTATCCTCTTAATTGTTAGTATTAAATGTTAGTATTAAACCTATAGAATAGTCTTCCGCAATCTCGGTGACCATGCTTAACTTATTTTAAACAGCCATGCATTCCACGCGTGTATTTGCTGTAACATACGCAGATTTGAACCTATCGGCTACCATTTTCGAAACAACCGACAGCGATAAAAATACAATGTAAACAATACACTCTAAACTACTTGTACCCAAGTTTTCAAGAGAAAATACCCAATGAGTTATTTTCTACAGCTTTTTTTGCCATGACGCATTTTTGGCATGGGACACCCTTTAATAGCGTTTTTCTCGAAGCCGCGTTTTTCAAATTGGCGAACACGATACCTAAAAAACTAATCAATGAATTGACTTGATTTTTTTATGAGAATGCACAGTATGTGTAGCTTGTCGATGACCCACAGAAAACTAAAAAAATGTCTCCCAATCAATCTGAAGGAAAGAGCCAGTTTTACAGTGAAATATGAAATTTTTCGTTTTTCATGAAATCGTTTTCCGAAACTCAAACTTTTTCTACAAGTCTAAGCTTTACTAATCTTATTGAATTTCCTGTGCCAATTTTATCAAGAGTAATCGTGTTCACCGCAGCGCTCCTCGACGTGGAAATGGTTGGACGTCTAATCTTGGAAAGCTCGTAAGTGTGTCTCGGCGTGACTGAAAATATTTTTCCCAAACAGAATGAATGTATAAATAAATCTTAACAAGATCCATTGTTGACTTGCCTTCAAAATCGTTAAACAAAATATTTTTCGGTTTGAGCACTTTACACCAGACGTCCCCCTTAAGCCTGTAAGTAGCGGGTTGCCCACCACTTGGGTTTTTGTTTGCCCGGAGGACCATGCTTGTCAGGGTGGCCTAGGTGATATTTGTTTATTTTTTATTTGTTTATTTGTTTATTTGTTTATTTGTTTATTTGTTTATTTGTTTATTTGTTTATTTGTTTATTTGTTTATTTGTTTATTTGTTTATTTGTTTATTTGTTTATTTGTTTATTTGTTTATTTGTTTATTTGTTTATTTGTTTATTTGATTATTTGTTTATTTGTTTATTTGCTTATTTGTTTATTTGGTTATTTGTCTATTTGTCTATTTGTTTATTTGTTTATTTGCTTATTTGCTTATTTGTTTATTTGTTTATTCGTTTATGGCCTAGGTGATATTTGTTTATTTTTTATTTGTTTATTTGTTTATTTGTTTATTTGTTTATTTGTTTATTTCTTTATTTGTTTATTTGTTTATTTGCTCGTTCGACTGTTTTCGAATAGTTGAATAAGGAATTCCAATTATTTCATTATTATTTTTACAATGCTGTTATTTATGAAGATGCAAGTTGAAGGGTTTTCTTTAGCTAGTCCCAAATACAAATTGCTAGTAACATGCATGAATCAATCATAATAGCGTAGCACTTGTTTCTTATGGCGTTTTCGCTTGACCCCGAAACTGAGGTTCTTACCCCAACCGCAGTCAGTTCATACATTTTGACAGCAGTTTGGGTTAGAAACTGATTCAGTTTCGCTTCAAGCAAAAATGACATTAGTGGCACCGATAATATTTATCGTTTTCTCCATTGCTATAAAATCAACCCATCAACCTGCAATAGCAGGCGGTGCCGTTGTTATTATGTTTGTGGAAGAATATGACAACAATCATAAAACCCACAACCGGTGCCGTTGACTGTCGTCGGGTTTTTATGTTGTTGCTAAACTTTTTGGCATTCGAATTGTCGTAATCATGAATACAATATAGTTTTATTCGAAAAGTTTTGTGACTCGATGTACTTACCACTATGTCTTTAGCTGGTGGGTGGCGCAAATTGCTGACATTGTGTAGCTATTTTTGTGCACACCGTTTTGTAGTGCAGAGCACACAGCATGCAAGGAAGGTAGCGTATTTTGGAGGATGTACGGATTCGGTAGGTACCAATTACGGAATTAAGCTTATTGTTGAATGCTATAATAATTTGAATCCATGCTTATGTCTGTTCGTGTAGCAATACACGGTGATGCTACAATAACAATGGAAGTCGCATACGTAAAAAATTGTGGATACGTGGCAAAATGAAACAACTGCTTGTTTGAAATTTGAACTAAGAGGTATTTTTAGAATACGAATAATATTGGAATATGTCCTTAAAAATAAACGATAAATATATGCAGACTGACAACAATCTGATAGAATTAATATTTTTTCATTAGAATAACTGAACTACTTAATAACGTAATAAATGTTAACATATCTCACTATAGCATTAACAATTCCCGCGAAACTTTCTGCACGTGTGATGATATTCAATTCAAGAGATCCATCTGTAGGTTTTCCAGTCGATGGCTGGAGATTTTTTTTCATCACTACCTGTACTATTGTTATCTTCTCCAACAGAACACACATGGTAGGATTATTCTATTCTATCATTTGCTGTTCTTGGATGCTGAATGCGTTGCTGCTCGGGAATTCAGGATATTCCTTGTTTCCACCCGAGCAAACACTGGCTGGCGTAGCTAGCAATGATATATTGTGTTAGTTTTCAAGTGAAATATAATTCATATGTCCACACGTTTAATATATTCCGGCGGCACTTTGTCAACGACTGTTGGTGCTCCCAAAGACCATGTATCCTGTTTCACTTCCCCTGGCTGCCTGCCACCCCGCCCCGTGGGTTTATGCAACGACGACGACCCACATCATACGGCCCGGCCTGGAGCATCACTTAGCATCTTTGCCATACGCGCATACAAGTGTGTTGCTTTTAGTCAGTGCTTGTATGTATAGCTGTTGCTTCCTAGCACTAATCGACACAGGAGTTTTCGGCGAGTAAATGGGAAGAAAAATGGCCTTCCCAGGGGTTTCTAGAAGGGAGCGACTCTTTTGGCATGATATGGGTATTTTGCACAATTCCAGACAAGCGGATGGACTGTGACGATGAGTGTGCTCTGAGGTGTGTCTAATAACTTGAATTGTTGAGATTTGTGTATTGCTATGTGTTATTGGAATAACTCGTACAATGTTTCATTTTTAGGTAAAATTAATAACCAATCTCAATCAGCTCTTTTTATGCATTGGTGCCTTTTTAATAAGTCAGCTTGAGGATAGATGCAACAAGTCTTACTATGTATAGCCATCATATGTGTCATTTATAAATATTATCTGTTACTATGTTTTAATTGCCGCAAGGTTCTACTGTATCGATTTTGTTGGCTATTTTCGGCAAATTTGAGACTAAGAGAAACGAAAGCAATGAAATTGAAAGACGCTGGCGTCGGCGGTAAAACATGATGATGAGTTATGTTCTACCATAGACCATGCGGTAGACTTGGGTGCAACGCCCAACTCCTACTCTGCAGAAGGCAAAAAATTCTTCACATTTCCTTTCGATCATGCCCATATGAGCCTGCCTAGTTCTAGTTTTCCGTTCTAAGTTTATAACTGATTCGCTCTAGAATACCTATCCATCTTTCAATTTCATTGCTTTCGTTTCTTTTAGTCTCAAATTTGCCGAAAATAGCCAACAAAATCGATACAGTATAAATATGATCTATAACCATTGATCTAGACTTTCATTTTCCAGATTTTTTTTTCGATTAGTAACATTCAGCCTAGAGAATGTGAAGTATCTGGCAAGAATTGGTGAACTGTATTCATACTTTCATGTCTGCTTCGTTGACGAGGGATTATTAATTTAAAAAATAGGTATCACCGAAATGAATTCCAAAAACCAAATTCAACTTTATTTATAATAGGTGTTCTCACGAAACAAGAGTTCGTTTTCGCTTTCTCGTCAGCAAACCAGAGCTTCTGTGCTTGCTTCCCGAGAAATTATTCGGGAACAGCAAGTTCGTTTGGATGATCAATGTTTTGTTTTAGTGTGGAATTGGTGGCAATTTTGGTGCCGGTTTGAATTTATCATCTAACTGGCCCCAAGTTAGTGTTAGTTACTGTTGAGATGAATTCGAAACACCACACACTATCCATTTTTTACTTTGTCTAGAGCAGATTTTTCCAAAGTTTTGACCCTTAAGCGGCTATATTAGAGGAGCTCAGGTAGGTAGGTAGATTTTTTCATTTTATATTTTATTTTATTTTTCGGAAAACCCTTCCGGTAAAAATCATGTTTATGATCTGCATGCATGAGGCATATTTTGAATTGTTTCAGATTTTTTCGAAAAGGGGTTTCATGCAAAAAACTATTCGAAATTTTTGCAATACACTTTCTTTTTAATTTCGGTAGGGAAACTGGTCGGTTTCCGGCACCCCTATGTAACTTTTGACAGAAAGCAGATTTGGTCACTCTGACAAATTTTATTTGTGTGTTATATTCGCACGCTATTTTTGTGATGATTGCCGAAGCAAACAGTTTCAAATGTTTTATTCTACTACATAAATATTTTTTGAACAAGTTAAAATTACTCAAAAGTCGAAAGTAGCTGAAGAAAATCCTTATCCAGTGCTATCATTGTGGAGTGTGCAGTAGTATATATGAGAGGCTGAGAGCAAGAGTGGGTTAAAAATTCGCTGCGAGCAAAAGCGGTATACGTTTTATTTAGAGCAAAACCGGTTTAAGTACCAGTCAGAGCAGAAATGGGATAAAAAAACCTTAGCGCAAAAGTGGGTTAAAAAGATATACCACTTTTGCCCTGAGAGGATATATATATTCCATTTTTATTCTAAGAATGTTTTCAACAATGATTTATCACCAATCAGGGAAAACCATCATCAATATGGGTATCATTTGAAAGGAGGTGGTTAGTAGATATGGGAAATCGATAATTACGCCATTTTGAATTCCAAGATGGCGACTTCCGGTTACCACAAAATAGTGAGAACCACCATCAATATGGGTGTCATTTTATAGGGGATGGTCAGCAAACACCAAAAATTCACCATCACCGCCATATTAAAATCCAAGATGGCGACTTCCGGTTATCACAAAATAGTGAGAACTTCCATCAATATGAGTGTCATTTGAAAGGGGATGGTGAGCAGACACCGACAAATTGACCACCACCGCCATTTTGAAATCCAAGATGGAGACTTCCGGTTACCACAAAATAGTGAGAACCACCATCAATATGGGTGTCATTTGAAAGGGGATGGTGAGAAGACATCGAAAATTGACCACCACCGCCATTTTGAAATCCAAGATGGCGACTTCCGATACCACAAAATAGGGAGAACCACCATCAATATGGGTGTCATTTGAAAGGGGATGGTGAGCAGACACCGAATATTGATCATTACCGCCATTTTGAAATCCAAGATGGCGACTTCCGGTTCCCACAATATAGTGAGAACCACCATCAATATGGGTGTCATTTGAAAGGAGATGGTGAGCAGACACCGAAAATTGACCATTACCGCCATTTTGAAATCCAAGATGGCGACTTCCGGTTACCACAAAATAGTGAGAACCACCATCAATATGGGTGTCATTTGAAAGGAGATAGTGAGCAGACACCGAAAATTGACCATTACCGCCATTTTGAAATCCAAGATGGCGACTTCCGGTTACCACAAAATAGTGAGAACCACCATCAATATGGGTGTCATTTGAAAGGAGATGGTGAGCAGACACCGAAAATTGACCATTACCGCCATTTTGAAATCCAAGATGGCGACTTCCGGTTACCACAAAATAGTGAGAACCACCTTCAATATGGGTGTCATTTGAAAGGAGATAGTGAGCAGACACCGAAAATTGACCATTACCGCCATTTTGAAATCCAAGATGGCGACTTCCGGTCACCACAAAATAATGAGAACCACCATCAATATGGGTGCAATTTGAAAGGGGATGGTGAGCAGACACCGAAAATTGACCATTACCGCCATTCTGAAATCCAAGATGGCGACTTCCGGTTACCACAAAATAGTGAGAACCACCATCAATATGGGTGCCATTTGAAAGGAGATGGTGAGCAGACATCGAAAATTGACTTTCACCGCCATTTTGAAATTCAAGATGGCGACTTCCGGTTACCACAAAATAGTGAGAACCACCATCAATATGGGTGTCATTTGAAAGGTGATGGTGAGCAGACACCGAATATTGATCATTACCGCCATTTTGAAATCCAACATGGCGACTTCCGGTTCCCACAATATAGTGAGAACCACCATCAATATGGATGTCATTTGAAAAGGGGTGTCAGTAGATATCGGAAATTGATTATTACGTAATTTTGAAATCCAAGATGGCGACTTTCAGTTACCACAAAATAGTGAGAACCACCATTAATATGGGTGTCATTTAAAAAGGGTCAGTAGACATCGGAAATCGATTGTTACGCCATTTTGAAATCCAAGATGGCGACTTCCGGTTCCCACAAAGTAGAGAGAACCATCATCAATATGGGTATAATTTGAAAGCCGGTGTCAGTAAATATCGGAAATTGATTATTACGTCATTTTGAAATCCAAGATGGCGATTTCCGGTTACCACAAAATAGTGAGAACCACCATCAATATGGGTGTCATTTGAAAGGGGTGGTCAGTAGACATCGGAAATCGATAATTAGGCAATTTTGAAATCCAATATGGTCACTTCCGGTTACCAGAAAATAGTGAGAACCATCATAAACATGGGTAACGTTTGAAAGGGGGTGTTCAGTAGTAGCCGTTTTAGATCCGATTTTCTTTCACTGCAAACATTACATTGCAACAACACGGTTTTATGCCTAAATGATCGACAACGACCAACCTGCTCTCGTTTACAACATATGTACTCGATAGATTTACTGACGGATTGCGAACCGATGCTATTCACATGGATCGGTTCGGCCTTCGACAAAATCAACCATGATGTCGCAATAGCGAAGCTGGACAAACTCGGTATTCATGGACAACTTCTGCGTTGGTTTCTCGATGGAAGGCAATTCCAAATCAGCATTAAGGACTGCCTATCTGCACCATTCTTCACTACATCCGGCATCTCAATAGGTAGCCATCTCGGTCCATTAATTTTCCTCCTCTACTTTAATGACATCAATATTAAATTACAAGGAGTCTTTCTTTCGCCCATGATACGAAAAGTTTTCGACAAATACGGGATAAAACCGATTCCGAGTTTTTTCAGAGTACGTGGTACGTGGTGTGACCTAAACAGAATAGTTTTACATCCGAGTAAATGCTCAATCGTTACGTTCACTCGGAAACGCTATCCGATTTAGTTTAACTACCATTTATTCGACTCGAGCATTCCAAGACACTCTCACGTCAAGGGTGGTGGAGTCATCATGGATGCAGTACCACACACTTCATACTTCGTGGATGAGGCATGAAGACAATAAAGATACAACAACCCAATGCAAGAGCATGGGAGGTATGAGCCTAGAAGCGCAAGAGCATGGGAGATATGAGCGTAGAAGCGACCGGGCCCACTATATGTTGGATACTGTCAACGTCTGTACATCAACATACGGATGCCACCCCCTGGATAAGAATGATCGACCCGCGCGAAATTAAAATTTTGTGATTTGTTTCTAGCATCAATAAAAATATTATATATGCAATTCCATATTAATTTTAGTTGTTTTGAAATAGTTTATATGAGGAAAAAAGCGAAAAAATGCTAATTTTCAATAAAATTGCTTTTGGTTCACTTCAATCCATTTTTGGGTTTATTAATATTTTTTGGATCTTCAAATTTTAAAGGTGTATGAAATGACACCCATACTGATGGTGGTTCTCACTATTTTGTGGTAACCGGAAGTCGCCATCTTGGAATTCAAAATGGCGGTAATGATCAATTTTCGGTGTCTGCTGATCATCCTCTTTCAAATGACACCAATATTGATGGTGGTTCTCACTATTTTGTGGTAACCGGAAGTCGCCATCTTGGATTTTAAAAATGGCTGTGAAAGTCAATTTTGGATGTCTGCTCACCATTCCCTTTCAAATGACACCCATATTGATGGTGGTTCTCACTATTTTGTGGTAACCGGAAGTCGCCATCTTGGAGTTCAAAATGGCGGTGAAAGTCAATTTTCGATGTCTTCTCACCATTCCCTTTCAAATGACACCCATATTGATGGTGGTTCTCACTATTTTGTGGTAACCGGAAGTCGCCATCTTGGAGTTCAAAATGGCGGTGAAAGTCAATTTTCGATGTCTTCTCACCATTCCCTTTCAAATGACACCCATATTGATGGTGGTTCTCACTATTTTGTGGTAACCGGAAGTCGCCATCTTGGAGTTCAAAATGGCGGTGAAGGTCAATTTTCGATGTCTGCTCACCATCCTCTTTCAAATGACACCCATATTGATGGTGGTTCTCACTATTTTGTGGTAACCGGAAGTCGCCATCTTGGATTTCAAAATGGCGGTGGTGGTCAATTTTCGGTGTCTGCTCACCATCCTCTTTCAAATGACACCCATGTTGATGGTGGTTCTCACTATTTTGTGGTAACAGGAAGTCGCCATCTTGGATTTCAAAATGGCGGAAATGGTCAATTTTCGGTGTCTGCTGATCATCCTCTTTCAAATGACACCCATATTGATGGTGGTTCTCACTATTTTGTGGTAACCGGAAGTCGCCATCTTGGATTTCAAAATGGCGGTGGTGGTCAATTTTCGATGTCTGCTCACCATCCCCTTTCAAATGACACCCATATTGATGGTGGTTCTCACTATTTTGTGGTAACCGGAAATCGCCATCTTGGATTTCAAAATGGCGGTGAAGGTCAATTTTCGATGTCTGCTCACCATCCCCTTTCAAATGACACCCATATTGATGGTGGTTCTCACTACTTTGTGGGAACCGGAAGTCGCCATCTTAGATTTCAAAATGGCGGCAATCGTCAATTTCCGATGCCTATTGACCTATACGTATCCTATATTACACGATTTCTAAGGCATCGAAAAATTTAATAAAATTTCATTTTCCACAAGTCCGAATAAGAAAATTCTGATTCTTTTCTTAGCGCAAAAATGGGTTAATATTCTATACCAGTCTTGCCCTGAAAATTTTGTCGAACCATTTTTGCGCGAATTAATATTTGATCCACTTTTGCCTGAGGTGTGATGACTATACCATTTCTGATCTAACAGAATATTTTAACCCACTTTTGCTCTGAACAAAATTTTAACCCACTCTTACTCTCAGCCTCTCATATGGCCTCTAGCAAAAGTAAGTATCGGACATTCCCTTCCGTTCCTTCCGCGATTTGCATTCGGGGCTGGCTGACGCCGGTATTGATTAACAAATATTTTAGGGTTAGAGTTGCACATTGAAAGACGTTTCGCTACTCCCAAGCATAATTATCTACTGATTCGCTGTGCAACTTCAGCTAGTCCAGATCGATAACGGAGTAGCAGCCATGGGTAGTCGCACAAGCTTAAGCTCAGAAGCTAAATATGTACATATTTACCAAACTAATTCCATATGGCCGATCTTGGTTTCGCTCATGTTGATCACGCTGATTTCGTTGCTGGCGTTGTTTTTTTTCCCAGGTGTTTCTGTTGTTGCCGACGATGATGATTCTGTTGTTGCTGTTGTTGTTACTGTTTTTGCTTATCCGTTGATGCTGTTGTCGTGGGTGTTGTTGCTGATGTTGTGGCTATTGTTGTTGCTGTTGATGTTACTGCTTTTGTTGCTGTTGTGGTTGCAGGTGCTGTTGGATTTTATTCTGAATGTTCAGATTCTTTTGCTGCTGTTCCTCCTGCTCTTGGTACGGCTACAACATATCGTCTTCTATGTCCAACATATCCATTTCCTGTTCACTCATCATCCGCTGTCTCCTCGTAACTGCGACAAGCTGGTAAAATAAAACCATTCTATCAAAATACACTCAGGTCTTTCACGCGGTTTTTTTTGCGCGGTATTTTTTTACGCGGAGTTTGACATTTACACGGTTTTCATTTGTGCGGTTGTTGAAATTTACGCGGCTTTCATTTACGCGGATTTTTTAATTCACGCGGTATACATTAACGAAGTTCCCATTAACGCGGATTCTTAAATTTTCACGGTCTTCATTCATGCGATTTTTGAAATTTACACGCTCTTCATTTACGCGGATTTTGAAATTTACGCGGTTTTCATTTACGCGGATTTTGAATTTTACGCGGTTTTCATTTACGCGGCCTGTATCACCGCGTAAAAAAACCTGGGTGTATACCGTAAAACGGGGTATCCTTGATCACTGGGATAACTGTGATCAAATGAGACTTTTTTCAGTAAGGTTCGATAAGATGATTCCCTCTAGAAAAATGATCGAAACAATAAACAAACCATATTCTAAACATATCTATTATCTATAGGCAGCGATTATTTCGTCATTTAATATAGCTATTATAAACACAAATTTAAAATGAAAAAGACGCAACTCTCCGACATCGTTTTAATTTGTTCAAACAATTCCTCGTATATGAATGATTTGAATCAACTTTACCTGAACTGATCAGTTTTTGGAAACCGTAAATATTTTTGTACAATAATTCATATAAAAAATGCGAGAGTTTTGTTGTTAACTGTTTAATTTCGACTATTTTCATGAAAAAGTTCGATAAAGGTCAGCTGTATTCTTCTGGGCAGTTTAGTTTACTTCGAGACGTCACAATATCGAGCCTAGAAATTGCCTACAGATATGCAATTTACACAACAATTCTAGCGTTATTTCTCTTGTCGATACACATTGTTTGCTGATGGAAGCTGCCCCGAAAACAACGAATGAAAATTTGCATCAAAGTAATTTCATTTTTATAGTAAAACGAACTAAAATACCCAATAACTCCCTAGTAACAATTGAGGTTTTATGGTAGTTTTATAGCCACTCATAAAAATTAGCTTGCATTTGTAGCATGCTATAAAACTTCAATTGCTACTTGGGTTTGAACGTTTCGAATCTATGGGTACCAGTACTTGTTTTAAAAATGCAAACTATTATATTTACCTTTTTTATTTCGACTATGTTAGTCCCATTTTCTTTTTTACAGTTTAACGACATTCAATTAGCTAGAAATTACTGGGTAGGGAAAGTTATGAAAGTTAGAGCCATAGTACTCAAGTGAGAGCAAGTAAACAGATCGGAAAACTAGAAGTGGCAGGGTCATTGGAACAGGCCTAATATCATACGGGCTTAATCTTTGTCTTCTGTTAATGAGGGTCGAGCTTAGGCAGTATAACTACGAATCACCCGAGTTCACTAACATGTGTCCTGGTAATGATAGACGTGTCCATCTTTACCGTGACAACCGACGTGACAAATTTAGTAGCTTCTGAAAAGTTACTTCTAGAACCGAGTACTGGTCTACGAAACGAACATAGGGCAGAGGCCGATTACGGTCATAGTGGGAGTACACGAGACCCTTAGGGAGGTTGAGATGTTGACGGCAGGGGCAATAGGCATCGTGGAAATCTGGATGGCTGACGTCAACTTGCAGTTGGCTCACCACAAGACCGAGGTAGTGCTGGTCAAAAAAATCCAGCGCGTTGAGATCACCGTCGAAGGACAATCCATCCCATCGATGCGTGCACTGAAGCACCTGGGTGTGGTGGTCGAAGATTGGTTAAATTGCAACAGCCATATCGACTATGTATGTGTGTCGGCGTAAGCTAGATTCACCGCCGGGGACTAGTATGAGTAGACTACGATGAGACACCACCAGTCGCGGGTGGTCGGGGCACCCTGCTCCTCCGGAATCTTCGAACTAACCTCGACACCTGGTTGGTTGGCTCTGTTTCGGGAGAACTTCTCTTATTGGGGAATTCTCCGTTGAAGTAGGCTAGATCCATCATCGGAGACTAAAGATTAAAGATTTTTCAGAGCAGCTGTTGGATATTGGAGCAAAGAAAGTTTCATCGACCTCGTGCGACTAATTTACATAAACGTGCCATATGCGGCCCGACTAGTAAACTTTGATTTTTTCCAGAAACGTGAAATGGGTTCATAGAGAATATTTTCATCTAAACAAATCCAGTTTTGGACACAACCGAAACAAAACTAATAGTTTGGCAACATTAGTCGGGAGGGGTGTGTCATTTTCAGCAGGGATTAGCAAAATATAAGAAGAGGTGAAAAAAGAAGCCAGCTGGCGGATCCTATCCTAGAGCGAGGATAAATAAATCGGCCCTAAGAGGCTCAGACCCAGAGATGCCAGATCAGCCGACATGTCTGTAAATGTGCAGACTTTTAAATCCAAATGCTGACATTTTTGATGACACAGATATTTGCACATTTTAGATGTTGATATCTACCAACAGACTTCGAGTTTTTTTGAAAATCGCAACTTTATCTAGCTTAGATATTCTCACCATGAAGTCTTTCTCTTTAGTTAAACTGGACAATTCAGAGTATAAATGCACTCTTTTCTTCTAATATTGCCCATCATCAATACGTCAATTTTGATCGAAAATAGTTTTCCCGGCATTTTTAGCTATTACCAGACAATTAAAAATCTTATCGCAGACATTTGAAAAATGTATCTGACATCGCTGTTGCTCTCTCCCTATTCTCTCCGCATTCGACGCGTATTGATTGAAGCCAACAACATCTAGCCGTTTCCATCGAAAAATTCTTTGCAATTTGCTTCGAGCGAATCGAGTCGTTCACAAAAATATTTTAAAGTTCATATAATCAGTACTAGTGAACTGTCAAAAAAGTTAAATTACTGAGTCAGTAAAAAACCTAATAAATTTCGAAAGGTTTAATTAGGTTCATTACGGACACAGTTAACCTCACTTTTATTGACAGTTCACTTGTACTGTTTACATGGACTTAGAAAAAAATTGTGGGCAACTAGATTCACTCGAAGCAATCCGCAAAGAAAGTAAACAGTACAAGCGAACTGTCAAAAATGAACACTTGAGTTCATTTGTGACGTCTGTGTAAAGTATTCAATTGAATACTTTACGATGACGTCAGAAATGAACTGGAGTGTTGTTTTTTGACAGTTCGCTTGTACTGTTTACATGGACTTAGAAAAATTCTTTGCGATTTGTTTTGAGCGAATCTAGTCATCTGCAATATTTGTGTCAGTAAAGAACCTAATTGATTTACTTAATATTTTTACAGTGATTCGATGTTGACGATCTGTTTAGAAGAGCTCCAGAGAGAAAAAAGATTATGGAAGTGCTGACGCAAAATGAAAAACCGAACTGTACAACAATCAAACAAATTACGTACTTGCTATGCGATTTTTTAAAACATTATTTTGGCGTGTAAATATTTGGCAAATGTGCATTGCTCAAACAATTATTCTATGTTATTTTTCTAGACGTCCTTCGTCTTTTCTATAAAAACCTTCTGGCAGAATCACTTGTATCGAAATATAGAATATTGGCGTCCACGGTATCGGAGGTACGATAGGTACGATTAATTAGTATTGTGAATATGCCGGTTTTGATACCATTATATTATAACAGGCTCTATGGTTTTATTGCAAATGGTGGAGGAGACGGGTGTCATTCCGGGCAAATTCATTACCATATGGAGTATCTTGCAAAAAAAGTCGGAAGCAAGAATCTTCCGAAGAGAAACGTCGAGGCTGCAGTTGCATAATAAGGATAAAGTAAAAGATGCCGTCACTGATTTAGACGTTATTACTATGGTGATATATAAAGCTACGTAATGTTATGCTTTAATGCCATTCTGATGACATTTTCTAGAGAAGCATTTAAATTCATTGTTTCCGTAGACACCAACAAGTATAAAGGAATTGTGGGAAAGCAGCCGAAATGCATACCGCAAACAAAATTTTTTATTCATATTTGGAAGAGTTTCCCTCCGACTCAGCGTTCAATAGACAATTGGTACGAAATCGTGGAATATGTACTCCATTCAAGTTTATTAATTTCTGTAACATTTTATTACTCATTGCAGATTAATTACGATTTCGGTAAAATGTTTAACGGCACAAATTTTTCAAGCAAGTAGGGTGATTGGCAATGTCGTATTCTTAATGACCATAAGAATCTCTTCAACGAATTGACTGATGGTAAATATTATATAAAGCATATTTCTTAAATACTTATTTGTTTGTTTTTAAAGATTTCGTTTGTTCCCTTGTTATTGTTCGTATCAAAAATCCTACGAGAGGATCAAAATGAATCCACTGAAAGGAATCGTTAGTTGGATGGGAGTAAGAATTATCGTTTTCATCAAAAATATTATTCTAAAATCAAGATTTCCGGATCAAGATTTATCGATATGCATAATAAATGTTCATTTTGTGAATCAAACTTCCACAAGGATGAACCTTATTTATATCCAAAAATGTGTATTTTCAACATTTTGTAGTTTATCTTTATACATTTATAAATACCAATCCATCGTTCAACTTTTTTTTTGGTCACTCTAATCAGCACACGCAGTAAAGGATACAGTATTATTTATAGGATGTGATTTATCACTGTTGTTAAAATTCATTATAATTTACAAACAAGCTGTATGCTAATGCTAATCATTCTGTATGAATAATAGGACTCATACGAATGCCCGCTTACTGCATGCACACACCACGATGTTAGTGAAAATATAAGCGAGCTGCTGGTGGTGTACGACAAACCGGGTCTGGTTCCTTCCGGATTTTGCGCTACCTTCAAATTTGGTGAACTGTGACATACAGCTCATATCCTAACCAACGCTGTGCACCGTTCGCGTACGTGGGAGAAATGTCTGCGTATGTAGCCATGTTTGATTCGGCGAGGGAATACAATTGGGAAGGATCCGAAACTGTTCAGCCGACATTTATATATATGAAAGTGTATGTAGTGCTCCTTCTGGGAATTATAACAGCCAGTATATTGTTCCCCGGTATAAAGCGAAAACAACAGATGAGTAAAGGGTTAGAGACTACGGCGTACGAACTCGGCATGGGTGAAAGGATACACATTAATTCAAATTGCTCTCAGCAAGTGTCGAGATTTATGTGCATTGTCGAGTTCATTCCTGGTCTTGTGTCCTTCGTGAAGACATGTCAAATCACAACAATTACTCATAGTGTGCCTTCATCAAACAACTGCGTGTAAAGTGAAATCACTGTTCCAAGATGGTTTTAGCTGCTTAAGCTGTGATGAATAATGTTAGACTAATGATACACGGAATACAAAATAAATGTTCCAAACTCACTAATTAACAAGTGAAATTAACTAATCTTGAGGGTAACTATCGTTTGTGTGGAGGTATTAGATTACCATTGGCTAGAAGTTGAATTCCGACGCTATGCAAACATCACTTGCATTCAAACCCAATACGAACTTATAATGAATGGAGCGGTCGGACAGTAAACAACGGTAGATACCCTTCTGCAATCAATGCACAGCACCACTCGAATTTGACTAGTGCGGACTCTCGGCTTGGTTACACCACGCAAACCAACCGACCCGGTTGACTCTGTGATACCGCAACGCAAACAAGGCGCTTCCGGCGCGTCGCAGACAAGTGTGTCGTATAAATATGCAAAACTCTTCTCCTGCCTCCTTAAAACGGAAGTGAGAGTTTTTACATACACACGGTCTGGGTTGCCTAGCCGTTGACTTATAACGTCTAGTTCCGTACACGACCCACTGTCGGCAAGTCGTGCTACGAATGGTACTTTCGAGCAGATATGCGAACTATATTAACATAAAAGCGACAATCATTATCGCTGTTCTGGAAAATTTTGTGTTAATGTCAACAGCAGTTTTATTTGATAGTGCTCCAAGCGATACCGTTGTCGAGAAAGCGTTTGGCGATTAAATTCACCAGAATGGGTTTATTATTTTGGACTGACACAGCACTTTATGTCAATTTGCACTAAATTTAAACAAATCTATTAGATACATAATTGACAGCCCCTTCAAGCTTTATTGGGTAGGAATAATGTACTGATTGCGCCCGAAAATGGGTCTGAGTTATTTTGCTGATGGTCTTTTCGCCGACTGGGTCGTATCGCCATATTTAGTTTTAATTGAATGGTTGTTTACAAAAAGGGATTTCAATGGTGGAAAAATAATATTTAGGGTGATTCGATATTTAAATTTGATCTCACTCAAGGATGAAGAAGATGAATTATGATGAAAAATTATCGAGTCAATATACAAATCACGTATGTGGTGTCGCTGCATACAAAATTTAAATAAGATCTGTACAATACTTCTCCCTAGTGGAGAAAAATTTAGGTAATTTTTTTTCTCTACTAAAGAGTTTTAAACTATGTTTGCGCGTTAGGGGGAGCATTCTTTTTAAATCATCGAAAAATAGTTTTTCAAACAAAAAAAATATCAACAGGAAAAGATTCATAACCCTCCGAGCTCTCGATCGAAGCAGTTCGTTTTCTGGTGCCGTGCATAAAGTGAATAAAAATAAATATTGTCAGTGAAGGTCAACCATTGTTTGAGGCAGTCTTTGTTCGCCTGTGCCCAGGCTGGTGAAGTGAATACCAGAATAGCCGGAATCGCCGCTATATAAGCTAAGTATTTTTTTTCTTTCATTTCCCTTTCCCCGATCGGTCTCTACTTCTTCCCTTTCCCCTGAATATAAGTTTCATCTCTCGTTTACACCACGTGTTATCCTCGTGCCTAAATGGCCGAGGGCGAAGTAACATTGGATGGGAATGATATTCCCATGGATTTACCGGATAAATCCGAAATTACTCCCTCCCCTGATTCCCCCAGTCCTCCCCGTATTAAAACATATCCAGCCTCGACCAGGCAAACCAGATTGCTCGCAGCGAGCGTTTTACGAAGCAATTCAAAGTGTATGTGCCTTGTAGGGTTGTGGAGAGCGATGGGGTCGTCGGCGAACCGGGTCTAAACTGCGAAGACCTGTTGAAGTACGGGGTTGGCTGCTTTAAAGACCCTTCACTTCAAAAGGTGAAGATTCTGGAATGCAAGCAATTGTATTCCGCAAAAACTGAAGATGATAAGACAGCTTATTCTCCGTCAGACTCGATTCGGGTGACTTTCTCCTGATCTGCTCTTCCCAACTATGTCCTCCTGGATAAGGTTCGCCTGTTTGTACCGCGGGTAATGAACTGCAGCAATTGCAAGCAACTGGGCCACACAGCCACTTATTGTGGCAATAAAAAACGATGCGGCAAATGCGAGGGAGAGCATGAGGATGACGCTTGCGGTGGAGAAACTGAGAAGTGTATTTACTGCGGGGGCCCTTCGCATGCTCTTAAGTCATGCCCGGCGTACAAGCAGCGCGGGGATAAAATTAAGCGCTCCCTTAAGGATCGCTCAAGGCACTCTTATGCAGAAATGCTAAAGAATGCTTCGCCATCTGTCACTTCCGAAAATTCCTTTGCTCTTTTGGCTGGCGTTGAGCAAGAATCTGACGACCCACAAGAGGCAACATCATTGGTTAACCCAGAGGAATCCAGGAAGAGGAGAAATCTAGCCTCCCCTACATTGCTTCGTAAGGGTGCCAAGGTGTCGTCCACTCAGAGTGCGCCAACTACAATCATTAAATCCAACGGAAGTGATGATACTAAATGGCCCCTCCTTGCAGCGATCGTATCCTTCGATGGCTAAGTCATCGAACGAGGTCACCGATTCGATCACTGTTCTACAGTGGAACAGCAGAAGTATCCTCCCGAAAATCGATTCCTTTAAATTTTTACTAAATAGTTTAAAATATGATGCTTTCGCATTATGTGAAACTTGGTTAACTTCCGATATAAATCTCAACTTCCACGACTTTAATATAATTCGTCTGGATCGAGAAAACCCCTATGGAAGAGTACTTTTGGGGATCAAAACGTGCTATTCTTTCAACCGAATTAACCTCCCTTCGACACTAGGCATTGAAATTGTCGCTTGTCAAGTTTTAATCAAAGGTAAAGACCTTTGCATTGCTTCCATCTACATTCCTCCTAGAGCCTCGGTAGGGCACCGAACGCTTTGTAATATCACGGAATCCTTACCGGCACCGCGGCTAGTTTTGGGAGACTTTAACTCGGTATGGGGCTGTCTTGATGATGATAATAGATCAACATTAATCCAAGATTTTTGCGACAATTTCAACATGACCATTTCAAACACGGGAGAAATGACGCGGATTCCTACACCACCAGCACGCGCAAGCGCGTTGGATTTATCGCTATGCTCGACATCGCTACAGTTAGACTGCATGTGGAAGGTGATCCCTGATCCCCACGGTAGCGATCATTTGCCTATCGTGATTTCAATTGCTAACGGTTCAAGACCATCGGAAACAATCAATGTCTCGTATGACCTCACACGGAACATTGATTGGAAGAGTTACGCGACCGCGATATCCGTTAAAATCGAATCCACTCAAGAACTTCCTCCGGAGAAAGAGTACAGGTTTATGGCTGGCTTGATTCTCGACAGTGCGAATCAAGCTCAGACTAAACCAGTACCCAGCGCGAATACCCATGCACGGTCTCCCACCCTGTGGTGGGATAAAGAGTGCTCAGAGCTGTACACGGAAAAGTCCACTGCATATAAGGCCTTCCGGGAAGACGGGTTACCCGCTAGCTATCAACAGTACGCGTCGTTAGAAAGGCGAATGAAGAGTCTAATGCAAGCCAAAAAAACGCAGTTATTGGCGCCGGTTCGTCGACGGGTTAACGAGAGAAACAGCGATGAGCACTCTTTTGAGGTACGGCTCGACGTATGCGTAACCGTAATAGTACCAACGAGAACGTGGAATATTCAAACCGTTGGATATTCGTTTTCGCCAAGAAGATCTGTCCGGACTCTGTCCCGGTACAGAAAACGTGCCGCGCCGCGTCTCCTCAGGATACCGCGAACGAAACACCGTTTTCGATGGTGGAGTTCTCACTTGCTCTCTTATCATGCAACAATAACGCCCCAGGGTTAGACAGAATCAAATTCAACTTGCTGAAGAATCTTCCTGACGCACTGCAAAAGGGCGCTTGTTGAACTTATTTAACAAGTTTCTTGAGGGTAACATTGTCCCTCATGACTGGAGGTAAGTGGTCATCGCCACGCAAAAACTAGGAAAACCAGCCTCCGACCACAACTCGTATCGACCGATTGCAATGCTTTCCTGTATTCGGAAGTTGTTCGAGAAAATGATCTTGTTTCGCCTCGACAATTGGGTCAAAGCAAATGGCTTACTGTCAGATACACAATTTGGCTTATGCAAAGGAGAAGAGACGAACGATTGCCATGCGTTGCTTCCTACAGAAATCCAAATAGGAATCAGACTTCTTGGATATTAAGGATTCTTTTGACTCAGTTTGTATCAGCATACTGTCAGAGAAGCTGCATCAGTATGGTCTTTCTCCGATTTTAAATAACTTTTTGCAAAACCTATTGTCTGAAAAGCACAAGAACTTTTTGCGTGGCGATTTAAGAACATTGCGATTTAGCTACATGGGTCTTCCCAGGGCTCATGTCTAAGTCCCCTACTCTACAATTTTTAAGTGAATGACATTGACGGTTGTCTAGCCAATTCATGCACACTTAGGCAACTTGCAGAAGGCGGGGTGGTCTCTGTAACAGGGCCCAAAGCTGCCGATTTGTAAGGACCATTGCAAGATACTTTGGACAACTTGTCTGCTTGGGCTTTTCAGCTGAGTATCGAGCTCTTCACGGAGAAAACAGAATTGGTTGTCTTTTCTTGGAAGCGTGAGCCGGCGCAACTCCAGCTACTATTAATGGGTGGGTAACGATCAATCAGGTCTTCACGTTTAAATATCTCGGGGTTTGGTTCGAATCTAAAGGTACCTGGAGATGTCCCATTAGGTATCTGAAACAGAAATGCCAACAAAGGATCAACTCTCTCCGTACAATAACTGGAACATGGTGGCGTGCCCACCCAGGAGACCTGATCAGGTTATACCAAACAACGATATTGTCGGTGATGGAGTACGGGTGTTTCTGTTTCCGCTCCGCTGTGAACATACACCTCATCAAACTGGAGAGAATCCAGTATCGTTGGTCTGCCTTGTGTTGCATGCACTCGACCCATACGATGAGTCTCGAAGTACTGGCGGGCGTTCTCCCGATAAAAAAATCGATTTTGAGAGCTCTCATATCGATTGCTCTATGCGACATTCTGAACCCGCTGGTGATTGAAAACTTCGAGAGGTTCGTCGAGCTTAATTCTCAAAGCCGATTTATGTCCTTGTACTTCGATTACATGGCACAGCGCATCAATCCTTCTTCGTATAACCCCAACCGCGTCCGTTTCCTAGATACTTCTGATTCTACTATATTCTTCGAAACATCCATGAAGGAAGAAATTCGTGGAATCCCGGACCATATACGCCCGTAAGTGATCCCCAATATATTTCCACTGGCTTCGGTATCTTCAATAATACTATCACCGCTTCATTCAAGCTCAATGATCCTGCTTCAGTTTATGTCGCAGAATTAGCTGCAATTCAGTACACCCTTGTGATCATCGATACTCTGCCCACAGATCACTACTTCATCATTCCGGACAGCCTCAGTTCTATCGAGGCTCTTCGTGCGATAAAGCCCAAAAAGCAATTCCCGTATTTTCTGGGGAAGATACGGGAATGCTCGTGTACGTTATCTGAAAAATATTACCAGATTGCCTTTGATTGGGTCCCCTCGCATTGCTCTATCCCGGGCAATGAAAAGGCCGACTCATTTGCAAAGGTGGGCGCATTAGAAGGTGACATATACGGAAGACAAATCTGATTTGACGATTTTTTTGGTATTTGTTGTCAGAAGATACTCGACAGTTGGCAAACCTCGTGGAACAATGGTGAACTTGGACGATGGCTACATTCCATTATCCCAAATGTATCAACGAAGCCTTGGTTCAGGGGGATGGATGTGGGTCGGGATTTCATTCGTGTAATGTCCCGGCTTATGCTCAACCACTACACGTTGGATGCGCATTTACGGCGTATTGGGTTTGAGGAGAGTAGTCTGTGCACTTGTGACGAGGACTATCGCGACATCGAGCATGTTATCTGGGTATGCGCCGAGTATTGTGACGCCAGGTCTCAGTTGAAAGATTCCCTTTGGGCCCGAGGTATACCACTCAATGTCCCAGTTCGGGATATGCTGGCAAATCGCTATCTCCCCTATATGTCCCTTATTAATATTTATATAATAACGATAAATATCCCAATTTAGCCCCTCTTCTATTTCTCGTTTTTAGAAGTTCCCTGCCGTGCCTTGTGGAGCCGATCAGCACCAGAGTGCCACTATGTAACCGCCGTCGCCCTTAAGCCGCTCTAAGTCATGTCGCTGATCTCCCGTTTGCCTGAAAGTGGCAAGTTTGGTCTTCTTACCTGTCCCCATGTCCGCCTACTCTCTTCTGTTCCTGATATAACTGCTGCAACACCGATGTTGTATGTTCTTCCTTTTGTATATCCAACTAGATTGCTAGTTTTAAGATAGATGCAAAAAAAATCTAAAAAACTACTGTGTCTCGCTGTTGTATATAGCATTGCATTTCTAGTTTTAAGATGGCTGCAAAAAATTGTATAAATTGTTATAAAAAATATTTCAAAATTGTAACCTCCTAGTTTTAAGATATCCAAAATGTAAAAAAATGAATTTGGCACCGCCAAGCTAACGTATTTGTGCCTATGAACAGAATAAAAATAAGCATCAATATATTGATTTTTGTAACAGTGTTCTCTTTGTTTCAACTTTCCTCCTACTGAGGTAAGTTGAAACAGCAATCAATGTGAGTTGAAACAAGTAACCAATTATTTTAAATATTATCAAAACATTTTCTGACGCACCAGATGTTAAAATTGTGTCATTTTTGTTCGTTCACACTAAGATAATTACTTAACCTTCTTTGGGTGTTTACTTTTTGTAACGAATAAGGTGTTAGCGGGTCATATTGACCCCGATTTCGAACTCAGTTTTAAGACACATATTCAACCAAATTTATATGAATTGGTACTTAAAGTGTTTTAAAGTACTTAAAGTGTTAATTTCCAATTTCTGGTAAATATTACCGTTTTTCACCGCATTGGTCAGTGGGAATCGGTGCCGAATGGGGTCATGTTTGTCCGATTCCGGCGGTATACTATTGTAGCCCCAGAATCGACATCGGAATCGTAATCCGGGACATCCAAGATAGGTCGTATCATGTACAAATTTAATATATACATTCTCATTTTTGTTTTGTTTATTATTAGTATTCTGTCAATAACCTGTGATTTATGATGACGGTTCTGCTTACATATATGGATGCCAAACATGACTCCATTCGGCACCGATTCCCACTGACCAACCAGGTGAAAAACGGTAATAGGGGAGACCGGGGCTAGTTGGCGGTGTTTTCAGTTTTCATTTTTTACCGCTTTGATTTTGGTAGATCTTGCAAAATAGAACACGTTGCATGAAAGGGCAGACTGTTGGCAACATCTCTGAAATTTATGAAAATGTTTCATACGTTGTCTTTATTTCTAGAGACAAAAATATGTGACGCGGAAAAGCCACCAACTTACCCCAGCCCCGGGGTAAGTTGGCGGTATGTGTGGGGTAAGATGGCGGAAGGCCAAAAAATAAGCAATCAAATGGAAATTCGATTACATCAGTGGTCCTTACGAAATGTGCCGATTGTCTTTTTCAATAAAACTGTATATTATTCGCCACTTTTCATTACATTTCAGTCTCAATACCCCGTCATTTTGACTGCGACGCGTACTCCATATTCAAAAGCAAATTTTCGAAATTCTTCAGGCGATTGGTCGAAATAATTGTCCCCTGCATTGACGAGAGACACAAGAAAAAGTTTCTCTTACTTTGGAGTGAATGCGAGAAATGAAAATATTTGATGACTATTTTTGCACTGTAAATAGTACCGCCAACTTGCCCCGTGTACATCACCGCCAACTTACCCCAACCGCACTTTTTATAAAAAAGGATTTAAAAAATTGTATGGATAGGTGTAATATCTATACGGATACTGAAAGCTCTTTTCACGCACTATCGAAAAATATAATCATTCGGGGAATATATTGAAAACCACCTTAAATAACACAAAATGTTTAAAATTAAGAAAATTTACAAAGTATGCTCAAAAACACAATATCACCCACAGCTTCTACAAAACAAAATGTTTAACAACAAAAACACATTGGATAATGCGTTTCACATTACTTGAGGTTCACAACGAGAGAGAGAGAGCGCTTTATGTCTAATTTACCGTCTATTTACCAGAACCTGAAAAATGAACAAACTAACAAACAAACAATTTAAGTACCAGTTAATATAGATTTGGTTGAAAATTTGTTTTAAAACTGAGTTCGAAATCGGGGTGAATATGACCCGCTAACACCTTATTCGTAACTTTTTGTGTACATCCTTTCAGGAATGAGCGAAAATTTTGAACTCTATTGAAAATCGTTGCTCTCCATGAAAGAGAAAAAGTCAAGAAATTCTAAACTTCTAGGTGCAAAACTTAAAAAGATTTCGCATTTCGTAAGTTCATTTGTGGTCATATTGACCCTAACACCTAAAGAAGGTTAAAATGACATGCATTCTTGTCATTATTTTTCACAGTGTAGATCTACGTATAAATTTACACATATTTTGAAAATTTATGTTAAACTTTGGCCACGAATGCGGGAATTTTTGCACTGATCCTATCTAAAAGAATAGTAAGATATTTTACCTAGCCACTAGTTAACTAATACTGGAGAATCGAGAAATTTGATATTTGTTTTTCATTGATTTGGTTATATATCATTTTTCAACCACTTCCCTTAGACACACTGCATTGATTAAAATGGTTGATGTGCCCAGGGCTACTATTTGTGACTATAAGTATTACGGGTTTATGAAAACAGGTAATTCTGTATCCATATCGGTAGTATTTGGTTCATTTTGAATTATGGTCACTTCGCTCCAAGCTTCAGAAGCTGATAGAAGTAAACAGTTAGAATAAATTCATATTCCGTGGCTATAAATAACCTAGAACTAATAAACGATTGTATGTCATTTCCTGGAATACCATTTCCCGGAAAACCATTTCCCGGAATGTCATTTCCCGGAAAACCATTTCCCGGAATGTACTATTCCCCGGAATATCATTTCCCGGCATGTCCCATTTCCCGGAATATCGTTTCCCAGAATATACCATTTCCCGGAATTCTATTTCCCGGAATGTACCATTTCCCGGAATACCATTCCCCGGAACGTTC
This sequence comes from Topomyia yanbarensis, assembly GCF_030247195.1. NCBI lineage: Eukaryota > Metazoa > Arthropoda > Insecta > Diptera > Culicidae > Topomyia > Topomyia yanbarensis. Next base: position 322,446,289 of record NC_080671.1, on the reverse strand, counting down.
TTTTTCTCGGCAATTTGTTATACTATTGAAATCTGAAGAGAGAACATTTGGAACTATGTTGCTACTCACATATTTGTTTGGTCCCCTTCACAGCTTCTCTTTGCTCGCTGATCATGTTAATGAATTTAAAAAAAACTAATTCTTATGCATATGTAATTTTATTTGAAATCATTATCAATCGAAGGACCAGAAAACAGCTTATGCTAAAAAGAAGGCGATATCAAATAAGGTCGTAATTTAATTTTAAATTAATAACATTTCAAAAATATATTACGAAAATTTTAAAGAAGGCAAATCCATTTCATTGTATTTATTGTATTTGAATCAATGAAATTCTAAAATTATTTTCATTGATTTGCTCTTGTTTCAAAGAAGTCTAATTCACATAGAAATTTTTAATACTAAGTGAAATTTAAAATAACTGAAGACGTTTTCAATGCACTGTTACTGTAAGCATATATTAGTGAGAATAAAAATCAATAAAAGTCCAAGAGCATTTTCAGAGAAACTTCATGTAGATTAAAATAACATTCTACAAAAATTTCAAAGAAGAATGCATATTTATAAGAAGGCAACATCTCAGACAGATACATTTACAATCTATAAAAGTTCAAACGTTTTAGGAATATTTATAACTAACTTTTAGGGAATGTTTATATTTTTTCGTTGCCTTTTACCTAATCTTCAGGGCATTTTTAGAGTACTAGTCATTGGTTATCATAAAAATGGTGGTGTGGAAAATACTGCTTTTTCAGTTTCAGAGATGGCCGCATTTCGGAGCGTTCTAAATTGAGCGTACGAATTTACACCATTCTAGAGTACGGTATAAACATATTTTTCTTTGCGCAATAAGGAGATGAATCAAGATCCCAAAAATGGGATTCATAATACGATTTATGCAGTACAAAAATATTAATTTCAAGTAATTTGTTCAGCATTTTCAACATTACCACGCGACGAAATCGATTCAAAGTAGAAAAAGAATTGAAAATATACCATTTTAACTGAATTCGCAAAATTTGCAACCATTATCATTCAAAATATAGGGCCTGTTAGTCAGGAATTAGACGGTCATGAATTTATTCATCCCTTCACTACCTGCGGTGGGAAAATTGGAAAGTATTTGTTACTATTTCGATACCCATTTAATTCATTGATATCCCATCCATTGGGGTGCTTTTTATTCCCCACTCGATTTTTTTAAATCCTCCCAATTTTCTTTTTGGTTCAAAACCAAAAGTCGTTCGTAAGCTGTTCGTAAATTGATTAATTTAAATAAATTTTCCTAACATCGCGGAATCGAAAAGATTAAGGGGTTATATACAAAGTTGGAACCCAAAAAATCGAAAAAAATTTCATTGAATATTCTGAATGTACATGCTTTTAAAAATATCTGTACGAAATTTCATCCAGATCGGAGCACTAGATTTTAAATTACAGCCGTTTGCAGCACGCTGGTTTTTCTACGAATGAAGTGGACACAAAACATTAAACGCAATTATCTCGGAATGAAGTTTTCTGAAAAGTGCCGTTGCGGTGAACGTGATATTTCAATAACTATTCATCCGATTTTTAATTTTTTTTAATTGTTTGAATTTACATTCTCGTGTACTTGAACGGTTCCTTTTCATCAAAAAAATTTCGATTCTTTGCAGTGAATTTTTGATTACAATTTTGAACACCACAAATCTCAGTTTATTGGTAAACATATTTTTTTGGAAGAAAATTTGTTTCATTGGGAATCCGATCCATTCAAGTACACGGGAGTTTATTTTTCTTCAATATTTTTTTTAGTTTTTGGATTTCTGTTGAGCGGTTCGGCTGGGAGAGCGTTCACCGCAAACCTCTGCCAAAAACAAGCTTCGGGGGATGAGCCATAACTCCGACAACCTTGAATATTTTTTTTAATTAAACTTGTTTTTTCTGTCTTTGATAATGCTACCAACGAACAGCATTTCGTTTTTTTCAAATATAATTTGCATAAAACACTTTAAAAAAAATCACCAACTTAGCTGAATTTTTCGCCACAATTTTGTATATAACCCCTTAAATCTTTAAAATGACAGTTTTGCAATCTTGTCGCTATCTTGTTTTTATACCACAATAACCACTCAAGATAAAAAAAAATATTTTCAAACAACTTTTCATGTTCTAAAGTAGGTAAAATCTCCTAGAACACAATTAACTGCATAGTAGGTCTTCTAAAAATAAGTGTGTTTGGTGAGGTACGATTTTTTTTATTTTCCGGGAAATGGTATTCCGCGAAATAGTTTTTCCGAGAAATGATACATTCCGGGAAACAGTTTTCTGGGAAATAATACATTCCGGGAAATGGTTTTCCGGGAAGTGGTATTCCGGTAAATGACGTACAACCCTAATAAACTGAGAATGTTGATCACTGTTGTTACTTCAGGAATGAAGAATCGTGATTATTATTATTTGTTCAGGAACGTTAATGTGATTATAACATTACCGAAGGACTAGAAGGTCATCATCGAAGAGAGTTGAATCAAGGTGTTTCAACTCTTCTATGTCGAGAAGTAAAGCTTGATCCTTAATTTGCAATATATACATTGCAACGATGAAAAGAACATAAATTCATAAATATTAACTGTAAGATTACATAATTATGGTATTGTCATGATCCAACTTAATATCCTATTTATACTAATTTGAAAAATATAACGAAAACATATTTTTCTTCATTTTTTTGTTATGTTTTACCGTAACTACTCCTTTAACGTTGTTGATGTGTATTGGAAGATTTATGGGCCCGATACAAACAAAACAAATGCATTTTTATTGAATCTCTAACGGTACTGTTTCGCAAGTAATGTTTCAACTCTCCGTTGTTTCAAATCTCCTCGGTTTCCCTTACATAAGAAAAACAGGTTGTGTAATGTAGTGCACATTACACAAACAGTCTAGTCTACAAATGATTGATTTATTGATTGATAAATAAATAAGAAAATAAATTAAAATCTTACTGCGTTCTGTTTGTAGCATACTTCACTGTAATTAATTTGTGTTCTGTCAATGTGCGTGAAACTACACGAAGCAATTATTTTGAAAACAGTGATAGACATGAACTAATTGTACTAATTACAGTCACATAAATAACATAGCAAAACAACGTCAGGTACAATAAACTACAAAACCTTCCGTTGTTACGCTCTCGCTAGTTATGGCCACATCCACGTATGGACGAGAAAACCGATGCCCCAGAGGTGAAAGGCGCCCGCGAGAAGTCGTAAATTTTACTACCGGTTATCAAAGATGTTGAATCTGTATGCCATATACTGTGCATTGAAAGTGCCAGTGAAAGGCTAATGGTGTGTTCCATTAATTATGGTGTTTAAAAAGTTTTCCAATAAAACGAAGCCACGTGGTTTTGCTATACCACCGTTCGCTGTTGTGTCTTTTCCGAATGGCAGCTGTTCGGATGCTTGGTCGGTGTATTCAAATATCCTGCACTCTCGAAAGCTGAGTACCAGAAAATAATTTCCTACGAGCATCAATAAATATTTTATGGGCTAAAAGTTTAGCCACAGCTGTTTTAAACAGAGCTAATGGTGAGAAGGGCAAAACATGAGCAGCATTAGTGCACTGAGTTTTTTTTATCGAGATTTGCGTTGATTTTAACAGCTCAACTTTAAACCGCTTGGAATGTATGCGCACATGACAGCGAATGAAATCGTGAACGGGCAATCAATAACATTTCGAACGAAGAAAAATGTGCTCGAATAACCAAATTTATAACTGTACATACCTAGTATAAAAGTAAGTACAACCGCCACGGAAGTTTTCGCCAATAGCTCGGGAACTAAGCACCGCTTTCGCGGAAGCCCTTGTTTCTCCTCGCCCTTGGAGTGGATTCTCGAAGCCCATTTTACACTCTCTATAGATAACGTTCAAATGCGCGAATAAATATAGCTGAAACAATAATGTCGATGGCACATGTGTTCGAAAACGAATTGCCATAATTTATGGTAGCGAGTTTGCCATAGTCTCACGGATTGTTCTAGCTTCTGTCTCTCGTGCTACATACCGGGAAGCGTGACGATAGACAATGGCGCTGTTCAAGGTTGTCGGTTCAAATGCCACCAAGTTGCACGACACTGAAAAACGATTGTAGGGTACACAGTGGAACAGCCTGAGTTGGTTGTTTATGCTGCGAAGTTCCTTTTTTGATTTTGCTATTCATTTGGTCTTGACAAGATTTTAAAAGCAATACAAGGCGACTACGGTAAGTAGCTCACATAACAAACCTAACAAACGTTTCGTGGTTTTGTAAGCGTTCTAACAGTTGATCTACATAATTTTCCGCTTAAACTGCTGCTGGGAAAGTAAGTTTTAGGTTAAAAATCTTCTGTTTTACATTATAGATCAGTAAAAATTATGAATCTAGAACCGAACCACTCCAGAACGTGTTCTTAGGTCGTTACTTGACTCGAAATTATTTTTTTCCAATCTGTCGAACCTGAGTGTATGTGCTGAAATCTCTTTATATATTCAAAACAGTTGCAAACGTATTTCGAATGAAGCTACAAAGAAAACGGCAGCATATACCAGTTATATAATTCGACACAAAATTTTTCGAAATAATATATTAAGAATCTCGGCTGGAAGTGTGATTGTTTCCGTTCTAATGCCACTTTGAAACCCCACATAAAATGCTACACTCCTGAACATGCCCTAAAAAGCAAAATCTACAACTAACTCCCGCTATTCTGTAGGTGCAGTTGACTCTGCCCGTGCTTTAGAAACGACTAAAGAAGCATTTTGTTAGAAGCCTTAGTGGTAAAAAAAACTAAGGGTAGGTAATATCCGGAACACAACTGTGATGTTGACGTAGAACAATTATTCGTTTTCTGTATAACCTGTAAAAATCCTGACTGACATGTAACATTTACTGGTAATTCGCCAAATATAATTTTCGAACAACTTGAATAGTCAACATTCCTTAACTTTTATTGGCAGGAATTTACCGAAAACTTTCAACTCTTATTGACAGTCGTTTATATATATTTTTACGAAGAACTAGGTAATAAAATTGTTTTACTGATTACCGAATGGCATACTATTCAAATCCCCAAGAAATCTCATTGAACCCGGTGAATCAAACTTAATGTGTAAATTTAGCCGTTGGAAAGAGATACAAGCAGAATTTTAATAATTGGTGCTGATACCCATCCCTAGTTTTTCAACGTCAATTATTGCCGCTGTGCTGAACAGATTAAATAGATTTTTGCACGATCTGTTAGGGAATATTCTAAACAATTGTATAACAAATTCAACAGACAATACGATAACCATAAGTTCCGGTAAAAAAGATTTTGCAAAAGCAGCCGTTATCAGTGATTTGATTGGTGGTCTGCTGTTCAACTAACGAGCATAAATTTTATTTGGTTGTTTGCGCCTGATATTTGACGATGAAGCATGAATGAGACAGGTAAAATCTACTGTCTATAGCAAACATTATCGATATATCGTTTAGGTTTGTAAGTAAACGTAAGTAGGGGTTTGCCCACTACTCGGGTTCTTGTTTGCTCGGCGGACCCTTCTTTTCAGGGCGGCCTAGGTGCTTCTACAGAATTTCGTTTTACAACAAAACAGATAAACATACAAAATAAATTAATAAGTTTACCGTGTTTATTTTCTCCTAATTCTCTCCACTGTTGCTGTTGAGCTGCTACTGCTGGGCGGAAAGGTGGGTGGTCTCGTCCGACCGGCCTGGACTGCAGCCGAGTTCTCCCGGAATGGCGTTGGCTGCTCCGGCAGTGGTCCTTTGCGTTTAGCTAGGGAGGTGAGCATGGCTCCTTTGTTGGAACTTCCCTAGCGACGTTGGCGAATTATCGCCGGATTGACTTGCTCGCCGCAAGTGATCCCGGAAGTCACCGTAGTGTACTCCCCAGGGGGAACCTTTGTCTGTTCTGCTTCGTTCTCATTGGCGATTAACTGTGGAGGAGAGCTAGGCTCGTTCAACTGATTCTCCACAGTGAGAACGGTCGATGTTTTGACTACTTCTCGTTTAGCCGGGGAAGCCTGAGCACTCCTTAGCGATTAGCTATCCCCTTATGGCAAATCAACACCGTACTTACGTGTGCCCGAACCACGGGCCGGCACTTTCGACGGTATAACTTGCCGTCGCATGCGCGCACTCTACCTCACTGGCACTAGTGGCGGGAAACTGTCCCGGAAAAGGATCGATTATTTGGGCGTCTGTTCACTGCCGTGGTTCGCCACTCTCTCTCTCTCTCTCTCTCTCTCTCTCTCTCTCTCTCTCAAACAAAACTCGATGGCCGCCTTCCTCACGACCAAAACAAACATCAACAACAAAAAACCGTACCGCCGCATAGCTGTCATCTCCTATGCGCAGCATAGCTAGTACACTTATTTCAGCAGTAGGAGAGTGGTTGCCTATCTAAGCCCTACACCTTGCCCTGGCCAAAGAGCCTTGATTAAAGCGCCTTTACTCGCTCTGGGAATATTAGCAATTACTACATAATTCCTCAGAATTAGGAAGTCTTTGCAAATATTGTTATCTTCTGACTAGAGACACAAATCTACGTACCCTAATCTGTGTGATTTTTATTGTCTGCAACAATGCTACTGCTGCTGCTGAAAAACTGAATAGTGCTATCTAAGCCCTATGTGATTTATACATCAACATGAAACAAAAATTATCTGCACGAATAAAACCGTTCACAAACGCGAAAATGAACAAAAATTTACACCTAAATGTGAACGGTACCGAACAGCGGTGAGCATAATTTTACGTAAACAAATACACTCTACGGAGTGTATACACAAAAAAGGCTATATTTCCACCCAGTGCTAAATTATTACCCTGACGGGTTACAGGTTTGAACGTCTTAGAAGCTACAAGCATTTTGCAGCCGGTGACCCGCTCGTGAGTTTCTAAATGGAAAGCACCCCGCTAGCAGTGCCAACGAAAAGCGCTCTCAAAATTTCCTCCGCCACGAGATGTGCTAAGCAGCCGCACTATTACTGGCAAGGAAAGGGCGAGCTGTAAAAATTTAAGGGTTGGGGGCAGGCGTAGCGTATTGGTAAATCGATTGCCTTGTACGCAGCGCACCTGGGTTCGAGTCCCGACCCCGCACATAGGGTTAGAAATTTTTCCTAAGAAATTTTTCTAACCCGAAGAGGCGAATGACCTTAAGGTTAAAACCTCTATAATTGAAATAAAAAAAAAATTAAGGGTTGTGTACAAGACACATCCGGATCCGAAGAGTGACCTTTGCGGAAAAATGTTTCTACCGTTTTTGAATGTTTGACAGCTGAATTTGCCAAGTTGTTTTTCATCGTCAATTATTGCTACTGTGTTCAATGGAATAAATTTGTTTTTGTGCGATCTGTTAGGAAATGTTGTCACAATTGTGTAACAAATTTCGATGATGTTGTAAAAGCAGCCATTGGCTGCGATTTGATTGGAGGTCCACTGTTTAACAACAAGCATAAATTTGACAATTCAAATTTTCACGGTTTCTATCGGCAGGTCTGCAGTGTACGGTTGGCCAGGTCGTCTCCGGCCAAGGGTGCTAACCACTCCCGTGTTTCAATATATCCACACATGAAAAAAACTCGAATCGGTAACCACACCGTCAATTTCAACTTCGTGTGCGGGCATGTAGGCGCGGCATTTCTTCATAAAATATTTGTCTCCAGTAATGCCAATTTCTTTTTTTTAGACAGACCATCACCAATCTGAGATGGTCCGATAGAGTTCAATGAGTATGATTTTGAACGACAAGCCAGAGCCTTTGAATTTTATTCGCCATCCGGGAAGATGCGAGTTGTATTCCCCAATAAATCGTCTCAAACCGATCTGAGCTTATTGTTTCCTGGAAGCGTCAACTGACTTGGCAAAGTCTCCCGAGAAAATTCTCCGTCTGTCGCCTTCGAACAGCGCAATGATGACATTACAGACAAATTTGCAGTGAACTTGTATTTAAAATTTCACAGAACGTTAATGGACTGTTAGTGCTCCATATTGATGGCTTTACCCGTAATTGGCTGGGTAATTTCGATTTCTCATATTTTTAAAAAATATCGTTATTTAATTTACAGAAATTGAAAAAACTGGAATTTTACATCGGTTCGTTTCGGTCTAATTGTATGAGGAAATGTAAGGAAATAATAATCTTGGGGGAATCTTTGTAAAAGTTTTTAGCATAGCATAGCATAGCATAGCGTATACGATTACACAAATCGTGGGTGGCCGTACAATGATCAGCTAATATTTACCAACATATCCACTACATCGTGTCGCAAGAAAAAAAAACGTGTTTTAATCCACCTAGTGGTGCAATAGTGCCTTTCTCATTTCTCTAAGCTATGGCACGGAGGCTGTTTATGTTCAACATAATTGTGGAAATGTCCATTACATTCTTAGTACACCTTGCACTTATACACAATGGCTTGCCAGCCACGAACTTGATGAGCTACGTGTCGACGGTGAAACACTTGAAACAAAAAAATATCATGCTTCATTAGCCTAATCAGCATTAGATCAATGTTATCTGCTTGCTAACTCATTTTGACATGCGGGGGTGGGTGTGTGAGGAGGGCGAAAGTCCCATGAACGAACGACTCCCCAGCTTTAAATGGTATGCTTTGTGATATAGTGGTGGTTCAACAATGATGGGGTTGAAATTTGACATTTGACACATACGCACATACATACACACACACATACACTCATACAGACTTTTTCCGATCTCGACGAACTGAGTCGAATGGGATATGACACTCGGCCCTCCGGGCCGGGATTAGGTTGAAGTTTTTCAGAGTGATTGCATAACCTTTCTATATGAGAAAGGCAAAAACATTTGGGATTAACTCTTTTTTAGTGAAACAAGCATCACAGTGTACACCAGGCCACGTCATTACAATCGCCGAGGAAGGGAAGGAATGTTAGTTCAGCATCTACTTGCGAAAGTGCAGGGAACCCACACTACTTTAATAGATATTTCAGGAATAGGAGTTTGTGTTAGTAAGGCAGCTTATTCAACATCATTTCAGTGCAAAATGGATGTAACTTACCTTGTTTATCCCGTATTTACAATAAGAAAATTATATAGATAAAATATATAAACTTTGAAAAAATAACATTAAACAATTTCACCTTCTCTCGATTAATTAGGGTGCAAGAATTCTCCTCAATCATCAGTGAAATCGTTGCATCAACTAGTCATTTATAGTTAGTGTGGAACCTCAATCAGTAGGGGGAAAGGGACCACCTAGGTGGCTATGTTGCCGCACGTCTTACCTGCTTCAAGGCTGGATGCTGAAAGAGCGGGAATCTTTGTAAACGTTTTTCAACCGAAACTGCCTTTCCTGGTTAGCAAAACTTCTTATGTAATTATCTATAATAGGAAATAGGAAATAGTAAACTTAACGATACTTTTACTGATCCTCCTAATTCGCGAGTGAACTTGGTCCTATCGAAGCGAAAGTTCTACTTATATAGTCAGTGGAATGCTATATAACTTCTATCACATTTCTTTGTCAATGTGAATTTGTTGATTTTTTAAATCTTAAGTCTTTCTTCAGAGACATTGTAAAATCCTTTACTCATTGGTTAAATTGTTTTAAGGACACTTAACTTCATTTTCTCAGTGATATGTTCACTGACAGTGCTGCTAGGATTGACCATCGACAGCAAATAGTTTCCCCGCTATAGAGTTTTATGCAAATGATTTCACTCACACTACTTGGGGGTTTGTTTTCCTACAGCTGTCATATATACAACTGTCAGCCAATTTAAACATTTGAATTAGCTTTCGTTGAGTATTTATTATGGTGTTGAAATGTTCTATGTTGCTGTAGAACTTATTCGGGGGACGTACAATTCCGGTTGGTCCTATTCCATCATGAAAATAATCCGACCGCAAAGTTATTTTTGATTTGTTTTCCACCATGTATGACAGGTGGAGGAAAACAAACTGTTGAACATACTAATACAGTTTCAGATTGTCAAGTACTGTATGTTATTTGAGATGTAGAAAAGTTGTTAAATGTGAATATCAAGCTTAGGGTGGCAGCTTTTCGCACTCTGCAATTTAACCAAATCAAATACATTGTACTGATTATGTTCAGGACCATCACTTCATCAAGCAAAACAACATGCAACACGCCATCGAATACAAAAACGTTCGAGTCAGCATACCCGTATAGATGGATAATGACTTAATAATGATTTAATCGAGGTACGACTGCACGATCTTGCACAACTTATCTCTTATCTCGTAATAAAATAACTCTTGTTAAATTATGAAGAGGTGGTCGCTGTTGGAGAAACCTCTTTTAACCTATCCCCTCCATCTGACTCTTCTAATCAATTCAATGGGGTACAATATACTCACAAAACGCTGGGTACAAATCTGGGGCAGAACCTTATGTGCCAAATCTGCACTCAGACGCCACAACTCGAAACACCCTGGATAGCAGTTAAGGAAAATTCAACGTCTACAACAGACACCAGCACAAAATCAACGAAGCTGGTAGTTTTAACTATACATTGTAAATTAAAGGGGTTTCAAAATATGCTTTTATGGGCAGCCTAGCTCGCTCAACTTTGATAAGATATCCATTTACAGTATACCCTTTTTCAATCAATGGAAAACCAAACTCACTCGATCTGATGATGCAGGGAGCCAGGGCTTGTTCTTTCTGCGGAAAAAAAATTTGCTGTGGGCTAGCTTCTTTACGAGCAACTGTCATTTTTGTGAAAAATTTTCCGAGACTCCGAGCTATTCTATTCATTAAATATCGAATTTATTTAATACTATAATACACCTTCTAAGATATCCTGGTGATAGTATTAATACTTTCTAAGAACCAAAGCTTTTCTATTTTTCGCAGCATTGCAAACGCAAGATAATTCCACTATTCAAGTTGTAAATTATCGATTACTGTTTCTTTTCAAAACTGTTTAGCTGGTCTGCTAATGAAGATCTGCTTTAAATTAGGTTTAAATTCCAAGATAAGGGTAAATTAAAGAAACTATGTACTTGAGAAAAAACTTGGCGTATAAATGGACCTATAGTCACCAGTTACTAAAACGCGTCAAAACGCGAGTCAGGAAGGTGCTCCACAGCCATGATGGTGTCAAAATTATTTGAAAATAATATTTTTTGTCCTTCCCAATTAGTATCATAAATCCTATTTTACAGATTTTGAGATCATCGCAACGAAGGCAATGTAATCAAGAAAGTTACACTTGATATTATGCTTTACAGTGGTGTAACTCCTCAAGGGCATTCTGGACAACATTTCAATTTCAAACGAAATATTTTCATAAACCAATTTTTAAATTTATTCAAGTGTTAAAAGGTGTACGATTTTTTTTCTAGCTCACAGCTGGTCAGTGTACAAAAAGTTAGTTGCACTGAAGTTTTATTTTTAATGAAGATAGAGTTTTTTGATAGCCGTTAATTATTTGTTGTCGTGAAATATTTTCAAATAGACATAGATTTGAGTCAGACTGGACTCATCCAAAATGCATAAATCGAACAGAACTTATCGAATTAAAACCTCAATCTTGATAGAGTCATTCCTATTGCTCTAATCGAAGTAGTTTTTAGTTCGTCAGCTTTGGCTCGAAGCAACAGTTCATCCATACCAAGTCAATTTATCAAAATTATTCGAATTGGAACGAACACATCCTGCTCACTTGATTGTAACACATCGTCAATAAGCCGAGTTCTAGTTTGCAGTCTGACCCGTGCACTGCCAACGCTTCGGGAGACAAGCTGCGCTCTGAGGACATCCTTCCATCCGCATCACACGTCGTATGCAGTGAGTAGGTAACCATCTATCTGCATATCTATAGGAAAGCAAAGACAGATTTGTTTGGTTGTTATCTGCATTGAACGATGGGATGGAGTAATCCATTCATCGACATAAAGCTAGAGTAACAGCACTTTATGTGCTGCCGTACACATAGCTCAGCTCCTGAAAGTGTTTCACTCAGTGTCGCAGATGCACTTTACTTCATCATGATAAATGCGATCGATTGATTGGATTCAGACCATTGCATGGTCAATCGAATGAGCAGATTACGGATCTGCTTATGCTGTCAGTCACAAAGTACATTCCATCTTACGTAAGGGAGACTAGTGTGCATAGTGCATCGAGTTAATATTTAATGTTCCCATTTGCAACATGAGTGATTCGACTCTGTTAAGTTATCTGAGGATTTTGAATGGGATAATTCCAGAGAAGATTCCACTCAATTCCGAAAATCTAAGTTGAATAAATAAATAGATAAACGTGTGCTTATTGTCGCTTGTGAGGGTTTTGGCGCTGAGCTGAATATTTTCTCATAAAATAGACAAAACAAGGATCGTCCGGGGTATTATCATATAAACGCTCAATATTATATTGAATCTTCGCGCGTGGTTCAGAAAAAAGTTTTAATGTTAAATGCTCCATCTTTTTTTTATTTTGAAGATATTATTATAATTAGGTTAATTTTTTTTGATTTTAAAATATATTCGTTCATTTGAGAGATATAACGCGCGAAGTCGACAGGTTCTTTGTTCAGTTGGCGCAAGAGAATGGCTTGATCGATTTTCAATGATATTGGTATCAAATAAGAGCTAATTTCAAGCTTTTTGATGTGAATCTAAACAAAATTAAAAGAGAGCCGTTGGCACAAAAACAAAGGGACATGTATATTCACAATGGTTTAGTCGACCACTGGTAATTTTTGATTCGATTCTGTTCCGCAGTTCATTCGTTTGGAAAATTCAATGATCAAAAACAAAAAATATTGCAAGTCGATTTTTTTCTGAATTGTCTTCATGAAAAAAGTGTTTTCAAGGTTTTTTTTATCGTTACCGAGGTTGCAAGAAATGTTTTTTTGAATTTTTCCTTTGATTGGCATTAAAATTACGGTTTCGATTTTTGAAAAAGTTCATGGGACTATATCCTATTTTAAATATTTGTTTTTATTTTAGTATAGTATTGTATTGTCTTCGATTTAAAAAAAGTTACATCGCACAGACTTAGACTAAACACTAACTTAATCCTATTTTTAGTTTAAACGATTCTTTACTAATATTAGGCAATCCATGAGACGTTTCGGATCAGCTGATTATTTCTTGTTTACTTATTCTGACGTTACTCCGAGGGGTGCGACGTCCGACAATATCGTTGATTCGATCCAACATCAAACGAGTCGGACTAACAAAGTTGTTTGTCGGACGAGTTTTTCTGTTCGCAGGAGTAGACTTGTTGACAGAACCCACCGCTGAATTGTCAAACAAACGTCTAATGGATTGCCTAATTAAAATCAAACAAATGATAGACACTGTTGAAGCGTTGACAGCAAACATCCAAAGGATTATTCTGGCCGTACTGCGTGCGATGTATTGAGCGTCGGAAAAAAATCGAATGACACTAAGGTCCTTGACGGATACAACTCGTTCTACGGGAGCAGAACACATTGAGTATTTGAACTTAATTGGAGTATGTATTCGTGTTAAAGTGATTGTACTGCATATTATTCGCTAAAATGTATTTTTCGAATCATAACATTTATGATTTTTCAGAAATTGTTTATAAAAGGTAATATTCAAGAATAGTAGGTGTGTTTCGTTGCGTTATGACGATTTTGTTTTTGGTGGATTGCACACTAGAGTGGCTCGACATGTCATTTTTCAGCATAACACTTTTTGAGTTGCTTTTGTGGTCCCAAATGCCTGTGCAAAGTTTGGGAGTTGTTGATTGCTCCCCGGGTTTGCGCGTTGCGATCAAAGTTTGTATGGGATTTTTTGTGGGAAAAGCCATTATTTTGCAATAACGTTAATAAAAATCGTTATTTTACTCAATATAAAAACGAGCTTCATAAAACTATAGTTAAAACCTTAGTTAATAATTAAGTTATTGTTCAAACCAATTGCAGAAATTCAATATTTCTTCCAACACTGCCAATTAATTACCGCCATCGACAGTTTAAATTTAACAAATATGGTGTTGGTTAAAATTCTGGTAAGAATTTTTTTCTGGGTCTTGTTATCGCTCCATCCGAACGTCAAACACACTGAGAAAAAAGCGCTAGAAATATGGTGGTATTTTAATATGCACTGTCTTTTTAAATAATCGTTATCTTCATTTAATTTTGACCATCAGAGCCCCTCTATAGTAAATTAGAATTTTAATAGCAATGTAAATTTCAATAATTCCACCACCTATGAGAATATGTTTGTGAAAGCAAGGATGTTTTCCCAGAAACGCACGTAGCAATCGGCTGTGAATCGAGCAATTTTACGAGTTGTACCCTCAAAACTGATGGTAAGCCAATTTATGTTGGGCGCCAAAGTGTAAGTGTTGGCCAGCCCCAACCTCAGGGTCGGCATGCTTATCCGGGTAGCAAGGAAATGCCCGATTAGTTGACGCAAATTCTACTTTTATTCTCCTCACTTTTACAAAATCTTTCTTCCATCCAACCTCTCCAACTTTCCACTTCTTAATTCTATCTGACCTTCTTTCGCTGCTTCACCACCTGATTCTCCTACTGTCAAACTCCCGTTCTTCTTTCCGCCGCGTCTACGGCCTTCGCCGTCCGCTAGACTGGAACCGGCGAAGGAGTGGCGATCTCCGTTTTCGTTGGGTTCCACCAAGGATGGTTTCGGCCTTTGTCCTCGGTTATCTGTCGTGGGAAGCCGGAATATCCGGAACAATGGCGTGGCGTGATGAAAAGGCGTACTGCCAACGTACTGCGCGTCCTATAAATTTCAGGCAAAACTGCGAGATCCTGTGGGTAACAGAACACGAATCATAATTTAGTTACCTGACGGGTTATTCGTGATTTTTCTGGGGAATGACCATATCTTAGGACTTTACCTGTGTCCACTTGAGCTTCTTACAATTTAAATTTCACTTTTCTTATAATTTTCAGCAACAATAGCTGCTCTTTGAACCAAACCTCTACTGTTCGCCGCTTTCCGGATAAGTGATCAACCTTTTTCCCGTGATAAATTGGTCAAAGCAAGCTAGAATAAACACGGTCTTTCTCGTTTGGACAAGTTCATTGCCTCGTGTACGGTATAAAACGCGCAGCGTGCTACCCAATCAGATTGATCGCCACCCATAGCGTGACGAATGAATTAAAATTTAAAGTCACGTTAATAAAAATAAAAAAAAAGATCACCACCCACCAGTGTTTAGAGTCATATTCAATAAGAATATTGTATTTTTGATCGAAAATAGTATGAATTATGAAAATGTCTAAAACTGTTAGAAAAACTTTTTTCATGAAGCTTCTTCATGATCGAGATGCACATAAAAAGTTTTTTCACATCTCTAAACGGACTTGAAAATAAAATTAAAAAAGGGCATTGAGTTTAGTTCTGAGGTAGATGGGGTGTTAAATGGATACACCGACAATCAAGTGATCCACCAAGCAGGGAGATAAAAGATTCCTCATATAATTCATATTCATTTTGCACTCATGGAATCTCCGAGAGCAACTGTAATTTTAAATCCCAAACTTTTAAGATAATTTTGGCTTCTTTTGCAAGTATTAGATTGTACTGGTCATGGTGCAAAAGTTACCAGTTGAAGCATTTATAATAGGGATGTAAGAAATCTAAACATCGCATAAAATATAAAATAATGTCACAGATTTAATTATTATTTACGATTCCTCACACGTCCCCCCCTCCTCTCACATTTTTCTTTTTTCTCTTTCTTGCTTTCTCTCTCTCTCTATCTTTCTCTTCGTATTTGTGGTAATTGTCACGACCAAGGATGCAAAATGCCTACCCTTTTCTGTGGCTGTAATTTTTCTGCCTGCATTCTCATTTCTCTTTCGACGCTGCTGTCGTTCGATAATGCAGGACGTCCAGCGCTGTACGGCAGTCTGTAAGCAAAGCAGTAACATGACAAAAAATACTGCCCCCAGTACAGCCACCAGACGCGAGCGGTACAGCTTCTCTTTCCTTATTTTACACTTTTTAATATTTTTAATCTATTCAATATTTTTGATCGCAAACGACGGCAATGAATGCGGTTCGTTTACGCCACGACCGGCATTAACGCTTTCATGTGCGGGCCTCTCCCTTTGACTATGCAGAGAAAAATGTACAAAGCGAGAGAACAAACTTTACTACGCCACACTCTCACCGAGCAGTCGGAGTACAGCAGCAAAACAAAAATGTATTCTACTGCTGTTCGGGAAAATGTACTCGGTTTGGTTACCGTTCTGGCAAGAGCTGTAGTGATGCGTCGCTATAGCGGGCTGTACGGCTTGTGCAAATGTTAATATACCGAAAAAATGTAGTTTACCAGTACCGTTGGCATCCCTGGTCACGACTTACATCTATCTTGCTACTTCTCATTTTCTAAGTTGTGTCATAACATCTTCTGCTACTACTATTTGTTAATGTCAAAAGTTTTGGAAGACAACTTTTTTGTTTACTGTTTCCCTACAAATAGTTTTTGCATTTTAGTATATTGCAGAGCCAATAGTGGAAACAAATCTAATATTACATCCTACTTGGCATAGGAAACATTTGTAGTTCTGATGAAATTTTCAAAATGTGTTTGTGTTCAAACCCTACTTTCCCTTGATGATGAAGGGTATGTCTTTGAAACGTTGCACTATGGGGAGGCACGTGACAAAAAATCGATATCCACATCATTTCCAACTTAAATAAATTCTATACTGACTGTTTGTATACATTATGATTAAGGAAATCCTTGGGTATCTCAGAAACATATTTAACTTAGCTAGGCGATATGGATGAAAATTTTGAAAAGAAACATTCCGCGAGTGTTTTTTTTTAAAACACTTTGTATCTCAAATGCATTTTGAATGAAACATATGTTCAAATACGCCATTTGAAGGATACCTTTTTTGTGATGATATTGTTAAAAATGCTTATTGATTGTATTGGTATAAACTTTTGTGAAAAATAACGGATAAATGTCCAAACATATCAACAAATTAGTTCCGGGAAAAAAGTTTTGAAAGACATGTGAATTCTCGAGGGGGGTGCAAGTATAATGTTTCATGTAGCGAAGGTTTCAGTTGCCCAGATTTGCTCTATGATGAGAACACTTTAATTGATGATTGAATGGCAGTCACAATGAATAGGTATACGGTGGAAAACTCAGTACAGGTTTTGTTTGAGTGCTCCGTATTCTACAAGTAAATCAGGGAGGATTATTATCAGAGTTTATGCATTGAACATACCACCTACATTTATGTCTTACACACTACCATGTAGCAACAAATGATATTGATTTGTACTGAAAACTCAAATGCAACATTTTTATGATCAATGTGAGTAAAAACATATTTATTTGAAAAATATTAGGAATTGTAATTTAAAGAAAGTTCATGTTTCATATCTCCGGATCGAGAATTCCGAATGAAACAATTCACAGGCTAAAGAGATCCCTGAAATGAGACTACATGACTTTTGTGCTAACGACAACAATATAATCGCCAACACAGTCGAGGCACTTCTCACTCCCTTATTTGACTTTATCTCAGTTTACTGTTTACGCGTTAAAATACTGAACCTGAAAGTTCTATTCTGCGCAAAAATCTTTTTTTAGAAATCTGTGACCAAAAAACCAAAAAGACATCCTTGAATTCCAAAACAAATTGAACACTCCAGTATCCTAATAACTAATGATCATGCATCCATAAAGTAGAAACATCAGATAATCTTGAACGACGCCGGCAAAAAAGAAGAACGAAAACGAGAAGGAGAAAACAAAAGTGATGGATTTTCACAAACATTTCAGAACTATCTGAAATTTCAAATTCGTACAATTCATTATATTCATTTACTCTTTTTTTAATTTCATTCTATATACTCATTTTTCCAGTTTCGTTCGTTTAGAATATTTGGCTAGTTTTGAATTTCATTCAGCATTCTTTTTATTAATTTTCTTCATTTGGGTTCATTTTATCGATTTTGTTCGATTAATTATTAGGATTCATTCTGATCATGCATTTTACTCATATCTTTCTTTTAACTTATTTTGTTCACCGTATTAATTTTATGTATTATATTCATTTTTTAAACCAGATATATTTTGTTTAGTTTCTGCGTTTTAATAATCTGACTAATTTCTTCGGTCATTCATTTTTTTTCATTTCATCCAAATTATTGATATGTACTACTAATTTTACAACCTTTGTACTGTGACTTACTATTTCATTTTAACCATTTAATTCTTTTATTCTATTTTTTTTCTTCCTCTTTTTATTAACTTTAGCTATTCTATATGTTTGCTTTTTTTAAATATATTCATTTCATTGATGCTATTAATGTTATACATATTATTCATTGTATTTTTTAATTAATTTTTTGTGCATTTTTTTATTTATTTTTTCATTTCATTTATTTTTTATTTTGTTTATATTATTTATTTTATTCGTTTTATTAGTCAGCCATTCCTTTTATTGAATTCATCGAATTTGTTGGTTTGAAGCAATCTAGTTTATTTTTTTAATTTAATAACTTTTTCAAATTCTCTCATTTTATATATAATAAGTTGTACATATTTGCTTAATTTATTTTATTAATTTGATTCTTCTTAATCATTTTCTTCATTTTATTAATCTACCTTTTTTTATTTATTTAAAGTTTTGTTTTATTAATTTTCCATAGCTTATTCAGTTCAAGTTTTATTCGTGCAGGGCTCGAAACTTCATCCCTCCGCTAATTGGCTGCCTACTTCGCATGAATGATATAACAGTGTAAGATGTGTATGAAATATCTCGTTTCACTGCTAGGTGGATTAAATCAGTTTCTGCAATCGACTACACTATTTTTCATGAAAATAAATGAAATATCACTATGCTATATTTCACCCTAAGGAGGAAAATTTGGTAAAAACCAAAATTTCTCACTAGGGTGAAAATTTGTTGGTAAAAACCAGTCTTTGTACAGGAGGGCACAAATCCTTATTTCATACTATGTTGCGTTTCGGCTTCGCCTCATCAGAAACCGACACTAACACATTGTCGGAATAGATTAGCGCCGGCTTGACGCAAATCCCTTAAAACTAAAACACACTATGTGTTTCAATCAAACGACTGATCAAACGTGATGTCCCGTTCGAGCAGTAGTGTCGGTTTCTGATGAGGCGAAGCCGAAACGCAACATAGTATTAAATAAGGATTTGTGCCCTCCTGTACAAAGACTGGTTTTTACCAACAAATTTTCACCCTAGTGAGAAATTTTGGTTTTTACCAAATTTTCCTCCTTAGGGTGAAATATAGCATAGTGCTTTCGCATAGGCCTGCTAAGCCAAGACAAGTTTCGGCTTCACTTGTGTCTCATCGGCATAAACAGAACTTCTGCTCGAACGGGACATCACGTTTGATCAGTCGTTTGATTGAAACACATAGTGTGTTTTAGTTTTAAGGGATTTGCGTCAAGCCGGCGCTAATCTATTCCGACAATGTGTTAGTGTCGGTTTCTGATGAGGCGAAGCTGAAACGCAACATAGTATGAATGAAATATACTTCATCGTTATTTCAAAGGAATTCTCGCTCTTTTCTGTTGATACAGCTTATCAGCCGGTGCACGTCTTCTTAAATCGCTGTATTGACTAGTTGATTACACTAATTTTTAAATCGAGCAATGTGATGCAGGTGGCTGTTACCTTAATCTTCATTATCGTCCATTGCTTATTTATTGGACGAAACTGGGGACAATTAGGTGGATTCAGTTCTTTTAGAATGAGCGGTTCTCTATTTCCGTTGAACTATTGTTGAACGTCTTTGCTACAATGGCAACTGAATAGATCTGGCCAAAGCGTAACTAGACCTTCATGGGACTAGATTAATCGTAAAATGTGTTAGCTCTTAACAATTGAATGAAAGGTTCCCAATGTATCTATTTTTTCCTTCGGAGATGATTATGAGGATAACTAGTCTTATCCGTCACAAAAACTCTGCTTTTCTGCCACTGGAACACAAATAACCTTAATTATTTTTCGTGGAAACGTGAATCTGTCACGAAACTTGCCGCGAGCAGGAGCCATGTAGTATTGGAGCTTTAGAATTTGCCTAAAATCGCTCCGTTTTTTCCCGACAAAAAACTTATTCTAAATTAAGGGTTGTATAAGACTGGATATACCACTATATTTGGCGCATAGGATCATTGACATTCTTATGTCAAAAATACATGTTAGGTGCGCATCCTCAGCCATAGAGTGCGGTATCTCAGCCGCAGTTGTGATATCACAATCTTTCCCATTGTTATTGAAGGAAGACCTGAATCAGAACAAATTTCTCGTTAAATTAATACATAATTTTGTAAAATAATAAATCTGTGAATCTGTGTGTGTTTCTCTCTCTCTCACTCTTTAGTGATATAAGCAGAAGCCCAGCGCACTGCTGCCTAGATTGAATCGTTTTATTTGTGCTGTGGTGCAAAATACGAAAGTGTGAAATTCCAACAATTTCCGTCTCCAGAGCAAAAACAATCCCAGTAATTTACACCCTCTGTCACTGTTTAGTATATACAGTTCACCGCCTTTAGGGTAACACCGCTCTTCTTTTCCACTTAGTTGTATCTTCCGTTGGTACACCAAATCATTTTTACACGATTCCTCGTCAGTCTGCCGCACGGGTGGCAAGTTCAAGCAGCCGGAAAATCGAGGTTAACAGTGCAAGATACGAAAAAGCTCACCCGTAGCATCGTCACTGTCGCTACTTTTACGGTTCGGCTAACATCAAATCAAACGGCGCGACAGAGACATATTCCCCATCCGTATATCGATGTAAGCGAAGGAACCGACCGTGTCGTAATGGAATGGGGACTTCGTTGCTTCCACCTCGACTCCTGTGCTATGGGCTCTATTCGGGCTAACCCATGCCAGGTGTGCTTTCTAGAACCTCGACTGACTGCTTGCGGGATGGGCAGAGGCGCATAGATCACGAGTAGGTACCTAGCGCCTCTACACGAACCTTTCGAAAATGCACGTATGTACGTGCATACATGTGTGTATAGTTCTGTACGTGTGGATGTGTGAATGTTTTACTACAAGGCTACGTACCCGGGAAGTCGGGTTCCTTGGTTCAGGAAGCTATACCCGGACGGTCGGCTATGCTGCACCCGACCCGACACTCGGATAAAGATGAGATGAAAGATTGAAGCAGAATTACAGACATCCTATTACACTGAATAATTTCCTTTCGTACTTTAGGAAGCCCGGCTGCTTTGAACCTGCCTAGTCGGGCACGTTTCATTTTTCTTTAGAGTTTATATATCCACTGCTGTTACGAGAGATGGAGGGGGTACTTTTAAAACCGGCGAATCACAGTCGAAGCGGAATAAAATGTGTCAGCGAATATTTGTGAACAAAACATATCTGGAATATTTAAACTGCATAAAATCCCGGTTGGTGTCATGGCACATTTTTGAGATGGACACTTTGGATGTTAACCTATTCTATAAATAAAGTTAATCTTCTAATAGAAAGATGCGAAACGTATTTTCCGAATAATTGGAAACAGGTCGTTTGGTTTACCGATATATTGATGAATCTAACTAGCTCATTAACCCTCAAAAAGGCAAGGGATCTCAGAGGTACGGCTAGTTACAGTTCTCTAGTTTCTATGAAGTTGTAGATTGAAAAACAAATGATTGAGCATTTTTGGGCTTTCGATTCTCTCACTGATAAAACGACAACAGAGATTTTTGATTGCATTGGGTCTTAGGATTTTCTTGATGTCAGAATTTTAGCTTGTCTTTTTGAGGGTTAACTAGGATAGTGAGGCTATTTTAGCCCTATTAGGAAGAGGCAGTGTTGCCACATTTAATTCTGTACGTGGAGTAAAAAATCTATTTTTTGAGAAACTCTGTACCAAAATCTGCATTAATAAAAAAAGGTAACTCATTTGTTTAACTAGTTGTATAACAATTTTTGGTTAATTTGGCCGTTATTCTTACGAAACTATTTTTTTTCTTCCGCGTTTAATAATTAAGGAATTCCATACCAATAATCGAACTGGTTTTTTGATTTCCATCTTCTGCATCAATTCCCTCTGCCTAAAGTATATTCTTGTCTTGTATTTTTTCGTTTCGGCCAACTAAGCCTAGGCACTGAGCACTTTT
Source organism: Topomyia yanbarensis (assembly GCF_030247195.1). Taxonomy (NCBI): domain Eukaryota; kingdom Metazoa; phylum Arthropoda; class Insecta; order Diptera; family Culicidae; genus Topomyia; species Topomyia yanbarensis. The sequence goes on along the minus strand of NC_080671.1, from coordinate 322,424,171 downwards.
GTATATTCTGTACACACCTTCTAGATATTATTTACTATTAGAAATGTCAAACAAAAACTTGGTTATACAATTTCAGATCGAGAAAATTGGTACAACTCTGTACTATTGCACAAAATTCTGTAATCGCAGACGCAGCGGTTTTTGTAACATGTTTTTTCAACATTTCTTTCCGCGGTTTCAAGATTTTTCACATCTTTTGCCACTTTCTTATATTCTTACCTGAATGAAGTCATTAATGTTTAAATAATTTGTAGTATTCATACTCTTCAATTCAAAGTAGAACATAGTGACCACAGATTTTAAAAACATCAAAAAAGGGCCTTCGCCTTATTGGATTTAAAAATTATTTAGCCATAAAATTATTTTTGTCAAAACGTTGGCAGATACATTACCTTTCCAACGAGTAATTGTTTGTCAAAATCAGATGATAAATATGTACCTGTGGTAACACTGGGGAGATGGCCGCAGTGATGGCATTTCACCCTAGTGATGCACTGGCGCGTAAGTGTGATGCCTACACAGAGGATACAATGATCACACACCACAGAAAAGAAGCAGAACGCTCTTTCTTTCGGAGCTGTATAGACCGATTTCAAGTGTGCGCTGGTGTTGAGGTAGTTGGGTGCGAGATAACCGTGCTCTCTTGCTCTTTAAATTCTCTGTGGTGCGCTCAGATAAAGTCACCACCGCGCGCGCCCCAGCGTCGCTGTGGTGTATTCACTGGCGTGGTTTCACTGGCGTGTATTCACTGGCGTGTGATCTTTGGTTTGTTTTCGTCTTACAAGCGGCATTGCGAGTGAGATTGATTTGATTTGCACAGGTTGTTGCGTTGTGTTGTGTAGGGTTCGTCGCGGTGCGGATGTGGGCGGTAAATGGATAGTCCGCACCGCAACCGCAAAAAAATAATAAAACCGCACCGCTTACCGCAACCGCACTGCATTTACCGCACCGCACCGCGCGGTAATGCGGTAAATGCGGTAAAATTCTGTATTTTTGAAAAGTGTGTTGAAAAAATAATTAATTTGTTTGAATAACCAAATATAATAAAATATTACTCTTATTTACACGTACATTAACTTTGACGGACTCCTTAGAATGTAACATTTATTAAAAATTAAAAAAGTTGACACTTTGCAAGTTTTATTAATAAAATTCCGTACATTTTGAGATAAATACTTTCGAAACAAGGTAAATCTTAGCATAGCACTGAAGTCATATGAAATGTAGCTGTACTTATGGTTGTTGTACCGGTAATACCAGTACCGAAAATCCCGGGAATACCGACCCATTTTTGGTACCGTAATACAGGTACTGAAGAAAAGCCAGTACCGGTATTTTCGGTACCATACAATTTTTTTATGAAAAATATGTGGATTCTCTAGGGGGACATGTTTCAAAATATCGGTCTGCAAGATGACTTTTAATTATATTAATTACCTTCTATAAGTTAAATATTACTAGCTCCCGTTGTACTGAACGGAATGTTTAAATTCTTTACATTGTTATTATTAAATTTTAACGATCTTGTACTAAATTTCATAATATTCACAACTAGCGTAAGAGACGTAAAAATTTGCTATGATTTTTTTTATTAGCAACATTCTGATTGGTTTCCATTTTTTACTGGGTGGCACGTAATAAGACTATGGTCTAAATCATGTCTTTGGTTTGGTCTTAAACCTTTATTTATAAAATAAAGAACAGCGATTTAGCAGCTAACAATTTTAGACTTGGTGAGCTACTCCAAATGGGGCGATTTGTGATTATTAGTGATAGGAAAATTCAGCAAAACTCCATAGTTTACAGGAAAGCAAAGAGCCTTGGTATGCAGGTCGAAACCAATTTACAGCAAATCAAGAGAGGAAAAGCGAGCAACCTGCTCGGATTTACTGCCATTCTCGCTTTGATTTACTGTTATTAATAGTGTTTCCTACTTTTACCATCTGTTAAAGACGATAAAAGTCGCACCGCTTAGCAGTTATTGATTTCATAGTGGCCTAGATTTCGAAATAAAAGAAGGCGCCGCATACGAAAAATATTTTCTGCTGAAATGAGTCATGCCATGCCGAATCAATTAAAAACAATAAACATGTTTTTTGATCAGCACAAATCAATCATCTGAGAATAAGGTCATCAGTTTCAGCATTCAATTTCATTTTGAAGCTCTTTTCGAATTTAAAAAAAGGGCTTCAGTACCGTAGTACCGGTTCTCGACATCAAAGGGTCGGTACTGCGAACCCTACATGTATTTCATCATTCTACATACAAAAACGTTCTTCCGCAGCAATCAATAGGAAAACTTTTAAGTTCTCCAAATTAATCAAAAGTTCTACAATTTAATCAAAATTCACAGTTGAGAAAATGTCAACGTAAACGATTCATAATTCCACGATTGTCAAGAGGACACGGGAGAAATGATGCATTTTTAAATTGGATTTGACAGTGCAATTCAATTGTTTTTCAATGATTGTATTGTGCATTTTATATATTTGAAAAGGTTCGCTTGTAAATTTTTAAAAGTGTTCAAAGTATGTCGTAAAAATACTGATGCCAAATTATATTGGACACAGCTTATAGATTTTATTTCTTAGTAACAGATTGTTTTATCATATTAGAATAAACAAAATGTCAAAAATCAAGTAGCGATATGTCGAATACAGGTTATATTCGGATTTATTTTCCAATCATTGTCAAGTCCATGGAAATTAGAGCAATCAAATGTTTATTATGTTTCCCTATAGTAAGGTAATAAGTTTCGTCGTTCTTAAATGGTAAAAGTCAAAGTTTTAATTCACTTTTTAATGCAGACTGCAGACTTATCAATTATTTTTTTAAGTGCGGTTGCGGTAATACCGCGCGGTAAATGCTCATTTCCCGCACCGCATCCGCAAGAAAAAGTGTCTTACCGCACCGCAGTTTTTGCGGTGCGGGTGCGGTAAATACCGCGCGGTTGCGGTAAATACCGCAACCGCGACGAACCCTAGTGTTGTGTGGATGGTGGTAGCTTATTTCAAGCTTATATTATTTTCTACTGAAGATTTCATACAAGTTGCTTGGTAAAGCGAACGAGTTTATAAAGTATTGTTACACTACCTGCAAAACTGAAAGTACTCGGTCCTCGGAGCAAATTGGGAAAACTTTTTACGTATCATCGTATAAAGAGTTTTATAATGACCAGAGACACCTGATATGCAAACTCGTGTTATAAGTATTAATAGTTTTATTCTAACTGAATCCTACAAGTTTAAAACGAAATCTTAGATTTCGTCGACTGGCTTGACATATTCAGTAAAATTAGGTATACGCTTGTGACGATAATTAATTAACATACAACATCACAATTGAGCGTACACCCGTTATTCATTTGTTTATTTGTCTATTATTTTGCGTGGAAATCGTTTAAACAGCAGGCGAAAGCGAATGTTTCAAGAGCATGGGAGCTAGGACCGGGATTCTGCGCGTCAATGAGCGAAATAAATTGGCTCAGTTTCGGGGCCAACTAGTGTTCGCGCTTATTTTAAATGAACAATGAATCTTGTGTTCCATAAAAAGGATGTTATAAATGGGTCAGCAGCAACAATGTTTATTATACGTATTCTAGATTTTTGCGTCAGTTAGTATTTTAGACCGTTATTATAATGCACGGATTTATTGCACGTAATATCAACAGCAAAACAAAGTATTAGGTATCTGGTAGTATCTGTCGGAATCTCTGTCAATCTCTATGAAATTTTCGTATTTTCAAGTAACAAGTAAGGTGTTTCCTCAAGTTTAAACAAGCGATTTTCGTGTGATAAATTATTCCTCATTATAACTTTCTTGAATGAGGTGTTTTATCCAAAAGGTAGTGTTGGGAAAATATCAAAATATCAATGTTCACAAGAGAATCTTTTCATCGCCGATTTTCTAATAAAAAGTTCACTGATATAAAATATCGCTACGGAAAAAATCGTCAGTGAACTTCAAGAGTGCCGATGTTTGGGAACATTATTCGGTTCAAGCAAATATCGGAAGAAGAAAAGATCTCTTGCGAACTTTTATATCAACGAAAATATAGAAAAAAGTTCGCCTTATGAAAACATCTTGCACGATCTTCGAACAGGGGATTTCCGAGGGATTTTCAAAGATTCCAAAAACCTGTAGATTAACATAAGCATAAGCATAAGCATAAGCATAAGAGATCGCCCGTAGTTGCTACTCCGTTATTGACCAGAACCAAATTAGGTTGCAAAATGTTGATTGGAACAACATGCTTGGGAATAACATGATGAGCCACATTGTACAATCTATTCCGATCCCTGCATGCTGATCAATACCAACGCCGGCTACGTCCGAATGCAGATCTTCTGGGAAAGGAAGGAATGTTAGTTCGATACATGTTGCTACTAGAGACCGAGGAATCCTCTGCATCTCCACATGTATCACGGGAAGGGGAGAGTTGTTAGTGAGTGTGCCAATAGCGTTATCATGTAATAATTGCTCTGGGCAGCCGGCTGCCGAGAATTTGGGAAATTTATCATTTGTTGTATTAATACGATTAGCAAAATAAGCAACTTGAACTCCGGATAGCCGGCTATAAGAAGCACTGCTTATATTTTTTAATAATATTCAATCACGCGACGAATTTATTCGTGGTTTCTATCGTGTCGGTGCTGATTTTACCCGGCGATCGTTTGAATAAAATGAGGAATCTTATACCGAAGGTTCATCAGACTCTTCCATAGATGTCGCGGAGTTGGTAGTTTGGAAGGAAATAAGGTCTAGGATTCGCTCCAAGCAAGCGATGCGACCTGTAAAGCATAGTTTATTAGGGATCATCCATAAATGACGTAGCATTTTTTGAGCAATTTTTACCAGCCCCCTCCACCATCGTAGCATTTCGTCACAAACCTCTAAATACTCCCTGGTAATTACGTAGCTTGACGGTAACTCTCCCCCCCCCTGTCCCCGTGATTTTTTTTTAAATAAAAACCGATGTTAGTCATTCCCCTTTGAAAAAGCTACATAGCCTGACATGACCCCCTACCCTCCCGTCGTCACACATCATCACAAAATGCAAAACTCTCCCCTCTCCCATATAATGCTACGTCATTTATGGATGATCCCTTAGTTTGTAGTTCAGTTAGTTTTCGAAAACACGATCGCTCGAAAAAGATCTTGTTTACTTTTTTGTTCTTTTAAAATCTGGGTAGCCGGCTACCGAGAGTATCCTATGTTTTCTAAACAAAAGCAATTTCAACTCCACACAACCGATCGTGGGAGTATCTCTACGATATATTTTTTGGGTTGCAAACTATCGAGTGATAACACGTTATACAGACAAAGAGTTATGATAGCTCTAGATGTTATAAATCAGCGAAAGTGTTTCCTATTTCTAATATCGGATTGTTTGTGAAATACATGTATACGAACGATTATATCGAACATTGAAGGGAAATACAAAGGATCGTTAACCTGATGGACGGGCTTGTTACCAAAAACGGAACTTGAAATTAGATTCATTAAAACAGACGCGGCGAATTTTCAGTACGTATTGATCCGCGTTCATCGATACTAGTCAAATTAAAGTCTTATTGGAGCTGATTATTCACTTACCAATAGCGTTTTCAATATAATAAACTTTCCCCAAAAGTTGAACAAAATCTATTTTCACACATCGTCGAACCTCCTGTGTATTGAAAATGTCCAAAACTATTGATTGTCAACTGCCAATAACTTTCCCTTCAATATAAAACACTCCCGAAAAGTTGGCAAAAAATTCGATTTTGACACATCGTCGGACCCCCCCCCCCCTGTGCTTAGAAAATGTCCAAACTATTGATTTTCAACTGCCACAACATGTCCTTCAATAGTTATTTATTTCTAAACAATTGAAATTTAACCGCATCAACTTCAACTCGAATAAACTATAGACACTCATAGTAATAGACCAGCGAAGGTACTTTTATCGAGCCAAACGAACTGTCAAAATCCGGAGCCAAACGAGCATGACGTCATTCAATGCAAACAAGCAGAACAAGTATTGCGATTTTATTTAAAAAAATATATTTTGTTATTCACAGTAGGCTTCACTTTTCGTGTTCGTATTGGTATTTCACAATGTTATTTAGAAATATATTTATTGTGTTCAATATAACTACACAAAAAACATTTTAGTTATGCTCGTTTTCATCAACTTTGTGTTGGATTGGATTGGATTGGAAATTGGATTTTTTTCTCAATTTCTTGTTGCTCAGTATCAAACATATAACTTCTCTTTTGATTCATATATTGAACCACTTGAAAACTTATTTTGATAAAAACAGATGATCGAATACAGTCGAGCACGTTCGAGCTTGCACATTTTTGGGTGATGCCAGTTTAACATGCTTATTTTTCTAGTTGCCAGTTTTGCGATTCTTACATCCGCGAGTCTATTACTATGAGTGTTCATAGAATAAACGGGAAAGTAACGCAAAATGTATCGCGATAACCACCGATGAATTATCGACGATGACGATGAATCCGACGATTCATTATCGTTAACGGAGTTTCCGATGACGTTGACGGGTGGTTAACGTTATCGACGATGACGATTAATTATCGATTAACAACCCTGAACCTTAAGGTTCGCCCAGGTTAAGTCTTCGGTACGGAGCAATACCTCGACCTAGGAACTTCTAGCATGTTGTTAGTCGCCTCTTACGACATGGGAGCAGTTCCCAGAGGTTCTATTCTTGGCTGAAATAGTGCAAAAAGATTTCAGCCCGCCGGACACCACACGGCTTCCAAAAACCTGTAGATTAACATGATATAAAAAACTACGTTCTATAGTATTACGGCAATAGCTCAATAGGATAAAGAGTCAGGCTACTTCAGTGTCAACGAAGCTTTCTTCAGAAGCCATCGTGTAAAAAAAAATCATCAATCGACAGAATTAAAATGGGAAAGAATTAAAATGGTGCTTGAATGGTATGTTGTCAAAATATATATATATATATATATATATATATATATATATATATATATATATATATATATATATATATATATATATATATATATATATATATATATATATATATATATATATATATATATATATATATATATATATATATATATATATATATATATATATATATATATATATATATATATATATATATATATATATATATATATATATATATATATATATATATATATATATATATATATATATGGAAAAAAGCAAATTCTGGTATGGTGGCCGGTTCTTAACAACCCGTTGTTTGTATGACCGAGTATGAAAGTTACATATAGTTGAGCTAATGTATCTATAGTTGCATGTCCCATAGGAGCCGTAATTAGCAATGGCTATATTAATGATACATGGTAGTGGTAATGGTACAAGAAGTTTCACATACATAAATTGGTTAATAAACAATTTTAACATTTTTTATCATTTTTGGGATTAAATGCTTTCGTTTAATATATTGACATCGCCCATAGAACTTTTCATCGATTTTTTAGCAGAATTTTCATTCAAATATTCTAGTTCTTTGCACACATACCAAAGATACGTTGAATGATTTCCCATATTTGCAATTCTAAGGCAGTTCATAAGACACGTAGAACAACTTTCAACATTTTGCTTTTATTGCACTATATTATTAGTCTAACTAATGCTATCGTTGTAATGCAGTACAAGTGCAGATTTTCAAAAAATTTATATTAGAATTAGAACGAAATATTTTTTGTATCGCTACGTCGCTCGAGAATAGCCAAAAAAGCGTAAAATATTTGGCTTTTACTGACCCAAGCATGACTAAAATGCGACTCACACCTTAAGTGCGGAACTATTAAACTATATTTAGTATTTACTTTGTTAGCATTACTAGAGCATTCGAAATTGATAAATTTTTAGAAGAAAATGGAATATGTTGAGAATAATTAGTATTGTCTGATATAATATTACTAAATATCCATAAAAACTTATTTCATCAGGAATCAAATCCTATATTTCTGTTTATCAGAAAATTTGAATCACCTAATTGGACTAAGAATAAAAATCACGGAAGTGTACTCGATTCGAAGTGTATGCATTAATACTTACAGGTGAATTGATTAATATATGTATAGAATACGAAGTTTACGTTAATTTTTGGGATACACGTAGATCGTATTCCTTTTTCGGATCGAAATGAAAACAAAAGCACATCCTCACGTCACGAAATCAACTATAGATTCAAGGTTTACACAAGAAGATTTTTATTCGGTGAGGTCATAAACATTCTCTGATACATAAACTTAATATTATAAGTTTTACAAATTATAAAATCACGGTAAACAGATAAACGTTCTTTGGAACAATTTAGTATGTACTGCAAAGACGGTGGATTTGCCATTTTGAACTTCTTTGCTATACTCGTACCCGAACATGTTAGGTTTTAATTTTAATTCTCTCTCTTATTACTCCATCGCATGGAAATTCGAGAGAAAACCAGCTAACTTATGTAAATGTCGGGGAGTTTTTTTTTTGGAAGCGGTCCACGGCCGGAACTCTATGTCCCGTAATTTTTGATCCAGAGCCAAAAACCAAAGCTTTTTAAACTTCTTAGAACGACAGCAAGCAGCATACGTAAGATTTTTTCTGTCTTGATTTTTCGCGAAATGGCACATTTTTTAGTCGAAAAACGCTGAAAATGTGTTAAAAATCGACACAAAATTTGCTTATTAAAAAATTATGCAATGAAAAAATTAAATCCCACGTACATCGCTGGAGAAAGTAATCTTGAACATGTTGTAAAAATTTTAGGCTCATCAAAAATCTTTTGTTCGAGTTACATTTCCGGCCAGATCAAATATTTCGAGAAAAACACGGTTAACGTTTTCAGTATACTCGAGGTATACATAAGAGGCGTTGCAAAAAAAAATTGAATATTTATTTATTGTTTTCGCGATTCATTTTTTTGGAATATCATTTTCAGCATCCTAAAGCACCAGTAAACAAAATTCAACCAATAAATAAAAATTAAATGTTTTAAAAAATCTACAGTGTTGTAACCCCTTGAAAGCACTGTACCGGTCAAATGGAAGCGCTTCTAAATTGGCACGTTATTATTTTTAATAACGCGCTACAGAAAAAAAAAACAAGTAACAATGTGAATTCTCGTGAACGTTATCTTGTTTTATGTGGACTTTATCTCAGAAAAGTTGGACATTGGATAAGCCTCTTCTCGCGTGAGTGAGAGAGAATTACAATGCCTGCGTATGATAATAATCGAAAACGTGTGTAATACCAGGACATTACTTGTAATGGATCACTTTACTTTTTGGCGTCGCCAAATTCGCAATCAAAATAAGTTAAATTACCATTGAGTTATTCAGTCGAACAAAAAATAGGCCGTTCCTAATGTGGATGTACAAATCCCGTCTTACATCTGTTATACGTTATGCCCCTAGGCTCGAATACTTCAGGCTTCCCACGGTAGTATAACAACACTCTATAAACTCGCAAGCTTTACCAAGCAACTATGAAATCTTCAGTAGAAAATATATAAGCTTGAAATAAGCCACCGCCATCCACACAACACAACGCAATAACCTGTGCAAATTAAATCAATCTCACCCGCAATGCCGCTTGTAAGACGAAAACGAACCAAAGATCACACGCCAGTGAATACACGCCAGTGAAACCACGCCAGTGAATACACCACAGCGACTCTGGGGCGCGCGCGGTGGCGAATTTATCTGAGCGCGCCACAGAGAATTTCAAGAGGTCTTCTCCACACTCTAGATCGTTCCAGTGTTGGGTGTATGAAAATTTACCTCTGCCATCAACGTGCGCTTACACATATCAAATACGGTGGTGTATATGAACGAAAGAGAAGCGCTCTCGTTTTGCTTGCCAGAGTGTGGGGAGTAATTTCAATTTCTCTTTACTGCACAGAGGATAGGGACATCACTGGATGGCCGCATTATTTTTAAACTACTTTTAAATCAAACTTTATTTTCTACAATCTTTCTCAGAGTAAGGTATCAGTGTACTGTTTCTTAAACATCTATATAACGCTTGTTATGCAGAAATGATTAAATTTTCAGCATAAAAGAAAATTAATGCGCTATTCTGTGCTACTATTCTTATTTAACCCTTTCATGCCCAACTTTTTTCTAGTGCATGTAGATTTTCAAAACTATTTTCCTTGAAAACGGTGGGGTCAAGAAACTCGAAAAATCTTTTTCCATAAAGGTAGGTGCTTTCCTTGCAGTGATAGAAGCTGCTCAATTTTTACCTTCCAATGCTCGGTACAATTCTCCTAGAGTATTTACAGCAGTCCAACTGCATGGAAAGCGTAGCCAAAAATAGTCAAAATTGACATGTTTTATCAGTTTTCACTAATATTGCAACATAACGAAGTTTTGTGAAAAATTCATTTTTCGTAGTAAACGTAAACGGTCCCTGGCCGCACTGCTCCATCGCAGTTCAATCAGACTAATTGCAATAACTTCAGTTCTAGAGCTGATCCTTATAACTGTTAATACTCAAATGAAAGCCAATAGTCTCATTTATTAGCCTTACTTGTTTTTGTGAGCAAATCTTGCCTCAATCAAAAGATATAGCTGTTTAAAAACGTTGTTGTCCACAAACAACATGGGCATGAATGGGTTAAACGATGCAAGTATCACCACTTGGGCGTACCAAATTTCACCTCGTCGGATAACAATGTGGTTGAAATGCAATGCCTTCTATTCCATTTGCGTCGATTCTAACTAGGTATCCGGAACATGGACGCTAAAGCATGATTTGTAAAACGAATTATTCTATTTTTATCAGACAATCAAAAAGAAACGTAAATATCACGCACGTGAAAGAACCTCACCGGTTGTTAGAAAAAACCCACTATTGCGCTTGCAGGAAATAATCATGCGAAGGCTAACAAGTGGTAATGACTATAGTTGGACATCAAAAATTGCACTGTCTCGAGCCAATCTTTATATCCAGATCAAAATAAAATCTCTGCTTTCAGTAATTAGTTGCATAACTTGAATTAATTAATTATCAACATCTGAAATTTCATTACAATATATTTTAAACATTATGTTGTAGTTTGGTCGCACCGTTGATTCTTTCCTGTATGCTGGATGCAGAAAATTCGTTTTGATTGTGGTTGTATATCCCGATCAGAATGAAATAACAAGATTATAACAGAACACAATTTTTGTAACCTATTGTGTTTTAAATTAGGTCTCGTTAGTAGTTAAAATAACAGAAATTTATAACAAGTAGCAATGCGAGATATAGTTTTGAAATATTTCTGTTATGTGTTTCTGATCGGGATCGAATAAAACATGGTGATAATATGATCAACGTATTAGGCCTATCCTAGCGTTTAATGGGTGCTTTTAATGTGAACTTATAATAAATGAACTCTACAGCTAAAATAAAGGTTTGTATCAGTACAATATTTAATATATTGAGGCGGTAGTTGTCGGGTCATAGCACATAGTGTTGGTAAACGGCGTTGCGTCCTATTTTGGTTCACTATGTGAATGAGGCGAATTAGCAGATATTTCAAGAAAGTGATTTTATTTTAATTAAAAGTAGCGCATAGTCCTATATAAATATGTGCACGACAAATAAATAACATAGCTGGAGCTTATTTTTGCACACCTGTTTTTGCCCAATAGATATTGTATTATCCTATAGATTTGGTTCGGAACCGAGTGGTGCGAAATAGGTTCACAATGGGCTGTACTGCCGTAATAGGCACATCACCCTATTGCATTTTCATTAGCCGAATTTTATGTGCAGATGAAAATAAAACCTCAGCAATCAGCGCTCAATATAGCACCTTGAAGTAATTGATTACTTGTACCTGTAATTGTATTGCAAAATATTTCCAAGTTTATATTTTAGTTTGACCGCACCACTGATTCTTTACTGTTTGCTGGATGCAGCTTTGATTGTGGTGGTGTACGTATAATTGAAATTTCGGGATTCCCGCAATGGAAGCTCTAGGCGGTTTGAATGATCTGGATAGAACAAGAATTACCTTTGAACAAAGGTTTCTCGGTGTTGGGTGGATCCATTTTACCAAACTTAGTTTCAAATGAAAAGTGTTACATCCCTGTAAACTGCTGTTCATCTCGATCCGACCTCAGGTTTCGGAGTTACAGGTTGTACAGTGCGGACACATACAGAATCCCGATCCAAAACGATACCGTGATGAATACAAAATGGTAAAAAAAATGCAGTTTGAGAACACAAAATTAAAATTAAATTTACAATTTGAACATCGAAAGAAGTTCTCCTAAGCCGTGGTGGGACAAAGCGTGCTCAGACTATACACAGAAAAGGTCGCCTTTTAAATGGGCTACCGGAACGACGGAACACTTGCTAGCTATAGTCGACGTTAAAAAGGTGACGTTAAAATCGCGAATGAAGAGTTTGATGAAAGTAAAGTAATGTGGTTCGATAAGCACTCTTTGGGCAGCGCCCGATGTATGCGAAACCGAAACATTACTATCGAGAGCACGAAACATTTAACCCTCTAGTGCCCAAATTTTTATTTGGCTTGAAAAAACTTTTGTAGGTGGTGATGAGAAAAACGAAAATAGTATTGATAATTCATGTAAGCAATGAATTTTTCCTTAAAGCCTTAAAATAAGTAGGCCGCCTACAGGCGGTGTTGGGCACCTGGGTGAATAAAAAACAAAAACTTGTTTTCTTCTAGTTTCTTCATCAAGCGAATTTAGATGGTTTATATTTTGGACACCATCAGAACGCAAATTACCCAAGCTAAAGAGTATTTCTCTAGTGCTTTGGTTGTTTAATTATTGATTACTAATTTATAGTAGGGGAGACCAGTGTCTGCTGACGATGGTTTGACTTATCATGTTTTATTTTTTAATTTAAGAGGATCGTATAAAAGAAAATTTTCGAGATTTTCAGGTGAAATTCCGAAGTAAACAAACAAAAAAGAACAAATTTTGTTTGTGGTTACGTATATTGTATATACGGCCTCGGAAAGTTGTTTTCGCGCGCTATCGAAAAATCTAGCCATTCGTGGAATAGCTTTGAACTAGCTCTAAATAACAAAAATGCTGAAATTTAAAAACTTCACCTATGGTAATGAACCTATTTTTGCCCTAACCATGTGAAGCCGGTGGTTAGAGCAGCGTTAGCCATCTTTGTTCAACGCATTAGAAAGCAAAGATACTGGGGCCAATGCATACGCATTGCATCAATTGTATTCCGAGTAATTAATGAAATGGTGAGGCACCCTCCCTAATACGACTAAAATGGACTCTTCTAATATGCTCAAAAACTAAACGCTTAACGTGAACGAAACAGAATGTAATGCAACATAAGTACATGGGAGAATGTATTACACAGTACTTGAAGTGCAGGACTATAAACAGCGCCATATGTCTAATACAAAAGGAGAAAAAATATTTCGCCAACTTACCCCAGACTCCCCTAAATATAATTAAATGATAAGGACATCCATATTCTAACAGCAGCATTCACCCAAAGATTTTAAAACATGCTTCTTTTCAGCTAAAATTGCACATAAAGCTAGTTTCGGTACGATAAGTAATCACAAAAGCCTGAAAAAAATTTTCGCCCAGGTGCCCAACACCGCCTTTAGCTACTAAAATTTCCAAAAATAGTTAAAATTTGTTTAATGAAGACTAAACACAAAATAGTTTTTTTCCACGTTTTCATCGAATTTTCAACTTTGAGCTTCAATTGCCTTTAACAGAAAGCTACGATTATTCAAACAATGTGTGTATGAAAGGTGTGAGCGTTGGGAAGAAATACTAATGCCAACATACAATCATGTTTTATTATTTTTTTTAGATTTTTAAAGAGACCGCCTAGAGGCTAGAACTAGAGGGTTAAACCGTACAATATTCGATTTCGCCAAGGTTTGTTCAAATTCCGCCCCAGTACAGAAGATCCATCACGTCTCATCCCCTTACTATACCGTTTTCGTCGATAGTTCAGTCCACACTTAACAAAAACGGGGATCACAGAGCCAGAAAGGATGAAATTCAACCGGCTGAGAAATATGTCAGACTCTACCAAAAGACGCTAATGCTGTTAAATTTTACGAGAGCAATATTATCCCACACAATTAGAGACATAGGAGAGGGGTTCCATAAGAAACCGGCCGACCGCAAAATATGACCATCGTCAATTGGAACAAAACATTGCAGTTGTGTTCGGTTTATGAATCTCTATAATTTTCTCTGGCATTTACAATATTTTGATACAAAAGCAATTTTTCAAAAGGACGCAGGCGATTCTACGGGCATTCATTTCAAAATTATTTTGTTTGATTACCGTATTTTATACAGCAAAACTATCTGAGAACGAGTTACAAGGAATGAATACTCCTGTACGAAAAAATATAGACTGAAAAAATGTTGTGTCATTTTGAGCATGAGCATGAGCATGATGACCGTACAATTCGTAGTTGCTACTCCATGATTGACCAAAACGAACGAAATTGCACAGAGAATCAACGGAGTAGCTATCCATCCTCAATGTGCACTTTTCGAGAGTTTCATACTTTTGAAATGCCAATAACGGCGCCGGCCACGTCCTTACAGTCATTGGGGAAGTTAGTGTAGCAAACGTTGTTCTGGAGACCGTGTATACCTCTGCATCTCCACGTTTGCCACGGGAAGGAGTTTCTGTTAGTAGGATGAGGTAAAAAGTTACATAAATCTGGATTCACCTTGATACGTGATACGATCTATGTAGCTCTCAGAAGTATTATCATTTGTTTATTGTTCTGGGCATTCGTCTGCCTAGAAGTTATGGTTGATTTATCGTTTATCGAATTAATCGGCAATTCACAGTCTCTAAAAAAGGGTAACTTGAACTCCGGGCGGCCGACCGTTGGGAGTGTTACTTATGTTTAATTGAATCAAGATTTTTCGGATTGTGAACAGTTTTGTTATTCCCTGTTTCTTCATTCCGGCGAAACACGACAATCCAAGAACAATACAATATAACGTGAAGCGATTACCTTTACTGTCTCGAAACTTCTGTCGAAATCACTTATAATTGAAGTCATCGTAATATCTATGGCGTATTAATTATGTAAAGTTCTATTTTTCCACAAATAAAATGCCGATTTTTATGTAATCAATCTTCGCGCGCAATGTTATGCTAACTGGAGTGCATTTAAAGCGTTATAAAATAATCAATACATGAGTATCGGAACCGACTAATTTTGTATGGAGGACGTACAAGCAATAACTCGCGTGCGCTGATTTTTATGTCAATTACTACAGATGCAAAAATAGTAGGCAAGAAGAACGAAAAGAAAATCAAAGAAGCAATTCACCAATGCAATAGAACAATATATAGCTAAAAGATTCAAATTGAGCAAAAATGCTCCTGTTTCTGTCACCAAATACAACAGCAATCAAGCCACACACCATTATTATCACTGAAAGTACAGAGAAAACATCCAAAACAATCGTTATTCTAGTTGATATGATTGGCGCACACTGGCGACTAGTCCTCCATCCCTATCGCGAACTGTCAATTCTCACACGTGATTCAACAACCATCATTGCACTTAGACAAAATCCTGCGCGCTCCGAAGACACACAGGCAGCCATATGGATCTATTATCTAGTTAACCAAACAAAGAAACTAAATCAACCTACTCAGAAATGTAGCCCAACCGGTGCCACCCGGTGGACGCATGCCATCTCTTGACATCATCACAACAAACACACAAAACACATTTTGTGTCGAATTTGGAAACGGCCAATATGTTCGTGAACGGTTCAAACAGATTCAAATACACTGGTTCTTCAAAGAGATCGAGTGAACGGAAGATTGTTCCCAGAGAACGGCAGCCGTCAACACACTTCAAAACCAATGGACTGAACCGATCGTCAAATTCCCTTACCTGATCTCATGGGGAACAAATGAAAGTGAGTCGACCAATCGTTCCGCAAACCACTTACCATGCTCTCTCTGTGTGAAACCGGACGAAGAACGACACATAAGCATATCCAAAACACTCATTTCATTCTTCAATTCCATCACCACAACCCAAACAACTACCAATCCTTCTTCAAGCCGTCCCAGGTCATACTCGTGCAACATATGCAGAGATATGTATTAGTTGAGGCAGCGAACGCTCTTCGAGAGCGATGTCAGATTTGCAAATATTTCTGGAAATGTCCCAGACATTCCTGTAAATCCTAGACAATAAAAAAAACTTTCATTCAACTTTATGTGTACTCAAAAATAAAAATATTGGCATCTCTGCTGAGAAACCGTATTGATTGATGCCCGACTATCTTGACAGCCACTCGCAAAGCAAAAATCTAATGAACGGAAACACGGTTCATGCGATCTAACACCTTTTATAGAATCTATTTGCTCGATTATCTTGAAAGCTGATTAAAGCGGTTAAAATAGTGTGATTGTTCTATTATCGAATCGATTAGTTGCGTTAATTCAGCAAAATATATTAAAAAGTAAAACATTTACGATCGTAGAATCAAGTTGCACTAGTCAACACTTGGGACAAAGCCCTAGTTTAGCACTGCTCAATAATAAAAACTGCTTCACTCAATACATTTCACTATATACCAGAATGTAAAATTATATTAAAAGAAGAGAGAATCATTAATAAGAAAACGAGTACTTATCTTGAAACTTATCCATCATGCAAAAAATCCCCATTTTGCTGTATTGTTTCCGATACGCAGCTCAGCCATACAAACAGTTGCACAGCAGAGAAATAATTGGTATCAGGACAGAAGATTCTTTTCATAATCTAAATTTATAAAAACAAACACCACTGATTCACGATGCTCACACACACACTTGATTCGCAACATTTTCTTGGGAAAAGATGGCTGTCTGCAAAACTGATCTTGACGTTGAGCTGAACACTCAAATAAATATAACTTCCATGTCGAGAATTAGGAAAACTCCACTACATTGAGCAACACTACTATTTTTTTAAGTAATCACACATAAATCACGTAAAACAACCAATTATGAAAAGCGTAGTAAATTTTGCGACCATCTATTTTAACAGCTTCAGGTTTTTATAAAGAAAAAAATGCCCGATTTAGTCAATGTCCCCATTTTGTCAGCCTAAAATACACCATGAGACTGATAAAAATGGGTCTTTATTATCATAGACTGAAAAAATGTTGTGTCATTTTTCACAAAAACAAAAATTTATGTTAAAAATTTAAAAAAAACCGATTTTTCTATTTTCTTTTATATTTTGCTAACAAGAACTTTATACACGTTTTGCCTTTCTCATGTAGAAAGGTTATGCAATCGCTCTAAAAATCGTCAACCTTATCCCGGCCGGGAGGGCCGAATGTCATATGCCATTCGACTCAGTTCGTCGAGATCGGAAAATGTCTGTGTGTGCATTAGGCTGTCCCAAAAAAAACGATGTTCGAAATGTCATGGTGCTCAACCCTATAATGAAAGATAAGCATATTTTAAGCACTTTTGTAGAACAAATCAAGTTTCTAAAAAATCATCAAGAGGTTCCGCAAATCGTCGCTGTTGTGCTATCTTATGACAAACGCCATTTTGGGGTGAACTGAGTTAGATATACCATGTTACTAAGTTTTAAAATCTCCATAAAGTCGCGTTTTTAGAATTTTGAAATTCTGCTGGGTTACTGAGATATAGCGAAACACGATTATGACAAGCGCCAATTTCTCGAGTGATAGAGTTGTGCTATCTTATGACAAAGAAAAAAGAGACAACATTCTTAGTTTGTTGGCTTGCTATAAGCCGAAAAGCTTATAGCAAGCCAACAGATGTCTCTGATGACATAGGTAATTCCTATGCAGATCAATTATAACCATTAGCTAGGTTCTTGTCTCGGGAGCAAAACTTTTCCTACCATAGTTTTTTTCTGGGAATGGTTGGCTTATATATTCATGATTATTGAACAAATTTCCTTTTGAGATTTCCACTTGTTTTGGAAAGTATACCAAAATGTAGTGATGGATTATGCAAGAAGAACATTTGTTTCGTCTAGTCACCTGTCAACAATAACATTTTTTGATATACATTGTCTCTAAATTGTCAATGAAACCAATTTTTGTTCATTGTTTTTCTTGAATAAAGGAGGAAAATTGGAAAAACTTTGTGTTCTAATACCATCATTTTGTAACCTGATATTGCTGCTAACGCATGGAAAAGTATGATATTGGACATAGTGATCTATAACGCATAATTTTACAAATCAGTTATAATTCATTTTTATATGAAATCTTCTGTACACATTTGTGACACGTCATACATATTTTATCATCAATACACAGTTATGACACGTATATGAGCGACTTCGGTTTACATTTTAAGCAAAAACTGTAAATATAGTCAACCGATCTTCGCACAAATCGAGAGTTTACTTCAGAAAAGATAGAAGCATCGAATGCCTTCTCCGAAAAGCTTCTAACATTTATAAATTTTAAGATATTCAATCTCAAACTTTAAAAATCGCTTTTCTCGAAAAGTGCTAAATGGCGCTTGTCATAAGATAGCACAACAGCGACGAAATGCGATTTATGAAAAATGGTAATTTTTGAGCAAAATTGTCGTATATAGGGTGATGAGCCTATTTTCACCATACTAAGCAAGGTGCCTCACTAATTGGGTAATTTCTTGCCTTACAATCAATGGAATGCGTAAAAATTGACATCAACCGCTTTGCTTCGTTGTTAAGAGCCAATATAATAACACAAATGCGTTGAAAACAGTGAAATTCTCGTGTTTGAGCACAATGAAAACTCGAATCGTGTGCCCCTATTGTTGCGCTACCATTTGACTCAATACGTTGAACAAAGATGGCAGACACTGCTCTAACCAACGGTTTCAAATGGGTAGGGTGATAATAGAAACATGGCGCAAATAGGCTCATCACCCTAAGTGGTTTTCACAACTTTTTCAAAACCCAATTATTTTTAAAATATTTTTTTATTTTTCTGTTGACCTTATAGAATAAATCCCATTTAAAAGTTTTTTACAAAAAGTCCTTATATTAATTATAGAACCTCTTAATCATGGCGAAAAAAATATTTTTTGGTTACTTTTGAAGAAAATCCACACAAAACGAATGTCAATAATTTTTTTTCAATAAACCAAAGGTATGTTTTGGAAAGTACTATTCATTGTAAAAATTTTCGTGAACAAATGTTGTGAAAATTCGGTCGGGGGCTGAGATATAACATTTTTAGTAAATGCTTTCAAGCAATGAAACTTTGCTACATTTTTTTAATTGATCAATATCTCAACCGTAACTTAACCAGTGTAAGCATATTGGGTGTCAAATAAAAGGATTTCTCTCAATCTTACAAAACGTTTTCTCATGTGAAATCTACTATCTTATTTAAGGTAGTTATTGAGAGATTTATGGGATAGATCAACAACTTTTTCGAATAAGAAGTGATAACACCAATGATGCTATAACCTGTGTAACATTCAGGATTGATTAGATTTATTTATTAATGTGAATGTATGCTAAGTCTTGTAATAAAACACTCAAATTGAAACTATTTGATATGTTATCGAATACATACGCCATGATTGAAGCTTTAGAAGATTTATTTTGGCCATTTCTGTTTTTGGCGATAGTAATAACTCGTTTGTATCATTTTTTGAGCCATCTTTGTTGAATTCTTCACATAAAGCTAATGATCGTACAGTTCGATAATTACTGAAATATTTTCCGAGCATGCTCAAGATTTCCGAGCAAACTTTGGCATGCCTAAAACGATTCTTGGTAGTCCGTGCTGATTGATCTGTGTTAAAGACAAGTTGTATCGAAATATTGGAGTAAAGTTTGGATAACATAATCTGGTATCGTGGGTTCAAGATATTTAGCCTAATCAGACATCCATGATAAAATTGATTGTACAATGGTTAAAAGCTTGAAAAAGAAAAGTACTGGGTAATTCTTGATCAGAGTAAAACAGCTCGAATCTCTGTACGCTACTAGATTAAGTTGCCCAAAATATATTCCAATATTTCGATATAACTGGATTTGTCTTTAACACAGATCAATCAGCATGGACTACAATAAATCGTTTCAGGCATGCCAAAATTTTTCGGAAATCCTAAAGTTAAACTGAAAATGGTACAAAAATTTACAACGAGATAATTCAATTTTCTCTACTGCGTTTGCTTAATTTTCACTAAATTCAATCACTAGTACTAATACTATGTAAGCTTATTTTCTTGGCGAAAATCGGTGAGGAAATAAACTGCTATTTTCGTTTTCGTGTATTTTCCTGTTCAAACTTGAATGGCAGTAATGATCGTACTGAAAGAACAGCAGCTTTTGTGGAGAATTCTACGAGATGGCTCTAAAAATGACACTAAAACTTGAATCATGCCATATTTATACGATAACATATGGAATGGTTTCAATCTGAGTGTTTTATTACAAGACAGCATATATTCACATTAATAAATAAATCTAATCAATCGTGAATGTTACATAGGTTATAGCATCATTGGTGTTATAACTTCTTATTCGAAAAAGTTGTTCATCAATCCCATAAATCCCTCAATAACTACCTTAGAATAAGATGGTAGATTGCACATATGAAAATGCTATGTAAGATTCAGAGAAATGCTTTTTATTTGACACCCAATATGCCTACACTGGTCATGTTACGGTTGAGATATTGAATAATTCAAAAAATGTAGCAAAGTTTCATGGTTTGAAAGCATTTTCTAAAAAGGCTATATCTCAGCCCCTCGACCGAATTTTCACAACGTTTGTTCATGAAAAATTTTGCAATGAACAGTACTTTCCAAAACATGCCTTTGGTTTATTGAAAAAAATTATTGACATTCGTTTTGTGTGGATTTTCTTCCAAATTAACCAAAAAAATATTTTTTCGCCATGATTAAGAGGTTCTATAATTAATATAGGGACTTTTTGTAAAAAACTTTTAAATGGGATTTATTGTAAAAGGTCCACAGCGAAAAAATAAAAAAATATTTTAAAAATAATTGGGCTTTGAAAAAGTTGTGAAAACCTCTTATATACGACAATTTTGTTCAAAAATGACCATTTTTCATAAATCGCATTTGCGGAACCTCTAGATGATTTTTCAGAAACTTGATTTATTCTACAGAAGTGCTTAAAATATGCTTATCTTTCATTATAGGGTTGAGCACCATGACTTTTCAAACATCGATTTTTTTTGGGACAGCCTAGTGTGCATGTATGTGTGTATGTGGAAAAAAGTCACCTCTGTTTCTCAGAGATGGCTCAACCGATTTGCACAAACTTAGTCCTTAATGAAAGGTACAACCTTCCCATCGTCTGCTATTGAATTTTTTTTGGGTGGACTTCTGGTTCCGGAGTTACGGATTGAAGAGTGCGACCACACAGCAAATGCCCATATAAACTGAAATGAAAAATTCTCAAAGAGTGTAGTAAGGGAAAATTTCAAAATCGAATTTGTAATTTGGGTGCCAAATGACTTTAAAATGAATGAAGCGTTGAGATTTGTTGTAATTCGGGAAAAAGGTTTTTTTTTTGACGAAGACTGAGTTTTTTGAATTTAGCACATTTTTGCCTTTCTCATATAGAAAGGTTATGCAATCGCTCTAAAAATCGTCAACATAATCCCGGCTAATTTTTTTGGCATGCATAAGCTTAGGTAGGAGTATGCAGTAAGGGGTTGCTACTTTAAAATTATAGCTAGTTTAGAATTTCTTCCTCCTTGATTCGCCACTGGTTTCAAGCGATGTTTCAGTGTCGACACATAGTATCTCAAAATCGTGGCTGTCGATCCATTGTATGTACTATGTGCAAAAGGTACTGAATATGTAATATACATTTCCACTATTGTATTGAAAATAATGAGCCATGGAATAGTAGTTTGGACAAATGAGAAAGGTACAATTGCACCACTAGATGGATTAAAACAGGTCCGTACAACTTTCTGGGTTCCATTTGGATACTAGAACAACTGTGCAAATTCTAAGCTCGATCGGTGAAACAATATTTTTGTGCCCATGGTTTAAAGATTACATGGGATTTGGTATGGGGAAATCGAAATAGGAAAATTATTGAGAAAACAAAGTCTCGAAAACTGCAAAACGATTTGACGCTTGAGGAAAAAGTTAAAAGGCAAAAAACCGATTGACGCTCAAAAGATTACTGGAAATTTCAATTTTCATAGCACTACTGCTGCTGACGATCGAATTATATACATGATTTTTAACTTTTTCTTATTGTGTACAAAAAAGCCTCATTTCATATTTCTACACTCTTGTGAAGTTACCAAACAGCTCAGATAATTGATTTAGACACAATAATCGAAAGCCAAAACAATATTGTATGTAATTCGACAGTAGCGATGCTAGAAAAAATGAGGATTTTTTCAACCGTCAGAACATCAATCGGAACCTGCTTAATAACTTTTTTCACAAGCGTCAGATCGTTTCGCGGTCTTCGAGGCTTTGTTTCTTTGTTAAATTTACAATAAAAAGCACATATGGATTTATTTTTTGGATGTTATGGGAAACTTCTGGAAAAAAATATTTTATAAAAGTCAATTTTCCCATGCGAAATCCCATGTAAACTTCAAAGCGTGGGCGCAAAAATATAGTTTCACCGATTGAGCTAAGAATTTTCACAGTTGTTTTGAGAACCAAATGGTAACCAAAAGTTACTCGGAGCAGGAATCCATTTTTTGTTCCACCCTAGTGTACACGTGCTACTCAATATAGGTGAAACCATTCATGACTTCAATCGATTTACAAATTAATATATAAAACGATGCACCTAATTAGAGCATTAAAAATCCTATATGATTTTGCACATTTATCGATATGATTTCACGCTTCGTGCGTTTTCAACCATATGGAAATGACAATGAATAGATACATTGGTTTTTCAAGTTTTGAATTTGCAATCAACGTGTTAAATTGTATCAACATTCATTGAAGAAAGCACATAAAGTCGTCTATGTTAGTGAAAAAAAAGTTCATTTATTGATGCACCAAATATGTGTGTGGTTATGTATACTTGTAAAATTAGTAATCTGCTTTTCAAGGCTATAATAATGGAAATACAGGTGACATGTAATGATTTTACCTAAAATGTAAAGAACGGTTCCTTCAGTTTCAGACAAAAATAACTTCATATGTTCAATATTCATACATATACTTTTAATATAACTCAACCAATAATTTAACTACAGCTGGAAAGCTTTAACATTCAATCGAATAGCTCCATTTATACATATAGTATGTATCCACAAATTCGCCCATACGCCATAGTTTGCGCAAATTGTATAGGCATTTTCCACGATTGAAGCGTAGCATTCTGGGAACAACCGAGGATATATGAATAAAATAATTCTCAATGGGACAACGAACTTACCGCTTACCAGTGTTGTCCTCTATTGCGGAAACAGGGACCAGTGGCCGTATCCAAATCTCGACAAAAATGTGGTTCAATCGGAATTGCTTCTACTGATTGCATTCCTATAACGAATGAAACTCGCACTTGTTTCGTTCTGATGCCGGACTGGGCTGAGTTGAGCCTGGGTAGGCAGGAATTGGCAAGGGCGGACCGTGGTACACGGTACCTCATGACCACACGTTTCGATTATCCGACCTCGGCTCCAGGCCTGTGTTCATTCATGTATCCAAAGGTTATTACAAGCGTGTTTTGTTATTTATTTTACCACAAACATTTTTCTCTTCGCAAAACCAATACAAGCGTTTGCGAATAGAAGTGCCCCATGAAAACAAGCTTTTCACTAAATCCCGGTGAGGATGATCGATTGATGCACTATGGGACGCCTAGTGGCCGAAGTTGTTGGTTTTTTATTCTCATGTTCCCTCGCGACAATATTGCTGCTGGAGTATTTTTTCGCTGAGCGGAGCCGGGAATAAAACAGTTTAATTCGAAAATGTAGAGAATGCAGTAGAAAATTGTAGTTTTAGTTCAAAGTCGGAGCTGCACGCATTTTAAATGGAAAATACTTATTTGACCACTGTTCTAGGAACGAAAATGTGCGTAGCACACAAAAAAGCAATCCAATTTATTCGATTGTGTAATACAACATGTCAATGATCAAGATTGAATGTAGGCGCCGTTGTGAATTGTGGTAGATATTTTGTCTGTTCGATTTGAACAGATTTGTTTCCACTTTGGAACGTTCCTTTATTGTTATCTACATGGATCTGAACTAAATTGGTTCTAACTATGTGTCTGCTGAAACTTTGATACGTTTACCTAATCAGTGCAGTATTTCCAATAATATTATTTTCTCTGGTTTTAACCAATCCAGCTTTCTGAATGCTTTGCAATAACAATAGCGATTTTCATGATTTCACTACGATAATACGAATCTATAGATATAGGATTACTGCTCCCTAATTCATCTTAGTTCCTCTATTCATCCCACTCATTTGAACATGTTAGTTAGAGCAGTATCTGCTATCTCTATTCAACGCATTAGTTCAAATGGTAGGATGAATAAGGATACGTTGCACTCAGTTTTTCGCTTCGCTCAAACACGATAAATTTAAATTTACCAGGCAAAAGCTTTAGCTGTACTGCTTCTTAGGAACGCAGCAAAGATGACATATTACCTATTTCAGTGCAATCCAGTCACTTAAGGTCGAGTTATCAACGAAACAGTGTGACATCCTGACTAATAAGATGAATAAGGGCTCGTCTACCCTTTACAGCACACTTCGTTCATTTTCGTATTTCTATTGACGCTGGGTTTGCGACAGTGGCAGTATGTAACTCTATATGCACATGATTATGAATGGAAAGATAGTACTAGCACAATTGTTTAGAGTATTTCGAGATACATTGAACTCATATTGCACAATGGTCTCGAATGAAAATTTTGCAGAAATGTTAACTTGTCGCTAAAACCAAGCAAACTGTAGCCTTATGATATCTTTGGGAAAGTTTTCGTAATTTGAAATTTTGTTTTATGGTCTGGTGTGGTTCTTATTTTAAAGAAGCTCAGATAAGGTGACCAGATGTTTTCAGGACGAATGCGGGACGCGTTCAAAAAACTTATTATCGATGTGCGTTTCCCAAGTATTTATACAACTTGTGCAAGACTGAGAAACTCTTCGTAAGTATTCATGACCTGGCTCATATTAGAAGTCGAAATGGGCACCGTGACAATCAAAATAAATTGACTCAATTTGCACATTCCCCACGTAGTTCGGAGATTAGGCAGCACGACTCAAAACTTTTATGAATGTTTTGAACAATATGTATGTATTATATGGGTATTTTGAAATAAAAATCAGCATGTTGGTAAATGCAGGACACTTTGCGGGACGTTTAACCATGCGGGTCAATCTTGAAATCCGGGACTGTCCCGCCTAATCTAGTGCGTCTGGTCACTTAATTTTAAGGTGATCTGAACTGTTTGCAATGAAGTTTAATTTTAGCGTACTTAGCTACACACATATCCTTTATACTTTTCAATTTATAAATAACCTAAAAATATAATTTAGGATGCACATTAAAAAAATATTCATGAAATTTTTATCGGGAACGAAATTCCACGAAAATCAAAATATCTAAAAAATCCTACGCACGTCGCGTTCAATGGTTATAAGAAATCTAAAAACTATTGTGTTTGGATCTAGGCCAAATATTACGGGAGATAGATTTCTGGCCATGGACTCTTTCCAAAAGAACTCGCCTGCGCACAGTGATCGCAATGGTACCAAAACGTGTAGTTAATTAATTGTGCTCTAGGAGTTGATTGTAGTGATTTGTTTGGAATACTTTTTTGGAATGTAGGGGAACAGGGAGCAAGTCCGACACCTTAAGCGCAATCATTTTTCTATAATTCCACGAAGCACCTAAAATTGTAGATTCTGTGCATAATCCTTGTTTAGATGATTCTTAACCCTTTCATGCCCAACTTTTTTGTAGTGCATGTAGGGTTTAAAAACTATTTTCCCTTGACCACGATGGGGTCAAGAAACACGAAAAGCCTTTTTTCATAAAGATAGGTGCTTCCCTCACAGTGCTAGAAGCTGCTCAATTTTTACCTCCGAATGGTCAATACATATCGCCTAGAATATTTACAATAGCTCATTTGCGTGGAAAACGTAGCCAAACACAGTCTAAATTGATAAGTTTTATCAGTTTTCAATATTATTGCAACATAACGAAGATATATGAAAAAATCATTTTTCGTTGTCAACGTAAACTGTCCCTGGCAGCACTGCTCCATCGGAATCCAATCAGACTAATTGCCATAACTTCAGTGCCAGAGCTAATCCTTCTAACTCTCAATACTCAAATGAAAGTCAATAGTCTCATTTAACAGCCTTACTTGTTTTTGTGAGCAAATCTCACCTCAATCAAAAGTTATAACTGTTTAAACACGTTGTTGTCCACAAACAACATGGGCATGAATGGGTTAACAAAATATAATTTTTTCAGCTTTTCAAAAAATTGGATTCATTAAAAATTATTGGTTCTCATAAAATTGGGAAAAATGAGATTTCAAAAACGCTGCGGGTAAGACCAACACTTCAAAGAGGCAAGAGCGGAACCCTTTCTAACTTTCGTTTTGTCTATTTTTTCATTAAAAATGTGTAAATGTGTGTTGTGTATGTGTGATACAGTGGAATTATGAGTATTTGAGTATGTGTGATGCAAATACATGCTTTCTGGAGTTTCATCGCAGAGCAAGTGTCGGTTTTACCCCACCCAAGAACTGTCGGTCTTACCCCAACAGTGCCAATTTTTGTGAAATGCCGAATTAACAGTATTGAAATACTCAAACTTATCTTCAACACACATACAAATAATGATGTGGAGAGTAGATTAGAATGTGCGACAAGAAAACTGGTGATTTTCAAAACTTTGCGCTGCTAGAACCTATAAATAATGTGTATAAATATATAAATACCATTTTTCGTGATCTCGATTCATCTCTACATTGCGTCAAGCAAACTTTCCAAAACATGACTATTTTCTGTGTTCTACAGTGGTGTAACCTCTTGATAAAATTTTGCGATCTTTGTTAGAGAAAATAATGAAATCTTTGTGGATCCGCTACATATATGAAATTCTTCAGCATAAGAATCGCTTAAAAAGTTCTCACCCGTAAAACTCGGTAAAGATGACCCTCCAGTATAAAAATCGGTTAAGAATAAATAAATCGCTCCTAGGAGCATCCGTATATCTTGATGTTCAAGAAATAAAGTCGGCTAACAAAAACTACTTTTTAAGAATCGACTATATTTTCTTCCGGTTTTTTTTACTGAATGTTTTTTATCCGACTCTTACAAAGGAAAGTCCCAGTCCGATTTTTATGCTTGAACTTTATATCCGGTTTTTATATTCTAATATATTTGAAACGGGTTTTACGAAGCATGTTCTGTCCTTGCGACTTTTATTTTCGGTCACTCATATAAATCCTTAAGGGGGTGACGCACAAGCAGTGCCGGATGAGAAATTTAAAATTAGTTTGAATTTTGTATTAGTTTCAAACTCAAAACCTTTTCAAACCGAATTTGATCAGTTCGGTTTCTCATCTCGCTCAGTCCAGATGCTAGAAATCGCTTCGCTGCTATAGCAGGGAAAGCAATAAAATTTACCCGTGCGCCGCTTGGTCTATTTGCAAAGGCAAAAATTGATTCCTTTTACCCAGTATGTGAAAAGTGAAGAAACAATGAGTTACAATACAAAGCAAGAGTATGTCTCGTTGCGGGCCAACTGTGTTGCTGTTGACTACTCGAAATGTCCGGTAATAATGTTAATTCGTGAAGTGGAGCAAATGTTGAAAGTGAACATGAAGCTCAACGTATCAGAAGTTAAGGCGGTGCAATTCCAGCATTTACGTCATGCGGTACTAATTATGTTCAAACACATTAGTCAAGCAGAATCATTCTCTTCCCAGAACAACATGAAACACGTCGTCGAATGTAATGACATTTCATACAGTATCCCGACGTATGTAGATGTTGACAGTATTGAAATAAAGATACATGACCTGGCACCACGTACCAGAGACCCCGTTATCAAAAAAATCATGTCAAAATACGGAGAGGTGAATGGTGTTACGGACGATAGGGTGATGAGCCTATTTTCACCATACTAAGCAAGGTGCCTCACTAATTCGGTAATTTCTTGCCTTACAATCAATGGAATGCGTAAAAATTGACATGAACCGCTTTGCTTCGTTGTTAAGAACCAATATAATAACACAAATGCGTTGAAAACAGTAAAATTCTCGTGTTTGAGCACAATGAAAACTCGAATCGAGTGCCCCTATTGTTGCGCTACCATTT
The DNA here is from genome assembly GCF_030247195.1 of Topomyia yanbarensis. Classification (NCBI taxonomy): domain Eukaryota; kingdom Metazoa; phylum Arthropoda; class Insecta; order Diptera; family Culicidae; genus Topomyia; species Topomyia yanbarensis. The sequence continues at coordinate 322,395,868 of NC_080671.1, read as the reverse complement.
GACTCAATGCGTTGAACAAAGATGGCAGACACTGCTCTAACCAACGGCTTCAAATGGGTAGGGTGATAATAGAAACATGGTGTAAATAGGCTCATCACCCTACTTGGAGGAACTTCTTCCAAGGACTCCGGAACGGCGTTCGTGTGGTGAGAATGCGTCTGACAAAACATATTCCTTCTTACTTGACTTTCACATCCACATCACATCGAGGTGTTCAATATTCTTAACGAATACTAATCACGTACCCAGGGCAAATTCCTACATGCCAGTATTGTGATCAGCTGCTATACCACGGAAAACCTTGCGCAGAGACGCTAAGGAAATTCCACCTGCTACGACCAAAACCGGTATACAATCATCGTGTGCTAAACCACAACCAGTTATTAAAGCAACGACTGCGGACCAGGCAGTAACAAACACCAATGTGACAATGTGTTAGTGTCGGTTTCTGATGAGGCGAAGCCGAAACGCAACATAGTATGAAATAAGGATTTGTGCCCTCCTGTACAAAGACTGGTTTTTACCAACAAATTTTCACCCTAGTGAGAAATTTTGGTTTTTACCAAATTTTCCTCCTTAGGGTGAAATATAGCATAGTGCTTTCGCATAGGCCTGCTAAGCCAAGACAAGTTTCGGCTTCACTTGTGTCTCATCGGCATAAACAGAACTTCTGCTCGAACGGGACATCACGTTTGATCAGTCGTTTGATTGAAACACATAGTGTGTTTTAGTTTTAAGGGATTTGCGTCAAGCCGGCGCTAATCTATTCCGACAATGTGTTAGTGTCGGTTTCTGATGAGGCGAAGCCGAAACGCAACATAGTATGAAATAAGGATTTGTGCCCTCCTGTACAAAGACTGGTTTTTACCAACAAATTTTCACCCTAGTGAGAAATTTTGGTTTTTACCAAATTTTCCTCCTTAGGGTGAAATATAGCATAGAACAAACACCAGCTCAACAACGATCCGGCCCAGTACCGCCAAACCAACTGCCATTTCAAACAGCGAAGTAACAACGATTACACCAAATAGCTCTAAACCAACTACCAACACCAGCAATAAGGAATCAAATACCGATGACGAAGGATTTACAACAGCGACCCGTAAGTACAAGAAACAAACAAGAACATCGGACCGTGAACATCATGAATGCAGTACCGATGACGACACGGACGTGAACGAAAATACGAGAGAAGACGGACCGAATGACCCCCAAGGTGCGGCAGACAACGCACCCCATTTTTCACCACCAAGGAAGAGGCTCTCAACACGCAGCAGCAAGCTGCGTCAACTAGACCCGATGGACACATGAAAGTGAATCTTAATTTTTACATATTGTAAAAATCAAGACCCACGGCTCAGTTTTGCTAACGCATTGAGCCGTGTGAAATAAAAAAGAAAAAAGCCGAATCTGATCATCAATTTTTATTTTCAGTGTAGGTTTTACGTATTACGTAAAACCGAATTTTTATTTCTGGATCTGGAATTTTTATTTCTGGATCCGCCCCAACAAGAGAGGAATTCTACGAAGATCCGTCCGAAAATCTTAAAAATCGTGGCCGCCCATCTTAGATTCCGATAAAACTTTACACATTTCACCGGTATGGCAGACTAAACATTTTTCCACAGTCATTAGGATTATTTTAACTCAAGAGGAATTTTTTAAAAGGACGTGAACAAGCAACCAAAATATTGTTCAACCATAGGGTAAAATTATTAAACTATATAGTTGAATCATATTTTGATTGATTTCGTGTAGCTTTCAAATGGTTTACAATATCACCAGATCACCTTGATGGCATAGGGAAAGTTACAGAAAATTTTATGGGCTTTTCGAAAAACCTATTGTTGTAGATGGAGAAACTCGAATAACTTGTGAAAAGGTTGTAATAAAACAAAATAATTGTGTTGTTTAAACCAAATATAAAATAATTCGAGAACTTCTACATTTCAGCAAATTTTTGTTATGAGCATTTTGATTTGAAACGGTATTTAGAATCGTATTCATAAAGAAAATTGAATTTTTTACTGCAAATAGTATGAATTAGAAAAATATGTCAAAAATCGTTGTTAGGAAATTTTTATATTTGAAGCTTCTCCAGGATCCGAACACACGAACATAAAAGTTTCATATACGTCTTTAAAACGATAAATATTAGATTGTTGGCATTTTATGATAGGGAAATATGAATGACTATTTCAAAGGGCAATTTACGAAATAATTGTGCTGGAGTATGCATTTGGATTTAAAATGATATTTAGAGTCATATTCTGTAATAAATGACTAAATGACATCTAAAAACACATATAAAGTTAGCGTTAGAAATTTTTTTTTCTGATAGGTTCTCAATCTAGAATCATATTCAAAATGTTTCCTTTTTTAATTTTTTGTTGGCAAAATATAAGAAATAAAAACCTGTTTTAATCCACCTAGAGGTGCAATTGTGCCTTTCTCATTTCTCCAAACTATGATTTAATAGCTGGTTCGTACAATATAACTTTATGGAAATGTCTTTCATTCTTATTACACTTGGTAAGTATATATAAGAGCACCTTTTTGCATTCATCGCGGTATCGGTTTGAATCGGAGTTTTCTATCGGACCTCCACAACCCGTTACTCCGGTGCTGGAAGTCGGATGGAGATGGAATTTAATATCAGTTTCTGGGAACGCAATACCTTTCATTTGAGACTAAGTTGAGCAAATCTAGCCATTTTCGAGAAACCAATATAACCGTTATTCTGACTTTGGATGCTTCCGGATCCGTCGATGGTGGCCAGTGTGGCCAAAGAGACTTTGAATGACTGTTGGTGACTTAGATCTACAAATTCAACAGTTGTGTTTACAACAAAAATCACCTTTTTACATTCATCGCAGAATTCGTTAGAATCGGGATTTGCTGCGTGATCGTACGTATCACCCTGTAATTCAGGAACCAGAACTCGGATCCACACAAAATTCAACAGCAGCTTTCATTTAAAATTAAGTTTGTCAAAATCGGTTCAGAAAATTCCGAGAAACCGATTTGGAAAAATAAACAAATTTTGTTTTGTAACCATTCTCTTCAACTCGTAATTCGGAACAAGATGTCGGTTGAAAATGAAATTCAATAGCAACCTATGGGAATATTATACCTTTCATTTGAATCTTAGTTTGTAAAAATCGGTTCAGCCATCTCCGAGTAACCGATGTGGACATTTTGTTAACAAATCCGCACATACACACACATACATACACACATACACATACACACATACATACATACTCACATACATACACACAGATATTTTGCGATCTCGGCGAACTGAGTCGATTGTTATATGAGACTCGGCCCTCCGGGCCTCGGTTAGAAAGTCGGTTTTTGGAGCAATTGCATAACATTTCTATATAAGAAAGGCAAAAGAATAATATTTAATTAGCTTAATAAGCATGAGTTCAATGTTATCTTCATGTGATTATAATTTGCAAAGGTTGGTGGAATGCGTTTGAACGTGTAGGGAATGGGGGTTTAGTAGAGTGGGTGTGGAGGATGCGTCAGAAATCCTTCATCTTATTTCGGTATACGGGGTGGATGAAGGAAATCTGGGCGTGAGGGTGATCCAAGAAGAGGGGAGTGATGAAGGAGGGAGGTGTAAGGGCAAGGTGGGGAGGGGGGGGGGAAGGGGCGGCTACGCAATACTCAACTGCATATTTTGCCTTCCATTTGAGACTTGGTTTGAGAAAATCGGTTCAGTCATCACCGATGAACCGATGTGACTTTAATTGTGGAATATGCCCGGAATTCCGGACTTCCGGAATCGTCGATAGTGGACAATATATTCAAAGAATGTTTGATTGGCAATCAGTGATCTAGATCTACGATTAGAAGTAATTTGGTGACCATTTCAATAGTTTTTAGCCTCTGAGGTATTACGATTGTACCGATTTATATGGGAAATGCCAGTGTATCCTTACTAACACCCCTGTAACTCCGGAAGCAAGAGTCAGAACCGAATGAAATTCAGCAGCAGTCAATGGCATTACTGTATCTTTCATTTGAAATTAAGTTCGTAAAAATCGGTAGAGAATTCGTTGTGGAATGGGTGTGATATTAGCTTAGGAACTTGGCGGGTTCCCCGAGGGCGTCATGAACCGTCATAGGTGGCCAATGCGGTCAAAGCTGCTTTGATTGATCATTAGTGATCCAGACCCGCAAACTAGAGTAATGTTACATCAATTTTAATATGTTTTACATCATTTGAACATTATGGTGGTACCAGTTTATATGGGAATTTGCTGTGTGACCGCACTCTTCAACCCGTAACTCCGGAACCGGAAGTCGGATCAACTAAAAATTCAATAGCAGCTTATGGGAGCGTTATACCTTTCAGATGAAACTAAGTTTGCGAAAATCGGTTCAGCCATCTCTGAGAAAATTGTGTGAGTTTAAATGACACACACACACACGGTGTATTTATTAGAACAATTTTATGCAAAAAAATTCAGCATCTCTGAAACTTCGGAATATGAAAGAATGGGCTTTCCCCTTTCATTTGAAACTAAGATCAAAATAATCCGTCGGGGGGTCCAGAGCAACTTTTTTTTTTGAAGTTTTTTTTCGTAACAATATAGGTTTTACTACTGGGGATAGTTCATATTTCTGTCCCTAGATGGTGCTTTATACATTCGGACAACACTAAAAGTGAGAATTTGATAGAAAATTTAATTGTCTACAAGTTTGTTGACCACTAAAAACTGATCTGAAATCATCCGGAAAAGTTGTTTAAGATTTTAACAAAGTTATATCTAAGATAGCTTCACACAAGGCCTAGTGGTTTGGAAATATGTTTTCTCGCACTTATTACATTACCAAAAAAAAAAAAAATTGGGTTTGGTGGCACGAAAATATTAGACGGGATTCATTACGTTGACAATTCTAATTGAACTTCTGAAAATTGGGATGTTTGACAGAGTCAGAAAACTATTTGTGCTTTTGGTTTGTAATCTTTCCCGATAGGCTCGAAGGGACTACCATTCATCGGAAGGTATTGCTTGGTTACAAGGGTTTGCTTACATTTATGTTTTGTTACACGGGTGTTTTAGAAAGGACCATATGTTGTATAATTTAGGTTATGATCGCTTAAGTCAGCTATTATAATTCCGTTCAAGACGAAATGTTGGGACACACCGTTTCTAATTTAACGCAAACCACAGCAGTAACTGTCCAAATTAGTGGTTAGTGTGAAATGATTTATTCAAATATTCTCCGCAAAGCATATTGTGGCAGTTGGATTTTACGGCGATTTCCTATCAATTATGCGAGATATCGTTACTAAATTGATCCTAGATTATGCGATATGTATTACTTTTCAAAACAAAATATGATTTGAGTACAACAATAACCTTATATACATAGAAGTCCTCTAATATATCCCAAAAAAATTATCTTCATCCAAAAACTCACTTTTTTTGTTCACTGTTTGTCACATTGAGTTAATTTTGAAAACGGATAATCAGCGTTTTTAACCAATGAAATCCGCGAAATATTGCAATGGTGCGTTAAAAGTTTCATTGAGTTTGTTCAAATATAAAGGTTGAAGTTCAGGACAAGTCAATTTTATACGAAGATGCTAACAGAGTAGGAGATTCATGTAAGAATAGTTATCAGTCATCCCTGAGAACAATCGAAAAAATGAAAAAGAAAGCATACATAATTGAAAAGGCTGTTTCTGCGGGAGGAATCACTTACCATCATGAAAAAGAATATTAATATCATACTAGTTTGGTCAACACTTATCTAAAACTTCTCATCCCAAAAATATGAATGGTGGCCTGTATCAGGGAATTATAATTTTTAGCTAAAAGATGACTTTCAAAGCTCTCAAATTCGGCTGAATTCACTATTGAACTAAATACAACTATTTGGCAAATAAAAAAAGTGCTTGTGAATTGACAAACCACTAGGTCTTCTACGAAATTAACTTAGACTTAGAATTCGTTAAAATATTAAACTACTTTTCGGAATAATTTCAACTCGGTTTTTAGTTGGTAACAAAGTTGTAGACAATTAAATAATCTATCAGATTCTCACTTTTAGTGTTGTTCGAATGTCTAAAGCACCATCTAGGAGCAGAAATATGAACTAGTTCCATTGTAAAATCTATGTTTTTCACGAAAAAAGCTTCAAAAAAAAAGTTGCTCTAGACCCCCCGACGGATTATTTTGATTTTGGTTTCAAATGAAAGGGGAAAGCCCATTCTTTCATATCCTGAAGTTTCAGAGATGCTGAATTTTTTTGCATAAAGTTATTAAAAAAAGACACCGTGACACATACACACACATACACACACATACATACACACACACAGACATTTGCCGATCTCGACGAACTGAATCGAATGGTGTATGATACTCGGCCCTCCGGGCCTCATATAAAGAAAGGCTATGCAATCACTGTAAAAATCGACTTTTTAACCGAGGCCCGGAGGGCCGAGTGTCATACACCATTCCATTCAGTTCGTCGAAATCGGCAAATGTCTGTGTGTGTGTATGTATGTGTGTGTGTATGTGTGTGTATGTGTGTGTGTGTCATTTAAACTCACACAATTTTCTCAGAGATGGCTAAACCGATTTTCGCAAACTTAGTTTCATCTGAAAGGTATAACGCTCCCATAAGCTGCTATTGAATTTTTAGTTGATCCGACTTCCGGTTCCGGAGTTACGGGTTGAAGAGTGCGGTCACACAGCAAATTCCCATATAAACTGGTACCACCATGATGTTCAAATGATGTAAAACATATTAAAATTGATGTAACATTACTCTAGTTTGCGGGTCTGGATCACTAATGATCAATCAAAGCAGCTTTGACCACAGTGGCCACCTATGACGGTTCATGACGCCCCCCGGGAACCCGCCAAGTTCCTAAACTAATATCACACCCATTCCACAACGAATTCTCTACCGATTTTTACAAACCTGATTTCAAATGAAAGATACAGTAATGCCATTGACAGCTGCTGAATTTCATTCGGTTCTGACTCTTGCTTCCGGAGTTACAGGGGTGTTAGTAAGGATACACTGGAATTTCCCATATAAATCGGTACAATCGTAATACCTCAGAGGCTAAAAACTATTGAAATGGTCACCAAATTACTTCTAATCGCAGATCTAGATCACTGATTGCCAATCAAACATTCTTTTAATATATTGTCCACTATCGACGATTCCGGAAGTCCGGAATTCCGGGCATATTCCACACTTAAAGTCACATCGGTTCATCGGTGATGACTGAACCGATTTTCTCAAACCAAGTCTCAAATGGAAGGCAAAATATGCAGTTGAGTATTGCGTCACCGCCCCTCCCGCCGCCTTGCCCTTACACCTCTCTCCTTCATCACTCCCCTCCTCTTGGACCACCCTCACGCCCGCATTTCCTTCATCCACCTCCACTCCCACTCTACTAACCCCCCATTCCCTACATGTTCAAACCCACTCCACCAACCTTTCCAAATTATAATCACATGAAGATAACATTGAACTCATGCTTATTAAGCTAATTAAATATTACTCTTTTGCCTTTCTTATATAGAAAGGTTATGCAATTGCTCCAAAAACCGACTTTCCAACCGAGGCCCGGAGGGCCGAGTCTCATATAACATTTGACTCAGTTTGCCGAGATCGCAAAATATCTGTGTGTATGTATGTGTGTATGTGCGGATTTGTTAACAAAATGTACACATCGGTTTCTCGGAGATGGCTGAACCGATTTTTACAAACTAAGATTCAAATGAAAGGTATAATATTCCCATAGGTTGCTATTGAATTTCATTTTCAACCGACATCTTGTTCCGGAATACGAGTTGAAGAGTATGGTTACAAAACAAAATTTGTTGATTTGTCCACATCGGTTTCTCGGAATTTTCTGAACCGATTTTGACAAACTTAATTTTAAATGAAAGGTCCATCAGCTGCTGTTGAATTTTGTGTGGATCCGAGTTCTGGTTCCTGAATTACAGGGTGATAAGTACGATCACGCAGCAAATCCCGATTCTAACGAATTCTGCGATGAATATAAAATGGTGAAATTTTTTCCAAAATGTAAACACAACTGTTGAATTTGTAGATCTAGGTCCCCAACAGTCATTCAAAGGCTCTTTGGTCACACTGGCCACCATCGTCGGATCCGGAAGCATCCAAAGTCAGAATAACGGTTATATTGGTTTCTCGAAAATGGCTAGACCGATTTGATCAACTTAGTCTCAAATGAAAGGTGTTGCGTCCCCGGAAACTGATATTAAATTCCATCCCCATCCGACTTCCGGCTCCGGAGTTACGGGTTGTGGAGTGCGATCACATAGAAAACTCCGATTCAAACCGATACCGCGATGAATGCAAAAAGGTGCTCTTATATATACTTACCAAGTGTAATAAGAATGAAAGACATTTCCATAATGTTATATTGTACGAACCAGCTATTATATCATAGTTTGGAGAAATGAGAAAGGCACAATTGCACCTCTAGGTGGATTAAAACAGGTTTTTTTTTTGCAATTTTAATTTATAACATTAATTTTTGTTTTTGTAAAGATAACACATTTTTTTCAGTGTACATATTTTTCGTACTGAAGTATTCATTCCCTGTCACTTGTTTTCAGAAAGTTTTCCTGTTTATTTTTTTTATTTCGATTTTAGAGGTTTTAACCTTAAGGTCATTCGCGTCTTCGGGTTAGAAAAATCTCTTATGAAAAATTTCTAGCCCTATGTGCGGGGTCGGGACTTGAACCCAGGTGCGCTGCGTACAAGGCAATCGATTTACCAATACGCTACGCCCACCCCCATTTTCCTGTTTAGAACACAGCAATCGAGCAAACATTTTTTGTGATTAATGCACGCAGAAACGTCTACGCCGTTTTGAAAAATTGCCCTTATACCAAAATGTGGTTCACAATATCGCCTTGATGTCAAAGGCAAAGTTACAGGAAATGTTATAGTCCTTTTGAAAAACTGATTGTTGTTGATGGAAAAATGCGAATAACTTCTGAAATGGTCGTAATAAAACAAAAGAAATGTGTTGTTAAAACAAAATTTAAAATATCTCGAGAAATACCATATTTTAGAAAAATTTTGTTAGCAGCATTTTGATTTAAAATAGCGTTTTGCATCATATTCAAAAATAAAATTGTATTTTTGACTGCAAATACTATGAATTATAAAAATATGTCAAAAGTTGTTGTTAGGAAAACTTTTTTATTGAAAGCTTCTCCATGATCCAAATACACTGAAAAAGTTTCTTTTGCGACTTTAAAACGATAGACATTAGATTTTTGACATTTTATGATGGCGTAACACGAATAACTTTTAAAAAGGGCATAATCACACGAATTGTTTGTGTGGGAGCAAAATTACAAATATCTGGAAAACTATCGCATTTTGGAAGATTTTCTTTAAATATATTTTGATTTAAAACGATACTTAAAATTGTATTCTGTAATAAAATTGCAGTTTTTTATGTCAATCAGTATGGAACTTAAAAACATGTATAAAGTCATTGTTATAAAAACTTTTTACTGATAAGTTCTCCGTCATACAATTATATTCAAAATGTTTTTTTTTCTTTTAGGGTTTTTGTTGACAAAATATAAAAAATTAGAAAAATGGGTTTTTTTGAAATTGAAATTTTTAACACAAATTTTTGTTTTTATGAAATATGGCACAACATTTTTTTCAGTGTATATTTTTTCGTACAGAAATATTCATCTCGTTATCAGAAAGTTTTGCGGCATAAAATATAGTAATCGAACAAAAAAAATTTGAAATTAATGCACGTAGAATTGTCTACGCCAATTTAAAAAATTGCTCTTGTATCAAAACATTGCAATTGTCAGAGAAAATCAAGGAGATTCATAAACTGAACTCAATTTGATAGTTTCGTTCGAATCGACGATGGTCATATTTTGTGGTCGGCCGGTTTCTCATGGAATCTTTATTATATCAATATATTAATCGAAGAATATATTACAACAATCTTTCATATAGCCTTTTCGAGATTCTAACCAACAATATTACCAGAAAACCGGTTTTAACCATTTCTGTGGTACGTTAAAATCAAAGCTTCATTCCAAAAATACATAAATTTTAGAAAACCGCGGAAAAAAATCACGGAAAATCAAATCTTTGTTGCTTCATTAATTGCAAAGAATTACGAATCGCACTTTAGCTGCCAATTTGGTATTACAGAAACGAAATACTTCTTAACTTTAGCATTTTGAGTATGAAGTTTTTTTAGCTTTATAAATGTGTATACAAATATGCTTACATTTTCCACTATGGGGTATTTGCGTCACTGCTGTTTATGAGTGGAACCCCAGCACAAATATCGCGAGTTGTGAGGACACAAGTATACATGCACGAGACATTTCACGATATTTGTCATGACAGTTTTTGTTGAAAGCTATGAAGACGGGGCTAAGTAGCTTACCAACACAAAATGCTATTTTATGGAAATATGGTTCTTGAACCAAAGCTATGGAAGCTTTATCTTTGTGCATAAGGCAGAATAGATTCATTGTAGCTGTATGTTTATGCTGAAGATTAAATTGTGCTACTCTAATCATACTCGAAGACACATTTCGTCATCAGCACTTATTCTACAGGACCAATAAGACACCAAACATAATAATTGGCTTATAATCGCCTATAGAGAACTCCGAAATGGATATTAGGGACATGTTTATTAATTGAATCCCACAATTTACGAAAAACAAATGCCCTACGTGTCAGAAATTCGCTTAACACAGCAAGGGAAGATCCTTGACACTCCGTGCGCGACAGTCATATTTTAGTCATCTCGACTTGAGGACTCCTGTTTTCAGTCACCTGTTAAGACATGGGAGAAGGAACTCACTGGATCAATTCTTAGCTGAGATACTTCAAACAGGCTGGTGTTGACCGGAGAAACATAATAGACTGATATAAAACTTAGGGTTCGTCGCGGTGCGGATGTGGGCGGTAAATGGATTGTCCGCACCGCATCCGCAAAAAAATAATAAAACCGCACCGCTTACCGCAACCGCATTTTATTAACCGCACCGCACCGCGCGGTAATGCGGTAAATGCGGTAATTTTTTTATATTTTCAAAAATTGTGTTGAAAAATTGTTCATTTATGTAACCATATATAATAAAATGTTATTCTTATTCTCCCGAAATTTAACTTTAAGAGACTCCTCAGAATGTAATGTTTATGAAAAAAAATCATCTTTTGCATTTTCTATTAATAAAATTCAATACATTTTAAGGCAAACATTATAAATTGAAAAACGTTCTACTGCAGTAATAGGAAAGCTTTCAAAGTTTCAAAAATGCTACAAAATAGTCTTAACTGAAAAATATTAGGACTTGATTTGGTAGAAAATTATAGTAAATTTGAATGGAAGTACGCAAAAAAGAATTTTTGAGAAAGAGTCCAATAAAATTGACAGCAGAAACATTCACATTGAATTTACACAGCAATCAAAGAAGATAGAAATACGATGTTGATGAACGAATGATAGAATAATCATCCTAATTTGGACCCCTCTTTATTTTGGACGCTTTCATACATTTGTATCCTTTACTGCTAATTACTCCAAATTCGTTTGGTTTGATTGGGTTGTGTTTAAGCCCCAGCATAATTAGTTGATCTCTAATTCCTTTAAATTAGTCAAAATTCACAGTCGAAAACGATTCATAATTCCACGTTTTCCAACAGAAATCGGGAGAAGTGATGCACTTTTAAATTGGATCTAAGAGTACAAGTTAATTGTTTTTAAATGATATAATAATTTTGTCTCTTTTTGGATCATGCATTTTATGTATTTGAAATGGATAGTTTGTGAAGTTTTACTTAGAAGTATAAAATAACTAGTTCAAAATGTGTCGTAAAAATAATAGCGTCAACATATTTCGGACACAGCTAGATTTTCTTTCGTTATAGCAGTCTGTTTATCAATTTGGAATAATCAAAATTATCACTTCATCAATTTTTTTTGCGGTGCGGTTGCGGTAAAACCGCGCGGTAAAAGCTCTTTCCCGCACCGCATCTGCGGGAAAAAGTGTCTCACCGCACCGCAGATTTTGCGGTGCGGGAGCGGTAAATACCGCGCGGTTGCGGTAATTACCGCAACCGCGACGAACCCTAATAAAACTCCTAGTCACAGCCACATCTTTTGTTAGTCGCCTCTTACGATGGAACAGAAAACCCATTTCTTTACCGAAATGCTTCGAGAGATTTCAACCCGCCGGATACCACACGGCCTGGAAGAACAGATTGTATATAATGGTAGGGTGACCATACGTCCTGGTTTCCCAGGACATGTCCTGGTTTTAAGCTTGCTGTCCTGGTGTCCTGGGATGTCGAGGAAAACGCCTGATTTGTCCTGGTTTTTCCCCACAACAATAACTGCAACGTAAATTATCTCTCAAGCAGAAAACGAGAGACAAAGCCTCGAATTTCCCAATTGTGCTATGCGGTATCACTTTTTAATCTTTCAAAAGTGCCTCGTTATTTTTCTTTTCAACTTCCTTTTTACATGAACATTGTGAAGAGAAACTATTAGACATTCATAAGAACGAGACATATGAATAAACTGTACTGCGTTTGGTACAAAATCTTGCAGCCGTGAAGATTTCGTACCTGCCAATATTTTCAAAATAGCGTTGTTAGAATTCTGCGATAATTCTACCAGCTATGTTTCTCTTTAATTGCATTTCGCCATCTTCACGTTTTAGATGTTATCACAAATAGACAAATAGATAGTTTTAAATATTGTAAGTACCATATTTTAGTTATTTAATTTAGTTTCTAGTTGTTAAATGATCATGTGTTACGTTAGAATTGTGTTTTAGTACGCGAATTAGTTCAGTTGTCGTTAGCATTTATTAAACGCATTATTCGAACACCCCCTTCGTTAAGTTTTGTCACATACTTTTTTGATCACAGCGCCGAGCAACAAATTTGCTGCAAGCAAAGCAGCTGTCAACCGTCCTTCTGCTCAGACTGAAAATTTCATTCGTAGTGGAGTCAATCGAGTGCTCGGCTATAAGATCGTCACCTGGAAGAAAAAAGTGTGCCGTGAGGGTTTTGCCCGCGAATAAAAAACCGACTGTCACTCCGAATGAATCTTTTGACTCCGATACCTTTGACGACGATACCTTCGGATCAAAGCGATTTGACCAGAGTGTGGAGTACGTGGAACTAGTCGCATCACCCTAAAGGAAGCGCACAAAAATTCGAGGCACAAAACACGGAGTAGATCAGCAAAAATATTGTGGTGTGGAGAGAAAAGAGCTGCATCGAAAAACACGAAAGATTTGCGCTAAACGACGAAAGTGCTCGGAAACGATTCCGCGTTCCAGGGAGAGTTACCCACTGGAAGACAGTAACACCGAACAGTCGGTTAGGCGAGTCGTAGCGCTGCAAAAAGGGCCTATGCAGAGGGCCTTATTCTGGAAACTGAATCTTTGTTTTGGAAGCTAATTCGTTGTATGGAAGCTGATTCTTGTGCGGGAGCGGATAACTTCTGTGAGGCGCGACGACCCGACCCGGCCGACGGGGGGTGTGCGGAAAGTGCAAAACCCGAGGGCATAACTAGTGCGAGTGCACGTTAGCTAGTGTAAGGAAGAGATGGCTGATTGGGCCTAGTAAGTAGCGTTCAGGAAGGAGAAAAGGGAGAGAAAGCAAAGCGGGGAAAGTAGAAACAGTAATAAGGGACCATTCATAAATTACGTAACGCTTTTAGGGGGGGAGGGGGTTCGACAAGTTGTTACATATTGTGACATAGGGGGGAGGGGGAGTAAGCTAGATCGTTACGTAACATGTTTTCACCGCAGAAAAAATTTTTTTTCAAGAAATTTGTTACGTAATAGGGGAGGGGGGGGGATAAAGAAATTTGTGACAATTTGTTACATGGGGGGAGGGGGAGTCAATTTTGGGCAATTTTTGCGTTACGTAATTAATGAATGGTCCCTAAAATGTATGTAGAATCAGATTTGTGGATTGTTTTGATTACTATATATAGGTAAGCATTTTCGCGCTACACATGTTCTTATTATGTGATCCGCCCCATTCACAAGAAAGGCGACCATTTGGAGTGTGAGAACTTCCGAACGATTACCATCTTGAATGCCGCCTACAAAGTGCTGTCCCAGATCATCTGCAGTCGTCTATCGCCTAAAGTAAATGAGTTCGTGGGAAGTTAACAAGCCGGCTTCATCGATGGCCGGTCGACAACGGACCAGATCTTCACCGTACGGCAAATCCTCTTGAAAAGCCGTGAATACCAGGTCCCAACGTATCATCTGTTCATCGACTTCAAGGAGGCTTACGACAGTATCGACTGCGTAGAGTTATGGAAAATCATGGACGAAAACAGCTTTCCTGGGAAGCTGACTCGACTGATCAAAGCAACGATGGACGGTGTACAAAACAGCGTAAGGATTTCGGGTGAACTTTCCAGTCCGCATCGCTCTGGACGGTGTGATGCGACGAGCCGGGCTCAACAGCCGAAACGCGAAGCAGCGAAGGTCCGACTGGTGGTAAATGCGTCCAAAACAAAGTATATACTGGTAGGCGGAACCGAAAACGACAGGATCCGGCTAGGAAACAGCGTTACGATCGACAGGGATACCTTCGAGGTAGTGGAGGATTTTGTCTACCTAGGATCCTTATTAACGGCTGACAAAAATGTGAGTTATGGAATCCGAAGACGCATCATCAGTGAAAGTCGGGCCTACTACTCAAAACGGTGTATCTCAGGATCCGCTCAAATTATATTGAGATTATAAGTGTTTCTTATGTAAAAATGTCTGAGGAATACGATGGTATTAGAATTTTTAAAATTAAAATATATGTATTGGGAGAAAAAATAATTTTTAATACTTAACTGAAAAAATCACATAGTTTGCAGCACTGCCGCCAAAAATTTATATTTTTTCTAGACTCCTTGAATAATTTTCTTCAAAAGCCATCTAGCCGTTTGATTCTAGAGTCAATAGAACCGGATATATGATCAAAAGAAAATCAAGGGTTTTGGCAATTTGTCAAAAAGGGGGGGGGGGTGCTCCCATGACCCGAGGGGTGGTTCAATTGACACAAAAATTTGAGTTTTTATGCATTGGCCCTAGACGAACAATTCCACCAAATTTGGTTCAAATCCGTGAAGGTCGATTTTAAGTTTGCATCTTTTTTTTATCACTTCGCGTGGAATGACCCATAAATGAAAATGAATGTTCTTATTATAACATCGATCTTACTGAAATAATAAAGAGCTGAAAGAGTTTCATCTCAGCTTAAATCGATAATGATTGTCATTGAAGATTTACAGAAACCTATATTTACTTCGACATCAGGAATAGCTGAGGGAAGCTACTTGGGATCATTGATGTTTTTGCTTTTCATCAATGATGTGCATTCCGCGCTGAGGACTCCTTACCAGTCCTGGTAGAAGATCTCAAAATATTCGGTCTCGTAAGCTGATCAATTGAGGGATTGCAAATTACTCCAACAACAGCTTGAAACGTTTGCTGCTTGTGGTTCAGCAAGAACCGCATGTGTATAAAGAAGTGCTCGGTCATTGAAATCTCACGAAAAATATTCTCGCAGAGCTCGACCCGTTACACTTCCAGAATTTTTTTAATGACTGCCGAAAACCTGGGGAATATTTCACCATGCACATTCGAGAGAGGAAACGAAAGGGAGTCCCCTTTTGACTGTCCTGGTTTTTTACTCGCCTGATATGGTCACCCTATATAATGGGCAAATAATGTTGAATTCAAAATGATACCATGCATATTTTCATACATCAATCGTCACTTTAACATGATGACAGGTACAATTTAAAAAAAACCATACTTTGTCTATTAATCATGTCTAATAAACTGTTACATGAATGGAGTGTGATTAGTATATTTGTACCTTTTCTATTTAGATATAGATTGTTTACCCACCTTAGAACCAACTATGTGTAGCCTAGCATATTCCAAGCTGAGCCCCCAAAAGAGCTCTCCATCCAACAGCATATAGGTGGTACGGCAAGTCGACCAATTGTTTTACCTTCACTTTGCTAAATCAATTCTTTATCCAATTACGGAAAACCGATGAACAACTTTCTCTTCCGCCTGCTCGAGTTTGGCCGGTAGCACATTCTTATTGGGTTAACACAAAGGTAAGTGAGATGATGGCTCACTTGTGCGTATATGAACACAGACAGGATACGGTTTAACGTAATAGTAGGGGTGAAGGAAAACTGCAAATGGTGATGGTTATAACTTATATGCCTAAGAAGCCTACGCTCAGAATATCTACTCTCAGAGGTCCGAAATATTCCTGATCATACTGCACGAATGCTGATTGTGCACGTTTTAGGGCGATGCTTTGGGTTCTTTATCCACTTTATCCGGTTTCCTTTCCTCTCAATTAAATTAATTCATCAAACCATCGTCGGCCACGGTGTGCGGTCCAGGAACGTCAATCTACATTTATCATGGCATAATTTATTTGATCTGGGTGGTAGTTGATTTGGGAAATTGATTACGGTTAGCAAGAGGAAAACCCGAAAAACAGAGAAATAAGATGGTACATAACACTTCCGGATGCTGAAATTGTCTCCACACGTTCCCAGTCAGAAGGAAGATGATCTGGGACATCGCACCGGGCGGTGTTGATCAAATTTAACTAACTCTATTCCACTGGATCGAATTGTCGTACCGACCGACTCGTCTGCAAGAGATCGATGTGCATGATAAATTGACGGCAATGCCTCTGCGTAATGTTGCAATTAGTGTCTGATGTCAGTACCTCACATACCCAACGATATGGCAGGATTCTTGACGTCAGGGTGGATTGGGCATGACACTACCGGCACCGCCAGTGGGCGATAACATTGATTCTAGAAAGGAACCGATAAAAGGGGGCAGCTGTCAATTGCAAATTGAATGAAGATTTTCGCTTCGTATTATGAGAAAGTAAATCCAACAAAGTTATATCCTACGACAATAGATGCTGTGTGATTCTGGTTATATAATGCTGGTTACACAATTTACACGATAGGTTGAATAAAATAATTTCTTTAGCGTAGCTAAATATTCAGTTTAGGTCAGTTCAGAAGTTCAGATCTGAACTGTTTATCTGTATAGGGCGTCTGCCTTAGTGCACAAAAAATCGACTTCTTTTTAGCCACTCAATTGTTAGTATTGAACCTCCCGCAATATCGGTGCCACGCTGAACTTCTTTTGTTTTAAACAGGCGTGCATTCACGTATTTGCTGTAACATACGATTTCAATCTTTCGGAAATAATTTTCGAAAAACTGACAGGACAAAAATGCAGTGTAAAAAATACACTCTATACTACTTCTACCCAATTTTTTTTTTAACCCAATGGGTTATTTTCTACAGCGTTTTTTTCCGTGATGCAATTTGATGTGGGGCACCCTTTAATAGTATTTCAAATTGGCGAATACGATAACTCAAAAACTAATCAACGAATAGACTTGATTTTTTTTATGAGAATGCACAATATGTGTAGCCTGTCGATGAAATACAAAAAACTGAATAATTTTTTTTCTGTCTATTTTGAAGAAAATGAGCGAATTTTGCAGTAACATATGAGATTTTTCGGTTTTCATGAAGCCATTTTGTGGAACTCGATTTTTTTTATTTTTTGGTTCGTCGAGTAACTAGGTACAAGTTTAAGCTTTTTTTATTTCGATTATAGAGGTTTTTACCTTAAGGTCATTCGCCTCTTCGGGTTAGAAAAATCTCTCAAGAAAAATTTCTCACCCCATCTATATATATATATATATATATATATATATATATATATATATATATATATATATATATATATATATATATATATATATATATATATATATATATATATATATATATATATATATATATATATATATATATATATATATATATATATATATATATATATATATATATATATATATATATATATATATATATATATATATATATATATATATATATATATATATCTATATATCTATCTATCTATCTATCTATCTATATATATAAAAGTCAAAGTTTGTATGTATATGATTTATAGACTCCCAAACGGCTCAACCGATTTCCGTAAAAATTTGCACACAGTAGGTATTTGGTATGGGGCGTGTTTGTGTGATATTAATTGGAGATTATCTGCCCGCCAGATGGCGCTTCGGAACAAATTGTGTTTTCCTCCTATTGCACTGAAAGTTGCAGCAACGCGCGATGGGCATTAGCTAGTATATATATAAAAGTCAATGTTTGTATGTATATGATTTATGGACTCCCAAACGGCTTAACCGATTGCCGTCAAAATTTATACATAGTAGGCATTTGTTATGGAGCATGTTTTTGTGCTATTAGTAGGGGATTATGTGCCCACCAGATGGCGCTTCGAAGCAAATAGTGTTTTAATCCTATTTCGTTGAAAGTCGCAGCAACGAGCGACGAGTATTAGCTAGTGTACTATACAAATCTTTTTGAATTTCCTACATATGTCAGACAATATTATCAAGAGTTATCGTGTACGCCGCGGCGCTCCTTGACGTGGAAATGGTTGGATGTCTACTCGTGGAACGTTCGTATGTGTGGCTCTGCGTAACTGAATTTTTTTTCTTTGTGCCAAATGAATGTATAAATAAATCTTAACATTACACAAAAGATCCGTTGTTACCTTGCCTTGGAAATCGTAAACCAAAATAACTTTCGGTTTGAGCACTTTACACCAGACGCCCCCTTAACCCTTTCATGCCCAGCTTTTTTCTTGTACATACAGGGCTCCAAAACTATTTTTCCTTGAAAGTGGTAGTGTCAAGAAATCCGAAAAATCTTTTTCCATAAAGATAGGTACTTTCAACGCAGTGCTAGAAGCTGCGCAAGTTTTACTTTCCAATGCTTAATGCAATTTTCCTAGTTTTACAATAGTTCAATTACGTGTAAAATGTAGTCCCAGACGGTCTAAATTGATAGGTTTTGTCAGTTTTCAATAATATTGCAAAGTAACGAAGATATATCAAAATTACATTTTTCGTCGTCAATTTAAACTGATCCTGGCAGCACTGATCCATCAGAATCCAATCAGGCAAATTGTAATAACTCCAGTTTTAGAGCTAATACTTGTAACTTTTAGTGCTCAAATGAAAGGTAATAGTCACATTTATTAGCCTTACGTATTTTTGGGAGCAATTCTTGCCGAAACCAAAAGTTAAAGCTGCTTAAAAACGTTGTTGTCCACAAACAACATGGGCATGAATGGGTTAAATTATTAAGATTTTCTGGATTTCTTGAACTGATCTTGTCCTACGCATAAAAAATAATTAAATTTAAACGACATGTAAATCAATACGAATGTAATCATACAAAGCTTGAATAAAAAATTTGATTGAAAATTAAGTTGAATTCGATTCACTCAATGGGAGCATCAAAAAGCATATGATTTTACACTTTCGTTCGTGTAATATTACATGCCATTCATTTTACAGCAATATTGGATTAAAAATACATTGAAGTGCATTGGTATCCCGTTTAATGAAACGATAATCTTCAATCAACGTGTAAAATTATAATAAAATTCGCCGAAGAAAGCACGACAAGTTGTGTGTATTTGTGGTGGAACTTAATTTTACATTTATTTTCATGCTTCAAATATGTGCATGAAAATAAATTTAAAATAACAAAAAAATAATTCTGTGTGCGCCAACTTAATTCTTTTCCTGAGAGCGTCAACGCGTATTAAAGTAGCAGCAGATGATCAGCGAAAGGATGTGTGTGGATCAAATGCCATTTCTACAACTACAGCATCGTCAACGTATACTGCCATTACGAAGCGAGACCCGAGAACGAAATAATAAATTTTACGCGCATTTGAACCCCGCGGCAGAATGTGAAGCTCCTCATCAGCGACATGAACGCTACCCCTAGAGATCCCCTGATTAACTAACTTATAGGTTAGGTGTATGGCTTTGCAGTCTAATTTTTAAGCAAAAGCAAACTATTTTGTTTTTGCTTAAAAATTACACTGCAATGCCATACACCTAACCTAAAAATTGGAAACAGTCGACTCCAGTTCAAAAAAACAACCTGAGAACCAAATCGACCACGTTCAAATGAACGGAATTTTTTCTTCGACATTACAGATGCCCGAACCTTCCGTAGTGCGAATATAGATTCGGAATCGCTTACAGGATGATAGGGATACCGAGGCGATGAAGCATCTGTACAAAATTACGAAAATTCTACGAGTAGGTAAATCGCTCGAGCAAAGGCTATGTGCCACAGGCCGACAAGTAAATTTGAGGAAAATTCAATAGGAAAAGTCCATTATACCAACTAGACGACTAGAAATATATTTCGAGTCATTTTCTAGTTACAATGAACAAAAATTTTGGGTTTAACAAGATTTTTTTTTTGCTTCGTTATAACGTAACTCGATAAAAAGTAAGGAAAAAAATTGGGTTGCTTCATATTGAGGTACAGGCCAGATTCGATAATCCGTAGGGTGCAGAAAAATTTCGCTTCGGATAATCGAATCAAAACAAATATTTTTTTCTTCATGAAATATATTTGTTATATGTTGAAAAACAGTATCTAAGGTACATACATCAATGTTTGACTCATGGAATATTTTGTTTGATCAAACCTCGACAAACATATAATTACGGCTTAAAAGCCAACTGTCAAAATTCTCTTTGAAAGGAAATTCCGGGCAAACCGTAGCTCGCCAATCACAGATGTTGGTGGCAAACAAAAGAGAAAAGTTTTCTCTTTCATTAATTGCCATGAACTGTGCTTAGATAGTAACGGTTTGTCCGGAATTTCCTTTCAAAGAGAATTTTGACAATTGCCTTTTAAGCCGTAATCATATGTTTGTCGAGAAACGTTTTAATAACGAATATCGATCACTGTATATTCTATAAAGTGATAGTAAGACATGTAAGAAAAATAAGTTAGGGGCCGTCCATATACCACGTGGACAGTTTAAGGGAGGGTAGGGGTATGGGAAAGTCCACGCTTGTCCATGGAGAGGGGGTATGACAATTTTCCACGTGGACTCTTGAATATTTTTTCCTTTAATGGAATGTAGAACAAATTTGTACTATCATCGACATAAGCGCTTGATTTTTTCCTTCCAATTTTTTTTCAATAGTAAGAAACAATTAAACCGTACATGCTGTTTACTGACATCACACAATTTTGCTCTCAGAAATATTTGATCCAATCAGCTTTAATTTCGTCAACTCCCATCATTTTTTTGGATTTGATAACTTGTTACACGACTCAATTCAACAATTCATGTGTTACTTCCATTTTGCGCTATTATAATGAATGCAAAAATGTGTCTTTCAGACACAAAAATTTTAAAAACTTTTTTATAACTGATTTTGTTAAAAAATAAGATATTTTTACAAAAGTAAAAAAACCTAAAATTCTGTGAGCTTAAACGAAACAAAGGTTTTTAGGATAACATTCAGTATCAAAGTAGTTCAAAACAGATGAAAAATCCACAATTTTCTGGAATTTAAAACTCTTATGAAACTACCTGACAAAAATGGGAAAAGTCCACGTGGATTTCGTGGGTAGGGGGTAGGTGTATAAAGATTGTCCACGCTTGTCCACGGAGGGGGAGGTGGGGGTCAAAAACCAAGGTATTTCTGTCCACGTGGTATATGAATGGCCCCATTATATAGCCAAGTTATTTTATTTTAAAGTATTGTGTTCGATTGATTGGGATAGTTATGTTTGGTCTAATAATCATGACGCATAAAACGAAATTCTCTGCGTGAAACTTCAGTTAACTTAATGCTGGTTTCGGTAAATTCAGACAGAAATAACAACTGAATTTATGATTACGCAAGGGCCGATTTCTTCACTCTCGCTTAACGTTTAAACCAGGTTCACCAGTACGTTTAAACCTGGCTTAAGCGTAAAGCGAGGGTGAAGAAATCGGCCCTGAGAGAAGCAACACGCTAGATTCCACTGAGAAGCTTAAAAAGCAACATCATCATCGTCGTCATGCGCTCTAGGGCTTTGGAGAGCCCCTCAGAAACTAGATTCTTAGTTCTTCGAAAGTTTTAGCTATAAATATGTTCAAGCGCATTGAGTGATTCAGTTTGTTATACATCGTCGCACCATAAACTTTTTTCTCTTGTTTGCTTGGTGGAAACATCGTCCAGAATCTTCATTTAGCCATTGTTCGGCGTTCTACGTAGCCGAGTCACTTAAAGGATGTTCAGTGCATCTACTTCGTAACGAATTATTAGCGCTGTTCTACAGTGAAGATCCTATTTTATTAGTCCCCGTGTTTGTCCGCCTCCAAATTTGACAGATTTTTGACCCGATTTTGTCAGCCACATTTAAGACAAAGTCTTATGGTTTGATTCTCCTATGTTACATGTTGGGATTAAAGCAAAAGCCTTTTACTTAAGCGTGCTAAGAATTCAAAATGTCAATGTTCTTAAAGATTAAAATGTTTCGATTTTTTTAACTGATGCGATAATAGACATCCGAAGAATTGAGTGGGGTTTTATATCATACTTTAGATAGTCCCAATCAATATGAAACATATATGTTCAGATTTTGTCAATCGTCAATACATAATGGGGCTGACAAAATTGGTCATTATTTTCATTCTAAAAATTACAGAAAAAATCACAGATTTTAAAATTTTGTTCTTCTAGTAATTATAGCTGGCATCTACAGGAAATTATAGTTTGTAGCCAATCTATTAGGTGCATAAAATTTTATAGGACACTGCACTGAATTGAAAAATTTATCGATTATATGAAATTTCTTTATTTTCACAAATTATTGTAATTTTTACGAGAGTTTAAAATTTTGTGCTTCCAGGAATTGTAGCTGATATAAATTTCTATCGATTTTTGTATTTAAATATTGGGAAAAAAGTTATTTTTTGTGAAAAATGCGATATTTCTGTATTTCTACGTATTTTTGTGAATATTTTTTGAGAACATAAAACTTTGGTCTTCCAGAAACTGTAGCTAGTATCAATTTCAATTGATTAGTGTACTAAAATATGCAAGTCATCGCATCGAGTTCTAAATTATATGTTAAATTGTTAAAATTTCTGTACTTCTACGAAGTATTCATTATTTTTTAGAAAATACTTGTTCCTTCAGAAACTGTAGTTGGTAGCAAATAATAAATTATAAATGTGTGATGTAGCTTGAGCAAAAATAATGTGCCGATAATCGAAACAATTTGTTTGGATTGTCGTACTAGGGATAATCGAATCATTTTCTACGGATAATCGAGTTACGGATAAACGAGTCTACGGATAATCGAGACTACGGATAATCGAATATGGCCTCTATTACTGAATATACTTTTTGCTAAAAATTAACTATTTTTTTTTAGTAAATATTGCAAGATATAAAAAATATCGCATTTGCAATTACAAAGCATGCCATTTCATTTTATTGTAAAACAAAACCTACAAAAGTTACAGCATTATATCCGTTTTTTCAAGAAACACTCTAATGTTTACATTTGGATTTCTTGTGCAATGGAAAATATAACAGCTACAGCTTACATGTCTTCAGCAAATTTGTCTAAAATGTGTTGCTCTACAACTTCATTGAAAATAGTCAAGCTCTGTCTTGAGCCGTTAAAATTTTTAATTTTAAATATTGCTAAAATTAGAACCACCCTAGCTTCTGTTTAAAGAAAAAGAAGGGTCTTGCAAAGTACTACAACTTTGCCAAACATATTGTAAGACTAAGTCATTTAATTTTAGCAAAATGTTAAAATTCCTGCTAAATGTGAATTCTAGATCACTGTGTGATGGTGTCCCATGCTGATTCCAAAAATTTCAGCAGATCAATCGACTGAAAATTCTAAAGTTGTACTAATCATTGAAGCGTTATAAATTGCATTTCAAGCGGTTACAACCAGTTTAATTGGTTGTTACCTGAATAGCAAACCGCATTATTTTCTCAACTGGAATAGACATCAAACAACTTCGGTAACGATTATCCTTGTCGTCCAAGTTCGCTTTGCGTTGTCAACAATCGAGACAATTTCCACTCCACTTTATCTCGTCATAACAACAGCGCTGGAAGTGCCATCAACAACATCACAAAGTCCTTTTTGTTCCATCTTAATCCTTGTAGCGTACTTCTGTTAAAGTGAAATAAAACGAACCGAAAGCGGAAAATCGTATAATATTTCCGCTATTGTTGTCGGGCCAGTGTCGTGTCAACAAAGTATCGGTAGAATATGCTATACAACTCTATGGACATATGTTTTGTTTCCTTTTCACCACATTGGCGTGATTCACTTCGTATCCACTAGCGTTCTATTCTGCTATGTATCTAGTATCGCTGATGGGAGTTTTTCAATTGGACCCTTATGGCGGTGTACGGTTTCCAGCAGTTAACGAGCAAGTGCATTTTCCGCCATCCTGTTGATTTGATGGAGTGGAATGAGACACACTACTGAAATGGTATTAATAAATGGAGCACCATAATTTAATTGTTTCTCGTACCCGTCTCAGTTTTATGAATGAGCACAGAGCAAACGTTAGAAGGATTTGGAAATCCAATATAGTAGAACGAAAGTACAATATTGCTATATCGCAGCGGATTGCACGGTTTTCTTTCATATGGTTAAAAAGCACAGAGGAAGTGTGCTTAAGACGGAACCTTTAGTTAAAATACCTTTTTAATGTGTAATGGAATTAAAATTACGGCTCAAAAGTAGGTTGTTTATGTAAAATACTTTTACGTTTAAATATTGATCTCAGACACAACAAAAAGAATTACCACAGTCCGTGGTTATTAAGGCTCTTTTAAGGAAAAAATCGCCCTGAAAAAAACCGATACGGAAAGTGTTAAAAAATTGGTAAGTGACAGTGAATCTTCAAAGAGTCACCTCGCAAAAAATCGGTGTACTCCGTAACTCAAAATCTGCTGGACCAGTGGTGCTGAAATTTTGTACAGTTCCTATTCACATTAGTGCCTATTAGGCTGTCTCAAAAAAATCGATATTTTAAAAGTCATGGTGCTACACTCTATAATGAAAGATAAGCATATTTTAAACGAATTAGTTATTGGAGGCGTTTCGAGTTCCTCTCATCAGAATCCGACACTAACTTAGTTAACGGACTAAGCTAGCGTCGGATTGACGCAAACTCCAAAAAACGAAAACACGATTTGTGTTTCTGAGCACACCTCTAGTCCTACGTGATGTCCCGTCCCTTTTGTGGAGAAAAAATAGTTTTTTACCCAAAAATTTTTCTCTACCAAGGAGAAATATAGCATATTTTTAGCACTTTTTTGGAACAATTCAAGTTTTCGCAATTTTTTGACAGCCCAATTGTTTTTAATTTTTTTTTATTTTTCTGTAGACCTTAGAAAACAAATCCCATTTATTTTTTATCAATGCATTGATAAATAATAAAGGCTAAAAAAAAAGGTTTAGTCAATTTTAGAGAAAATCTCCAAAAGCAAATATCAATATTTTTTTCATTAAACCAAAGGTATGTATTGGAAAGTACTATTCATTACAAAAATTTTCATGAACAGGTATTATGAAAATTCGGTCGAGGGGCTGAGATATAATATTTTTAGTAAACGCTTTGAAACCATGAATCTTTGCTACATTTTACATGATTGATCAATATCCGTAACTTGACCAGTGTAGACATTTTGGGTGTGAAATAAAAAGGATTTCTTTCGATCTTACAATTTTTTCCGTAAATGGGATTTACCATCTTTTTCTAATGGAGTTATCGATACATTTATTGAATTGTGTATGATCAACTTTTTCGAATAAGAAGTGGTAACACCAATGATGGTATAACCTGTATGACATTCAGGATTGATTAGATTTATTTATGAATGTTAATGCATGCTAAGTCTTGTAATAAAACAATCAAATTGAAACCATTTCATATGTTATCGAATACCTATGGCATGATTGAAGGTTTGGAAGAATTATTTTGGCCCTTTATGTTTTTGACTAGTTAGTAATATCATCACTGTTTTTATCAATGCCATTCTTTAGGCCATTTTTGTTGAATTCTTTACATGAAGCTACTAATCGTACAGTTCGATCATTACTAAATATATTCCGAGCATGCTTAAGATTTCCGAGCAAACTCTGACTTCTTGGTAGCCCGTTCTGATTGATCTGTGTTAAAGACAAGTTGTATTAAAATATTAAGGTAAAGTTTTGGTAACGTAATCTGGTAGCGTGGGTTCAAAATATTTAGCACTAATCAGATATCCATGATTAAATTAATTGTGCAATAGTTAAGAACTTTAAAAAGAAAAGTGCTGGGAAATATTTGATTAGAGTAAAACAGTTAGAACCTCTGTACGCTACCAGAGTTGCCCAAAATATATTCCAATATTTCGATATCACTGGATTTGTCTTTAACACAGGTTAATCGGAATGGGCGACAATAAATCGCTTCAGGCATGTCAAAGTTTGCCGGGAAATCTTAAGGTTAACCTGAAAACAATCTGATTTTCTTGAAGAAAATCGGCGGGGAAATAAACTGCTATTTACGATTCTTTCGTGTATTTCCGCGCTCAACCTTAAATGACAGCAATGATCGTACTGAAAGAACAGTAGTTTTTACGAGCTGGCTCTAAAAATGACACTGAATGAAACGAATTAACGGGTGTTCAATAAAAAATGAGAATGATTGTAATTCCTTTCTGTAATTAAAGTAAAGAGCGTAAATTTTTCTCTCTCCAAGAGAATTGCTCTCTGGACTCCCTAGAAATGGGTGGCATGTTTCTTTTCGCTCGGTGCGGTCAGTTCAATCAAAGATGGCGTCGAAACAGTAAGCACTCTGCTAGCGTGTTGTACGGTTTTCAAAAACGCATGGTCTGATCATCGTAGAAAAAAGTTTAGGGTACACCACTTTCGTGACGAAAACGTGACTACAGTTTTCCGGATCCTGGCATCTCTGAGCGCGGAGTGGAAGGACGGTAGCGGCCGTCCGGCGAAGATAATGACGGAGAAGGAAGCGTTGAAAAGGCTGTTCGACAATAAGGACGGAACGAGTTTGCGTGACGCCGGCCGAAAATATCACTGCTCTCATACCTTGATTCACCGAACCATCAAGATTGAGGACATCATCTGTCGGAAGAAGACTCGGTCCCCCGTGTACACGGACGAGCAGATAGCGATCGTGAAATCGCAGTGCCGGTGGATGACGAAGAATTTACGCGGGACGTCGTTCGTGTTGAACGAGGAAAGTTACTTTCTACTCTCGAGGACCCATTCCAGGAAATGACAGCTACTATTCCAGCGAGTAGTCAGCCCAGAAGTAAAATATAAGTTTAAGCATAAATTTGAAACAAAAGTTATGCTGTACATCTTCATATCGGACAGAGGGATTTGAAAGCCGTGGTTAAAGCCGAGCGGTCTGGCGATCAATCAACAAGTGTACCAGGAGGAGCGTCTTGAGAAAATTCTTCTACCGTTCTTAAAGGAGCATCATGCGGATGGAAAGTGCGTCTTCAGGCCGGACAAGGCGTCTTCCCATTACACCAAGAAGACACTGGAATATCTTGAGCAGAAAAAGATACCGTACGCGCGGAAAAAAGGAACCCGACCAACTTGCCCCAGTGCCGTCCCATTGAGGGTTTTTTTGGGTTTCCTCAGTGCCCTAGTGTACAACAATAATTGACGGGCCAAGGATACGAAGCAGTTGACCACCAGGATCCGGAATTGTATCAGAATTCCGGAAGATGGGGGTCAGTGCCGTTCAGCGCTCTTGTGAGAGCATCGCGACTGGATTGTGTCGTACGGCTGACCAGGACCCCTTCTCCAATATTCATAGACGTTTTTTTTTAAAGAATAAACATGTTTTCAATTAAAAAAAAAATAGTGAAATCGCTGTAGATTCAAAATAACTTTTCTAAAACTTCAATCATGCCATATTTATTAGAAAACATATGCAACGGTTTCAATTTGAGTGTTTTATGACAAGACTTATGATACGTTTAATAAAGAAATTAACGTATCGTAAGTCTTGTAATAAAACACTCAAATTGAAACCGTTGCATAAGTTTTCTAATAAATATGGCAATATTGAAGTTTTAGTAAAGTTATTTTGAGTCTACAGAAATCTAATCAATCGTGAATTTTATACAGGTTATAGCATCATTAGTCTTATTACTTCTTATTCGAAAAAGTTGTGAATCTCTTGCACAATTTCATAAATGTCTCAATAACTACATATGGAAAAGTTTTGTGAAACAGAGAGAAATCGTTTTAATTTGACACCCAATATGCCTACACTATGGTCAAGTTACGGTTGAGAAATTGATCAATTAAAAAATGAAGTAAGAACATACAATAATTTGTGATTAACCCGATTTTGATATTTTTTGTCTTGGGCCGTTCTTGCACTTCAAATGTAGCAATGTTTCGTGGTTTGAAAGCATCTACTAAAAATGCTATATTTCAGTCCCCCCACCGAATTCTCACAATATTTGTTACGGTAACGAAGGACGGCTCGGACTTCTCCTTTTAGCAAACTCGGGTTTATTGTTGGAGTAAGCTTTAAACTGAAATTTTAATTTGTTGTTAGTTTTTTTTAGGTTTTAATTTTTAGGTTACTTACATTAAAAGTTATTTACAGTAAATTTTTAGGTTACTTGCAGTAAAAGTCTTCGTGTGTAATTTTTTAGGATTTTAATTAATTAAACTGCTACTGCTTCTGAACACGTTTATCTCGCACTTCTGACTCTGTCTCATGCAGTGTCATATATGACGTTTTACCGGTTTGAAGTTTTTCATGGACTGATAATTGAAGGGGCTAATCGTGTTTCTGCTGTACCGTAATGTCATCGCTGGACTGTGTTGCCAACAATATTTGTTCACGAAAATTTTCGTAATGAATAGTATTTTCCAATACAAGTCTTTGGTTTAATGAAATAAATCATTGATATTTGTTTTGCGTGGATTTTTTTTAAATCAACTAAAAAATATTATTTTCGCGATGATTAAGAGGTTTTATCATTGATGTAGACAGTTTTTGTAAAATACTTTTGAATGGGATTTGTTCTCTAAGGTCCACAAAAAAAAATATTTAAAAAATAATTGGGCTTTGAAAAAGGTGCGAAAACCGCTTATATACGACAATTTTGCTCAAAAATGGCCATTTTTCATAAATCGCATTTGCGGAACCTCCAGATTTAGAAACTTGATTTGTTCTACAAAAGTGCTTAAAATATGCTTACCTTTCATTATATAGTTGAGCACCATGACATCGAATTTTTTTGGATAGCCTAAAATCTGAGCTCATTTTTAAAGCCAAATGCTGAGATATTTTTTCATGCAGTGCCTTTCTTCCCTTCTAGTATAATGCCATTTTTATGATAAATCTGTTTTTCCGATTAGTTATATCAATAACCACATGATACATGGATAAAACTACTTTAAACCTCTATATGAAGTATTGGTTTGCGTTTGATTCACTTGTTATTAGGCGCTTACCAGCACCAATTTAAACATGTCGTTTAAATTCGGAAAAATGGGGCAAGTTTGAAAAGTAGAGATGATTTCCCATATAATGTATACAATGTGACCGTTTCGAACCGTTTCACCTGATTGTATGGAACACAATTGTGAATAAGGAATATGTGATCGGACGACTTGAAATATTTATCTCATGTGGCACCTCTCCATACAAATATTTGTCAGAAATTGGCTTATGTGGCTAAAAATGGGGTTTTAACTAGTTTTCGGTCGCTGAATCCATTTCAGCTAGAAGTTTTGAAATTCTATAGTTCTTTCTTCGACTATTTTTAATTAAACCCATTTGAAGTCATTGATCGTTAAAGGGTTAACATACACGTTAATCATAGTACCCAATCAAAGCGGATAGCAGAAATAGTTGACAAAAACAGTAAAAATCACCAATTTTAGACTAATTTGATGTTGTTTAAGCAACCAATTTGTAAGAGGATTTATAAGCTACAGCGCGTCTCCATATGGGTATTTTCCAAAACATAGATTTAAAAATTTCGGCGCAAAAATGCGCAAGATGAGCTCTACGTATCATGAAACCACACTAAACTTTAAATCAGATTCATGTTAAGTGACCCATGGGAGCTCATTTCAAAAATAGTAAGACGTATAAAGATAAATTACTGATATGACATTCAGTTTCTCAATTACTTTTTCTTGATGCAGAACAAACGGTAATAATTTCTGCACGAAAAGCTATAATCTGTAGTTTAACACAATCATTCTTCTTTCTAAAGAACTCAAAACTACTCCAATCAGCCGTGTATTTCTTGAAATGTCGCCATTTGAACTTTGAAGGTACGAACAATTCTTATGAATTGAATTGAATCCTTGACATTATTTGCTTCTACGACACGCTAAAAATTCACTAATTTTGTTTCGATCATCCTAAGCTGTGTGAAAATGTTTATTCAAACTTTGGGAAAAATAAAATAAATATTTAAAAAAGAATTACAAGACACACGATGTGCCACTGTGCGATAAGCACAGATTTCGCTTACTAAGCATTGAGTTATTCAGTTCACAATACATAAAGCTCTCTGTCTCTTCATAGTTAATGCGATCGCCTTTGGTTATGAATATTGCAACTATTTTGCACAACAGTAATGGAGTGTATTCTGTTGCCCTACTTAAAGTAACAACTTTTTTTCCAATTTTGTTTTCTTTGAAGTAAAACTAGAATGATTCCATCTTTTCCCGGAGACCCATACGGAGCAATGCTTTCAATTCAACCCAAGAATCAGAACTACCTGAAAAGGACTCAGTGGCAGTTGTCAGCGATGGCTCCGTACAGCCTGGAAAGTATATGTCAACAAAAAAGTCGAGTACTTTATCTTCGTCAAACGAGTTTTCACCATTAGCAGTTCTAATCGAACAGACTTTCATAGTTTTACCATTTCGAACTTATTAATTAACTTATTCAATCTACTAGCCTCGTTGAGACTTGAGACATTCGTGCGGAGGCTTTTCCAACCACTTTGCTCAGAGAAACGAAAGGGTTGGAAGATACCCACGAAACCTAGTCGCCAAACCCTTTTCGTAGAGGTGCCAGTTCGTTGATTTGCCATTACGATATGTGACGATATCTAGCGTCTACTAACCTCGTCACAAAATCGATAAACTCCCCGCTAACCCCCAATGTGCTACCTAATTTCTGCGTGACCCCTTTTTTAATTTGTATGTATGTGAATACTCGGATCCAACCACAACGAAAAAAAAACTATGCGATTCCAAATTCCCCAGTCATTTATCAACCGAAAGTTATCCACTTCCAAATAGAGACATATTGCGGAACGGCTCAATATTTCTGCATCACGTCCGCACTTATCCGGAATAGAAAATAGCTTTCCACTTTTCATCATATTTCCGCCGAACGAAATGAAAAAGGACAAATGGTGCCAATGATTCATACCGCGATTAAATTGCAAATTCTATTTCTCGCTTTTATCGAACGTTCGACGGACTCCGCCGCGTCCACATTCTCATTTGAAAACGCATACCGAATCTGGGGTCACTTTAAGAAATCCCCCCGAAAACTCACTCGCCCGTGATTATCCGCACCCTTCTCTTTCTCGTTTGACGCGGGTCGGTGAAATCCCCACTCCACAGGTCGGGATTCCGGCGGCGTAGACAGCGGTCGCTGTGCACATGTGGTACAAGTTGAAATTTCAATTTATTGCCTCGGATCGATTTCTGGGAACAGCTGTTTCAGTGTGCTTTGGTAAAATCAGAAGTAAATTGTGTGGAAAATAATGTTGTTCTTCGATATTTTCTACACTTAGCTTTCCGCCAGTTGGCTGCCTTCTTGATTCCGAAAGCCGGGAAATGATTTTCCGTTTTCAGTTTCAATGCACGATGGCCGCCACGAGCGTGATAATGGGGCGGGGAGGAGGTGGCAACGGTACAATCACATGGGCAGAAGAACTCGAGCCGACACTCGGCCGAAAGTGGGCCTGCTGGCGCAAAGGAACGTGGGGAGAGTTGGTTTAACCATGCATGGACGGAAATTTATCAGAGCCTATTATGGAGATGTTCAAAGTTGGCAGGGAAGATGATTTATGACAAGAAGTTTTTTTGGCCATCAAGGTGCTGGAAGGAAAAAAATTACCTTTTAAATGCAGTGCGGGTGGATATACTATTATTGATTGAGAATTTTATGTATGCTTGTTATCAGGAGTTGTTTATTTAGGAAAAATGTAAATTTACATATACCTACCTGTACTAGATGCTTCTTTTCTGGTCGAAACTAGATAGTACCTTTTGAAAGCTGGTAAAAAATTAGTTGAGGGTTACGCTTCGCTCTATTTTGGAGAGCTCTATATTTCATTATTTGAAACTGCGTTGGGAGTATTCGCAAGGAAAAGTTCGCAAAATGAATTGACTGCTGCTTAGGGTTACCGCCTGTGATAAGACTTTGATCCGGAGGCTTTTGGCTTCAAGCGAAACATTTATGAGTATATGTTGAAACCAGGCAAAATTTTTAATCAAAGCGATTGTTCGAGGTTTTGAGCACTTCACCTTTTTTCATTCCTTTCTTTCATTCTTTCTATAACTCGTCCGGGTATCAATTTGACCCTGACTGGTTGAATTGGGATGACCACTTTGGCATGAGTTCAGATCCGTGGATTTTGAATTTAACCCACCAGAATCTGAAAATTTTTGGGGAATTATGACATGTGAATGCAGATTTTTTACATTTGCTCCTAATACTCTTAGGAAATAGTTCACCTGTTAAAAAAGAACTGCATAGGAACTTTTTTCAGTTACTTAGCTTTTCAATTTTATCAACGGCGCAGTAGCGATTATCCCTTTTCTTTTGCTTCAATACTTTCTCCGCGCTCGCGATGACTGTGCGGATGGCGTCCATCGTCGATATTCCTATTCGGAACCCGAACTGCCTCCGTTGTAGTCCGTTGTCACATTCAGCGTAGGTCGTCAACCTGTTGAGGATGACCCTTTCCAGGAGCCTACCAAGGGTGCCCAGCAGCCATATCACCAGCATTTCCAGCGATCTGTTGGTGGTTTCCCTGGTTTCGACAGGAACACCAGCTTCTGGAACTTCCATCTATCCGGGAAGTAGCCACGTCCAGGCATTTCTGTAGGACTATCCTGAACATGTCCGGAAACACCAGAATTGTGGTCTTCAGTGCCACGATGGGGATACCATCTGGTCCAGGAGCTTTCTTCGCTTTTAGTCCTTTTGCCACTATAAGGAGCTGGAAACTGGATTGTCACCAGCATTTCCAGCGTCTGCATCAACGTACGATATAGGCGGTCATGCGGTTGGGTCGTGCTTCGGGAAAAGACCGTCCACGATAATTTTCAGTTTACCGGCGCACATTTCGGTTGACATCATTGGACTCTTGATCCTGGTCGTAACGACACGGTAAACATTGCCCCAGGGGTTAGCATCTACTTCTCTGCACAGCTGCTTGTAGTAGGTGGACTTGTTTAGCGCTATCTGGCGTTTAAAAGCGCCTTGGCCGCACGGAATATTACCCTCTTCTGTGACTGCCTCAGATCCTGCTCTTTGAACGCGTCTTTTGGCCTACGACAGGCAGCCCGGAGGACAATGAGCTTTTCGTTCCACCATTACGCCAGACGCCGGTAGTTCCTCGGCTCCATTTTCCTTGGCATTGTTACATCACATGCCCTCGCTACTGATTCTGACAGCTCATCGGCACTCGGAATTGGAGTGACGTTGTCAGCATCAAGAGCTCCCTCAAAATGTCCTTGAAGTCCTTTATTTTCCGTTTCCGCTCGCCAGTCCTCACTCTCCGCGTTACAATACAATTCCACCGACCAATGGTGTAGTGGATCGCTCTGTAGTTGCTATGTGCATACTTAAGCTTGAGCTTGAGCTTGTGCGACCACCCCTGGCTGCTACTCCGTTATCGATCTGGACTAGCTGAAGTTGCACAGGGAATCAGCAGATAATTATGCTTGGGAGTAGCGAAACATCTTTCAATGTGCAACTCCTGGTAATCTTAAATTGTTTATTGATCAATACCGGCGCCAGCCAGGCCTGAACGTAGATCGCGGAAGGAAAGGGAAGGAATGGTTAGTCCGATACTTGCTTTTGCTAGAGGCCGTATATACTACTGCGCACTCCACAAGTATCGAGGGAGGAGGATATTTGTTAGTAAGTCTAGAAGTTGGATTCTACTTCTTCTTTTTCGACGCCAGAGAGGTGACTCCACTATCTGGACGAGATATCGATCCATCAACTCATGGACCGGGGACCAACGGCTTTACTTCCCTTCTGAAGGAAGAAGTGACTACAGATTTTTTCACCTCAGAAAAATCTCAATGACCTCGGCTGGAATTGAACCCAGGACAACTGGAATGAGTGGCGGTCACGCTTACCACTCAACCACCGGCGCCGTCACTCTGTAGTTGCTATGTGTATACTGCTCACTAACTCGCCAATTCATGTTATCAATCAGAAAAGGACTGCAGAATGTTATGTCGATGATGGATTCCCGGTCGTCTATACGGAATGTGCTAGCGGAATCTTTATTGCACAGTCTTACATCCAGCTTCTCCACATGGCCTTCAAAAAGCTGCAACCTCTTGCGTTGGTCAGTCTGCAGCCTCACTCCACGGCCCAAGCTTTGAAGTCTCCCCTATAATAGCCGACGTTCTTTCGACTAACGAGTCGGTTAGTGCGTGCAGCATCCGATTATACTACTCTTGTTTTCATCACGGAGGGGGCATAGCAGCTAGAGACGAATACGCCGTTGATCCTGGCGATCACGAAGGCTTCGTGTGTGCAATCAACCAATTCTTGGACCAGGAAAACGCCCATCACTTGGATAATTGCTATCCTTGGACTATCCATCACTCAGTTACTATTATCTGGAGAAACATTATACTTACATTACAAATAATTGCGACGTCGCACTTCATTTCTGTTGTCGACTACCACAACAGTTTATGTGCAATGTCACAATGATTGAAATTAAGCTGTTTTTTCTCCATCGTTGTTTGCCTGTCTTCGCCATTTTGTACGCAGGGCACTTGAAGCCACGCGTCCTATGGTCGTTTCCATCTTCCGTTTTGCAGAGCATACACCTTGATTGCATGTAGTCTCTAGCAATGTGCCCCTTTCCTCCGCATTTTCTACACAGTCCAGAGATGTCTGGACCAAGCGCTTGAAGTATCGCTCCATTTGTTTGGTAACTCGCGGAGCGACTCTCATGCCGACGTTTGAGTATTTCCATTCGCTTTCCATGTCCGGATTGTCACCGGTACATCTAGTTTGCACTGCTCACCCCTCGGTTCTTCTACGGTCGTTATCTCGACTAGGCCATTGCATTCGACTACGGCTTCCTGCGGCAGGGCTCTAACGTTCGCTTCGCTGTTCAAAGATTTACCTACGAGCTCGTGGTAGGTCAAGCTCTCGACGGAAGGATTCCTCGCCTCGTTTTAACAATGTTCTCTCCCTCCCTCCCTCAGCTCTGGGTGCTCTCTCACTTTCTTGAGAACAGCTGCGTAGGATGTCTTATCGTTCCCTTCGATGATCAGTGTATCGCCCTTCCGTTTGTTTTCGTTCGCTACGCTTCGTCTGCTGGCTTTCCACGATGCACCAGTCACGATCTTTTCCAACGTTTCTCTGGTCGCTGGTGCCCTCCAGCTCGCTCTCCTGCTTTTTTGGGTCCTCTTTCCCGCCGGCTCGTCCTTTCTTTTCACTAAATGAGTGTTGTGGCGACTGTTCGGTATCACCTCAGTTTCTTCTGTCGCGTGTTTTACGGCATCCATCAGAGCTTTTTCGGCTGAATTATTTCTCATCAAGAGCGCCTTCTGCTTGCGTTAGTAACTGTTACGGCCGATTCGATACTCGTCACCAGCTGCTTCACCTTGGTGTGCACATTGTGCTTGTCCTTCACGAACTCATAGAGCTCAACGATCTTTTACCTCATCTCTATCAAGTACGACTTCTCATGTTGTGAGTAATTCTGGGTACTGTCTCTACCTGATTTAGAAGCGAACACTCGATTCAGTAACCCCATCTCACGTTGGTTACCTTGTTGCTCGCTCTATACCAAACCGCTGCTGGTACTCACTGTGGCTACTGGTGGTCTGTAGCTTATCGCTCCTTGCAAACGCAATCCCGTCCTCCTTTGCTCCGCTTGTCTCTCCAATCACATTTGTTTTTTTGGATGTTTCCATACTGCTGGGTCCCAACTCCGGGCCACTATTTCCACTCGCTGTACCTAGTCACCTTTTGTGATCCCATGGTTATCTGTGCGAGGAGGGAGGTCATGCTAGGGTTGATATTATCCTTCATGGGGAGTTTCAGAGCCAGAACGGTGTACAATCGGGAATGGTTCATTCGCTCTTAGTAGCACCACCTAAATGGTGACGAGTTTTGAACGTACCCGGAGACCTGCCAATGTTTTGACGCGACGGAGGCAGCTATGCTGTTAACCTACTCGCTATTTCAAGTCGGTGTCCACCTTTCTTACTCAGGGAGTATAGCAGCACGCATGTCAGTCCCAAGTCGTCGTCTAATTCGTGATCCATGTCCTGTTTGTTGACGTTCGCCATAATCAGGATGTTACTAGCGTCGATCCTGATATGCCGGTTGATACTCTGGTTGGGCTAGGGTGTTTGTCTCGGAGCCCCACTTGGTTCATGGAGTGGTTTGACCTATGAGCTTTGATTTAACTCTCGACTATTCTCTTGTTTCTTGTCTATTACGTCGCCGTTTAGCTCTCGTCCCTCATGTTTCGTTCAGCTCCCGGCCTTATCACGATCTACTTGGATAGTCCCCGAATCACCCTACTCTGACCGATACTTCCCCGACGGAGGAATCTCTCCCGAGACCGATATCCGCTACCTTGAGCCATTCAGCTCCTAGCTTTATCGAGATCAACTCGGATATTATACTACAGAGTTCCCCGGCAACGGAATTTCTCTCAGTATCGATGTTTGTTTCGTGAGCCAATTAATTTCAATTTTCGTCACGATTCTGTCGGGTAGTCCACGAATCTACCCTACCGTACCCCGGCGGTAGATTGCGCCCGATACCGATGTTCGTTTTTGTGAGTCATTTAGCCCCCCGCTAGGTCCTAATCTACTCGATCTAATCCCCGGCGGAGGACCTAGCCTACAGAAACAGGCCAGCCAATGGGTGCTGAGGTCCATCCAGCGATACCGAGATATGCTCGTCGTAGCACATCTCTTCATGATGCCCAAATGATGTAGTGCATATTAGAATGGGTGTAGCATTAGTTGGATTTCCGAATCTAGATCACTAATGACTGAAGTAGCTTTAACTACATTGGTCGCCTATGACGGTTCTTGGTGACCCCGGGTAACTTGCCAAGTTCCAAGTTAATAGCATATCTATTTCTCAGTGAATTCTTGTCCGATTTGTATAAGCTTGACTACATATAAAAGATGTGACACTTCCATTGATTGCTGTTTATTTTTAATCAGATCTTACTTTTGGTTCCAGAGCCAGGTCACACAGGAAATTGCCATATAAACCGTTAAAATCGTATTACCTTAGAGGGTAAAAATCTATTGAAATGGATTAAAAGACTACGGTTTGCAGACCCAGATCGTTGATTACCAATCAAAGATTCTTCGAATTTAGTGTCCGCGACAATTCCGGAAGCCCGGGTTTCGGACATATACCAAAATTAAAGCCACATCGGTTATTCTGTGATGACTGAACCGATTTTAACATGTATTAAATGAAATTTTTAAAATGCGGTTGGTTGCATTCTCTGAGCCTTCTGACATTGACCACCATAAAAGGTTTCGGAAGTCGTGGGCAAAATAGCCATCTTTCAGAATTTACAAACTCACATCAGTTTCTCGGAGATGGTGTGACCGATTTTCACAAAATTGGTTTCAAATGAATGTGATGAAATCCCTATTAAAGATTTTTTTAATGTTGATATGTATGTAGTAGAAATATTGTCACCGTTTGCTATTTCTGTCAAACTTACTTTTACATTGAGTAAGTGCGAACACCATTAAACACTTGTTCCGACACACAACATAAATTTCAAATCACCCCCCGTCGAACGGGCAGAACTGGATAAAATTCAGGCAATCAAGAATAATATCAGATTTATTCCTAACCACGATAATTACTTTACCACCTGTTTTTGATTGTTGCCAAAATAATGATTATACCGGCGATTAATTTGAAAAGACAGCGCTGGACGTCGTGATTTGAATGTATCTACTGCTACGCCAGACTCGTCATCCAAACACATTTCACATTCCGGAGCGTCTCGCCCTCGCGATGCTTCATCCGCCAATTTGTGCAAAGTGCTGAATTACGACGATACGTGTTATGCGTATGTTGATATTTAATACCAGCAACAAGGTGTTAATGGAGGCCCAGTGCCGCTTATTGCCTCTCGAATCGCGATTCAATTGCTTCATAAAATTTGATGAACTCTGCCCCAGGATTTGTGACTTGAGCAAACAATCTTCTCTTCGGACAACTTATGTGTGTCGGCAGGTGAGGTTGATTAATAATTTCGACGACGTGGTAGGAAATAACGAACAAAACACCAACTGCCGTCCCCACTTCTCCACCCACTTCCGGCCGTGTGTATGTTGTGCCATTGCGCTTATACGAAACAAAGATGGGAAGCAGTACAATTTGTCTTGTGCTCGTTTGTTTCCACAACCTATGCCCATATTTTTTCCTTGCAAACTTGTTGGCGTTCGTAGTCTCCAAAAAACTGAGGAGGAGTCCGGAGAAAATTTAATTCCGCACCAACTCCGGATCTCATATGTCTTGGGCACGTGCCTTGAATGTGTAGTTCTGCCGGCTCGACGGGGGGGTGATTTGAGATTTATTTTGTGTGTCGGAACAAGTGTTTAACAGTGTTCGCACTTACTCAATGTAAAAGCAAGTTTGACAGAAATAGCTAGCTAATTTAGAATCCGAACTGGGGCATTGGTGAGTTGTTTGGTTTGTTTTCTTTTTAGGGGAACTTTTCAATTACTTTTACTAGGCCCTAAAAAACAAAACATTGCGAAGCTCAGAATATGTTTGTCTTTCTTA
This sequence comes from Topomyia yanbarensis, assembly GCF_030247195.1. Taxonomy (NCBI): domain Eukaryota; kingdom Metazoa; phylum Arthropoda; class Insecta; order Diptera; family Culicidae; genus Topomyia; species Topomyia yanbarensis. The sequence goes on along the minus strand of NC_080671.1, from coordinate 322,356,791 downwards.
TAAAATGAAAGATACTGAAATTTTCCAACACTGAAGTTTTTTTTGAGGTCCGATGGGCTGACACTCTTATACACTGCGAATTTATATGCGCAACTGTAAAACCAATTCTCAACAGTAGCTAGTAGCTATAAGTACATAGGGTAATTTCGGGAGAGATGACGCACATTTCTGAAAATCAATTCTGCATCAAAGTAAACCAAAGAATATATGATGAAATCATTTTTATCAATTGCGGCAAGTATCTAAAATTCACTGAAATGTTTTTCGTCATGAAAAAAATCATAAAATTTCCACGAACATTTTAAAAACAATTCAGGAGAGATGCTGGGGTTACAAACTGAAGAATGACGAACAAAAGTTGATGTTTTCCTGGTTAGGTGTCTTCATGAAGCTTTATTACACCTATAAATCGGCCAGCACCTTCACTTTTCATAAGTTTGTTCCTACTTCTAGAAACACTTTTTATTCAATAATATAAAAATATTGTTCTTTTGCAACCTGGTTAAGCTTAAGTAACTTTATAAAGGTTATTATTTATCTATATGTTTGTATGAGCGATTTATGTTGGTACGGGTTTCTTAAAAGCAGTTTTTGACACTTTCTCCGTACAATGAATTTATTTCACTTAGGTTTATTCTTGAAAATTTAATTTTGGAAAAAAGCATTATTTTGTTGAAGTTTTCGTTTTTATTCCAAAATTGACATCAATAAGAAATAATGCGTTCATGAAAGTTAGTGCTTGAAACTTTAAAGAATAATCCGAAGTAACCAATACTTAGATACATTTCGCCCGTGCAAGTATATAGATAAATTGACTCATAATCCTATATGTCACGGTGTTATGTTTTTTTCTTTTCTAAAACATATTTATTTATTCCACTTAAGCAGTAACATAGATTTAATTAATTAATAATAATTAATAATACACCGCAATTCATTCAAGTGCTAGTCTTCTCTGCTTCGGTTAATCATACTCTAAAAAAAATCTGAATATAATGATGACTCAATTGAGAAATCTGACACAATCACATCTGACGCAACTTCAAATGTGATCTATTTTTTTTTGTCATAATCGACGCACTCGTAATATTCTTTTCGATAAATTCAATATTCCGCAATTATAAACAAAAACGATTGTCACACGCACTATTTTTAAGTGTAAGAAATAAAATTTGAACCCAATGACTAAGTTTTCAATGTAAGATGCCATAAAATCACACGTCCCGAATCATAAACACATCAAACAGCGTAAAGCGCGTATTTATCTCAAAAGTTCTTCAAGGTTCATCGGCTGTGCAAGGTGATTTTGCGTGTTAAGATAACAATGCAATTATATTGCATGTTCTGCGGATTATCCGCTGAAAAAGTTGTTTATCAAACATGTTTGGTTACACAAAAAAGAAAAGAAGTTCGAGTACCTGTCAGGTCATTTTTAGACTCGTTTTTGCAGTATATTCTTGACTCATAATTCCACGAAGCTTCGACCCAGTAAATGGTTGACCTATTCTTGATGAAAATTCGCTTAATTGAATTTTATTTGTATCTTCCAATTTCACGAACATACACACCAAAAAAATCTGAATTTTATCGTTGACGTAATTGCAAACATGACATAATGCAACAAACCGTAATTTATGAAATGATAGAACATTACCGTATTCCATTTAATTTTACATGAAACATATACTTTACATGCGCAATGACATAAAATTACGCTTCCTACCATTCAGAACAAACGTTGTATGTGGAGTAAAATTACATGATTTACGAAATTAAGTCAGGTAAAATTAAAATCAAACGTAAAACTAAGTCATTTTTGATGCTCGTATATGTCATGGTCAGGAGACGTAAATTTACACCATTTTTTCTAGGTGTGTAGATAATGGGTCGATTAGCTGCGTGACGAACTGCACTTAGGATATTTTTATTTTAGGATTGAAAATGCGTTTAACTTCAATTTTACTAGACAAATATAATTTCACAGCGTCCGTGTAAATTTACATGTCGCACGTAATTTTACTGTTGGCATAATGTGAAATTACGTTTTTAAATAATTTGCTGTCTTGTAAAAATAAGAATGAATGCAATAATTGGTCATCTTGCTCGCTGACATATGTCGGCGCAAGATAACGTAAAATTACAAGAGTTTTTCGAGGTGTGCATGTAGTGGAAGTATTCTGCAAATATGAGTATGATTTGTTGTTTCTCTAGTCTATTGTATGTGCCCAATTCAGGAAATTTGAAATCTTCAAAAGTTATGTTTCTTGACTTATTAATTTTATTAGGGTTACCAAATGTACTGAGAGCAAATTAAGGACATCCCTGCCAAATCTATTCGGAATTGGAGCCTGAATCAGTTGTTACTTGAGCCAGAAATCTGAAAATTCTGCCTTATTTTCCAACAGTTGAACTGGGACGTTGAATCTTGATCGAGACAAATAGGAATGGTGTAGTGTCAATATTAAACGAAGATGACAACTTTGGCCAAACCTCCTATCGAGCTATCCAACAAATTTTGGTTACTTTTGAGTAAAAGAACTTTTGGTTGGAATGAGTCGCAGACAGTATGCATTAACAAAAACAATCGCTAGAAGTATTTGAAATTGACAATTAAGATTGAATCTCTTGGAATAAGTTGATCTGAATAATTTAATACAGGATGGTTGATCATGACGTTTTTTTGATCTCGCAAAAATTTAAAAAATGGAGTAAATCGCCAAATGTTTGTCAATCGAAGAACATTTTTTGCCATTTCTTGTTTGAAAACAATTTCTTTTAAATGTTGACCATGTTGGCGCTTATCCATTCAACTGGTCCAATTTTTGATGACGGATTCGAGTATTTCAAGTGGTATCTGGCTAATTAGACGAGTAATGTTGGTTTCCAATGCTTGGGAATGTCACCGCCGCGATGTTTTCTTCAATGCGTGCTGGATTTGGTCGATTTGTTCAACCAATAACGAGAACTGCAACTTTTACTCTTTGATTGTATGGCGAATAGTGGAGTCAGTTGGCCGATTATGTCGACAATATTATGGTCGGAGTGCACGAAACACATTTCTTACAGATCGCTGATTTTCGAAATATAGTTGAATAATTTGAAAATGGTGAGCATACTGTGGTGGCAAAGAATACTAAACTACTGTTAAAAACATATTGAACCACCCTGTATATGCCAAGGTTTGAGACTAAAAATAAGGACATTTGAAGTAAAATAAGGACGCTTTCCAAAAACTTCGAAAATAAGGACATGTCCTTTAAAATAAGGACGGTTGGTAACGCTAATTTTATGTGCTGTAAGATATATAACCAACAATTCCTTACTTTCCTGCATTTTTCCACTCTGTGTTCAAGGTACTCACTTTCTTATGGGCAGTAATCACAATATGATAAACTCACACAACCGAATCGAAACTGTTGTTCAGCACACGATATTTTCTCATTTACAAGAAGATACTACGTGGTTTAGTCATCCGAGGATTTTTTATTTATTTATTAACAGATTAAGGCCGAAGTGGCCTGTGCCGTATACAAAAGATTCCTCCATTCCACTCGGTCCATGGCCACGCGTCGCCAGCCACGCAGTCTGCGAAGGGTCCGCAAATCGTCTTCCACCTGGTCGATCCATCGTGCTCGCTGCGCGCCACGTCTTCTTGTACCGGTCGGATTGCAATTGAGAACCGTTTTCACCGGGCTATTGTCCGACATTCTGGCTACGTGCCCGGCCCACCGTAGTCGTCCGATTTTCGCGGTATGACAGATGGGCGGCTCCCCCAACAGCTGATGCAACTCATGGTTCATTCGCCGTCTCCATGTGCCGTCTTCCATCTGCACTCCACCGTAGATGGTACGTAGCACTTTCCGTTCGAAGACATCAAGTGCGCGTTGGTCCTCCACGAGCATGGTCCAGGTCTCGTGCCCGTAGAGAACTACCGGTCTAATCAGCGTCTTGTAGATGGTCAACTTCGTACGACGGCGAACTCTGTTCAACCGAAGTGTCTTGCGGAGGCCAAAGTAAGCACGATTTCCTGCCACGATGCGTCTACGAATCTCTCTTCTGGTATTGTCGCCGACGCAAAATCACAAACAGCTGTTCGCAGCGAGCACAAGAAAACCGTTCGGCAGAATCAAAACAAACCACCGCAACATAGAACAGTTCGTTCTGACCTAAAGAGGCAGAAGGAAAATCAAATTACATTCAAGTGCGCCCAATGATGAGTCAATGCGCGCTCACGCAAGGGTCATATATGCTTCATCGGCATTTTCGGTGCCACTGCCGGTCACAGCGCATTCGAAGACGATAATTATATCGATATTTGACTTCGCGCGGTGGCTTGGATAATAAAACATTTGTGCAGAGTTGACAACAATATTCATTGTTAACATTCTGTACCAAAACAAATCCAAATAAAATCGATTCAAAAATCGATTATTTGTAAATAGCTAGCTTTAGGAAAGTAGGTATATAAACCAAAAAATTGTATAATAAAATCAAGTTGAAATCGAGCAGTCGAAAGTACCACTTCACTCAGTCGAAAATCCTTTACTTCGTGTCCAGACCCTGGAGTTCTTCGTTGGTTTTTCCACCTTGTTAAATCCAAAGTCAAATTACTTCCTTGTTTGTAACGCAAGCGGGGAAGCAAATTGTCTTACGACCAGAATTAGTATTGGATTGTTACGCAGAACGATACTAACTGGACGAGGAATTCCCGGCTTATTAAGCTATAGCGTGTGGTATTTGTAACGCAGGTGCCACAAACTATACTTAGTCTAGAATTAGAAGTGGCTTGTACCGCAGGACGCTTCTAACTAGACCCAGCACCCCCCTCTGCGGCGAAAGATCGTTCGGCGGAACGATATATGGTGGCTCCAGAGAGGATTTATCCTCACAATTCTCGCCACAGAAGGCACGAAGTAAAGAAAAACTACTAAGTCCTACACTGACCAAGCTACGGTAGTGGAAAAAGGCATAAACATTAAAGCGAACACCTACAAACTGTGGTGGAAAAACGCTAGAAACACAGCGTGTCCGTAGCTTATAACGGACAGTAATACGCATTGCAATACGCGTCACTTACAAAATCGCTAATAAGGCGTATCCGCAGCCAATAGCGGATTCGGTGAAAACAAACAGTGCTTGAATAAGATATCACAATATATATCACACCGTGCGATATATCACTAGTGAACCTAAAACAAGCCGAAAGAGAAAGCGGATCTAAAGGATGGCATCTGGAGGATACGCGCACAACCCGAATGGGAATTGCCGCCTGTGCAAGGATAAGGACAGCGCGGACGAATGGATGGTCGAGTGCTCAAAGTGTTGGAACTGGTTCCACATGACCTGCACCAAACTTGAGAAAAGACCCTCCACTAAGGACCTCTGGCACTGCCCAAAGTGCAAAGAGGAAATAATGGAGCTCCAGCAACTAAGAAAGGAGCTGGAGGATCAAAAGAAGAAGACTACCAGGAGTGTGTCCAAGGAACGCGGACCAGCAGACACTGTAGAGCTGCTAAGACGCCAATTTGAGGCACAAATGGAAAGCCAAAAATTGCGTGATGAGGCATTTCAAAAAGCCATGATTGAGATGGCAACCAAAATGCACCAAGTAAAAATGGACCCCGAAGCGGGACAACAAATGGCTCCGACAATCAAATTGCCGGATGAAATTACAAACTTACTGAGGAGGCAAACAGCAACACCCCTCCCAGTTTTCAACGGAAATTACAAGGATTGGCCAAATTTCAAACGGCTTTACGAACAAAGCAAACGAGAAGGTCAATTCAGCGATACCGACAACATAAACAGACTTATGGCAAGTCTAGGCAAGGCAGCAAAGGTACACGTAAGTGCCTTGCTGATGGATCCAGGAAACGAGAAACATGTAGTAGAAACTCTGGATAGTATTTACGGACAACCGTTGGCTATATACAACGAACTATGGAAGGATTTGGCAAAGTTACGGAACCCACGCATGGAATACCCTCAAAGCATGGTGGACTTCGTAGTGACTCTCGGAAATTTGGTGTCCAACATGTCCATGATACAGTGTGAGGATTATTTAACTAATCCGTTGCAGATGGCTGAACTTGTTTGCCGCTTACCACTGAACTTAAGAGAACAATGGGCGGACAAGGAAGCAGAAGCAATGATTCCGCAAGAAGGACGACCACGGCAAAAACTCACACTAAAGGAATTACACGAGTTTTTGAAACCGCAACAGCAAAGAGCAACACTTCTTATTGCACAAAAGGTGTGTCAATCTGAGAAGGAAAACCCGAAAAATGAGCGCCAATCAAGAGTCAATATGCACGCTGAAACAACATCCAGATCCCAAGCCAAATGTTCCTGTTGTAGTCAACAACACTGGATAGTAGCATGCCCGGTCTTTAAAAAGATGAGTGTGGAAAAAAGACGAGAACTGGCACTAGAGAAACGCATGTGCTTTAACTGTTTACGCCAAGGACACTCCTTTAGAAACTGTCAAATGAGGCCAAACTGCAGAACAGAAGGATGTACAGCATATCATCACACATTTCTTCACGTCAGACCAAAAACAAATGATGAAAAACGAGCCTCCCAAAAGGAGGAAACAAAACAAAAAATCAAGGAACCTTCAGGACAATCAAAAGACAACAAGAAGAACCAAGATAAGAAGGAAGTGAAAGAAATAGATGCGCAAGCTCCAACATCGTCCACCTCGAAGGAACAAGAAGATGTGCGCACTAACATACACGCTACCAAAAGAAATAAGGTCTACTACCAAATACTGCCGGTTACACTTTATGCGCAAGGAAGACAATTAGAAACCTTCGCATTTTTGGATCACGGCTCATCGAACAGTCTAATCCTCGACGACTTGGCCAAAGATTTAGGTTTGCAAGGGCCAGTATCACCATTATGCATAAAATGGACAAATGACTCCGTACACGAAGATAACGAAAGCCAAAGCGTATGTTTCAAAATATCAGGCGACAACAAAATTCGATACCAAATGGAAAGTGTACGCACAGTAAAAAAATTATCCTTACCGCGGCAGACACTTGACTACAAGGATCTTCATGAAAACTACAACCATCTTAAATACCTTCCTATTCAAGGATACGAGAATGCTGAGCCGACATTACTTATTGGACTTGATCATCCCCGACTATTAACAGCAACAAAACAGAGAGCAAGCAAAGTCGGTCCAGTTGCCGCTAAAACACCAATAGGATGGGTCATTTACGGAAGGACCAACTCCCGACATCAAGGAGAAATATATTCCTGTGTAGTAGAGGAGCAAGACTCACTACGAGAAGAAATGAGGAAATACTTCTCAACGGAAGAGTTTGGCGTTAAGGTTAGCACCACTAACCAACAGAGCGAGGAGGATAGACGAGCTGAAAAATTGATAAAAGAAACAATGAAGTATGACGGGAGTCAATACGAAATTGGCCTTTTATGGAAACAAGCCAGGCCCATAATGCCAAAATCAGAAAGCTTCAAGGGAGCATTAAAGAGGTTAGAATACACTGAGACTAAGATGAGGAAAAACCCTGAGTTTGCCCAATGGTACACGGACAAAATTAAGGAATACGTTGAAAAGGGATACGCACGAAAATTAACAGCAAACGAGATAACACTAACAACCGATAAAACATACTATTTGCCTCATTTCGCTGTCGTAAACCCTAATAAAACACCTTTAAAACCGCGACTTGTATTTGACGCAGCTGCCAAGGTACAAGGATTATCGCTCAACACTGAATTACTCTCTGGTCCCGATAACTTGACATCGCTCTTTGGAATGTTACTGAGATTTCGAGAAGGAAAGTACGCAGTAGCAGGAGACATCCAAGAGATGTTCTCACAAATTAAAATACGCAAAGAGGACCAGGAGGCTCAACGATTCTTATGGAGGGACGGTAAGGCTTCAAATACCATGGGACACTACGTAATGCAGGTAATGACGTTTGGAGCAACCTGCTCACCTGCATGTGCCCAAGCAGTAAAGAATGCAAACGCAGAGAACTACCGAGATTGCGATCCGGTGGCAGCCAACGCCATTATAAAACAACACTATGTTGACGATTATCTGGACAGTTTCTCGACAGCGGAGGAAGCCAGTGCAGTCACTTTCGGAGTTATAAAAATTCATGAAGCTGCACACTTCACACTAAGAAACATCATTTCAAACGATGCCGAAATGCTAGACGTTCTACCTGAACGCAACGTCGCGAGACAATCCACCCAAAAGGAATTTATTGAAAAAACTGCAACATCAGAGAAAGTCCTCGGAGTATACTGGGACACGACCCAAGACACAATTGGGTATAGAATAGCAGACTTCAAGTCCAACGCCATACCGACCAAAAGAGAAGTCCTCTCAACAATTGCCAGAATCTTCGACCCTCTTGGATTAATAGCGCATATTACGATTGGAGGTAAATTACTAATGCAACAAGCCTGGAAAGAAGGTATAGACTGGGATGAGAAAATATCTACGAAATTAATGGAAGATTGGACGATTTGGACAAATAGACTATCCACAATATCACATCTGAGAATTTCTAGGTGTTTCTCTCCCAACATACCGGACGCAAAATCATTGGAATTGCATATCTTTGTTGATGCATCAGAATCAGCGTTTGCCGCGGCAGCATATATACGAGCAGAAACCTTACACGGATACGGCGTAAGCCTAATAGCAGCAAAAACGAGAGTTGCACCAAATAAAGCCATGTCAATTCCAAGGCTAGAACTTCAAGCCGCGGTGTTAGGCACACGATTGAAAACAACCGTTTTAAAGGAACTTCGATTGAATATTACAAACGTAACCATGTGGACAGATAGCACCACTGTACTCTCCTGGATACGAAGTGACCATCGCAGGTATAAAACATTTGTAGCCAACCGAGTAAGCGAAATACTCGACGACACAACGATCTCCCAATGGAGGTGGGTACCATCAGGAATGAATCCGGCAGACGAAGCAACACGGAACATCCAACCTACGGAATCTATATGGTATACAGGAGCGACGTACCTAAATACAAAAGTGGAATCATGGCCAAAGGAGAAAGGTGCAGTCATTGAAACTTCAGAAGAAAAAAGGGTTTGCAGCGTTCAAGAAATACAACCTGCGAACATTATTATGCACACAACTTGGTGCTCGGATTGGGGACGACTAAAGAAGGCAGTTTGTTACTGGCTCAAATACATGGAAAAATTGAGGACGAAAGTATCAAACTCCAGATATGATGAGACAATTACTTCTGATCATTATAAGCGAGCAGAAATCCTATTGTTACAACAAGCACAGCAAGAAGCTTTTCCATCCGAGCTAGTGGCTCTGATCAACGGCGAAGGTATTTACCAGAACAGCTCTGTAGCAGATCACGAGCTTGCATTAGATGAAAACCGTCTCATCCGAATCAGCGGACGAATACAAAACATGACTCCAGTACTATTACCAAACAAGGGACATATAACGAATTTGATCATAAAACAATACCACGAGAAATTTCTACACCGTGAAACAGAAGCAGTTATAGCTCAAATACGACAGCATTTCTGGATAATCAAGATTAGGGCGGCAGTAAAAAGAGTGAATGCAAGATGTCAACTCTGCAGAAACAAGAAGGCAAGCCCTCACCCTCCAAAAATGGGCACATTGCCAAGCTGCCGCACCACTCCAAATTTAAAACCATTTACACACACCGGTATAGACTTCTTTGGACCAATGGAAGTTACTGTAGGAAGAAGATGTGAAAAACGCTGGGGTGCACTCTTCACCTGTATGGCTACTCGAGCTATACACCTGGAACTAGCAGACGACTTAAGTACAGACGCGCTTCTCATCTGCATAAAAAACTTACAAAACAGGCGCGGCAAGGTCTGTGAAATGTACAGCGATAACGGCACCAATATGGTTGGCGCAAGTAATCAGATGAAGGAATTAGAAATCAGAACAGCGATCGAAGGAATAAAATGGAATTTTATTCCACCATCAGCTCCACACTTTGGAGGAGCATGGGAACGTATGATACAAGAGGTTAAAAAATTACTAAATGAAAAGTTATGGCCAGTATCAAAACCCAAGGAGAGCGTACTTAGGAATGCTCTAATCGAGATAGAGCATCTCCTGAACAGTCGCCCGTTAACACATATACCATTAAGCTCCAACGATGATGAACCCCTGACACCAAATCATTTTTTGATTGGATGCGCAGGAGGAACGTATCCTTCACTCGACGACACGTCGCGAGCCGAGGCAACAAGAGAACACTGGAAAAAGGCTCAAATGGCAACTACTAAATTTTGGGACCGGTGGAGTACAGAATACCTTCCTAAACTGAACAAACGAGAAAAATGGAAACAGAACACAGAACCACTCCAGCCTGATGATGTCGTTGTTTTTCCAGACGAACAACGGAAAGGGAAGTTTCATAAAGGAATTATAACCGAAGTAAGGAAGGCGCAGGATGGCCAAACAAGGTCTGCGGTCGTTCGCACTGAAAACTCTAAATTAGTTAGGCCAACTGTAAAATTGGCCAAATTAGACGTAAAGGCAGATACGGTATTCACCGGTCACATACAGGAAATATCACCAAAACGAAAAGACGTCTTCCCGCAAAATAGTAGCTCAAATGCAAAGGCAAATATGACAGATTGGGGTAAGCGACAAAAAATCGACATAGAGCTAGTAAAACAACTAGCAGAAAAGCACAAAGCCGCTCATCCAACCAAACCGAAAAAGAAAACTATTCGAGCTAGGCCAAACATGTGGGCAAAAATGCTCGTCACTACAGCAGCAGTACTATCTTTAAATACAACGTCTAGTATGACCATCAAACCCGTACCAAATGCGGGACTTTTATTCGATCACGAAGCTACCTATTTAATACAAACCGGAATTTGGGACACACAAATTACTACAAACATATCTCCCACCGACGATGTAAAACTCATTGACACGATACACAGAAACATCGAAGACGCTATAAATGGACTAAAGCAGAAAATAAAAAATCCAACACTCATCGACTTGGCTACCTCGATTGAACAACAGTGTTACGCCGCGAAGCAGGAAATTTTGGAACCAGCTCGAGTAAAAAGAGGAAAGGGAATTTTTGGATTCCTTAAAGACATACTATTCGGAGGCGATGATCTGACAGAGCAAATCGAGGCTATCCGAATGAACGAAGAACAAAAAATTCATGACGTCACACATAGCATGAATCAGCTAAGGGAAAGAACCCTGCAACAAAACAATCAATTTGAACAACGGATTCACCACGCATTAGATGGAATCAAACTTTTGAACAAACAGTTCGCGATGAACTATGCAGAAACTCTAGCCAACCATCTGATGGACACAATAATGGTGGCTAAACAACTGATCGAGAGTATTCTCACACGTCACAGAAAATTGAAACGTATACCCGTCACCATAGAAGAAAGAAATGAATTCATCCAACAAGCGAACCTGCGACTTCCTGCAAATCACTACATACCCGAGGATGAGTTTGCAACCCATTATAAACTCAAAATAAAGAATGATTCGTATCACATCACGATGAGATCTATTGTGATACTAAGAGAATCATTCGAAAATTTCAAGGTTATAGCTATACCAGACATTGAAAACAGAACAAAAATTCATGTTGATCAACCAAGAATCGCCATCAATCAGCACAACCAGTATTTCTATCCCTCTAATGAGGCAAGGAAACTAAACGAAACACACTTCCTCTGCTTCAAGCCAACAATACAGATGGAAATGTCATGCGTGCCAGCAGCAATATTTCACAAGCGTCCCGTAAGAAACTGCAATATTACAACTTTCGATAACCTGCCCACCGATTACGCGGAAGTAATCATATTATCACAACCAAACACACTACTATACTACGCAAAAGATCCAAATACAATCACGATACTCTGCAATAAGGAATTGAATTTCACCTCATACAACATAGCGGTTGTAAAATTAGATCCTGGTTGTGAAATACGAACCAAGCACAGCGTAACGTACGCTAGCATTGGCGGAACTTCAAAGCAACAAAAAATATACTTCAAACGCCACGATCAAATACCTCAATGGAAAAACGACAATTTCAATGCGTCAGAAGACACTTGGGAAACAACAGAACTTGATCCGATAGCTGCAACCCATTCATCCTATCACAACGATCCTGAAACAAAGGCGATAAATCATCATGTTCCGGTCATAGTAGCAGCGGTATCATCAGTACTTGTTGTGGCCACGATAATCAGCGCCCTTTACTATAAGAAAGGCAGTCGACGTTCAGGCCCGTAGCCAGGAGTTTATTTCGGGAGGGGCTTAAAAAATTATTGCATAAAGCTTTTTTATTTCGATTATACAGGTTTTAACCTTATGGTTATTCGCCTCTTTTTGGGTTAGAAAATTTCTTTAGAAAAATTTCTAACCCTACATGTGCGGGATTGATGAACGAACCGTGATGAGCTGCGTAAAAGGTAATCAATTTATCAACTACGCTTTACCCGCCCTGCATAAAGCTTTTAGTTCTAATTACTTCATATTGTCACTAGAAACTAAACGAAATTTTGAAAAGTTCTTAATGAAAACAAAGCCAAATCTAAGACAATCCATGTTCTTTGTCACAAGAAAGGCTATAGTACATCAACGAATTATTGATGTTTAATTTGATTTTTATTATTTATTTTTATTTACAAGTTACAATTTACTCTTGTTGCAACAATGGATATTCTAGAGTATTTATGCGCTAACCGAATATGACAATCCTTGACGGTGCTGAAAAACGCAAGGTGTTCTAAGCTACACGTTTAAAAGTTGTAGATGACGCTAAATCGAAATGAGTAGAAAAATATCCATAAAATGTTCGATCGAAGAGATTGTCGAAATTTGCACAAAATCTTCTGATTTAGCAAACGAATTGTAGATGGTTCAACTACTATTTTCTTGATCTGGCGTCCTGTAACTATTACCAGTTCTAATGCATCATGCTAACATAATTTTTTGGCATACCCCAGTTAGGAAGGAGGATCTTTGTTGATCAATAGGATCAAAATATATGGGTCATTCCACGTCTGATTTACAATCAAAATTTGAATTCCTTCCAATTTTTTTTCTTGCATTCATTAGTTAAAGTAATTGACACGTATTTTTTATTTTGGCTGAATATGATTTTTTTCAAGTTATTAGTTTTTGAACTTTTGAAGTTTATAACATTGAACATTTTTCAATCACTTATAACTCGGAAACTAGGGGCATATCACTTGTGATGCATTTTTAAAAATCAGCGAAATTAAATGCATTTCTTTCCATCAAAATAGAAATTCATAATGTATTTTGCGTCGCGTGCAATGTTTTTGCGTTGCGTGCAATGTTGTTTGCGTTGCGTGTAAGACGTCAAAACCCTACAGAAAAACTAGCCCTACATTTAACAAAACGTCGAACAAAGTGGATCAGCGTAGTACGTTTGTTAAACAAACTTTTCTGCGAGGGAGTGCAAAGCTGATGCAAAAATGGAAATTAAATGCATTTTTTCTAATTTGATGCAAATTTGTTATACATTCTTCGAGTGATCTGCCCCTAGCTCGGAAACGATTCGATATATGGAAAAAAATATTAAATAAAAAAGTTGTGTACTCAATGAGCTCACTGAAAAAAATAGCAATTTCATTTTGTTATATAACTTATGAAATTTGCAATTGTTTGAAACAAATTGAATTTTTTAAAGTTGGACCAATTTTTTACTTATTATTTTCTTTAAATATCAAAAATCATGTTAAAATAATTGTGCAAAAATTTGGGAGTGGATATCAAAATACTTTGCGAGATATTACAATTATAAACTTAAAACAAGGCAATTTTACACCAAACGCCTAGTGATAGGCCTATTGTAATTGAAATATCTCGTAAAATACTTCGAATTTCTTTCTGAAATTTGTACACAATCTTCTCGATATAATTATAAATTATTTGAAAAAGCTAAAAAGATTTTTTTGGATCCACCCTGAAAAAAAATTTGTTACTAATATTTGCATAATACATAAATTATTTAACAAAAACAAATATTACAAAAAAAATCCGCCGAGATCTTCCGAAAACGCAGCTTTTATTATTTAATGCTTTTTTCCAGAAATCTAATAGTTTCTAAGTTATGAGGGAATGAAAAATGTCCAATTCTATTAAATTTATAAAACTGATTTAAGGAACCCCAAACGGCTTAACCAATTGCCGTAAAAATTTATGCATAGTAGGAATTTGTTATGGAGCGTGTTTGTGTGCTATTGGTGGGGATTATCTGCCTACAAGAAGGCGCTTCGGAACAAATTATGGTTTCCTCCTATTTCGTTGAAAGTCGCATCAACGTGCGATGGGTATTAGCTAGTACTTTATAAAGTTCAAAAATCATAACTTGAAAAAAAAAATCAAATTCAGCCAAAGTAAAAAAATCGTGTCTATAATTTTCAGCTAAAGAGTGCAAAAAAATTGAAGGGAACTAAAATTATAGTTGTAAATCGTGGAATGACTCGCATTCTGCAAATTTAAGACTTTTTGGGGGTATTCTCATGTTAAAAGCAAATATTTTCTAAAGTCCCCCGAAATCAAATTTATTTTGATTACATAACTATATCAAGAAGATTATGTGAAAAATTCAGAATGGAACTCGAAGTGTTACGAGACATTTCAGTTATAACAGGCCTTTCGCTGGGCGTTTAGTGTAAAATTGCCATGTTTTATGTTTATAATTGTAATATCTCGCAAAGAATTCCACTGCCAAATTTTTACACAATCTTTTTAACACGATTTTAATACTTAAAGAAAATAATAAATAAAAAATTTGGTCCAGCCTTAAAAAAATTCAATTTGTTTCAAGTAATTGCAAATTTCATAAGTTATATAACAAAAAAATTGTGATTTTTTTTGGTAAGCTTATTTGAAAACGCAACTTTTTTATTTAATATTTTTTCCATATATCGAGTCGTTTCCGAGTTATCAGTGATTGAAAAATGTTCAATTTTATAGACTTCAAAAGTTCAAAAGCGAATAACTTGAAAAAAATATAATATTTAGCCAAACCAAAAAATACGTGTCAATTATTTTTAGCTAAAGAATGTAAGAAATCAGTTTGGAAGATGCTTGACGTTTATATTAAGCGCACATTGCTCTAATCTATTATATCTAGCATAAAATGAGTATTGTTAGATACCATTACTAGCGATAAATGTTAATTTTGGGACAGTTTTTGTACTCAGTTTTCTATGAAACTTCTAATTTTTTATTATACAATTCGTTTACTTGAGTCGGTTCAATGCATTAGCTAAATGAAGCCTTGAGTCTTTAATATATTTCCACGATGTAAACAATGAAAATGATAAAACGCTAATGGTTGTCCAACAGATCTCGTGCGATTGACCTGTTTACTGATTAAGAAATATTTTTCATAACCAACCGCGTCTTGGTGGTCGTTCATATCTATCTTGTACACTTCCGTATTATTATCGTGGTAACTACCATGGACATGGCAGTTCGCGAATATCTGATTTCATTTTTGTTTTGTCCCCTTACGGGCCACAAGTGTCGACTTCCTCAATGATGATGCTGACTGTTAATTTTGAGATACTAGACGCAGTTTTTGCCGTCAATATTATATGAACAGCAGCCACAAATTTGGCAATTGTTTGTTTTTCAGGTAATCGTATTGGAGACTATGGATGTGCAAAGATGTAACGTGTATGATGATATTACGCATTGTGTTTTGTGCGTGCAGGGTCAGCTAGGACGAAATCCTTGCTGACCCTACCCGTCTAATTCCTAGATGTGTCCTTTATAATAAATTACATTTTTTCCAAATGTGACAGGAATCTTTTAATGGCCACGGTTCAAAGAAGTTAAGTTTGTTTATTGGGGCTTTAACCTCCTGGTCGTTCGCCCGCGGTTCAAGTAAGAGGTATCAGATCTTGTAGCCGAACATTGATTTTCTCATCATCCATATATATGAGAATCAACCACGTGTTACAAGTTGCAAAATGACTGGTTTCGTCTAGGCTAATTTGTTGAGTAACATAAGTACTGAATACCTGACAAGGCAGAACTCGTTAAAGGCGATGTTCGTAAGCATAACCTCTATTTTCACCTCCAGCAAATATTTCCCATCATGAAATTCGGTTATGCAAAAATTCCAATAGCCAATAGCCTCCACGTTTGGCTGGAGCACCACTTCTTGCTTCTACGATTCAATCATCCGACGGATCACCCCAGCAAGAATTAAAGTAACAGTTTCTTTTGTTCTTCCGACGAGTCACACAATATGAAAGGAAGTGTGTTATCAGACTCGGCATACTGAGTAGATATCGTGACCGATGTCTTCGGTGGCTCGAAATAGCAATCTTCCTCACCATTCTCCCATTAATTTGTTGAAACCAAACAAGATACAATTTTTTTTACGAGTTACCGAAAAACATGTTGCTTCTTAAATTTATTTTTGAAAAGATTCGGGGGGGGCTTTAGCCCCTTAGCCCCCCCTCTGGCTACGTGCCTGTCGACGTTACACCATTAGAACATCGAGCAGACCAACTCCACTTCCAAGACGACCACCGAGAATAATTCCACGAACAACAGCTGCAAATAGTGTTACACAAATTTAAAGCAAGTGCATTAATAACTTAAACAAATATTAAAAAATAACTTGAAAGATAGGAACGTTATCATTTATTAAATATTAAACTAGGCTCCAAAAACATAAATCATTAGTAGGTAACAAAGTAAATATTATATGAACCTTTATAATCAGATAGGCATCGAAAATCTCGACAAGCAAGATGACCATCGGCGCGTCGGCTAGTTTTTCGTAAGGTCTATGGGATAGACTTACGGGGGGCAATATGTCGCCGACGCAAAATCACAAACAGCTGTTCGCAGCGAGCACAAGAAAACCGTTCGGCAGAATCAAAACAAACCACCGCAACATAGAACAGTTCGTTCTGACCTAAAGAGGCAGAAGGAAAATCAAATTACATTCAAGTGCGCCCAATGATGAGTCAATGCGCGCTCACGCAAGGGTCATATATGCTTCATCGGCATTTTCGGTGCCACTGCCGGTCACAGCGCATTCGAAGACGATAATTATATCGATATTTGACTTCGCGCGGTGGCTTGGATAATAAAACATTTGTGCAGAGTTGACAACAATATTCATTGTTAACATTCTGTACCAAAACAAATCCAAATAAAATCGATTCAAAAATCGATTATTTGTAAATAGCTAGCTTTAGGAAAGTAGGTATATAAACCAAAAAATTGTATAATAAAATCAAGTTGAAATCGAGCAGTCGAAAGTACCACTTCACTCAGTCGAAAATCCTTTACTTCGTGTCCAGACCCTGGAGTTCTTCGTTGGTTTTTCCACCTTGTTAAATCCAAAGTCAAATTACTTCCTTGTTTGTAACGCAAGCGGGGAAGCAAATTGTCTTACGACCAGAATTAGTATTGGATTGTTACGCAGAACGATACTAACTGGACGAGGAATTCCCGGCTTATTAAGCTATAGCGTGTGGTATTTGTAACGCAGGTGCCACAAACTATACTTAGTCTAGAATTAGAAGTGGCTTGTACCGCAGGACGCTTCTAACTAGACCCAGCACCCCCCTCTGCGGCGAAAGATCGTTCGGCGGAACGATAGGTATCATTGTCGGCGGTCACCAGTGAGCCCAAGTACACGAACTCTTCAACCACCTCGATTTCGTCGCCACCGATGCAAACTCGAAGCGGGCGGTTCTCATTCTCTTCTCGTGAACCTCTTCCTATCATGTACTTTGTCTTCGACGTGTTGATGGCTAGTCCGACGCGCTTGACTTCTCTTTTCAGTCTGATGTAGGCTTCCTCCATCTTCTCAAAGTTTCGTGCAATAATATCAACGTCATAGGCGAAGCCAAGTAGCTGAACGGACTTTGTATCGTACCGCTCGTGTCGATCCCTGCTCTTCTTATTACACCTTCCAGCGCGATGTTGAATAACAGACACGAGAGACCATCACCTTGCCGTAACCCTCTGCGTGATTCGAAGGGACTCGAGAGCGTCCCTGAGACACGTACTACGCACATCACCCGATCCATCGTCGCCTTCACTAATCGCGTCAGTTTGTCCGGGAATCCGTACTCGTGCATAATCTGCCATAGCTGATCTCGATCGATAGTGTCGTATGCGGCTTTGAAGTCGATGAACAAATGATGTGTGGGCACATTGTACTCGCGGCATTTCTGCAGTACTTGACGAAGAGCGAACACCTGGTCCGTGGTAGATCGTTCGCTCATGAAACCCGCCTGGTACTGCCCCGCGAACTCTCTTACAATTGGTGATAGTCGACGGCATAGTATTTGGGAGAGTACCTTGTAGGCGGCGTTCAGCAGGGTGATTGCTCGGTCATTACAGCAATCCAGCTTGTCGCCCTCTTTGTAGATAGGACACACGACACCTTCCATCCTCCGGTAAAATCTCCTCCTCCCAAATCTTGGTAATCACCCAGTGCAGCGCTTTAGCCAGTGGCTCGCCACCGTGTTTTAGTAGCTCGCTTGGTATTTGGTCAGCCCCAGCGGCTTTATTATTTTTGAGCCGGCTGATCTCCTCCTGGATTTCTTGGAGATCCGGAGCCGGTAGTGTAATGTCTTCCGCGCGTGCTCCCAGGTGCGTTACCGTGCCATCCTCGTCGTCTGCTGCATCGCCGTTCAGGTGTTCTTCGTAGTGCTGCCGCCACCTCTGGATCACCTCGCACTGGTCCGTGAGAAGATTCCCGTTTGTATCTCTGCACATGTCGGCCTGTGATACGTGGCCCCTGCGCGAGCGGTTCAACTTCTCGTAGAATTTCCGTGTGTCTTTAGCGCGGTACAGCTGCTCCATTGCTTCGCGATCTCGGTCTTCCTGCTGGCGCTTTTTGGTCCGGAAAACCGAGTTCTACCTGTTCCGTGCCTGTTTATATCGCGCCTCGTTCGCCCTCGTGCGGTGTTGCAGCATTCTCGCCCATGCTGCATTCTTCTCTTCGACTAACTGCTCGCATTCGCCGTCGTACCAGTCGCTTCTTCGGTCCGGGCCCACCGTACCTAGTGCTGTGGCTGCGGTGCTACCTATGGCGGATCGGATATCTCTCCAGCCATCTTCAAGGGCAACTGCGCCTAGCTGCTCTTCCGTTGGTAGTGCCACTTCCAACTGCTGCGCGTATTCTTGAGCCACTCTGTCATCTTGTAGCCGCTCGATGTTTAGCCGCGGCGTTCGGCTTCGACGAGAGCTATGCACTGTCGAAAGTTTTGAGCGCAAGCATACTGCAACCAGGTGGTGGTCCGAATCTATATTCGCACTGCGATAAGTGCGGACGTTTGTGATGTCCGAGAAGAATCTACCGTCGATTAGAACGTGGTCGATTTGATTTTTTGTTACTTGGTCCAGTGGTCTCCAGGTGACTTTATAGATATCTTTGCGAGGGAAGAAGGTGCTTCGGATTACCATTCCACGGGAGGCTGCGAAGTTCACACATCGTTGGCCGTTGTCATTTGATACGGGATGCAGGCTGTTAGGCCCGATCACCGGTCTGTACATTGCCTCCCTTCCTACCTGTGCGTTCATGTCGCCGATGACAATTTTCACGTCTCGCAGAGGGAAACCGTCGTATGTCTGCTCCAGCTGCATGTAGAACGCTTCTTTCTCGTCGTCGGGTCTCCCTTCGTGTGGGCAGTGCACGTTGATGATGCTGTAGTTGAAGAAACGGCCTTTGATCCTCAACTTGCACATCCTTGCGTTGATCGGCTGCCACCCGATCACACGTTGGCGCATCTTGCCCAGCACTATGAAGCCGGTTCCCAGCTCGTTGGTTGTACCACAGCTCTGGTAGAAGGTAGCCGCTCGATGCCCGCTTTTCCACACCTTCTGTCCCGTCCAGCAAAATTCCTGTAGCGCCACGATATCGAAGTTGCGGGGGTGTAGCTCGTCGTAGATTATCCTGTCACATCCTGCGAAGCCGAGCGATTTGCAGTTCCATGTTCCGAGTTTCCAATCGTGATCCTTTATTCGTCGCCTGGGTCGTTGCCGATTGTTCTGGGTCGTATTCTCTTCTGTATTGTTCGTTATGTGGGTTTTTTAAGGGGCGGCTTATAGGGCCTACGCCAACCACCTGTCTCGCCGGTGGGCCATCGTGCCAGGACTGCTTAAGGTCCCACCTGGGCACCAGGACAGGTTTACACCTTCCGAAGAAGGGTAACCCCTCCTTCCCTGCCAGCATACGACCAAAGTTCGCACCGGGGTTGGTTACCCGATCTTCACTAAGGTTACTCGTATCCCAGTCGACGCCACGAGGAGGCCAGGGCTAGGAGTTACTGGGCAGGAAGCTCAGCACCGCAAGTGGGGTCTATTTTATGCCTTCAGGTACAAGAGGCTTAAGCACTGCCCAGTCATTGCCGACCTGTGATCCGAGGATATTGCACGATTAAAAACATTTTTACATACTTCATTCTGTTTGGTGGATTTTGTAAGCTGTCTGGGAGATTATGGAAGTATGGAGATAATAATTTTTGTTTAAGTTACGTTGCAACCAGAAGAGATTTACATTTATACATAGGTGATATTAACCCTACCCCTCCATTTTTCTTCGGCAAGTGTATTTGAACAAGCGAAGCTCGTAGCGTGCTCCGATACAACAGAAAATTTCCAAATAATCGTTTCAATTTTCCTATATTTTGTTTGTCAATGGCGACTACTGATGCAAGATACAATATTCCCGATGACGCAAATGTATTTAAATAAATTTCTTTTTGCATCAAATTTAAGTGTCTGTATTGATTATTCCACAGCACTTGCCACTTCATTCAAATTTATTTGATCCATTAATTTACTATTTTCACTCGATTTTTATTCATGCCGGCATTACTATATTGTTATCGGACCTAACTATCATCGCTTTCGTTTTGTTGTAATTCACTTTGGCCCCTGCTATCTTTGTTTCGCCAAGCCCAGCTTATTCGTATCATTTATTTTCAGGCTGCTATCATCCGTGTAACTAACTAGTATATCAATTCCAGCTTCACACGCATTGTTTAGTTTTCGTAAAAGTAATTTTAAGTAAAGACAAAATAAGACCATTGACAAAGGATGACCTTGTCTTACTGACCTTTCTATTCTTATATATTATGATAAACTTCTATTTATTTGTATTCTTGAGAACAAATTATGCTGGCATCGCTCTATAAATCTTATAAATGAAGAGTTTAATCCCATTTTGTGCAAAGTTGATTGAAGAAATCCATAATCAGCTTTATCGAAAGCTTTTCAAGAACGAATGAAATCAGCACTGAGGTTTTCTTTTTTACTGTAATTTCCGTGACTTTGTCTCGTATCGAACATGTTGCTTCAAAAATATTTTGTGTTCTATTTGAACACTTTTGTAGCTCCGACATCAATAGCGTAGTACATTTTGAGACGCGGTTTTTCTTATTCTTGAAAATAGTTTGTATTCAAAGTGAAGTAATATAATCGAACTGTAGTTACTAATTTGATCATTTGGACCTTTCTTATGATTTAGAATAACAAAGCCTTCCAAAAACTTTCTTAAAACTTCTTCATTAATGGCACCATTTACTACATCGCGGAGTTGTGATTTTATGATGTCCCAACATTTCTCATTAAAACTTTTAGTAAGACCGGCGCCTCCTGAAGATCTTTTTGATTGGCTTGATTTTATAGCACTCCATGGTTCCTCTTCTGTAATATCTTTCATCAAATCTCCATTGGGTACAAAGTTCCTATCGACGGTTTTTCGCGGGTCGAATAAGTCATCTACATTTGTGTTTTGCCTAGTATACAAGTTTTGGAAGTACATAACCACCTCATGTTCTATTTGATTATCATCAGTTACTAATTCCCCATCCATTTTGAAAGTTTTTATACGAGACTTTTTCCTATTCGAAATTAGCTCACCGACTTGAAAAATGGAGGCGTCTTCCCCGCATATATCTTATTTGCGGGGAAGACGCCTCCATTTTCCAAGTCGGTGAGCTAATTTCGAATAGGAAAAAGTCTCGTATAAAAACTTTCAAAATTGAAGGGGAATTAGTAACTGATGATAATCAAATAAAGCATGGGGTTTTGGCGTACGCGAAATGATTATTCATCATCTGTTTCTATAGTGCAAGCATTTTCCCTTTAATGTTCTTTATTTCACTGCGTAAACTTGGTGTGCTCAAATATTGATCAGGCACCAAGTTTAAGGCAGAGTAAAAAAACTCTGAAGTGTCGTGATAACGTTTCTAGACATATTTCCATCTCAATTTCCATCTGAATATGAAGCTATTTTGTTTTTCGCGAAGTTCATCCACAATGAAGACTTTATCCGAAATTCTGCTACGTTTTCGTCAGTTAAAACCAAATCATATAATCGCCAGATCCCTCTCCCATGTGGCCTTCCAAAGTTGTCAAACCTTATTCTCATTATAGCTGCTTTGTAATCAGAAAAAAACAACATACATTTGATCTCATATCAACAACTTCCGGCTTAAGTTAGATTGAGTAAGTAAGATTTAACTGACGTAAAATCTATCCAACCTTGCACCCGATCCGTTTCTTGTGAAAGTGAAATCAGTTTCATGTTCTTGGGTAATAATGGTGTATTTTTGAGTGCTGAATGGAATGGCGTCATAAAATTTCGTGTACTAGATACTAAAAGTTGTTGTTAGGTTGTAAGTTTCAATAGTGAAGAAAAGAAAAATAAACGCTCGTTAACTTTTTGCGGTCGCTATCACATTCATTCGAAACTGTTAAATTTCGATGTTGATTATCATTGAAGAATTCTACACCGTAGAACAGCACATTTTCTGATAAAATAATTTTGGCGCCCTATCATCCTAGTAGTAATTATAGAGAATTTATTGAAGAAAATTTAACTCGAGACTTAGTGTCTTCAGCAAAGTTTTAGAAACTGCTTTTTAAACAACTTTGTTGACGACATGTATACTCCATATATTCAGAATATCGAAGTTTAGTAGACTATATGTAAGAGGTAATCCTTTAAAATCCTAGTTATTCTCCTATTACTGTGTTTGATAAATTTCTTCTGCGGTTTATGAACAATAAAATTCAATTTTCATTGAAGGTATGAGCCTCTGAAGCTTACAAAAAAAGTTATATCGAAAAGAACTGGTTTTGAAAATTTTTCTCAGATATTGTTTTATTTCTCGATATGCTGCATTCATGTAGCCTTCATATTCCCAACAAAATTGTTTAAATTAACATTATCAACAACTTTGCTAAAGGTACCAAGTTTCATACTATTGTTGAAGAGTTTATTCCCCATAATTACTTTTATATCATAAGATGTGCTGTTTTATGTTGAAAAACTTCTTGAAAGTTGTTAAACTTTCAAAGTTGATTATTCGAAATTATGTGAACTGGACAGTTTAAAAAGGTTTTCGAAAATGTATTCCCCTTTAAAAGTCGCATTCTTTAACTTCATTGACATTTTTTACAAGAAAATAATCTATACACGATTAAAAACTGTTCCATGGTGATTTTAGACGACGATTTTCAACAAACCCTCCCCAAACCAAATTTCTGGCTAAGCTCCTAATCACGGGCTTCCTCAATTTCCTGTGCAAATAAATAGAAACGGTTTTATGCTGTCCAAAACGTTGAATCTTGCTGGTTTAGTCATGAAGACTAAAGACATTAATCGAAGCTTTGTTAACCACCCAACGAGAGATTGTTATGGTCCAACACGACGTCGCAAATGAAGAGGGCAATCACAGGCAGAATTAAAATCGGATAATTATTAAAAATTAAATGCCTTCAATTATTTTTTTGACTGACACTAAAATTTTCACCATAAAATTGAATATCAAGCATTCATTTTTTTATTTATTTTTTATGATAATATTGAATACGGATGAATGAAGAAATTAAAATTAATTGGGATGTTCCGATGTTTAACGAAAAGCTTTAAAACTAGGATAACTGTTCCTTAATTAGACTCTAAAATTCATCATTTGAACACATTTGCTGGAGCAGTATTTTCTAGCTGTGCTTAGTGCAACTGCTTTGTAATAAGGATGTAGAAAGCCCGATTTGAAATTATAGAGTATTTTACATACTGCATGCTGTTGCATACTCTTGTTTGAATGAAGCAAAATTATGGAGTATTTAAACACAATCTTCTGATTATAGAAGCATTGAAATAGTTGTGTATCCGAGTTCTAATAAAAAATACCCTATTCCGGCGAGTAGTGAAGTCTGGAACTAAAACTTGGTGATCAAAGGATGACTCACGCACAAAAATCTTGCCAATATACTACTTAATCAAACTTAATCATTTTTTCGAAAAGAAAAATTCGAGAGAATCGACTACTAATTCACCACCATGTGCTGTTAGGCTTCATACAAAACCGGCAGTGACATTACTTCGTGAAAAGTTCAATAACAATACTTGCAGTCTTCAACAAAGTTGTTAGCAAT
Organism: Topomyia yanbarensis; assembly: GCF_030247195.1. Lineage (NCBI taxonomy): Eukaryota > Metazoa > Arthropoda > Insecta > Diptera > Culicidae > Topomyia > Topomyia yanbarensis. The sequence continues at coordinate 322,332,310 of NC_080671.1, read as the reverse complement.
AAAATGATCTTTACTATTCTCATCTGCAAGGATAATCTGATGCACACACCTAGCGGAGAAAATGGGTTTTCTCTATGTAAATTGTCTAAATTGCCATGCAAATTTCAAGTATTTTGGTCCGATAGCAAACATATTGGGACCAGGAATCGATTCAGAGTTGGGCCAACTAATAATATGAACAGTGGATCATTTACCCTAATCGAGAACTTTCAATTAAAAATACCTCCACAAAATAGTGTAATGCATGTAATATAGCCTCCGTGGTAATATAAATATATTGCTGGGCGGTCTGGCTCTAGATATAATGTGGTAGGTCACGTATCCTGTCAGCTAGCGCGGGAACCGAATGTGTCTGATATTCATTCTGAAAGTGGCGCATTTCATTTCGTAACGTGTCATTTATGACAAGCAAACTGCCCTTGTGGCCTCTTAGACGGAATTAAATTCATACCCGCGCGAATTGCTCGTAAAAAGTTTTGTTTAATGAAATTGTACAGCCAAAGTTGAACGACAGAAGCCGTGGGGGAGCGATGCTTTTCATAAATATAAGGCGAGAAATAAGACCGTACTGTACGCCCACAGCTTCGGCAAGCATATATTTGTTTAGGACAGGTAGGAGGGCTGAAGAACCGTAAAAGAACCGGCATGGCGTCATTAAGATTTCCTCCGTTTGTACCTACATGAGTCAAATAGATAAGCTCACTAAAACCGTCATTGTCGCAGGAAAGCAGGGTAATATCCCTATCCTTTTTCGTTTTCAGAGGAAGATGTTCCTGCACCCGTCAGAACAGGATCCCGTTTGAATGGGATCAGAAAATGCGCGAAAGGTGAAATATAAAATATTTTAATAGCGGTGAAAGGTAGCATTTTATGGTTTCCATTAGTATCTTTATAAGCAAATAAAATGAAATTATTCACGCTTATTTAGTTGATAGGTCGCAGAGCAACGCAAGAGTGTAATTGGACGGCTTCATCTCACGGGATTAGTTCTCCGAATGGATGTCCCGGCCGATTGGGTGCTTTTTATCGTTTTCCATCAATAAATGCTGTAACAAGTAAACAGCAACGACAAATTGGATTATTGATGTGTATTGTGGCGGGAAATTTTCTTTGTATCTCTGCGAAAAACGGAATGCTAAGCGTTATTGGTAGAGTGCGAAAAAGCTGACGGAAATGATGCATTGGAATAAACTCATTAAATATTCTAATCTAAATTTCCCCAAATGGGGCCGATGGCGTTGGTTTGGTGAATTATTTGATATTTCATAAGGAAATACTTTTGGGTGCGTTTTCGCTGCGAATAACCATTTATCACGTTTTCATAGGTGTGTTTTTGATTTGTATTAATCTAAATTTTATCTAAATATTTAAAAACTGTAAATTCGATGCTTACGGTTTCCCTCGCTATCAAGTCTATTACGCTGGATATTGATGGAACCAATTAGGACCGATGTGTATTCTTGCAGTAGACATCATTTATCCGTGTAATTTACGTCATTTAGCTGTAGTATTACGGAAACTAGCGCTCGAAGAAAACTAGCAATCGCATCGGAAACAAATCAATATTTTCCCCCATCAACCGCAGGAATGAAAAGTTTTTTCGTCTAATCACTATCGAGTGGTGTGGTGTGCAACTGGAAAACTCATTCGTACAGTTTTGCAGTGAACGAGGAACAAGGTGACCTTCCGAGATTCCAACCGCAAAGAATAGAATGTATTTCCCACTGACATGAACACAAGTTCGAATTAAGCAATTTCCAATTAATTTCCACTACCTTACAAGATTCACAGTTTTCGCTTTCTGTCCAGCAGAGTTTCGAGTTCCCCTTCAGCCACAGCTGACAGTTCGTTTCGTTTGAAGCAGTTTTGAAGCAAGGTTTCCACCACTAAATTATCCATGGAAAAGGAAAACTAAACGGAAGCCAACTTTTCAATTGAATAAATGATGCAACCTCTTTTGTTCTACTTTGTGGGCAACATTTTGCTTTCCTTTGCTTTCAGAATGATTCTCACTTGGGCTCGGTCTGAATTCGGCCCCATCAGCAAGTGCCATTAGAAGGAAACGGAAATCAACTTTTGAAGTTCCGAGTCACGCTCTACATTCTCGAGACCGGTCTACAAAGGCGGAGTGACATAAATCACTGAGAAGTAATATAATTGAACAGTATTTTCAATTAAAAAACTTTGAATGCTACCGCAAGGACAGGTTTTTTTTAGTTATTGCTTAATTCGTGACTTGCGGGAAAGATGTGGTCGATGGGAACAAGAAACTTCTATCCCAGTTTCTGTTCCGATTGAGCCGGGAGCTAATTGCCAACCATGACGGAGTTTTTTTTTGTTCCGGCACTGCCATTCAGCTTAAACTTACTATTCGCTTGCAGTTGACTTTTGTCCGTATTGACATTGAACGATGACCGTGGCGGACCAAGTTGCGTACGGAATTTGAGATTAATTACGGTATCTTCAATGTGAAGTAGATTGTAGGGCAGAGTCGTTGAGTGGAGTTCTTCAACAATGAGGTTTACTGAGATTTATCTCTCTTCCATATAGATAACGCAAAATATTTTTTTATTTTAATTATATAGGTTGTGACCTTAGGGTCATTCGCCTCTTTTCGGGTTGGAGAAATTTCTTTTGGAAAAATTTCTAACCCTATGTGCGGGGTTGGGAATCGAACCCAGGTGAGCGCGTACAGGGCAATCGATTTACCAACTACGCTATGGCCATCCCCTGACGCATGCAAAGCCATGTTTTCTTTTCATGAAATCTCAGCGGACCATTCGACGGCAATTGACGTAGCGTACACTGTACAGGGGTGGCATTCCGCATCTCGATCCGAGTGACTGGATTCGAAACGTTTTGAAGTCGTTTCGACTAAATTGCGGCATTACGTATCGCATTCGACCAAGCGCTCAAGCTTGTTAGATTGCGGTACTAGATTTCGACTGCCTGTTCGAGCGCAAACTATCAAATAAGAGTATACACTGAGAAAAAATATTTTTAATTCTGCTACAAATTAGTTTCATAAAACCAACTTTGGTTTTTTTTTTATTTATTTAGTTTTAATTGATTGTTATCGAAATATATATGGATAAGTTTCGCAAGTATAACAATTTTTTGTAGTACACAATAGGGGTGAGCACTGTGAAATAAAATCGATGCTGTCAAACATCGATCCAAAAAGATCCGATGTAATAAAGAAATACATTTTTTTTCCTTTTATGTACGAAAAATAAATTTACCCTTTCCAAAAATATTTATACTATATAAAACAATTGATAAAAGAACGAATCATTTCGTTTCATTCACGAACAATAGTTTAGACATCGATGATAACTTTTAAGCACCGTACGAGCCAATCAACGTCAGATTTACAAATAAAATTTTAGTTCTTTCCATTTTGTTCTTGCATTCTTTAGCTATAAATATTTGACAGGTATTTTTGTTATGACTGAATATAATATTTAGTTCAAGGTATGGGGTTTCAGCTTTTGAAGTTAGAAAAATTGAACATTTTTTAATCGCTGGTAGCTCGGAAAGTAATTGATGCATGGAAAAAAAACATTCAATTTAAAAAGTTGCGCTTTCGTATGAGCTTGCCGGAAAAATTGAGATTTTTTTTTGAAAGTTGAATCAATTTTTTTGCTTATTTTTTCTTTAAATAATAAAAATCATGTTAAAAATATTGTGTAAACATTTTGCAGTGGATCTCAAAATGTTTTGCGAGATATTACAATTATAAGATTAAAAAAGAGCAATTTTACATTAAATGGTATGTTATGGGCCAACTTTAATTGAAATATATCGTAAAGTAATAAGATTCTCAATATAATTATAAAAATTTTCATAGAATAAAAAAAAATATTAGTCCAAGCTTGCTTTTCAATATGTTTCTAACATTTGCAGTATTCATAACATAAATAACAAAAAAACTATATCAGATTTTCATTGGTGAGCTCATTCGAAAAAAAACACTTTTTATTATTAATAGTTTTTTTTCCGTAAAACTAAGAGTTTCCGAGTTATCAGTGGTAGAAAAATGGTCCAATTCATAAAATTCAAAAACTCATAACTTAAATCATAAAAATCTATCGTATTCAGCCAAAACAAAAAATAGATGTCAATTATTTTGTGCTAAGAGTGCAAGAAATTTTTTTGGTAGGAATTAAAATTGTGGTTGTAAATTTGACGTGGAAAAACCCGTACATTAAATATGTAAAACTACTCAACTTGTCGTTCATCAAGATGCCATTTTTTCAATTCGTGAATTTGACGAAACTAACTATTTACAATGCACGAAAATGCTTCGTTGCAGAAAACTAATAATTATTTTGTTCATCGTATGATAATTTTAATTCCACCTAAGAATTTGTTTCAGTGTGAACAAAATTGCAGTTTGTTTTGTTTTTTTTTTCGATGCGCGTCAAATTCACAGAATAAAAATAGTGATAGTGGTAAATAAATTGACCCAAACATGTTCATAATTTGTTCAGGTCACTCACCCTCACCGTCTTTTTTCAATGCTTGGGCATTATTTTAGTTTCATATAACTGTATTCTCGAACTTCTTACCACAAAATTTTAATATATCTCGCTGTTTAAGTTGAAGCACCGAAACATCGTAATGCCTAGCTGGTAGTGTCTTCTATTTGGACGATGAAATGTATTATCTACAGAACTCGCTTTCATCAAATCTTTTAGAAAATATTCATAGCAAGCAAACTGCCCTTTTCAATAAAAATGGCTAATTTTGCATTAAAATTTTGGTTTTCAGGTTTTTTTTTCAGGAAACTTCCAAAAGCAACAATTTTTTTCAGCAATTGATGAAGCAAACATTTAAAAACTAGTTCGTTAAATAGCCATTTTTAGTTGAAATAGTCGAGACAATAATTCGTTTTCGTGTTTGCGAGGTTTTCCGTGTACTTTGGTATAATTTTTAATCGGTTGATGCATTCAAATTTGTTAATATTTCAATTTGATTCAAAGTTCTTTGCTATATAAGATAATATTCTATATTTTCATGCATTTAATACAAATGACGATATAACACCTAATTCTGTTGGTGTATAAAACGTACATTATGGCCTTGAATTCAAGGCTATATTGTGATATTGAAAACAATTGAGGTATAGTCGGGAACAAATGCATCAATTAGAATATAAAATTGTTTAAATCACCACTTTGAAATCATGAATGATTGTGATTCTATACATCTATCAAATAGCGATTAGACAAGTCTAGGTGTCTTCACTTTGCTCCAACGAATTGTTTTAACACTTTTTTATTATTACTTGGTGCAGGATAATCTATTAGCAATATTTAGTATTACTTTTTTCAAAAAAAGTATGTTCCTGATGGTGAAAATAGATATAACATAAAGTACGTGGGAGCTTTTCACACCTTTTGGTAATTTTATATCCACTAAGTATTCCGATTGTTACCCAATTTAAAGAATGACATGAAATAAAAACACAAATCATAATCTCGAACGACAGTCGACAGCAATAAAACTATCGAGCAAATGCGTTCGACTCGAGTCGCTTTCGAGTTCGATTGTTATGGTTCCATAATGCCAACACTTCTCGATAATCTAGTACTTCTTCGAGCGAACTCGAACGAAAATTTACTTTCGAGCTCGGTTCGAAATACATAATGCGAAACAAGGTCGAGTCGATAGAATATTGATCGAATCGAGATGCGTAATGCCATCCCAGCTTCAAACCTATGGCTCCACATTGCATACAGTTTACAAATTCCAGCTGTGAGTGCAGCAGTTAGCAATACAAATTCTTGAATTCCAGGTTTTGTTAAAAATACCGAGCATAACTCTCAATAAGCGATTCACTTCGACAACGGTCGCGTAAAAACCGACAGAGCATTGATAGCTCATTTCAAGCTGAATCCGAACATTTCGACACGCGACTTGTCCAGAAAAATAAATGTTTTGCAAATTATCGTTGAGTGGGCCAAGAAAAGATCCTGATTGAAAACATAGAAGATGCAGAATTTCCCAAATCGAAACGCTCGGTTTCATTTCGATAACAATAGCTAATTTACCAATCATACTAAAATGTCGTAATAATTAACGACACACCCTTTATTGACGCTTGCTATCATATGTTTTAATTGCTTTTTCCCCTTTACAGAATACGAGTCCGAACCTGGCGAGTATCACAAATGACTTCTTGTTTATGAAGCGTGCTGTTGATTTTGAGGACTGGATTATGGCCTGAACGGTGATTATGGCCTGAACGAGTTTTTCTTATAGCAATGTCTTTACATGGTTTTCTGTAATGTGGCGCCTGATTACAATACTGCTATTTACGTAATAAATTGTCCTTTAAACGTGCAAAGAGTTTTGTTTTCATGGGTCACGTAGAAAGGAATACAATCCAGAATTACATTGCCGAAAACATTAACTTGCTTTATAAAATGATTTTTTTTGTAAAATGTTTTTATGATTTTCAGTTAAAAGGGTAATTTATCGCGGAAATTTATCGTTTCTGTGAACACTGCAGATGTACAGGTAACATCTACATTTCAACCCTAAATATCACAGTAAAGAGCATGTTCATCGCAGAGACAGATGATTTCCACCGAAAAAACTTTTCAGAAAAATTCATATACTACTCGTAATAGGGAAATATATTCATTCTAATACTATGTTACTGTTATTTGATCAATCAACTGAAATGGTCTTGTATCAACAAGCCCCATTAATGAGCCTTTACTTGTTCGAGTTCTGATTAGAAATTATTCTTGGTGTCAGCAGAAGCGATGCAATGTATTAACCTCGTGGTGGCCCAAAGCTCGTTTTAAATCATTCTGGGAAGTTAAAAAGTTACCCGAAAAATGGAATTAGAACAACATTTCAAGAAGGAACCTAAAACAGTTAGAGGCTAAAATTTCTTTTGCAAACTTTGATTGCTTCTACTGATACTTAACCCTAGAACATTGCACTTTCCACCCCAGGACGTTGCACTGGGGTACAAACGTACACCACGGATGAATCACTCTGTACTTGTAGTGCATTATCTCCCATTGAATTCATCCGGTTAATGCAATGTTTTATGTTTTGCTCGTTATTAGGTACGCTTTCAAAGTGAGTTGGAGCTCCAATATCGGAAATCCGATGCCGGGAATCCAAAGCCAGAAATCTTATGTCGGATATCCGATATCGGAAATCTGACGTTGAATATGCGAATCCAAGATCCGAGAACAGAATGTTGATGTCAGAAATCAGATGTAGGAATTCTGATGTCAGTAGTCCGAATGTAGGAAAACCGATGACGGAAATACTACGATGGAAATTTGACGTAGAAATACCGAAGTTGGAATTCCGATGTCGAAAATTTGACGTTGGAATTCCGATGACGGAAGTAGGACGTCGGAAATCCGACGTCAGAATACCGATGTCGGAAATCTTAGATCGGAATCCAACGTTGGAGTTCCAATGTCGGAAATCTGACGTCGGTGTTCCGATGTCAGAAAACCGACGTCGGAAATCCGATGTCCGAAACTCGACGGCGGAATTCAGATGTTGGAATTCCGAACTTGGATTTTAGACGTAGGAAATCCGATATCGAAAATCCGATGTTGAAAAGCTGCCGTCATTGTTCCGATCTTGGGAGTCATACGTCGGGATTTCAATGTCGGAAATTACAACATCAATTTCAATTTCGAAAATTCGACGTCGGAGCTCTGGTGTTGGTGATCCGATGTCAGAGTTCTGATGTCAGAAAAACGTCGAAATTCCAATGTCAGAAATTACAACATCAATTCCGATGTCAGAAATTCGACGTCGGAACTCCAGTTCCGATGTCGGAAATCCGACGTCTCTATTCTTATGCCGGGAATCCAATATCGGAATTCCGATTTCGGAAACCCGGTCAAAGAAACGCGACCTCGAAATTCCGATATCGAAAATCCGACGTCTTGGGAATACGATTTCAGAATTCCGACGTCAGGATACTGGACGTCAGGATTGGAAATGTGACATCGTAATTCCGATGTTGGAAATCTAACGTCATCGGAGTTCTAATGTTGAAAATCTGACAGCGGAATACCGAGATCGAAAATCCGACGTCGGAATTCCTGTGTTGAAAATCCGTTGATGGAAATCCGACGTCGGATTTCTGATATCTAAAATCACACTTCGGCATTCCGTTATCTAAAATCCGAAGTCGGAATTCCGTTGTTGGGGATCCGATGTCGGAAATCGGAGGTCGGAATTCTGATGTAGAAAATTCGATGTCGGAAATTCTTCGTCGGAAATCCGGAGTTCGGACGTTGGAAATCCGACGGAACTGCAATGTCTGAAATTTGATATCGGATATCCGACGTCAGAATTCCAGTGTTCAGAATCCGACGTCGGAATTCCTACGAAGGATATCCCACATTGATTTTCCAACGTCGGAAAACCGAGGTGGGAAATCTTACATCGGTGTTCCAATGTAGAAATCCGATGTTCCGAATTCCTCGTTGGAATTCCGGTATCGGTAATTCGACATCGGAATCCCGATGTTGGAAATCCGACGACAGAATTCTGACATCGGAATTGCAGTGTCAGAAATAATACGGTTGGTCGACTTCCCACATTCAAAATATGTAGATTTGTACTACTTATATACTGCAACAGATCAGAGCCTCTCAGATTATTATCTGAGCCGTCCCAAATTATGTGACGAATTTTTGCATCACTACCTGTAATAAGTGGAAGACCATTTCTGCCACAATCTGATTCAACGCTTTTGAAATCATCAGAAGGGTATGACTCGTTATGTGACGGATGCGTCGAACAATATATACTTTTTTGCCTATGTTACCGACAGTCAGAGTAACTGTGACAGCAGACATATCGTTGGTTGTAAATTCTGGTATGTGGCACGAGCAAATAACTTTATTTGAAAAAATACATGCACGAGGCATTTCACGTGTATTCTTTAAGCCGGCCTTGTTGTAAGCAACGAGCTATGTAAAGTAACTTTCCGATATAGAAGCTTGTTTTATGGAAGTACGAATGGTACAGAAGCTTTACCTTTCTGCATAAGTCGAGATGGATTCGTAGTTGCTGTACGTTATTGGATTTGTGCCATTCAAACCGTTGTTGATTAGAAAACTGTACATTTCATTTCTAATATCTACTGCACAACAACTAGAGGACACCAAGAAGGTTTAGATGTAATCGCATGTAGCGAGCCACATCAGGTTTGAATGGGACATGATCATTTGATTCTAACGATTTGCTAAGAAAATAACGGTCCACTGTGTCAGAGATTCGTTTAACACAGTAAGGGCAAAACCCAAAATGCTCCGTGCACGCCTGGTCTATTTTATACCCTCCAGCTATTAAGTGTTCGGCAAGGAGCTACACCTTGACGTAGGGACTCCCGCTTTCAGGCGCTGTCTACGACATGGGAGTATCACTGGGTTCTTTCTCGTTCGCCTGCACATTTCGAAATGTGATAATTGAAATCAAGCAAAACTGCATCGAACTACCATCAGCCCAAAGTATCACAAAACACCAAAAGCCAACAAAAATCCGGAAAAATAATGCCAACCATCTGCGAAAAAATTTCGGTTTGTAAAGCGAGCGCTGCGCTGCGTAATACAGCATATTGGGGTGTTCACTCGGCACTTCCTAGGCTCCCTTCGCCATTGAGTAGGTATAACTTAAACCTCCTCAACAATTTTAACCATAGCGCGGGTCGCAAGAATTGGGGTTCGCTATTTAGTGGGTTTTACCACCGGAACATGTGGTCCGTAGCGTAATTCGTAACCGGTTGAATCAACCACTACGGACACTATACGGCTTATCTAGGCTACTCGATGAAAGAATCTGACATTGAAGGACAGCTTCCATAGATGGCCGAACAGTCGGAAAAGCAACGTGCAGTGTCGGCACCTTTGGTGTCGTCCGTAGTAGCACAGGGCTGTAATCTCTCCATCAATTGTGACAAACGATAGAATATTCGTTTTACCACCACTACTCGAATGCCAGCTAGGATGCTACCGAAGGTGTTCCACATCATCTCGTGATTTGAGAATACGTACGCTTGAATAAACCCGCTGATATCTTCGTTTGCTATGGTTCCTCCAACGTTATCCTGGTTGAACTCGTACAACTTGGTTCTTTTGCAGTTTCAAAACGGTACCGACGAAGTGATGAAGCAATTCATAAGATGGTTTCCGTAGTAGGTGGGCTTAATCAATACGGAATTTTGCTTTTTGAGTTGACTTAGTATAACTATTAGATAATATCACCAGCGTAAAAGCAATTATGTTGTAAGTATTAAAGTATGGGATTTTAATGTTGATGATTGAGAAAGGCATTTTTGCTCGATTAGGTGGATTAATTTAAGGTTAAGAATATCTTCGATGCAAACAAGATATAATAAATTCGTGCATATGTCGTTTGGTTCAATTAAACATAATTATCATGACAGCCGGCTGTCCAGAGTTGAAGTGATATTTTAAACAGACTGAATATTTCCCAATTCATTAATCAAATTTCAAAGTTTCGCTGGATACCGAGTGCAACAGACACATGATAACACTTCAGACATCGTATCACTGTTCACGGTGAATCCAGATTTATGTATAACGCATTACTCCATCCCACTAACAAAAAATCCTTACCGTGTCAAACGGGTACATAACTATGCACGATTACCATGACAACGTTTGCTACACTAACATTCCTTTCCTTCCCTAACGACTGTAAGGACGCGGCCGGCACCGCTATTGGCATTTTAAAGTATAAAATTCTCGAAACGGACGCATTGAGGCTGGATACCCACCACCAGGTTTCATTCCTTAATTATCTGTACAATTTCACTTATTCTGGTTAATCACGGAATAGCAACTCGTCGCTGTTGTGCTATCTTATGACAAATGCCATTTTGGGGTAAACTGAGTTAGATATGCCACATTACTCGTCTAACGAATCTGTACAAGATGGCGTTTCCAGAATTTTGAAATTTTGCTTGGTTATTGAGATATGGCGAGAAAAGTGATTAGAAATTGTGAGTTTTTTGCTTCAAATCATTATATCTTGGGATTGGCTCAAGTGATATTGAAGTTTTAGTTGCTTTTATTTGTAAAAAATGTCGTCGGAACACAATGGCATAATAATTTTCAAAAGAAAAATACATGTATTGGGAGAAAAACGCAGTTTTAGCTTTAAACTGGAAATTTGGCAACACTTTAACCAAACATAACTATTTTTAACTTTAACCAAAAATAACTCATTTCCTTCAAAATGCATCTAACGAATTGTTTATAGACCAGATTAAACCAAAGATATGAATAAAAGTTCATAATTGGTGATTTTTTTCTATGGAAAATTTTTCATGCACGATTATGACACGTCATACAAATTTTTTTATCAATACTCACCTTTGACACGTGTGAGTGCGACTTTTGTTTACATTTTTAGTGAAATCTCGCAACCTAGTCAACCGATCTTTGTAATATTTGAGAGATTAATACAGAATAGGTAGTTTTCTCTGAATTGTTTCTACCATTTATACGTTTCATGATATTCAATCTCAAACTTTAAAAATCGTTTTTCTTGAAATGTGCAAAGTAGTGCTTGTCATAAGGTAGCACAACAGCGACGAACTATGATTTGTACGGTCATCATGCTCATGCTCATACAAAGAGAATGCGTGTTTCAATTTTCTTCCGTTTGTTCTTTCCTATTGCTATATTCTAAAAGCTTTAGCTAGATATTACTATTAAAGAAAATACATGAAATAGTCAGAGCGTATTTAGGCACTATAACTTCAACAACAAACGATCACATGTTTTCTAAAACATACCCGATCAGAAAAGAATGACAAAATTATAACAGAATTCAATTTCTGTAACAAATTATGCGATAAACCAGGTCTCGTCAGTAGGTAAAATAACAAAATATTAAAACAAGTTTTAACGGGAGATATAGTTTTGATAATATTTAGTTTGGATCTATACTGTTCGGATAGCAAATGTCATCATGACGTCAAAAATCGATTACTTTCTACTGACAGAGCGTTTACCGATTGGTACCTAATTAAACACAATTACCTGCAACATCCTTTTACACATTTAGTCCCGTGTTTGTATTGACTTTAATCTAATCTTACAACGTCAATTTAATTAATACACACATACGATTCTGCAACACTGGTGGCACTATTGTCAAACTCTGCGGTACAACTAATTCAATAAGCTTCCCTCATTACAAAATAGTGGACCGAATGATGCATTAGCGGGTAGTTTGCTGGGTGCCAACGTTTTAGCGCTTCAGTTGGTCTGCTAGGAGGCACTCAAACTATAGTGGGGATAAATCATCCGTAACGGAACAATTTCGGTGCCTACGAGGTAGGTACTTACAGTCGGTCGGTTCTATTGGCACCGAATGAGCCGAAGGCCGTATAAATTCTCAAATCATTGATTTAATAGTTGGCTATCATTTTCGGTTCGGTGGTATCTAAAAACCATAAACCGGTATGAGGGTGGTGTCGGGTGAGTAGACGGGTATTTGTTAGCACAAACCACCCAGTTTGTTGTTGGACAAAAGATGTGATGTACGATTCAAGTGGTGAGTAAACGCGCGGTGTGTAGGTCTCAGTGAGCATATGGGTCTCGTTGGGTTTTGGCGGAAACGGAAACGGAAACCGGTATTTATCACATGTGAGGTTACCAACTAACCGTGAAACATTTTGAAGCCATAAATAAATTGGTGGAACATAGATAATGCCACCATGATCCACAATTGACCCGCCGGCGTTTGGATTGCGATTGTTGACGAGCATGTTCGAAGCTTTAGTTAACAAGGCTGGGCGAATGAGTAAATGGAACGACCAAATCGTTTGGCTTTTATGCGGCAAAATGTGTGATGTTAGCACATGCGGTCGAGTAGTTCAACCCAACTAAAAATTAGTGTCGTATTTCACTTTCTTGATCCGGAAAACGTCACCGAACCCGAGAAACAGTTCCACTTCGCAACCAAGCAGCAACCAGCATTTGTGTGGGCTCGATAAAATGTGCAATCAATCTTAATAGAATGTGATGGTTTGTGATTTTAGCATCCCGATAACAGAGCCATTCATCTTTTGTTCGTCTGTTCCTTCGGGAGCGAACAAGTGAACAAGTGAGTGATAGAATGCGGTGCTTAATGGTGGTTCTTTGATAACTGGCCCAAAGATTGAGATTTATTGGCAAACTGGCACGGTGGTGACTGGGTTGTGGTGGCTTTAATTATGTTTTTGTGGCAAGAGAAAGTTACCCCCGGCTAAGGCTAATGTGATTCGAATCGCTCCAACATCTGGGTCGTAAGCTGTAAATCAAGATCAGGAGGTGAAGTATAGCTGAAAGTTTCACAAGTGGGTCTCGATAGTGAGATATAGTTTGCTTATGTCTCTATTCTCAAGTGTGCTCCCGTTCCATTTCAGTTTATATAAGAATAGCTCTGCAAGGGCTAATCCGTTCGCCAGGGATACGTGTGTTTTGTTTGATATGAATTGACTATTTCTGTGCAAAGAAATGCATAGTAACTTGATTTACAGCAAATTCCGGCAGATCAGAATATAAGCTATCACATGTAAAACAAATTCTAGTTTTCGAGCAGAAAACTAGCTTTAATGTGTACGTGTTTTTAACCCTCCAGCAGTTGCGTCATTATCTGCATTTAAACGACCACCTGGTGCTCATAGGCGATTTCGCCAGAATTTCAGAACGCTGCATTCAGTGCACACCGCGATTTCAAGTTCTGGGACAAATAATTAATATGATCGGGGACGGGCATATCGTAGTTGGTGAATCGATTGCCTTGTACGCAGATCACCTGTGTTCGATACCCAACCCCGCACATAGGAAACATAGGCTTTTTTAAATCACAATTGCATTGATTCCGGCCAACAAAAATCAAAGGACTCTACTGAAAGATCCTTTTTTTATTTGAAAAGTTCATTTCAAAGGGATCATTGCGGTAGCTTCTATAGTTATAAAATCGTTAAAAAATGAATAAAATAAATATTCTTGATTGTCCGCCGTTGACGCAACTTGCTATTGCGCGTGAAGATCTACTTTTGCTGCTGGTACACATTTGTTCGATCGCTCACACTACACCAAAACCGAAGAATTATTCATTATGACCCATCTTTTTAACATTTGGCAGTAATATTTTGAGTGACAGCAATTTGATTTTTGTTTCCACATCAATTCGTTGTTAGGCGTTGAAATGTGATCATTGTTTTTCAAATTTTATATTCCTATATTGAGTTGTATATCTCAAATAGGAGAATCTAACTGCTTTGATTATTTTTTAGCATGCATGTCATCGTAAAGTTGAAAGAAAGCTGCTCGAAGAGCGAGACGATATAATTTTGTTATTAGGCAGACCATCAAATAAAAAAAATAGTTGCCAAAGTCTCGTAATAAAACAGTTTATTTTCTTTTTACAAGCACCAAACTTGTGACCTGTGTTTCTTTTGTCACAATAAATTCGTGGTCACTGGATCAGCTTAATATGGAACACTGGTGATATTTGAAAATATTTTCAGTAAACATCTAACTGTGGAATAAATGTTATGGCATCTGTGTTTACATGTTTGAAGGTTATTTGTTTTATGTTTACTAGTCCACGGTATCGTTAATATTTATTCATTTTCTCGCTCCTCTTCTCGTTTTTCATTAATTTTTTGATCCGTAAACATTTTTTATTTTATTTTTTATTTTTTTATTTACTTATTTAATCATTTATTTATTTATTTATTTATTTATTTATTTATTTATTTATTTATTTATTTATTTATTTATTTATTTATTTATTTATGTATTTATTTATTTATTTATTTATTTATTCATTTATTTATTTATTTATTTATTTGTTCATTTCTTGTTTAGGCCATTACAAATACATTTAAAAAAATATCTCAATCTAGGGGCGGGACTTGCATAGTTAGTAAAACTATTGTCTTGTATCCAACCCTCGAACATAGGGTTAGAAATTTTTCTAAGGGGCGAATGACTTTTTAAACCTCTTTAATCACAAGGCAATCGACTTACCAACTACACTTTTCAAGCTCTATTCAACAAAGTTGTTTGAAACAGCATTTTAGAAAACTTTGCTGAAGACATTAAATCTCGAACTAAATTTATTTGAAGAATAAATACTATATAATTACTTCTAAGAGGATTAACCTCCAAAATCATTTTATTAGAAGATGTGCTGCTTTGCGTTGTAATATACTTCAAAGATACTAAACATCCAAAGTTGACCGTAACCTTTTTTTTCGAACACTAATTTCACTTTTCTTCACTATTAACCCTGTCATGACCAGCTTTTTTCTAGTGCAGGTAGGGATTCAAAACTTTTTTTTTCTTGAAATCGGTGTGGTCAAGAGACACGAAAACGGTACATCCCTCGCAGTGCTAGAAGCTGCTCAACTTTTACATTCCAATGCCCAATACAATTCTCCCAGAGTACTTACAATAGTCCACTTGTGTGGAAAACGTAGCCAAAGACAGTCTAACTTGAAAAGTTTTATCAGTTTTCAATAATATGACAACGTAACGAAGATATCCGATAAATTCATTTTCCTTATCAACGTAAATTAGACTAATTGCAATAACTTCAATTCTAGAGCCGATCCTTGTATTTGTTAATACTCAAATGAAAGGCAGTAGTCACATTTATTAGCCTTACTTATTTTTGTGAGCAAAATCTCAATCAAAAGTCATAGCTGTTTAAAAGAGTTGTTGTCCACAAACAACATGGGCATGAATGGGTTTAAGCTGACATCTCCAAAACGAACTCTCGTATACAACATTTTATTACACCATTCAATTGAACACTCAAATAAAAACCATTAATAGCCACTAATTTGAAATATTTTGTAATTTTTATTATTTCCAATCCTGCTTACAGGCAATTTATATAATTGATAATACATCAAATGCTCATATAAACCTTTCCTGATACAATTTCTCATCATTTTCTTTCTACTACCCAACATATTATTATCGCTGTCAGTTACGCTGAGTTTTTTTGTCAGTTGTACGCATTTTCACAAAAACATTTTAGCAAATGTTTAAATGTATGCATTTCTTCGGTGAGCAAGTTTGTGTTTATGGATCAACCTAATCAAACTTCGCTTCCCATTCAAAGTATTGTCCCCAATTCGTATTTCTGAACATCTCTTCAAAAAGAGCTCATAATAATTCGACAACTATAGGACCTCAAGTTCAGTTACAAGATCCAATTCCCACTATTTTCCAAAAGTCCTCATGATGCCTAAAACAATAGGCACTCAATGCACAGTGTGGCCGAGCCGGACAAAACCCCCAAAATTTATTGTCTATTTTCATACCTTTTATATTTTTTCCTAAATTTACCATACCTAAAACTGTATTCGCCAAATTTTTGAGTCAATCGATTGGAAAATATAAGTGCTACATTTTTTGAACCGTGCAAGGTCTTGGAAATCTGCAACAGTTTGAGTGACAAAAAGGTTTTGTTCATTCTAATTCATCTCGCTTTAATAACAACATATATAGGCGTTTCTAATAGAAAATCATCTCAGGAATTCAATGGTGTATTTTTATTTTAGAAATAATGAGTATTTAAAAAGTTACCATTGAAATGAATATAACTATGTTGTTTAATGCAGACTCATTTACATCCATAGTGTCATCTCTTTATCGGTAAAAGCGTGTTAAAGGATCTCACCTAGTACAACTTACGTAAAATTTTACCAAGTTTTCAAAAATCATAGTGTCATCTCGCGCCGTTTTGCGCCGAAGGTTTTTTTTTATTCATTTCGTTTATTTGATAGGCACAAATGCGTTAGCTTGGCGGTGCCAAATTCTTTTGTTTTTACATTTTCGATATTTTAAAACTAGGAGGTTACAATGTTGAAATATTTTTTTTTAAAAAGAAAAATTTTACAGCTATCTTAAGACTAGAAATAAGATTCTATATACAAGAGAGGGGGCAAAAGATTTTTTTTATGAAAAAATTTTAAAACAAGGAATTCAATAGTAATAATTTTTAGGAAATATTTACAGTTGTCTTAAAACTAACAATATAGTTTGGTACACAAAAGGGGGAACAAATATTTATGAGAAAATTCGCAGGTGTTTTAAGACTAGGGGTACAATTCTATTTACAAGATGGGGGACAATAGTTTTAACAAAGAGGTAAAATTACAACTATCTTAAGACTAGGAATACAGAATACAAATTTGAACTTTTTTTAGCGGAGACTTATGCTTGGTCAAGATATTCAGAGGGGGGCTGTAGAAGCAGTTGTATCAAGGACAGGGGAGAGAAAGCGTAGATGGTGACCGGGAGAGAAGAGCAAAACTTGCAACTTTCGGGCAAACGGGAGATCAGCGAAAGATTACCGCCTCAGTCTAGTAGGTCGGATTGGCGGATGGTATTCTTCGGACCTGCGGGGAATCCTTCAAAAGTCATCGGACCTTGAGTCGCTCTCGCTTCAGTTTCCGTAGTGGTAAGTGCGACGGCGGTTACATAGTTGTAGTCTGGAGCTGATCGGTCCCACAAGGCAGGAGAAAGCTTCTAAAATGAGAAATAAAACGAGAGGGGCTAAATTGGGATATTTGTCGTTTTTATGAAAGTATAAATAAGGGACATATAGGGGAAATCACGATTTGCCAGTATATCTCGGACTAGGACATTGGGTGGTCTACCTCGGGCCCGAAGGGAATCCTTTAACTGAGACCTGGCGTCCAAGTACCCGGCGCATACCCAGACAACGTGCTCGATGTCGTGATAGCCCTCGTCACAAGCGCAGCGCCGAAGGTTGATATTTGGTGATTTGTAAATTAAAGATTTTTCATGGACACGCATGGTATTTTTTGATTTCATGAAGTTTCGCATTATTATTCATCGGTGGATTTATTTTTTCTGTAGGCTGCTTGTAAATTCAGTGTTTGGGGCGATTTCCTGGAAACAAATGTAAGTATACCTTATCTGTCTTGCTACTATGGCTCGTGTTTCTACAATTTCACAGTTATCTGCAGTATAGAAAAATTCAAATAAGTAGAAGCCAACGATGCAAACTAACTGCAACTATTGTTGTATCTTTCCGTGAATCCTATCTCTTTGGTAGGTATTGGTCGTTTAGCTTTACTGGTGACCGATGTAAGGTAAACGCGTGAGTGTGTGAAGTGGTCTTTTCTACCTCTAATGAATTAATTAAGAATTTAAGGCATTCTCAATTAAACAAGAATTTAAGGCATTTCACCACCTTATTAACACCTTAAGATATGCTATCTTTTATAACTTTATTACGTTATCTTTTATAACTATAAACGCATACGTTCTTAAATTAGTTCATCACGATTATCTCTTAAGGAGCTATGAAGGGATGATTTTTTTACGATGATATTCAGATTGGAATGATGATCTACAAACAAATTCATCAAAATCGTCACTAAGGACTACCCTAGGAAATCAGAATGTTTCAGTTCACTTACGAAGTTTCTGTTTTGAAAAGTTAATAAAATTCACTTTCGCGAAAAAAAAAAAAATTTAGAGCCACCCAAGGCTGTCTAATTTTTATTTTAGCGACCTAATTTAATCAAAATCGAGTTCAGCGCACCAAAATTAACCTTAGATGATATTTTCAGTTATTTCAAACTACTTTCGAGGTTTTGTCAGCTTTTGTGTGGATCCACTGTGCAATGTAGCGATCAGACAATTTGCTTCCAAAAATAATATTGTACCATATTTAATTAAATTAGTCAGCATTAAGCTTTTCTCAAATCAATTATTTTGGTTTGGGGGAAAGGGTTTAACGTCCCCCTGGGCTACGTCACTGTATTACGGCCTTATACAACGTTTGGGCCAACTTTTTTTTATTTAGAAATTCATTTTTCCTTATTTCTGTTTTCTTATGGAATACTTTCGGAGATCCTGCTTCATGATTGTCCAGTATTTTTCAATTGGTCGCAATTCCGGTGCGT
This sequence comes from Topomyia yanbarensis, assembly GCF_030247195.1. Taxonomy (NCBI): domain Eukaryota; kingdom Metazoa; phylum Arthropoda; class Insecta; order Diptera; family Culicidae; genus Topomyia; species Topomyia yanbarensis. Next base: position 322,313,334 of record NC_080671.1, on the reverse strand, counting down.
TCGAAAGATTACCATCCGTTGGTAAGACATTTCACGCTATAGTCGTGTGCTACAGCAGAACATCTTTCGAGTAATCATACGAGGCTAAACCCGAACAGTAAAGCGTAGGGACATATCGAAAAGTGGATATAGATACTTTTGGAGGCATTCTTTCAAGTACACCTGCCCTTTGAGCGTTCAGGTTGTCACGAATGGGGTGCACCGCTTTCCATGCGAGAAAATTGCCACCCAAGTCATGTATGTATGTCAAACTGTCCAAGTTGCTGCTTCTGCTTTATAACTTCCTCGTTATCCATGCACAGTGGTGGCACGACGAGTGAAAAATCCCTAAAAACCAATGTCTTGTAATTCTTTTGCAAATATTTATTTTATTTTTCTCTCACTTTGAACAAAATTATCTCAAAATTTTACGATAATCGGATGAAAATAAAATTTTAACATGTCGTTGAAGCAAGTGATGTTGAGGATTTCTGTTCAATTCAATTCATTTTCGAACCTTCAATATCTCAAGAACTACACTGCCGATTGGAGAAGTTTTGAGTTTTTTGGAAAGAAGAATGAATATGCTTAGCTATAGATGTAAGCTTTTTGTGCAGAAATTGTTTTCGTTTGGGTTGCATTAAGAAAACCCAATTGAGAAATTCAATGTCATAACAGTATATTTATCTATATACGTCTTCCAATCTTTAAAATAGTCTCCCATGGGTCACTTACCATGAATCTGGTTCAAATTCCAGTTTAGTTTGAAGATATGTAAGCATCATCTTGCGCATTTTTGCGCCGAAGTTTTTATATCTATGTTTTTGAAAATACTCATATGGAGACGCCCTGTAGCTCATAAATCTTCTTACAAATTCGTTGCCTAAACAATATCAAATTCCTGAGAAATTAGTGATTTTTATTAGTTTTGTCAACAATTTCTGTTATCCGATATGATTGGCTACTATTACTAACGTGTATATTAACCCTTTAATGACCAATGCCTCAGATGGATTTACATAAAGTTTTTTGAAAAAAAGAATTATGGAATTTCAAAACTGATGACAGAAATTAATTCAGCGACCCAAATTTAGTTTAAAACCCCATTTTTTGCGACAAAAGCCAATTTTCATAATTTTGTCACAACTTTGTATTGACAGGTGCCACTATGCCAGCTTCCGCACACATGATTTCCTCGCTGTAATCTGCCATTCTTCGCAATTTGGCACATTTAAGAAAAGCTTTTGCGTAAGATTTCATAAAAACGTGCAGGAATACACACATAAATCTAATAGGCGCCAAATCGTGAAGAAGGGTAGTATGAGGTGTGATGATCACATGTGCGCAAGCTGTACACTCAGTTGTCGAAGAAACTGCATTGTCTTGTCCTGAATGACGAGACTTATGTGAATGAGATTCCCGGCAGCTTCTTGTGTTCTTTTTTTTCACTATTTGTCATAAGTTCGACGTCCCTGAGGAAGTCAAAAGGGGGAATATGAGTAAGTTTTCCAAAAAATGCACGATTTGGCGGGCAATTTGCTCGTGTGGGAAGCGGAGTACTTGAATGAATGTCTTAAAAAGTATCTACTTTCACTTCTGACGTCCCACGGTGGCTCTACAAAGTAGAGATGTGGAAAAAATGGATTTCCACATTAAATTAAATTAGTCCAAACGTTATCCAAGATTTTATGAGCAGGGTTGAGAGGATAGTACGAGCACGTGAAAAATTTTTATTTAATTTTCTGAAAGTTTGAAAACGATCGGTTGAATGGGTAAATTTTGACGAACTTTATCTTGTTAACTCGCAATATTTCATACTTGGTATAATTTCTACTTTGTCGCATTGATTATATATTAGAGACAAGGAATATTTAATGGACGGGAATCCAGAAGTCCTGATACAGCTGTAGCAATTCTCTTCGAAGTAGTATTAAAAATTGACAATATTAAGCTATGACGAGTACTTGTCTTCTCTCGATAAAAGTATTGAGGTGTAAAATGTTTTGGATTCAATTTTTATGTTTAAAGCGTGGGTCATTCAATCAGTTCAGTTCAATTTTAGAAATGAATATTCTTTTCAGGGGAGTTTAAAGTTAAGTTTTAAGTTAATTGTTGAATAAAATTTGCCCTTCGAATTTAAATGTTGAGTTGTTTAAATCAGAAAGAAGATAATTCTTTCCCTTGAATTCTTTAACCTACACCAGATTGTTAGACTTTTACAATATATAAAAGTTTTCTGTTAAAGCTGTTCTATATCCTTCCGGCAGTCGTGCAATTTCACTGACTGCACAGAACTCTGAAAAGCGAGCGAAATCGTCTTTGAGATCTAGCGGCTCCTCGTTTAGTGAGCCATTTACGCGACTTCCGAAGGGACATGCTTTGAATTTGTAGGGCGCTAATTGCTCGACTGTTTCACTTCTGATCTTCCAATATCCAAGTTCAAATTCAATACCAATCGATTTCGTTTCGCTAGCGACAAATTATGGCTCACGTATAATACGCCTTTGATATTCTTATACGTAAAAGAAACCAAGTTTACATTGTGTGCAAATTTCTGCATTATGCATTAACCTGAGTGCATCCATTCTTAACTGTGCGCGATATAAAGTGCAAACATTGTATGCATTTTTAACAGGCAATCTTGAGATTGAAAAAAAGCATTTGATTGGCTGGCAATCGCCGTCATGATGAAAAGACCACTGCGCGAGTAGAACGTTCGACAAAAATTTTCGCAAAGCGGAAAACGATGTCAGTTTGAAAGTGAAGCTTCTTTTGCGGTTAGTCACCTACCTCACGGAAGCGATTTTAGCTGCTGTGCTGGGAGAAAAGCTACGTGTCAAATTATACAGCAATTAAAATTCATTTTGGCTGCTTGAACTTTGAAACAGAGGAAAAAAAAGTTCACCTGCTATTAACTACAAAATTTGTATGTTGTAACGAGTTACCACGTTTAAAGGAAGGTATTCATCGGACGATGCAAGTTGCTTAGAATTTTCATCTATGTATGGTGCACGAACAGCGTAGAAGCAACATAATGAAATGTTCAGGTAATTCTCAGCAGAGCCGAAATGGGAGCAATTTTCCAAGCAAAGCTCTCTGCCAGCTAACTGACAGCATTGGTGTTGGGGAAAATGGGGTTTTCTCTCTTGCTGGCGAGCATCCTGCGGCTGCACGGGCTCCTGCATATAGAAGCACTTTTCACGCAACAAGGATGTTAGTTTACGACGAGGTTTTGATTTCGAAGGATGCAAAAAATCGCGGCCGTTGTTCTCAGCTGTGGATAAAAATTGTGGTGCGTGAAAGGAAAGTTGCTTCCATGGAAACTGTTTATACCAAAGCACTACAACTACTGAAGGAGCTGTGTTTGCGTACGGTCTGGCGAAAGAAGGAATTTGTTGCTTTTCGTGGTCGACATTCGCCGACGCTTCGGTTAGCGGGTGGCAAACTTCAATAGAAACGAAACGGAAGTCTGGGAAAATTGTGTAAAAGCGTGCGGTGAAATGTGATGACGATGTGATAATTATACGGTTGGTGGTCCACGGATACCGAAGAGCGGATTATTCTAGCCTGCGGAATAAGGTCGTAGGAAAAGGCAAATTTTGTAAGAAGAAATTGTGTAGAAATATGTGTGACCTCGACCTACAGAGAAATTAACGCGGATATTGACAGTGTAGATGCATCGGTTTGCTCACTAGCGAGCAGCGTGGCAGTAGAGCAAATATTTTACTTGCGTGACATCTAGCCTAAAGTGTACCAGTGCACGCCAGTGGATATATTTAGTGGTAACTGAAAATAAATCAACACCCTGAATGGTTGAGTGTGCATCAATGGCATGCATGGAATATCGAACGACTATCTGTGATTCACATTGATTGCTGGTGGTTCCTAATACCGCGTGAACACAGAACGAAGAGGCGTACGTTAAGCTGGATTTATTCATGCCGTAGGTTTCAACCCGTATGTATATTGTATTATGTGCGCGACCGTATGTTTTTTGTTATGTTACTATTCCAAGTTTTACGGGCAAGGAAAATCCTCCCCAATATGTGCCGACTGGCCACCCACCAACCCATCCTGTTGCATGCAGCGGAAAAGGCATTTACGTTATTGCGATTTGACGCTGATGGAAGCGGGCACCATGTGACATTGTTATGAAATAATCATGCATGCATTCACCGCTGGTACGAAATGAGTTTGTGAGCAGGGAAACAATAAATGTCTCCTCCCCTCCCGCTTGCTTGCACATTTAGTGGTAACGCTGCTGATGGCGTTCTGGAACAATAGTAAACTGGCACGAAGCGAATGTGCAACACCATGAATGTGTGGAATTAATGTTTTCTTGTACCAATTACATTTCGAAATTATTGCGGCAATGGTACGATGGAAATGTGGTATTGTAAAGATTGGTAGAACAGTTTCAGAGTCATATGGCCTTCGCTTCTGTTCGATATTACTTCAACGATAATCAGAATGTTGGAACTTTACTGAATAGTTGCGGACCGCGTGAAGTGGGTTTGGAATATCGTTATATCGTTATAGTTATAAACACACAATTGAGTGTTTTTATGCGGATTAGTTTTAAGTGTTTAGTACATTGAAACTGTTTTTCTATCTTGAAGGACAGCAGTGTTTTTTGTGGGACACGAACCAATTTAAACAGTATTTAGATCTATCGCGGTATGTTTCTTCCTTAATCTAAGTGTACTATCTACTATGACATATCACTAAATTGGTTGGTGATTATTTTTATTGAGAAACACACACTTCCCAGTTATGCCCTAAAATTCGCAGCTTACTACCTCTTTGGGATTGGCAATCCAAATATCGAAATTCTCCTCAATACGCCGCATACTCGGATCAGATGCTATGATGTTTCACTTTTAGATTCGTAGACGCGGCATGCATCGTTTGTAAAGTTACCAATTTTCTTAAAATGAAATTTACTCCGAGAGTGTTCGGTATATAGTCCTGTCATGATGCATATTTCAAATAAATTTCTTTGATTGCCTTAGTCCAGTTAAGGTGGTCCAATTGTTTTTATAACTATGATTTCTCACTTTTTAAATTCGATTTGAGGCTCTACAGAATGGTTCTGAGCCGATAAAATCAAAGGAAGATCTTTTTTTGTTTTTTCATTCTCTGAAACTCTACAATGTCCAGGAACCAGGGATGGATCCAGAGAAGGGGTACTGGGGTTCCGCACTCCTTTCCCAGAAACAATCAAATTTTTGAAGAATTTTAAATTAGTTTCAGTTTCAAGTCAACTTCAAATTCATATTTTTATATTCTTTAGCGTCATCAAAAACATACAAATATAAATCTGTAATAAAAACTTAATTGTGTTCTTCGCCATTTTTTTTCAAAAATGTACACACTGTGCCAACTTTAAAGCAAAAAAACTTTTCCCCTAGAGGATATCTCCAGTGCCGCCACTTTGGTTTAACTTCTCAGCATCTCAGCACAGGTCCTCGCTGTTAATCTACAGTGACCCGGAGTTAACCCAACTCCACCAGGAGATGGATAAAGTCGATCGTTTTTCCTTTGTGGAAAAGTTTCGCTGGTTAGCTTGTTGAACAAGTGCATATTAGAGTGACAAGAAAAAATGGCCCGTATCGTTTCTTATTTTCACTTACAGTGATAATATGAAGCATACACTTATGCCACCTAACGGTGAAAATGCGTGCTAGTGGGTTTTCTCCATGTGAATTGTCGAAAAATCCCATACAAACTTCAGGCACGTTGGCCGGTAGCTAGACTTGTTCGATTTGCTTCAAATTTGGTGTAAGTCTTCCTGGTGGGACTAGAAATTGACTCATGGGTGGGTCGATTGAGTTTTCAAACATTCATTATTTTTCTGGATAGTCAGAATATATATATATATATATATATATATATATATATATATATATATATATATATATATATATATATATATATATATATATATATATATATATATATATATATATATATATATATATATATATATATATATATATATATATATATATATATATATATATATAAGATATATACAGAATATTTCATTTCAAAATCAAAATATAAATTCAGGCTCCCCCCCCCCCCAATTTTTCTAGATCATCCGCCCCTACCTGTAAATTAGTATAAATTGATAAGATTTTTCTCCACCAATTGCACCGGAGTGCAAGAATACACTCCCATACTTGCTTTGAGCGACATGTAGGAGCCCTTAATGCATTGAGCGCAGCCTGACTATCTGAGAAAATGTAGATATTTGCATACCGGTATTTTCTATTCAGACACACGTAGCTGCATTCTTGAATTGCACATATTTCTGCTCGAAACACTGTCGGTTAGTATCCCATGGCGATAGTTGTGTTCCTCTGGTCCTGTAATACCACATCTTGTCAAACGGTCCATTTTTCACCCATATGTGTAGAAAATCACAGCCGTCGAAGTCGAAGAATAGGACCATGTTCCCAAATTGACCGTTCAGTCTCAGTAATTTTATAGGTAGTTTCAAAGTTTAGCATCGCATACACCCAATCGTTATTTGCAATGACCAAGTTAAATATCTACATAATAATTGTTTAGTTAAATATCTACATAATAATTGTTATTTCCAATGAGCTTGTTTTCGCCTCTAATTGTATCACCTGATGTAGTGGAAGGAGATGCAATGTTGCATCTAATGCTTTCGATATAGTACTTCGCATGGCACCGGTTGTCGCTCCACAAGCAAGCCTTTGATGCTCAAACGAAAAAAAAAATCAATGTCTTATACCATTCGACTCAGTTCGTCGAGATCGGAAAATGTCTGTGTGTGTATACATTTTTTTACTTGGTGGTAAAGCTTTTACGCAACCCAGCACACGTTCAGTAGTTAGACCATACTACCGATTTCGTCCATCATGTGCCAGAGTAAGGGACTCTGAACAGAGAAGATAACCCTGAACCCTACTCCTCTAAACTCTACCAAAGAGTCCGACATTTGCCTGATCCCCCAGATTCCATTTAAAATGACTACTTCGGGGAGAGACATGCTAATGCACTTCACATGATTCGATGTCTAACTGGTCGTGCTAGATTTCGCTGGTTTCATAACCGCCATATCATGCCCTCCTCTCTACGTTGACCAGTTGGATGCCGTGGTCGATCCAGCGATTCTGTTTGGAGGGTACCTTCCGTTTCACTGGTGCCCAACGAACATATACTGGTGGTTTGTCGTGCTCGGTGCTACTCGGCGTAGTCCCCGACGGTGGAGCTAGCCTACCTCGGTGGGGAGTTCCCCGATGAAAGAATGTCTCACGCAACCGTTGACGGACGCGTTATTGTGTGTATGTATGTATGTGTGTGTATGTGGAAAAAATGTTACATCTGTTTCTCAGAGATGACTGAACCGATTTGCACAAACTTAGTCTGAAATGAAAGGTTCCTATAGGCTATTGAATTTTTTATTGATTGGACTTCTAGTACCGGAGTTACGGGTTGAAGAGTGCGGCCACACAGCAAATTCCCATATAAACTGAAATGGAAAATTCTCAAAGGGCCCGACCGTCGGTTATCACGGTAAAGATGGACACGTCTATCGATACCAGCACACATGCTAGTGAACTCGGGTGATTCGTAGTTATACTGCCTAAGCTCGACCCTCATTAGCAGAAGACAAAGATTTAGCCCGTACGATATTAAGCCTGTTCTAATGACCCTGCTCAAGAAGAAAAATAGAATTCTCAATGATATGTGACATCATTCTAGTTAGGATGATTTTTTCAAATAATTTACTAATAGACTAATTGGTCGATAGCTAGATGCTTCTGCTGGGTTTTTAGCTGGCTTCAAAATAGGAATAACCTTGGCATTTTTCCATCTTTCAGAGAAGTATGATAATTCAAAACATTTATTGAATATTTTGACCAAGTATCTCATGGTGATTCCGGGAAGGTTTTTAAGAAGAATGTTGAAAATTCCATCATAACCTGGAGCTTTCATATTTTTTAACTTTTTCATGATGGATTTGATCTCATCATAGTTTGTTTCAACAATATCGTCTAGAGACAATACTTGATTTGAAACGTTTTCATATTTTTGTAAGACTTCGGTTTCAATAGGACTCACAACGTTGAGATTGAAATTATGGACGCTTTCAAACTGCTGAGCAAGTTTTTGAGCTTTTTCTTCGTTTGTAAGAAGTATGTGGTCACCTTCCTTCAAAGCTGGAATTGGTTTCTGAGGTTTCTTAAGAACCTTAGAAAGTTTCCAGAAAGGTTTAGAATTTGGCTTGATTTGTTCAACCTCTTTCGCGAAATTTTCATTTCTTAAGAGTATGAATCTATGCTTAATTTCTTTTTGTAGATCCTGATAGATACATTTCATAGCAGGATCAAGAACGTTGATATTGACGTCTTCGAATATTCTTCAAGCGAATCAGAAGTTGAAGATCGTCGTCAATAATAGGAGTATTAAATTTTTTCTATGTTGTTGGTACTGATAAATTTCTAGCATCAACTACAGAATTATTTAAATTTTGTAATGTCGTATCAATTTCAGCTTTATTTTGTAAATCAAGGTCATGATTAAAATTATTCTCAATATAAATTTTGTATCTTTCCCAATTCGATTTGTGATTATTAAACACTGAGCTAATGGGATTGGAAACAGCTTCTTGAGAAAGTGAAAAAGTTACTGGTAGATGATCAGAATCAAAGTCAGCATGTGTAATCAATTCGCTACAAAGGTGACTTTGATCTGTCAAAGCCAAATCAATTGTTGATGGATTCCTTACAGACGAATAGCACGTAGGACCATTCGGGAACAAAATTGAATAATAACCAGCAGAGCAATCATTAAAAAGTAATTTACCGTTGGAATTGCTTTGAACATTATTCCAGGCTCGGTGTTTGGCGTTAAAATCACCGATTATGAAGAATTTCGACCGATTTCTTGTAAGTTTTTGTAAGTCTCCTTTCAAGAAATTAATTTGCTCGCCAGTGCACTGAAAAGGCAAATAGGCTGCAGTAATAAAAATGATACCAAGATTAGTTTCAACTTCGATACCCAAACTCTCGATTACCTTGGTGTCAAAAGACGGCGTAACGGAATGTTTGATCCTGGGATTAACCGTTATTGCGATTCCTCCGCCGAATCCAACAATTCGATCAAACCGATGAATAACAAAATTAGAGTTACTCTTCAATTTAATATTTGGCGTTAAAAAAGTTTCGGTCACAACGGCTATATGCACATTATGTATCCTCAAGAAGTTGAAAAATTCGTCTTCGCACGTTTTTAATGAACGAGCATTCCAATTTAATAAATTTAAATGATTATTTAAAGTCATTGTTTAACTTTAATTTCATTACAATTTTGTTGGCAAATTCCCAACCCGCTTGAAAAGCTTCAAACATGGAGGTAGAATTTAACATGGCAATCATCATAGGTAACATAGAGTCTTGCAAGTATTTTAATTTTTCTTCCGTTACGCTACATAGATATAATGGACTAAAGGACGCTTGGGTGCAAACGAGTTTGTAGGCGTGGTAACGGTAGCCGTTATTTTGGCCTTGTTACCTGCTGCTGAAGCATAAGATGACACACCATTTTAGGATGGTGTGACAGGGGTAGAAGAAGTTGTTAATCTATTTTTAATCGGATTAACACGTTTGGACGTGTTTTCTTGAAGTGTACCTGAAGAAGTAGGTACATTTTTATCTGTTGTTTTTGTTGTCTAGAACGAGAATTTATAATTTTTTCTCGAACAGGACAATCCCAGAAATTCGATTTATGATTTTCGCTACAATTAGCGCATTTGAAACTTTTTGTGGTTCGTGTGCGACTTATCACCACAGATCGTACATTTGAAATCCAAATGACAATTTTTTGTACCGTGCCCAAAGCCTTGGCATCTACGACACTGGGTCAGATTTTGAATTCTGCCCCCATGTCTATAAATTGTTCAATTCGTTGGTTATTTCATCCAAACTTTGACCTTGTGGTAGCCCTTTCAAGACAGCCTCGAATGGTCTATCTGTCTTGAAATCATATGAATAAAATTTATATAACTTCTCCGTAAGATGCTGGAGCAGTTGTTTGTGTTCAATCAGTGCCTCTGCTGTAACTCGACATTCTCCTCTTCGGCCAATCTGAAAAGAGACCCTCACGTCCGGAAGGAACGTCGAAAGCTCAGTTCGAAAGGCTTTGAAGTCGGAGATCATCACTATTATAGGCGGAGGTGATTGCGTTTTCTTCTCATTGGCATTATGCACAATGCGAGGAAATTTAGAAATTTCATCAGCTTCACATTCGGATAAAACATCGAATGAGTTGCTGCAGTCAATTGAATTTTCGGGTGGAGAAGATACCCTTTTCCGTTTACCTTTAATTTTTGGCACACGGCCTTTCTGGGAGGACCCAGGCATGTTGGAAGAATTAAATATTTCTTTAGGCTGAATTGATCTTGAAAAATGTTTTAGTCTTGAAAAAGACTGATTGAGTAGAAAAAATAGGTAGTCTTGAGAAAGACTAATTGTCGAAAAAAATCTAGGTAGTCTTGAGAAAGACTGATCGAGCGAAAATATAGGTAGCCTTGAGAAAGACTGTTGCTGTTGAAAAACTCTAGGTAAACCAGGAGCTATCAAGATTTGTGACCGGTTCGAACGAAGGTTGGAAGGTAGCGTATGAAGGGAGCTTGCATCGCATCCGATAAAGAATTGCTTATTTCTTTTCCTACAATATCTAACAGACTCGGTTACTTCCTGTGGAGGGAAATTCATTTGGTTACCTAGAAAAGTAATCAGAAGCAACTATAATATCAATCCTTCCTCTCGTTATCGGTATATTTAACAGTATTATCGAGCAAACGGAAAGCCCATAATACCCCCATGCTCATAGGGTTTGACATGGATTCAACTCATGAAAATACCATCACCATGGTCCGGTAGATCCTATATAAAATACCATATGTTGGTGTATTTAAGGGTTATTGAGACCATTTTATGATGTCTTGATGGTTGTGAACTATGGCACGGACATTGTTTAAGGTCTTTTAAAGGTGCTATGTGGTGTTTGAACCCATGAGTATTTGTTTGGGTTACCACTGTGTCTCTATGTGTACAGTTAACATTTGCCCTTACCAGAATACCACTGAATCGACAAAGATTATCTTACCTACTTGAATAGATGTTGCTAGAATATTACTAGCCCACAAGTAACAGCAAGTAATCACCACAGTTTGAATGCACAACAGTGGTGCCGCGATAATGACGTAGACGTCATTCAGACAGAAATAAACCCAATCGAAATGTATTAGGGTATCAACAAAGTTATATTGAAGAGTGATCATTATTATTATTATTATTAGGATGATATTTCAATCAACAGATATTAGAAAAAAGTCAGTTGGTTGACCAACAGCTTGTACAGTTGATGGCATGTATCAAGTGTAAAGTTGGAATTTTCATTCGAGAGAAATAAGAATCGCCAAACCCTAATATATCTAAATTACAATAAATGTGCAACATTTTCTTCTAATAACGTTTTACTGTAATATAATCTGCGATTCTTGCGTTTGAAAGGGTATCGATTTAAATCGGCTGGGCTTCAAGTTGGCACAGATCAGATTTCTGTGGCCGTCTAGGATCCCGTACCTTTATATCTTTCGTTTAAGACTCCCTCCTATAGCTACAATTGTTCGGTTACTTCATATCCGTCGAAGGTTGAATGATGATCTAATGCGATAGTAGACTTAAATTAAGGAATCTAAATACTGGTAGCAGTGGTTCGTCTCCTACATGAAATGGGTCGGCCTCTTGATTTTTACTCTCACAGCCTTCTTGTCCACCAGCATCCCTACCGGTTTCTGGTCTGCTACTGTGTCCTTCTTGACGACTGTCCGATTATTTTCTTCATCTGCAGAGTTCAGGATAGATGAAGTCCAGGACATCGCAGTGAGCAACTATGTCTGAGCTCATCGGATTTGCTCCCGTACGAATTGGAAATGCCAGCCGTGTGTTATCCGGCGGCTGAAATCTCTGGCAGTATTTCAGCAAAGAATTGACCCACTGGGATTCTGTTCCCATGTCGTAAGAGGTGACTAACAACAGCTGTAGCTGTGGTTCACTAGGAGGTTGATTACAATCTATTATCTTTCTTTGAACAAAACGGGCCTAGAGGCCGTGAGGCATCCGGCTGGTTGAAGAATCTCAACCACGAATTGATCCACTGTTCCCATGTCGTAAAGGGCGACTAAAAACAGGAGTCCTATAGTCAAAGTGTTTCTCCGTGTGGAGGACTGAATGGCTGACAAGACTAAAATATGCCAGTCACATACGGAGTGTCGTGGGTCTTACCCTTGCTGTGTTACGCGAATTTCTGATACAGTGGACGTTTATTTCTTCCCAAATCGTGAGATTGAAATGGTGGTCGTGTCTCTAATACCCTTTTCGGGGTTCACTATATGCGGTTATATGCAAATGTGTTTGGTATTTTCTAATTGCTGTACAATAAGTGCTGAGGTACGTTTAAAGTAACGCAAATTAATTTTTAGCATAAACATACAGCAACTATGAATCTATCCTGCCTTTTGCAGGAAGGAAAAGTTTGCTTAGTTTTGGTTCAAGAACTGAATTTCAATAAAGAAAACTTATATGTTGGAAAGATATTTAACCGCGTCTTCATAGCTTTCAATAAAAATGGCATGACACATCCACATGAAATGCCTCGAGCATGTATACTTGCGAATAGTGCTATTTGACGCATTACTTAATATCCGACCTCACAATTCGCGATATTCGTGCTGTCACGGTCAATATGACTGTTGATAACATAAACGCGAAATGTGTCTATTTTTCGGCATATTTCCCGCATAATGAACCAGTACCTTCTAATGATTTCAAAAGGGTTGTATCATACTGTGGCAGAAATCGATTTCTCTTCATAATCGGAAGTGATGTAAATGCCCACCACTTAATTTGGGGCAGCTTCGATATCAATATGAGAGGTACCGAATCGATGGAATAGATAGTACAAATCTGCACATACTTAATGTAGAAAATCGCCCAACATTTGCACGAACTGGCAGAGAAGATGTGTTAAATGTAACTCTCTGCTCTGACGGTATTACGCGTGAGTTGGCAAACTGGCTCGTACCAAATGATCTAAAACTGTCGTTATCTAATCATCTTTGATCATATCATCACATACCGTAATCCCAAATTTTCGAAATAGAATCTCTACGAAGAGAGCTTGGCGACTACATTTCATGGCTATCTTCGGACGATTGAATCTCAAAGTGACTTAGATGAGGTTGTGGATAAAACAAACGTAGTATACCAAGAGGCGAGTTATGCGTGCTTCTAGAGGAACACCTTGGTGGAATACCGAGCTTGTTAGCCTCAAAAAGTTGTGTAGAAGAGCTTGAAAGACGCAGTGACTGATCGGAGGCATTTAATGGCATTTTCGTTTTTGATAAAGCACTACACCGGTGTAGTCGGTGCTACACTCACTCAAACTAAGGTGTAATACGTTTGTCTCTTTTCTTTGCATTACATTGCTAGTATAGCACCAGGTAAAAATGAAAACGCTAGAAGTTGGTTCGCAAACCAGAAATGCCTTTCGATACTTTGGGTGAATTGGTGGGAAAAACCTCCGTACAAATGTCTCATGTCTCTACGAGACTTGTAGATTAAATAAATTACCTTCGAAATCGAAAGATTTTCATGTCAGTTCGATTATATCTGGTAATGGTAAATACCCGTCTAATGCAGATGTGGCATTCAACCGTATTTTTGACACACACTCTCCAGGCTGTGCGGAGTCATCACTGACGACTGCCCCTGATCTCTTTTCAGGTAATTCTGATTCTTGGGCATTTGCCCGTAGAATTTTGACAACCGGATCGATCAAATGGGCGATTGAAATTTTTGATCCGTATAAGTCTCCGGGAAAAGATGACATCATTCCAGTTCTGCTTCAAAGAGGATATGAACACTTCAAGCATATTTTGAAAAAAGTTCTTACTTGTAGTTTTGCAACAGGATACATTTCATTGGCGGGGCGGGAGCTAATTTTTAAATTCACTTATGAGAAGGCAAGAGCTTTAGAGTGATCAGTCTGACCTCCTTCCTTCTCAAATCAGTGGAACGTTTAATCGACCACTTTATTCGATATGTCAGCATGAGCTATCAGCGGGGGAAGTCTACTATCACTCCGTTTCACAATATTGCCTACACACACCAAAAAAATCTGAATTTTATCGTTGACGTAATTCCAAACTTGCCACAATCTAACAAACCATAATTGACGAAATATAACAGTGTTCTGTTTAATTTTACATGGAACATGTACTTTCCGTGCGCAGTGCCATAAAATTACACTCTTCAACATTTTAAGCAAACGCCGTACGTGAAGTAAAATTACGTGACTCGTAAAATTCAACGACATGTAAAATCTAAATCAAACATAAAACTATGTCATTTTTGATGCTCGTATATGTCATGGTCATGCGACGTAAATTTACACGATTGTTTTCTAGGTGTACAGCATTGAAAAAGTTTTTTAGAAAAAGCAATCAAGCTTAGGGACTTTTCTTGATATTGAAGATGCTTTCGACAACGTGTTTTTCGAATCTATTTTGGAAGCAGCACGAGGTCAGGGAGTACCTTCATATACGAACTGAATACACGCAATGCTTAGCAACCGACATCTGTGCTCATCGTTAAAAAATAGAGATAAAGAAGCTGATTATCTGCGGATGTCCTCAAGGTGGTGTGCTGTCACCACTTCTATGGAACCTTGTCGCCGATGACTTGTTGTGTTTTTGAAACAGGAACGGTTCTTTGTTGGAGGGTTGAGCCGGTGCTGGTGTGTATTGTTGTGAAATGCGATTAAACCAATTTCATTCGCTTGGTAGATACTGTACCGCATTCCAAGCAGAAATCTTTGCGATTCTGTGTGGCGCACAATCGGCACTTCAGCAGGGAATTAGCCGTAAAATAATCCATTTTTGCTTTGACAGTCAGGCTGCCTTTATAGCACTTAGTTTGGCAGATTCGAGATCGAAAGTAGTAATCGCATGTCGAATTATAATCGAAGAACTTAGCATGTCAAATGCTATCTACCTTCTATGGGTACCCGGGTATTGTTATATTACTGGAAATTAATGGACGGACGAATTGGCTAGAACTGGCGCTGCAACTGATTTCGTTGGTTCTGAACCAGTTCTACCACTGTCGATAAGTTAGTGGACTGCATCCGAACATATCCACCATTGGCGTAGTTTGCAAACTTGCGTTCAAACAAAAACTTTTCTGCTGGATGTAAGTACGAAAATGTCAAAGAATTTGCTGTATTTTCCCAAGCACAATTGCAGTCTTCTAGTCAGTTCACTGACTGAACATTGGTGAATCATAACATGGCTACTATTCAGCGTACTGAATATTACTCGTGCGATCTTTGTGAATCCGATTACTTCATATCATTTTATATGTAACTGCCTTGCAGTAATGCAATTGCGTATCCGTATTTTTGATTCTCCATACAAAGATGAACGTATGTACAGGGAGCTAAACCTCAAAAATATGTTGTTGTTCCTAACCCAGAGTGGTAAAGATCTATAGTTTAAGTCGTATCTGAATGACAATACCTCTTCGGGGGTGTTGTCGTTGTGTTATCTCAATATCCCCTCGGGGCGTTGATGTATCCGCTCATCAATAAGTGTCTTCTATTCCCTTAGGAGAATGCTTCGGTATTGTCTGGTCTCAGAACAGACTTCTGTTCCATCAGGAAATGATGAAAAGACACAAATCATCGATTAATATGAATAATGTGCCATTCGAGTCAGTTGGTTCCGATTGGTGATTCCAGAGCCGCACGTTTAGTCGCTTGTAATCTTTTAGTTTGCCACGTTGTGTGAATAGATTGAATGTTGCTTCTTTTGGGTATACAGCGATCGATAGCATATAACAAAACATTAAAAAAGATCGGAACTGCAACGTTGACATTATCATTGTCGAGAGTTTCGTTCCAGTGGATATTCGACAGGAAGTTAATATTGCTGTTATAAAGTTAGTCTTATAAAGTTATAGCTGACGGTGTTAGAAATATTGCACTCATGCTTCACACAAACCACTTTAAGCAAAATATGCGAGGGAGGGACTCTTCACCAGGGTAAACGGTGCAGCGATAATTTTTGGCGCATAGTCAGATTTGTTCGAAAAATAGAGAACGAGGATTATGCTGTTGTCGTTCACCACATTATTCGTTTCACGCTGCAGATTTGGATTGTAGCAGTCGAGCAAACTGGTGATGCCAGCATGGAAAGATGACAGCTCGGGATCTGTGTACGTAAATTCGTCCGAAGTAGAGCGCCACATTAATTCAAATCATCTAGAATAAAGATCTCATCAACAGGACTTTCGTACACGATGATCCGTTCCAGTGAATAAATGTGTGCATCATTCAATGTCAGATCGCGAGTGGAATATAAACTACACAGAGAAAAAATTCGTAACCAGCCGGTTCGATTCGCACCCACACGTGGTCGACGCACATTCCCGAAATATCCTCAATCAGTTGCACTTTTAATTGACGATGACCAGCCATAAGCATCCCGTCGCCGGGTCTGTTGAGACTGTTGTGTGAATTGCAATCAGTACGGAAGGCATCGTATTGGAACCAAAGGTTTCCACAAAATGCTTTCCCTAAGCTACGTCTCTTTGAGGGAAATTATATCGAAGCATTCATACGAACTTGCTACCAAATGATCATCGATTCCTGTGTTCATACCGCCGACATTCTGATAATATATTTGTAGGTTTGAATGCCGCGGTTGACTGGAAGCAAGGAGCTTCCATTACCAAAATCAGGTTCGTACTTGCCGTTGGTATCGATTTGGAAGATCGCCTCACTGCTCCTGCACACAGGACCGGGACGACTGGCGATGAGTCATACCAGCACGGAGGCAGCATCTGATGCGAAAAAGTGATGTCGGAATCAGTTGCATAGGTTTTGCTGGGTATCTGCATTTGTAGAGTAGAGTGGGGTCAAGTAGGTCAGTTTTCTTTGGCGAGCTCGTGCGATGGTATTTTTGCATTGATTTTGACAAACAAGCATTCGTTGGAAAGGTTATGCATCTGACAATGTTTTGTATTATATTATATTGTAATTATAGTTTTATGCATGGCTAAATATTTTTCAAGCTAAATCCAATAAGGCGAAGGTACTTTTTTCGATGTTTTTGAAATCTGGAGGTACGATACTCAACAATGTACACGCCTAGAAAATTACCAGCTGAACTATTATTGGAAGAGTATTAATATTGCGGATTATTTCCAAATCAAAATGACGTCATTCAGGTAAGAAAATGAGAAGTAGCAAAAGATGTAAAAAACATGAAATTGCAAAAGGAAATGTTGAAAAAACAAGTTGTTTCGGCAGCTGTGTCTGGCTTTGATTTGATGAGAATGACTTCTTCTGTGTCCTCGTCGTCGCCAGAGTATGGAATTGAAGTTGTTCATTCTGGCTCACGTGCTTAGTTGTGAGACGATCAGTTAGTGACATATAGTGCTCCCAAATGGCTGAGTTATCGTGCCCTCAAGCGTATGGTTTCATGTTGATGTCCGTATTTTTTCAAAAACTAAAATATCGAAAAACCAATACAAAACTCGTATTTGTCATTTATTTTTACACAAGAAAAACTTCACTTTACATTTTTTTACATGGATTAAATGTACTGTACTGAGGACGCAAGACAATGCGTTTTCGCAGAATAACTAATACAGCTGATCCACGGTAACAGACGAAATGACAGTCGTCAACGATGTTCTCTACCGTGTATCTAATTCACACAAGATGAGCGACCTCTGCAATAACATAGCAAAGAGGATGCTCCCCCATACCTATTTGACCCTATTCTACTCTAGTGTATACATAGAAGAGTGCATGCATTCGGCTAATGCTTCGTTGCTACTTCTAAAGGTGTTACAAGCGTTGGGATCAAGTTCACCACTAGAGGCGCCCGAAATTTTTGGATAATTGCGATCGTTATCAACGTAGGGGTCAAACCGACCTTGAAGAAATGAAGGTTTTTGCCTTTCTCAATAGAAAGGTATTGCAATTGCTCTGAAAACCGACTTTTTAACGGAGGCCCGGAGGGCCGAGTGACATATACCATTCGATTCAGTTCGTCGAGTTCGGCAAATGTCTGTGTGTGTATGTATGTGTGTATGTATGTATGTGTGTGTGTATGTGTGTGTGTATGTGACCAAAAATGTCACTCATTTTTCTCAGAGATGGCTGAACCGATTTTGACAAACTTAGTCTCAAATGAAAGGTGCAACGTTCCCATAGGCTGCTATTGAATTTCTAATGGATCCGACTTCCGGTTCCGGAATTACAGGGTGATAAGTACGAACACGCAGAAAATGTCGATTTTAATAAATTCTGCAATGAATGTATAAAGGTGAAAATTTTTCCAAAATATGACCACAACTGCTTCGATTTGTAGTATTAGGTCACTAACATCCATTCAAAGTCTATTTGGCCACATTGGCCACCATCCTCGGTTCCGGAAGCCCCGGCGGAAGTATCTAAATTCAGAATAACAGTCACATCGGTTTCTCGGAGATGGCTAGACCGATTCGACTAAACTTGACCTCAAATGAAAGGTATTGCGTCCCCGTAAATGGATATTTAATTTCATCCCGATCCGACTTCCGGTTCCGGAGTTACAGGTTGTGGCGTGCGATCACATAGCAAATTGTGATTCAAACCGATACTCTGATGAAAGCAAAAAAGGTAAAAATTTCGCTATAATATCTCTCAAACAACTTAAATTTGCTGTTCTAGGTCACCGACGGCCAACCAAACTTTCGTTGACTACATTGACCACCATTGACGGTTCCGGAAGTACCCGGGAAAAGCGGCCATCTTTCAAAATTTACGAACTCGCATCAGTTTCCCGGAAATGGTTAGGCCGATTTTCACAAACTTAGTCCCAAATGATAGCTATAATATCCCCACAGATGTTTATAAAATTTCGTACGGATCGCTTATATGGGTCCGGAAATATAGACTAAATCGTCCGGTCACATATGAAATTCCCATATAAGCCGGAACTCAAATTTTTTCTCAAAGGGGGGACCCCATGAAATTTCAGAAATCGAATTCGTATTTTTGATGCCAAACATCTTTAAAATGCATGAAACGTCGAGATTTTATGTTATCTCGAAAAATTTTTTTTTATAAAAATCGACTTTTTGGGACTTTGCCGATTTCGCACCTTTTTGCCTTTCTCAATAGAAAGGTATTGCAATTGCTCTGAAAACCGACTTTTTAACGGAGGCCCGGAGGGCCGAGTGACATATACCATTCGATTCAGTTCGTCGAGTTCGGCAAATGTCTGTGTGTGTGTATGTATGTGTGTATGTATGCATGTGTGTGTGTATGTGTGTGTGTATGTGACCAAAAATGTCACTCATTTTTCTCAGAGATGGCTGAACCGATTTTGACAAACTTAGTCTCAAATGAAAGGTGCAACGTTCCCATAGGCTGCTATTGAATTTCTAATGGATCCGACTTCCGGTTCCGGAATTACAGGGTGATAAGTACGAACACGCAGAAAATGTCGATTTTAATAAATTCTGCAATGAATGTATAAAGGTGAAAATTTTTCCAAAATATGACCACAACTGCTTCGATTTGTAGTATTAGGTCACTAACATCCATTCAAAGTCTATTTGGCCACATTGGCCACCATCCTCGGTTCCGGAAGCCCCGGCGGAAGTATCTAAATTCAGAATAACAGTCACATCGGTTTCTCGGAGATGGCTAGACCGATTCGACTAAACTTGGCCTCAAATGAAAGGTATTGCGTCCCCGTAAATGGATATTTAATTTCATCCCGATCCGACTTCCAGTTCCGGAGTTACAGGTTGTGGCGTGCGATCACATAGCAAATTGTGATTCAAACCGATACTCTGATGAAAGCAAAAAAGGTAAAAATTTCGCTATAATATCTCTCAAACAACTTAAATTTGCTGTTCTAGGTCACCGACGGCCAACCAAACTTTCGTTGACTACATTGACCACCATTGACGGTTCCGGAAGTACCCGGGAAAAGCGGCCATCTTTCAAAATTTACGAACTCGCATCAGTTTCCCGGAAATGGTTAGGCCGATTTTCACAAACTTAGTCCCAAATGATAGCTATAATATCCCCACAGATGTTTATAAAATTTCGTACGGATCGCTTATATGGGTCCGGAAATATAGACTAAATCGTCCGGTCACATATGAAATTCCCATATAAGCCGGAACTCAAATTTTTTTCTCAAAGGGGGGACCCCATGAAATTTCAGAAATCGAATTCGTATTTTTGATGCCAAACATCTTTAAAATGCATGAAACGTCGAGATTTTATGTTATCTCGAAAATTTTTTTTATAAAAATCGACTTTTTGGGACTTTGCCGATTTTGCACCTTTTTGCCTTTCTCAATAGAAAGGTATTGCAATTGCTCTGAAAACCGACTTTTTAACGGAGGCCCGGAGGGCCGAGTGACATATACCATTCGATTCAGTTCGTCGAGTTCGGCAAATGTCTGTGTGTGTATGTATGTGTGTATGTATGTATGTGTGTGTGTATGTGTGTGTGTATGTGACCAAAAATGTCACTCATTTTTCTCAGAGATGGCTGAACCGATTTTGACAAACTTAGTCTCAAAAGAAAGGTGCAACGTTCCCATAGGCTGCTATTGAATTTCTAATGGATCCGACTTCCGGTTCCGGAATTACAGGGTGATAAGTACGAACACGCAGAAAATGTCGATTTTAATAAATTCTGCAATGAATGTATAAAGGTGAACATTTTTCCAAAATATGACCACAACTGCTTCGATTTGTAGTATTAGGTCACTAACATCCATTCAAAGTCTATTTGGCCACATTGGCCACCATCCTCGGTTCCGGAAGCCCCGGCGGAAGTATCTAAATTCAGAATAACAGTCACATCGGTTTCTCGGAGATGGCTAGACCGATTCGACTAAACTTGGCCTCAAATGAAAGGTAATGCGTCCTCGTAAATGGATATTTAATTTCATCCCGATCCGACTTCCGGTTCCGGAGTTACAGGTTGTGGCGTGCGATCACATAGCAAATTGTGATTCAAACCGATACTCTGATGAAAGCAAAAAAGGTAAAAATTTCGCTATAATGTCTCTCAAACAACTTAAATTTGCTGTTCTAGGTCACCGACGGCCAACCAAACTTTCGTTGACTACATTGACCACCATTGACGGTTCCGGAAGTACCCGGGAAAAGCGGCCATCTTTCAAAATTTACGAACTCGCATCAGTTTCCCGGAAATGGTTAGGCCGATTTTCACAAACTTGGTCCCAAATGATAGCTATAATATCCCCACAGATGTCTATAAAATTTCGTACGGATCGCTTATATGGGTCCGGAAATATAGACTAAATCGTCCGGTCACATATGAAATTCCCATATAAGCCGGAACTCAAATTTTTTCTCAAAGGGGGGACCCCATGAAATTTCAGAAATCGAATTCGTATTTTTGATGCCAAACATCTTTAAAATGCATGAAATGTCGAGATTTTATGTTATCTCGAAAAAAATTTTTTTTATGAAAATCGACTTTTTGGGACTTTGCCGATTTCGCACCTTTTTGCCTTTCTCAATAGAAAGGTATTGCAATTGCTCTGAAAACCGACTTTTTAACGGAGGCCCGGAGGGCCGAGTGACATATACCATTCGATTCAGTTCGTCGAGTTCGGCAAATGTCTGTGTGTGTATGTATGTGTGTATGTATGTATGTGTGTGTGTATGTGTGTGTGTGTATGTGACCAAAAATGTCACTCATTTTTCTCAGAGATGGCTGAACCGATTTTGACAAACTTAGTCTCAAATGAAAGGTGCAACGTTCCCATAGGCTGCTATTGAATTTCTAATGGATCCGACTTCCGGTTCCGGAATTACAGGGTGATAAGTACGAACACGCAGAAAATGTCGATTTTAATAAATTCTGCAATGAATGTATAAAGGTGAAAATTTTTCCAAAATATGACCACAACTGCTTCGATTTGTAGTATTAGGTCACTAACATCCATTCAAAGTCTATTTGGCCACATTGGCCACCATCCTCGGTTCCGGAAGCCCCGGCGGAAGTATCTAAATTCAGAATAACAGTCACATCGGTTTCTCGGAGATGGCTAGACCGATTCGACTAAACTTGGCCTCAAATGAAAGGTATTGCGTCCCCGTAAATGGATATTTAATTTCATCCCGATCCGACTTCCGGTTCCGGAGTTACAGGTTGTGGCGTGCGATCACATAGCAAATTGTGATTCAAACCGATACTCTGATGAAAGCAAAAAAGGTAAAAATTTCGCTATAATATCTCTCAAACAACTTAAATTTGCTGTTCTAGGTCACCGACGGCCAACCAAACTTTCGTTGACTACATTGACCACCATTGACGGTTCCGGAAGTACCCGGGAAAAGCGGCCATCTTTCAAAATTTACGAACTCGCATCAGTTTCCCGGAAATGGTTAGGCCGATTTTCACAAACTTAGTCCCAAATGATAGCTATAATATCCCCACAGATGTTTATAAAATTTCGTACGGATCGCTTATATGGGTCCGGAAATATAGACTAAATCGTCCGGTCACATATGAAATTCCCATATAAGCCGGAACTCAAATTTTTTCTCAAAGGGGGGACCCCATGAAATTTCAGAAATCGAATTCGTATTTTTGATGCCAAACATCTTTAAAATGCATGAAACGTCGAGATTTTATGTTATCTCGAAATTTTTTTTTATAAAAATCGACTTTTTGGGACTTTGCCGATTTTGCACCTTTTTTCAGTTCAATATTACGCACACATTCTCGTGATTCATGATTGAGAAAGGCACAATTGCACCGCTAGGTGGATTAAAATAGGTTTTTTTTTGCTGACATCGGCTCCTTTGACCACCAATTTAACAATTTCAGCATCCTACGTCATTTCAAGGTTCGCTCGTACCATTAGAGTAGAGCCAAAATTTGTACACCGGCTTCTCACAGATTGCAACGTTTTTCTATTTTGATTATAGAGGTTTTAACCTTAGGGTCATTCGCCTCTTTTCGGTTTAGAGAGATCTTTTGGAAAAATCTCTAACCTTATGTACGTGGTTGGGAATCGAACCCAGGTGAGCTGCGTACAAGGCAATCGATTTACCAACTACGCTATGGCCGTCCCCATCTCGAACAAGTTTTTCACTACACAAAAAAAAACAATAAAGCACGCGATACGATCGAACAAGCCATAGTATAGTCAGCTATAAATTTAACACCTAATGGTGATAAGCTATGTTGTAATTGTAAGTACGTAAACTGGTGTTCGAAATAAAGTGAAAATAAAAAGCATTCATGTTGCTCAATCATCCAGGCATATCTCTAGGGGTCGACCAAAATACACACGAAAAACAAAGAACACCTCGCAATGTAGCATTCCCTAGCTTTTTGCCTTTCTCAATAGAAAGGTATTGCAATTGCTCTGAAAACCGACTTTTTAACGGAGGCCCGGAGGGCCGAGTGACATATACCATTCGATTCAGTTCGTCGAGTTCGGCAAATGTCTGTGTGTGTGTATGTATGTGTGTATGTATGCATGTGTGTGTGTATGTGTGTGTGTATGTGACCAAAAATGTCACTCATTTTTCTCAGAGATGGCTGAACCGATTTTGACAAACTTAGTCTCAAATGAAAGGTGCAACGTTCCCATAGGCTGCTATTGAATTTCTAATGGATCCGACCTCCGGTTCCGGAATTACAGGGTGATAAGTACGAACACGCAGAAAATGTCGATTTTAATAAATTCTGCAATGAATGTATAAAGGTGAAAATTTTTCCAAAATATGACCACAACTGCTTCGATTTGTAGTATTAGGTCACTAACATCCATTCAAAGTCTATTTGGCCACATTGGCCACCATCCTCGGTTCCGGAAGCCCCGGCGGAAGTATCTAAATTCAGAATAACAGTCACATCGGTTTCTCGGAGATGGCTAGACCGATTCGACTAAACTTGGCCTCAAATGAAAGGTATTGCGTCCCCGTAAATGGATATTTAATTTCATCCCGATCCGACTTCCAGTTCCGGAGTTACAGGTTGTGGCGTGCGATCACATAGCAAATTGTGATTCAAACCGATACTCTGATGAAAGCAAAAAAGGTAAAAATTTCGCTATAATATCTCTCAAACAACTTAAATTTGCTGTTCTAGGTCACCGACGGCCAACCAAACTTTCGTTGACTACATTGACCACCATTGACGGTTCCGGAAGTACCCGGGAAAAGCGGCCATCTTTCAAAATTTACGAACTCGCATCAGTTTCCCGGAAATGGTTAGGCCGATTTTCACAAACTTAGTCCCAAATGATAGCTATAATATCCCCACAGATGTTTATAAAATTTCGTACGGATCGCTTATATGGGTCCGAAAATATAGACTAAATCGTCCGGTCACATATGAAATTCCCATATAAGCCGGAACTCAAATTTTTTCTCAAAGGGGGGACCCCATGAAATTTCAGAAATCGAATTCGTATTTTTGATGCCAAACATCTTTAAAATGCATGAAACGTCGAGATTTTATGTTATCTCGAAATTTTTTTTTATAAAAATCGACTTTTTGGGACTTTGCCGATTTTGCACCTTTTTTCAGTTCAATATTACGCACACATTCTCGTGATTCATGATTGAGAAAGGCACAATTGCACCGCTAGGTGGATTAAAATAGGTTTTGTGAAAAGAACCGGATCTCCTAATGAACGCTTCAATTTGTGGAGGTAAATTAACCTGCTGACATGCACCGCACATTGTACATTTGTAAACTCAACGGAACGACTGTTTACTTTCTGATTTTTAGTTTGCCTTCAACGAGACACAGTTTTACAAACGTTCCATGCCTTGTTTCATCCCATGAGGCAGACAGAGATAGCGAGCGAGGCAAGGACAGTTAACTAGCCAGTCTATACTTACGATAGAGCACGTTCGATTGGCCTTCGGTGGAAGGTATCCTGCTGGAAAGTAAGAGCTTCCCATCATTAGCCTATTGCTACAGTCGGGACTGGGTGCGCTGTGTGCACTGGAAACAACTGTTTACACGCAATCTGAGACTGACGCAAGAGCAATTAACAACTTTGTCTGAGTGGCTCTCGAGGTTCGTGTAGAAGGAGGGTTGATGTACAAAGACATATGACGCAAAATGGTATGCATGTGTTTATATATCCGACTATTGGTTGCTCTGACTGAGTCACTTCATCGCACCACCCACTGACTGCTGTCTGTTGAACGAGAGACGGGTTTTGCAATGGATATGAAGCGAGAATGACCTATCAATTATGAACCATTGTAATCTCGATGGACGGTATCAACTGGCAGAGAACGATAGGTATTAAGTATTAAGTTGCAAGTTAAACCATTTGAACTTTTTCTTGGAAGTTATGAGCTGTAATTGAGCATACATGAAAGCAGTGCTCTAGGATGGAAATAATAGAGCTTTATTATAAGAACAGAATGCAGACTAAATGACGTGGTATTTCTGGGAAAGGTGCCGACACAGTGATGACCCAATTTTATCAGCAGTATTATGTATTTTTGGCTGACAATATCGATACATTTATAAAATTGGGAAATATGATTTCCTTCTTTTCAAAAAACCAGAGCTGTCAAAAAAAGTCCCTTAGCTTCTAGCCTGAACAAAATGTTGTTAATTTTTATACCTTTACCTTGAAGGGGTTGTCCTGTGCACAGTGATGTCCCTATTCTCTGTGCAGTAAAGAGAAATTGAAATTGCTCCCCACACTCTGCAAAGCTAAACGAGAGCGCTTCTCTTTCGTTCATATACACCATTGTATTTGATATGTGAGAGCGCATGTTGATGGCAGACGAGTGCGCACTGGAGTGTGCGCTGGCGTGCGATCATTGGTTTGCTTTCCTCTGGCAAGCGACAGTGCGGGCGCGATTGATCTGATATGCCCTAGTTGTTGCGTGATGTTGTGTGCTGGCTTATTTGAAGCTTATAAGATTTTCTACTGAAGATTTGATACAAGTTGCTTGGCAAAGCTTTCGAGTTTATAGAGTATTGTTACACTACCTGCAAAACTTAAAGTACTCTGTCTCGGGGCAAACGGGGAAAACTTTTTACGTATCATCGTATAGTGCGTTTTATAACAGTCAGAGGCATTCGATATGCGAACCCATGTTATAAGTATTAATAGTTTTATTATAATTTAATCCTACAAGTTTAAAACGAAATGTTAGACTTGAAATATTTAGTAAATTAAGCTATTCGCTTGTGGCGACAATCAATTTACAGACAACGTCAAAATTGAGCGTACACCCGTTATTCACCTGTTCATTTATCTATTATTTTGCGTGGAAATCGTTTAAACAGCAGACGAAAGCGAGTGCTTCGTGTGAGGCTCATGAGCGAGCACATGGCTCAGTTTCGGGGTCAAGAAAAGTGTTCACGCCTATTCTAATTGAACAATGAATCTCATGTTCTATAAAAGCGTGTTTATAAAACGGGCCAGCAGCAACAATGTTTATTATGATATACGTATTCTATATTTTTGTGTTTCAGACCGCAATTATAATGCATGCACAGGTAGTATCTGACGGAATCTCTGTCAATCTCTATGAAATTTATGTAAGGTGTTTCCTCAAGTTTGAACAAATGATTTTTGTGTAATAAATTATTCCTAATTATAACTTTCTTTAACGAGGTGTTTATCAAAAAGGTGCTAAGAACAATGTAAAGCTCTAATTGCAATATTGGAAATTTGCTCAAATAACAATTAAAAAAGAAAGACTTTCTTTGAGTTTTGAGCTCTCTTGAACCTATTGCATGTCCCATAGAGACCGTAATTAGCAATGGCTACATTATTGGTACATGGTAGTGGTATTTCTACAAGAAGTTTCAAACACGTAAATTGGTTAATAAACAATATTTTTTAATATTTTTTTTATCATTTTGGATTAAAACCTTTGGTTTAACATAGTAACATCGCCCAAAAAACTTTTCATCAATTTTTAAACAGAATTTTCACTAAAATATACGACTATTGGTACCTCGACTCTAGTTCTTTGCACACAAACCAAAAGCATGTTGACCGATTTTCTATATTTGCAATTAAAATTCAAGGGCAGTTCATAAACCACGTAGAACAACTTTCAATATTCCGTTTTTATTGCACTATCTTGTCAGTCTGACTAATGCGATTGGTGTCATGTAGCACAGGTAAGAATTTCCAAAAAATTATAGTAGAATTAGAACGAAATATTTTTTTGTGGTTTTGTGTTATATCGCTACGTCGCTTGTGAGTAGCCAAAAAGCGTCGAATATTTTGCTTTTACTGACCCAAGTATGACTAAAATGCGACTTACAACTATAGTGCAGAACTATTAAATACTTACTTTGTTAGCATTACTAGAGCATGGAATATGTTAATGATAATTAGTATTGCCTAGTATTTCTAAATATCCATTGTAGTATTTCTAAATATCCATAAAAACTTTTTTATGATGATTAAAATCCTATATTTCTGTTTATCAGAAAATTTGAATCACCTGATTGGACTATAAGTACCACAGATGTGTACTCGATTCGAAGTGTATACATGAATACAAACAGGTCAATTGATTAATATATGTGTAGCATACGAAGTTTTTTGAACTTTGGGATAAGTGTAGATCATATTCCTATTTTGGATCGAAATAAAAACAAAAGCACATTCTCGCGTCACGAAATCAACTATAGACACATTCCAGCGTTAGGGGACAACGTTTGCACGCATCATGCAACTGTTAACAGCTCGTCGTTTGAAAAATCCTACGATGTACGCTCTAAAAACTTAATTGAATACTTTAATAGTCCTAACACAACGTTAATGTTATGGGTTTGAAGTTTTTCAGGTTGTCCTTTCATTCTGAGAGGTGAAAATGCCGCGTTAGGGGACAACAGAGCAAAATATTGATTTTCCAACCTACACTTGTATTTATCAAAAAACCTGCTCTATCTCAAACTTTGGAGCATCCATTTGTTCTAGGAATTTGATCATCGATAGTCATAAAACAATACTGTTTACTTAGATTTTAGAGTTTTCATGAAAATTTTTCACGACCGTTGCACAGTGGTCCAGGAAGCGAAATTAGCGGGAAACAATTGTTAACGCATTCATCTTTAGGTTTAGAGATTTGGTGTCTTAGAAACATTTATTGTGCGTGACAAACTGCATCTTTTGGCTGAAACGGTTTTAGGGTGGTCCTTAAAATGTCAAAGTTGTAGATATTATTTCAAATTATAGTTCAGAGAGAATGATACTTTCTTCTGAAATATTCTAGAACAATCAATTCTGAGCAACTTTGTTGAAGATACTAACTTTGTATCTCAAACCGTTTTCATTTTATAGTGAGTTCCATGTCATAACTTAGGGTGTCTCTCAAAAAAGCAGTTTTCTCCGTACAGTTTTTTAATATGATTTTTCTCACAAAAGTACTCTTCAATGTACTTTTAGAGCATGATTAGAGGCAACTTTTGCTGAAGAAAGAAAAATTTTATCTTGTCTGGTTCAAAAGTTATACTTAATTTTCACTTAAAAATACGCCCTTTTCAAATGTCGATATCTCAAAAGGGGGCAAACGAAAACTGATAATTTTGATTGTATTTGAAAGGCTGTACTTTTGCCTACAATATATTGAAAAATTGGAGAACGCTTTTTTGTCTTTCTCAAATAAATCAAATTTTAGTAAAAGCATTTTTGCGTATAATTCTACAGCGCTCATATTAAAAAATATTTGACGCGGATTCTGTGAATTCTTGTCAAGACTTTTCAAGGATCACATACATTTGCAGGCTTTTCATATTGCAAATAGGGTGATGACCCTATTTTGGGCTCGCTCGTTAGGGTGGCGCACTCTATCATTAATTACTCGACCTATGTACAATCGTTGAAATGCATATAAATTATGATCAATGCGTTGGGGTCAATATATTTGCTTTATTCTTGAGAACCAGTATATTAAATAACTTGTATGCGAGTGCAATAGAAACTAGAATCGCTTTCCTCTTACTTCCACCCTACCATACCACCAACAATAATGGAGCTATCGAAAATGCAAATATACACTGAAGTCTTTTAGGCGGTTTTTTATGCGCGCATCCCCTACATAAAGAAGCCTAAGTGTACAGTATGTAAAATACTTAAAGACACCATCGTTCTTTTCTATTTAATCCCATTACCACTACTAGACTGCCACACATTATTACGACGACTAACTTATTCAGTTTTTTTTTGTTGGCTGTGAAACGGTAAATCCAAAATTTTAAAATAATTCTCGTGGTACAATACAACAAACCTTTCCTATGACCAAAACTACTGAAGCGATAAAGGGGTGTCTTTAATTTTTTACATACTGTATATAGGAATTGTTGCATTCGCGCAATTCTCTGTTTTCATCTTCGTCGATGAATCTTTGATCATACCCATTAATTTTTGTAGTAGAAGATTAGTTTGATGATTTGAAAACCACAATAAGCGCGTCTTTTAAAGATTACTGCTAGTGTGTGTAATACTGGGAATCGTTACCAAACATCTTTGCTGCAATGAGTCGAACTCTCATCAGTTCCCCATTTGATAATCAAAATCATGCTTAGTTTCTGGGTTTCAGTATTGCACTTGATGTACTCAATTAAGCGCTTTGCAGAGTGGTCTACCAAATCTACGAGAGTCGTTTTAAAGTACTTGAATGATTCTACTGTTATATGAAGGTCAATTTTGTTTTTTGGTTTGTGGTTAGTAGATTGCAGATCTTGATACTGCTACCTGCTAAAACTGTTCCTGCAAATGAACGAAATCGATTGTAAATTTGTGTAGATTTTGGGAAATCTTGGCAATAAATGGAAGCAAATTATAGGTCAAGTCATTGGTGATTGGTGGTCTTCACCCTATCTGCATTATGAAAAGCCTGCAAATGTATATGATCCTTGAAAAGTCTTTATAAGAATTCACAGAATCAGCGTAAAACAAATATTTTTTAATATGAGCGCTGTAGTATTATACGCAAAAATGCTTTTACTAAAATTTGATTTATTTGGGAAATACAAAAAAGCGTTCTCCAATTTTTCAATAAAATTGTAGGCAAAAGCACAGCCTTTCAAATGCAATCAAAATTATCAATTTTCGTTTGCCCCCTTTTGAGATATCGACATTTGAAAAGGGCGTATTTTTAAGTGAAAATTAAGTATAACTTTTGAACCAGACAGGATAAAATTTTTCTTTCTTCAGCAAAAGTTGCCTCTAATCATGCTCTAAAAGTGCACTGAAGAGTATTTTTGTGAGAAAAATCATATTAAAAAACTGTACGGAGAAAACTGCTTTTTTGAGAGACACCCTAAGTTATGACATGGAACTCACTATAAAATGAAAACGGTTTGAGATACAAAGTTAGTATCTTCAACAAAGTTGCTCAGAATTGATTGTTCTAGAATATTTCAGAAGAAAGTATCATTCTCTCTGAACTATAATTTGAAATAATATCTACAACTTTGACATTTTAAGGACCACCCTAAAACCGTTTCAGCCAAAAGATGCAGTTTGTCACGCACAATAAATGTTTCTAAGACACCACATCTTTAAACCTAAAGATGAATGCGTTAACAATTGTTTCCCGCTAATTTCGCTTCCTGGACCACTGTGCGTTGCAAACGACAACACCAAAATGAACACAAACGGTCGCACATGAAGTGTTGTCCCTCAACGCGACTGAAGTGTTTGTTGAAGCTCAAACAAATCGATGGATATTAATCTAAAACTGTAAATAACTCAAAATAAAGATTTGAAATACTAAACTAGATGTATTTTTAGTTTCAACTTCATGTGTATTTGACAAATGATATTTAGAAATTAAATTAATATGGATAGAGAACAGGACACACCGCATACCACAGTGTGGCCCGGTATAGAAGAGGTTTCAGACCACAATCGCCATTTTCTGATGGTTCAAAAATGGTGGTTTCATGTAGTTTTGGTAGTTTTGGTACATTATTTACATCGGAAAATTGTTTTTTTACAAGTTATTTTGGTGCACTGACTTTGTTTTTTGACATTATAAAATCTTGAAAATTAAATTGAACTGATTAGGGCAGATCAAAAAACCTGTTTTAATCCACCTAGCGGTGTTATTGTGCCTTTCTAATTTATTCCCTTCTTCTCATTTTTTTATTTCGATTATAGAGGTTTTAACCTTAAGGTCATTCGCCTCTTCGGGTTAGAAAAATCTCTTATGAAAAATCTCTAACCCTATGTGCGGGGTCGGGACTCGAACGCAGGTGCGCTGCATACAAGGCAATCGATTTACCAACTACGCTACGTCCGCCCCTTTGGTCTTCTTCTTCTCATTTTATATTTACATTCTATATAACATTGTGAAAATGTCTATTACATTCTTATTACACTTGATAAGCATATATAAGTGCACGACTATAACGAACCTGATAAGCAACATGGCGACGCTGACACACTTGAAACAAACAAAAATATAATAATTTATATTTATGTTCATGTTAACAAATTTTGAAATGCGTGGCGATGGGGAAGGAATGAGGTATAATTAATGGAAGGGGAAGAATGCGCCGGGAACCACCTAAAACTTATTTTGGTATACGGGGTGGGTGCAGGGAATGGAGGTGTGAGGTTGGTTTGAAGGGGGCGAGAGAGGAGGGTGGGGTTGAGGAGGAGGGATAGATGGGGGGTCCAGCACCCAACTGCATATTATACCTTCCATTTGAGACTAGGTTCGTCAAAATTGGTTCAGTTATCTTCGAAGTGGCTTTAATTCTAGAATATGAATCCGGGACTTCCGGAATTATCGATAGTGAACAATGTATTCCAATAATCTTCGATTCGCCATCAGTGATCTAGGTCTACGAATAGAAGTAGTTTGATGTGCATTTCGATAGATTTTTACCTTTGAAGTATTATGATTCCTATGTGAGCGCAATAACCAACCTAACTCCGGAACCAAAAGTCAGAACCGAATGAAAATCAATAGTAGTCAATGAGAGTGTTATAACTTTCATTTGAACTCAAGTTTGTAAAAATCGCTTAAGAGTTTGTTAGAAATTATGTAGGACATTAGCTTAGGAACTTGGCGAGTTCCCAGGGTGTATCAAGAACGGTCATAGTTGGCCAATGTGGTCAAAGCTACTTTGATTGGTCATTAGTGATCTAGACCTGCAAATTTCAGTAATGTTGAACGTATTTTAATACGTATAACATCATTCATTCAATAGCATCTTATAGGAGCGTTTTGCCGTTCATTTGAAACTAAGTTTGTGCAAATCGGTTCAGTCATCTCTGTGAAAATTGAGTGACTTTATTTGATGCACACGTACATACACACATACATACACACAGACATTTTGCGATCTCGACGAACTGAATCGAATGGTATATGACACTCGGCCCTCCGGGCCTCGGTTGGAAAATCGATTTTGGAGCCTTTCTTTATATGAGAAAGGCCAAACGTCATTAGGGTGGCTCAATATTTATTTTCTTTTTGCATTACATATAAATAAATGTGACTCTGAAGCAACTCAACAAAGGTAAGACTGTCAAACGATTATACTCGGTCGAGCAGCTATTATATTTACGTATTGTATATAATGTTGTCGTGAAATACCAGTAATATGGTTAAAATAAACATTTCGAAAGAGAATATCGCCCTTCCAGTTCAACCTCTGGCGTTTGCACAACCGTTTCTACTCACAGATCTGCGAGACGACACTTATTAGGTATGATTGCGGAAATTAATCAAAATGTAGCCGTTTTACTCGATTTTTGGAAAAAAGGGAAAGACCCAGCTTTTTAAAATATAGATATACAGTGAAAACCCGTTTTTATCGGTCCTTAATTTTGTCAGTTTTTCGACCCGATTTCGTCAACCAGCCAGGGTTATGAGGCTATGTATACGTACTAATGTTGAATATTTTAACAGCTTGGGTTTACAAAAGAAAATAAATAAATATGTTTTGTCATTGCCCCCATTTTGTCAATCAAAGATACACCAAAGGGTCTGATAAAAACGGGTCTTCAATCGTTAAAAAATTTACACAATTGTGGTGTTATGGGTCATATGACCGGCTTGTCATTGAATTACCTAAATGATAGGTAACTGGAGAATTTCGTGAAATTGTATCTTTTATTTGCTAATTCTGAGAAATGCGTATCCTCAGGATAACATTTTAAATGTAACGTGCTATAAAAAACATTAACCCTTTATAAGGCTCAGAGTTTGGGGCTATTAATGGATGTTATATTAATAGAAACACGGTTTTTTCACTTAGATTAGAATTTATTTACATTTATTTCGTAAAAATATAATGTTTTACATTTCTTACAAAAGAAATGTATAGGATTCGCTCAAACTTTGAAAACTTTTTCCCAGGCCCAGAGGGCCGAGTCTCATATACCAATCGACTCAGCTCGACAAATTGAGACAATGTCTGTATGTATGTGTATGTGTGTATGTATGTATGTACAAACTATCATGTAATTATCTCAGCAATGGCTGAACCGATCTTTATGAAATTAGTTTCAAATGAAAGGCGTAACGTTGCCATTTGACACTATTATTTTTGATTTTCGATATGCTGTTTACTCTCTAAGATATGGGCGATTTTGTCAAAACACAGCAGGTTTTTGGCGAATAACTTTTGAACATTACAATATTGTCCAACAAACTGCACATAAAAAGAAAGTTTGTTAAAATACCTTTCTAACAGGCTATAGATTGTCTAAATCCGTGCACGAGCGACGGAGATATTAAACATTTTGTATTTTTAGTCCTCGTTTACCAATTTCCACTAGCTAAAAATGAAATTGTTTCATACAGAGTATTGCTTTACTGGTGTTTTAGGAGCAAAACTAAACTGATTTTGAATATCGGGGTATGAAAACACATCTACGTGATTCAAGAAATTCGATGTTGAGAACATTTTGTGAATTACCTTTAAAATAAATTAACTATTTCTCAAAAATCAATATATATATATATATATATATATATATATATATATATATATATATATATATATATATATATATATATATATATATATATATATATATATATATATATATATATATATATATATATATATATATATATATATATATATATATATATATATATATATATATATATATATATATATATATATATATATATATATATATATATATATATATATATATATATATATATATATATATATATATATATATATATATATATATATATATATATATATATATATATATATATATATATATATATAAGTTCACTTCAAACACAAAATAATGTGTTGATAAAGAAACAGTGAGTTCTAGTATTTATCCCTTGGATTAGGCATTGCGTTCAATCATGAGGTAAATATTGGATGTTATATCAATACACAGATCAACAAGTAATTCACCTAGTAGTGAGATAAAAGATTTCTCATATAATTATACTCGTGGCGTCACCGAAAGCAATTGTATGTTTGAAGCCCAAAAATCTAGCGAAAATTTTGCTCTTTTCCAAGATTTAGATTATACTGGTTATGGCGCAAAAATTACTACTCACATTAATTATGACAAGAATGAAAGGAATCAATATATCATAATAATATACCTATAAAAATAATGTCACTGCATTAACCATCATTTTCCATTCCTCACACGCCCCCCCCCATCTCTCTCTCTCTGTCTCTCTTCTATCGCATCTATCTAGCTATTTCTGTATCCATTTCTAAGTTGTGTGATAAGATAGAAGATCTTCTGAAATATTTATTAATTGTAATTGCGAAGGTTTGAGAAAACAAAACTATTTTTTATCTGCTGCTACATCAACTCAATTTTAATTCAATTATATTCAAAGCCTGTATCTACACCATAATTAAGGAAATTCATGGCTATATTCGAAAAATATTTGGCTTAACTGGGTAATATGAAAGTTTGACGATGAAAATTTTCAAAAGAGATGTTCCACGTGCGATATTTAAACTATTCGTATCTCTATTGAATTTTGAATGAAATATATGCTCAAAGACTGAAAGCTGAAGCCAGAAGGATTGGTCTTGCCATCAACGTTTCGAAGGCAAAATACATGAGAGGAAGAGGTTCTAGAGACGACAATGTGAACCTGCCACCCGAGTTCGGATTGACGGTGACGAAATCGAGATGGTCGATGAATTCATGTATTCGGGCTCACTGGTAACCGACGACAATAATAACAGCAGAGAAATTCAGAGAGGGATCTTGGCGGGAAATCGTGCCTACTTTGGACTCCGGAGGACGCTCCGGTCGAACAAAATTCGCCGCCGCACGAAGTTGATTATCTACAAGACGCTGATTAGATCGGTGGTTCTCTACGGCCACGAGACCTGGACTATGCTCGTGGAGGACCAACGCACCCTTGGAGTTTTCGAACGAAAGGTGTTGCAGATGGAAGACGGAACGTTGCGCAGGCGAATGAACCATGAGTTGTATCAGCTGCACATTCGTTGTATTGGTTCGAACTTTCATGAAAAATAACGGATCAAAGACCAAAAATATCCACAAACCAGATCCAGGAAAAGAAGTCTCCCAAAGTACCCACTCTCGATGGGGGATGCAACTACAATGTGTCTTCTAACTTATCGTCGTCCATATCTGGATATACTGAGCAGTTTGAACCATTTATTTTTCACAGTATTGGTCTGTATAGGACTTATTTATCCATATTTCCTGCACGATAATTCCGAACGAAACAATATGAAAGCTATAAGGATGAATTGAAAGAGACTGCATTGCAATCAACTGAATGCACGTCTTTTATGCTATCGACATAGCCTAGACATTTCACACTATTTACTTCAATGCAAATAAAAATTTTGAAATATCTACCTGTCTCATTCACGAATCGCATTCTCCCTGTCGTTCTTTGTTCAAGGGGCTTGAAAGCACATGTGACCTTGTCTCACTTTACTATATTCAATTGCGCGTTAAAATACTGGACCAGTAAATTCTATTCTGTACATAAATCTTTTTTTCGGGAATATGTGACCAAAAAGTAAACTACGAATTCCAAAGCAAATTGAGCGTTCCAGGTTCCTGATAAATAAATATGGTCCAACAATAAGGTAGAAACACCAGATAATCTTAAAACGACGCCGTCAAGTAAAGAAGCATGAAAACAAAAAGAATAAAACCAAAAAAAGATGGAAGCCCTAGAAAGTCCATTGCATATTTATTAGCCTTTTCTCAGAAGATTGGATTTTCAAAAACATTTCAAAACTTTTTGATGGAATGGTTCTCAAATTCGTACCGGATTGGTTTATTCATTTTCTTAATTCAAAAATATTTTTAGCTTTAAATATATGACCATTTCATTTTAATTAATTATTTCATTCCGCATCTTTTTATTCGTTTTGTTCATCTGCGTTCATTTTACTTATTTTATTCGTTTCATTCTTTGGATTCACTCTGATCAGTTTATTCTTTTTGTGCATTTTACTCATAACTCATTTAACTTATTTTATTGATTGTTTTCATTGTAGGAATTTTATACATTTTTTCCAGTTTAATCATTTTGTTCAGTTTCTTCATTTTAATAATCTGACTATTTTTCAGTTTCAATCTTTTCTTCCAAATAATTTGTTTGATTCAATTTATTTCTTTATATTATTTGGATTTGGTGGTAGAGGATCGAGGTCTGGGGATATTCAAAAGAAATTGAAGCCGTATACGAAAAAAGGCTTCGGGGAAACTTGCGTAATTTCGTGAACGATTGCGTAGTTCCGGTCACGAAGATATGACTCATGCTTTAAACTGAGGACTCCAAAGATCTGATTTTTCACTTTGTTCTGGATCGTGGAAGAGGCAGGAGTGGTTTAGTTTTTTTTTTCTCGCGCCTCAGTGTGGTTTTATAGGTAAAAGATAAAAATCGTGAGATTCTCTATATCAGTTTTGCCAGTAATTAGTTTTCCCTTCCCAGTTCTAACTCGTACAAGTTAAGTGGCTTCCCGCATATCGAAGCAGTAGTGGTTTAGAGTCGGTATTCCCGAATTAAGGTAAGGTGCAAATGGTGGCCAGTGCAGTG
The DNA here is from genome assembly GCF_030247195.1 of Topomyia yanbarensis. Lineage (NCBI taxonomy): Eukaryota > Metazoa > Arthropoda > Insecta > Diptera > Culicidae > Topomyia > Topomyia yanbarensis. The sequence continues at coordinate 322,276,194 of NC_080671.1, read as the reverse complement.
CGTGCCCTAATTCCAACTTGTCGTTGGATGCGCGTTTTTCGTGCAGGTTTGAAGCTGCAGCATCCCGTCACACCGATCATCATCCGTCATCAACCGCTTCTGACCCCGCCATCTAGCTACAAAGTTCCCGGTGAACCATCCGGAAGAGCGGAAGGGAGCAACGTCATTGCCAGCATACGTCTAGTTGCTGGGCACCGACTATAGATCAACCCACGTGGGAAACATGTAATGCAGTGACTTCCATCAGGTCAGACTCTGCCAGCAAACGACCGGGCAAATCGTTTGTGGCAACCGGGTCAGCATCTCCAGCGGACAGGATCTCCGAGCGACCCACGTAAAACCATGGTAGTGTGAGTACTCATTTCCTCTTTTTTGACATGCGCATGATCAATTTTGTTTAAACCCGCAAATGCCGGTTCAGTGAGCTAAGTGACAGCGTTTTCGTGACAAGCTCAAAAAACCCGGGTTCGAAACCCGATTATCAATTATTTTGTTCGGCGGTTTTATTTTTCCCACCCCGTGAAAATCCTAGGTCAGCGATGAAATCGCTGTATTACACGCAAACACGCCGACTGTATCTGCACGCACCGTAAGTTGAGCCACTCATTTTTGGATGAACACCACGTTAGGTAGTTAGATTTTTGATATGCTTTGGGAAGGGAGAGAGACAGGATAGGCAGTGACCATGTTGGTTAGCGCGCTGCGAGGAAATTAGCTAGCAAGTTGGAAGGCCTGGGTTCGAGACCCGAAATGTGAAATAAATATTTTTTTGCAAGCGAATTATGAGTTGAAGTGATTAAACTGTTTTTTTTTTGCAGTAAACTATTTTGTGGTATTTTCTGGTGTAGGTAGTTTCACGATTTTCGGTCGTTTCCGTTTTTAGCGAGCAGAGTTGACTCCATTTTTCTTCGACTCCACCTTTCCTAAATCGGCCACGATTGGGGACCTTGTGTTTGAGTAGATCTTTGCACGTGATGATAAAAAGCGTTAGAGCTAATCAATTATACCGGTCTGAGGCCTTCTTTGTATACTGTTTTGATTTCTAGCGAATGTTTTCAGACTGGTAATCAAGGTACCTGAGTCCAGTTGGACCATTCTGGAGCCAGAACTCAGGCGAATGGTCTCCTTCGGGAGTGGCGCTGAAGCCATCCGCTAAATATTGATTTAGGCTCCGGCTCCAACTGTCTCGGATTACACGGCTCCAACTGTCTCGGATTACACCACTTCAAACTTATTTTCTTTTGTGCATTAAATATTATGTCACTACAAAATGCTGTACATCATCGGCCAACTAAACTAAACTATCCACCAAGTTAAAGTTCTAAGTTCAGGAACATATCGGTTACATGTTTACAAAATTGTTCTCACACGCTATGGAACGAGACATATGACGACGAAAAGCTATTTTACTGCAAGAAAATATCGGAATGAAAAACAATTCTCCATGTTATCTAATTCACTCATTTTCTTTAACATATTTTTTTGTTTTTTAACATTGTCGTGTATCGCAGATCAGAACGCAGTCATATAAATGACAGCATCGTTTGGTTAAAGCTTACCAAATGGTTTAGGCCGGTTTAAAAGTTAGTCCGGTTTAAAAATAGTTAGTACGCGTTTGAGCTTACGGCTATTAATCTATTAACCGTTGGCAATCGCTAGCAAACCAGTCATTTTCTCGCTTCGGCGCTCTTGTACGTGACTAATACTGTACCACCAGTATAATTCGAGAATTAAATAATAAAAATTCAAAATTAATGATGTACAAAATATAATGAACACGGATGTACCTTGTAAGTCATATTCGGATAATTTGTATTTTGCTACTGAGTCCTCATGGTCGCTACGGCTGCCATCGAGCAAAAAAGGGCATCGTAACCGGCTGTGAATAAAGTAACGAAACCCGGTCTTTGCCTATCGTACCTGTAACGACGCGAAAAACTGGAATAAAACGTCTCTGGCAATACATCATAGTTTAGGGAAATGTCTGGAATGGTGCATGCGGAATTACACCGAGCTTAGCGCGCAATTAAGCATGAGAGTATTCATTTTATCCTTGTCCAGTAGCAGCGATGTCAGATTTCCGTTCTTTTTTCCGCTTCTTGTTTGTGATGTCCGGCAGGAAACGTCCCTATCATGTGTGTGTGTGTTCTATGAAAAGAAGAATTTAGTGTTTAATCCTATACGATTCTTATCCAAGGTGCTACCGCACTGCCCAGAATAGCAGGCACACGTACGGAGCCAGATGACCAGATACATATGACGACATGTGCGGCGCGGCGGTCAGTCATGTGCCTTGGGCGCGCTATATAAAAGAGAGCCGGCAAGATATGAAGGATGTTACAATGGTATTTCCATGTTATGAGATGGTTCGTGTACTGCTTATTTTTTGCACGTGGAAGCTCATTTTTTGTTCTATCTCTATAGCAAACCGTGATGGATGCTAGATGCCAGGTAACGGAAATGGTCTCAGTACACGAGATTGTAACACATACGAAATGGTTTGCTCGGTGTGCTTACTTCTCTGCCGGTGAGCAAATGGTCAGAGAATATCAGAGGATGCACCGTGAAGCAAGAGTAGGAAAAATAATATATGAATTTATGGCATTTTTATGCATGCGAGCACACTGCCCTGCCAGTAACGATTTTGTGCGCTAATGCCGTGTGACGCTAGGGCAATAAATCCGGATGAAAGCTGATGCACGGAAAACTAGCAATTCTGTAATATGTTGAACATGGTTTAATTGATTTCAATTCTTCTCGGTAGGCTTCACACGCGAGATAAATGTAATGTGTTTTCTGTTTCAAATTTTTACGCCAAAAACTTACGGGAATAGTAGCAGATGTGGACAAACAATAAACGAAATAAATTTTCGTTTCGATAGATAGGCTGAATGTAATCGTTTTCCGTGGGAAATCCGACACATAGGCTGCGTATTTTGTTGTCCCCGCAACGTATGCAGAGAGACTGGATATACCAACTTTTGAATAATGTTTTAATTTGCTATTCCGGCTACCCAACGCTTACGAATGTAGAACAAGTGATCACATTGCGAATAATCCAATTTCGAATGTTGCGTTAAATAGACAAATCATCGATATAATGGCTGCCGCTCTAGACAGAAGCAATCAATCTACAATATTGTTTATACTGATTTTATTATGTTACGAAACAGGAGTAACAATTTTTTTTAACGCGAGCCCATCTCCCATCTGAAGCAAAACATTTTCCTAAAAAAATCATTTCTGATTCATCTAGAGGTGCAATTTTCTTATTTATTCAAGCAATCTTAAATATAATTTATTAAATTAAATATGATCTGCGTTGTTATTGCACTTATTATTTATCGTGTGCGTTATATAGTTTATAACATTCACGAAATTTACATTTTCAATTTATGTTATTATTTAAATTGGATCAATAGTTTCAAGGTATGTATATACAAATAAACTTTACAAGCAATTAAGCTATTTCTGTATCTTAAGTGGCAGAAAACTGGGTTACGCAAAAGGATTCGAACGCACATGAAGTATTTAATGTGTTAAATATTGAAGTATTTTATACCCTCCGATTTGATTGATTGAGATATATCGTTCAACAAAAATGTGTTAGTTAATGGATGTACCGTCAGGATCTAGGAAATTTCTTGTGGGCCAACTTATCCGATGTTGACACTATTAAAGAGAACCAAAAAACTAGTAGTGCATAGACTGATTGCACTTAAACACATTTATTGACCTAACTTTAACATTTTTACGATCTAATTACAATTACTACACATTAAAAACGGCAGAGGATCAACCACTGTGCAACCGATAGCGATCGTGGTTTGTTGAGCGACTGATTGATTCGATCGCGGACGCTCGTGATGATCAACATCCCGATGATTCCATCTCTCTCGTTCTAGACCGAGACGACCCGTGAGGTTATGTGGGTCATCAACTCCGACATCACCAGTCTCTTTCGCGCCAGCGGTCCATTGGCTGTGTACTTTAAATATGCTGTGGGTAGTAGGGTAGACTTCCAATCCAACTATCAGTTCTGTTTCGGACGTGGAAGCATCAACACGTTTTCAAGAGCGCGCTCCCAAAAGAAGATTAACATCGGGATTCACACGTGGTGTGAATCACCAACCTATTCGGAAAAAACAAGCAGTAAAGGATACTAATCAGTGATGGAAACCAGAAAGAACACGTTGAAATTGTGCTTTGAAAAAACCAGAAGGAATCCGATACACCTTGAGGTTTTACGGTTTGTAGCTAAAACGTTGAAAATTTCGGCAGCAGGCATTCATTCAATCTACAAGGATGAAAACGACCAAAGTTTTTATGTGAAATTTATGGATGAGATTTCCTTCAATCAGTTCTACGTTGGTATGGATGAGCAGTATCGGTTCCAGTTTGCGGACGGAGAAGATACAATTGTTAAATTTGAGATAGCAAGTCGACAATTCCGGTACATACGCATATTCAATTTACCACCAGAAACAGAAGATAAAGAAATCGCCATTGTGATGAGTCGTTTTGGAAAAATACGGCAACATGTGCGAGAGCGTTACCCAACAGAATTTGATTTCCCGGTCTACAGCGGAGTGCGAGGCGTGCACATGGAAGTAGAGAAAGAAATACCAGCAAATCTGTTCATTGGACACTTCCGAGCAAGATTATACTACGAAGGCCTGAAAAACAAATGTTTCTTCTGTAAAATAGAAGGTCATCTAAAAACAAACTGTCCAAAGCTCGCCAGTCTCAGAGCAGCCGAGACTGGTGGAGAGCTTCTATACAGCCACGTCGCCGCCAATTTACGCATAGCAACTGATAACAAAATAAACGACCCAACACCTGCAAGCTCCATGACGATTCTTCCAGTTAAGCAGCGAGATATTAGAACGATCACCGACACAAAGAGCGGTGCGATGGAGACATCCTGGACAAGAAGCGAGAACGACGCGGAGGAGGTCTCGACACAGAAAGCAAAGACGAACAGCAAAACAACCAAAACGCAAAAGAAGGATGAGGACAGTGGCAACCGAGAAACTGCAACTACAATGAACGTGAACATCAGTCGCGATCCACGGTTAAGGGCCAAGGTCCTAAACGAATCAACGCTAGCGCCAGCAGACACTGAAGACAACGGTGATGTCATGAAATCAAATAAGCGACCCACTGGAACATCGTCGGATAATGAAACTTCAGATGTAGAGGTAGGAAACACTAGAGGAAGGGTAAGAAAGAAGAAACCAACAGATAAATCGGAAACACCCCTAGAAGCGATCGCCACTCGTTCGCGTTCTAGATCACAACCCAGATAAATGATATGAGCATTTCCTTTCTTGAATTTCTCTCTGTACTCTTTCTATTCCTGTCTCTCAGATATCAGCTGATAACAATTCCGATCCTCTCTCTGATTTTCCTTTCAAAAAATTGAGATAGATAGTATATCGCGATATATGTGTATTGGTGAACTTACTCTTCAATATTTCAAATAGTCTCTCTCTTCATTATATGATAATCGGATGCCACTGATTAGAAACATTGCTACTGTTAACCTCAATGCAATTAACTCGCAGCTGAAAAAGTCGCTCTTGAAAGAATTTGTGTGGGACAACGATATCGATGTGTTATTTGTACAAGAGGTAGCCTTTCAAAATTTTAATTTTTTACCCTCACACACCGCACTGGTTAATATAAGCATAGATGGGAAAGGTACAGCAGTTTTAGTTCGAAACAACATCGATTTCCGAGATCCTTTGCTGAATGTGAACGGTCGAATAATATCTATTGTTATAGACGGAATAAATTTTATAAATATTTACGCCCATTCTGGATCCAAATATCGAAAAGAGAGAGATCTTCTTTTTACAGAGGAGGTGATGTTACATTTGAAAAGAGATATGAAGAATGTCGTTCTAGGCGATTTCAATTGTATCCTTCATCCCAGCGACTCGAACGGATCAACAAAAAATTTTAGCAATGGTTTGAAGCTATTGATTGACTCCATGAAATTAATAGACATTGAATATAAAATCAAAAGTAAAAACACCTTCTTCACTTTTTATCGTGGAGGATCCATGTCAAGATTGGATCGGCTATATGGTCCAACTGAATTTTTGAACTTGGTCAGAAGTATTGCAACCATAGCAGTAGCTTTCTCTGACCACCATGCGGTTATAGTGAAATACAATGTACCAGAAGGAATAAAAAATTCTCTTATAGGAAGAGGTTTCTGGAAAATGAACTTCTCGCTTATATATAACGAAGATATCAGAGAAAAAGTATTGTCTTTACATACAGCATTAAAATCTCGGAACTCCTTTAGAAATTTAAATTCCTGGTGGAACAATGATTTTAAAAATAATATACGGCGATTGTTTAAATCTGAAAATTTTCTCATCAACCAGGAATACAATAGAGCAAAAAATTTCCTATATGGCTGTCTAAAAGAAACAATTCCCATGCAAAACGCTAATATCGATATCTCAGATGAAATGGCTTTAATCAAATCAAAAATAATGGAACTGGAACAGCAGAGAATAAATGCATTTAAATACAAACTAAAAGCAAACACATTAAGCGCAGATGAAAAACTATCATTATATCAATTAACAACCTTCATGAAAAGAAATGATCACACTAAAATAATGAAACTAGATGTAGATGGCGAAATTACTTCGGATTCAAACAAATTAAAGAAAGTGATAACTGAGTATTTTTCAAATAAGTTGAAGAAAGATTCTAGTATAGATAGTAATTTCGAAAATGTTTTGAAATTTGTTACAAAGACACTGGATGATGAAGACCAACGTAATTTAATGAACCCAATTGAAATGAGCGAGCTAGATTTTGCAATCAGGAATGCGTCCAAAAAAAGCTCTCCTGGACCAGATGGAATACCTTATGAATTTTATTCCACGTATTTTGATATGATCAAAGATGAGATGCTAGAATTATTTAATTCATACTATTTACGAGGTGAGTATCCTCCCACTCGGTTTACCGAGGGCATAATAACTCTTATACCAAAAAAAGGAAATCAATACGATATAACCAACAAACGACTAATCAGCATGCTAAACGCGGACCATAAGATATTCACAAAAATTCTGTGGAATCGAATACGCCCACTTCTGAGTAAATTAATAGGGCCTGGGCAATCAGCATGTATAGAGGACAGGTCGTGTGTAGAAAATCTGAAAACGCTAAGGAATATTCTCATAAAATCAAATCAATCAAAACAACTGAAAGGATTGATTCTAAGCATTGATATGGAACAAGCATTCGACAGAGTAGACCACGAATTTTTATGGGCTATTCTGAACAAATTTAACTTCCCTGAAAATTTTATAGACTGTTTGAAACGGCTCTATATGAACGCAACATCAAAAATACTATTTAATGGATTTTTAACCTCATCAGTGAAAATTTCAAGCTCTGTGAGAAAAGGATGCCCATTGAGTATGGCTTTATTTGTTCTTTATATTGAACCTTTAATAAGGATGATATATAATAATATAAAAGGTTGCCTATTGAACAATTCTTTTGTAAAAATAATTGCTTACGCAGATGACATTACAATCCTGATAAGAAATAATCACGAATTTGATACAACGCTCGAAATTGTTAGCTACTTCAGCATTTACTCAAAAATTAAAATCAACTTTCAAAAGTCATTATTTATGAGACTTAATAATTGCATATCAGGGCCGCATTTCATAAAAGAAGTGGATCATATTAAGATATTAGGCGCATATTTCTATCAGAGCTTCGAGAATACTGTGAAAATTAATTACGACAACATAATCAAGAATATAAAAATATCTATTGCACAGCACAATCGCAGAAACCTAGATCTATTTCAGAAATCCTGGATCTTGAACACCTACATCTTATCAAAAATTTGGTACATGGCTCAAATTTACCCAATGGACAACTTGCAAATTGCTACTATAAGAAAAATATGCGGTAAATTCTTAAGACGAGGACATTTCTATTTTGTTAAACAATGCGAATTATACCTTCCCGTATTGAAAGGAGGTCTATCTCTTTTCGAAGTTGAATTTAAGTCCAAATCCTTATTCATAAAAAACTTATTGTACGATAGAACCGGAAAACCCTCCCCCGATGCATTTTTACTTCAACAAATCAACTGTAATAGAATTACTCGGAATTGTCGTGATTGGATTAAAACAGCGCTAGAGTATCGAAATTACTTACACTTTAATTCAAGCAAATTAATTTATGAATCGCTATTAAATAGTCTGAACACAAAAATAAGCATTGAATCAGAATTGCCACAGCTTTCTTGGGAAAACATTCACGTAAACATTAATCAAAACTTTTTATCCTCTAAGGCGAAATCAACAATGTTCGGTGTGTTGAGAGACATAATTCCTAGTAGAAGCAAAATGTACAGACACCACATTAGAAACGTGGATTCCCCGAATTGCGAGCATTGCAATAGTACAGATACATTGTTGCATAAAATAAAACATTGTAATAATTCAAAGGACATTTGGAAATGGCTTAATGATTTTTTGATTGTCAAATCAAAACTTAAAATTAAAGATGCAGAAGATCTTCTCTCTTGTCAAATTAATATAAAAAATTCCAAGTATAAAGCGGGTTTGTGGTTAACAGTAGAGACAATGGTATATAACTTGCAAAGTAATGGCAATGGTACTGTTTCGGAGATGAAGGAGCGAGTTCGCCAAGCACGTTGGAATAACCGGCAGCTTTTCTTGAAGCATTTTCAGAACTATCTCAATTTTTGGTAGGAAATTAGTAAATTTCACTACATTCTCAGCGAATAATGTATAGTTGAATATTATAGAAAAGAGGACAAATAAGTAGAGCAAGATGTAGAGTAAGCTAGAGAATGTAAATTTTTAGGAGAAATAAACAGCACATGGCGAGAAAAAAAAAAACTGTATAAATTTGGGAAAAACTGTTTTTAAGGGGATATCACGATTAATGTATCTGGTTCACTTTATAACTTTTTTTTGCCAAAGGTGGACATTTTGCATCTTCGACAAAGTTTCTCGAAATAAGTTGCTTTTTCTATCTAAGTATATACCCCCTTAAGGGTTTATATACGAAGTTGGAACTTAAAAAATAGAAAAAAATATTGAATACCCGATTTTATCAGCCCCCGATTTTATCTACCCCCGATTTTATCAGCTTTTTGACCCGATTTTATCAGCTTCGCATGAAAATTGATAGTTTGATGGGCTCTCGCAGACGAACCAAGTAGAATTCGAGTAAATCCATTCATGAGCATATTTTTCTTATCTTAGGGATCCGAAATATGCAAAAATAATTTTTTTTTAAATTTTGCTCTGTTAGACCCCCTTAAGGAAAATTTAAACAAAATAATCAGAAAGGGTTACGAGGCTATATCTAGGGACTAATGAAGAATATTTTAAGAGCTTCGATTTTTTAAAAAGAAAGAAAAATATATGTCCCATTTTATCAGCCTAAAATTCACCAAGGGGTTGATAAAAACGGGTTTTGACTGCATTCTGAAAATACTTTTGAGAATATTTGTAGAAAATTTCATCCAGATCGGAGCACTTCAAATTACAGTCATTTGCAGCGCACTGGTTCATCCACGAATTAAGTTGTGTGCGCTGCCGCAAGCCGCTGAATGATGGTTCCTGGAATAGGGGATCCGAATAGACCCGTTCGCACATATCTCACAAAAGTGGTGAACGTCTTAAAAATATCTCTGTTTTCACCCAAACAAAAATCATTCCATAAAATATGAGCCTCAAGCGTTTCACAATACTTTCCTGTTATTTTTTGCACTTTCGATTGTTACTTTAAGGGGTTATATACAAAGTTGTGGTGAAAAAGTGGGCTTAGTTCATGTTTTTTTAAAAGTGTTTTATGCAAATTTTATATGAAAAAGTGAAAGATAGTTCGTTAGTAGTACTATCGAAGTTCTAAAAAACAAGTTGAATTAAAAAATATATTGAAGGTTGGCGGAGTTATGGCCTATCCCCCGAAGCATGTTATGTTGGCAAAGGTTTGCGGTGAACGCTCTCTAAGCCAAACCGCTCAACGGAGATCAAAAAAGTAAAAAGATTATTGAAGAAAAATGGATTGCGGTGTACTTGAACGGATCGGTTTCCCACTAAAAAAATATTTTCCTTTGAAAAATTCATGTTGACCTAAAAATAGAGCTTTTTGGTGTTCAAAATTTTAAACAAAAATTCATTGAAAAGAATCGAAAATTTTTGGATAAAAAACGAACCATTCAAGTACACGAGAATGTAAATACAAACAATTCAAATTTTTTTTATGAAAATCGGATAAATAGTTTTTGAGATATCACGTTCACCGCAACGGTACTTTTCAAAAAACTTAGTTCCGAGATAATTGCGTTTAAAGTTTTGCGATAACTTCAGTCGCGGAAGAACCTGCGAGCTGCGAATGCCTGTAGCTTGAAATCTTGTGCTCCGATCTAGATGAAATTTCGCACAGATATTTTCAAAAATATGTACTTTCGGAATAATCAATAATTTTTTTTTGATTTTTTTAGTTTCAACTTTGTATATAACACAGTTTTACCATTCTAATGTTTGTTGTTTTGAGGTTGACCACGTTGAAACACGTTGTATCTCCCTTCAAAAAAAAAAAAAAAAAAATACTGCAGTATGAGATTTATCTGTCAACATTGATGTTACAGTATGGCGCTTCCACGAATATACGACAGTTAGAAAGTCTTACGATGTTCTGAGAAATGGAGAGAGTCTGAATTACCCCCACGGTGTTAATTGCCCCAGGCTCCCCTATTAATTTGCCATTCTTCAATTATGGTAATTTCCACGATTAAATTGAAATGCAGTTCATGTATAAGTAGGGTTTATACTACGTATGGACATAATCAATGTAGCACGCTCTGAGTGTAAATTTATCACGTGGTCTCAATGAACGGAACGAACGTAAATAGTAAAACTTCGTGACGCTTTCCATCGACCTGTGTTAATTTGTTTTGTGAAGAAGTGTTGCTAAGGAAAGTTTCCGTTTTTGCGCTTACTGTGCATCGAAAATTAAAAGAGAAATTGCCGTTTTGACACACGTTCACTGGAAAGGTGGATCGCTTTCATTCTGGCAGCAATTTGATTTACTGCTACAGTGATTCTAATGAGCCAAAAGTTGGCAAACGAGTTCTAGAGAACTATAACTTTTTACAGAGTGATGGTGGTGGTATTCTGATCAGAATGCAATAAAAACAACACAATAAAATAGTAGAAAATTATAACAAGTAACAACGCAAGATATAGTTTCAATCTTTTGGTTAAGTGTTCCTGATCGGGGTCTCTATCCCTTTCCTAAAATTGCAACTACATTTGATTCTCGCAAGAAAGGAAACGATACAACTTCACAGACTAAGATTTAACTGAACATACAGTAATGTTTCGATTATATCACTATGCGATTATGTCAATACTCGTTTATATCACCCTCGATTATATCACGGTTTTATTTCGATTATATCACGCTTTTTGAAAACAGACAAGGCACACTACGTTTTGATCCAAATAAGCCCCATATTGTAAGTGCTAGAATTTGTTTTTACAATTAATTTGCTTATTTGCATGTAGGGTAATGAGCCTATTATAGGGTTTCGGACTATTTCGTTAAGGGATTATACATGATGAGATCGCTCAAAAAGTCCCACTTTTTATTCTTTTATCTTAAAGTATTGATTCTTAAAAAAGTATCTCAAAATCTAATAGAGGTCTAAGCAGTAGAAGCAAAGTTACAGCGCTGTTCATCTTGTTCCTTTACGGGGGCGAAGCGCATGGCGAGAAACTATAAACGTTAATGATCTCGAAATCATGTTTACCAATAACGTTGTTGCAATGACTAGGATTGTCGAAATATCAATTTTTATTTTAATTTTCTTTTGGAAGGACAACATCAACATTTGGAGATGAACTAAATTCTATGGATGTTGAGACCGAGAACGAGAACTGAAACGTAGTCTCTTCGAGTACACTGATTTTAATAGTCAAGATATTTTCTAGAAACCTCAGTGTGTCAGATTCCTTCAAGTTTTGTTTTGGGTGGTTCAACAATTTTATGAAACGGTACGTGCTACGTAAATTGAAGCTGCGTGGGGAAGAATTATCCGCTGATGCCATACCATTTGACCCAATGCGTTGAACAAAGATGGCATACGCTGCTCTAACCAACGGCTTCAAATGGGTAGTGTGATAATAGAAACATGGCAAAATAGGCTCATTACCCTGCTATGACCTATTCTTTGTGATTAACTTTAACTTTTTATTACTTATTGTTTATATAAATGCATGGGTTAATGCTTGAATGAATTTTTTTGTATTGTTTTGAATATATCACGCTAAAATACAGACCGACCGTGATATAATCGAAACATTACTGTATTGGCATGTATACTTAATTCACTTTTCAAATAGAACATTAAAGGCATTACCGATCTATGTGTACCATTGCAAAAGCATTTGAACTTTTTGAAAGCAAAAGAACTAGTTGCTTCAGAGTCTGGTGTAAATTTCAAGCCCCAAAATAATTTTGTAAAAGCATGAAAATGTAAAAGCTTGAAAATGTGAAAATGTAGAAAAACTCAACACACAAAAATTGATTTCATAGGTTTTTTTTCAAAAAAATATCGACAGCACAACAAGTAGAACTGAAAGCAGAAAAAACATAATTCCAGATTCCACCGGTTCTTAGGCACAAAGATATCCGATATGACCGAGGAGGTATATGGAAGAGCGGACAAAATTTGTATTAAATAGTATTATTATTCAAAGATGCTGGGCAATGTAGTAAAAAGGAACAGTTTTTTTTGTCAAAACTATATTCGTTTCTTCTTTTTCATTTCTTTCCTCGTTCTGGAGGATGGCTGGTATATTCTTGAACCAACCTCCTTTTCCATCAATATCCTGTAAGATGCATTTAGCTTAAGTTTAAACATTTATGCTTCAACAAACTCTATTAGATATTTAGCAATTTGAAAATCCTGATTGATCGTTTCAAAATTAGTCAAAAAATGATGGAGAGAAATATTATTTTTTTAGATTTAGGTTAAAGTTTGTTAACTTTTAGGAAAAATTGGAGGTTTTCCGTTAATCGAACGATATACCTACAAAGCTTTTCTTGTACTCCAATCACAATTTGATATTAAAAGGAATACATTTTACATAACCTAGGAGAAAGCTGTCAAAGTATACTGTCATAATTCTCTTTAAGAAAAAATTCCAGAATCGCTATACGCTGAACATAAATCGCAATAGTCAATGAGAAATAAAAGTTTTGTCTATTGTTTCCAGTTTTGTTGGTATACGGTTTTCGCTCTTATCTTATATTATGCGGGAAATATTCAATAGAACGACATAAATTACTAGAAGAACCTGATCAGGAAGGAGAGTAATTCTAGATTACAATAGCTATCCCCAAAATGTAAATAGATATTATAAAGAAGACACGAATACATGATTCAACAAAATAAATCTGTTTACTATTTTAATTAACATCTTTAAAAGGTAAGAGTATCGAATAAGTCTGGTCAACATTTATCTACACTTCCATGTTCATAAAATATCATTGGCGCCCTAGAACCGACGGATTCTGAAAGTATTATTTTTCCGTTTGAAATAAGACTTTGTAAACACTTAAATCCATCTGAATACACTGTTCAACTAAACCCAACAATTTTTGTGAGTAAGGGATTGTCGTATAGGTTGGGACGCTGTATAGGTTGGGATAGCGCGATATTTTCGTTCCTAAGCAGTGTTACCATCTGTTATTTTTAGCAAATACTAGACTTTTGATGCCAATTTGAATTTATAGTTCATTCTTGTCACAGCTGCGCTAAGCAGTGTCCAAAAACAAGCGAAAAATTATTTGTTGTGCTGATTATTGTGCCATCTTAAATTGAATCTTTTTCATCGAAATTGCAATTCTCTACAAAGTTGTAGACAATGAAATTTTTCATCAGATTCTCAATTTTAGTATTATTTGTGTGTTTATAGTATCACCTAGTGACAAAAATGCGAACCAGTATCATTGTAAAACCTATGTTTTCAAACAAAAATCTTTGAAATAAAAAGTTGTGCTAGACCCCCCGACCGATTATTTTGCGATTGGTTGCAAATGAAAGGGAAAACTTCATTCTTTCGTATGCTGAAGTTTCGCGGATGCCGAATTTTTTTGAATAAAGTTGTTCTACGAAGACACCGTGAGACACCCATGTTCGAACTAACCAGTTGGTAATACTTGCGTAAATATTGTGGTAAAACCCTATTACCTATGAATAGATAGTTAATTTTTACACTTCCTAAAGCTCAAGATGGGCATCTATTCTCTGTGATATTGGCTACCATTCTGCTGAAAACACGTACAGTCTATGTGAATTAAATTCATTAAAATTCACCGAGAGTGTCAAACAGATACTACTAGCAGGTCAGCAATTCTCTGAAATTGCTATTGTACGATAAAAATATACAGAGGTTCGATGTTTGTTCTTAATTTAGCTTATAACAAGACTAGATATGAAAGCTGTTTCATAGAACCAGAAAAAATGAACTTATGAAAATCGACGAGTGTTTCATAAACGAGGACAGTTCCCTTACTACAAAGAAAATACATTAGAAAGTCCACTAGAAAGTACAAAGTCTAGATATCCTGGCCTACATTAGAAGATACTGGCATACAAAGCCTAGAACAAACAAATATAACTTAAACAAATACTACAAGTTGGGTGTGTCCTCGGGCTTCCGTTTTCAAGGTAGAGATCTGCATTCTCTGGATCTAACAAAAAGAAAATCGAAGTTTTCCTTTAGTACGGCAAACTTTGTACAGTTACGGTTGCTGCAGAAGTTGTGTAGCAAATGAGGACGAAAAAAGCCGCAGTTTTTCCGGCTGGAGGGAATGAGCACCAGGAATACAAGCTCGTGTACAACCGGCAGGATGAAGCAAGCTTGAAAGACTTCTGGATGGAGCTTCTTATATATTGCCTGGATTGTATTTTTATTGCACCTTTGTTGATTCTTACAAAGTTTCGGTAACAAACAGCTCGTTCCGAAGGAAAGTTTATGGCTGCAACTTTCAACGCCCGGGTGACTCCTGGAGCTGGTGGTGCGGAAAACGAACGACCCGAACCGTACGGGGCCACCGAGCAAACGTGAAGTGTAAAGTATCGCAAGGCAATTGCCGCTGGTGTGGAGCTAGGTAGCTGCCCGGTAGATGATTTTCACACTGACTGATTGATTACGCTCGGATGAAATTTCACAACAGATACACTTAACATCATGCTGCAATATAAGATGTATGCAGTTCAGATAGTAAATCTTTCTGAGTAACGGTTTTCGAAGCAGCAACTGCCATGTTGAATGTGCTAAATAAATTTTAAATGAAGACTGTCACATTCTCTGAAAATTAATCATGCTAAAGGTTGAGATTTGGGAATTGAACCCATTATCAGTAGAAGCAATCGAAGTACCCACGCGGTTACCGAGTTCTACTCGTTGAAAACTCATTCCCATAGCACACTGAATAAATCCTCTATGTCATCGCAACCTGTATCAAACTTTATGTCATCCTATGCCGATGAGTGCGGACAAATCACCCGGTTCTTCCCTGTCGTTTTCATTTCCATGAGCTGCTGTTTACCTCGTCGAAAATTTATTATTTATGCTTCTCTAGTGGTTGAGCTAAACACATAAGAGGTACCTGCTGCCAAAGGGGAAAAATAAAATATACGGATGATGAAAAGCTCGTAAAGTGCATGAATTATTGTAAATATTAGGTTCAGCTGTCATGTCAAGTAGCCAACGATGATAGCTTACGGCTCTCGTCGCTTAATGTCAGTGCAAATTATCAAAAAAAGTTTTCTTTTTACTTAGTCCTAAGGGTCGCTGGTACGATGAACTTGTCGCAACAAAATATTTGTGACCCTCTTTTACAGGATACTATTATTTCAGGCTAACCTACCTTCACTTCAATGTTAACTAAATAATATCTAAATCTGTAGTTAATCCATGTAATGCATCATTAGCTAGTATAAAATGGTCTGTAAAAGCTAAACATGGTCTGGTACTAGTCTGGTCGCAAGCTGCTCGGATGTGACTTTACAGTATTTTGGCCTACTCACGGACAATGGCTTTCTTCAATGTCTCGAGGCTGGTGTACCTTTTACTTCGGACCTTGCTCTCCAAAATAACCCAGAGAAAATAATCCACTGGATTCGTGTCTGGTGAATTCGAGAGCCATTGTGTGGTCGTAATGAAATTCGGAACGTTGGTTTTCAACCATTCTTGGTTCACTCGCACTTTGTGAGACGGTGCCGAGTCTTGTTAATACGTCCGTGGTCTGAAATGTTTTCTGCCCATGACTTCAAATCAGCCTCCAGAACACTTTGTCGATTATATGTTCAATTTACTTTGACGCCAGGCTCGATAAAAACGATGGAGAGTGCCCAGCTGCGGTTACATCGGCCCAAACCATTATTTGTGGCGGGTGTTTCCTCCTGATGGTCAACCGATGACTCAAATTATCGTATGAACACTAGGTTAAGTAAAGCCTATCGTTTTGAGAGTTTACGAGTTACTCAATTTGAAAAATGTTTGTCCAAGAAAACACGATGTTCTGAATTTGTCCGCTTTTAGCCAAGCAAAGAAACTCTTCCGCTCTCTCAAGTCTCGCTTGTTGCCAGGCCCGATGAGAGGGGGGGGGTCAGCTGGGGAAATTGCGCTTGGGCTCGGGTAATGTTTGGGGGCCCGTGTTTTTTACCAAAATGAAAACTGTAATTTCATTGCATTCATTCACCTTATTAAATTGTTATATTAAATTGTTATATGAAAGTGGGGATCAAATTGAAAACCATTTTAATTTAATAACTTGAAAATTCAAACTCTTATTGTGGATACCTTAACTTTATTTGATATATGACGTTTGTTAAAATAAAAGTTCTTAGGGGGTGTTGTCTAGTAGATGTACAAGGTAAAAAAATTGAACTTTTTGCTTAAATCGACGGAATACACTACAAAATATATAGAAGCCAATTCAAGCCGTTCGTCTCATTGCTGGTGGTACCGGTTGTTGGTTTGGAGATACTGGGCGCGATCGTTGTTGAGGTAATAAGTTTTCCGTGGTACAGCGTCTTTTTGTAGAATTTGCTTATGTAAGTCTGCCCAAGGTGCATGACCAGTGTTGTCTGATTAAACGTCCCATTTTCGGTTGATCTACATACAATGATTAAGTATGAAGATTTGTTCGGAAGTATTCTCATCACACTGACAACTTTTGAAACACCCGGAAAAATGGTCCTCTTACTTTCAACTGTTATGGAACCACTTCTCCGTATTTTGACATAAACTTTTAATCTCGATGTCAGGTTTTTGCGGTATTAAATCAAGTAAGCGCACCTCTCTGGAGCTATTGTCTGTATATGAGGATGTTGTAGTAAACGTTGCCGTATTCGTTGATTTACTGCATGATGTTCCGCGAAATGAATGACTGCCTAGTTAATATTTGATATGGTGCATGCCAGGCTGCACTTTTAGTAATTATTTAGCTTCCCGAGTATCTGGCCGTGTATCTATAGCGGAACGATTTTTGGCTTCTACTCTGGGCGAGATGAGAAGGTAGACCAATTAACAGGTAGTTCAAATGGATATTTTTTTAACTTTTGTATTTTTTCAGCACGTTTTAGAAATTTTTGAAATCAGTTCAATTCAGCCAGCAACAGCAGCAGTCAGTTGCCCGCTATACTCGCAGTTGCTTTATATGTGTCCAATTGCTTATTGCTGCGTTCTGTGTTTTTATTGTTGCCAGTTCCTACATATTCCCAAAGCACGGCTCCTATGTCAGGCATAACCGTTACGATTAGAACATTTTCCCGGTTTTTCCTGGATTCCATGTGAGCAAAACTTAGGTAAAATGTAAATCTTCATGATTTTATATTATTAAACAAGAATTACGATTTGCACCTGCTGCCTTCTCATCCTGCTTACAACAAAAGCCAAAAACGACTTCACCGCTACCATCCATTAAATCTACCTATCTATCGCTTTGTATATACCGCAGAAGCAAAAAATTTGGTGCTCTAATATACTGTTTCCAACGTGAGCAAAAATGAATGACGACTACAAGCAGAAAGTGGTTCTATCGTGGTCAAACTGTATTTCTGTTTTTTTTTTTTGAGATGTTCCTTAAAATCTCCTGTTCGAGAAGTGAAAGAATATTAAAAGTACAAACGGAACTAAAGATGACCAATGACCAACAATTTCACCATATTAGACATAGCGTACTGATTATGTTCCAGATCATTAATCAAGCAGAAGCGCTTGTTTCGCGAAACGAAATATATCGTAGAATGTGGCAACATGAAGTCGAAGTACAAAGACATGAATTAGCTCAGTGTGCCTCTAAACAACGTTGTTAACCGTTATATGCACCTTTAACATGCCGAAAGGGCACCGAAGCCGTCGAAATTCACCTGTCTGGCAGGATATCTGTGGATGTGGCAATATGAATCAACCATAGCCTATCTCACAAATTTTCCATGGCTCAAGAGGTAACTCATGTTGTACTAGAGGGTCCCCCGAAATGTCGAACAGAAAACGCGTTGGTAATCGAGGATGCTTTGCTTTTCTTTGATGTGTGTTGTTTCTTCCTGGAAACTAGTTATCGTTTATTTGAACATGTACGATATGTTGTATAGTTCTTAGTAACAGTAGGCAAGTTTCGATGCTTCTTATATTGAAAGTTACAATGCTATAATGGAATTCATGAGCACTGACGCACTAATAGTTTTGCATATAATGATCAGGGCTTGGAAATCGAAGCACTGAATAGAAGCAGGCATAGTTCATTCTCTCAAACACTCACGAGTGTATGCATGCTTACCACTGCTCTCAAAACCACCCATCGTGTGTAGTCTGTATTCGGCTATTTTTTATCTTCGTGAATGTGTATATATGATGAATATATATTCCTTTGAAGCCATCTGCTGTGCAATGCTTCGCAGGCGCTATCGAACCGTGAAGCAACATCATTCAGAGAATTTTTTTGCCGATAAGAGAGGCCTACTATACAGCTCAGTTCTCTCCTATTTTCATGAGATTGCGATGGTCTAGCAGAAAACATCCATCAGATTGTTATTCGCAAGGGGTACATTTCGCAAGGATTTTATCCCTGATTTTGAACCTGTATGTATAACTTTACTTGGGTAATATCGGTAATTTTAGGTCGCTGATTACAAATGAAGTCTCAATTGTCATAGTTGTAGTAGGGGGAGGAATGAGATAGAACTTAAAGTATGATTTTTCTGGCGATTCAGAGTGCTAGGATGTTCAGTCAATTTACATATTTTAATGCAACATTTATGCAATATGTTCCTTAATTTTCATTGCAAACTATTTCAAATTGAGTAAGTGACCGTGGATCTCCGAGAGCGTTTTAAAAACAAAATTGTTTCATGGTGTACATTATAACGGAGCAATATCTATTGAACCAATCGGACGGTTGACGGTGATATTGAAAATGTAACTTTTTTCAAGAGCGTACAATTCGCCAATGAATTTTAATCTATCACACCCCGAATTTTCCACTTTAACTAATAAGCTTTGGTAAGGCCGAAAGTCGTTCGGTCGAATGCCATTAGGCTGAAGTGGTCACTAGGCCGAAAGGTACCATTCATAAATTACGTAACGCAAAAATTGCCCAGAATTGACTCCCCCATGTAACAAATTGTCACAAATTTCTCCATCCCCCTTCCCATATTATGCAACAAATTTCCAGAAATTTTTTTTTCTTCGGTGAAAACATGTTACGTAACGATTTAATTACGTAATTTATGAATGGCCATTTGGCCGAACTATTAATTATTTAGGCATTTAGGCCGAATGGGCAATTACGCCGAATGGGTCATTAGGCCGAATTGGGTCATTATACCGAACTGGAAACATTCTATGAAAAGTGATTTTTAAAGATCTTATTACGATTTTTTTAACTTAGAATAATAATGTTTGGAATATTTACGACACATTTCTCATTGCATATTTGTCGCTGTAATGGAATAAATAAACAACAGCGACGCCTAATGTGACTACGCCACATCGCTTCATGTCAAGTGCTGTCCGACATCGCTCCGCTCCGTTGGATTTAAACTATGTTTGAGTAATCCGGGAAAACGAGTGGATCACAGGTTTACTTGCGAGAGGCCGCCGCTTCCGACGGCCGCCTCGTCCAGCCTCCTCGAGTGGCACTCGGCCAAATGACCTATTCGGCCTAATGACATTTGGCTTTATAACCCATTCAGCCTAATGGCGTTCGGTCTTGCAGCATTCGCCCTAATGGCCCGACACCTTTTAGTGTTATTACAGTTCAAAACTGAAACTTTGACAATTTTAGAATTAAACTGGATCTAGTTTGAAACTGAAACAATGAACTTACACACCAAAAAAATATGAATTTTATCGTTGACGTAATTGCAAGCAAGAAAGAATTTAACAAACCGTAATTATATAACCGTGCTCCGTTTAATTTTACATTAAACATATACATTACATTCACAATGACATAAAAATACATTTACTGCCATTCAGAACAAACGCTATATGTGGAGTAAAATTACGTGATTTACGAGATTCAACGTTGTGTAAAATTAAAATCAAACTTAATAGCGAGTCATTTTTTATGCTCGTATATGTCAGAATCAGGAGACGTATATTTACATGATTTTTTCTAGGGGTGTAGAGCATGTTCAGCAGCGTTTTAAATTATTTGCGAGTTTCATTGTAGAACTGAAACTGAAACAATCACATCCCCAGCAGAGCGTTTTGTTTTATAATTTCGAACAGCTTTGTTTTAAAATTTAAAAACTGCTGTGCGACGCCGTTCTATTTGTTGTTGATTTTAAAACACGTTTAGTTCTAGTTTTGAAATTTTCAATTTGTCAAAATTATGAATCTAGAACTGAAACACTCCTGAACATGCCCTTGGGACTGTATTTTCAAATACATACATAGAGAAGCACAGATACTCAGGCTGGATGAACTTGGGAAATTCTTTTTTGAATCCAGTAAGACATGACGTGACATGAATTTTAAACTGAAAAGAACACTCTCTCAAACTGCTACTGTGAAGAGTAAGTTTTAGTTTTAGAATTTTTAGTCAAAATTATGAATCTAGAACTGAACAGCTCCAGAACTTGTCCTTACCTCGTTACTTGACTTGAAGTTGTTTTCCCCAATTCAACGAATTTAATTGTATGGGCTCAATACTCTGTATATTGGAAACACAGTTCTAAACGTGTTTCAGATAGGACAAAAAGGGAAGCGTTTAGTTTAGTTTAGTTTTAAAGTTCGCAACAAAACTATTTGAGATAATAAATCAAAGCACTCTGCTGGAGATTTGATTGTTTCCGTTCCGGTTGCCATTAAAACCTTTCTAGATTCTCAAGCTCTTTGTATGCACGAACTCTCTCAACGTACAAAATAATTCATTTATTCAACTTTAAAATAAATTAAATAAAAATTTTTTGAAAAGAATCCTATGAATTTGTTTTTTCATGGATATAAAGCATAATTTTAGCTATATTTTACATATTTTTTCTTGTACGTAAATGATAAGTACCTATATGACGAACGCTTTTCATTCCCGTATTTTCACCAGTCAAAGTGGTAAAAAAATGTTTGCTTCATCCCGTGTAGTAAGGCGTGAAGCAGCATGTCTCATTCTCATTATAAACTAACGATAATGAAGCATTCGTTGTATACCAGTTCAACGTGCAAGTGTATTCATGAAGGGTGTCATCGGACAGCGCAGATTCGATGCAAGAGAAACGCAACTTTTCAGTTTTTAGAATGTTATTTTCGTCATGCATCTGTTTTGGGGAAGGCATTGGTTTCCTCTCGCTGGGAGGGTAAGTCCATTCAAGTACTCAGCTTTCTCACGTTTAGCTGTTTGCGTCAGGCATAAGTTCTCATTTACGCATGAGAATGAGTGCTCTCGTGCAAGGGGGAAATCGCTATATTCGTTCATTTGAACCTTCACAATCCAAGCCCTGATAATAATGTGTACTAATTGCTGACCATGTGATTGTATATGTTTTTATGATTTGAGATATTATGATCTTAAATGAAATGCTCAGAAAAAATGCTTACAACGACTAAGCATGGTATATTCTAAATTCAACTTTATGCATCTTCGAACCATTTTTCTAGAATAGACGGTGGTTGAGTGGTAAGCGTGACCGCCACTCATTCCAGTTGGCTTGGGTTTAATTCCAGCCGAGGTCGTTGAGATTTTCCTGAGGTGAAAAAATCTGTAGTCACGTCTTCCTTCGGAAGGGAAGTAAAGCCGTTGGACCCCGGTCCATGAAATTGGTGGATCGATATCTAGTCCAGGTAGTTGAAATCACCTCTCTGACGTCGGTAAAGAAGAAGTAGATCCAACTTCTATACTCTTACTAACAAAAATATTCTCCTCCCGTGATACTTGTCGAGTGCGCAGTAGTATATACGGCCTCTAGCAAAAGCAAGTATCGGTCTAACCAGTCCTTCCCTTTCCTTCCGCGATCTACGTTCGGGTCTGGCCGGAGCGGGTATTGATCAAAAACACTTTAGGATTACCAGGAGTTGCTCATTGAAAGATGTTTCGTCTCGATTAATGTTTGCGGAGTGAAATTTGGACAACCCTTCCAGCATTAACCGTTGTGTGTCCGAAGCGGTACCCGGGTACCTTTTTAAGTTTCAATTAATTAAATTCCTATGTTTTATCGATAGCTGGAAATTGAAATTTTGTGACATCTTAGAACTTCACTAAGTCAAGCTTTTGTGTTAATAATATTGTTGATATAGTAAGGGTGGGAGTGAGGAGGGGCTTCTGATTTTTTTTACTACGTAACGGGCCGACGTGGGTACCCGGGTACCCACAAAACTAAAATGCCCATAGCTAAGGTAATATGCAACCGATTTCGATACTTTGCATCATTGCATCAGTAAGCTGTATCTCGTGATTTTGGAACCATTTGGTGATTTGACCCCGGAACGGACATTCCGGAGCAGGTTCCCGTGGGGCCGTGAGTGGCCATTCCATTCCAATTCCATTCTTCAAATTGCCATAGGGTCCCGTAGCAATAAAAAACAGACTTCTAAGACAATTTGAAGAGTTTTGATTCTGATATTGCTAGGACATTATTAAGATTTACAAATCATATCCTAGTACTGGAACATTACTCCGGAAAATCCGGATTACCAAAAACCAGATCCATTATTCCGGTTCCATTGTATAGAATCAAAAAGTAGACGAGTTCCTGAATCCAAAACATCTAAAAGTGTCCAAATCGGTTAAAGGAAGCCATAGTTATAAGCATTTCAATTTGTGGGTACCCGGGTACCCTCGTTGGCCTGTTAAAGGTGTTTTTTTTGTTGGACACATAACTGTTAAGACAAAAATGCTACCCTGTGCAAGACACTATACTAAACCAAGACGGATACAGGTGTGAACATTTTTTTCTGTGTGTGAGTGCGGTTGTCATTTTTCTTTGATGAAGCCGAAAAAACAAGAGGATATGAAAAAGAAAAGCACAAACAAATGACGTAGTGGGCCTTTCTGTTTTGCTTCGGTTCGGTCATAGTTAATTTAATCGGTTTTTTTCTGAGATAAAAAGTGTCCATAAGTGCTCTAGTCGGTAGATCCGAGGTAAAGCTCGGCCTTTTTTCGCTTTTCATCGTGCGCCAAAGAATCAGGATGCTCGGTCGGATGTTTACGTTTACTTCAAGGGCCCCGGTCGCCATGCTTAATTTTGCAAGTATAATACTAATACACTCAAAAGTGTCAAATGTTCCCACCTTTCTCTCCATCTTGATACTAAACGTCATACTCTAGGCATTTTTAAACATCCAGTGTTTGTTTGTGTTGTCAAAGTGACGGCTACGACCGTGTAGTCCATCTTGCCACATCCAGTGTTGATTTCGACCCAGCCTCCTGGCAACCCTATACCATCATATGGAGTTTGACAGCGTCCTACATTGATGGGGCTTTATAGCTATAAAGCCCCAAACAAAGAATTAAGTTCGGCGCTATGCACACAATTCAAGCAGTTTACACGACGTTTTGCAACTTGCGGGTAATTAGATACAATATCATTCAGAAAATCGACACTTAGTACAAATACAGTCTTCAATGGTTCGATCCAAAATTATTGTTTTGTATTTCATGGCTGTGATGCTCGCTGTACAGAGACGCCATTCTTGACAAGGTCCTGTTTCGACCCGCTAGGAGGTATCATGTAAATGCAAAAAAAAATGGACGCGAAGGAGGATTATAGCATACTTGTCGAAAAAAATCTTCCAGCTGTCGTAAAGCTTTTCGTATGGGCTCAACTTTTTTCTACATTAAATTAATTAGCTGACAAATGTTTTCATATAGAGAGAAAATTTAATAAAAAAATTTCTACAAAAATGCCGTTTGAATTTTGTCCAAATTTTATTCAATACGTTAATCTCTGAGTCAATCTTTATTTATATATGAGAGCATCAACGAATAAAAGCTTTCAAAAGCGGGGTCTCACGAGACTTTGAAATGATTTGGTGTCCTTCCATTGTGTCTCAGATGTGTAAATATAAAACAATTATTTTTGTTTTTGTACCAAGAAACGCCAACCCTCAATATAATCTGGACCCTCCACAAATAATGCTTTATCGTGAGATTTTGGACCATCACGTTGGCCACATTTTTGGGGTTTTGCCAAGGGTTGTGAACCTCCTATCAGCTTCAGCAGATGCTCAGCCTCGCTAAAGGTTGTACGGGTAGGAAAGCCTGAGAAATCGATCACTGGTGTGTTAATGTTCCACAGTTACAGGGTTTTGTCACTTGAAGTCGTGCATAGCTATAGAAGTACTATTTACTAGCATAATAAGATTCTGACTAACAGAAAAACCAACAGATCTAACATTATTTCTACCATAATTTCTCTAATCAAGATTTTAATAAGTAGGTTTAGATGGGTCTGTCAGGACTACCAACCTGAGGACCCGACGCGGCTCTCGACGGCTCTGCTTGTTGCTACTTCAGTGTGAGATCATGAGCCTTTTAGAGCTTGTAAAGCTTGACCTTGAGCTCATTTTTGCAAAATGCTTTCGTACGCTTGTAAACAACTGACTGGCCGAACGACGTAATTCTCTTTGGTTCTTTTCCGCACTATTCGTTCTAACTTGAAGTCACTGAATGGTCATCCAAGTTTGCCGAATTGTTCATTAATTTTTTCGGGTTCGTTAATGGAATCCGCCCTGTGGTTAAAACTCTTGCCGGGCAAAATAAAACGTGACAAACGGTCCTCTCCGGAGGTGGCGCTTTAAGCCGCTTGTTTGAGTTCCCCAGGGAACAAGTACGCGGACCAGAACCACTAGCTCTTGTGACGCGCGCTACAATATGTGTAGACAGCTCATGTCAGTGCGAAAGCTACGGGAACGGTCTAGAGTTGGTTACACTTCGAGTGCCGTACCCTGTATAGATTATTTAAATTGTCAATGCCCTAATATCAAAAAATATAGTTTTTCCATTGGAATCATTTTTTAGAAGTTTAGGGTTGCCCAAATAACTTCACGATAGAATAAATGCGTGTTGTCGGTATGATAGTCAATTTATTACTAAAATATAAAATAATAATCGATCTTATGTGTAGCTACTACTGTGTGGTATAATACTTCTTGAGTTCTGAACACTCAGGGTAGAGTTATATGAGTGACCGTGAGGGTACCGCCACACTGCTCCCCCCTTTACCAAAATCTGCGGAAAATCTTAACGTGACGTCCAGATCTAGTTTTGTATGGCGAGGTTTCGGTGTCATCTCGGTTATTCGATGGAGACGCTGCATTCTTTGTAGGCTGAATTGGCAACTGGGTAGTTTCGATGTGTGCTGCTTTGAGACGATCGACGGAGGTAGTCTGTTTCCTGCCCTTGATTTCGATGACAAACACCTTCAACTTCCGTCGTAGTACTCTGTAGGGGCCTTCATACGGGGGTGTTAGTGATGGTTTGATTGCACCAACGCTGACGAAAACGTGTGAACAAACTGCTAAATCCTTCTGGATGTACGGTTGATGCTTGGAGTGGTTGCTCATGGGTGTCGGTCGAAGTTTGGCCATGATCGTCTTGAGATCCGTAACCAACTCTGGTGTTAGTGGTTTGGTGGGAGCTTCGGTGAAGAACTCACCAGGCAAACGAAGTGTTGTTCCGTAGGTAGCCTCGGCTGACAAGGCATGCAATTCTTCTCTCAGAGAGGATCTCATTCCCAGAAGAACGATAGGTAGCGATTCTGTCCACTTCATATGTGAGTGACGCATGATCGCGGCCTTTAGCTGTCGACGTGTTCTCTCTATTTGCTCGTTGGCTTGCGGGTGATAAGGCGTCGTCTTTAGGTGTGTGATACCCAACACTCTGGTCAGCTCTCGAAATAAATCGGACTCAAATTGTCGGCCAAGATCGGTTGGTGATTCGGATGAATACTCCGAAGCGCGCGACCCAACCACTAATGAAGGCTCGAGCTACTGTGGCTGCAGTCATATTTGCGATGGGGATAACCTCTGGCCAACGAGAGAATGTGTCTATTAGTGTTAGGCAGTATACGAACCCATCAGCTGGTGGAAGGGGTCCGATCAAGTTCATGTGCACATGAGCGAATCTCTCGCTTGGGGTGGTGATCTGCACTATTGGTGATTTATTGTGCCTGTGTACTTTTGATTTTTGACACGGGATGCAATGGACAATCCCGCCGGAGAGACGGCCACACGAAGCGATCCGCAACTAGGCGAGTTGTTGCTCGGACTCCAGGGTGAGAGACGTTGTGTAGATTTGCGATGATCGTAGCTCGAAATTCTCTCGGCACGAAAGGTCTGATCGCTGTGGTTGATATGTCGCAATACATAGGCGAGGAAGACAGTGGAGGTTTTAGTGCCTTGAGAATCAAGCCGCATCCTGGTGGTGGTGACTTCAAATACTGCTGTAGCTCGGGATCGTCGGTTTTCCGCTTTGCCATTAGATCGAAGTCGATGGTGGTAGTAGTGATCGAAGTAATGCGGCTCAGCATATCAGCAACCTTGTTAGCTTCGCCGGGTACATGGCGAATGTCGGTAGTGAACTCGGCTTATGGTCTGTATAGATACAGAATTCTCTACCGGTTATCAAATCTTTAAAGTATTTGACCGCCTCATACATAGCCAGAAGTTCTCAGTCGTAGGTGCTGGCTCTTTGTTTGGCATCACTCAGTTTGCGAGAGAAAAATGCCAATGGTTGTAGTCCATTGTCGTCGAATTGGTGAAGAACGGCGCCTATCGCAGTACCAGAGGCATCGACTTCAAGCGCCATTTTTGCTTCGTGAGATGGATGTGCCAGGAGAGCTGCATTTCCAAGATCGTTTTTGCACTGTTCGAAGGCCAGGTTTGTAGATTCGTCCCATTGGAGCGGTGTTCGGTCGTTTTTTGCGTCTCCGTGCATCATATTCTGTAGGATTCGTTGGTGCTCTGCTGCGTGCCGAATGAATCGCCTATAAAAGTTTATAGTTCCGAGGAAGCGCTTTGACTGTTTTGCTGTTGCAGGTCGGGGAAAATTCAGCACGGCATCGACTTTTTTCGGAGTCGGTCGAATGCCGTTGGCGCTGATCAGGTGTCCTACGAATTCCACTTTCGGCAGTCCGATCTGACACTTGCTTGGATTTATGATCAACCCGTTTTCGCGCAATAGTCGAAAAACTTCGCGTAGGTGCGCTTTGTGTTCTTTTTCATCCTTCGAGGCGATGATGAAGTAGTCCACGTACGGGAAAACAAAGTCCAAATCGCCCAGAATTTCATGAAGGTTTCTCTGCAGAGTTTGACCGGCGTTCCGCAGACCGATGGTCATCAACTTGAATTCAAAAAGGCCAAAGGGTGTGGTTATCGCCGTCTTTGGAATGTCCTCCGGTGCGACAGGGATCTGGTGGTAGGCACGTTGCAGGTCGATGCACGAGAACACTTTCTTGCCATGCAGAATGGTGGAGAAATCCTGGATATGCGGAATGGGATAACGATCGGGAACAGTTATGGCGTTGAGTGCTCGATAATCTCCGCATGTTCGCCATTTTCCGTTTGTTTTACGTACCATGTGCAAGGGGCTGGCCCAGCAGCTTTTGGAAGGAAATCCCCTGCTCCATTAGGAATTTAAATTCAGCTTTGGCTTCATTCAATTTGTCCATCGGGAGTCATTGGGGGCGGAAAAAAACGGGTGGACCTGTGGTGATGATGTGGTGTAGAGTTTTCGCTTCGGTTGGATGGAGCCCAATTTTAAGCACGGTTATGTCCTGGAACTCCTTCAATATTTCAGCAAAGGGATTGTTCACGTCGAATGTGGTAATGATGTCGGCTTCGGAATCCGCTTCAATGGGGCCGATTTCTAGCCGTGTGGTGTTGTCTATGAGCTTACCGTTCCGCAAATCCACAAGCAGGTTAAAATGCCTGAGAAAATCAGCGCCTAATATGGGTGACTTCACATAGGCGATCGTGAAAATCCACTCAAATGGGCGACGAAGACCAATGTTGATGGTGAGGCGTTTCGTTCCGTAGGTCTGGATTGGACTTCCATTTGCGGCAAAGAGCTGTCTCGATTTCACTGGGAGGAATTTTTCTCTAGGCGAGGGTGGGATTACGGAGATGTCCGCACCGGTGTCGACGAGGAAAAATTGGGTGCATGTTTGGTCGTGGACATGAATACGACGGATATGCATAGGCTGGTTCAGATCAATGCTGGGGGGATTCTCATCTTCGGGTACAGTTGATTCAAACAGAGGTTTGTGGTTTTTTGTGCAATCAGGGGACTGCACGTACTTTAATTTTTTTTCTTGGCGAACATGTACAGGAATTTTTCCATCGTAGAAGATGAAGGGGGCGTTTTGATTGTCGCCATGTTGTTTTTCACATTTCCTTGCCTGGGCGCCATAACGATAGTGGAACCAATATATGCGGTTTCGGGCCCGCAGGCGGTGATGGAAGTTTCCAGAAAGGGCTTGTTCCAGACGTCGTGACAAAGCTTCGATGCGTTGCTCCAAGTTGGTGTGCTTCGGGACGTTCGGGGACTGGATCGCTGAAATTTCATTCCTCGGGGCTTCCATGATTTTATCGGCAGGGTCCAGGGTGGCTGTAGGTATGGCTGCACTGTGGTAGGTAGAGCACGTAACCATAGGTTCGTCAGCACGCTATCCGTGCATCCTGTCCCGTCGAGCCGACGCATTTCGGACAAAAGGACACTTGGCTTTTGGTCTCCGAGCGTTATGCCAGAAAGCAAGCTGGTCAACCTTTGTGCTTCCGAAGGTTGGAAATGGGCGATCACCGCGGCTTTGAGAGTATCGTAGCGCTCATTGTTGTTCGTGTCGTTGCACTTCGCTATTGTGCTGTAAACGAACTTAGCACGTGGACCAAGAGCGACGATGACGGCATTAAATTTTTGTTTGTCTACTTTCACCTGATTAACGCTGAACGCCGCTTCTAGACAGATAAACCAGGTGTCGATGTCTTCGGCATCGAATTCCGGATAACCGATTTTCGCGATTATAGTGGGTACGACCTGCGACGGTCCGTGTGCGTCGTTTTTGGGTTTTTGGTCGTCTTCGGCCATTGTTCAGCGTGAATACGGTAATGGCGTGAGGTGCACAGAGGTGGTTTTTGGTTCACAAAAGTGGTACGGGTTTTTTTGAGTTCGCGGCGGCATTTGGCGAAATTTACGTTTTTACCGAGTACTTCGTAACTTTGAGGTACCGATCACGTCGGGGTCACCAAAATTTGGGGTTGTCCAAATAACTTCACGATAGAAGAAATGCGTGTTGTCGGTATGATAGTCAATTTATTACTAAAATATAAAATAATAATCAATCTTATGTGTAGCTACTACTGTGTGGTATAATACTTCTTGAGTTCTGAACACTCAGGGTAGGGTTATATGAGTGACCGTAAGGGTACCGCCACAGAAGAATTTCTGAACCGTATGTGCAATAAATTCGAAAAATTTCTGAATTTTGAGTGTTGAAAATCGAATCACTTATCGATACATATCATTTTGATTGAATATGTAAACTGCACCCTCATTTCTAAAACAAAGACGTAATCCTACGTCGAAATTACGAAAACAGTTTCTTTTTCCCAACTTAAGCAGGTAAACCTTTTGATTGAAACGTTTATTTCGGTCTTGATTTGAACTCCGTCATAGGTCCCTCACAAAAGTACAGGAAAGGAACTCTATATTTCGCTAGAAGATCTGAACAGCACTGGATTTGGCCCCACTTATTCTTACTGAACTTGCACACAGCCCTGCATAATGTAGAAATAAGTTTCTGTATAACTTAGGTACAAATTAAGCCTTCCGTAATGTAGAAGTGTGTAATGAATAAACACTCCAGTTACATTTTTGTTTCCCTATGTATAGGGGTACATCCAACTACAAAAGAATTACATAAATAAGGTTTACCACAAAGCTTTGAATCGCTTCAGCAATCAGCCCAAATTGCAATGACTAATTGCTCCGGAGAATTAAAGCTAATTACGATATTTCATTTCTCTTGCAGGAAAACCCATTTACACGCTCCAAGCTCCTGGTTCCCAAGTCGTACGGAACGAAGAATCTGATTATACCACAAAATCACCACCTTTCGGAACGAGTGAGAATGGCAAAGTTCGAATGGAAACCCGCCCACATGTCCTCGGTAGCGAAGCCATATTCCCCCCGAAAGAACTGACACCGTGGAGAACGACTGTTTGATACTCTTCGCTTCCCGCTTCAAGTCGAACCGAAGCGCAGAAGGGATTAGTCAAGTGAACTGTAAAACTTGCCTGCAAACCACCCCCGGGAAAGTGCGCTTTCGCTTTTTCGCTTGCGTTTGGCCTAGCTCTATCTCCATTGTGCTCACAGACGGTCGGCAGTCGGGAAAAGTTTCCCTCCTAATACCACCAGTAAATTCTAACAAATTCACATTGATCCCGTATTGCAGCCGAAAGCGTGAACACAGTGTGCAGCAACAGTGGCAGCAGCATAGTTGCAAACGATAATGACGATGAGCTCGACGACACCCGTAGTACAAGTTGCAGCTGCGATTTTAAAAAGCAAATCGTTGTATCGACGGAACTCTGTGCAGGGTAAAGTTTCAGGCCGGGAATGAACTGAAAATGAAATCGACAGTGGCGCCATCGTTGTCACCGCCAAACAAGAGCAGCAGCAATGGCAGTGCAGTGGAGGATGGCCAGCTAAGCCGGAACTTTTACCGCACTATCAATTCTAGTGAAACCGGGCAGCGTGTACCATCGTCGTGCGCCACGCTCTAGTGGCTATCCCAGTTTCGGCCGTGGTGGCACCCATCCATTTTGCCTAGCTGGTGAAAAACAAAACACGCAAATTGAGCGTGTTTGCTGAGAGCGAGAGGGTAAAGTTGGCAGGGGTCAGTCTAAATTGGGCACGATTCAGTGTTGTCGTTTTGCTGGGTTCGATGAACTAACTTGAGCCTTCCTTGTTTAGAATGTCAATGAACGGAACTGTTGGTGTACTGCAAAAAAAGTTACAATCCAGGTCAGAGGGTTCGGGGTATGCTCTTGAATACTTGATGAAAATTGAAAATTTATTCGGCTCAAAGTGTTTTGGCTTATTTATAAAGCTTGAAGGCGTATTAACAGAGGCTAAAAAACTTCTATTTTATTCTATTCTCTTCAAGTCCATTCTAACAAACGTTAAACAAGCGCTTAACAAAAAATTTACGATAGGTTGAACATTTTGCTAGGCAAACTGGTTTCACTGCTCCAATAAATAACAACTGCTCTCGGTGAACTTGATCGGAAACTTCGTAAACATTTGTACTAAATCGATTAAATTTTCAACCAATTTTCGTAATTTACCGAACAACTTATCGAAGATGCAGTTCGTTGATCAGTAAATCAGTCTTCGTGCTTCGCTCTAATTCAATCCATTTAACGTCACAAACGGGTCATATATATCATCGTCTATTCCGACGCATTTATTTAACCCAATCAGTAACATCAGTTAATCAGTTAGTAGGAAAGCCAAGAATGTTCAAGAATTTTATGACAGTTTGTTTCATTGCACTGAATCGTACTCTGCCTTATAATCCAGAAACAGATGAAACAAGCCGTATTCCGGAATTTATTTAGGTTATGTATGTTTAGGAAAAACTATTGCAATCGAAAATCATGACTTTGTTGTACTCATTTTCATAAGGTAGCCATTGGTTCGTATCCTTGTGGAAGGTGTCATAATGAATATCTATCACTGTTCAATTTTCTGTTTTGTTTATATTTATAAGCAATAAACATTCCAGACTGCGAAATTCATTCAAGTATTGGAATATGGCTTTCATTTATATGGGTAACTAAATATTGATGAAATTATAACAATTTATTCGAAAATCTTCAAAATTTTTGTTGGCGGATTCAATAACGCCTTAAAAAGTATAGCAAGAGATATAGGGGAACCAGGGGCTATTAAGACAGGGGGGTAATTCGGACCCCCTCGATTTATCAGAAAACAGCAAGACTTTCTGACTATAGTACATATTCGTGGAATCGCTATTCTGAAACATTAATTTTGAGAGCTGAAGTTGATTCTTTGTTCTTTGCAGAAAGGAGATACAATGTGTTTCGTTGCAAGGATCGTCTGCACGATCGGTTATTTGTGTATTGCACTAACTGCATGCAAATGAGTCTTTGTAGTAATTTTTTTTCTGTCTTGAGAGGCGGTTAATTTTCTCTCTTGAAACGCCGTCAAGCTCCGCCATAAACACAAAGTAAACAGCACAAGGAGTTTCCAACGCTTGCAGGAACTCCGAAAATCTCATGTGATATTTCAACCAGAGATTCAACGTAGTGCAGGATTGGACCTATGTTGGGAACCGGAAACTTTGTGATATTGTGGAACTCCCGGCATGGAGAAGACTTCAATTTTCGTGGCACGGCATGGAATAATTTTGTCGATGACAATTAATCTAACTTACTCTACGATCTATGCTGCAGCTTTAAAAAGGTGGCGTGATGTACTGCCCATGACAACATTTCCGTTTCCCCTGTTACTATAAGCGGAAAAAGTTTGCAATATATTTTCGCTTTATTTTTGTTGAAATTTTTGTCTTGTTCGTTGTTCATTCTGGACTAACAGGACCGTAGCGCAGTCTTCTGGCGCCTTTGGTAGAGTTATGCGTTTTTTCTGTCAATCTCGTCATGCAGATCTACTTGTCGAACTGCCATTATCCATGTGGAGGTTTACGGAATAGACCTGCTGACCAGGGTTGTCAATGCAATGAAATCAACGTTATCGTTTCAACATGATATCGTTGAATCGATAATTTTTCCGTTGAATTTAACGACGCTGATTTTGATGTTAATTTCATCGTTCATCGTCAGCGCACTTCGATGAATAAAATGTTAATGTTATCGAAAAGTTTTGGTATGCAATGGTGGCCCCACTATATAATATATGTGTATTTATGATATATTTTTCATGACAGTACATGGATGAAAATTTTGTAAACATGATGGAATAAACCAAGCAAACCAAATTTGGAATATCACGCGGCATTCCGTACGGAATTGAAAATGGAATTTCACACGAAATTTCGCCAGGAATTTCGCACGGAATTTTGCACGAAATTTCACACGGAATTTTGCACGGAATTTTGCACAGAATTTTCAACGGAATTTTGCATGGAGTTTCGCACGTAATTCGCACAGAATTTCGCACGGAATATCACACGAAATTTCTCAGGAATGGCACGCTGAAATTTCGCAAGGAAATTCCGCGTGGAATTCTGTGTGAAATTCCGTGCGAAATTCCTTGCGAAATTCCTTGCGAAGTTCCGTGCGAAATTCCTTGCGAAATTCCGTGCGAAATTTCGTGCAAAATTCTGTACAAAATCTCGTGTGAAATTTACGCCTGAACTTCCGTGCAAAATTCCGTGCGAAATTTCGCGCGAATTTCCGTTCGAAATGCCCTGCGAAAATTCCGCGTGAAATTCCGTGACAAATTCCGTGCGAAATTCAGTGTGAAACTTCGTGGGAAATTCCGTTCGAAATTCCGCTCAAAATTTCATGCGAAATCCCATGTAAAATTCCGTGCGAAATTGCTTGTGAAATTCCGTGCGATATTCCTTGCGAAATTTCCTATGAAATTCCGTGCGAAATCCCGTGTAAAATTCCATGAGAAATTTCTTGCGAAATTCCGTGTGAAATTTCATGCGAAATTTTGTGCGGAATTCCATGCAATAATCTGTAATAAATTCCATGCGGAATTCTGTGCAGTGTGAAATTTCATGCGAAATTTCGTGCGAAATTCCGTGCGAAATTTCGTGTGAATTTCCTTGCAAAATTTCCTACGAAATTCCGTGCGAAAATTCCGCGTGAAATTTCGTGCGAAATTTTGTGTGAAGTTTTGTGCTAATTTCCGTACGGAATTCCATGCAAAGTTCTGTGCGAAATTCCGTGAGAAATTTTGTGGAATATTTCGAGATAAATTTCACGCGAAATTTCGTTCAAAATTCCGTGCGAAATTCCGTGCAAAGTTCCGTGCGAAATTCAATGTGATATCGTGCGAAATGTCATGCGAAATTCCGTGCGAAATGTCATGCGAAATTCCGTTCGAAATTCCATACGAAATTCAGTGCGAAATTTTGTACGAAATTTCATGCGAAATTTCTTGCAAAAATTCCTACGAAATTTTGTGCAAAGTTCTGTGCGAAATTCCGTGAGAAATTTCGTGGGATATTTCACGCGAAATTTCGTTCAAAATTCCGTGCGAAATTCCGTGCAAAGTTCCGTACGAAATTCCATGCGATATCGTGCGAAATTCCGTACGAAATTTCATGCGAAATTTCGTTCGAAATTCCATACGAAATTCCGTGAGAGATTTCGTACGAAATTTCATTCGAAATTTCGTGCGAAATTCCGTGCGAAATTCCTTGCGAAAATTCTTACGAAATTTTGTGCGAAGTTTTGTGCTAATTTCCGTACGGAATTCCATGCGAATTTCTGTGAGAAATTTCGTAGGATATTTCGAGATAAATTTCACGTGAAATTCCGTGCAAAGTTCTGTGCGAAATTCCTTATGATATTCCGTACAAAACCCCGTGCGAAGTTCCGTGCAAAACTCCCTGCGAAATTCCGTGCGAAATCCCATACGAAATTTCGTGCGAAATTCCGTGAGAAATTTCATGCGAAATTCCGTTCGAAATACCATACGAAATTCGTGCGAAATTTCGTGCAAAATTCCGTGTGAAATAGCTTTTGAAATTCCGTGCAAAACTCCGTGCGAAATTCCGTGCAAAACTCGAACGTGCGAAATTTTGTGTAAAATTCCGTGCGAAATTCCTTTCGATATTCACTACGAAATTTCATGCGGGAATTCCAAACGAAATTCTGTGCGAAATTCCGCGTGAAATTTCGAGCGAAATTTCGTTCCAAGTTCCGTGCGAAATTCCATGTGAAATTCCGTGCAAAAATTCCGTGCGAAACTCTGTGCGAAATTCCGTAAAAAATTTCGTGCGGAATTTCGTGAAGAATTCCGTGCGAAATTCCTTTCGAAATTCCGTGTGAAATTCCATGTGAAATTCCTTGCGAAATTCACTGCGAAATTTCGCGTGAAATACGGAGCGAAATTTCGTGCGAAGTTCGTGCGAAATTCCGTCCGAAATTTCATGCGAAATTCCGTGCGAAATTCCATACAAAATTCCGTGCAAAATTCCGTACGAAATTTCGTGCAAAATTCCGTGCAAAATTTCGTGTGAAATTCCGTGTAAAATTTCGTACGAAATTTCTTGCGATGTTCCATACGTAATTCTGCGCGAGATTTCGTACGAAATTCCGTGCGAAATTCCGCGCGAAATTTCGTGCGTAGTTCCTTTCAAAAGTCACTGCGAAATTTTATGCGATAACTACGCGTGAAATTCCGTGAGATATTTCAAGCGAAATTCCGTGCGAAATTCAGCGTGAAATTTCGTGCAAAGTTCCGTGCGAAATTCCTCGTGATATTCCGTGCAAAACCCAATGCGAAATTTCGTACGAAATTCCGCGCAAAATTTCTTGCGAAACTCTTGGCGAAATTTTTGCGAAATTCCGTGCGAAATTCTATGCAAAATTCGTGCGCAAATTCCGTGCGAAATTCCTTTCGATATTCAAAGCGAAATTTCATGCGGGAATTCCAAACGAAATTCCGTGCGAAATTCCGCGTGAAATTTCGAGCGAAATTTCGTTCAAAGTTCCGTGCGAAATTCCATGTGAAATTCCGTGCGAAACTCTGTGCGAAATTTTTTGCGAAATTCCGTAAAAAACTTCGTGCGGAATTTCGTGAAGAATTCCGTGCGAAATTCCTTTCGAAATTCGGTGTGAAATTCCATGTGAAATTCCTTGCGAAATTCACTGCGAAATTTCGCGTGAAATGCCGAGCGAAATTTCGCGTGAAATGCCGAGCGAAATTTCGTGCGAAATTCCGTACAAAATTCCGTGCAAAATTCCGTACGAAATTTCGTGCGAAATTCCGTGCAAAATTTCGTGTGAAATTCCGTGTAAAATTTCGTACGAAATTTCTTGCGATGTTCCATACGTAATTCTGTGCGAGATTTCGTACGAAATTCCGTGCGAAATTCCGCGCGAAATTTCGTGCGTAGTTCCTTTCAAAAGTCACTGCGAAATTTCATGCGATAACTACGCGTGAAATTCCGTGAGATATTTCAAGCGAAATTCCGTGCGAAATTCAGCGTGAAATTTCGTGCAAAGTTCCGTGCGAAATTCCTCGTGATATTCCGTGCAAAACCCAATGCGAAATTCCGTACGAAATTCCGCGCAAAATTTCTTGCGAAACTCTTAGCGAAATTTTTGCGAAATTCCGTGCGAAATTCCATGCAAAATTCGTGCGCAAATTCCGTGCGAAATTCCGTACGAAATTTCGTGCGAAATTCCGTACGAAATTTCGTGCGAAATTCCGTACGAAATTTCGTGCGAAATTCCGTACGAAATTTTGTGCGAAATTCCGTAAAAAATTTCGCGCAAAATTTCCACTCGAAATTCAATGAAAAAAAATCGTGCGATTCCATGTGAAATTTAGTGCGAAATTCCATGTGAAATTTAGTGCGAAATTACGTGCAAAATTGAGTGCAAAATTCCTTGCGAAATTGAAAAATCGCGCGGAATTTCGTATGGAATTTCGCACGGAGTTTTGTACGGAATTCCATACGAAGCTTCGCACGGAATTTCGCATGAAATTTCGCACGGAACTCCGCAAAGAAATTTGCACGGAATTTCGCGCGATATTTCGCAAAAAATATCACACAGAGTAATATACTGTCCACCGAGATTATGCGATTTAGATTGGTTCCATTAGGTCAATGTTAACGTTACTCCAAAACTAACCTCAAAATCTCTACTCTAAATAAAATTAAAAATATGCCTTCCCTGACAAAAAAGCACTAGAAGCAATAGAATTCAACGCGAAAATTTCCGATAGAGCTTACGTTGAATTCACCGAAGTGCATTGACGATGAAATTAACGTGAAATGAAACACCGGTAATGATGCTGAATACATCGTTATCGGCGGTATAGTAAAATACAACTTTAACAACCCTGCTGCTGACCCGGGTAAAATTCACGGTAAGATGGCACAAAGGTGGCTTGTTGATTCTGTGTGAAATCACTGTAAAATTAATTTAGAATAATATAAAATATAAATTAGGGCACCTGAAGCCGGTTCCGGTGGGACACATTTCCCAAAAACTCAGACGTACCCTGAAACATTTGTTTCTGACTTCATCTCCCATCGGACTAATGACGGCTTCAGGGGATTGCATGCACCTCCCTATTCAACCAGAAAGTGTTCCAGTAGAAATGTGTGCATACACCCCTTTCGTGTTTTGGAAAATCACTATGAAGTATTTAAGCGTTTCATGTCAAATAGCACCAATTCGCTCATCATTCTGAATATCCTCATTTGGATATTTCACATTATTTTTTTTTTGTAAATTGCTGTCATGTGGCACATTAAAATGCTCCAAGTCGACATTGAATGAACAACACATTGACAGTCATCGTGGACTATGCGGAATAACGCAAGTTTGAGACAAGTCTGTGTCGAAACGGACCACTACTGGAAATGGTCCCAACCATCACTCGACAATCCTATTGTTCCTGAATTCTGTTCAACATTGGTGCAATGTTGATTCGTCATTGGTTCAACAGCACAATACCAGAGTACTTGCAGCTTTTGCAAGGGTTCTTGCATTAATGTTAGTGATTCTTACCGGGTTGGTTTTGGGTGTATAATAAGTATTCTTTCATTAAATTTTTTTGTGAGAATGGAATTATTCTAAAAAGTATACACTAATTAGTAAATCATACATCTGCTGATAATTTAATAACTTTCGAGGTACTACAAGCCGTTAAAAATTCATGGTTGCCAACTTCTATGGAACTCGGTTTGAAACTTCGCCTATTTTGGCTCGTTGTTTCTATTTAAAAAGTGAGTGTATAATCATTGCGACACTTTAGATTGATAGGTAAATTGGATATTGTTGTTTATTGTTCCAATTGGATATTGTTATTGAAATGAAACCAACGTTTTACAGTAGTTCAGTATATGTACATAAATATTCCAGTTTCAATTCGTTATTTCAATTTTAAAATGAGTTAGTTGTTTCTGGTACGTTTCTGGTCTTCAGAAGTTCACGCTTCATCGCTTCAGCGTCGTGTAGGGTTACCAGGTGTGCGCTTTGGCATCCCTATGCTGACTATCCGCATCGTTTCATGACCCTCTGGACGAAACTTCACGAAACATCAAGTGTTTTGGGCAAGTCCCGTGTCGAATGCTCGGAATTCACTTGAAATGAGCAATCAGCACTGTCTCGCTCTGTTAGCACGTTGTTCCCATTTTTCGACGAGCATCTGGCTTATGGTTCACTGCCATCCATTTCTAGAATCTTCGTATGTTCATCAGTTTTGCTTATGCACTATGGAAAAACCTAAGGTTTTTGCATTTCAGTGACAAATGCCCAACTTAGCGGATATGTATAAGCAAAACACTCTTAAGAGAAACTGGGCAAAATTTGGATCATTTCGGTCAAGAATGAAATGTTTCCAAGTTTGAAAGTGTCGCCATAATTATCGACTAATCCTTTAATTCATTTAGTATTGAAAGAAACGTTAGTCCTTCACATGAACGTAAATATGAAAATTAAATTCATCACT
Source organism: Topomyia yanbarensis (assembly GCF_030247195.1). Classification (NCBI taxonomy): domain Eukaryota; kingdom Metazoa; phylum Arthropoda; class Insecta; order Diptera; family Culicidae; genus Topomyia; species Topomyia yanbarensis. The sequence continues at coordinate 322,236,954 of NC_080671.1, read as the reverse complement.
TCAGAACCGAATGTTCCGCACCATGAACAAAATCTTTCCAAATTTGTCACCACTTTTCCGTTCATTGAAAAAACATAGTCACAAAAACATAGTTCAATCCAGTGTTTTGCATTGCAGATCTCGAAACGACCGGGAAGTTGAATTCCATTTCACGTGTCGTTTAGGGATTAAGAATTCCACCATAGTACGTACCAAACGGGCGTTTGCTACATTAACATTCGGATGCCAAAAATAGATTGGAAATACTTGTAAAACTGTCAGTTCATACGTAGGATGTTGGGATCGTGAGTGAGAGTGTGACTGAAATGCAAAGCAGAACAGCACCACCGAATCTGGTGAGTGAAAAGTGTTGTTTATGTAAGCTGCATTTACATAAAAATCGAATCATGAGGAACGCTAGGGCTACACTTGTTCCATGTTCGGATCCACCCAGGCACGCGCTGAAATTGTGGTCGCCACGTGCCACGACAACTACTACATACTACATAACCGGCAGTAGCTAGAGGGTAAACAGTTTAGAGCTAGTGGCGCGAAGAAAACATGCAGTGTATGAACATCCTTTCATGTTTAAGTGGAAGCAAACAACGTGGTCTGGTGGCAATCAGTGGATCGGATAAATTGTTTTCACATTTCCAGCGAAGGGTTGGGGAAAGAAGCGAACTGTTTGCATAGCCAGCATATCAAGTGGGACGAGTGAAAAAAGGGGAAAAAGGCACAAGTCAATATCAACAATTGAACGTCAGACTGGTATCGGAACGAGCAGGATTTGCCCAGTGAAAGAGACGCCAACAATGGAGATTGTTTACATGCAAATTGTGATGGTGCTCACATTGATAGTGAAATGCTTGCAAGGATCTTTGTCTACTGCGCTGCAAGGTGAGTGTTTTGTTCTTCATATTACTCGATTATTGATTTCCAATGTATGCCGTACGTGTTCCCGCGACTCAATGAATATCGATACGATCTCATATTAACTGTTAGGTCAATGGGTACGTTGTGAAACTAGGGGTAAACCACTCCGATACGTTGCTTTACATGATAATTTCAAAGTAATATTAACCCCTTAATTTGTTATGGTTATGGTGATGATTGAGATATTTCTCAAAAAAGTATAAGTAAACTTCTTTCCAATATTTCTTTTTTGATAGTTGTCCTACTGGAACTGTAGAACTAGGTTCTCGGAAGAGTTCCCCGTAAGAAACGGTAAATGTCACCCTCTAAAACACTGCTTAAGGCCAATTGCAGCGGGCCGTGACTCTGAATGTGATATTTATTGTATGGTTCTGATCTGTGCGGACGTAGGGGCTTAGCGATTGCTTGTAATATCGCGAAGGACTCGAGCGATTGTACGTTATCGTGTTCAATCGCTTGTGCGTTTGTATGTCGCGTGTGCTAACGTGTATGTAACTTCGCATGTATAAACTGAATTTTATAATCGTGTGCATTTCGCATATTCGCGTGCGTTCGTGGATTATTCCCGGTTATGTCACCATGGAACGTGTTGTCTAATGGATGTGAGCTTTATTTTTTGATTGTTTCAACTGAATTTTATGCACCTAAATTACTAGGACGGAGGGAAAAGATTTCCGGACAGGACCGACTCAGGATCTCGTGAACACAGACGTTGGCGGGTTCGCGTTCGAGACCGCGTTTGTAACTTCGTAAGAACTAAAATGTCCACCTTATCCACCTTAAATTTTCTCAAGTTTGCGCGATCGCAGGTGCAGGTGTGCGTGGATGATCGCGAAGGGTTTAAGCGTTCGTATGTTAACGTATTTGTCGTGGGTGCTCGCGTGTGCATGATTTAGCGTGTATAAATCTGATTTTGTAACCGTGTGGCCATTCACATATTCGCGTGTGTCACACGGACCGTCTTCTGCTATTTTGTTTTCGGTGTACGGTTCGCATTCTGACAAGGAGTGAGTTACCTCATATCGCTAGAGCTCCCGTTCATGTCGCATAGAGCGTGTCGATTAGTTGATATGAGCGTCATTTTTTTATTTGGTTCGCCTGAAGGCATTGGACCTATGCTACTAGGGCCGTGGATTGGGACTTCCGGACGTAACCAGTTCATGATCACGCGAACACGGGCGTTTGTAGGGTAACTCCTGAGACCGCGTTTGTGTATTTATAAGTGCTAGTTCACTTAGTCCCCGGGATGTTAACCTGTTTGCGAGATCGCAGGCGTAGGTGTGCATAGATTATCGCGAAGGACTCAAGCGTTTGTATGTTAACGTTTTTGTCGCATGTGCTAGCGTGTATGTAACTTCACGTGTATATAAAACAGACACAACAGAAATACAAATTGCCCATCTAAAGGAGAAAACAGCACTAATGGATCACAGTATTAAACACAATCACAGGTTCGACTTTGAAAATACTAGCATATTAGCCAAAAACTGTAAACCACATGCACTTCCCTACATAGAAGTATGCCACATAATCACTAGCAAAAACAGTATTAATAAGCGAACAGATACAGAAGGTTTAAATTCCATCTATGCTGGAATTATTCACACTCTAGATATCGAGAATCAAAACAAACGAAAAATGACAACCAATGTAACACGCAATAGTATATGATCACAAAACAGCAATAATACACACTCTCACAAACACACACGCTATAATCGAATCAAAAGTAGTAGACAAGTAGGAAAGACAACACCACAGTTTCTCGCTCTGCGCAAAAGTTTTACCCGCGTTTCGCTGCTATAAAAGCACTAAAACAAGACGAGCTTTTAAACACCGATTATTTTAAAGTGCGGTGCAGTAAAAAATACGCATATGTACAGTAAGTACAACTTTTGTACAGGATAAAATATATTTTTTCATTGAAACTAAATTAGCTATAGAAGGACGCCATTATAAACATACACCGGACAACCTATGTTGGACACAAACACACTTAACAAAAAAACGAACCGTTTCAGTGAGTACAAAAAAAACCACAGACAAACAGACAACAGTAACGGAAATATTTTCATTTTATAGACTCCTTGATAAAGGTGAAATAAAATCACCGAAACTGTCGGATTAAGAAGCAATACTTCGTTTTTGCCGTTTTATTTTGACTGATTCAGCCGATAACATCCTCAGAACAATTAACAACAGTCGTCAAACAACTTAAAAAAAAACTTCACGTGTATATTTTTTTTCTATAACCGTGTTCCGCATGTTCTTGAATGATCGCGTGCAGACCGTGAATCTGATACTTAATTTTTGGTGTATAGTTTAGATGCTAGAAGAGACTGAGTTCTCCAATTTCACTAGAGTTTCCGGTCATTTCGCATTGGAATGTGTTGTTTAGTGATTTTTTTCTTGGAATAATTCAAAGCATGAGTCTGGGCTGCTAGCATCGAAGGTGGAGACGTGATCGATTGATGATCGCGCGAGCGGTGGGTTAATGCTTGAGACCGCGTTTGTAAATTTATAAGTGCTAAAACGTTCACTTTATAACCGGAGTGTTTTAAAGTTGGGGAGATCGCGGTTGTTTAAGCCAGATTTAAACGTACTGGTGAACCCGGTTTAAAAGTTATGCGAGGGTGAAGAAATCGGGCCTGGAAATGAGTATCGAAGTATAAATAAGAAGCAACACTCCCGATGGTCAGTTGTCCGGAGTTCAAGTTGCACGAAAACAAATTTTGGAAATCGACCGCGAACAGCTTTCGTGCATATAGCTATGATCATAGTGTCTACCAAGACATACCTCCTGATCGTTTCCCTTTCCTACTAACACCAATTCCTTTCCCGTGATGCTCGTGGAGATGCAGAGGTAGTCTCGGTCTATATCAACAGCGAGTGTCGAACTAACATTTCTTCCCTTCCCCGGTAGAACAGCATTGGTCGTGGCCGGCGTCATTATTGACCATTTTTATGAAAGCTTTGAGTCAGTGAAACATGCACAGTGAGAATGATTTGCTCCTCCCAAGCATCATTTTTTGGTTCATTGTGCATTTTCACTCATCCGGTCAATCACGAAGTGCAACTACGGGCAGTTTACCTAAGCTAAGCTATGCTAAGCGAGGGTGAAGAAATCGGGCCTTATTGAGTGTTAGTATGAATCTAATTTGAGATAGTAGTAAATCGAGATTTGAGTAGTAATAGAAGGAAAAATAACATGTCGAATAAAGAAAAGAAAAGAGAGTAAGTAGAAGCGTATTTTTTTAAATTTTTTATTGATTATAGAGGTTTTAACCTTAGGGTCATTCGCCTTTTTTCGTGTTAGAGAAATTTCTTTTGGAAAAATCTCTAACCCTATATGCGGGGTTGGGACTCGAACCCAGGTGAGCTGCGCATAAAGCAATCGATTTACCAACTACGCAGTGCTCGCCTCTTGCGTATAAATTGATCGATATCATTTTTGGTACACATGAGTGGTGCAAAAGCAAACTATTAGAAGTACATCAAAATCAGACTAATGAAGTAAAAGAAAAAAACAAATGGAACATGCAATCAAACTACTTGAGCTCGTCTAAATGCCAGCAAATGATACTTATTTACCAATAACAGCCATTGCATTCTGTTAGAATTTTTTCATGCTATGCTCACCGGGAAAGGATGCATCACATGCGCTGGTAAATTACCTTAATTTGTCCAATCCGATCTTCTCGAATGAATCGAATCGAATGGTCGAATTGAACACCGCTGTAAAAAGTGACCAACGAATCCCAGAAATGGTTACCCACTAATCTATCATATACGTTAGTTCTGCATACATTCTCTGACCCAGCTGTCACAAAAACTCAATCGAACACATACACAGATAGACATACGACTAGTGCATAACAATTGTACACTAGTACTAAAAACTACAATTATTACAACACAACCATTAATAGGCTTCTGTTTTTACATTTTTTCAATTAGTTTGTGCATAATGACGAGTCCGACCGATAAATCGACACACAATGACCCTCACTGTGCCCACAAACACTGCCATTAAAGTCAACACACGGCGGCCCACCAGTCGGCCACGCCAGTGTGCACAGGCTGTTGGTTGACCGTTAGTTTGGGCTGATGCAGAGTATGAAAAAAATACAAAACATAAAAAAGCTCATAAGCCCTCTCGGTATCCTCGATGCACCACTATCAATGCGTAATGCAATAACCATCATAAGGCAGTTGTCTGTTGGAGGTTCTTTAAAACTGATGCACAAATATGCTTGATGGTGTTTGCAACATCGTCAAATCTGACAATCTAGGTGAGATTCTTTCCAATATAAAGAGTAAAATGTATCAAAAGTTGAGATGTTTACCTCTTGCATTAAGCATTACGTCAAACCGTGATTTTGATCTATTTAAATATGCAGATCACCATGTAATCCACTTAACGCTATCTTTATCTTTTTCATATTATTAATCATTTGATACTCATGGCATGATTTCGTATCAAGAAAGACTGTATTTTTAAAAACCAATGTTTCTAGAGAACTTTGGATTATTTTTCAAGATTTTAGTTAAACTGACCATAGCTGAAAATGTGAGTTACATTTTTTACAATATAAATGAATTCTTGGCAACTCAAGACTCATACCTATCGTGCTGTTTCTCCCTTCATTTCTAAGTTGTGTTATAAGATTGTACAACTAATCTGAAATATTTCAATGCTCAATCTAATTTAATGTGCGCAGCGTTTTTTTGTGTGGTTTGGTAAGACAAAATCAATTTTTTGTTATATGCTGTTTCCGTGCAAATCGTTTGTATATGTTAGTGTACAGCAGAGGCGTTTGCGGATACAATATTTTTTTTATTTCGATTATAGTGGTTTTATCCTTAATGTCATTCACCTTTTCAGATTAGAAAAATCTCTTTAGAAAAATCTCTAACCCTATGTGCGGGGCTGGGATTCGAATCCAGGTGAGCTGTGTATAAGGCAATCGATTTACCAACTACGCTATGCCCGCCCCGGATGCAACTTCAATACAATATCATATTTGACAAGGAAAATATTCTCTGTCATAAAAAATTGCACCTTGTTTGTATTACGAGAAAAACTATAACTAATTTATGTTGAATCCGTGGTTTGCCTTGCGGAGATATTCCTCTAAAACGTCGGCTATTTTAGGAAATCTAAAAAATTTTGCCAAAAATCAGTAACCGAAAGGCATTTTTTAAATCAACAAAAAAATCACGTTCCAGTTACATATTCATTAATAAGAGCTCTTCTAATAAAACCGAAAAATGAAAAAAATATAATGAAAACATTGAGAGGTTTTTTTTTATTCATTTCGTTTATTTGATAGGCACAAATGCGTTAGCTTGGCGGTGCCAAATTCTTTTGTTTTTACATTTTGGATATTTTAAAACTAGGAGGTTACAATGGCGAAATATTTTTTTTTTTAAAAAGAAAATTTTTACAGCTATCTTAAGACTAGAAATAAGATTCTATATACAAGAGAGGGAGCAAAAGATTTTTTTTTTATGAAAAATTTTAAAACAAGGAATTCAATAGTAATAGTTTTTTGGAAATATTTACAGTTATCTTAAAACTAACAATATAGTTTGATACACAAAAGGGGGAACAAATGTTTATGAGAAAATTCACCGGTGTTTTAAAACTAGGGATACAATTCTATTTACAAGATGGGGGACAATAGTTTTAACAAAGAGGTAAAATTACAACTATCTTAAAACTAGGAATACAGAATACAAATTTGAACTTTTTTTAGCGGAGACTTATGCTTGGTCAAGATATTCAGAGGGGGCTGTAGAAGCAGTTGTATCAAGGACAGGGGAGAGAATGCGTAGGTGGTGACCGGGAGAGAAGAGCAAAACTTGCAACTTTCGGGCAAACGGGAGATCAGCGAGACAAATTAGCGCCTCAGTCTAGTAGGTCGGATTGGCGGATGGTATTCTTCGGACCCGCGGGGAATCCTTCAAAAGTCATCGGACCTCGAGTCGCTCTCGCTTCAGTTTCCGTAGTGGTAAGTGCGACGGCGGTTACATAGTTGCAGTCTGGAGCTGATCGGTCCCAAAAGGCAGGAGAAAACTTCTAAAACGAGAAATAAAAAGAGAGGGGCTAAATTGGGATATTTATCGTTTTTATGAAAGTATAAATAAGGGACATATAGGGGAAATCACGATTTGCCAGCATATCTCGGACTGGGACATTGGGTGGTCTACCTCGGGCCCGAAGGGAATCCTTTAACTGAGACCTGGCGTTCAAATACCCGGCGCATACCCAGACAACGTGCTCGATGTCGTGATAGCCCTCGTCACAAGCGCACAGACTACTCTCCGCAAGCCCAATACGCCGCAAATGCGCATCCAAGGTGTAGTGGTTGGACATAAGTCGGGACATTACACGAATAAAATCCCGACCCACATCCATCCCCCTGAACCAAGGCTTCGTTGATACCTTTGGGATAATGGAATGTAGCCATCGTCCAAGTTCACCATTGCTCCACGAGGTTTGCCAACTGCTGAGTGTCCTCTGACGACAAATACTAAAAACTTCGTTGAAGCAGATTGGTCTTTCATATATGTCACCATTTAATGCGCCCACCTTTGCTAATGAGTCGGCCTTTTCATTGCCCGGAATAGAACAATGAGAGGGGACCCATACAAAGGTAATTTGATAAGATTTTTCAGATAACGTACACAAGGACTCCCGTATCTTCCCCAGAAAATATGGGAATTGCTTTTTGGGCTTCATCGCACGAAGAGCCTCGATGGAGCTGAGGCTGTCCGAAATGATGAAGTAGTGATCTGTGGGCAGAGTGTCAACATTGAGAGGTTAATGGTAACTTTATTTGGCCACTACAGATGTTGGTAAACCATCCTTCTTTCACAAACAGATCAGAGTATACTGGAACCTCAAATCTTGTCAAATGTCTTTTATTCGTTTAGCATTTCTCGATTGTGCTATCATAAAAGACATACAAATGCTCACGCGATAAAAAGAATGCGAGCAATAACATACAATAGCTCTATTTTTTGCGATGATACAAACCCGGTTGCAAACGCGATAAAAAGAGGACGAATATTTACGCCCCCGATCTCGCAACAATTTGAACATCCCAGCGATTAAATCAACATGGTAGCACTTGGGAATTTAAAAACGCGGTTCAATGTGCCAACATACAAAGGTCCGCTCTCGCACGGTCACGAATCGTCCTCATCCGGAAGATCCCAGGTTAAAATATTAAAAAACCTATAAACACTAGACAACAAATCTCAGGGCGCCATAGTTGGAGACTCTAATGAGATGGGGGACTTCACTCTCTTATAGAATCTGATCCATACACTCTAAATCAAACATCAAATTCGAGGACCGCACGACCATTCACTTTCTTCCTCCATTTGAACTATATAGTCCAAATTGAGCATCAGCATTACGGGTGGCGCCAACATTGTGAAGTTCACGCAAATATGCTAATGCCCGCAATTTCTAATACATAAAAACGCTTCACTGATCCAGTCAATATGTTAGCATTTACCAATACATAAACGCGGTGCCAAGTGCAATTAAACTTACGACCGTTTCCACGCGATTATTAGAGGGGCACTTGCGGAAGCCTCTACATTTGCTTCTAGCTACCCATGTCCATGCTAAACATATGAGTTAGATATCTCAACGTGCCATGGCAAGTTCATCTAGTGAACAGGGTAAATCCACTCTCTTCCAGATCTGAACCGTACATTGAAAGCAGATCATTCAAAAGCCCACCCGAATACGTGTTTACACGGTTATACAAACAAATTTATATACACGAAGTAACAAACACGCGACATAAATAAACGCCGTTGCGATCAAACCCGTTAATATACGTTCGCCATAACACAACCATGGTAATAAACGCTAACATGCAGATGCAATTATCCACGCTGACCTACGCCCACGATCTCGTAATTTTAAAAATGCCCTTGTGATAAAGTGAACGTTTTAACACCTACGTACTTATAAACGCGGTCTTAAGTGTACCTGGTTCGGTCCCTTCAGGAAGCCTTTTTGCTCGGTCTTAAAAGCCTAGGTTCATAACTTCAGTTGAACCATTAAAAAGAATCGCTCATATACACTAGAGAGCAATTTTCAGGGCGACATTTGCCGGAAACTCTAGTGATATGGGGGAACTCACTCTCTTATAGAATCTGATCCGTACACTCTAAATTAAACATCAAATTCGAGGTCCGCACGACTATTCAAGAACCTACTTGAAAACGCAAGTAGTGTCATGGTTATACAACAACCGTTATGCACTCGAATGAAAACACGGTAACATACAAACGCTCGAACCCATCGCGATCATCCACGCACACCTATACTCGTGATCTCGCAAACAGCAAAACGCTCTGATTATTAAGTGAACGTTTTAGCATATACAAAGTTTATATACACACCAAAAAATATGAATTTTATCTGTGACATAATTTCAAACATGACATTTCTATGCAACATTTCCAATTTCCACTTATCGACATTCAGAACAAACACCATATGTGGAGTAAAACTACATGATTTGGGAAATTCAACGTCATGTAGAATTAAAATGGTACGTAAAACTAAGTCATTTTTGATGCTCGTATACGTCAGTGACAGGAGATGCATATTTACACTTTTTTTTTCTAGGTGGGTACACGGTTTCAAGCAGGAACATGTAAACGCACGTTCCCACGCGAACATCACGTCCTCAAATCGGTACCATCTACTCAATATCGGAATGAAAATCATGGCTCACTGTTAAGCAGTATTGTAGGGGATGACAGTTCTCTTCTCGTCTGCAATTGTAGTGAGCGATTCTGACAAGGAGCCCTTCCGAGAACCAAGCTCTACAGCTTCAGTTGAACTACTCTAAAAAAGAAATGCAAATTTTCATCCTTGCTTTTAAATTGAATTTACTGATAACTATAATATTCATTTGAGAAATTCTCAGGTTTATTCCCCTTTGATCCGGGAGAATTAGTTATATGTAAGCTGACCAACTCTGACGAAAAAATCCGTACACCAATCTGCAACGAAGCGCTATCGTTCATCACGGTCAGACACACAGTCCACAGAGTGTACGGATGTTTTCGTCAGAGTTTGTCAGCTTAGTTATATGGTAAAAGTAATAATTTCAGTATATTTTGACCGACTATATCTGTTGTATTTCATTGGCGGATAAAGCTTATAAAGGAGGTCCCCATTCAAATGGCCAAAAATTAAGCAACATTTGGAATTTTTTTGTAAGCCAATGAAAAAACATAGAGGAAAACAGTTTTAAGGATTCAAAATGCATATATCGTCGCTGTTGTGCTGCCTTATGACAAGCGCCATTTTGCACATTTCGAGAAAAAGGATTTTTAAAGTTTGAGGTTGAATATCCTGAAACTTATAAATGGTATAAACAATTCAAAGAAGACAATTGATGCTTCTATCTATTCTGTATTAGTCTCTCAAAAATTACGAAGATCAGTAGACTATGCTGCGAGTTTTTAGTATAAATGTAAACAAAAGTCGCACTCACACTTGTCATAGGTGTGTATTGATGACAAAATTTGTATGACGTGTCATAAAAGTGCTTGAAAAATTTTCCATAGAAAAAATCATCAATTCAATATTAATGCGTCAAAAGGGCTAATGAGATTTTTGTAAACATACTTATTTCGCTCATTATTCTGCTGCCAAGTTGAATTTCATGAAAAATGTACATGAATCAACATCTTTACCCTTGGTAGAATCAATTTCGAATGTTTTCTATATTGAAATTAAAACAATTTAAGAGAAATCAGCAAAACAAAAGTTTGTTTACAAATCTTATTAGCCCTATTCAAAAGCTGATATGGAATTATTCACTTTTATTCATGTCTTTGGTTTCATTTGGTCTATAAACAATCGGCGAAATGCATTATGAAGGAAATGAGTCAGGGAATCTTGAAAAAATAGTTATTTTTGGTTACAATGTTGCCAAATATGCTATATTTTCAGTTTAAAATTTAAATTGCATTTTTCTCACAATTCGTGTATTTTTGTTTTGAAAATGATTATGCCATTGTGTTTCTAAGATTGTTTTACATACAAAAACATCTTATACATGAAGATAATTTGAGCCAATCTCCAGATGCAGTCATTTGAAGCAAAAAATTAAAATTTTCTCAGCGCGTTTCTCGCTATATCTCAGTAACCAAACAGAATGTCAAAATTCTAAAAGCGCCACTTTGTAGAGAATTTTTAGACAAGTAATGTGGCATATCTAGCTCAGTTTACCCCAAGATGGCGTTTGTTGTACGATGGCACAACAGTGACGAATATATTTGTTTTCATTTAAAAATGTTTTCAATTCGAAAAAGGGCACCCGTGGTGACATTATGTCTAAGGTTAGGTGTGCGCGGAATTCCAAAACTGCGCATAGCCTACTGCCTCAGGATCGATCTGAAACATAGATCTGATAAGAAGGCTCTAGAGTAACCTAAATTTATTGGAGGTAGGGAGGGATAAATTTTTTTACCCTAAGAACGGGTAGAAAAATTTCAAATTCGACGCATTGGCGCGATCTCAAACATTGAGATCTATTTGTTTGACCCTTTTTTCCACTTGAAGGTTTCACTAAAAATAGTGAATGCAAAAAATTTGTAGGTTTTGTAGGTCATCCCTCTAATGACAAAGGTGAAAATTAAACTTTAAAGTAAATCTTTCGAGAGATGAAAATTAAACCGCGAAGTATTTTGGAAACGTGTATAATGTCATGAAAAGGTTTCTACCCAAGGTAAGCCTTTCGAGCCGAAAGCATCCAATGTGGGCAGAACGCCGCTTCGTTTAAGGGGTTACACCACTGTAGAACACGAAAAATAGGCGTATTTCAAGAATTTTTCGATACTAAATAAAGAGGTGAATCGAGATCCTGTCCAATGGGATTTATAGTTCTAGTTGTGAAGTAGAAATCATATTTTTTTTCGGTGCTCCTTTTAGTGAAAAAACGCTGAAAATGTCATAAAAATCGACGCAAAATTGCTAATTAAAAATAAATTAACCAATAAAACCTACGTACGACGCTGGAGAAATCAATTTTGAATATACTGTGAAAATTTCAAATGAAAGTCGAACAGGTGCGACACACGATTGAAGAGGCGTTGTAGTCCCGTGATAGCGGCATTAGCTGTTTGAATAGTTCGTCGAAACGGCACTCTCAGAAGAACGTTTCCGCGTAACGTTCTGGACCTTGCTTGGATGTTAACTCGCTCTAGTAAATCTGGAGAATCGATGCGTCCTGACAGAAGATCAGAGATGAATAAGGCTCTTGCAGTTTCTCTACGACGCTGGAGAGTATCGAGCTGGATGAGTTGACACCGACTCTCGTAGCTTGGTAGACGAACAGGATCGCACCAAGGCAGGCGTCGAAGAGCATACCGTATAAATTTTCGTTGAACGCCTTCAATTCGATCGCTGCTGTTCATGTAATTCGGGTTCCAGACCGGCGAACAATACTCCAGCGTAGAGCGCACTAAAGAGCAGTATAGGCTTTTGAGACAGTAAATGTCTGTAAAGGATTTAGCCGTACGGAAAATGAAACCCAGGCTTCGCGATGCTTTACCAACAACATACGAAATGTGATTCTTAAATGTAAGTTTCGAATCTAACAGCACTCCAAGATCCTTAACGCAGCTCACCCGGGAAACAAGAGCTCCAGACAAGTTATATTCAAACTCAATGGGATCTTTTTTTCTGGTGAACGATATCACAGAACATTTCGCCGGATTCAGAATCATTCGGTTGTTTTCACACCATCTGCTGAAAGTGTCGAATTGCTGCTGCAAATATTGTGCGTCCGATCGGCTCCTAATTCTGTTGAAAATTTTTAGATCATCTGCATACGACAACCGTGGTCCTTTCAGCTGATAGTTTACATCGTTGAAATAGAGAGTGAATATTAATGGTCCGAGATGACTTCCTTGCGGAATACCAGTCGTTGCGGAGAACAGTTTGAAGTATGCATCACCTATGTTCACACTGAGTTGACGGCCAACGAGATAGGATTGAAACCATCGCAGGAGTGATCCACTGAAGCCAAGTTTTTCCAATTTAGCGACTGCGATATCGTGATTGATTTTGTCGAAAGCTGCAGATAAGTCAGTATATGTAACATCAGTTTGTTGATTCGCATCAAACCCTTCGTACACAAAAGAGGTTAGAGATAGTAGATTCGTCGACGTAGATCGATTCGGCATGAAACCGTGTTGGTCTTTAGAAATATATTCCTTACAGTGAAAAAACACTGACTCCACCACGACTAACTCAAAGAGCTTGGAAATGGCACAGAGCGCAGAAATTCCTCGATAATTGTCAATGTTTCTCTTATCACCTTTTTTGTGGACAGGAAAGATGAAAGCTGCTTTCCACAATTGAGGAAAAATCGCGGTTGTCAGTGACATTTTGAATAGTTGACAGAGAGGTTCCACCAAACCAGATATACACTTTTTCAAAAACACAGCAGGGACACCATCTGACCCAGGAGATGACGATGCTTTAAGCTTGGATGCTGCTGATACAATATCCGAGTGCTCCACATGAATCTCACTCACTGACCGTTCGAGTTGGGCCGCGCCGCTAGCTGCAACGTCAATCTGCTGCGAGGACAGAGTCTCACTGACGAACACACTCGCAAATTTAGAGGCGAACAATTTGCATATGGCTTGTGAATGATGCCCAACTTCGCCATTCAAAAACATTGTAGAAGGTAAGCCGGTTTCTTTCCGCTGCTCATTGACGTATCTCCAAAACGATTTAGGATCCGACTTAAGCTTACGTTGCATTTTTCGTTGGTAGTTTGAAAAACAAAAACTGTTCAGTTTTTTAAAATCGTTATTGAGCCTTACATAATAAGCTCTAAGTGACAAGGTACGGCGTTTGGTAAACTTTCGTAATGCTGCTCTTTTCGCAGTTTTTAGCTGACGTAGCTCGGCTGTCTGCCAGGGGGATTGATCACTTCGTTGATTACACTTTGGGACATGACGGTCGATAAGGTAGCTCATTATATGGCAGAACGTTTTAGCGGCGGAGTTCACATCATCCTTGCTTAGCACAGAATCCCAGTTAATACTTTGTAAAATATTCAAAATGCTGCTATAGTCGGCCCGCTTATAATTGTAACACACGGTGGGCGCGTGGCTCGAAAACTTCATAGGCGGTACGTCCTGGAGTATAAGATGTAGAGGCGGATGGTGGCGAACATACTTTACTAGCGGGGTGAGGGCGGTGGAAATATGCGGCGGTTGATCTCTGGCATTGACGAAGCATAGATCTAAAATCCGGTCGTTCTCGTTCGTGGTGCTGTTGATCTGCTGAAGTGTAGCCGTGCTATAGCCATCTAGAAGAGTGATGCTGCCAGGATGAAAAACAGATTCGTCTGGGTCGGGTTGTAGAAATCCGTTATGAACGGAACGCCACTTTATTGTAGAAAGGTTGAAATCGCCGATAATCATGATTTCGTCAGTGAGTTGCGCCATCGCGAAAACAGAAGTCAATGATTCAGAATGAGAATCAACTAGTGCAGAGTCGCGAATTTACCACATAAACCATAACATATATATAATGTTCGATTTCCCAATTTTATCGCTGCCCATACTTGTTCGATGCTGCTCCAAGCGTCATTTGTTATATGTTGAACTTTTAATCCACGACGCACAGCGAGCAAAACACCGCCACCGGAGGATTTGTTGCTGTTGAGAGGGCTACGATCACATCTGAGAACCTCGTAGTCAGAGCAAATCACCTGGCTGGATAGAGTCTGCTCATTTAGCCATGTTTCTGTCAATGCGATGATGTCGTAACAGCAGTCCGAGGTAGCTAGACGATAGGTATTTGCACAGGAATTCATGCCTCCCACATTTTGATAGTATAAGTGGATGGGCGACGATTTTAGGCACGGAAGGCTGACCGGCACTCCTCGATTCATTCGTCTGGAATGCACACCGGGGCGATTGGAATGACTGCTAACAGCGGAAGGAGCGGGTGAACTGCATGAATTGGTAGCACTCGTGATGGAAGTTGGAGTGCTCCTCAGGAGGTTTCCAGCTGACGGCTGACAGCGATGACTCATTAATTGACAGTCGGAAGCATTCGAGCTAGAACAAACAGTTCCATCAGGAAAAACGGTTGATTCATCAACATAATTTTGAAAATACTTGCCAAAGAGGGCAATTTGGAAGTCCCCCTCTCCATTCCCAGACACAGGGCCGGGACGACTGAAGATACTGCTGACTGCAAGGGGCACGACTGTGCTGGGAGGATTGGGGGATTCCATATTGCTTTCTACGGTGCGTCCCGGTTGCCGTTGATCAACAGGCGAATTGTCGGTGCGTGGTCTAAAATAACTCCTATTTGCGATGGATTTATCCCAGTCGAGGTGTTTTCCGAAACCCATGCTTCCTGTCATTATTACGTTCTTGCCGAAAGTCGATGAACTCGCGGAAATACATCCTATCCGGCCAGGTATCGGCATTGAGAGCCATTTCACGAAGTTGAGGGTCAACACCAATTTTGAAAGAAATGAAATTAAGCCCGCTCAAATTTGCGTCTTTTTTCATTGATGTCAATTTGTTGCAAAAACGGTAATCAAACCAAAGTGACCAGTAAAAATTATTGGTTTAACCACCCACCCCTAGTGGAGTAGACTGCACACGCCTATGTTTATTCACATCACACCACCTGGTACTGGCATCTAAAAATTTTCCAACCCATAGTTATCGATATCCTGGTGCGACGCAATCAATATCGACATACCGGTAGGAGGCGACATTTCCTATTTGATCCTCTACTTGTTGCATTCCCGGGATTCTAATTAGTGCCATTCATTACAGAAGGGCATCAAAAGAGTTGATCCGTATCTCTGAAATCTATCCATCCATCGCCGTTAGCACCACCACCTTTATCATCATCATCATCATCATCGTCGTCGTCTTCCAGCGGCATGACGAAGACGTTTTTCCTTTCACTGGATTCTGAAATGGATTCGCATACCAGCACAGCTGAATTGCTTGCAACAGCCTATTAACATTCCTACAATCAAAAGACCTCTCCATCAGTGGATCTTCCTTCCAGCTTCACTCCTGCTCAGTGGGCAGTAGTGTGTGCGAGTTTGGTGCATTCAATCAGCACCCCACTGGGACGTGGACTGGGTGGGAAAAAAGAACGAACTTGCTTTCCTGGTTTATGTCCTGTGGCGATGAGGCGAAAGACCGTTACGTGGATGAAAATGAAAATCGAATAGCGTACGTTCGTTCGGGAGGAAATGTGCTGTACAATCGCACGTTGATTACAGCTCAGTGTCGGTCGGTGGGAAACATGGCAGGGAAAAAGCGATACTCGGTACCTGCTGTACCTACGAAAAAGCGAGTACCGATATTCGTGCGGATATGTATGCATGCATTACTTTCGTAGCGTCCGGAAAGGCGAATAGAGCGCTTTGTCTGGAATACTGAGCTGATTAGAAGAGGATATCTCAAATTCGGTATTTCCCAGAGGTTGGTGCGCATCGCATTCGGATGGAGGCTAGCTGTGCACGTTTTTATTCGTGTCAATGTGCACTTGCCCGGTAGGAGGTAGATCCAACACCATGCCAGTATGAATTATTTCACTGTAATAATTGCTAGAATTAGCAATTTGTTATACCACGTTCGGATTAATATTACAATAATTTATGCAAATTAGAAAGCACAACAAATATTGCAGCAGAAGCGACCGAAGCGGGAAAGGGTGTATTTTGCCATCGTTATACTACGTGGTGTGCTCCGAAAGTAGATTATTTTACAGGATCGCACATCGCAATCGGGCGTTTTAGGCGTTTATCGTTGCACGGGAACTTCCGGTGAAAATTAATCAATCTTGCAACTGTTGCTTGTGGTTCATGACAGGAGAAAGTTCCAGGCGTTAAACTGAAACTTTATAAGTGGTAAGACTTCGTGCCATTGCACTAATGCATCCTGAGTTACACTAATATTGACTACATTGATTAAATATATTTAGTTTCATTGTACGATTAAAAAGCCACGCTTATTTTATTTTTTGCTTGTCTAATGCCTTTATGCTTATCGCTTATCGTCGCTGTTGTTCTATCTTATGACAAGCGCCATTTAGCACATTTCGAGAAAAACGATTTTTAAAGTTTGAGGTTGAATATCTTGAATCTTTTAAATGGTAGAAACATTTCAAAGGAAACACTTTATGCGTCTATCAGCTTCTATCTATTCTGTATTAATCTATCATACAAAGATCCGTTGACTATGTTGAAAGTTTTTTGCTAAAAATGTAAACAAAAGTCGCACGCTCACGTGTGTATTGATGGCAAAATTTGTATGACGTGTCATATTTGTGCATGGGAATATTTTCTATACAAATAAAGTCTATAAGCGATTGATCGTGTAAACAGACGTGATGTACTGTTTTGATTTTTCGTTGTGTTTTATTTGTGTGAATAGGGTAAACAGGTCTAATACGCCCCCCTTATACAAAAATAGCTATATTTCACCATTCGACGCTATGATCTTCTCACCAACTACTCTAATTTATTGTTATATTAGTTAGAAATTAGTACCCGTTTCATTTTTTTATTAAAAACATCCTGATACAAGTACAATGAAACATTTTTCAAAAATGCCTAAATTCTAGTTTTTTCTTTCACCAAGGGCAAAATGCCCCCGGTGAAAGTGTAATATGCCCCACAACAAGAGGACGGTATGCCCCCACAGCAATCGGTGAGTATGCCCCACAACAATGGGTGGGGCGTTTTGGCCGGTGATGAGCTGTTGTGAATACATGAATAATTCTACACACACATAGTTTTAAGCCAAGCTATAAACTAAGATAGTACCTATAACATTCTAGTAAGCTATAGTTCTATCGAATCCGACTATTTCTAATTGGTTGTAATGCTTTTGGAAAAAGTGGAAGCTTACATAAAAGTAGCTCTTTTGAAACTTTTGTGTATATTGTTGTTTTGCAACATATTAAAAATACCAAACTAACTTAGTATGTTGATTTCATGAAACGATAGTGTTATCAGTCATTTTTACTTTTTAGATAATTCAGGAATCCTGGGAATCGAAGAGGGGCATTTAGACCCGGTGGGGCGTATTATACCCTTTTACCCTAACTCATCGAATCACCGTCGAAAATTTGTTCACCGTGCCAATTTCCTGCATAGTTTTGTGTTGATTCACCCACTAAATTTTACACATAACGCACTCAGTTCACCATCTGCAGGCGAGTAGCGGAAAGAGCTTCCCACACGTCACAAAGGCGGATAGAAAGACTACTTCTGAATTCTGCTTGCAACATATGTAACCCTCCTGTTAATGGGATCAAGAATATTGCATGTCTTGGCAATTGTGGGTCGGTTTCTCACCGCACCTGCATTCCTGGTACGCAACGATCTGCTCTGGACTTGTTGTCTGGATTTAATAAGAACTTGTGCTGACTGTGCGACAATTGTGCTTGCAGTTTCAACAAGTGATTGGAGCAAACCGATTCTGGATTCTGCGATTCTCCACCGTGTACACTAATAAATTGTGCGAGGCAGTAGATAACCTGAACGCAGTCGTGTCTAATCTCTCCAACCGCATTGAGACACATTTTCCGGCGAATTCTGGTTCTGTAGCTCAAAGGGGACTGTCTGTCAAGGGACTTCCAGGGGATCTATTCACTATAAAAAGAAGTTGCGAGATTTACGATAAATTTCGCGCCACTGCAGCCGCTGTCTGTGATACTCAGCGTACGCAATTTATCGGGAAATCAGAACAGTTGCTGATGAGCGGTAACAGTTATGTGTCTACCTGAGCCGCCCCGATCCGAGCCATACAGTGGATGAAATCGTCGCTGTGACCCAAGAATGCCTGGGAATAAGCGATATACCTAAAGCAATCTTATTGGTTAAGAAGGATGCTGATCTCACACAGCTACAAACCTAAAGCAAATATGAAGCATCTATGAGTTCTTTTTTACCTCAAAACTCTTTGATTTCCAGCCTTGGACAACGACAGGACAAGCTGTTACTATGCTACCAAAACGTTGGTAGTATCGATTCAATCATTGAAGAATATTGGCTTGCAGTCTCTGATAAAAGTTTTGGTATCATCGTCTTCATCAAAACGTGGTTAAACGATAACACGCTTTCTAGTCAGTTGTTCAGTACTGCATATGAGGTTTTTCGTTGCGACCAAGACATTAGAAATAGCCGTAAATCTACTGGAGTAACAGTAAATCGCAGCTTGAAGGCACGAGTTGTTTTGAAGACTTGCTGGGATTGCCTCGAACAGGTCTGGACGATAATCGATCTTGGTGACCGTAAGTTGTACTTGGGTGCATTGTACGTCCCACCCGACCGAGTCCGTGACATCGAATATGTTGACGCACACTGCAACTCAGTTTTTACCACCCTTGAGGACGCTAAATCGGTTGATGACATCATCGTACTAGGAGTTTTCAATCTCCTCAGCATTTCGTGGAAATCTTCCTGAAATGGGTTTCTTTACCCGGATTCCGATCACTCCGTTTTTCACTCAGGGGCGGAGAGGCTTCTTGACAGCTACAGCTCAGCCACGTTACTACAAATTAATCCTATTACCAACGGGAATAACCGCCACCTTGATCTTTGTTTTGTCAGCGATCGCTCTCCGCTAGTGAAACCCGTAGCACATCACCCACCATTGATCGTCACGATTGATCGCACCTTGGTACACGATTACAATGTTCCTCCGGTCCTAGTCTCATACGACTTCCACAAAGCTGATCATCGCAGTATCGCAAACCTCTTCTCTACTCTCGACTGGCTAAACATTCTGGACCACGAAGATTCTTTTTTTTATTTCGATTATAGAGGTTTTAACCTTAAGGTCATTCGCCTCTTCGGGTTGGAAAAATCTCATGAAAAATTTCTAACCCTATGTGCGGGGGGTTGGGACTCGAACCCAGGTGCGCTGCGTACAAGGCAATCGAGACCACGAAGATGTTGATACCGCAGTTCAAACATTTTCCATCGTTTTGGGTTATGTTATTGACAAGCACGTTCCGAAGAAAGCTCTTTATCAACAAACCGGCCCTGCTTGGCAAACGAGCACGATGCGACGGTTAAAGTCCATTAAGAGAGCTGCTCTGCGGAGGTTTACTAAGTATCGCACTTTGAAACTATTACGTCAGTCTCAACCATGCTTATAAACGAGCTAGTCAGGATTGTTTCTTTCGATATCAGAAAAACATTCAGCTTAATCTCAAGTCGCACCCAAAACGTTTCTGCAAATATGTGAATGAGCAGCGCTAGGAATCCGGACTGCCGTCATCTATGACTTTCAACTGCCGTACGGCTACCACATCCCAAGATATGCGCAGTCTTTTTTTTGGAGAAATTTGCGAATGTGTTCACAGATGAGGCTTTAACAGTTGATGAAATTGAACTCGCTGTTAGTCAAGTTCCGGTCGTGAGCCAAACTCTAAGCGCTGTCGATGTCAATGAAACAATGATTACCAGAGTTTGTTCTTGATTAAAATCATCTTTCAATCAGGGAACCGATGGCTTCCCTTCTGTACTTTTGAAAAGGCACATCCACTTCTTCGCATTTATTGCCAGTGGCATTTTTCCATCCTGCTGGAAGTACGCGAACATGTTTCCAGTCCATAAAAAGGGTAGTAAGCGATACGTCAATAATTATCGTGTAGTACTTCATTGAGAGCTGTCACGAAGTTGTTCGCGCTGCCCAAGTAGCACTTCCAACATGTTCTAGAAAAACAACAGAAGTTATTTGTTGCATTACAATGACAACAAAATTGCAAAAAACACTGCTGTTGCATGTGTGAAACACAGCTGTGACACGTTTCATTTTAGTTATTTATTTGTATTTCTAATGTTTTCTGAAACAATCAACTTTGACACATATTATGGATGTTTTTTGCAACGTGTTTGTGACTCTACTGCACAGCTAAACAATTTGGTTGCAGGCATCATCGCGAAAACTGGAGATGACATTATTATTCAACTTGTCAGCAAACTTTATTCTGGATACACTTATAAAACTTTTACTCAATTTGAGTTTATAGCGTAGTAGAAATAAAAACAACCGCCATATTTATTGTTAGAATGAATTATTTCTCTAAAAAAATTGCTCACGAAAAGTTAATATGTTTAGATCTTTGGATTGGAACCCAAAATTTTGATCATAAATATGCTTCAAATTTTTGATTACTCTCGAAAAAAGCATATTTGAACACAGTGCTTTGCGTACGATAAATAATTCACAAAATAAGTATAAAATTTATTGAGTATATATCAACGTTGTTTGAAGGCCCTTTAAAAATATCAAAGCATTTTCAAAAATTACTCGATTCATTTTTATTGGTTATACATTTTCACCCATATTAATAATATTGTCATATTTGACTGTGAACGTAATATGTATGCTTTGTTTGCATAACAATTTTATGAAACACATTAAGTTTCATTTCATTTCGACAAAGTTGTTTTCAAAGCAATCGCTAGCATTATTGCAACAATCTTTGTTGTTATTATGATTCTTGCTACATCATTCGGAACAAATGTACATGTTGCCTATAAGCTCCACCTCCTGCGCTTTTTTAATTGCATAACAGTTGAATAACGCTTGCTGCACGAATATTTTCACAATTTAATGTTTGACATTGGTGTTGTAAAAACAGCTTATCAACATACCGTGTTGCTTGGGATGGTGATTATGGAACCTCTTCAGGCTCACTGCAAGCAATACCTAAGTGACGATCAACATGGCTTCACGTCTGGGCGTTCGACAACGACTAACCTGCTTTGCATAACATCCTACATAACAGAGAGTATGGAACGTCGCGGTCAAACCAATGTTATCTACACAGACCTATCTGCCGCTTTTGACAAAGTGAACGTTAACATAACAATCGCTAAAAAGGAGAGAGTTGGAATTACCGGTAGTCTGTTGCAGTTGTTTCGATCCTACCTTTCAGGTCAGGAAATAGTCGTTGTTATTGGAGATTGTCAGACACCTACGTTCACTTCTACGTCAGGAGTACCCCAGGGAAGTCACTTGGGACCGCTGTTGTTTCTGCTTTACTTCAACGACGCCCATCTGGTTCTGAAAACTCCACGTTTGTCCTTCGCAGACGAGCTCAAGCTGTTTTTTCTCATCCGCTCTACTGAAGATTGTAGATTATTCCAAAGACAGTTTGGAACCTTCACTGACTGGTGTAACACGAACCGTATGTGTGTAAATCCAAAGAAGTCCAATCAATTATTAACTTTTATTTATATCTTCGGCTTAATTTGGTCTAGAAACAATCGGTGAGATGCATTTTAAAGAAAATCGGTCAAGGAATCTAGTAAAAATAATAATTTTTGGTTACAGTGTTGCCAAACATGCAATATTTCCAGTTTAAAACTAAAATTGCATTTTTCTTGCAGCACATATAATATTTTCGGAAAATTATTATGTTTTTGTTTTTCTTACACTTTCTTACACATAAAAATATTTAAAGCTTCAAAACAACTTGAGCTAATACCAATATATAGCAAGTTAGAGCAAATAGCTCTCAATTTCTGATCACGTTTCTCCTTATATATCAGTAACCATGCAGAATTTAAAATTTCTGAAAACGCCACTTTGGAGAGATTTTTCAGACAAAGAATGTGACATATCTAACTCCGTTTACGGCTAAAATAAGTGAATTTTAGTTTACCCACGCGGGAATATAAACATAAGAAAACCATCGCTGTGGCTGCCCGTGTGGTTGCCCAGCCGGTTTCATTCACTTGCTGTGCCGGCTGCGAGTGTGACGGTGACGGTGGGTTGGAAGCAAGTTTTTTTTATAAGTCATAAAATTGATGAAAATCCACCCAGCGGTGCAATTGTGCCTTTCTCAATCATGAACACGTAAATGTTTGCGTTGTATATATTCATTAAAAGCTTTCAAATGCATATATTACATTTTATTATTATACATGACATGACAAATATACAAGAAAAGAAATCATTATTTGAGTTCTAAAATTTTGCAAAAGAAAAAAAAGCCACGGTAATATTGAATTGAAAAAAGGTGCGAAATCGGCAAAGTCCCAAAAAGTCGACCTTCATAAAAAAAATTTTTCGAGATAACATAAAATCTCAACGTTTCATGCATTTTAAAGATGTTTGGCATCAAAAATACGAATTCGATTTCTGAAATTTCATGGGGTCAACCCTTTGAAAAAATATTTGAGTTCCGGCTTATATGAGAATTTGATATGTGACCGGACGATTTAGTCTATATTTCCGGACCCACATAAGCGATCCGTACGAAATTTTATAGACATCTGTGGAGATTTTATAGCTATCATTTGGGACTAAGATTGTGAAAATCGGCCCAACCATTTCCGGGAAACTGATGTGAGTTCGTAAATTTTGAAAGATGGCCGCTTTTCCCGTGCACTTCCGGAACCGTCTATGGTGGCCAATGTAGTCAACGAAAGTTTGGTTGGCCGTTGGTGACCTGGAACAGCAAATTTAAGTTGTTTGAGAGACATTTTAGCGAAATTTTTACCTTTTTTGCTTTCATCGGAGTATCGGTTTGAATCACAATTTGCTATGTGATCGCACACCACAACCTGTAACTCCGGAACCGGAAGTCGGATCGGGATGAAATTTAATAGCCATTTACGGGGACGCAATACCTTTCATTTGAGACCAAGTTTAGTTGAATCGGTCTGTTATTCTGAATTTATATACTTCCGCCGGGGCTTCCGGAACCGATGATGGTGGCCAATGTGGCCAAATAGACTTTGAATGGATGTTAGTGACCTAATACTACAAATCGAAGCATGTGGTCATATTTTTGAAATTTTTTCACCTTTATACATTCATTGCAGAATTTATTAATATCGACATTTTCTGCGTGTTCGTACTCATCACCCTGTAATTCCTTCCTATGGGAACGTTGCACCTTTCATTTGAGACTAAGTTTGTCAAAATCGGTTCAGCCATCTCTGAGAAAAATGAGTGACATTTTTGGTCACATACACACACAGACGCACATACACACACATACATACATACGCACATACATACACACACAGACATTTGCCGAACTCGACGAACTGAATCGAATGGTATATGTCACTCGGCCCTCCGGGCCTCCGTTAAAAAGTCGGTTTTCAGAGCAATTGCAATACCTTTCTATTGAGAAAAAAAGAAGAAAAATATTCTTCGTACGTACTACCCCAACCCAATGCTCTGTTATTGTTACATTGAATACGTGTATTCGCTGTTCTGGCCCACAACGTTGTTCCAATTGTTCTTGAGAACATCAAGGCGACGACTAATGAAACGAAGCGCCGTCATGCTTAAATTGAAAAAGTGATCACCGACCAACAATACCTCAATTACAAGAAGAAAGTAGAGGTCATCGAAATAAAAATCGGCGACAATTTGACATTCCCGGAAGCGCGCAAGCCAGCTGAATAGTAAAATCAAGGAAGTTATGCCCAGGCTGCAGCGCAATCAAACGAGATCCTAAATATATTAAAAGAGTTAAAGCTGACTATGAAGAAGAAGGATGAGTAGAGTGTGAAACTTCTGCCAGAGTCTAAACGCAAGGATGAGAAAATCGAGCAAATGATGATGTATATACGCCAGATGAAACAACAGTTCGCAAATCAAGAAAAAACCCAGCATAGCAAAAACAGAACCAAACGAACCAGCCAATCGGGCCAGTAACGAGATCCAGGAACAACTCACCAGCGGTTAGTACGGTTTCGAAAAGAGGAAGACCGCAGAAACAACACACCCCGTTTAGCAAACCCACGACAACATCACCGGATAACATGATCCCACCCCCAAAGAAAAGCGCTAGCACTACCAACAACGATACTATGGGTTATTCGGACGATGAAATTGAGATTACAGAGACGACGGCTAACCAGCATCTTCAATAATCCTCATTTTCAACAACGTTTGGATATCAACGACAACCAACGCACGAATACTGATCACGAGGTTTAATCGGTTTGGAAGTGAGGAAAATGTAGTACCTACTCCTTCAAACGCAAGCGCAGCAGGACGAAGGAACTATCCGGACTGTCCGTTGATAGTAAATTCACCTCTGTGGCCGATATGAACACCGATTTCACCACTACAACCTGCAAACCAGCATACCAAAAAATCCCGATCGAAGATCAGAAGAAGACCGGCAAAGTTACACGAAGCCTTTCCTCAGTGCCGCTCGCAGTCGGTGTTTTAATGATAGTGTAGTTTGTGCGACAGCGGTTGGCACTGTGGGGCTGGATCCTTCATAGGTCAGTCCCATTCCACCACGTTTACTAACGGATTCCGTTGTTGTTTCTCCCGTTACAGATGTGGTCAGCACGCATCGAACGAGTAACCAGTTTGGGGAAGAAGAGAAGAAAGTAGCTTCCCCACTTCATCATGATGTGGGTCCTTACTTCCAAGATATAAAGTTCTCACAACTCTCCCGGCTTTTCGCCGGTGAAGGATCATCACGCTCCAATGTCACACAAGCACCAACAAATGGTCGTTCCAATGGATGTTTTGCACTTCAATGGAACCTGCGCGGTCTTAGAGCGAACATCAGCGAGCTAAAGTTGCTTATCTCCGAGAACGAACCTTGCGTAATAGCGCTGCAAGAAACAAAAGTCAACCAAAGCGTGGTAGAATCGTGTTTTTTTGGCAGGAACTACACGCTACTACTGAAGTCGAACTCCCAATACTATTGGCAACATGGACTTGCGATCCGAGAGGACCCCATACGCTTTGAGTACGTGCAACTGAACACTAGCTTACAGGTCGTCGCCGCACGTATCTTCCTGCCAGTGCAGGCAACAGTTGTGTCTACCTTCCACTCAGCAATGCCAGCATTGAGCGACCTGCTCGATGAACTGGAAGGTCCAGTAGTGTTCCTTAGAGATTTCAATTCACATAACACCGCTTGGTGATATCAGTCATCGAATGCTCTTGGTCGCTTCATCGCAGAAACGACACTGACTAGAAAGCTTGCGATTTTGAACGACTGTTCTACAACTCGTATCGCATTGCACAATACATCAACTATTGAAATTTCCTTCTGCTCGGAAAACCTGGCTCGAAAGTTCACCTGGCGAACTCTTCTGGACACACATAGCAGCGAACACTTCCCGATCACGATCTCTATCCCTAGTCGGTCGAATGTACAAAAAACTCGATGGCTCTATGATCGAGCAGACTGGTTTTTGTATGAGTGCATCATGGCTGAGTGAATCAAACTGTGAATTAAACTGTTAAACAGCGTAGAAAGCATCACCATGCTCTTCGACGTCTAGATATATAAGATCCGGACAGGCCAGCAGCGCTCAGACGATTTCAGGAATCACGAGCAGTAGCGCGAAAAGCGGTTAAGTTAGCGAAACAACGGTCATGGGAGAATTTCGCCGAGTGGCACGACGACTGAACTGTGGCGTATAGCGAATACTCTGCGTCGTAACCGGCAACGAAGCACTGTAGTAGTCAAGCGACCGGAGACTTTACGAACAACCACGAATAAGTAGCGGAATTGTTAGCAAAACACTACAGTGATTGATCGGCGACATCGAGCTACTCTCCATCCTTCCAAGCGGCGAAGGCACCGGCCGAGCAGCGGCAGGTAAATTACTTACCCAATAGCAATGATTTGTAAAACATTGATCTCACCCTGAATGAACTTTTGTGGGTTCTGGACAAAGGGCGAAGTGTCTCGACATGACATGACATGATATGCTATCCGCTTCTTCGACGACTCCCGTTATCCGTGAAGATAACACTTCTTGAGATCTTCATCGTTGTTTGGCGAAGCGGTGTCTTTCCCGCTAGCTGGCGAACCGCTATAGTTATCCCTATCAAAAACCCAATTGCAACGACTCTGGACCTGATGCTTTCCGCCTGATTTCGCTCACTAACTGTTCACCAAGCTGGAGTCAAGTGGGCACCTCGATAAACGACAACATGCTTTCCATTCAGGACGAGGTGTCGATACAGACCTAGAGAAATCTCTCCCAGTAACCGACGAGCACAGTCTCATAGCATCGTTGGAACTCTTCAAAGCATACGATTCAACATGGCGGCATGGTATACTTCACACACTAACGTCTTGGAGAATACGAGGTCGAATGATCAACATACCACAAAGCTTTCTCTGCGAAAGGAAGTTCCAGGTTTGCATAGGAAGCTAGCTGTCAAAAATACATGAACTGGAAAATGGAGCACCGTAAGACTCCGTCTTATCAGTGACAATGTTCCTCGTCGCGATGCATCCGATCTTTATAGTAATTCCAGCTGGTATGGAAATACTTTTGTATGCGGAAGATATACTCCTTGTGATGCGAGGTCACAAAACAGAAGGTCTGTATCGAAGACTGCAGGCCGCGGATTCTCGGTGTAACGGAGTGGTAAATGATCAACATTACTTCAAGTAGGATCGGTGATGATCACTTCGATGATAATTTACGGGAGAGGAGGCCAAACATCGCTACAGACATTAGCTCCTGCCTACAACAAAATGGTTCGTTTCGCCGTTCTTTACTAGTCCCATATCATCAACCGTGGTCGAAGCCGGTACTCTACCTTTCGAAATATTGGCGGCACAGTCTAGAATTCGGGAGATCAAAACATCCAACTGATATAGGAGGCACATGGTAGAACCGTGATATTTTGATATTTCAACCAACAGTAAGTATCCCGATCCCCGCAGAACATGCTCTGAGGGAAGTGAAATCGTCGGTGCGTCGACATTGGGAGAAGCAGTGGTTTGCTTCACGGGAAACGAAATTGAGAGCAGTGAAATTCGACACGACACACTGGAGAGATCGAGACAATGCCGCTGATCAGCGTATACTGTCACGGTTGAGGATCGGCCACACGCGCCTAACACCCAGCTTTCTTTTGACACGAGAGACACCCCCAACATGCGATTGCTGTGGTGTGCATTTAGATGTGCGACACCTGATCCTACATTGCAGAAAGTACAAAGCTGAGAGGCAAGAGTTCAACATCGACACTACCAGCTTACGAAGTGCAATGATCAATGAAGACGAAAATAAAAAGAAAGTTTTAGAATTTTTACGGAAAACTGATTTGTACAACAAATTGCAAATTACAAACTTTTTTAGATACGAATGCATCAATGATATGATGTAAAGTATCACTAATAAACAAACAAACAAACAAACATCATATTCAATAGCTACTGTGCTTACCATTCTTGTGGTGGTAACGCTAATGTACTGAGTACAAAACATTCAGAAACTATTGAAAAATCGCTTATAAGCACCAATGGCTGGGAAGCTATTATAGCGACTTCCGGTAGGTTAAGCGTAACGTACTGATGTTCAAATCAGACGAGCTACATTGCAGGCAACGTTATAACCAGTGTTGCTTGATTGATTGAATTTAATTAACAAAGCGTGCTATAAAACTTCAGTTGGTACTTGGGCATTACGCCCGTTCGTTCGCGGCCGTGTACGAATAGCAATAACCTGGCGTACTTTGTCGTTCGCGCTCGGACTAAATCAAAATCTTGTTCGGAAATGCTCACGAGAACTTTCATCTAGAATGTAGAACAATTCTAGGAAGCTTTTCTCGCGAATGCTCGTCTGCACGTATGCAAGCGAGAAATACACTGCAGTGCACAGGCAAGTGTAAATTCACGAAGAGCATGGGTTACTAATACTACGTTCACACTACGAGTTAAAACGTGTTTTAACGCTATCTTGATGACATTTTTCTTGTCGCTAATTATTATAACGTGTTTTAACTCTGTAGTGTGAACATAGTATAAGAGTGTTCTCGCTCTTTCGCGTCAATGAGAAAAACACGCCAACAAAAAAGAATAGCAGCACTGTTCAGTTTGGTCACAAACATTGCTTTTGGATTAAGTACGTCCAACGTAGTTCTCAGATTCCATGGACATGTGTGAATGTGTTATTATTTTCCCTATATTCGAGGCACCTCTTGCAGCAAATTATCAGTGTTGAACAACTCAATTCAATTTAACTAAAGTGGTTTTTGTTAAATAATATAAAATTCTTAAGGTGTTTTTACTACAAGCTCCATAATTCTGCCAGCTACAATTTGCTGCTTAGCTGCAACATTTTCATCCAGGCACCAGCGGTAATCCTTCCATTTCCGTATGCTCGTAAAACCCAAATAAAACGAAACGATAGAAGCGCAGTCATCAGCAAAAGCCACTCTTATTTAAATTTCATTCAGACATAAAACAAGACCCGACTTCTGTGTTGCAAAATGAGTGGCTGAATTCGTTTTTCTATCTCTTC
Source organism: Topomyia yanbarensis (assembly GCF_030247195.1). NCBI lineage: Eukaryota > Metazoa > Arthropoda > Insecta > Diptera > Culicidae > Topomyia > Topomyia yanbarensis. The sequence continues at coordinate 322,207,714 of NC_080671.1, read as the reverse complement.
TTTTTTCCACAAATCACCCTCAATGTGCTTACTTGGCATGGCATAGCCAGTGGTCTCTAGTACCTATATACTGGGTTCTTCCTAGCACTGTGGACCAGCATATTCAATGATCCCCACTCCCCACTTCCCCTTTCCATTAATAGTATGGAAAGTTGCCGCTGGTGCACCAAGTATATGTATGCATATACGTATGCTGGCAGAAAATTTAAATTTGTACCAAGGAGAAAAAGGAGTAGGAAACGTAATCACACGCCAAAGCCACCAGCGGTTTTGGGAACTGACAACTCTTTTACAGGTTAACATGGTAATTCCGAATAGGGGCTGTACGTTCCGTCCTTTATTTTCCTTCCTAGTGACAGCTATGGGAATCCATATTATCAGAAATGAAGTGGACGTGACAAAAAAGCAATTTTGCGATATCCTTATTAGAACATTACTACATTAATGATAACATAACGCATAAAGGGCTTAACTCACATACTAAATGATCAGACACGTGCGGTTGCTGCTCCATTTATGTTGAATATTAACAGGTATGAAAGGTTCTACAACCTGCATAAATTAATTTCTTGCGCTGTGTTCTATTGACTTTTTGCTTATTTAACTTAGTAGACGATGAATCCAGGGATACAACCACAATTTTGATGTAGAATAATTTGACGTTATTTCGCATCTTCGAATATTCTGTAATTCAAAAAATCATGGAGTTGTTTCGGTGGAGAATAGTATATTTATGAAAAGAGTCTTTTAAAAGATTTAACCCTGCGGCACTCGCTCGTATGGCTCCCCGAATGAGTAGCCGCTGGTGCTGAAAGAAGATTTCGCTAGAGTTTCGGAAGGTGTTGCACAAAATAAAACGGTGTGAGTGCCGAAGGGTTAATGAAAGCAACACTGATGAAAAACCACCCGCATATCTAAAGGAATTTCCTGGGGATTAGCACAATTGAAAACCTATTGGATTCTTTTTCCACGGAAATATCGACAGACAGTCGTAGTTTTCGAAATTATCGGGGAAGATAACCGTCATTTTATGCAATAACACTGAGTCAGGAACGATTATAGAGCCAGAAACATGTTTCATTTCACTTTTACATGCGAGTTGACATTTTCACTTCGTTTCTGTTACTGTACTGTGTCTCTGGATCACAACAAAGTTATAGATATCAATACATGCGCAAATCATTGACCCTGGCGGTTCCAGGTAGGGGAGCCCTCTTCTATTCGACCAGAAGCTGTTTCGGTAAAAAATGCATTTCCTTACTTCAATATGTTAATAAGTTAGAAGTGATCAACAAGGTGATCAGTTTATTTTTTCCTTGTAGCACTTCATTTAACCAAGCGAAAGATAATTAATTAAAATTTGGTAACAAAAGCAATTCTGAATTTTTGTAAGTAATATTATTTCTATTAGAGTTGTAATGCCGGTATTGAGAAACCAGGGAAGATCGTCCTATATTTGATACCAAAATACTGGTACTGAAAAAATAAGTACCGGCATTTTCAGTACCATGCAAAACTTTTGATAAATTTGTATCTGTTTGGTATATCAGTTAAAACTTCACGAAAATCAAAATGCCATCGCCTCCAGAAATCTGTCCGGTTATAACGGTAATCAAATAACACATTAAACAGTAGAATCACGCATTATGAGTCAACACAAATCACGACAATTAAGTTATTTGTCACGGATCTTCAATCCACACTGAACACTGAGCAATATTTGTAGACTGGGCACTCAGAAGCGACATACAGTTTGTATGAGCTACATTGTGACACGAGCGAAATGAATGAATAACAAACTCACGTACTGTAAATATAATGATTATTTCTTCTTTGAGAAACTGTGATAATTTGAACACAGGGAGAATTGTTTGTTCAGTTATGTGCATTGTAAGACTTTCTATACATGCCTTCGTAGAGTGTAGTTACAAACTGGAAACTAACTTTACCTCAGAGTTTTGATCTTTAATGGGGCCTTATTTGACCTCTTATCAAATCATTCAATATGAAGGCCTATTGCAAAATAGCGATCAGCAATGTGAAATTATATATTTTACGGTTATGTATCACTTTTATCGTACTGAACAGAATTCAAAGTATTTACAACGAATGGAAAATATAATTTTTTGAGAATTTTTCATAAGCAAGGTTCCAATTTGTGTCCAATGTTCGCTGTGTGCCAATATATCTAGTTTGTGGCTTCACGTTTGATTCCGATTTGCTGTTTAATCTTTCTCTATAAAAGAACGTACACCGATTTAGTACGTAATTGTTTATAGGGTATCCGCACGAATTGCTTCGAAAGTTGAGAGGGAAAATAGGGTAGACGGTGCTGCATGAGAAAAAACCGGCCTGATCCATCTAGCAGTGGGATGAGATATTTTTTCATTTATCACAATTATATCATTCATAGTTAGCATTCATACCCAACTAGAGGCGGGATGAGCACAGTTTCGAATTCTGCGCGAATAAACAGAACAAATTACACTAGTTTACAGCATTTCTGTACTCAATAGGCTGGTGGTAATTTTCAATGCAAAATCATGTTCTGAATCCGAAAATGAAGTCCAAAAAAATACAGTAGAACAGTAAAAAATGAATTTCCTCCTCGACCTAGTAAATGGTTTTTGCTGTAAAATGCTCATTTTACATCGGATCAAGTCGTTTTATATATCAAATTAAAGGTTAGACTCCTGGGCAACTTTCTATATATAACCTTTTATTTGGATCTTGGGAATATCTTGTGATACAAGCGTTTTACAAAAATGTTCATTTTTGCTGTTTTCAAAAATGGTGGAGTAAACCCGACCCCCTATGTTTTTGGTTGATTTAGTGCAGCTATTATCCAAATTTTAGGGTTTGTCAATGATAAATCAATGAATGTTATGTTATTAAATTGTAACATGAAGAAAATGGAGTTCAATGTCAATCTTGGAATGCTAAAATCACGAGCAGTAGCACGTAATGATATTCCCATTTGCATCGGAGCAATTGCTCGACGAATATTATAATCATCATGTTTTTGTGTCTTTCGTTTGTAATTATGAACCATTTTGCATTAAAATAATAATTAATAACAATAAAATTATATTCCAATCTGAAAAATAAAAATTTTCTTGGCAAAAAAGCGGTCGGAATTACCCCACTATTTAGTGGTCGGATTTGCCCCACCGCGTCATTTTTCATTACAATGCAATTAAAAAAAATATGAAAAAGGTTGAACTAAATTCTTCTATGCACTTTGTAGGACTTTAATCAAAGAATTTAAATCCATTTACATTTATTATGCAATCACTTTAACAATCAGAAATATCCTTTTGTCGTTTGAGCATCTCAATGTAGACTGATGAAATGCTGTCATACCACCATTATGATTATTTTCGATGCTTTACACGACAACATTGATATTAGTTCGCGTAGTACTTCTGATTTTCGGTAACAGAGGGGAGTCGGGTTTACCCAACGGTCGGATTTGCCCCACCTTACCCTATGTTCTATAAAATCCAAATATTTTCGGTTGTAGTGCATCGATATGAAATATTATTATATTGAATTAAAGGTAATTGAATGCACTTTTGATCGTTTGAATATTTTGCTTTAGTGTGACTACTGGGTCTGACGTTATTTACGAGTTTATTGAACTTTTTGTTAATTTTTATAACTTATAACTTCATTGAGCCTAAAATTATTGTTATCAGAAATCTTGAATCATTTGGCTAAACGAAATCGAATATTACCCGGAATAAATTCTCTCAAAATTCTTCATTTTGTTTGTTTAACAGAGTTCTAACAGAGAATCCCTCATATATTGTGACGAAATCCCTAGAAAAACTTGGGATCGAGACGAATCAATAAGTTGACCCAGAGAAACTCAAAAATTCCCATTCTACAAAAAAATACATAACTTTCACAATTTGCATCCGATTTAAACTAATAATAGCTTATTTTCATTTGTTATTAGCAGGGCTAATTTCATATAAAAATATATTTTTGGGGATTGCTAAATCTTGCCCAAAATCTTGACCAAACGCTATTTTTTCTTTAAAATATGGGGAAAAATTAAGAATAAGTTCAATAAACTGGTAAATAACGTCAGAACCAGTAGTCAAATTAAATTTTTATTTGTTATTAGCAGGGCTAATTTCATATAAAAATATATTTTTGGGGATTGCTTAATCTTGCCCAAAATCTTGACCAAACGCTATTTTTTCTTTAAAATATGGGGAAAAATTAAGAATAAGTTCAATAAACTGGTAAATAACGTCAGAACCAGTAGTCAAATTAAAACAACATGTTTAAACGACCAAAAGTGCATCCAAAACCTTTAAATTTACATATTAATATTTCATATCGATGCACTAGAACCGAAGATATTTGGATTTTACTGAACGTACTTTTTTGAAAAGGTAAAATTCATTTTTGACTGCCTCGAAAACTGTTCCACTGCAATTTTTTTGGACTTCATTTTCGGATTTTACATCAGCAATGGTGGTAAAATGTTGAAGTTCAGGTTATTATTTTTGTGAACTAGTAAACTAATTAACAAAACAAATGGAAATTCAAAATTATTAGGGCAAATAATTGATAAAAAAGTAATAAAATTCATAAAATGAGTAGAAAGATTAAGACTTAAATGCGCAATGTTGTTTTCAAACAACATTGCGCAAACCATTTCAAAATTATCGTAGTAACATATTGAAGCTGTGACACAATTTTCACAGTAGAAAAAAAAGATTTGCGCCTTGAAGGGCAATTTAAATTAAATTCATAAAATAAATAGGGGTGGAAGCAGCGTAGTTGGTAAATCGATTGCCTTGTACGCAGCGCACCTGGGTTCGAGTTCCGACCCCGCACATAGTGTTGGAAATTTTTCATAAGACATTTTTCTAACCCGAAGAGGCGAATGACCTTAAGCTTAAAACCTCTATAATCGAAATAAGAAAAAAAAAGAAATAAATAGATCAAATAAGTTCAGCTCATTAAGTGAAAATGACAATGATTAAATTTATATAAAAAATTAAACTGAGTCGAATTAACAAATTGGATTATATGAATAAAAAGAATGACTATACCGAATCAATAAAATGGAAAAGCGAAAAAACTAAATAAAATGCATGAACCGGAAAAATTTAATGAAATTAGTTTAGTAAATGGAATGAACGATCTGAATAAAACAAGTAAAATACATAAATCAAATAAAATAAAACATAAATGAATAAAATAAATAAAATAAATAATATAAATAAAATAAATAAAAAAAATAAAAAAAATAAAAAAAAAATAAAATAAATAAAATCAATAAAATAAATAAAATAAATAAAATAAATCAAATAAATAAAATAAATAAAATAAATAAAATAAATAAAATAAATAAAATAAATAAAATAAAAACAAAAAAATTGAAACTTGATTTTTTTTGCCGAAAAAGTTTTTACTTCTGGATCTGTTTCTGCGAGCACGTCCAACACGTTTTTCATTTTCCGTGTACAGATTTTATTACATTGGTTGCTTAAGGTGTTAAAATTTATTTTAACACCTGCGAATGCTTCTATACTTTTTCTATTGCGATATTTGACAAGCGTGTTTGTTAATAAAACATTCAGTAAAGATTGCTGAACACCAGTAATTTTTACATTTTGTTTTTCAGTATTTATTATTAATTACTGAAAATCGGTGAACATTTTACTGAACGGTTTAGATACAATGACATTTCATTGTTTCAAAATCCATCGGTGAAAAAACAAATGTCCGGCAATATTCTCATTCGAATTACCGAAGACTTGTTAATGATTTGACACATGATTGTCAATCTCAACTTTTTTGCTGATTATTCAGTAGAAATGAAATTTTACAGATCAAAACCGTAAGAAAAATTACCGAACGTCTAAACTGGAATGTGATGTGTGGATCTTATTTAGTTAACAGTTAATTGGAACGTTCAATTTGTTTTGGAATGTCTTTTTGATCACAGATTTCTCAAAACAAGAGTTTTGTGCAAAATAGTATTTTTAGGTAACCCCTTGAACAGAGTGCGATAAAGATAGAGAGAATGCTATTCTTGAATGAGACAGGTAAATATTTCAAAGTATTTATTTCCAATGAAGTAAATAAAAAAGAGTGAAGTGTGCGATGCAAAATTCCCAAAGAGAAAAAAAAATTCTGCATGACGACACTAGACCTAACATAAAGTTTGGTTTTTCAGTGTTTCGGATTCTCCTCATCAGTAACTAACACCAATTTAATGATAGTTAGATAAATGCAAACCATAGTACCAGGCGTTCGGTTCTTATATCAAAAGACGGTATCGATTCACATTCATTGTCGGCAAACAAAACTTATATGCTTACTGTCGGAACATCACTCGGTATCAGCCAGTTGTTTAGCGTTCATGCAAGACGTGTGACTTTTTGGATTTAGTGTCTAACTTTTTGGCCATTTTGGTGCTGGTTTGGATTTATCTAACTAGCATTAAGTTGGTGTTAGTTACTGACAAGGAGAGTTCGAAACACCAAAAAAACAGATTTTATGATAGTTCTTGTGTCATCATGCACGAAAGAATTGTGAGTGAGATATATTTACTATTATTTTTTTAAGTGATTATATTTTGATGAATGCCTTCAGTAAAAATTTGTAGCTCTTACTTTTACGAACAACTTTACTGAAGAAACTACGCATCTATCTTGAATAGTTCGGAAGTAATGGCATGTTGTTTGTGGATCACTCTTCGGCGCCTACCTATTGTTCAATCTATGTTTAATATTAATTAAGGAACTGTCTGTACGAGTAACTCGAAGACCAGTAAATAAATAAATAAATAATAATGATCCGTTTAAATAAATGAGCCAAATTTTGTTTCAATAAGGCGGAAAGGGATGATATCAGGACAATTTTTGCATTTCATTTTTCCATCTATCATCGCTTGAAATAACCAGAAAACAAGTCCAAGTTGTCTGAATATACCTTGATCACTTATCAGTGCATTAATTTTCATTCGCCAGAGCCTTCTGAAAGCTAATTTTTTAGCTTATAACTACCGGATCGATCTGAAACACTTCTTGAAAAATGGCAGCCGAAATAAATAACTCCAAGTAACTAGAAACGAAATCGTTCTAAACTCGTCCACAAGGAATTTCTTCGAATATTGTCTATCTATTATAATTATTAGGGGAACCCGGGGCTATTCGGACCTACTTAAGCAAATCGCCCTTTTAGGTGGATAGATGTGAAAAAATTTACCGGTCCAAGGTTCTAATTGTTAGTTTGAAATCACAGCTACATTTTAGTGCCATAAAAGGTTCATTTTCACCACTCAATGGCAGCGCTAGGTGACGAACCTCTACAAACCTCTACGTTTTTCCATCCTTTTACAATGTAGGGGTAATTCGGACCTCCCTACGGGGCAATTCAGATAGTCATTTTTAATTAATTTTTTTACAATAGAATTATGTTCACCTATGAAATATTTATAAGAGGCTAAGGAGTGCCAAACAAAATTGCTTTACAAGTCACAGCTGTCGATTTGGTGGCCCATTTATTTTCATTGCTGTGACGTGTGCAATGGTGTGCGCAACCGCACGCCGCTAAACGGTGGTTGACGGAATAGGGGGTCCGAATAGCCCCGTATGCTCATTTCGCACAAAAGTGATGAGCATCTCGAAAATATCCGTGTTTTTACTCAAACAAAAATCATTCCATAAAATAGGAGCCTCAAGCTTTCCAGAACAGTTACCATTTATTTTTTCACTTTTATTTGTTGATTTAATCACGTTTTCTCCACTATAATGATTTTTGTTTTGAGAATGGCAATAAAACGAAACACGTTGTAACTCCTTTCTACAAAGAACAAATAATCAAATTCAGCTCTCAAAATTAATGTTTCAGAATAGCGGTTCCACGAATATGTACGATAGTTAGAAAGTTTTGCTTTTTCTGAGAAATCAAGGGGGTCCGAAATACCCCCACTGTCTTAATAGCCCCGGGTCCCCATATTCAATGTGTGTCCACCATTAATAAGTACAACCCATTTTTGAAAATGTTTTTTCTATTTTATGGCACTACAACGAATGTTTATTAGTTTATTAAACTACTCCTATTCGTTGACTTGTTTGTATCATTTTCTCTAATCAAGATTGTAGAATTTTATTAACCGAACCTTTTGTAATAAGGTTGTGAATGTAATAAAGTATTTATATAATTTCTTTAAATGTACTTTAATCGTCGAAGTCGTTGTAGTATGTGCTAGTGGTACATCATGTTCTAAATATTCTCAATCGATATAATATCTACAGAGAGTTATAAAAGTTATAAAAATGTCTCATCATACTGTTAGGTGGATTAGAAGCGTTTTTATTTATATTTTTATATGATGTAGCTATACCGAAGACCCACGGCTCCGTTAAACTACCGCTTTGAGGGTCAAATAATCGAAGTAAAAACACTGATACCACAATGAACTGTAGGAAAGTGAAACAAATCGTTCCGTAATGATTTGGAACCACTTTACCAAAACAACTGCAGTGTTTCATGAGGCGTTGCTAACACCATTGTCGCTCAAAGCTAATATGTAACTTGTTGCGTAAAATGCACGCAGTTAATTAAATGCATGATACTTTTCATTTTTTTTTATTTCAACAATTGCTTAACATTTCAACGTCATTCTAACCTATGTTCAGTCAACTATCTTACAACCTAGAAGCAAAATCAGTTCCAGAACGACTTTTTCTCGTGCTTCTTGATGTACACAGTAACTGGCACTGGTTTCTCGACGTAGATCGGTTCTTTCACGTACACTGGATAAGGCTTATCAACATGAACTGCGTAGGGTTTTGGTACCTCGACGTACTCCTTCTGATAGACTGGAACCTCTACCTTGACTGGGTATGGGACCGGGCGGTCAACTTGGACGGGGACCTTCTTCTCAACATACACGGGATACTTTTTCTCCACAACCACCGGAACCTTTTTCTCGGTGTGCACTGGGTAGGGAACTTTCACTGGTACTGGTACGTGCTTTTCCACCTCAACCGGGTAGGGTACAGGGATTTTCTTGGTGACAATATGTTTGACCTCTTTTGACGGTTCCCAATCGTGACTCAGTTCTTGGTGATCATGATGATTGTCGTATTCATAGTCGTCGTGGTGGTCGTAGTGATCTCCGTAGTGATGGTCATTCAAAAACTGACCTTCCTCCTGAATATATCGTTTATCCTTTTGGGACCCGCTGGCGGCCGTGCAGCTGACAATCGCCACAGCCATAGTGAATACAATAAACGCCTGAAACGGATTCGGTTAATGGGATTATCCAACCTTTTTCGATGTCGTTCAATCTTACCTTCATGTTTGCCTTTCCGATGTGTAACTGAGACAACCGATCACGACCGAATGATGATTAAGTTTTGATAACTCCACCTTTTTATACCCGAAATTTTCCAGCAGTTTCCTTTCATCGGGCTGAACTTTTTTATCGTTTTATCTACTGCCGTAGCGCGTAATAAAGTCACTGATTATCTCATCTTCGGACAATTTTTTTTCTGCTGAAGCAACAAGCAGGAATCGCCGATGCGTGGCGACCGTTTTCGGCCTCAACTTCACTGTTTCGGAGAAATTTCGAAATAGAAGAAAAGAGCGGATGAGTTTTATATTCAAGGTTATGATTTTGTTCGACGACGAAGGTCGGGTTCGTGCACCCATAGCAGTTGCACAAAAGTTGATAAACGAATTTTCGCCAATAATTATACGCAGTGTGGACAGGAAGAAAAAAAAGCGCACGTGCCTTTTCTCTCTCTCTCTCTCTTTGCAGGTGAATTATTACCGGTTTGAGTTTTTGCTCGGTTCTTTTGACGGAAGCCAAGTTTTTTGGTGCGCCCGGTATTCGTTTTTGTCCTCAAACAAATTTTTATCTGCAACAGCTTTTCAGTTGTTGGTAATGCGAAAGTGGGCCTAATCTTTCCCGTGGCTTCCACTGCATAGAACATCCTTACGATTAGGTTGGTATTGATGTGATGTGATGAAGAAGTGAATGGGTTCGAGTAAACTTTTTTCTATAAAAGTTTTCGAGCCAACGTAATCATTGAGTTAAGTAATACTCAAACAATATTTGATCCTGTTTCTTTCTTATATAATTCAACCAGTTTTCTTGTTGATATTCTTTTTATAACGCAACTTTGCTCAGGTCAAATAAAATTTTATTAAAACGCACATTTGTGAAATGGTGTGATAATGTCACATATAATACAAAGACTTATATAATGTTAGCAGAAACAGTGTGTTACTATGCAGAACTCAATATATAAATAAAGAAATCGTACAGCTTAGCTTAGTTTAGGTGGACTGCTCGTAGTTGCACTTCGTGAGTAAAAATTCGCAATGAACCGAAAATAATGCTTGTGAGGAACAAGTCATTCTAGCTGTGCACGTTTCACTGACTCAAATTTTCATAAAATGCTCGATAACGACGCTGTCTTCGACCAATGCTGTTCTACCGGTAGGGTTGTCACCCCTCCGGATTTGACCCGGAGCCTCCGGTTTTCGGGAACGATCTCCGGACCCCCGGGTTTTACATCAATTTCTTCGGGTTTGGTGGAAAGATTAATAATATCAACTTTTTTTAGTTTAATTAATCCTTTGCAAAATATTTTAAAAGTATAAGTATAGTGCATTTACTATTTTTCTGGTTTAGACGAGTCCATCAAATATTTCTGATTTCGTATGCGAAGCAGCGAAAATGAAACACAAATCAAATTTATTACAGTTTAAGGAAAATAATATTTCACTATCTAGAATCAAAATTTTGTGTACACTAGGTCGCTCAAAAATTATTTTCCTGCAATTTTACGAAATCACTTCATTGTTGATGGTGCCTATCTGCAGATACATCAAGAGATGGCGGGTTTGCTCTAATTTAAGTGGCTAGGTCAATGTAAAACAAGTTATTTCGGTGTTGTTGCGGCTCCTGCAGCGACCCCCAACTGTTGACTATGGATGTAAGTTTTGCCCTTTGTTGGAACTTCTTGTGACGAATTAGCGAGACCACAGAGTGTTTCTCCTTCTTGATTTTGTGTTTCCCATAATCTTTGATACATTTTTTGATAGATTTGAGAATATCACTGCATTTGACTCACTTTTTGAAACCCCTGGGTTATAATAGGTTAAAGTCCTCCGCGCTCATGTCAGTACAAATCTCCGGGTCAATGCCTCTCCAGAGGTGGCAACCCTATCTACCGGTGAAGGAAAGGAATGTTAGTTCAACATTCGCAGTTTAAAAAAATCGAGACTATCTCTGCATCTCCACGAGCATCCCTGGAAAGGAATTGTGTTTGTGTGTGTGAAAGAGAAGAGATCAGTAGGTGTTTCTTGGTAGACAATATGAATTTAGAAATAGGTACGAAAGTCTATCAGCATCAATTTCACGGGTTTTTTTATAGTGCCACTTTTTGGTTCAGTGTATTCTTACCGATTAGTTGTTTATATCAATCGCTCCGGTTATTTTCAATGAGATTTGTGAAGTTTACTAGTTGTTTATCATGTCAATTGACTCGAAATTTTTTTTTGCCGTTGTAATCGTGCAGTTCAAAAGTGTTTGCTGTTCGCTTTTGTGTTGTGAAAAAAAAATCAGCTAAGGACGCAATAGATTGAACTTCCGCCACTGAGCCACCAAAAATTTTCACCTAATGCAGCGCCACCTGTTTTTTATTGTATGAATTCTCAGATATACGCGCATTATGGTACGGGCATACGATCACTGCACGAAGACCATCAAATCGGACCACGATTTTATCGAATGCATGGGCTTTTGCAAAAACGTGCCAATTTATTTTGGATGTGCAATCTGATGAAATTTGCTCATTTTCGGAACACGCTTTCTTCACTTGGGTCGCTGTTATCCCTGAGAAAACGCATGACGTGAGTGCTGAGCTAAAGGCCGATTTATCCAAAAATAACTAGCAAATTTCGCGCCTCGATAGTAAGGTCTCAACAGTTACTCCAGTTTGGCCAATTCCCGGGCTCCCCCTCTCAAACACCTCAGAAACATCGTCGCGAGGATGACCTTGATCCGAGCAATATTTTTGCAGGCGGCCTAAAGCTAGTCGATAATAGCAATATTGTTACGGTTTGAGCTCCCACGCCGTTGCTCTGGTTGTATCTTGCCTACTTTCATCCCAGCGTTAGCAAGGAGACATTCGACAAAATGTCCAAAGAAGGACAAAATTTCTATGAGGAGATAAAGGTTATTCCGCTTAAAATGGCATATAGGCGAAGAAGGGTTTGAAGGCGCACTTCGAACTTCATATCCTTCAAAGTTCGAGTTCACCCAAAGTACCATGATACAGCTCTTAACTTTGACACATGGCCGCAAGGTATACTGTTCAAGGAGTTTGACGATAGCCGTACCCAGGACATTTAGTGCCCGCCGCCTATCATTTCTCCGCTTTCAGAAGATGCGTTTACCCTCTAGTGCAACCCAGACCATCAACGGCCGAGGACCCTGCAACGATTGGCAATCACTATACCAAGCGACGCCACCATTGTGCAGGAGTGTCGATGCTGAGCGCATACCTAACGCAGTTGGTACTATGGAAACTCCTCCCGCCGCATTACGGAAGCCCTCTATCCCCCTGCCACAGTCGAGCAGTTGTAGCCACCAATCATCAGCTGACCGGGTCCTGGGTATAGGACGGTTGAAATAGTCTTCTACACCACCACAATTACAAATATATATCTGCTCCGAACGCTTTAAGCGCCGATGCATTCTCCGAATCCAGCAATTTTCCATCCCTCTCATTGCATCCCGAATCAAATGCAATCGACGTATTCTGGGTCGTATTTTGGGTCTAATCCGTCCTTCAACAACAACAACGACGTGTACTACCAGAATGTTGGTGGCTTAAATTCATCAAAGGACAGCTGTTTGCTCGTGGCCGCTGTTATGACGTAATCGCCTAGACCGAGACGTGGCTTGGCAACCGTACTACGTCTCGATAGGTTTTTGATGCAACATCCGATGTCTACCACTGTGACCGTAACACCCTCAACAGTCATGAGGCATCATGTGGTGGTGTGCTTATCGCCGTTCGCTATGCTATAAAAGTCCGAGTAATCAACGATAACCGGTAGATGAGTTTCGAGCAAATGTGGCTATCAGTGAAACTTGCCGATCACATTCTGTTCCTGTGTATCGCGCACTTTCCACCTGATAGAATTTGTGATTTCATCCTGATCGATAGATATCTTTCCTCCGCTTCTTTCATCACCTAGATCGCTGCATCGTCTGATGATATTATTATACTGGGCGACTCAACTTACCTGGCTTGACGTAGTGCAGGCAAGTAATGAATTTCGAAGATTGGATATCAATAAATCTGCGCTTATCAGCAATGCCAGTTGTATTCTGGACAGCTACATCAGCGCAACACTTGGGCAAATCAATAATATCATCAACGAGAATTGAATTGGACCGCTGCTTTGTAAGTGCCCGGGACTACGCTCTTTACTGCACTGCTCTGACTTCTTTAGTCTAGCATGTGCGTCATGATTTCCAGCTACATCTCGGACTCCCTGGCAACCTAGGAGTGAACTTTGAAGACGTCACAAGCTCTTAAAAAATCTTAACAATTACGACGCTAACGAACCAGCGACGAAGTTTTCTAATATTGTGTACTCGATTTCTGTCAAAAAGTGCATCAGCGGGCTTCTTAAACCCCTTCGACGAGTCTTCGAGCTGTCTTTAACATCAGGAATATTCGCCACATGTTGGAAAGCGCCACACATGCTTTTGGTTCATAAAATGTGAAACAAATCGAACATCGATAATTATCGGGGAAACTTTTCCCAACTATTCGAGCTCGTTGTCTAGGACCCTATTTTCTTTCACTGCAAACACTACATTGCGGCCAATAAGGTGTTATGCTGAAAAGATTGACAACAACCAACCTGCTGTCGTTCACAACATATGTGCTCGAGAGATCCGCTATCTGCGGCCTTCGTCAAAATCAACCATGATATCGCAAGAGCGAAACTTGACAAACTCGGTTTTCTAAGACAACTTCTGCGCTGGTTTCGTTCCTATATCGATGGAAGGCAACCCCACATCAGCATTAAGGACTGTCTATCTGCACCAGACCGTGCTATATCCGACATACCGCAAGGAAGTCATCTCGGTCCAGTAATGTTTTTCCTTTATTTTAATGGCGTCAGTATTAAATTAAAAGGACTCCGCTTTTCTAGCCGACGACACGAACATTTTCGACAAATACGGAATAAAACCGATGCTGAGTGTTTTTCAGAGTATACTGGAGAACCAAGTAAATGCTAAGTCGTCAAGTTCACGCACAAACGCCATCTGGTTCAGCGTAAGTACCATTTGTTCGACTCGTGTACGTAAAGCATCTCGGAGACATCATGGATTCAGCATTAACGTTCAAATCACATACTACATACATCGTGGATATGACAGATTGGATTCATCTTCCGAATAGCGAAAAACTTTTGGGACGGACACTGTCTAGAATAGCTCTATTGTGCATTGATTCGCTCAACACTAGAATATTGTTCTGTTGCTAAGAATCCAACAATTCTGAACAGCAGGCCATTGGGAGTGTTGCTTCTTATTTACACTTCAATGACCATATCCAGATTTTTTAATTAGATTCACGTTGCACTGTACATGTATACAGGTCTCGAGAACATATTTCACGGCTTGGTCTGTAGAGGGAACCACTGGTGCCGCGGCTGAACTGTGTCTACTCGTAGCGTATATGAATAGTTAGTACCCAGGTTCTTTCGATGCAAGCCTGTCACGTGCTTTTGATACATATTAACTCAAATTCGTGTTTATACATCACAGAAGCTTCTTTATTCATTTTTAGTTAGTACCCAGGTTCTTTCGATGCAAGCCTGTCACGTGCTTTTGATACATATTAACTCAAATTCGTGTTTATACATCACAGAAGCTTCTTTATTCATTTTGGCTGAAATACCACTTATTTTTAGTGGGGTTCCGCCATATTGGATTGGCCAATTTGAATTTTGAAAGATTCGTGATCAACGATGTCCAAAACCTTTTCTGTAATTGTTACAAAATATTGACATTCTACCACGAATAATTAATCGAAAGTGTTTTCAAAACTTTAAAGCGTTTATCTCAAAACATGATTTTTCAAAACTGCGTAAGATCTCATTTGAAAACGGTTCAATTTAAAGACTTCATCTTTTGACCTCTCGAAAAAACCTTCTTCGTTGGAGGAATGACCTACAAAATCTACAAATTCTTTGTACTCACTATCTTTAGTGAGTCTTAAAGTGGAAATAAGACTAAAACATTGAGATCGAATATAACACCATTTGACCAAATTTCAAGCTTTGTACCCGTTCTTAGGCCGTTCCTCCAACAAATTTAGATTTTGTACCATTTTGTATTTTTCGCTTTGAAAAAAATTTACAATGAAAAATATAAGCTCTTTGAAACACAAAACTGTTTCTTTCTACGTTTTTTTCATTGTCCCGCAAAAATCCAAATTTTGCTTACTTTTTGGTTATTTGAACGAGAGCCTCCCCTTAAGTTTTCGTTAAGCTTGAACTTCAATTCAATAGAGACAAAATATCTTGAAACATACTCAATCGACATATTTTTCAAATATTTTTTACAGAAGGAAAACTATTAAAAGAAAAGAATGAAATAGTCTCGAAAAAATGATCGAGCGAAGTTGCAACGGAAACCTCGATTTTAATTGCAAAGCGAATAAGAAATAGTTTTGAGCGGCCCAAAATGAGCACTAAGTGTTCCGAAAACTTTACTTTGCATGACAGATACATTAACAGTGTATCCGTGTGTGGTCGAAATGTATGAACTGACAGAGGTTGGGCTAGAACCCGACTCAGCTCCGGGTCCAAGCAAAAACGGCATAAGGTAGCTAAGGGGAGGTAAGAAATAGGAGTTCTGTATCAGAGGTGAATGGTACCATAGTTTGGCTTTATGTTGCACAATAATACAGCTTTGCCAACCTGTCATACTTTTAATAGTTCTCATTAATCTTTTTTCCTTTTTTATTTCGACTATGTTAGTCACATTTTCTTTTTTACGTTTTAATGACATTCAATTAGCTAGAGATTACTGGGTAGGGAAAGTTATGAAACTTAGAGCCATAGTACTCAAGTGAGAGCAAGGAAATTTTTGCTCAAAGATCTAATAATCCTTCGAGAGATGGAAGATAGACTCTCCCTTGTCCCTTATCGTCTGATGACGTTAGCTGGGCTACGAAAAACCGTAGTGAAGTTTGGGTAACAAATCCTTGTAAAATCTGGGGTCGTCAAAAAGGGGGTAAAAGGAGGGTTCTATACGCTAAAATAGACTTAAAACAGCGTATTTATCAGTCTTAGGGCCGATTTCATCAGCCTCGCTTAACTTTTAAACCTGGTTCACCAGTACGTTTAAACCTGGCTTAAGCGTTAAGCGAGGGTGAAGAAATCGGCCCTTAGTCATAATAAGGTAGTCATAATAATCATTATCCTGCTATCCCGAAAATAGGCCATAAGATTTATATGGGTTAAAATTGTGACTGTTCTAAAGCGCAATATAGTTATCATCATTATAGGGGAACTCGGGGCTATTAAGACCATGGGGGTAATTAAGACCCGTCGGTTTCTCACAAAATCGTAAGACATTCTAACTGTGGAACATATTCGTGGAAGAGACGTTCTAAAACATTAATTTCGACAGTTGAATCTCGTTCTTCAGTTTTTTTTGAAAAGAAGATACAACGTGTTTCATTTATTTGCCATCTTTAAAACACAAATACTTAATGGCAAAACCGGTATGTGTTTTGGACAACTTGAGGCTCCTGTTTTATGGAATGATTTTTGTTTGGGCGAAAACAATGATGTTTTCAAAACGCTCCCCCTTTTGTGAAAAATGAGCATACGAGGCTATTAAGACCGCCAATTCCATCAACCATCTTTTAGCGGCTTTCACACACGACTGCCACGTGACAGCAAAGAAAATCTTCGATACGCAAATCGACAGCTGTGGCTAGCCAGATTAAGTTTTTTGACACATTTTTCTACTTTTTGTGTAAGTTTCTACAATAAAGATATCCTAGGTAAACAAAATTGCATTGTAAAAAAATGACGGTTTTAATTGCCCTTTAGAGAGCTGAACTTTTACAAATCGTTGCCAAACACTACAGGGAGTGGCTCCAAAATATATCTGAGGTTTCAAACTAACAATTAGGACCTTTAATCTAAACATTTGTTTATTTTTGCTCAGCCTTCCCAAATGAACATCGTACACAATGTTCGCTCTTGCTCTGTGCTCATGTTAAACCCACATTTTGTGTGCGAACTCGACCACGCTATTTCATACCAAAACACGTGCCCATGTTGGCCTGCACAACCGAACCCCATGTACGTACACGGTGTGCGTACACTTCGTGTACACACCGGTTTTTGGCACTAGTTTTCTCTTTCTCACTCTTATCATCACTAGCATTGAGTCTTTTTGCCTTGTGCGAATCGTTCTCGTGTATGCACCCGGTGTACGTACACGGAGGTTTGAACTAGAGTAAATCGAGACGTAGCATGAGGTTGAGCGCGTGCACGAAATTTTGTACACAGGTACAAACTTGTCGATGTTCATGGGAAGTCTGCTATTACCTACCTAAAAAGGCAATTTACATAGGTAGGTCCGAATAGCCCCATTACTCATTATCATTACGTATCACGTTAACATATTGTCATTTAATCAGCGCTACGAAATATTGGCGATCAGGGATACTATAAAAGAGAACCTTATTATGATACATGCCCTATTGCGTTTAAATTTATGTTACGGTTGTTTGCTACGACACTCATTCATTCGGTGTAGCACGGTCATCCATTTCATTTTGGTCCAGATCCAAACCTATTTGCACAGTGTTTTTTTTTTACCATTCTAGCACTACCTTAACATATTGAGATCAAGTATATTAAACACAGATTGTCAAAAATGTAAAAGATGCAAACTAATGCCCATTCAACTCTGCGTTGGATTAGGAACACTGCAAAATATTTTATCATGTCATATGTTTGTGTCTTATATGTACAAAATGAATGTATAGCAATGTTCAATGCTTTGACTTGTTATTCGAACTATGTTTAGATTACGCTATGGTTTCATTATCAATCAAAACTGATGTGTTTGCGGAGCATTGCTTGTGAACACAATCAATGATCCGTTGATCGATTAAGCGTCTATCTGAGTGGCCGAATTATTCTGCCAGCCACACAATTCCATGACTCCCTATTTATTATGATGAAAAATTGTACGTCGAAACAGTGATAAAAAGTCTGTTTGTTAATATTTGCTACCTCACCAATAGTGTGGACTAGAGATCATTGCAAACTGGTAGCACAACAAGGATAGATGCAACTGACCGCAATTTTGTTCGCTCAGATTACCCGAGCAAAATCCAACGTCATTATAGAAATCTTATTTTGATCTCAATTTATGTTTGTTAAATGTGACATAAAATTTGGATCTAATTTTGCTGACCATACATTCTCCGCGTTTCGTGGATTTTTTATGCATACTTCTTTGGAAAAAAACTTGAACTGAACATTTTTTTTTCATTATGAGTTTTTAATTCGTTCTCACTGATAGCAGAAATAGTTTTCAGTGTGATGCCATGGGAAATTTTCCTGCTCTCGATTTGGATTTTTAACTGTTACAACAACCAAACCAATAAAAAAACTTGAGTAATCATTATCTGAAAAATCAGAACATCAATTATTATAGTTTTCAATTTGATATCAGACTTTGCTCGGGCACTGGTTCACTCCCCAACACCGTCCGATGGCAAGCTCATTGCAGTTGAGACCTTGCGTTCGAGCTTTCTTTCCTTATATGTGCACGCTTCTATGCTTTCGAAAGCACCGCCTGTGAATGGTCAAATTATAATGATATTACCACGTGGGCAATGCTAGCAGTTTATCCAATACGTGCCCGGATGGGTTTATTATGTAAATGTTTAGCTTTTATTAAAATTTGCATACATTTCCAATAGCGTTCGGGTAATTGCACAGCGCTGAATCGATGAATTGTTAATATCAGGATACGCTACTAAACTATCATCAGGGGAATCATTATTCTGATGGAGGGGCTGCTTCTAGTCTGTTTACATGTGGCTGGGCATGATACCTATATCTTATTTGATGGATATGATGCGGGCAGCACGGGATTACTTCATCCAACGAGCAATATGTGGTGAAATTTAACAAGTACATTGTTCCGCTGATGGCTTGCGATTGATTCGGGCGCAGTGACAGTAGGTAAGTGATTTTTCATTGTTATAACGGGTAATGATTACATTTCATGTATGCAAATTGATTTGCATCCACTGTTCCAAACCAGATTAGCACATTGATTAAAATTTGAAAGTCATTAATGGTGAAAACATACAACAGACAACAGATTGGTAAAGTCGGATTGTCAGCAACGCAAAATATCGTGGAGGAGTATACGATCCTTTTTTTATCCCATTGATCAGATGTTAGAGGAAAAGTTTATTATTAAACCATTTATTTTTAATTCAACTTTGTACACTCCAGGTGTACTATGATACGACATGCCACGCTTCAATACTAAATAAAGAAAAAAGTTGCAAAAATATATTTTTAAATTGCTACAACCTTGTTGCCATTTTCATCTCATTCCTCTGAATAAGGACGGACTGAGCTCTGTACATACATACTGCCTATGATCGCATATCAGTCCCATAAAAATAGGAAATCCCATAGAAAATGGGACAACTATGCGATCAAGGGTAGCATAGTAATTTACAGTGCATCCAAAAATAATTCGTCAAGCTTAATTTTTTATAAGTAGGCCAGTTTGAAGTGAAACTTGTACAAGCAAAACAAACTGAAGGTCCAATTAGATAAATTAGTCATTTGTTATTTATCATTCTAAATATCCAGAATTCGCGACACGGAGCAGACCAACTTAGCCATAACACAAGATAAAAGTTGTCCCAAACATCTTTTAAAACTTGTTTCAATTAGTTTTGGTTGAAAATGTGTCCTTTTCCTCCAAAATTCATTATCATTCATTAGTTAATCTATAGAGTTCACGTTTTGACTCTGAATATGCGCTTGTGAGTCTAATTTCTCAGCACTAGTACTCAAACATGGTCCAAGCAGCGTAAAACAACGACGAATATCGTAAAGTATAGTGTAGGAATGCGCAGGATAAGGACTATTTGTTATTTACATATTTATGAAGGCTTTAAGCTCAAGAATCATTCGCCTTTTTTTAAAAAAAATATGCATTTCAAAGATACAACTCAATCTACAATTCAAGGTAGATTAAAATTAAAAAATCGGAAATTATTTCTGTCGACTAACCTGGGCACACTGCTTTCCGATTCTTGTGTTTTCTTTCCTGGAGATAAACAACGATCAGGTTTACCAACTGGTGCTTTCTGATCATTCCGTCTGTCTTCGTCCTCGCTTGTGTTTGTGTCCATGCTTTCGTCGCTAGAGCTTTGATTTTTGCTGTTACATGTTTGCTACTTTTTTTTTGTTTTCGAGTGACTCTGGTGTAGTCTTTCTAGTTTATTTCTCCCTAAGTATTGTAACTACTTGTTTGGGGTTACTGTGGAACATTGTTTGTCCGAATTTTGCCAGATATCTGTGATGTATCAGCAGATGTCGAAAGTTGTTTGGTGGTGTTGGTTGTAGTAAATGGATTTTCTTTAGTTGTTTTGGCGCATGGCTTACTGTGGTGTGCCATCCGGTCACAGAACTGGCACGTAGGCCTATGCCCAGAGTAAGTGAATAGGGTTATTTGTATGAAGTTAAGCCCTTGTGAAAGTTAAGTAAGACAGCATAGATTGGTTCAGCCGCATTCGTAATACCCGAACACCGTTTGGAATGCCAGGGAAGAGTTTCTTTAACCCTTGCGAAGGCAAGCTGAAATCCTAACATTAAATGGCAAGCATAGAAAGGTTATGCAATCGGTCGAAATTTCGACTTTTTAACCGAGACCCGCAGGGCTAAATCTCTTATACCATTCGACTTAGTTCGTCGAGATCGTAAAATGTCTGTATGTGTGTGTATGTATGTATCGATGTATGTATGTGGCATATAATCCAATTTTTCTCTGAGATGGCTGAACCGATTCTCACAAATTTAGTCTCAAATGAAAGGTTCAACCTTGCCATCGGTCACAATTGATTTTTTTTATTGATCCGACTTTCAGTTCTGGAGTTACGGGTTGAAGAGTACGATCACACAGCAAATTTCCATAGAAACTGGTACTACCATGATGTCCAAATGATGAAATATATATTAAAATATGTGCAACATTACTTGGCTTTGGATATCTATGTCATTAATGACCCACCGAAGTCACTTCGACCACATTGGCCAGATATGACGGTTCTTGATGCTCCGGGGGAACTTACCAACTTCCTAAGACAATGTCATACCTATTTCTCAGCGAATTCTTTACCGATTTTTAGAAACTTGGTTTCAAATGAAAGGTACAGCGTTCTCTAATTGATATAATTGATCCGACTTACGGTTCCGGAATTACAGGATGATGAGTACGAACACGAAGCAAATCCCGATTTCAGCGTATAAGGCGATGGATGTAAAAAGGAGAATTTTTTTTTCCAAAAGGTGAGTATTCGGAAGATCACGTCGACCGTCGATTGGTTCTGAGCTCCATTTCGTTTGATCACGACCAATAAACGTTTCTGAGTTGTTATTAACCCATTCATGCCCATGTTGTTTGTGGACAACAAAGTTTTTAAACAGCTATAACTTTTGATTGAGGCAAGATTTGCTCACAAAAACAAGTAAGGCTTGTAAATGTGACTATTACCTTTCATTTGAGTACTAACGGTTACAAGGATCGGCTCTAGAAATGAAGTTATTGCAGTTAGTCCGATTGGATTCCATTGGAGCAGTGCTGCCAAGGACAGTTTAAGTTGACGACGTAAAATGAATTTTTCATATATCTTCGTTATGGCGCAATATTATTAAAAACTGATAAAACTTATCAATTTAAAGTAGCTTTGGCTACGTTTTCAACGCAAGTGGACTATTGTAAATATTCTAGAAGAATTGTATTGAGCATTGGAAGGTAAAAATTGAGCAGCTTCTAGCACTGCGAGGGAAGCGCCTATCTTTATGAACAATGGCTTTTTGTGTTTCTTGGCCCCACCTTTTTCAAGGAAAAAAAAATCCTACATGCACTAGAAAAAAGTTGGGCATGAAAGGTTTAATTTCTTCTGATGCATAACCGGAGTACATATTCAGGTTCTTCTTCTCAGTCTGCATCAGATTCATTGTCGGAAGCAATATCATTCGCATCTTCTTCCTCGCTTGGCATATCAGCTTCGGCATCGTCTGCTGTTGAATTTGCTCAAATTTCTTCTATTATTTCAAATTCCTTGAGGCGATTGAAAACATGCAGCCAGTTCAATTTTTTGTTGCTTCTAGATCCTACAATTTGAATAATTACGAAAACTATAACACCAAGAACACACAACAAAAATAGACAATAAAGACAAAGTTAGGTTATGTTGTATTCAAATAATTGTCAAGTAGACCACAGTGGGTGAAATGAAAGTATTTACCCAAAAAAATATGACACACGTGATTCTCGTATGCTATTTTTTCTTATAAGAAAAGGTAAAAAGATGAAATCAATCAAAACTTGAAAAAATACTTGCTAATATGGAGATGGACTCATCAAAATGTTTTTTTTTTAGATAAATATTAATGTATAAAACCGGTGGTATTCCTACCAAATATTGCATGCACACCGGGCATGCCAGGCCCGGCTTGCCTTTTCGTGCATGTAAAAAATTCAAACATAGCTGCGCATCACTCCATAGATAACAATTTCACATTCTTTTATTTTTGTTATAGATTTCAAAGCTACTTATCAAAATTTTCATGCCCAAGCTTATATTGCATACACATTTTTTGTAACTAAAAAATTGTAACGTGCCGGGCCTCTGAGACCCGCGTGCCTTTTTCAGGGTTAAGTGTCGTTTGAAACTGATTCCACTTCTCCATACTTCAACATGAATCATTTAATATAATCCGTACTAGTACGTGGTGCTAGATCGTGTAGGCGAATTTCCGTTAGATCAAGGTCCATACGCACGGGGATCTTGATTTTGACGTTTTTATATTCGACGTCGTGTTGCATGTTCTTCGCTACGAAGCCTTCTGCCACGGTTAAGGAGTTGAACGTTATTAGCACTACTTGTCTCGTATGATGTAGTTGTATGTGTGAAACTGCTGCAAGAACAAGTTCTATTTTCATCATTATCAACTGTTACACCTAGCGCACTGTAGGGCAAAGATTGGTCTGCGAAAAGTTTATCATGATTGTGTTCACCTGTAATGGGCGGAACATGGATGTGTCCACGTTAGAGCGGCGCGGGTAATAGTTTTAGGGATGAGGTCTAAATAAATTGAAGTTACACAAAGTTCTGAGTCCGATACACATAAACAACTATTAGTGAAAGCATTCCAAAACAAATATGTTTCAGGTAATACTCAATAATTTAAAGGAAAACCGATCATAAATTTTTTGGTCTGGCAGGCGATATGATGAAACAGTTCCACTCTGTTTTAGCCTGTTTCGGTTTCCTTCCACGGTGCCTAAGCAATTACAGGATATTTTAAATTTAAATAAGAAAATACATACACAGAAAAAATATTTTTTGTGATTTTAAGTTTATTTTCATGCACATATTTGGAGCATGAATATAAATGTAAAATAAGTTCCACCACAAATACACACGACATGTCGTGCTTTCTTCAATGAATTTTATTGTAATTTTACACGTGCATTGAAAATTACAGTTTCTCTAAACGGAAAACCAATGCACTTCAATGAATTTTTACTCGAATATTGCTGTAAAATGAATGACATGTAATATTACACGAATGAAAGTGTAAAATTGTATGCTTTTTGATGCTCCAATTGAGTGCATTGATTTTAACGTAATTTTCAATCAAATTTTTGATTCAATCTTTGTATGTTTACATTCGTATTGATTTACATGTCGTTTAAATTTCTCCATTTTTTGGTGCACACTTTTGCACAATGTGTCAATAATATCCAGAGATAATTTCAGCAAAGTGTGTAAGTGTGCATGCATGTGTGAAAATTGAATACATCGTTGGCTACTATTATCGAAAAAAATTAGAGGAAATCGTGCGAAACAAAATCCGAGAAAAAATGTCTGTCTGAAACATTAGATTCAATCTTCTGTAACTTGTTCAAATCCCACTAATTTTGAGTTTGAAGGCTTGTGGTTGAAATTACGAGGCAATTCAAGAATCCGTAGGTTATTTAAATTTTGTGTTATTATGATGAATCTTTAAAACGTAAATAAAAACTATCATAATGTCGTTCAGAAATGAGATATTTCGATGGAAATTTCACAAAGACTGAAGAAGTGTATGGTATTCTGTGGTTGAAGTTTGAACGATTTTCATCAAGTCCTTCTGCATCATAGCTGGAAAATTTTCTGAAAACTTATTTTAAATGAATTAGGGGTAGGGGTACGGGAATTGTTCTCGCTTGTCCACGGAGGGGGTCAAAAACGAAGGTTTTTATAACAACGTGGTATATGAACGGCCCCTTATTCAATTGAATGCCCAGAGTATTGTAAAGTGGATGTCTTAACAGTCTTTATTTTTCTACAAAGCAAACATAGCAACTATAGCACATTTGGTTTTCAGCAATCGTGGAAAACCATTGGGACTTGAAAAGATTACCTAGATTATGAATATCATATTACTCAGAAAAAAATATTCTTCCAAGTTTTCCAACATATTTGACAACATTTTGTTAAAGAACTTTACTTTTGTCATTGAGTTAGTGTCGGATTCTGATGAGATGAAGTCGAAACGCAAATAATAGTACAAATTTAGTTATAGGTTTTGTGCTTATGAATTTAAACAATTTTCTCCTTAATGCAGAAAAAATACTTTTTACCTACATTGTTCTCCATAAAGGAAAAATACAGCATACCTACTGGACTTTTGAATAATGCAAAATGAATTACTCGATAATTTAATCCGCTGAAGAAAACTGCCAATTTGGTATTATTAGAATATGTACAACTTTTAATGAATTTTATTTGCGCAAATGTAATTTGAAAATTTAAAATTTTTACCTTTTGTTTAGCCAGGTCGGTTTAAAGCTAGGGTTTAAAGCTATTCCAACGCGGAAATAGCAACAGCGTGCAAATAGGTATAACAAAATCCGTAGTAAATATGTTTTACGGCGTGTGTTCTGTCGCCTCTTGTGTAAGCAGCTCAAGGGAAAATATATTTCCATTATGCGTAATGCGAAAACTGTTATGATTATTTCATTTACCCAACTCACGCGAATCTATAAATATGGTTGATTTGGTTGACCATTGATGAATGTGCTACCATTAGATTCGCATGTCATCGAACTATTTTTCTTATATTACCCAACTCTGTAGATAGTTGTACTTTTATGAGCTAGACACGAACAACGAAATTAAATCCTAAACATTGAAATATTGCGTTTCTGAAGCGTTAATTGTTTTGTAGCAACTTTAACCTTATTGGATGCTATTCTACTCGTTAATTCTTATACGTTTTAAATATATTTAGAGAAATTATTTCATCTTTCTCCATAACGTACACCAAAAAATAACGGCAGATAATGCTTCGTTACCTGTTCGATAATTATATCGTTGCTTTCTAAGGCCATATTCTTACGATGGCCTGCGAGGCCATGTTATTACGATGTTTATGTGGGCAAGTCACCTGTCACATACTAACTTGAATATGCCACCAGTTGCAACATCTAAGTCGCTTTCCGTAATTGCCTTTTGATGTCATTGTTGCTTTATCGCGTCACGTCGTGTGTGTACTTCTATGAACATCAATTGGTGATTATTACAAACATTATCGACAACGTAAAGTAACAAAGTTATTATCTCGTCTATTTAAAAAGTTATTAACGATTTTTGTTGAAAAATGCACCATTTTTTCAAGGTAGTTAGTTTTTTTTACAGAAATAAAATCATTTCTGTATTGAAAATAGCCTATAACTATGCAAACAAAAGATATAGAAACTTCATTGCTTTGGCAAAAATGTGCATTTATAAAACCTCTAGAACAAAATATTTGCCAGAAATTAACACATAAAAAGATATTAATAGAAAACCAATTTTTCAAGAGCCACCCTACCTTAAATATTGCAAAAATCATAACACATGAACCATTAGAGATAGCCATGAAGTTTCTTTAGAAAAGTTGCTTAAATTTGGTTTATTTATAACTTTGTAGAACATTATGTAGCTGAATTTTACATATTTAAAAAAAGATACTTTGAACACCCTAACCACAAGAACCACCCTGATTCAACTAATATAAAAAAATCGGTAAGAAGGTTCTAAGAAAGTTTGCCCAAGATAATATATATCTAAAACCAACGGTTTAGGCGCAAACAGTTTTGTCTTCCTAAATACAGCTTTGGGACCATAGTGCATTGGTAGTTACAGTAATGTTTGTTCCATGTTTTTAACGATGTGATAAAATAAGGAACTGAGATGAATATCAATCAATCAACCCTATATTGAGAAATGTTATTATCTGTCGCTCTACCTTAGCTTAGATAATTGTGATAATTCAATGGTAATTGATTGGTTTGCATGAATATTAAGATGCTCAAGGATCACGATAATATCCTCTGTAGTTTGCTATATGGGGTTTGCGATTTTTTGCCAGTTGGTAGATTGTGTACACTGTACAGTCATTTTTAGTTAACTCTGCCTGCCTTTGGCTATGTGACACGAGGTACTGGATGTAGCTAATTGACAGGAGGGAGTGGTGGTACGTGATATTGTTGTCCACGGTTAACATTTCATTCAAATATCCGAGCGCATGAAGCACATGAGCTTTGTCATTGTTTACAGCCGAATCAAGCGTTTTATTTTTTTGTAGAGATTTATCAAAAACTTATAAACCTATTTCCTTCGAAAATTAGTTCCTGAATAAAAAAACCTGTTTCCATCCACCTAGTGGTGCAATTCACAGTTTATAAAGAACAGTTGCGCAAAGACTGAAGTAAATCTACCTATTGAACACTCAAAACGTCTACCTATCGGGCACGAAGAATAATAATGCGAATGCGTGGGGAGTATCGTTATTATGTGATTATAATTATGAGAAAAAAATCAATGATGTAATATTAACATTTAAATAATGTTAATATTTCACTTAATGACAATTATTAAAAAATATATGTTCACTGATATTCAAATTTGGCACTATTTCAAACACCGGAACAGTTCTGGGTAGTGTTAATAATCTTCCACCGACAGTGGAAATATGAAGGTATTTCTCATAGTTAAAGTGCAGCTAAAATTTTGACAAATTTGTGTATGCATTCCACTTATACATATGTACCTGTTTCAAATTTATCTTACGCTGCAAACTCGACTGTTTTTTGTCACACCCAAATCAGACGGCAAGCGGCAAAAATCAATGCATTTCGTTCTTAGTTGCGGATCAGTTGAGAACCGAAAAAAGCTTAAATTCTTTATACGATGTTATTTATCGTACTGATTTTTAAACACTTAATTTTAAATTTTTAAATGCACAAAGTTAACTTCTAACTGAAGCGTTCGGGTTAAGTCATTTGAAATTTAACTAAAAATAAAAGGTTGCCAAAATTTAAAAAAGACCAATGATTGGTCCAATGTTGCCAATCCTCTTTACGCAACTCTACTATTAAAAACTCTGGTGCAATTGTGCCATTCTCATTTGTCCTAATTATAATTACCTGACAGGGTATGTTCAATATATGTTTATTGCATTGCTTAGGGTGACCATTAGACTGCCCAGAAAAATAATAAATTTTTGAAAACTCAATCGGCCCACACCTCAGTCTTCGTGTTGCTCTCTTCGCGTATGGAACTAGTTGGTCGAGCTCGTGATTTGTGATTCGTAACTTTGATGTTTACGCCTCCACTTATACAGTTGTAGTCCATTCATTTTATTTATCGGATGTTGTGCGAACTAGTTGGCGATAAAGACGTATTTAGCAGGAAAATCGGAATAAAGCTGAATAGCTGAATACGCGGGTGGCTTGGCAAATTAGAAGCCATTTTTGATGTTTGAGTGATGAGGAGTTGGGGAAGGTGGTTAGATGTGCTGAAGATTCAGAGAGGTTTAGAAGTGAAGTGGGAGATCGCAATTAGGCCGCAGATTGTTGGTCATTTGATAACAGGCGATAAGCGAAGGGCTGATGCCATAGTTGCCGTGGTGGGTGGCAAGAGAGCAAACGGAAGCTCAAGAGAGGAGCGAGAATAGTTAAAAAATTATTATTCGGTCATCGTGAACTTAGAATCGGCTAGTGGCGAAGTGCAATCGCAGCAGAGTTCAAAGGAGTGTGTGAGTGAGAAGAAAAGAACAAAACCAAAAACTGGTTGGCTCCTTTTCGTTCGGTAAACGAAGGGCGCAAGGTCTGGCGAAGATGGCACGTATTCGTAAGATCAATCTTACATGAGTGGTGTGAGTGATCACAGTATAAATCGACTTGCTTTCGTCATAGCGGTCGTTCCGCTCCCATTGAATCGTGTGACCGCTATGACGTCGACCCGTTGTGCTTCTGGATTGTTTACATATTTTTGGTTGCCAACACTAGCAAACCGTGTATTCTGCCACACCTATATATACCTCATTGCTTGGCCAGTAGAACGAACAGTGTTGTCAGTTTGTATTGTTCGGTTATTGAGTAACTTGCATTCGGTGATGGGAGGGTATGGGAAGGTGGAACAGTGCAAGGATGTATGGATGTAGTTAGATGTCAGGTGATGGGAGCAACAGTTTAAGTGATGCTGTAGTATATCACACCAATTCGCTTGTATGTTAGAATTGATGCGTATGCTTACGCGTTGAAAATGGAAATACTTCTGTAGATTTGGCGCAAGCATGACATTGTTGGATATAAAGCGTAAATTTCAAAGCTTGAAATATGTTCGTTTTAATCCTTTTATTTGCGTTATACTTACTATTTCCATTTCAGCTGTTAAATTTATTTATCCGTTATTCTCAAAGTATGCACTTTTTTATTAATTATATGCACTTTAGTTAGTATAGTAATGTAATTACTCGTACAACATACTTTGCATTACATTTATTATATTTGTTTATTCCAATCCGTTTATTAAATTTCATTATGTGAAATTATTGCATTATATTTTCTATATTTACTGTGTTCATAATATTCGTTGCACTTATCACTTTCAGTATATGCGTTAATCAATATAATATATTTTTGTTTATCAATTATTTTGAATAATTTAATCATGTTGATAGATACGTATATTTTTTCAAAGTTTATATTCAATAAGCATTCAAAGGTTTGACTAATTGTGGCCGGCGTTCTATAGATTTATCATTATATTAAATATATCAGCCTCCCATTATGAGTGCAGACAAGCATCTTCAACTGTGATATATGTATAAAGGAATCTATCCCAGTGCGTCCGAAAAACTTGTTAAATACTAACCAATAATCCTTACAATATTTCAACATGCTTCAATATTATATAATATTATATTGATTTTCGAAACTACCATAATCGTATATGCTCTATTTACATTATAATTCTGTTTTAATAATATTCTCAATCTTTTATTTTAGTACTTAATTTTATATATTTTCAATCTTATTATATTCCTGCTGTCATAAATACAGACTTGGAGTAGCGGAAGGGTGCATGTTCTCAATTGTGTATACATATATACTATTTTGACGGTTCATTGGTTATGCAAATGAGTATGTAAAACTATGTTTATTGTTTATTCGTAATAATCCAATAGGGTGATGAGCCCATTTTCGCTTTGTTTCTGTTATCACCCATACCCATTTGAAGCCGTTGGGAGAGATCTGGTTGCACTGCTTCCTACCGGTCATGGTTTTTTGTGCTCTATTATATTTAACGATTTTACGCGATTAACGAGTGATTTTGCCCAACAAAATAGCGACTGAAGACAAACAATTGTAGTTTTGATGGACGTATAATTGGTTCCTAATCGGGTGTAGTGGAAAAAGAGATTAAATTTAATAATAAACAAAAGTTTTTTAGTGAAGCGTTTTGATTATACAGAGTATGTGCTTGTGTGAATATTAGATAGTGATGCGACGCGATGATAGTACCACTACTAACACGATGGTTGTGTCCACATGGATGCGGTCGTTGACGGCGGTCGAGGAGCAGCGGAGTACCAAGAGGATGAGTTTATTTTGATTTTTTTTTATTATATTCATGTTGGGTATATGAATGATTAGTGAAGTAATGTATGGGTCGAATCGCATTCCTGTACCATTTCGATTCTTTTGTCGGTGTTGCGTCAACAGGGAAATGACTGGTGATGGTGTCAAACGGAATTAGCTTGTATAGTGCGGTATATTTTTCAGTTGTGTAGGTTCTTCATCTGCCTATGCGTGTGTAAGTGCTTTCATGGTTCCTTAGAGTTGTGAAACATACAGTGCGACCAGGTTGGAGGGCTGTTCTCAGACAGGCATTAGGGACCCTTACACGCGCAAAAAGTGTCATTGCTGAGTGGTGGTCATTACTGAAATTGTATGGGAATTCCATCATTACTCGCCTTACACGTTCATTAAAAGTGACATTACTGCTCAGTAGTGACATTACTAACGCCTCGTGTACGGGGCCCTAACCAGGCCCACCATTGAGTGGCGTGTGGTTCAGCATTACCTGGTGTACCGATTTGTTGGTATTTGTATCGATTTCCATACTCAATACTTTTGAGGGGGGAAATTTAAGGTTGAATTTTTTTGGAGATATCTGCGGGTTTGGCTGAGGGCCTGGTCGAGTCTCCCCATGTTCCCCTATAGTACTCCATGTTTCTTCAATGGCGCTTATGCGCACTGAATTATGTAACATATAATATTGAATATTAATTATAATATTAGTATTGTCTTGGGAAAAGACAAGAACATGATTCTCTACTTCATTTTTCACATATTCTGATTATTTTAGCTTCAATCAGTAGGTTGCATTCTTATCGTTCTCTTTGTCTTCGGTGTTGCCTCAATTTCTAGTAGCTAAGGTAAAAAACGCGCGTCATCGGTTGTATAACGGACATGCAAAGTCGGTCGTTTTAAGTACTTGGGTGGTGCATGCTTTATACCGCTCAAAATGCATTCCCGTTAGCATAAAAACCGGCGCGAATATCGATTGCATGAAAGTCGATATTTTATTCAATTGTTCGTGAAGAAAAAGCAATATATAGGTGTCGTTTCATTACTTATAGTCAGGGCAGGAAATATTCGAACCGAACCTATGTTCGAATACTTTCAAAGCGCGAAGCTTTGCGTTACTGGTTCGTATTCACAAGCTTCGCATCACAATCGCTTACCATCGTAATTGCGGACATTTGGGCGATACTTTTGCATGCTCTTCGGCGAGGACAAATGAAGCTTCTTGTTCATTTCATTGATGTTCGGAAAGATATGTAAAAACTTTTGCGTAGTTTTCGACGAACACGAGCTAAGCTCTTGGTTCGTGTGATCGATATTTTTGAAACAGTTACACGGAGCTTCGAAGCGATGTTCGCGAACACAGAAAAAAGATTACCTCGAAGTATTTCAGAATCGCGAACACCGAAGGATTATATCAATTTAGCATCGCGAGGGCCATCGCTAACATGTTCGCCGGACGATATTAGTTTTCTTTATTCAAATACCTACCTACTAGTTATGCAAAAAAAAAGTATATTCTAGACAGAGGCCTTGTATTAAGGCACCACCTCATCACGAAAATTGAAAATAAAGCGAAAAATATCTGGCAACATTTTATTGTTGCAACACTTGTGTCGCATTGCATGCTATACGTTGTGCGACTAATTTACCTATTGTCTGAATACGGAGCGCCATTGGAATGTTATTCATTCGCGTTTTACGTCCAACACTAAGATTCAACAAACTGCATGTTTCACACAGTTTTACATCATGCATATCATGTTATTCGTCAATTGTTTCGATGTAACATATGAGCACAGGCTATGTTTGAATTTTGAACGTCCACTAACATAACTAGAATGTGTTAATCGAATCGAGTTGGGCGTGTTTCTTGTTTGCGATTGATGAAACACATGATAAGGTTCAGATAATTTTCAATTATCAATGTCAATTTGTCAATTTCATATAACACAGAACATTTCGTTATTTTCAATTCAAAATGGAAATTTACTGTAATATTCCGCAATGTATACGATACGATACCATATTCATATTTATATGAGCAAACAGTTTCAAGAACATTGTTGATAGTTTTGCCTTTCTCAATAGAAAGGTATTGCAATTGCTCTGAAAACCGACTTTTTAACGGAGGCCCGGAGGGCCGAGTGACATATACCATTCGATTCAGTTCGTCGAGTTCGGCAAATGTCTGTGTGTGTATGTATGTGTGTATGTATGTATGTGTGTGTATGTGTGTGTGTATGTGACCAAAAATGTCACTCATTTTTCTCAGAGATGGCTGAACCGATTTTGACAAACTTAGTCTCAAATGAAAGGTGCAACGTTCCCATAGGCTGCTATTGAATTTCTTATGGATCCGACTTCCGGTTCCGGAATTACAGGGTGATAAGTACGAACACGCAGAAAATGTCGATTTTAATAAATTCTGCAATGAATGCATAAAGGTGAAAAATTTTCCAAAATATGACCACGACTGCTTCGATTTGTAGTATTAGGTCACTAACATCCATTCAAAGTCTATTTGGCCACATTGGCCACCATCCTCGGTTCCGGAAGCCCCGGCGGAAGTATCTAAATTCAGAATAACAGTCACATCGGTTTCTCGGAGATGGCTAGACCGATTCGACTAAACTTGGCCTCAAATGAAAGGTATTGCGTCCCCGTAAATGGCTATTTAATTTCATCCCGATCCGACTTCCGGTTCCGGAGTTACAGGTTGTGGCGTGCGATCACATAGCAAATTGTGATTCAAACCGATACTCCGATGAAAGCAAAAAAGGTAAAAATTTCGCTAAAATGTCTCTCAAACAACTTCAATTTGCTGTTCTAGGTCACTGACGGCCAACCAAACTTTCGTTGACTACATTGACCACCATAGACGGTTCCGGAAGTGTCCGGGAAAAGCGGCCATCTTTCAAAATTTACGAACTCGCATCAGTTTCCCGGAAATGGTTAGGCCGATTTTCACAAACTTAGTCTCAAATGATAGCTATAATATCCCCACAGATGTCTATAAAATTTCGTACGGATCGCTTATAAGGGTCCGGAAATATAGACTAAACCGTCCGGTCACATATGAAATTCCCATATAAGCCGGAACTCAATTTTTTTTTTCAAAGGGGGGACCCCATGAAATTTCAGAAATCGAATTCGTATTTTTGATGCCAAACATCTTTAAGATTTTATGTTATCTCGAAAATTTTTTTTTTATGAAAATCGACTTTTTGGGACTTTGCCGATTTCGCACCTTTTTGCCTTTCTCAATAGAAAGGTATTGCAATTGCTCTGAAAACCGACTTTTACACGGAGGCCCGGAGGGCCGAGTGACATATACCATTCGATTCAGTTCGTCGAGTTCGGCAAATGTCTGTGTGTGTATGTATGTGTGTATGTATGTATGTGTGTGTGTATGTGTGTGTGTATGTGACCAAAAATGTCACTCATTTTTCTCAGAGATGGCTGCACCGATTTTGACAAACTTAGTCTCAAATGAAAGGTGCAACGTTCCCATAGGCTGCTATTGAATTTCTAATGGATCCGACTTCCGGTTCCGGAATTACAGGGTGATAAGTACGAACACGCAGAAAATGTCGATTTTAATAAATTCTGCAATGAATGCATAAAGGTGAAAAATTTTCCAAAATATGACCACGACTGCTTCGATTTGTAGTATTAGGTCACTAACATCCATTCAAAGTCTATTTGGCCACATTGGCCACCATCCTCGGTTCCGGAAGCCCCGGCGGAAGTATCTAAATTCAGAATAACAGTCACATCGGTTTCTCGAAGATGGCTAGAACGATTCGACTAAACTTGGCCTCAAATGAAAGGTATTGCGTCCCCGTAAATGGCTATTTAATTTCATCCCGATCCGACTTCTGGTTCCGGAGTTACAGGTTGTGGCGTGCGATCACATAGCAAATTGTGATTCAAACCGATACTCCGATGAAAGCAAAAAAGGTAAAAATTTCGCTAAAATGTCTCTCAAACAACTTAAATTTGCTGTTCTAGGTCACCGACGGCCAACCAAACTTTCGTTGACTACATTAACCACCATAGACGGTTCCGGAAGTGCCCGGGAAAAGCGGCCATCTTTCAAAATTTACGAACTCACATCAGTTTCCCGGAAATGGTTGGGCCAATTTTCACAAACTTAGTCCCAAATGATAGCTATAATATCCCCAAAGATGTCTATAAAATTTCGTACGGATCGCTTATATGGTTCCGGAAATATAGACTAAACCGTCCGGTCACATATGAAATTCCCATATAAGCCGGAACTCAAATTTTACATCTTTAAAATGCATGAAACGTCGAGATTTTATGTTATCTCGAAAAAATTTTTTTTTATAAAAATCGACTTTTTGGGACTTTGCCGATTTCGCACCTTTTTGCCTTTCTCAATAGAAAGGTATTGCAATTGCTCTGAAAACCGACTTTTTAACGGAGGCCCGGAGGGCCGAGTGACATATACCATTCGATTCAGTTCGTCGAGTTCGGCAAATGTCTGTGTGTGTGTATGTATGTGTGTATGTATGTATGTGTGTGTATGTGTGTGTGTATGTGACCAAAAATGTCTCTCATTTTTCTCAGAGATGGCTGAACCGATTTTGACAAACTTAGTCTCAAATGAAAGGTGCAACGTTCCCATAGGCTGCTATTGAATTTCTTATGGATCCGACTTCCGGTTCCGGAATTACAGGGTGATAAGTACGAACACGCAGAAAATGTCGATTTTAATAAATTCTGCAATGAATGCATAAAGGTGAAAAATTTTCCAAAATATGACCACAACTGCTTCGATTTGTAGTATTAGGTCACTAACATCCATTCAAAGTCTATTTGGCCACATTGGCCACCATCCTCGGTTCCGGAAGCCCCGGCGGAAGTATCTAAATTCAGAATAACAGTCACATCGGTTTCTCGGAGATGGCTAGACCGATTCGACTAAACTTGGCCTCAAATGAAAGGTATTGCGTCCCCGTAAATGGCTATTTAATTTCATCCCGATCCGACTTCCGGTTCCGGAGTTACAGGTTGTGGCGTGCGATCACATAGCAAATTGTGATTCAAACCGATACTCCGATGAAAGCAAAAAAGGTAAAAATTTCGCTAATCTGCCTTGGCGAATACGTCGGGCGATTCATTTCCAGTAATATCGGAATGTCCGGGCACCCAGACAAGGTAGGTAGGTGTTGCCAATACTTAGTTCTTCGATTATGGTTCGGCACGCGATCACTTGCTTGGACCGTGATTTGTCTAAGCTAAGGCCTTGATTGCAGCTTAACTATCGGAGCAGAAGCATATAATTTCGCCGGAGAAGTTCTGTTGAAGGGACGATTGTACCCCGCACATAATCGCAAGTTTTTCTGCTCGGAATACAGTAAAGCATCTACCTAGTGAGTGAGATTGTTCCATTCTCATTTCACGACAGTACCAGCACGTCCTCCCATCAGAGAACCGTCAGTGTAACAGACCACTTGCGTTTGTTGTTGTCTCTCCATATAGCCAGACAATAACTCCTCTTTCGAGAGAATCTTCACATGGAATGTCCTGTAAGGAAAACTACGTGTGAGTGTAATATCGCTGGGAGCAAGAATATCTTCACCCCATGTTACTATTTGACCACAATTGTGTATGATTGGTAGCAACATCAATATGGTTACTCTTCCAAATCCCACTACCCTGCAGTCTGTATGCACATGATAGTGCTTCTTGTTTGCGGTGTATGTGTAATAATTTGAAATTTAGAAGGGCCTCAAGGGCAGCAGTCGAAGTTGTGGCGAAAGCATCAGTCAACGCCATGAGCGCCATTCATTACAGATGATTTAGCTTTGACTGGATCGTCATCACCTCTCCCCTCTGCCACCACATAAGCCGTATGAAATTATTGGACGTACAATTGTCGTGTAAATCTAATAGATGTGTTTACTGCCCATAACAGCATAAGAGTCCCATATGGATTTTTGTCGAAAATGAGTTGTCTGTTAGATTCCATTCTGAATCACAATGCACAAATAAGATTACCATGTTTGTTTAGAAAATATCGAAAAAAATACCAAAACATGGTTGTCCTATCCATGAGGATCAATGAGAATGTAAATCTTCAACAGCGTTTTTCTCGGCTTGCTGTATTTCAATATGGGAGTCTTATGCTTTTATGGGCAGTTTAGGTTTGAGACCCTAGGTCTTTGCAAAAGTTCGTCTGCACTACCCGAAGACCATGCACTAGAGTGCCCAGAAAAATGATGAATTTTTGAAAACTCTATCGGCCCACCCCTGAGTCGATTCCTAGTCCCACTAGGAGTACTTGCTCCAAATTTGAAGCTAATCGGACAAGTCTAGCTACCGGACCAACGTGCCTGAAGTTTGTATGGGATTTTTCGACAATTTATATGGAGAAAACCCACTAACTCGCATTTTCGCCGCTAGGTGGCACTATATACATTGTACTATCACTGTAAGTGAAAATAAGAATGATAATTTAATTGACTACAACTTTGTCGAAGATTGCTAGTGAATCCGGCTTTGTTAAAAGATGTTATTAAACTTTCAACGAAGTGATGTCTGAGTCAGTTTTGTATGGGGCCTAGCAGTACATGGTTGTGTATCGATACTCGATTCCCACAAACTACACATTTTTGTGAAATAATGGTTAGATTTAGCTCAATAGTATGTTCAGAAGAATTGTAGCACATAATACGAACTATGCTTTGGTTAGAAAATTTTAGTTCCACCTGTGGCCACATAGAGGGCGCCAACACTAACTTTTCATAGAAGAGAGATATAATATCAAGATGTTCGGAAGAATTATTGCAAAATGCCTGTTCTACAACTTTGTGGAAGACACCTAATGTCTATCTCTCTCCGTTAAAAAGTTAGTGTTGGCGCCATCTGTGCGGCCACAGGTGGAACTAAAATTTTCTAACCAAAACATAACTCGTATTATGTACTACAATTCTTCTGAACATGCTATTGAGCCAAACCTATCCATTATTTCACTAAAATTTTTAGTTTAGGCGAATCGTGTACTGATACACAACGATGCACTGCTATGCCCCATGCAAAACTGACTCAGACATCACTTCGCTAACAGATTAATAACTTCTTTCAACAAGGCCGGATTGACTAGCAGTCTTCGACAAAGTTGTAGACAATTAAGTTAACTTTCTTATTTCCACATACAGTGATGATACGATGTATACAGTGTCACCTAGCGGTGAAAATTCGAGCTAGTGGGTTTTCTCCATATAAATTGTCGAAAAATCCCATACAAATTTCAGGCACGTTGGTCCGATAGTTAGACTTGTCCGATTTGCTTCAAATTTGGAGCAAATACTCCTAGTGGGACTAGAAATCGACTCAGGAGTGGGCCGATAGGGGTCATTTTTTTCTTGTCACTCTACCATGCACGCTTTCTTGACTCTGAACTCAATGTGAGCAGACCAATTCAGTTTTGAATCCAATATAACTCCAACGTATTTAACTTGATCTGCACACAGTAGCTCAAAATCAAAAACAAATCTGTGTTAATAGAATCATTGATGCTTTGTTTGGATTAACTGATCATTCAACTTGTCGACACTACTGTTCGACAGCTCTCAATGCTTGTTGCATTAAGTTAAAGATTGTTCCAATGCAAAGTCCAGTAATTAGTAATTGGTAGTCGACAGCTAACCCTTTGGTTGGAATTCCAAGCACATTAAGTTTCCTCAACAGGCCTCGGCAACCAGATTCCATAGCAAAGGTGATAGAACGCTACTTTGAGGACAGCCGCATATACTTCATTTCCTTCTCTCTGCCTGCCTCTTACCGACAATAAAAGAAACTGTGACTGCACAGATATCGCGAGTTGGGAGCTTCGATATGAGACACACGTAAATAGACTTATTTGCAAGAATGCAAGCAAGAGGCATTTCACGTGGGTTAGTCATGCGTGCCTTTTTGTAAGCAATGAAGGCAATGTTAGGCCACTTTCCAATATAGAAGGTTCCTTTAGTACGGTTCTTGAACCAATGCTATGGAAGTTTTATCTTCCTGCATAAGCCGAGATAGATTCATAGTTGCTGCAGATTTATGCTGGAGATTGATTTGTGCTATACTAACCAGTGTTGATTACAAAACTGTACATTTCATTTCCAACATATATTGCATAACACACCAAGGACACCAAGCAAGTTAGGATGTAAACGCATGGAGCGAGCCACATCAGGTTTATTTGGGACACGATCATTTGATTCCCACGATTAGCAATGAAAATATCGGTCCATAACACAGTAAGGAAGAAATTTCAAAGTACTCCGTGCGCGACTGGCATATTTTGGATCCTCCTGCCATCAAATCCTCGGCACGGAACTGCACCTTGACTTAGGCACTCCTGTATTCAGTCGCCTCCTACGAAATGGAATCAGGAACATGAAACATGCCCAGAAACACCAGGATTGCATTTTTTAATGTTATGTTGGAGATTCCATCGGAACCGGGAGCTTTCTTCATTTTTAGACTCTTCGCCATGCCCAGCAGTTTGACATTGGAGACCTGCATATCTCCAGCGGTTTCTGCTTCTGCCTTTCCGTCTGCTGTCAGTCTTTGGGTTGTGCTCCGGGATTAGAGCCTCTACGACAACCTTCAGCCTATTTGGGCACATTCCAACAGGTTTCGACGGTCGCTTGATCGTCGCCGTCAAGACTTGATAAGCTTAAGTGTTGGCGCCAGTTTCTCGGCATCGCACTTAGTAGCAGTTTGATTTTTCTTACCTTTACCTCCCGGTTTGAGAGCGTTTCTGCGTGTAGGGCGCAATACAATTCGTGCCTCTCTATTTGTTTGGGTTCTGGCACGTTGAACGCGACAGGCAGCCCGGAGAGTGCTGGAGGAAGAGTATGCTGAACGCTGTCTGCTCATTAGCTCCAGTTTACTAGACATTGTTGTATCACATGCGTTAACGTTTCGGTCAGCTTGTTTGCACCCATGTTCTAAACACTGCTCTCCATGAGAAAATCCTCAACAAAAAGTTGCTTGTCGAAGTCTTTACTAGTATTCCATTTCCTCTCGACAGTTCTCGGCCACCGTGTTGCCGAAGGATTCTGTTGGTCAAAAGTGGCCCGAATTTGATGAAAATTTCACATTAGGGTAATTTTGTGGCGCTGAATTCATATTTGATGTCAATTTTTTATTTTTTGGCCCAAAAATTTAGGCGCTTAGGGTGGTTCGAAAATTTAACATTTACGAATATAATGTGCACTATATATGAAAATTCATATTCAAAAAACTTGATATAGTGAATTTTTAGTAGAATACATATTATTTCAATTGTTGATAATGCTGGGGACATTTATAAATTATATAACTTACCCTGGGTAACCAAACACTGCCATGCGTCTCCTTTAGACAATATGAAAAATCATCATTTTTCATACTTCGGGGCAGAAGGGGCAAAAGAAGACATTCATGTTCGGAAAGTACACTAATTTTCAAATATCATTAACTACAAGCGATCTTTCCGAACTGTTTCAAAAAAGTATAGCCACTTTGAACATCATAATCTTAATTTAATGCACGATTCATCATTTGTTCTTCATGTTTGAGCGAGCATAAAGGCTTGTAAAGACTAAATCGAATGGCGAGCATAAGTCCAGTAAATAACCTTTCAAATGGAACCAGTTCGATCCTAATCGGAATCCTAGCTAAAAAGATATGTCCACTTAAATAACACAGGTTTGAATACAGTTTTTTCCAAAATTGTTCATCTATTTCACCTTTGAAGCTCTGTAAAAAATCTATCTTTCGTCCTCAACACTTAATATTTTGGGAAGACTCTATTCAACCTGTTTACAAACAGATAAAAATATTAAATCATGAAAACCCAAAATAAAAGATTTTGTCCGGCTAGGCGACACTGTGCGTCCTAGTGGTTTATCACCGCTTGTTTCCAGTGCGGGCATCCGGCGCTGCTTTAGTCGCTGCGGCAGTTACAGTTGCATTTACTGTTGCACTTGGTCGTTTTGTTGGATCTGCGACTTTGCGAACGAATTCATCACACTCGCTCCGTTATTATTTTCCCTATTTCTATTGTTTATATTATTTTTGTTAATTGGGTTGCTGCGTCCGCAAAATAGACATCAGAAGCTATCCCGTCTCCAGATGTCAAAACAATATCCAGCGAATGTATCAAGTTAGGTAGCATCAAACTATAAACCACATCACACTCGCAATAA
Organism: Topomyia yanbarensis; assembly: GCF_030247195.1. NCBI lineage: Eukaryota > Metazoa > Arthropoda > Insecta > Diptera > Culicidae > Topomyia > Topomyia yanbarensis. The sequence continues at coordinate 322,167,223 of NC_080671.1, read as the reverse complement.
ATTTATCAGTTCTTATGAAACCGTTTAGCACAGCACAGCACAGAATTAAATAGAATTTTCCACTACAAAGAATCAAATTTGAAACTTTCCTTCTGAAAATAATTAAATTGGAACAGTTTTCCATACAGTCCACACCCGAGAGCATTGAGCTTTGGTTTGTGCATCCCCCAGCTGTCGAAAAGAGTGTCCCGGTGCGGACATTTTTCTGGTTCTTCGAGTCGGACATCAAATCGGGGTCGATCAGGCGATCCAAATTATCACCACCGCTCAACCGAGCGTGGATTACGGACCAGCCAAGCAGCCAAACGCGATTGGCAGAATATTTCCTGATAAAGCTTGGTCTGGTTCTGGGTGAAGTTTGAAACCGTGTGTCACGAGAAAATGAAATTGTGAGCGGTCAAAATTACGCAACGTGTCGGGCATTATATGCACAAATTAGTCCAGACATAAATAAAAAAGTTCGCAAAAAACGCACAGTTGTAGTGAAAATTGAACTGCTCCTGTTATTCGCGGGTAGATTGAAAAATCCGCAAGTGAGTTGTAAGCATTCTTCCTGGCGTTTCGCCGGGTTTGTCGTTAAAACCTGCTTATGTGATTCTCGTCATTGTCTGGGCCTGCATCGCTAAAGGGGCTTGGCGGAGTGCTTGAGCAGATAAGTGGTTGTAAGAGACTGAAGTAGTTGTGGCTACGGTGAGTACACTGGGCATTCTACAGTTGGCAGTTTTGTGAATTCATTGAGAGTAGGAGTAGTTTCCATCAAATTTGATAGTTGTGGAGGGTCCTTTAGATTCCTGAATTGTGAAATGGCAAAACTGAGGGAACAATCTAAGGTGCTAAGCGTCACCATGAATTCAATCTTGGCGATAGAAAAGTTCATAAATGGTTTCGATGCTGCGCATGATTGTGATAAAATTGATTCGCGTGTATGCCCAAGTAGCATTTTTAGTTTTATAGCACAGTACAAGTGCATTCTAAGTTTTAAGAAGGGCTTCAAGAGTGCCATAAACGTAATTGTTACTAGGGTCTCGACTCGATCAGCTTTTCGAACGCTATATTTCTACCTCAATAGGTGTTGAGCTGCTAACAAGTGATGGCGCAGAAACAGTGGTCGACTTTACTAAACAAATGGATGAAATGGAGGAGAAATATTAGTTGCTGCCAGATTTTCTATTATCACAGGCCAGTCGTTACAATAGATCTGCCGCTATGGTGTCTGCCCCTGTATCATCAGTTGTACGATTACCTAAAATTGATTTGCGTGCTTTTGATGATGATATCAATAACAGGATTTCTTTCCGAGGTGCGTATACAGTTTTGATTCACGGAAATAACAATTTGCAGTTAGTTGATAAACTTCATTACTTGATGGCCGCGCTGAAGGGGCCTGTGAGGAAGCTATTAGACACCATCAGTATCACAACAGATAATTACAAGGTCGCGTGGGATCTACTAGTTGGTCGTTACGATGTTATCGTTTGCTTATTAAAAATCATGTTTACACTCTATATTTCTACCATTTTTTTGTGAACCATTTTTGTTAACGACCTATTAAGTCAATTTGTCAACAGTTGTTACGGCATTTAATTAGCAAGGGACTGGAAGGTGAAGTATATTTTTCAATATTAAGAGCTATAGTACTCAAGGGAGAGCAAGGAGTTGAAGGAAAAAAGTTTAGAAAAGCGTGGAAGGTTCATATATGCAAGCTTAGAGCTCACCGGAGACTTTACTTTTTGTCTGCTACCGTAGGAGTCAAGATCTTTTGGCATTAGAAATGCGAATCACCTGAGTCTACGGCATGTCCGGACAAGCGTAAAGTAACTTGTTACTTCATGCTGTCGGAACCGACGGCCCCACTATATATGCCATTGAACCACTCTATATGCCATTGAATCTGTTCAAAAAGAATCTTCTGATGCTATATTGAGCCTTGTTGACCAGTTCGAACGCCCCGTGAAAATATTAACGACATTGGGGGAGTCGACCGACTCGTGGAGTTCTTTGTTGGAGCACATGGTGTATGCTCGCCTAGACAAGCATACTTTACGGGAATGGGAGAAGTCAACAGGTGAAATAATAGATAAAATTCCGACGTACGAAGAAATAATCCATTTTTTTCACGAGCAAGCTCGTATTTTGCACTCGCTGAGCAATGAAGTAACAGGATTCCACACTAACTCAAAGGAAAGGTCTCGTTTATCTGTCGCACATACAACGACAGTCCCTCACACAACCACCTCTCGCTGTGCTGTTTGCAGTCAACCGCATCGATTCTACGAGTGTGAAGTGGTTTTCGATGAGTCTAGAAGGTCTTCTGCGGGAATCTCTCTGTATGATTGCTTTATGGTTGGACCAACCGTGCAAGAAACTCTCTGCTCTATTGTGGTTCGAATTCGAATCCGAGAAATTGCTTTGGTGATATCCATCACCAAGATGAATCGCCAAATTTCGATGCACCCTCATGATATTACCTTGCAGCGAATTTTCTGGCAGCATTCCACGGATTCGGAGATAAGACCGTATGAGTTCACTACGGTAACATATGGCACCGCCAGCACTCCTTATTTGGCAACAGCCTTCAACAGCTGCAGTTCGATTATTCAGAAAAAAGAAGATAATGTACCAGCAAAAATCGGAAAGGACTTCTATGTAGATGACTTTTTGAGTGGTGAGAGTAGCCTAGACGAAGCCGTCAGTCTTCAATGTGAAGCCCAGAATATTCTCGGAACCGCAGGGTTTGAGTGGAGAAGATAGTCTTCGAATTCTTCCGAAGCACTTATCAACGTTCCTGACGAACTAAAAGAGCAGATCAGTTCTTGAGATTGACAGTGCAGATGAAAATTCCACAAATACTCTTGGCCTACTGTGGCATCCCGAATCAGATACGTTTTGGTTCAAAGTTCCGGATTTTTCTATCGATCCTCCCATTACGAAGCTAGTAGTGGCATCAGAAATTACCAAATTGCTTGACTCATTGGGAATCTTGGGGCCAATCATTATCAAGGCCAAGATTTTTATGCAAATGTTCTGGAAGGAGAAACATTCGTGGAATGAACCTCTCATTGATCGTTTAAGGGAAGAATGGCAGAATTATCGATCCGATCTAACTGCACTGAAATCTTTCTCTATTCCACATCTGGTGAAGACACCGGACTCAGCAAACAACATTCCGCTCCATGGGTTTCACGATGCCAGCGAGCGTGCTTAAGGAGCATGCATCTACATTAGGAGTGTTGGCCACGACGGTTGGCCACGATGGTCACAGCTCATCTTCTCCCAGCCAAATCCAGGATACCTCCAGTTCACCATACGACTATTCCTCGCTTAGAACTTTGTTCTGCTGTTCACCTTAGCCATCTCTACTGCAACGCGATTGAAAGTCTCAACGTTGGTGCAGATGCATTTTTTTGTTTGATTCCATAATCATGCTACATTGGCTGCATCATTCAACCTCCAAGTATAAAACTTTCGTAGCGAATCGGATCGCGGTTGTCCAACGCATCACCGACGGTTGCATCTGGAATTATGTTGCCGATTTAGAGAACCCGGCGGATGTAATCTTCCGAGGCACTAGCTCCAGCGATCTCTTCAACCTATCTCTGTGGTGGGAAGGTTCACCATGATTAACGTCGGAACCGACGGAATAGCCGAACAGTTTTATCAAATTTGATGCGACGAAATTTCCAACTAAAACTCTTGAAGAGAAACCTTGCCCAAAGGTTGCTGCCGTTGCTCGTCCAGTCGTAAACCCAGATCACTCTCTATTTGAGCGATATTCATCTTTGACGAGATTGTTGCGAATTGTCGCTTACTGTCGGAGATTCATTCAACATTGTAGATTGAAATTGTCTGGTATTGTGGTATCATCGCCATATCTAACTGCTGATGAAAACTCTCGTCATTTGGACTCGTTGTTACAATCCAACCCGAATGCTTTCCCCAATAACTTGCCCTTGTACGCGACGGCAAGTCGCTCGACAGAGGACAACGAATTATAATTTATAATTATAATGAATTGCACTCCACACCCGAGAAGATTGCACTTTGGTTTGTGCATCTCCCACCTGTCGAAGAGAGTGTCTCGGAGCGGACAAGGGTTTTTAACTTTCTGGAAGTCGCATAAAAAAACTACACGAGCAGTCGCGTCGTACACTCAGTACATATTCCGTTAATTTGACAATAAATCGAAAACTGTTGCATATAGAAACAACTAAGTTCTAGAGTAATAGAGCAAATAAATCGTCAACGATTGGAGAAATCCTTAGTTCGAAATAATCCCATTAGGCGGCATTAGTATATATTGATATTAACTCTTCGGTCCGCAACCTCCATTTCAATCAATGTAATATTGTTTTTTATTTCGATTATAGAGGTTCTAACCTTAAGGTCATTCGTCTCTTCGGGTTAGAAAAATCTCATATGAAAAATTTCTAACCCTATGTGCGGGGTCGGAACTCGAACCCAGGTGCGCTGCGTACAAGGCAATCGATTTACCAACTTCGCTACACCCACCCCCGGTAATAAATTTCAAAATTATGGTTCTAAGACGTGTTCCAACAACATTAGATTCGGGTTTTTCAAAACGATCACAAAATTCATCTAGTTTCAGGAACCGAGGCCAGCTTTTCGAAAATTATCGTGTTCCGGATGTTTTGTTGGAAGTATTAAAGTTACCTTCCTTTCCGAAGATCCAAAAACTAATTTATCGATTTTTATATCAGTTTAGCTGCGTATGACACTCCATGATTCTGCAAAACAAATGCATTGGGCGATATTCTGAGGAGCTTTGAATGTATTGGATACTTTCCGAAATATTTCAGGAACCTGGTTTCATCGGAATGAAGGCCAATTTTTGATCCTCAATAAAACCCGTCTCGTGATATGTCAAACTTCATGATCGTAATACATAAGAGTGCCGGAGAACATCTTGAAGGTGTCTGCTTCTTGTTTTAGGGAAAATCAAGGTCCTGGAACGCCAATCTTTTTTTTAAATAAAAGGAAATTGACATATACGTATTTTAAAGAGTTGTTTGGTTCCAACAACAAAATGTTCTTATTCTAGAACATCCGTGAGTGTCTCCGGAACAGATCACATGGCATCGATTTGAATTTCCATCATTCTATTCCTTTTGCTAGAAAAAAAAACTACACAAGCGTGGGTGAAGTCTGTGCACATTAGACTGCCCAGCAAGAAAAACAAATTTTTGAAAACTCGATCGGCACATACCTAAGTCGGTTCCTAGTCCTATCTGCTCTAAATTTGAGCCAAATCGAATAAGTCTAGCTACCGGACCAATGTGTTCGAAGTTTTCATGGGATTTTTCAACAATTTACTAAACTTAATTTTCACCGCTAGGTGGCACGATGTACATCAGTTAATCACAATTTCATTGTCTACAACTTTGTCGAAGACTTATTACACTTTTATTAAATTGATGTCTTAGTCAGTTTTGCATGGGTTCTAACAGCATATGCTGGTGATTCAGTTGTCGATTCCCACGAACTTTGTTTTCTTGCTAAATTATGATTGGATTTAACTGAATAGTATGTTTGGAATATTTTAGCACATCTTTTGAATACAAAATTTAAGTACCTTATTTCACCGCATAGAAGACGCCAACACTAACTTTTAAAATAAGAAAGATACTATATTCAGAGTACATCGATAATAAACCGGTTCTAAATAAAATAAATACCCATTTTCATGGTACTTTCAACGAACAAAACCTCTAGCGCTCTAGGTATGTATCCTGGAGCTTTGATGACTTCGAGAAAGTATATCGGGTAAAATTAAGCATTTCGATAATTATTATCTGATGTAGATCAGCTCTATCTTTGGACAGAGACGGTAGAGGAATTGAAAACTTTTTCAGTAGAGTTTTTTGTTTTGATGTTTTTCACTTACTACTTGAAGGTATATTGTAATTTATGTAATTTGTCAATATGCAAATGCAAAAATCCTTGAGTAATAATATTTTATCATTCACCATTTAAAAATGAACCACAATAAAGCCAGTCGCAACCCTAGTAACAATTGAGGTTTTATGGCGCTCTTGAGGTCTCTTTTGAAACTTAGATTGCACTTGTAGTTTGCTATATATTATTATATATATTTGAAGGTATTTTTCATGAAATGTCACGCCATCTACGTATCTACGTGAGTGAGCCGAAAATATAAAAACAAAAAAACTTTCCCGTAGAAAAGATACAACTGATCTAGATCAAAGCCGAAAAGGTCAAAATATAGCTCAATTTATCAAAGAATCTTTACCGAGAACACCAAATCTCTATGAAGCATGCTGAGAACACGGACTTTCCTCATCGAAAATAGCATTACTTTTCCTGTGTGTGCCCTCATACAGGTTATAGAGATGTCTTCGAAGAATATACCAACAATATGAAAATAAGTAACCTTTTTACATTTCTTATAAAAGAAATGTATAGAATTCGCTCAAACTTTCAAGATTTTTTCCGAGGCCCGGAGGGCCGAGTCTTATATACCAATCGACTCAGCTCGACGATTTGGGACAATGTCTGTGTGTGTGTGTGTGTGTGTGTCTGTGTGTGTGTGTGTATGTAACGGACAAATTCTCATTCGTGTTTCTCAGCAATGGCTGAACCGATCTTATCCAAACCAATTTTAAATGAAAGAACTAAAAAACAATATGAACGCTATTAATTTGTTTTTGATTCTGATGTTTAGTTTCCAAGATATGAATGTTTGAATGCGTAAAAATGGCGTTTTTTGCAGTTTTTTTGAATTATCTGCCGATGTCAGTACAGAATAACAATTTATATGTTTTTAGACAGCTTCAACGAATACCTTTCGAACAAGCTATAGATTGTTGAAATCGGACTATTATCAAAAGAGATATTAAACATTAAATACGGACGAAAGATTTTTATCATTTCCCATTGCCAGAAATATGACCAAAAACATGTAATCTATTATTAACGCCAAAACGGTTTATTTTAAGTCAATAGTATCTTCGGAGAATTTAATGGAGGTAATATGCCCTTTCTTTTGGTATTGTGCTGTTGCTGATTAATCCCCCTATGAGTGAGATATTTTCACAAATTTTCTTGGAACTGATTATATCTAAATGATGCCTTCAGCAAATTTGTAGCTCTTACTTTTGTAGCATTTTTCTATCTACAACCGCTAGAAATAATCACCGAACACTTCCAAGTTGTCTGGAAGGAACTTGACAACTTATCAGTGTAAAAATGTTCATTTGTGCGAACCTTCTGACTGCAATTTTTCTAACTTATAACCATTGGATCGATCTGAAACATATCGAAAAAAGAAAACCGAAATAAATAACCCCAAGCAACGGCATAGCCAAGAGAAGGTTTTGGAGTTTAACACCATACAACCCCCCCCCCCACCACACCCAAAAAAAAAATGGATTGAAGTTGAAAATTTATTGATGCAGACTGATTTAATTCAATAATACAATAACAATTATCTGATCCGTAGATTGATAACCTGTTGTTGTAAACATCATGAGGACTTTTGATAAATTGTCGGAATGGGGTCCTGATATGTAACTGATCTATTGGTCTTGATTTCACAGTTGTCTAATAGCATCAATATCAAATTCCTGCCTGAAAACATTCCAATAGAAAATTCCAGAGTTCTGTAATCAATAATAATCCTCAGATTTCTTTTCAAATTGAGCTCGCTTTTGTAGAGATGTACTGTAATAAGGGTCTTTATTTAATAGAAAGCGAAGTTAAAATTTATTTAGTGTCTATGAAACACCAAAACATTGCATAACTTTCAACATTTGCTAAAAATGTTCTTGCCTTTCTCATTCACTCTAAAATTCGTCAATCTAATCCCGACCCGGAGGGCCGAGTGTCATATGCCAATCGACTCAGTTCGTCGAGATCGGAAAATGTCTGTGTGTATGTATATGTCTGTATGCGTGTATGTGTATATGTGGAAAAAAAAACTTGACCACTGTTTCTCAGAGATGGCTAGACCGATTTACACAAAGTTAGTCTCAAATGAAAGGTACAACCTTCCCATCGGCTGCTATTGAATTTTCTATTGATTGGACTTCCGGTTCCGGAGTTACGAGTTGAAGAGTGCAATCACAAAGCAAATTCCCATATAAACTGAAATGAAAATTTTTCAAAATCAAATTTGTATTTTGGATGCCAAATGACTTTAAAATGCATGAAACACTAAAATGCATGACAAAAATTGACTTTTTTGGACTTTGGTACATTTTTGCCTTTCTCATATAGAAAGGTTATGCAATCACTCTAAAAATCGTCAATGATACCGGCCCGGAGAGAATATGCAGTGAGGGGTTGCTACTTTAAAATTAAAACTAGTTTAAAATTTGTTAACAAGTTGAAAATTTTCGGCAGGGCCCGGATCTCCCGGATCTTTCTGCATAATCCGCCGCTGGTTTCAAGCGATGTTTCAATATCACATAGTATCCCAAGATCGTGGCTGTCGATCCGTTGTATGTATGTGCAAATCGTACTGAACATGTAATATTCATTTGCACCATTGTATTGAACATAACCAGCCATGGAATCGTAGTCTGGACAAATTAGACAAGCACAATTGCACCACTAGGTGGATTAAAACAGGTTTTTATTTTGGGAATGCGTCGAGTTGAGACGAAAACGTAATATGATTAATAACGAGGATAACACTTTCCGAATGTAGAGAGAAATTTATGAAAAATGACGATTTCCATTCGACTCTAGCAGGTCCTGATCGATTTTGATGGGCATTTGATTTTTGGTGTATGACCAATTATATGTATAGGTCAAATGTTCAAAAACAGTTATTTAAGGTCAAGATATCATCATTTTGAAACCGCCAATTTCGGAGGTTTAGTATCTTCAATGGGTTTTACAAACGTTAAACAGCGCATCATTTGATAAAATAATTTTGACGATATATCGTCCAAGAAGTATTTATGGTGAATTTTCTCGGGTTAATATTCATGACAAGTCTCAACAAATTCGCTAAAGACACGAACTCTGTTACTATTTTCTGAAAAATTAATTCTGCATAATTTTATAACTTCAAAAATTACGGTTTCGGAATTATGCCGTTTGGACAGTAAGATCGATTTTCACCAAACCCCCACCAAACCGAATTTCTGGCTACACCGCTGACTTCCAGTAAGTAAAAACAAAGTCGTTCTACACTCGTTCACAAGAAACGTCTTCGAATGCTGAATATCTATTAAAATACATTAACACCCCGATTTTATCAGCCAAATATGAACATATGTTTGATGGGCTCTAGCAGACGAACAAGACAAAATTCGAGTAAATCCTTTCTTGAGCACGTTTTCCTTATCATGGAGATGGAAATATGTAAAGTAAAAAGTTCATCATAATCAGAAATAGTTATCAGACTACATCAAGGGACGGGAAGAATATTTTAACAGCTTCAGTTTATTATAAAGAAAAAAATTGCCCGATTTAGTCAATGTACCCATTTTGTCAGCCTAAAATACACCATGAGACTGATAAAAATGGGTCTTTATTGCATGTATTATTCACTGTGTTTCACATTAATAGGAATATTTCACTTTTGGGGTTTTTTTTTATTGCATCGAACTACAACAATTTTTAGGTAGTTTTCAAGGGGTTCTTCCAAAATTTGGCGAACCTATTCCAATTCGTATACCAATTAATCGGTATACTTAAGGGTTTATATGTTGCAGATAGAGAAAATACTGAAATTTTTTTTCCTACACAATATTACGAAAGCAATTTTTCTTAATAAGTTTGTGAAAATTATAAACTATTTGAAATTTTTTAATAGTTTTATTTTTTATTTAACCGTGATTTTTTAATAAATAGTGACCATCGCTTCACAACGTAGTCTATTTCTCATGGCTTACGGTGAGCACGATCTCTCGAATTGCTGAACTGAAAATTATGGAATAGAAATTAATTTTTAGTATTCTTTACAGATTTAACTCGCCGCGCAGATAGCTCTGAATTAGACCCGCTGGTGCCCTAAGACGATTTCGCTAGATTTTCAGAGCACTGTGCACCCAGTGCATTAACGCAAGTGACGGAAGGTTATCGAAAAGTTTCGCGAAAATGAAAATTTCAGTAATGATGATGATTTTCCCAAACGGTTCGTTTTCGAGAGGTTTTTATTTGTTCTTTGGCATTAGGATTAGCGATAATAATTCAAATCAAGGATACTACTGGGAAGTCACCTTTAGAAAAAGTCGATGTCGAAGTAAAATTTGGAACTATGCACGCATGCACTTCAGAGATAGCGTGATATCAGGAGCTGCGATTTCATTAAATTTTCTTAGTTCTCAGTCGCGTTGGAAATTTGAGTAAAGTATAAACTTCAAATCGATTCAAAAAAAAAATCGATTTTTTTGGCTCAGTACAATATATAAATTCAGTTTTCCCACCACAATTTAGATATTTAGATATTTTATGGGCCATTTTTTCGCTTTCCCATTGATTTGGTTTGAGATTTCTAGCACTGATGTTGTCCTATGCTGATTTGAGCGATTCTCTGAGTCCTGCCACTATCCCATGTAATATGTGTTATCAAAAACATCGCGAAGCATCACGTTCTAAATGTTCTCAAACGATATAATATCCGAAGAGAGTGATAAGAGTTTTAAGAAATGTCTCATCACACTGTTAGGTGGATTAAAAGCGTTTTTGTATAAACGATCATATTTTTCTATGTGATTATGCATGCAAATCCGTTCACACCGGAATATTGTCGTAAAATTCTCCTCCACAACACTTTGCTTGTCATTTTGCGGACACCTTTGATTGGCAAGTTTCCGTGTCACTAATATCCTGGTCACGCCACTAATGAACATTGGCGTTCGGATCTCATTACTCACTAATTATGTATTATAACGTGTCAGACCTTCTGATGTATTCCTTTTCGGACATTATGACGCATGGTCGTATGTTATTGTGGTAGTTATATGATGTATGGTCGTAAAAAAAAGTCGAAGAACTGTCAAGTTTGATGAATCATTGTATGGTTTTGAGAAAGTTTGGGCAAGTGCTCTTGGTTCTATTGATTTTCCGCTCTAAAGCCTAATGAGTCCATGCGATTGTAATTTTTGATTTCTTATTAACATATGGGCATTACGTTGAGTTGAAAACATTATTTCAGCATCTTAGTTTACTCCGAGGCCATGTTTACAACTATTGTTTTTCACCGTGTTGAAAATTAAAATATTTTCCAGTTTCTCAGTAAACTGCCGTATCAAAATCCTATAGTTTTTGCGTTCGATATTTCTGTGTATCAATGCGAAACTAGTAGTTTCGAGGACATTAGATATTTAAAATCGTCTCATACTATGCCGGAGAAGAGAAAATTTAAATATTATGTTGTAGCGAAAAGTGAGAAAAGGCAGAAAAAGTCACGCTTGCTTTGGTTTCATAAACAGCAAGAAGTAAAACATTGCCTATTTGTACACTCGAATGTAAAATTTCAATATCTAGCAAGTTAATATTCTGCATCACTGATTGAAATATACTAATATGCTCATGCTTTTCGATGCCGATCGTCGATCGATGTCGTAATACATCGCCTGCATGGCACGAGATGTATACTCCCAACGTTTGCTACACGTATAATACACTTTTGCATACTGTGAACAATGGATGCGAATCGGTCAACTACTGGAACCAGCATTTTTCACTATTTACGGTTTTCTATACAGTAATTGTGTAAACAGTCGATTATGTTCAATCGTTTAGATACCAACTCAATCCAATCATAATGAAATAGGTGAATATGACGAACTTTATTTCGGTTTTATTTTCTATTATATAATTGTGTCCATTTTTCGTTGGTTTACTTATTGTGCACGCGAAAATAATAACAAACACACGGTTGCCAACATGGGCGGACATTCAAAAAATTATCAAATCAATTTTACAAAATACACCACTCAATTCCTGCTGTAAATAATCATGTAGTCTTATCAGAATTAGCTTTAGTGATATCTTGACTAGGAGGTGAGCTAATTTGGAGTCAATCCGTCAAGCCGTATCTCAGTTAGGAGCTGTGAAAGAGTACTATGTTTTGATTTCCCATACGATTTTCGATTTTTTCGATGCACTATTTTCAAAAATACACCACTACGACATAACTGAACGGACAACGCTCTAATTAGTATAGAAAGATTCGTAATCGTCTAATTTAGGAGGTAAGCTATTCTGGTTGTGCAAAACGTTCGACTATTTTGAGAATTTTGAAGACATTTGAAAACCGCAATTTTTTCTAAGTCCCAATAAGGTGGTGCCTTAAGGGTGGAATAGGTGAAAAATAATTGTGACAATGTGTAGCTTATGGATGCTGGGGTTAACTGAAAAGTGACGTAACAAGTTTATTTAAGATACCCTACCAGGGTTACCAAAAATACAGAATAATCTGTATTTATACAGATTTTTCAGCCATTTTCAGACCAAGAATCTGTATGTGCAGATATACAGATTTTTGCGTGTATGTACAGATATACAGATTTTTGAGAAATGATGTTACAAAAACTTTTTTTAGAAATATTTTTTTCAGTTTCAGTAATACTTCCTCTGTGTCTCTCTCAGCTTAGGCCTCTATATTAAGCTGTGCACGCTGACGAAGTCGATTTAAAAATGACTTTTACTGTGAGCCGTGTTTACAAACATTGCTTTACAGTTCAATGGCAGTGTTGATAAACACGGCTCACAGTAAGTCATTATTTATGTCGACTTCGTTTGCGTGCACAGCCTAATTAAAATATAATATATTATCTTCATGTTTGAGAGTGGTCGCTCATTCTGAAAGGTAAAGGTTTGTGGTACACTCAGGTTAGCACCCAGCAAACGCCTGGCTGAAGTCTACTTCCAGAAACGTTAACTGTAATGCTCTGTAACTTTGTTAAGTCTGAATTCCTTGTCCGAAAATTCGACAGATACATTGGTCGACTTAATGTATATAACATTATATATTAACAAAAGTCATTAAAGGAAGAAGAAAATTATTTTTCCAATGTGCACATCGGTAAAGCTCAAGTTTCTGGATGTAAAATATCAGAACGATTTGTAGTGTTTTGTTTACGAAAATGTAAACAGGTCCTTGGTTGACTGATTTAAACAACAGGAATTAATATCTTCGATAGATAATCCAGCAAAAGGTTAAACGACTCAACTGGTTCGATACAGATATCGACACAGATTTTTCGAAGAGTAAACACAGATGAAAAGATTTTTTAGGATAAAAATACAGATTTAATTTTGGCAACCCTGTACCCTACTGATATATTACCAGTAGGGATAAAATCAAGATTTCGTGACAGGGCGGGGATAAATTTTCAAATGAAATAAATTAGGGCTAGAAAATGAAGTTAAACACAATGTACACAACGTATTGAGTGGCTCGCTTATCTTAGTCATGTTCCTATGTCAGTTTCTTGAGGATCCAGTTATGTCAATTTCTTGAGGATAAAGATATCGATATCCATTCAAAGGAAAAAATCGATTATCAGTTAAATAAATAACGTCATGATGTGTATGATGAATCCTAGAAATAAATAGGGATTGTCAATAAACTCGACCATTCCCGATTCATATTTGACAGTTCTGGTCGTTTTGTAAATCTTGTTTTCGACTAACAGTGAAACCATTTTGATTCAGAAGTATGTTTTAGAAGGGCACATGTTTTTTCGTGCACTTATTTAAAAAAAAACGCTTTGAATCCATCTACCAGTGTGATGATACATTTTTTATAACTGTTTTCGAATATTATATCGGTTGAGAACTTTTAGAACATGATATTTCGAGAAATTTTGAAAGTGAAATTAAATCAGTTGTAAAGTTATAGAAAATAGCCTTTTAAAATGAACGGACAATCGAATTATTACTAATACTTTATGAATACATTATCTAAGTTCTTCATTCAATGCAATATGAATGCAAAAAGTTAAAAACTGGATTTCCCTTGAGAACTGGGCCAAAAAATCGAAAAAAATGTGTTGGCGATCCGAGAACTAGAACAGAAATTGTACCCCTTGGACCTTTGAAGTGCATGCGTACAAAATGCTGTAGTCTAATGTTTGTTTTCATTCATTTCATTTAATAATTTTCAGTTGAGAAATTCTGTCGCAAACTGCATTGTGGAGCGAGGGTCGTAACTTCCTAAATTTAAGTGTTCCTATTAATTTAGTACACTCTCTTTAACATAAACTACTCTAACGAATGAACGAATGGGAGTAGGTTCGATAAATTTTGAAAGAAGCCGTTAAATCAACCACTTAAGGGATTACACCACCGCAAAATTAAAAAAAAAATCGAAATTGATCTTGATTGATTTTATTATTCCATATCAACATTTGAATAGGGCTAATAAGATTTGTGAACAAACTTTTGTTTTGCTGATTTCTCTTAATTTGTTATCATTTCAACACAGAAAACATTTGAAATCGATTCTACCAAGGGCAAAGATGTTGATTCATGTGTATTTTTCATAAAATTCAACTCTGTAGCGGAAAAATGAGCGAAATAAGTTTGTTTACAAAAGTCTCATTAGCCCTTTTGAAGAATTACTATTGTATTGATCTTAAATATGGGTCTTCAAAATAATATATCAAAATATGGAATGCGACAAAAAGCGAATTATAATGGAAAGACAGTATTCGAAAAAGTTCGAGTTTAGAACGACTTTCATTCTACTTGGAGTTATTTATTTCGCTTCTCATTTTCCGAGATTTCCCTTACATAAAGCATTTCGACTATAACTGATTCAAAAAAAAAATACAGGGGGTCCTAAAGATTTCTTTCTTTTATTTTTTATTAGTAAAAGTCAAATAAGGGAAGATTACATCATGGAGAAGATAAACCAAATTTTGTCCTTTTCAGAATTGTTTGTGGATTTCCAACAAAAAAAAAAATACTAGAACATTGTTTGTAAGTTCTTTGCGTTTCTCCATCAGTAATTAGTTAACAAATACAATACAAACAAGTTGGAATATCCTTCTCATTATTTATCACAAAATACATGTACAGGAGTCAGGAAATAAATTTCATAAAAGTGGAACATGTAATAAGTTTGACACTTCATTCATTAAGTGAGCAGATTCTGTCGAAAATGTTTGAAAATAAATATTTTGTCTCTTGTGATTAGGTAATCAACCAAAAAACTTATAAAACAATATTATAAAATCATTTGGAAGCTTTCCTCTTGGTTTGGTACAGATGCCAAGAAATTATAATTCAATTAATGACAATAATAATGGATTCAAGTATGTAGGTATTTGTTAATAAATTCATTTGGTAAAATTAAAAATAACGTTTAACACACAAATCATCGCATATTATTGAGTGAATATGACTAGCCGATTTAGGAATGTTGCGCAAGAACGTTAGAAACCGCAACAAGTTGAAAACAAAGGCCAACGGACTACGCCTAACTACCCCTCAGTGGATGCAAATAACTGAAGTTCGCCGTCTAACTGAACTCGGACGTCAGCAGTGAGATTCCATCCGAAAATTGTTCTTTTTAGGAAGAATTTGTTTTAGATAGGGAGATTATTAAGAGATTATACATCTTCACCTAAACTCCTTGGCAGGAAAATATACTCCGATTGAAGAAGAAAAGACGAGTTTGCAATCAAAGTAGCTAGTAAACATAATTGTATTCCGAAAAAAAGAATTTGAATTTCACTACCACTACGCTCATTCAAACTCGTGGCTCATAAATTGGTAAGGTATGCGACGCACCTAATCCCTAAATCCTAAATTATAATCTTAAAATAATCCATTTTATTTATACTCAAAATAAGATTTACAGTTTATGATTTTAAGACAGATAGTCACGTAGCGAACATGTTCGCGGAGGCCTCATGATGCTGATGCTTGAAGCGATATAAAACTTCGATGTTCGCGATTCTCAAATAAACGAGGCATTCGCTTTATATGTGTTCACCGAATATCGCTTCGAAACTCTGTGGAAATGTTCCAAAAACGCAAAAACCACGAGCCAAGAGCTTACCTCGTGTTCGACGATGTGTGCTTCTAAGGTTAATGTGAACTTTTTCGAACATTGTAAAGAGCGAACTAGATGCGAAGCTCGCTTCGTCCGAGCAGAGATAAGTTTTACCCCTAAATGTTCGCAGCGATTGTGTCAAACTCATCGATTGCATGTGGTATGCTTGAGAAGGTGCTTCGTGAAGCTTCGAACAGTAATCAATTCATTTTTCGAAATTTTCCTGCCCTGCTTATAGTAGTTATGCTACGAAATCTTGATCTAGGCTTTATGTATTTTTCTTAGACCGTCGTGTTTTGCAGGAAAGAAGAAACAGGGAATAATAAATTTGTTCGCATGCCACCTGAAAAAAAATGATTCATTCAAGTATAGGCAACACTCCCGGCAACCGGTTGCCCGGAGTTTAAGTTGCATTTTTTACAAACCAAGTACTTCCGAAGTAATTCAACAAACGATAAATCTATCATAAATTCTCAGCAGCCGGCTGCCCAGAACAACAAACACATGATAACATCGCTGAGAGTTGCATAGATCGCATCACTTATCAAGGTGAATCCAGATTTGTGTAACGCTTTACCCCATCTCACTAACAAAAACTCCTTCCCGTGGCAAACGTGGAGATGCAGAGGTATACACGGTCTCCATAACAACGTTTACCATACTAACATTCCTTTCCTTCCCCGATGACTGTAAGGACGTGGCCAGCGCCGTTATTGACATTTCAAAGTATAGAACTCTCGAGACTTGTACATTGATGGTGGATAGCTACTCCCAGGCCCCATCTGTTGATTCTCTGTGCAATTTCGCTTGTTCTGGTCAATCACGGAGTAGCAACTACGAATTGTGCGGTCATCATGCTCATGCTCATGCTCACCATACCCATTTGAAGCCGTTGGTTAGAGCAGTGACTGGCATTTTTGCTCAACGCATTGAGTCAAACGGTAGCGCAACAATAGGAGCACTCGATTTGAGTTTTCGTTGTGCTCAAACACGAGAATTTCACTTTTTCAGCGCATTTGTGTTATTTTGGTCTTAACAACGAAGCAAAGCTGTTGATGTCAATTTTTACGCATTCCATTGATTGTAGGCCGAGAAATTAATTAATTAGTGAGGGACCCTGTTTAGTATGCTGAAATTAGGCACTTTACCCTATAACACTAGCAAGGTAATTTCCTGTCGCTAGAACGTTTAAATTTCTTTATCATAACTATATTGAATTTTCAGTTTTAAGTTCAACTAACATAGTGTTGGAAATCTGTTCCTATTGAAATTCAAATGAAAATCCAGTTTGTTTCACCTACACGTTTTACACTTGCATGATATTTAATTATATTTACTAAATTATTTTATCTATATTATTCAATTAATTTTTAATTCAGCCACTTTATTTGATATATTACCTTATTGTTATAGTGATATAATTATCCATGTTTATTATTTACATTTGTTATATTCTTTATTTCCAGTTTATTGCATTACATTTACCACAGGTCTTTATTTAAACCTTTATGTTATATTCGTTGCATTCATCATTTTCACTATATGCTTTGTTCAGTATATTTATTCAATTGTTATATTATAAAACATTTGGAAACTGGGAGGGGTGGGAGCACCAGGGTATCATATGAATTGAGGCCTGGACGAGGGAACGTGGATAGCCAGCCCAAGTCACTTTAAGGAAACTTGCTTTCTTCAGAAGGTCTGATAAGAGTTTGATGCACCCTTCTCAAAACAAATCATCAGGTGGGTAAAGCAAGTATAGCGAATTTTTTTATCTTTTGACTGGCAAATTGTTGGAAGGGACTCTTCTTCCCCGCGAGGTAAACATAAGCATCTCTGCTTACGGACCCGCCCAACACCCTTTTGATTGCCCTTCAGTAACAGCGATAGTGTGAAAGTCTCACGATAATCTATTTCGGATCTACTGTAAGTCTACCCGCATTCACTGGTAAAACCTTGAACTGGTGGTGCCTTCTTATCACATCACACATCACTCAATCGGCCCACACCTGGGTCGATTCCTACCAACCATTATTTTAAAAAACTCTGTAGTTCGTGGGAATCGAGTACTGCTACACAACCATGCACTGCTAGGCCCCATGCAAAACTAACTCAGACATCACTACGTTAAAGGTTTAATAACTTCTTTTAACAACGCCAGATTGTAAAGCAGTCTTACAAAAAGTTGTAGACAATTAAATTATCCTTCTTATTTTCACTTACAGTAATAATACGGTGCATACAGTGCCACCTAGCGGCGAAAATGCAAGCTAGTGGGTTTTCTCTTGTAAATTGTCGAAAATTCCCATACAAACTTCAGGCACGTTGGTCCGGTAGCTAGACTTGCCCGATGTGCTTCAAATTTTGTGCAAGTACTCCTGGTGGGACTAGAAATCTACTGGGGTGTGGGCCGATAGGGGTCATTTTTTCTTGTCACTCTAGTGACCATACGTCCTAGTTTTTCACTTACTCTCCTGGTATCCCGGGAAGTCGAGGAAAACTCACACTTACGATCGATCTCAACTATAACTGCAACGTAAACTGACCCTCTAATAGAATACGACAATGTATAATTGACTTAAATCTCCCAATTGTAGCATCCGATATCATTTTTAATATCTCAATCATCCCTCTTTATTTCTCTTTTCAACTTTCTTTTCTTGCGAGGAAATTGAAAAGACTACGTACTTTCTACGAGGCGTACGTAGCATATGAATGAACTGTAGCTCGTTTGCAAAGAAATGTGGCAACCGAACCATTTGAACCGATTCCAGTTGTGGACCAAACTCTGGCCGATATCGATATCGATGAAACGATGATTATCATTCTTCTTGGCTTAATTCGTCGTTCAATCCGGGACCCGAATAATTCCCTTTTGTGCCTCTGAGAAGACACATCGAGGCTCTGCTTCTGCTCAAGTTATCTTGCTAGCAGGATTTTTTTTCTTTTTTACTGGAAATCCGCCAACATGGTCCCAATCTATAAAATGGGAAATAGCGAAACAACAATAACTATCGTGGAAAAACAACATTGAGCGCTCTCTTGAGCTGGTGATTAAGTAACCATTTCATGGGTATTGCAAGCAGTACCTACTCCACGATTAACGGGACCTGAGGCCTAGACGCTCAACAGCGATTAACCTGACGAGTCTTGCATCCTACATAATCCTACAGGAGTATGGAATGTCGCACTAAAACCGGTGTAAATAATTTACATCAAGCTATCCTCGTTTTGATAACAATCGAAAAAGTTTTAAATTTGGAATAAAAGGTAGTTTTGCAGCTGTTTCGATCCTAGCTTTCCGATCGAGAGATGATGATGGTTGGAGACTGCCAGGCACTTAGTTTTACATCAGGAATAGCGCAGGGAAGGTGCTTGGGACCGTTAATATTTCTGCTTTTCTTCAATGACATTTATCTATTGCTGAAAATTCCTCGCCGGTCCTGCACAGACGATCCTAAAATATTTCGACTCATTCGCTCAATTCAGGATTGCCGATTTTTTTTCATAAACAGCACGAAACCTTCGCTGAAGGTTGTGTAGCAAGAACTGTGTGTGTTAATCCGACAACGTGCCCGGCAATTGAAATCTAATAAGACTTTCTTGCAGAGCTCTGCCTGCCAGACCTCCTGAACTTTTTTTTTATTACCGAAGCTCTGCCAGAGAATTTTTCGACTGCCGAAAATCTGCGAAGGCACAGTCGTGGGTGTTTACTCGTCTGATATGGTCACCATAGCATTGCTATTACCCTGGCAACTAATACCAAGCGACCGAGGGCAACGAACTTGATGAGCTGCGCACCAATGCGGAAACACTAGAAACAGAAAATATATCTAATTAGCTTAAGGGGTTATATACGTTGAAGTTGGTGAAAAAATCGAAAAAAAAATCTTTTATCCTAAAGTTTAGGTTCTTAAACATTATGTGTATGAAGCGGTACCCGGGTATTTTTTCAGCTTTCAATTAAGGAAATTCCAATGTCTTATCCATAGCTGGAAATTGAAACTTTGTGACATCTTAGAACTTCACTAAGTCAAGCTTTTGAGTAATATTGTTGATTTAGTAAGGGAGGTAGTGAGGTCTTGAATTTTTTACTACGTAACAGCATTTCGACTATAACTGATTCAAAAAAAAAATACAGGGGGTCCTAAAGATTTCTTTCTTTTATTTTTTATTAGTAAAAGTCAAATAAGGGAAGATTACATCATGGAGAAGATAAACCAAATTTTGTCCTTTTCAGAATTGTTTGTGGATTTCCAACAAAAAAAAAAATACTAGAACATTGTTTGTAAGTTCTTTGCGTTTCTCCATCAGTAATTAGTTAACAAATACAATACAAACAAGTTGGAATATCCTTCTCATTATTTATCACAAAATACATGTACAGGAGTCAGGAAATAAATTTCATAAAAGTGGAACATGTAATAAGTTTGACACTTCATTCATTAAGTGAGCAGATTCTGTCGAAAATGTTTGAAAATAAATATTTTGTCTCTTGTGATTAGGTAATCAACCAAAAAACTTATAAAACAATATTATAAAATCATTTGGAAGCTTTCCTCTTGGTTTGGTACAGATGCCAAGAAATTATAATTCAATTAATGACAATAATAATGGATTCAAGTATGTAGGTATTTGTTAATAAATTCATTTGGTAAAATTAAAAATAACGTTTAACACACAAATCATCGCATATTATTGAGTGAATATGACTAGCCGATTTAGGAATGTTGCGCAAGAACGTTAGAAACCGCAACAAGTTGAAAACAAAGGCCAACGGACTACGCCTAACTACCCCTCAGTGGATGCAAATAACTGAAGTTCGCCGTCTAACTGAACTCGGACGTCAGCAGTGAGATTCCATCCGAAAATTGTTCTTTTTAGGAAGAATTTGTTTTAGATAGGGAGATTATTAAGAGATTATACATCTTCACCTAAACTCCTTGGCAGGAAAATATACTCCGATTGAAGAAGAAAAGACGAGTTTGCAATCAAAGTAGCTAGTAAACATAATTGTATTCCGAAAAAAAGAATTTGAATTTCACTACCACTACGCTCATTCAAACTCGTGGCTCATAAATTGGTAAGGTATGCGACGCACCTAATCCCTAAATCCTAAATTATAATCTTAAAATAATCCATTTTATTTATACTCAAAATAAGATTTACAGTTTATGATTTTAAGACAGATAGTCACGTAGCGAACATGTTCGCGGAGGCCTCATGATGCTGATGCTTGAAGCGATATAAAACTTCGATGTTCGCGATTCTCAAATAAACGAGGCATTCGCTTTATATGTGTTCACCGAATATCGCTTCGAAACTCTGTGGAAATGTTCCAAAAACGCAAAAACCACGAGCCAAGAGCTTACCTCGTGTTCGACGATGTGTGCTTCTAAGGTTAATGTGAACTTTTTCGAACATTGTAAAGAGCGAACTAGATGCGAAGCTCGCTTCGTCCGAGCAGAGATAAGTTTTACCCCTAAATGTTCGCAGCGATTGTGTCAAACTCATCGATTGCATGTGGTATGCTTGAGAAGGTGCTTCGTGAAGCTTCGAACAGTAATCAATTCATTTTTCGAAATTTTCCTGCCCTGCTTATAGTAGTTATGCTACGAAATCTTGATCTAGGCTTTATGTATTTTTCTTAGACCGTCGTGTTTTGCAGGAAAGAAGAAACAGGGAATAATAAATTTGTTCGCATGCCACCTGAAAAAAAATGATTCATTCAAGTATAGGCAACACTCCCGGCAACCGGTTGCCCGGAGTTTAAGTTGCATTTTTTACAAACCAAGTACTTCCGAAGTAATTCAACAAACGATAAATCTATCATAAATTCTCAGCAGCCGGCTGCCCAGAACAACAAACACATGATAACATCGCTGAGAGTTGCATAGATCGCATCACTTATCAAGGTGAATCCAGATTTGTGTAACGCTTTACCCCATCTCACTAACAAAAACTCCTTCCCGTGGCAAACGTGGAGATGCAGAGGTATACACGGTCTCCATAACAACGTTTACCATACTAACATTCCTTTCCTTCCCCGATGACTGTAAGGACGTGGCCAGCGCCGTTATTGACATTTCAAAGTATAGAACTCTCGAGACTTGTACATTGATGGTGGATAGCTACTCCCAGGCCCCATCTGTTGATTCTCTGTGCAATTTCGCTTGTTCTGGTCAATCACGGAGTAGCAACTACGAATTGTGCGGTCATCATGCTCATGCTCATGCTCACCATACCCATTTGAAGCCGTTGGTTAGAGCAGTGACTGGCATTTTTGCTCAACGCATTGAGTCAAACGGTAGCGCAACAATAGGAGCACTCGATTTGAGTTTTCGTTGTGCTCAAACACGAGAATTTCACTTTTTCAGCGCATTTGTGTTATTTTGGTCTTAACAACGAAGCAAAGCTGTTGATGTCAATTTTTACGCATTCCATTGATTGTAGGCCGAGAAATTAATTAATTAGTGAGGGACCCTGTTTAGTATGCTGAAATTAGGCACTTTACCCTATAACACTAGCAAGGTAATTTCCTGTCGCTAGAACGTTTAAATTTCTTTATCATAACTATATTGAATTTTCAGTTTTAAGTTCAACTAACATAGTGTTGGAAATCTGTTCCTATTGAAATTCAAATGAAAATCCAGTTTGTTTCACCTACACGTTTTACACTTGCATGATATTTAATTATATTTACTAAATTATTTTATCTATATTATTCAATTAATTTTTAATTCAGCCACTTTATTTGATATATTACCTTATTGTTATAGTGATATAATTATCCATGTTTATTATTTACATTTGTTATATTCTTTATTTCCAGTTTATTGCATTACATTTACCACAGGTCTTTATTTAAACCTTTATGTTATATTCGTTGCATTCATCATTTTCACTATATGCTTTGTTCAGTATATTTATTCAATTGTTATATTATAAAACATTTGGAAACTGGGAGGGGTGGGAGCACCAGGGTATCATATGAATTGAGGCCTGGACGAGGGAACGTGGATAGCCAGCCCAAGTCACTTTAAGGAAACTTGCTTTCTTCAGAAGGTCTGATAAGAGTTTGATGCACCCTTCTCAAAACAAATCATCAGGTGGGTAAAGCAAGTATAGCGAATTTTTTTATCTTTTGACTGGCAAATTGTTGGAAGGGACTCTTCTTCCCCGCGAGGTAAACATAAGCATCTCTGCTTACGGACCCGCCCAACACCCTTTTGATTGCCCTTCAGTAACAGCGATAGTGTGAAAGTCTCACGATAATCTATTTCGGATCTACTGTAAGTCTACCCGCATTCACTGGTAAAACCTTGAACTGGTGGTGCCTTCTTATCACATCACACATCACTCAATCGGCCCACACCTGGGTCGATTCCTACCAACCATTATTTTAAAAAACTCTGTAGTTCGTGGGAATCGAGTACTGCTACACAACCATGCACTGCTAGGCCCCATGCAAAACTAACTCAGACATCACTACGTTAAAGGTTTAATAACTTCTTTTAACAACGCCAGATTGTAAAGCAGTCTTACAAAAAGTTGTAGACAATTAAATTATCCTTCTTATTTTCACTTACAGTAATAATACGGTGCATACAGTGCCACCTAGCGGCGAAAATGCAAGCTAGTGGGTTTTCTCTTGTAAATTGTCGAAAATTCCCATACAAACTTCAGGCACGTTGGTCCGGTAGCTAGACTTGCCCGATGTGCTTCAAATTTTGTGCAAGTACTCCTGGTGGGACTAGAAATCTACTGGGGTGTGGGCCGATAGGGGTCATTTTTTCTTGTCACTCTAGTGACCATACGTCCTAGTTTTTCACTTACTCTCCTGGTATCCCGGGAAGTCGAGGAAAACTCACACTTACGATCGATCTCAACTATAACTGCAACGTAAACTGACCCTCTAATAGAATACGACAATGTATAATTGACTTAAATCTCCCAATTGTAGCATCCGATATCATTTTTAATATCTCAATCATCCCTCTTTATTTCTCTTTTCAACTTTCTTTTCTTGCGAGGAAATTGAAAAGACTACGTACTTTCTACGAGGCGTACGTAGCATATGAATGAACTGTAGCTCGTTTGCAAAGAAATGTGGCAACCGAACCATTTGAACCGATTCCAGTTGTGGACCAAACTCTGGCCGATATCGATATCGATGAAACGATGATTATCATTCTTCTTGGCTTAATTCGTCGTTCAATCCGGGACCCGAATAATTCCCTTTTGTGCCTCTGAGAAGACACATCGAGGCTCTGCTTCTGCTCAAGTTATCTTGCTAGCAGGATTTTTTTTCTTTTTTACTGGAAATCCGCCAACATGGTCCCAATCTATAAAATGGGAAATAGCGAAACAACAATAACTATCGTGGAAAAACAACATTGAGCGCTCTCTTGAGCTGGTGATTAAGTAACCATTTCATGGGTATTGCAAGCAGTACCTACTCCACGATTAACGGGACCTGAGGCCTAGACGCTCAACAGCGATTAACCTGACGAGTCTTGCATCCTACATAATCCTACAGGAGTATGGAATGTCGCACTAAAACCGGTGTAAATAATTTACATCAAGCTATCCTCGTTTTGATAACAATCGAAAAAGTTTTAAATTTGGAATAAAAGGTAGTTTTGCAGCTGTTTCGATCCTAGCTTTCCGATCGAGAGATGATGATGGTTGGAGACTGCCAGGCACTTAGTTTTACATCAGGAATAGCGCAGGGAAGGTGCTTGGGACCGTTAATATTTCTGCTTTTCTTCAATGACATTTATCTATTGCTGAAAATTCCTCGCCGGTCCTGCACAGACGATCCTAAAATATTTCGACTCATTCGCTCAATTCAGGATTGCCGATTTTTTTTCATAAACAGCACGAAACCTTCGCTGAAGGTTGTGTAGCAAGAACTGTGTGTGTTAATCCGACAACGTGCCCGGCAATTGAAATCTAATAAGACTTTCTTGCAGAGCTCTGCCTGCCAGACCTCCTGAACTTTTTTTTTATTACCGAAGCTCTGCCAGAGAATTTTTCGACTGCCGAAAATCTGCGAAGGCACAGTCGTGGGTGTTTACTCGTCTGATATGGTCACCATAGCATTGCTATTACCCTGGCAACTAATACCAAGCGACCGAGGGCAACGAACTTGATGAGCTGCGCACCAATGCGGAAACACTAGAAACAGAAAATATATCTAATTAGCTTAAGGGGTTATATACGTTGAAGTTGGTGAAAAAATCGAAAAAAAAATCTTTTATCCTAAAGTTTAGGTTCTTAAACATTATGTGTATGAAGCGGTACCCGGGTATTTTTTCAGCTTTCAATTAAGGAAATTCCAATGTCTTATCCATAGCTGGAAATTGAAACTTTGTGACATCTTAGAACTTCACTAAGTCAAGCTTTTGAGTAATATTGTTGATTTAGTAAGGGAGGTAGTGAGGTCTTGAATTTTTTACTACGTAACAGGCCGACGTGGGTACCCGGGTACTCACAAAACTGATGTGCCAATAACTAAAGCAATTTCCAACCGATTTCGATACTCTTAGGTGTTTTGGATTCAGGAACTCATCCACTTTAAGAACTTGGTAAAATAAATCGGGTTACTTCATTCAATTCCTGGGAATCCGGATTTTTAGAAGCATGTTCCAGTGCTAGGAAACTATTTGTGAATTTCACTGGAATACTTACAATATGGGTGTCGAACTTCTTGAAATTGCATCAGCAGGCTGTATCTCGTGATTTTGGAACCTTTTGGTAATTTGACCTCGGAACGGACATTCCGGAGCAGGTACCCGTGGGGCTGTGGGTGGCCATTCCGAGGTCAAATCTTCATATGGTCCGGTAACAAAAAATAACAGACTTCAAAGACAATTTGAAGAGTATTAATACTCATATTGCTAGGACATCATTAAAATTTACAAATCATACCCTGGTACAGGAACATTACTCCGGAAAATCTGGATTACCAAAAACCATCCGTCTCAATTTCACAGAATCAAAAAACGGACGAATTCTTGAATCCAAAACATCTAAAAGCGTCCAAATCGGTTAAAGAAAGCCATAATTACGAGAATTTCAATTTCTGAGTACCCAGATTCCCTCGTCGGCCTGTTGAAGGTGTTTTTTTGTTGTTGGACACATAACGGTTAAGGATGTGATCCCGATTTTTGTAAAGATCGAAGCAG
This sequence comes from Topomyia yanbarensis, assembly GCF_030247195.1. Classification (NCBI taxonomy): domain Eukaryota; kingdom Metazoa; phylum Arthropoda; class Insecta; order Diptera; family Culicidae; genus Topomyia; species Topomyia yanbarensis. The sequence continues at coordinate 322,141,033 of NC_080671.1, read as the reverse complement.
TAGAAAAAAGTCATAGTGTTTTTCATCTTGCTCCCTATTTCAAGCTTTAAACGCGATTAAGTCGAAATTATGTTATTCCAAAAACCAAGATTGCCGAAAAGGTTGTGAACTGATTTCATATTTTTAAATTACTCGTAATATAATGTTTTCGTCTAAATTTTCATATCAATGTTATGAAGTGGCCTTTTTGAAAAGATCGTCCCGACCACCGAAACAACATTTTTTTTAATGAATCGTTCAAGGACACCACTAACAGTGCGAAATTTCAAACACATGGTCTTATATCTGTTTGAATTTACCAAAGCTAACATTCAGTTCCAATACCTCCCTCATTAATTAATTTCCCAACTGATTAAAATTTCATGCAGAATCGCATACATGAGTGTAGAGGAAATATAAAATTATTCACCAACCAAAACATTTTATTTGTTATTATGTGAACAGTTTGAAGGCAAAAGTTGCCATCGTTAACATTTTCAAGCATAAGTAAACTGTGTAATTTATATCTGGTGCACATTTTGCGGCAATTGTTATAACTTTGATAATTGTTAGTCTTTTTTAGAAGACATTCAATTATCAAGAGCCTAGATGACATGAAATATTTTAATATTAAGAGCCAAATTAGTCAAAGCAGAGCACGGATGTGAAGGAAGAAAGTTTAGAAAAGCGTAGAATAGGGTTATATGAGCATACTTAGAGTTCCCCGATGACTAAACCCTCTGTCTTCTACCGCAACAATCAAGATGTTTTGGCATTTTTTACGAAAAAGAATCACCTGAGTCTGCGTAATGCCCGGACAATGGCGTAGCACTTAATGCTGTCGGAAGAGTTGTTCTGGTATTTCATATATTTGATCATTGCCGTATCTTTCGAAACCATTTTAAATCTTTTAAACATGTTACCGTATCATTACATTTTTATTGACTTTTGCAGTTTGTGAGAAACGCATAGGTGTACATCTTTCCCACAGTGTCCGTTATTACCAACATTCTCATATATTGATCAGACAAATAATGTAGAACATTGATACCTCTGAGGTTCAAACAGAAGGTCGCAGAAAGGATTTAGCCAAACACAAATACAAATAACCATTTATTAGCAATTTAGCATTCAATCATCGTTGCTTCCTATATCAGTGATGGCCTCAATCGAAAAGTAATAACGGCAGGAAATAACTCTGCTGACATAGAATAGAATAAATTAGATCCCTCGATAAAATCAAGCGAGCCATATTCGTGAAGTTTAACATTTTCAACTACTATTCTTTGTTTTCTATTCTCTTTGTTCCAGAAATCAATCAACAACAGCAACCGGTGGATCCGGAGCCGGAATTCGAAGGGACTATTCAGAACGTCACATTCCCGGCCGGACGCGAAGCGGTGCTCACCTGCTCGGTGAAAAATCTCGGCCGCTACAAGGTCGGCTGGCTGAGGGCTTCCGATCAAACGGTTCTGGCCCTGCAGGGTCGGGTCGTAACACACAACTCACGCATCAGCGTGGTGCACGAGGACATGCGAACCTGGCGCCTGCGGATACGGCAGCTACGCGAATCGGACCGCGGCTGCTACATGTGTCAAATCAACGCGAGTCCCATGAAGAAACAGATCGGCTGTATTGATGTGCAAGGTAATTGTAATTCATTTTTACCCGATGGCAAAACGGGGTTTTCTTGGATGTTAGGGAAGGTAATGAACCTACCTATTGTGTCTCACCTATTTTTTGAAACACTTTAACCCATTCATGCCCATGTTTTTTGTGGACCACAACGTTTTTCAATAGCTATAACTTTTCATTGGGGCTAGATTTGCTCACAAAAACAAGTAAGACTAATAAATGTGACTATTGCCTTTCATTTGAGTAATAACAGTTACAAGGATCAGCTCTAGAAGTGAAGTTATTGCAATTAGTCTGATTGGATTCCGATGGAGCAGTGCTGCCAGGGACAGTTTACGTTGATGAAGGAAAATGAATTTTTCATATATCTTCGGTATGGAGAAATATTATTGAAAACTGATAAAGCTTATCAATTTGGGCTGTTTCTGGCTATGTTTTCCACTCAATTGGACTATTGTAAATATTCTAGGAGAATTGTATTGAGCATTAAAAGGTAAAAATTGAGCAGCTTCTAGCACTGAAAGGGAAGCACCTATCTTTATGAAAAAAGGCTTTTCGTGTTTCTTGATCCCACCGTTTTCAAGGAAAAATAGTTTCAAAACCCTACATGCACTAGAAAAAAGTTGGGCATAAGAGGGTTAACAAGCTACGACAAGATCATTTTTAATTCACTGAAACTGAAAATCGCAATATTTTCAAGTGACTTGTGGGAGTGGTTCCGGTTGAAGTTTTAATGAAAGAAGCAGCTTGAAGCTATTGTTTTTACTTGTATTTTCAAATTCCGGATGGGGCATGAGTGATTGTTTATTAAATATGTAATATTTAGATTTATAATGAATAGTATACTGCTGTTGTATTGTCTGAAAGGGGGTTAATAAAATAGCTTCAGTTGAAAGTTATTCAAAAACTAGAGCTGACTGTAGCATAATAGGGTGAAAATAGGTTAATCGGAGCGATAATTGATTGTTTTTGAATCCTGCAGCTTTATATCTATATATTTCCAGCAATAAATAAAATGTGATTCATGCCGTATGGTTTTGTTCTATTCTCTGAAATAGGTTCCAAGCTTCGCAGAATTGGGTTTTAATTCCAGTCGGTTGCATAAAAAATTGCTGCACACAACAGAGCCAGAACAGGTCTTCGTTAATTTGTATTCTATCAATAAATTTTTAAAATAAAACGCACGAATTAGTTCGCATGAATCTGCACGAATTTCGACCATCGTCGTAGTTATTCGAATGCAATATTCTGCATTAGAAAACTTGATTGGAATACAATTAGCGAGAACATGTGAGCTAACCGGATGAGGTTTCTACCGATGAAATCCAAAAGCGTAAACGATGCAGTGGAGGGGCTCTGAAAACAGTGAAATGAATGATGAAAATCTAGATTTGATTATTATCAATGCTTCCCGAATCATACGCTGAAAAAAGAATCAATATGGCATGTAGGATATCAGATGAGTAAAGCACGATTTGCACGATACGTTAGCTTCCATCTACGTGCATGATTGCATTTCAGACTGGTTGAGTTGAATACATGTGTGCGCATTTAGCTGTTCGTTAAAAAAAACTACCCATACTGTTGCTGTTTACACCACGGCGAAAGATGAACAGACAGTGTAAATCGTGCTTTGTGCATACGTCACCAACGCGAACTGGCAAAAAAGCCTTTAATTAAATTTAACATGTGAATAAAATGTCACATATGTGACATTTTAATCACATATGTTCCAAGCTCATACAACCTACAGGTTCTGAATGTAGTAGTACAGGGGTGAAGATAGAAAAATACAGAATTATTGATCATTGCTGCGTTAACCCGAAGTAGAAATTCTTAAAGCTAGCATGAAAGCTCACTGCGCCCAAGGGCACGACGCACAGTGTTTCCAAATAGGCTAAAACGTGATCGAAATTGTTTTGACCACGAAAAACCGATTTTCGAGCAATAGAGTCTTCAGCAAAGTTTGTCTATAAAATATTCCCCATCTTATTAAAGTATTAGTTTGGTGATTAATCGCCCTAAAGCTGAGAAGCAAATTTTTGTTGGGTCATTCATGAAAATAAAAAAAAACTGCATTCAGCAAAATTGTAGGGAATATAATAAGAAACTGGAAAAAAACTGCGCTATTACACCATAGCATCACACAGGACCACAAGTTTGACCTAAAAAACACAATAATTGTAGACCGCCACCACAAAAACATACACTACTATTTATTTATAAACACACTAGACAACGAATGATAGACATACACACACACAAAACAAAAACGGAAAGTTTTTGTAAGTACATTTTCACAGACAAATCGGACATATTTATGGCAAATCTTGACACACTATATCATTATCACAGTGTGTTTGGTAGAACAATTTTTTTCGACAAAAATCGGCATCACCAAAACTTCAGCGCGTAATTGAATGGGCTTTTCCCTTTCATTTGAAAGTAAAATTAAAATATTCTGTCGGGGGCTCCAGAACAACTTTGTATTTTAAAGTTTTTTTTTGTTTGAAAACATAGGTTTTTCAATGAAACCGGTTCACATTTTTGCCACTAGGTAGTACTTTTGACATTCAAATATTACCAAAAGTGAGAATCTGATGGACAATTTTATTTTGTACAACTTTGTAAAGAACTACATCGCGATCTAAAACCGCCAGAGAAAGCTATTAAATTTTTATCAGAACCTTTATTCCAAAAACATTTTCATTTCTAAAAAAATGGTTTGCCTTATTTTAACAGTGTGCTCAGAAGAACCTGAATGCTGGCAAAGTCCCACTTTTAAGCGGAAAAAACATAATACCAGATTCCACCGTTTTATGCGCACCAATGATATTTTAGAAGCAAGGAGATATAGAGAAGAGAGTGGATAAAGTTTGAACGAAATTAGTACTTTTTTGAAAGATGCTGGGTAATACAGCAAAATGAAACAGTTTTTTTCTGTCACAGATATATTTGTTTCTTCTTTTTTATTTCTTCACTCATTCTGGAGTATGCTTGATAATATCTTGAACCTTTTTGCTCGTTAGCATCTTGTGGGATATATTTGGCTTAAATTTTAACATTATATTTGATTAAACTAGATTAGATATTCAGTCATTTGATTTGATTTCGATTGAGAATCCTGATTGACAGTTTCACGAAGGATAGAAAAATAGTTTGATGAAATTTAGGTTCAAGTTTATTAACTTTTGGGAATCGCTGTACATTGAACTAAAATCGCAACAGTGAATGAGAAATAAAGGTTTTGTTTATTGTACGAAGATAGCGATCTCACTATAAAAGTAGATATAGAAAGTATCAGCTTCACCCGAAAGACGTGTTGTTGTTAATGTCTCCGGATTCTGAACTGAACTGGCAACTCTGTCTTCTTGATATGTTGTCTTTGCTCTTATACCATATTATGGGGGAAATCTTCAATAAACAGACTTGTATTACTTTGAAAATTTACTAGATGTATGGTCCAGCCTAATATTTTCTTGTTCGTTTTCTTTTGTGATCCGTGTTCAACGAGTAACGACTCCGGAATTTCTTCTTAAAGGAAATTATGAAACTTGGTTTGTTCTTTTTTCTAAGATTAGATTGCGCAGTGTGTTCGATTTGGAAATAAAATTTGAGACCAGCAAAAATCTGCATTATAAATTCTGATAAAATGAATCTACCCCAAAAAATAACAAACATGGATCAAAAACTCGAAGAGCTTTTTTCTCTTTCAATCATCTTTCTTTTACTGTTGATAAGGACAAATAGGATTCTCAATCCAAAGTTGCAATAAAATCCGTCGTTTATTACAATTACTCGAACTGTCTATTTTAGTTCATTCAAATATAAAGCTTTGAATTTAAGCCAATTGTATTTTACCAGGCAGGATAGAATCAGGAAGAAGGGTCATTCTAGCTTACATTAGCTATCTCCTAGAACGAGAAAAGATAATATTATCGAATATATTTGGTCAAAACCTTTCCACACCTCCTTTTTCTTAAAGTATTTTCGCCCAAGATCCGGAGAAATCTGAAAATATATTTTTTCTGCTGAGAATGGGACTTTGTATACATTGAAATTTATCTGAATTTACTGTTCATTTAAACCCAACATTTTTTGTAAGTCCTTGTTAATCATCCTTTACAAACATTTACTGTCTCAAAAGCCTATACTGCTCTTTAGTGCGCTCTACGGTGGAGTATTGTTTGGCGGTCTGGAACCCGAATTACATGAACAGCAGCGATCGAATTGAAGGCGTTCAACGAAAATTTATACGGTATGCTCTTTGACGCCTGTCTTGGCGCGATCCTGTTCGTCTACTAAGCTACGAGAGTCGGTATCAACTCATCCAGCTCGATACTCTCCAGCGTCGTAGAGAAACTGCAAGAGCCTTATTCATCTCTAATCTTCTGTCAGGACGCATCGATTCTCCAGATTTACTAGAGCGAGTTAACATCTAAGCAAGGTCCAGAACGGGAAACGTTCTTCTGAGAGTGCCGTTTCGACGAACTATTCAAACAGCTAATGCCGCTATCACGGGACTACAACGCCTCTTCAATCGTGTGTCGCACCTGTTCGACTTTCATTTGTCTCGGATATCATTAAGAAGTCGATTACTGCAATTTTTAGATGTAATTAGTTTAAGTTTCCATCATTGGAGCCGAGTACGGCCTGTTGATGTGCGTGATAAATAAATAAATAAATAAATCTTTTTAATCCAAAGGCCCGCACACACCTAACAACTGATTAAATTTTAATAACTTTCTCGGATGATTTTACATCGATTTATAGCATTCTACGAAGTTGTAGACCGGAGATTGTTCATTAGATTCTCACTTTTAGTATTTTTTGAATGTCTATAGTACCAATTAATAGCAAAAATGCGAATTATTTTCATTAAAAAACTTAAGTTTTCAATCAAAAAACTTTAAAATAAAAAGTTGTTCTAGACCCCCCGACAGAATATTTTAATTTTACTATCAAATGAAAGGGAAACGTCCATTCTTTCGTATCCCGAAGTTTTACAGATGCCGATTGTTTTAGAAAAAAAGTTGTTCGACAAAGACACCGTGATTATAGATTCCTTGAAAAAGGTTAAATAAATCACAGAAACCGCCGGACATCGAAGCAATACGTCGTTTTTGCTGTTTTATTGACTGCTTAGACGAAACTCGATACCAGAAAATATAATAAGAAATAACATGTGACGTCTGGCACAACCCCAAAAATCAATGCACGGTGATCCAGAAATCAAATTTAGCAGAAATTTTGAGATTTAGCTAAAACTAAACAACCTAGCTTTATCAAGTCTTTGGAAAAGTGTTCGTTGTTTGTGAGCCCCTTCTTTTTATTAAAACAACAGATTTTAATTTTAACAAGATCAGTAAATAAACTTTTTTATTATTATAGCTAGAGCCAAATGAGCTACAGCGAAGTTGTAGAACGACAATTTTAGAAAAGTTTACTGAAGACATGTAAGCTCTGTCTGTCGTACTTTCCATTTTACAACAAATATAAAATTAAAGGTTAAGGTGTTTCTCAGTATTTCTTAGAATAAGCTTATTCCTTTTCAACATGGTCATGATTAGAGTTATAATTGAGCAAAAATGACGAATGCGATTTTTTTCAAATTTTGCAAAATTATTTCAAAAAATCATTTTTGATATTATAAGTACTATCATTTTAATAATAGAAGCTAATGTTTTGATGCATTTGAAAAAAAAGTTTGTCTTCAAAAACTCTGCAAAACATTTAAAAGATATGTTAGAAAAAATGAAAACTGCAAATTACATTAGAAACCGGCCGACCACAAAATATGACCATCGCACAGTGGCGGATTTCCCTAAAAACCTGGCCAAAAGTTGAAAATGTTTTTGATTGACCTGCAAATGTACATACCACGGTGTTTTGGGCGCAGATTACGATTTTGATGTCATATTTTCAAAATTCAAAATGGCGGAAACAAAATGGCCGATATTCAAATCTAAATATTAAGTAAATTTTCACGAATGGAGATTTATTTGGTTCCTGTGCATGGCAATAACGTTTATAATGCATCGAATTTTGAATTGCGTGTAGTTAAATGAAAGCATTTGTTGATTTACACGCATTGAGATATTTGGGTGTCTAGATGATGTAGCTTTTATGAGAATTTGTGTTATTGGTCTTGTCGAACTAAGTATTTTGAAATATTGTACAACATAGTTACAAAATTATTATTCAATTATTATTCACACTGTGCGGTTATTAAAAATGGTATATTTCTAAATCATAGAATCAAATCACGGCCGGAGATCGCAGAATTATTTTGTACTACTCATTTTCGCTCGTAGTATCCAGTCATATATTCGACCTCTAGATTTGTTTTGCTTTGCATGATCAATCGTCAAAGATTCCCGGTAACGATTGAGCATGGTATTCTTAGTCGATTTTTGAAATTTGGAACCTTTGACGATTACTTCTGTTGACCTCGTTGGTTTTCAATATAAATGACTAAAATTAATTACGTTTTTTGCGTTCCACTTTTGATAACTTTTGAACATGGACATGAATCTCGATGAAATTTCACCACTAAATACACAATTCTTCCTGATCAATATGCAGTATTATAGTAAAGTAAAGAGAAAAGAAACATTTTGAATGTATGATGGAGAAATTATTGGCAAAAAAGTTTTTCACGCAATAACTTTATACATGTTTTAAAATTTCATAGTAATTAGTATACAAAACTGTAATTTTATTAAAGAATATAATTCTAAGTATCATTTTCAATCAAAATGCATTTAACGTAAATCTTCCAAAATGCGATAGTTTTCGAGATATTTGGAATTTTGTTCCAACAAAAACAGTTCGTGTGATTATGCTCTTTTTAAAAGTTATTCGCGTTACCCCATCATAAAATGTCAAAAATCAAATGGTTTACAATATCACCTTGAGAAAGTTACAGAAAATGTTATGAGCCTTTTGAGAAACTTATTTTTGTTGTTGGAGAAACCCGAATAACTTCTAAAAAGGTAGTAATAAAACAAAAGAATTGTGTTGTTAGAACAAAATTTAAAATATTTCGAGAACTACTATATTTTAAAAAAATTGTTATTAGCATTTTAATTTTAAATAGCGTTTAGAATCATATTCAAAAAGAAAATTGTATTTTTGACTGCAAATAGTATGAAAAAGTCAAAAGTAGTTGTTAGGAAAACTTTTTATTGAAAGATTCTCCATGATCTAAATACGCTGAAAATGTTTCTTTTGCGTCTCCCTCCGGCACTCGCGCCGTTGTATTTGGTGCAACACCTTCCGAAATTCTAGCAAAATCATCTTCCAGCACCAGCGGCTGCTCATTCGGTGAGCCATTCGCGCGAGTGCTGGAGAATTAAAACAATAAAATTTGATTCTTGACATTTTATAATGGGGAAATGCGAATAACTTTTAAAAAGGGCTTAATCACACGAATTAACTGTTTTTGTTGGAACAGAATTTCAAATATCTCGAAAATTATCGTATTTTGGAAGATTTTTGTTAAATGCATTTTGATTTTAAATGATACATAGAATTATATTCTATAATAAAATTTCATTCAAAATGTTTCTTTTCTCTTTAGGTTTTCGTTGACAAAATATAAAAAAAATAGTAAAAATGGGTATTTTGCAATTTAAATTTTTAACACAAATTTTTGTTTTTGTAAGAAATGACACAACATTTTTTTCAGTGTATATTTTTTCGTACATAAATAACTATTCCCTTAAACTCGTTCTCAGAAAGTTTTGCTGCATAAAATACAGTAATCGAACTAAAAATTATTGAAATCAATGCACGTAGAAATGTGTACGCCCTTTTAAAAAACTACTCCTGATTCAAAATAATGTTACTGATTGAGGAAAATGTTTAGTTTCCCATGCGGGTGAAATGTGTAAAGTTTCATAGGAATTTAAGATGGCCGATCCCGATTTTAAATATTTTCGGACGGATCTTCGTGGAATTCCTCTGATTATAAAAAAAATTGGTTTTTCATGAACTTACCCTTGGTAGTATGTTTAAATATCTTTCACGGTGGACAATTTAAAAGATATAGCTTAGTTATCATGATAAAATTTTGCAGTTAAGGTTCAAAGAACTTTCGGTGAGAGTCTACACGAATTCAACGCTCGATAGTATGCGTTGGAAAAAATGCGTTCAACTTTGTCATCGTTTTATCTTTATAAAGCATTTATTTAACTCTAAAAGAAGAAAATGAGTTGATTTATTAGATTATCAGGATTCAAATCATGCAAAATATTTGGTGGAATAACAATTGACCGGGTTGAATGGCGCTTTTGAAAAAGTTGCGGTGATTTTTCGTCTCACCACCACACTGTTCGGGGGCGCGCAACACAACTGCGTTGTGAAAAAACCACAGCCACTTTTTCAGAAGCACCATCCCGCCCGGTCAATTGTTTTTACACCAACTTTTTTGCATGATTTGAATCCTGATAATCTAATATATCGACTGTTTTTCTTCTTTTAGAGTTTAATGAATGCTTTATAGGATAAATCGGCGGCAAAGCTGTACACAATTTTTCCTACGCATACTACCAAGCGTTCAATTCTAACACATGCTCAAAGAAAGCAACATGATCCTTAATAGGACTTTTCTACTATTTTAAATAGGGGATAGGGTGGTTCTTGATTTTTTGAAATCACAAAATTAACTTTTTAATGGTTGGAGATAGAGTTTCGCTGTCTTCCACAAAATTAAAGAAAATCAAATTTTTAACAACTTTCTCGAAGACCCTGGAACCCAACAGAGGTGTATGCCGTGAATAACGTCCAAGTGGTGCCCACAAACGTTTTCAATACGCCAAATCTCTGACCAATAGAAAATGTTGGCAATCGTCAAGAAGACGCGAAAAACAGTTGTCAGTGATATGCAGCTCAAGGGAAACTGGTGTCATGCGGCGGGAAAAGTTACCAAGGAGGCTGCGAAAAACTTGTTGGAAGTAGTCAAACGAAAGGCCCGGCAATTCGTATTTGCTATTTTTCTTTATTCTGTATGAATTGAACAAACATGATTTGATTTTTTAATAAGAAAATGTTACCGATTTAGACACATTACTGTTTGACCGTTTGTGACCGTAACAGATATTTTCGCTCACCCACATAGAGAAAAGCAATACACTTTGTTGAGAGTTTTATATAGTGTATTTGATAACGGAATAAGGCAAATTTCAAATCAAGTGTTTCCACAGAGGGCCGTCTCGGGCAGATCTGATTTTTCTAGCATTAGTTGTGCTTTTAATGCACTTTAATTTATTTACCGAGTGGTTTGCCCGTTTAAAAGTTTTTGTTTTTATTTCGATTATAGAGGTTTTTACATTAGGGTCAGTCGCCTCTTTGTCGGGTTAGAGAAATCTCTTTAGAAAAATTTCTAACTCTATGTGCGGGGATTGGGAATTGAACCCAGGTGAGCTGCGTACAAGGCAATCGATTGACCAACTACGCTATCTCCACTCCCTACCGTTTAAAAGTTACCGACATTGGAAAAAGAGCTATTTTTAATAAAAAAACGCTTTTAATCCACCTAACAGTGTGATGAGACATTTCTTATAACTCTTATCACTCTCTTGGATATTATATCGTTTGAGAACATTTAGAACTTGATGCTTCGCGATGTTTTTGATAACACATACTACATGGGAAAGTGGCAGGACTCAGAGAATCGCTCAAATCAGCATAGGACAACATCAGTGCTAGAAATCTCAAATTAAATCAATGGGAAGCGAAAAAATGGCCCATAAAATAGGCATAGCTACGAATTATTGTTAATGCTCTGTTAATAAAATATCTAAATTGTGGTGGGAAAACTGAATTTTCCTAAAGGGGTTATATGTAGTACTGAGCCAAAAAAATCGCATTTTTTTAATCGATTTGAAGTTTATACTTTACTTAAATTACCAACGCGACTGAGAACTAAGAAATCAACGCTTTTTCTTGAAAAGGGCGATACTAGCAGTGACACCATTCAAAGAAAATCAACAGTGAATATTTCCAAATTTTTATTTCCTATTTAAGAACTATTGTGTTTTTTATATCCTAGATTGCATGATTCAGTGATCGAAACCCAAAACTTCATAAAGTATTTGAAATTATTAAATTAAAATTTGTTTTTGCTATCGAAATTTACAAAATGATAGTATCGCCCCTTTGGCGATTGTTTACTTTTTCGGTCCCACCTATCAGCATTGAAGTATCGTTCTTACGTTTTTTTACAATAACTACCGTTCTACACCACCGATTTCGTCCGTGTTTTTTCAATAGCGATCATTGTTACTATTTACAGCTGGTATCAGCTTGATAATCCTAAAAAAATACGAAAATAACAGTTTAGCTTCTAAACTGCTAGCAAAAAAAGTATCGCCCTGTTTGTTTGCATGGAGCGTGGAGGGCGAAACTTTAAATAAACAAACAAAAATACTGTTTCGCTCGTTGTATTTTTTTCTGTAGTTTAAGAAAGCAATATCGTAGAATCAAAATTTTTAGGTTAATTGGTTGCGTTTCAAAGCCCTCATTCGCATGTATGAAAAAAGCCTTATGTTTACATTTGTAAGTATCGCCATTTTCACAAAAAGGGTTGAAATGAAATCGCAGGTCCGGATAACACACTATCTCTGAAATGCATGCGTGCATAGTTCCAAATTTTACTTCGACATCGACTTTTTCTAAAGGTGACTTCCCAGTAGTATCCTTGATTTGAATTATTATCGCTAATCCTAATGCCAAAGAACAAATAAAAACCTCTCGAAAACGAACCGTTTGGGAAAATCATCATCATTACTGGAATTTTCATTTTCACGAAACTTTTCGATAACCTTCCGTCACTTGCGTTAATGCACTGTGTGCACAGTGCTCTGAAAATCTAGCGAAATCGTCTTAGGGCACCAGCGGGTCTAATTCAGAGCTACCTGCGCGGCGTGTAAAGTAAAGAATACTAAAAATTAATTTCTATTCCATAGTTTTCAGTTCAGTAATTCGAGAGATCGTGCTCACCGCTAGCCATGAAAAATAGACTACGTTGTGAAGCGATGATTACTATTTATTAAAAAATCACGGTTAAATAAAAAAAATTATACTATTAAAAAATTTCAAATAGTTTATAATTTTCACAAACTTATTAGGAAAAATTGTTTAATAAGCTTTCGTAATATTGTGTAGGAAAAAGGTGAAAATTGCAGTATTTTCTCTATCTGCAACATATAAACCCTTAAGTATACCAATTAATTGGTATACGAATTGGAATAGGTTCGCCAAATTTTGGAAGAAGTCTATAAAAAACCCCTTGAAAATTACCTAAAAATTGTTGTAGTTCGATACAATAAAACCTGTTTTAATCCACCTAGCGGTGCAATTGTGCCTTTCTCATTTCTCTAAACTATGGCACGGAGGCTTTTTATGTTCAACATAATTGTGGAAATGTCCATTACATTCTTAGTACACTTTGCACTTATACACAATGGCATGCCAGCCACGAACTTGATGAGCTACGTGTCGACGGTGAAACACTTGAAACAAAAAAATATCATACTCCATTAGCCTAATCAGCATTAGATCAATGTTATCTGCTTGCTAACTCATTTTGTCATGCGGGGATGGGTATGTGAGGAGGGCGAAAGTCCCATGAACGAACGACTCCCCAGCTTAAATTGGTATGCTTTGTAATATAGTGGTGGTTTAAAGATGATGATGTTGAAAGGGAGGGGTATGAGGTGGTGGTCTGAGGGGTGATTTAAGGAGATTTTTAAAGAAGGGGTGTGAACAGTAGAGGGGGAGTGTAACCCCTCTCCGTAAACCATCAACTACGCCCCTGTTAAAATCTAGAAACCTTATGCCGGGATTAGGTTGACGTTTTTCAGAGTGATTGCATAACCTTTCTATATAAGAAAGGCAAAAATGTGCAAAATCCAAAAAAGTGAATCTTCGTCAAAATTTTTTCGTGTTTGCATCAAATCTCGACATTTTATGCACCTTGAATACATTTAGCATCAAAAATAAAAATTCTATTTTTAATTTTTCCTATAGTTTTTATGAGAAATTTCTGTGTGGCCGCACTCTGAAACCCGTAATTCCGGAACCAGAATTCCGATCGATTCAAAATTCAATAGCAGCCGATGGGAAGGTTGCACCTTTCATTTGAGACTAAGTTTGGGCAAATCGATCCAGCCATCTCTGAGAAAAATGAGTGACATTATTTGACACATACGCACATACATACACACACATACACACACATACACACATACACACACATACAGACTTTTTCCGATCTCGACGAACTGAGTCGAATGGGATATGACACTTGGCCCTCCGGGCCGGGATTAGGTTGACGTTTTTCAGAGTGATTGCATAACCTTTCTATATGAGAAAGGCAAAAATCCCCAAAAATGAAATGTACCTATTAATGTGAAACACAGTGAATAATACATACAATAGAGACCCATTTTTATCAGTCTCATGGTGTATTTTAGGCTGACAAAATGGGGACATTGACTAAATCGGGCAATTTTTTTTCTTTATAATAAACTGAAGCTGTTAAAATATTCTTCCCGTCCCTTGATGTAGTCTGATAACTATTTCTGATTATGATGAACTTTTTATTTTTGCATATTTCCATCTTCATGATAAGGAAAACATGCTCAAGAAAGGATTTACTCGAATTCAGTCTTGTTCGTATGCTAGAGCCCATCAAACATATGTTCATATTTGGCTGATAAAATCAGGGTTTCAATGTATTATAATAGATATTCAGCATTCGAAGAAGTTTCTTGTGAACGAGTGTAGAACGACTTTGTTTCTACTTACTTGAAGTCGGCGGCGTAGCCAGAAATTCGGTTTGGTGGGGGTTTGGTGAAAATCGATCATACTGTCCAAACGGCATAATTCCGAAACCGTAATTTTTGAAGTTTTAAAATTATGCAGAATTAATTTTTCAGAAAATAGTAGCAGAGTTCGTGTCTAGCGAATTTGTTGAGACTTTATTGTAGTCATGAATATTAACCTGAGAAAAATCACCATAAATACTTCTTGGACGATATACCGTCAAAATTATTTTATCAAATGATGCGCTGTTTAACGTTTGTAAAACTCATCGAAGATACTAAACCTCCGAAGTTGGCGGTTTCAAAATGATGCTATCTTGACCTTAAATTACTGATTTTAAACATTTGACCTATACATATAATTGGTCATACAACAAAAATCAAATGTTCATCAAAATCGATCAGAACCTGCTAGAATCGAATGGAAATCGTTATTTATCATAAATTTCTCTCTGCATTCGGAAAGTGTTATCCTCGTTATTAATCATATTACGTTTTCGTCTCAACTCGACGCATTCCCAAAAAAACCTGTCTTAATCCACCTAGTGGTGCAATTGTGCTTGTCTCATTTGTCCAGACAACGATTCCATGGCTGGTTATGTTCAATACAATGGTGGAAATTAATATTACATGTTCAGTACGATTTGCACATACATACAATGGATCGACAGCCACGATCTTGAGATACTATGTGATACTGAAACATCGCTTGAAACCAGCGGCGGATCATGGAGAAAGGTCCGGGAGGTCCAGATCCGGCCGAAAATTTTCAACTTGTTAAGAAATGTTAAACTAGTTTTAATTTTAAAGTAGCAACCCCTCACTGCATACTCCCTCCGGGCCGGTATGATTGACAATTTTTAGAGTGATTGCATAACCTTTCTATATGAGAAAGACAAAAATGTACCAAAGTCCAAAAAAAGTCAATTTTTGTCAAACATCTCAATGTTTCATGCATTTTAAAGTCATTTGGCATCAAAAATACAAATTTGATTTTGAAAATTTTTCATTTCAGTTTATATGGGAATTTGCTGTGTGATTGCACTCTTCAACTCGTAACTCCGGAACCGGAAGTCCAATCAATAAAAAATTCAATAGCAGCCGATGGGAAGGTTGTTCATTTGAGACTAACTTTGTGCAAATCGGTCCAGCCATCTCTGAGAAACAGAGGTCACATTTTTTCCACATACACACATACATACACACACAGACATTTTCCGATCTCGACGAACTCAGTCGATTGGCATATGACACTCGGCCCTCCGGGTCGGGATTTGATTGACGAATTTTAGAGTGAATGAGAAAGGCAAGAACATTTTTAGCAAATTTTGAAAGTTATGCATTTTTTTGGTGAGCCGTTCTATGTTTCACAGACATTAAATCAATTTTAACTTCTCTTCCTATTTAATAAAGACCCTTATTACAGTACATCTCTACAAAAACGAGATCAATTTGAAAATAAATCTGAGGACTATGATTGATTGCAGAACTCTGTAATTTTCTATTGGAATGTTTTCAGGCAGGAATTTGATATTGATGCTATTAGACAACTGTGAAATCAAGATCAGTTACATATCAGGACCCCATTTCGACAATTTATCAAAAGTCCTCATGATGTTTACAACAACAGGTTATCAATCTACGGATCAGATAATTGTTATTGTAATATTGAATTAAATCAGTCTGCATCAATAAATTTTCAACTTCAATCCAATATTTTTTTTGGGTGTGGTGGGGAGGGGGCCCAGCGTTGTATGGTGTTAAACCCCAAACTCTGGGCTACGCCGTTGCTTGAAGTTATTTATTTCGCTTTTCATTTTCCGATATGTTTCAGATCGATCCGATGGTCATTAGTTAGAAAAATTGCAGTCAGAAGGTTCGCACAAATGAACATTTTTGCACTGATAAGTTATCAAGTTCCTTCCAGACAACTTGGAAGTGTTCTGTGATTATTTCTAGCGGTTGTAGGTAGAAAAATGAAATACAAAGTTCGTTTTATCGAAATAATGTTTGGCTTATTTAAATGGATTATTACTATATTCAACAATAAATAGGCGACAAAGAGTAATCCACAAACAACAAGCCATAACTTTTAAAGTATTCAAAATAGATATTTGAAGTCTTCAGTAAAATTATTCGCAAGAGTAAGAGCTACAAATTTGTAGAAGGCATCATTTCGATATAATCACTTCCAAGAAAATTTGATAAAATATCTCACTCATAGGGGGATTAATCAGCAAAAGCACAATACCAAAAGAAAGGGCATATTTCCTCCATTAAATTCTCCGAAGATACTATTGACCTAAAATAAGCCGTTTTAGCGTTAATAATAGATTACATGTTTTTGGTTATATTTCTGGCAATGGGAAATGATAAAAATCTTTCGTCCGCATTTAATTATAAATATCTCTTTTGATAATAGTCCGATTTCAACAATCTATAGCTTGTTCGAAAGGTATTCGTTTAAGCTGTCTAAAAATATATAAATTGTTAATCTATATTGTCAATTTCGGCAGATAATTCGAAATAACTGCAAAAAACGCCATTTTTACACATTCAAACATTCATATCTTGGAAACTAAACATCAGAATCAAAAACAAATTAATAGCGTTCATACTGTTTTTTAGTTCTTTCATTTAAAATTGGTTTGGATAAAATCGGTTCAGCCATTGCTGAGAAACACGAATGAGAATTTGTCCGTTACATACACACACACACACACACACAGACACACACACACACAGACATTGTCCCAAATCGTCGAGCTGAGTCGATTGCTATATAAGACTCGGCCCTCCGGGCCTCGGAAAAAATCTTGAAAGTTTGAGCGAATTCTATACATTTCTTTTATAAGAAATGTAAAACGCAAATATTTCCATACACACTAGCGTTAGCAAGTTTTCATCTTCAGCAAAATAATACAGATTACCAGTCCAAACAATGTTATAGAACATTTATATAACAAAAACATTCAGAAGAAAACTTTTGACGATAAAACTGTTTTAAGGGGCTTTTCATAAATAATGCCCTGTATCTCAAAAAGCATAAATGCTAGAGAGTTGAAGACTTTAGATAAAGTGTTTGTAATGAGTTTTTCTACTACTTTGCTGAAGCTAGTATTTCTCTATCTGCATTATTGAAAAAAATAAATTTCGCAACTCACTACTAAGGGGATTAATCATCAATATAATAAGACGGAAAGAAGGAGAGTTCCATTCCAAGAAACTTTCCCAAAGACACCACATTGCTAAAGCAACTGTTTTGACGTAATAAAAAAACCCTTTTTTGCTCATTGGGACCATTTTGCACCCCTTCCCTTCCCTTCCCTCACACGCATATTTGGTGCTACATGATATCTGTACTTTAGATACAAATATAAAATATATTCAAATTTCGGTAAGAAGGAAAATTGATAATTATCTCTTATTTGTTTACATTATAGAGTGTGGGCAACTACAATTTATGGATTGTGCGTAAATCGATCTTAATTCTTTGTTTTGTTTCTAGGAATTTATTAGATGTTATCGTTACAAAATTGGCGCACAATTCTTTTCACCCTACTAATACTAAATGCCCATGCGTTTTAGTTTCGTTTTTGTACTACACTTTTTTTGTTTGTTTATTTTGCGTCGGCCTCTGTTCGCATTGAGTGCCAATCACCGACGCCATAGAGGTGACTCAACCATCTGGACTCTAGTTATCGGCCCATTAACAATGGACTTTACTTCTCTTTCGAAGGAACGTCTTTCAACGTGATCACAGATTTTTCACCCCAGTATATCTCAAAGAACTCGGCTGGTATTGAACTCAGACCCACTGGGGTAGCTGGCGGTGACGCATACCGGTCCACAACAGACGCCGTCATATACTATACTTGATCAAACTCACTACACTGGTTTAGCACCAATTTAAAAGCGAAAACGCTATACGATAAATTAGGCAACCAGCCACCCTAGCCTTATCCAACTCTTCGACGAAAGTATTGATTGTGCCATATGTCGTCAATTTCCATTTTATTATCCTCCTGTAAAATAAATCACTGCCAATTAAAGCCTTAGTAAAGTGCTGTTTTCATGATACCACACTACTTGTCCATAATAAACCGAAACACGGAACAAGATTATTAACGCTCAGGAAAGAGGAAAACAATCAACCCAGAATCGTGTACCCCAGCTGACGTGTTGCTTCTTTTTTATTGCACGCAGCAATCGTGGGGGTAAGCTTTACGTGAAAAAAGCTCATAAATCGTTTGCAGTACCTACACTTGAAGCCAGCCTGGTTTGATTCAATACATCACGGGAAAGCGTTGCGCTTACCGTTTGAACATCCTATCCAATGGTTGTTTGAAAACATCGTGACTTCATATTCGTTTTTGAAAGGCATTAGTTATCAATTAAGAAGCGAATCGACGATAGGTGACCTGTTTCCTGTTTAGCTAGAACAAGACACATGGTCCCAAAAGTAAGAGTATTAAAACGTTTCTTTGCTCAGATCGATTTTCATTCGAAAATATTGAAGCAGCAATCTGCCGAGTATTTTTTTGAAGTAGAATGCTTCTAACGTTTCAATATAGGGGTCCCGTTTGAAAGTTTCTGCTGAGATATTTTCCCAGTTTTCAAATGCGAATAACTTCCGTTGTACTGATCGAAATCGCTATATTTTTGCACTATCTGATCAGAAATATGTGCACATATATTGTATTTGATTCTGTAAAATGTGCGATTACTACAAATAACGAGAATAATGTATTTTGTGAAAGTGGTAATTATCTGCGCTGATTGGTCCATACAATTCAACCAAGAAGAAAGCGTCGCTGGCACTGCCCTTTTACCATTCAAGGAACCGAGACGTACTGTAAAAGTGGTACATAAGAAAAAAGTCGTCAGTTTGCTTTCTGACTTCGCAGCAGCTGCTACGTTTCGTCAGCTCGAAGCAACATATTCCATGACTGCCGCCAGCCATCATTTCAATGATGTACAGGCGCGCCAGTTGCATACATACAATGATCACCAGAGTTGCCAAAATTAAATCTGTATTTTTGTCCTAAAAAATCTTTTCATCTGTATTTACTCTTCGAAAATTATGTGTCGATATCTGTATCGAATCAGTTGAGTCGTTTAACCTTTTGCTGGATTATCTATCGATTAATTCTTGTGGTTTAAATCAGCCAAACAAGGACCACATTTGCATAAAAAAAACACTACAAGTCGTTCTGATATTGAACTTGAGCTTGTGCGACCACCCCTGGCTGCTACTCCGTTATCGATCTGGACTAGTTGAACAGAGAATAAGTAGATAATTATGCTTGGGAGTAGCGAAACATCTTTCAATGTGCAACTCCTGGTAATCCTAAAGTGTTTATTGTTCAATACCGGCGCCGGCCAGGCCCGAATGTAGATTGCGGAAGGAAAGGGAAGGAATGGTTAGTCCGATACTTGCTTTTGTTAGAGGCCGTATCACAGAAGAAGGACACGCACTCCACAAGTATCACAGGAGGAGGATATTTTTGTTAGTAAGAGTATAGAAGTTGGATCTACTTCTTCCTTACCGACGCCAGAGAGGTGACTTCACTATCTGGACTAGATATCGATCCACCAAACTCACAGACCGGGGACCAACGGCTTTACTTCCCTTCCGAAGGAAGATGTGACCACAGATTTTTTCCCCTCAGAAAAATCTCAACGACCTCGGCTGGAATTGAACCCAGGCAACTGGAATAAGTGGCGGTAACGCTTACCACTCAACCACCGGCGCCGCCTACAAGTCGTTCTGATATTTTACATCCAGAAACCTAAACTTTATCGATGTGCACAATGGAAAAATATTTTCTTCTTCATTTAATGACTTTTGTTGATATATAATATTATAAACATTTAGTCGACCAATGTAGCTGTCAAATTTTCGGAAAAATTTAAAAATTAACAAAGTCACAGAGCATTGCAAACCTTTACCTTTCAGAGTGAGCGACCAATCTCAAAAGTGAAGATATATTTTAATATACAGGGCTAAGCTGAGAGAGACAGAGAGGAAGTATTACTGAAACTTAAAAAATATTTCTAAAAATAGTTTTCGTAACATCATTTCTCAAAAATCTGTATATCTGTACACACAGATTCTTGGTCTGAAAATGGCTGAAAAATCTGTATAAATACAGATTATTCTGTATTTTTGGTAACCCTGATGATCACAGACCACAGAAAAAAAACAGAACGCTCTTTCTTTCGGAGCTAAATAAACGAATTTCAAGTGTTCGCTGGCGGTGGGGTGGTTGGGTGAAAAAGACCTCGCTCTCTTGCTCTTTCAATTATATGTGGCGCTCCCAAATAAATTCACCACGGTGCGCTCTCGAGTGCACTGCGGGGGGTGTATATGCTAGACTCCACTATATACAATACACCCACCGCAGTGCACTCTGGAGCGCACCGTGGTGAATGTATTTGAGAACGCCACACTTAATTGAATGATCAGTCACTGGAGCAGAGCTGCCATTTATACAGATTTATCTGTATTATACAGATTTTGTAGTGCAGATACAGACCTGATACAGAATACAGATTTAATACAGATTTATACAGGTTTTTTGGAAATTTCAATTGACAACGTTATTGGCGGACATTTCCTTCAGCCGTTTTCATTAAAGATACCCATTTTTTCAACAATTTATTGTCAACTGAACCATAACACTTTTTACACAGAGAACAGACATCCATGATCGAACAAAAATATTTAAAAAACGTGTGTAAACATTTGAATTAACATACGATAGACACTAGCGCCGCCACACCAACCTATTGTAACTATCCGTCAAATCCATTCCGGAACCGGTTCGAAATCCTGAATGGAATCAGTATGGAATCTTGCTCAAAGAAAACAACCGATTCCGACTCTATCGGTTGATGCATTTGAGCTGGAATTCATGCTGGAAAGCCGAACCGGTTCCGGACTAGCCTGACTGGGCAGAGGAATAACCGCTGTCAAATCTGTCGAACTCAGTTACAAAAAAAATATGACGGCAGTAGCGCACCTGGTTTGGATATCGCAACTACCTTCGAAACTGATTTTGCACAAGTTGAACGCTGAAGATGGACGTCTGTTCTCTGTGCTTTTTATATTAAAAAATCAAAAACTTGAGCCGGAAAATGTACAGATTACTGCAAAGTACTCAATTTATAGTAGACAATACTTAAAACTTTCAAATACGCATCCATTATCAATTTTTTTTTCTTCGATGAATACAGACAAATACAGATTTTTTTATAACGAGGATACAGATTTTCAACAAAACCATCTGTCAGCTCTGCACTGGAGTGTGCTCTTTGGTTAGTTTTCTTCTAGCAAGCGGTAATGCGGGTGCGATTGACGATTTGATTAGTAGGTACTGGTTGTGTGAAGGTGATTACGTTGGTTTATTGAAATTTAAGTTTCTGCTGATGGTTTGATACTCGGGGCAAATTGGGTAAATGTTTCACATATTATCGTATATGCTGCTATAAACACAGTTTTACAACGATCTGTAGAACCAGATTAATTGTATAATATGTGCATAACGGGATTTTCATTTTACTAAGTAAATTTCCGTTTTTGGCATGCTCCCATTTTGGCACACCCCGATTTTGGCAATAGATGGGTTCCGTTTTTGGCAACATTCTTGTTGTACATAACAAGTCTTTGAGAAATGTGCAGTAGATATTCTTTTCGTATCAATTGACATCACATTTGACTTTATTTCCAAACATGGGAGTCATATTAACCCTCAAAGGCACAAATATTTTTTTTTCCAAATTTGGTTAAAAGTGTCTCATAGCTTACATTACTGCGATAATTTTGACATGTTTTTCGCAATGTTGTTTTGAAACAGCGTTTTGCATTTAAAAGTTAACTATATTTTACACTATACGTGTCGTATTTAATTATTACAATAGGAATATAAATGTACTATTTATGTATAATATAACAGTGAAACTGGTGTCTGACGGAATCAATTTTTATAGTAATGGGGCCATACACTAATTACGTAAGGGCATATGGGGGGAGGAGGAGTTTCAAAATATCTTACAAATTCTTATCTGAGGGGGAGGGAGGGTTTGTCTTTTCTTACGTAATATCATAAAGCAAGTTTAAATAATTAAATCCATATGGAAAATATTCTTTATAATAAGAAAAGGGAACTATTTTCATTTGTACTATATAATCCTTACATATCAAACAATATGAGTAATGTGTCTAACTAGTGCTAATTTGGGTACTAGTTTAGATACATCGTCTAACTAAACACCCATTTGGTGCTAGTTACTGACGAAGAGAATCCGAAACACTAAAAAAACCATACAATATGAGTAATTTTTTGGCTCTTGGTTGTACATTGTTCTGTTTGGGAACTGGAGTCACAATATGCCTTACAAGTTATGAAGTGTTGATACTCTTCGTGTTGTTAGACCGACTTTGTTCTTTTCAAACGTTCGATTCAACCATGCAAGGTATCTAGAAAATGTTCCAACATGCGATTGTCAAAGATCTTGAGTGTCGAATATTTCTAGAGTGTGAACTGTATTTTAATTCAAGAAAATTCGAAGATGGTTAACTCGGAGCTATGCGTACGATAAGCGTCACAGCTGGAACTCAAAATAAATTCATGCCAGAAGAGGTTATAAACTCTTTTAAATTCTACATCAGAAAAAAATAGATTCGAAGGAAGTGGAATATAGCAAAGTAGATCATGTGAACCAAATTGGAGTTACTGAATATCTGACAACAGCTATTCTTTCTACTGTACGAGATTGGCATGCAATTAAAATTCTGTAGATGATTACAGTTAAATTTTGTCATGAGTTTTCTTGTAATAATTCTATACATAATCGTTTTCGCTATCTTATTATTTGATGAATTAACAATTTGATTTTTTAATTGCGATAATCATGATAAGATCTTATGTAGGGGGAGGGGGAGTTCACCAAAATCTTACGAACTCTTATCTGGAGGGAGGGAGGGAGAGGTTGAAAAGCCTTAAAAAAGCCTTACGTAATTAGTGTACGGCCCCTAAGACCCAGAGTCTGTGCACTTTAAGAGTCAAGTACAGAGGAATGCGCTACACTGCATAATAAAACTTGTTCTGGAGAAAATTTTTAATAGAACCTTAGTAACATTGCGAGCCTCTTTCTCTTTCGATTATTACGACGTTACTACAAAACTTGGCACGAAATTTTCAGTGCATATCAAAAGCCCGTATTTGAGAATACAAAACGAATAGCTCCCAAATAGTTTGTTTCAGCTGTATGGTCTTTGGCAAATTTGTTATTTTTTTTGGAGATTTTTTTTCAAATGAATGGAATTAGGGTGGTCCTTGTGATTAGGGTGTTCAAAGTATTGACTGTTTAGATGTGTGAAGTTTACTTGCACAATGCCCTACAATATAACACAAATAATTTGAAGCAAGTTTGCTGAATAAAGAAGGCTATCTATAATGGTTAATTCGCTAAGATTTTTTAAAGATTTGAAGAACAAAGCGAAATCAACACTACCATGCATTGAATTATTTGAGTTTTCACGTCCAGTGGACCTAAGAAAAGCGATTCTAATTAAATGATATTTAGCCGATACAAGGCTTCCTTCTCAGTCACTCTGTCTGAAGAACAAATAATAAATCGTGCATTAAATTAAAATTATTTATTCATTCTTGCTGTACTTTTTTTGAAGCAGCTCGGAAAGATCGCTTATTGTTAATGACTCTTGAAAATTAGTGTACTTTTCGAAAATAAATGTCTTGTTTTGCCCCTTTCTGCCCCGAGGTATCAAAAAAAAAAATTTCATGATATGTCAGAAGGAGACGCATGGTCATGTTTGATTACACAGGGCTCGTAATATCACTTATAAATGTCTCTTAACATATGTAGTTTCTGTTAATATGTGTATTCTGCTAAACCAATTTGAATGAATTTTCAGATATAGTGCACTTTATATTTGTAAATGTTCAATTTTCAAACTACCCTACACAGAAAAAAATACTGGTAAAAGTAAGAGTGTTCCGCTCTTAGCAAAAAAACAACCAACGCCAACTATGAGGTTGAAAGTAAAACTTTCAAATTAATCAAGAATAATAATCAAAGTAAAAGTTTTCCTTTTATTTTTAAACTAATAGTATGCGTTGGTTGTTTTTTGCTAAGAGCGAAAAACTTATTTTTACCAACATTTTTTTTCTGTGTGTAGGTGCCGAAATGTCGAAGTAAAAAATAAAAAACTGACACCAAATATGAATTCAGCGACGTAAAATTACCCCAATGTGAAATTTTCATCAAATTCGATCCCCTTTGGAGGTTTTGTCCGACTTTTTTATGAATGGTGATCACTGTGCGACTACTGAATTTGATAAAAAACATGAATAAAATTGCATTTTCTTATTTTTTTCAATCGTCTCATTTCATTTCACACTTGATTAAAAATCATTGAAACATTTTTGAAGTCGTAAATTGAAAATCAAAACTTAAAAATTAAGGTTCCAGTTTTGGCACGGTTCCGGTTTTGGCAACTGAAAAAATTAAATTGTTACCAAAAACGGAACCCTACTGTACCCGATAGTTGATTTTAATGCAACCATGCCGAAGATGATAAAAATTCCAGCATTCGAATTACCAGCCTAAGTGTATTCTGCTTCACTTCGGTTATGTCTCTGGGTAGGTAATGACCCATATTTTCGTCGTTTCAATACTTTTGGTACGCACTGTGGCGAAAAAAACTTGCTTCCAGCCTACCGTCATACTCGCAGCACATCCAGTGAATGGAACCGGTCGGCCAACCATGCGAGTAGGCACAGCGATGGCTGCTTGTTTTGATTAAAGGGCGAACACGAATTTATTGCGACACCGAAAATGTCATGCCAATTTTCTTATAATGTTTAAAATCAAACCAAAATTGTAGGGTAGTTTTATACATATATTTACTTCAAAAATCAAAAGAAAAGTTAAAAGAGCCTTGAGTGTAAAATTGAACGCATTTTCGCTTGATGCCCTCCATCAAAATCTTTACAGTGTCATCCGGTACCAGTTTCTCAGTTTTTTTTTCAATTTTCTTAACATGTCCTTCTCGTCTTTGACTGTCTTCTTGCTCTTCCGAAGTTCCCGCTTCATCATTGCCCAATACTGCTCCACAGGGCGCAGCTTCGGACAGTTTGGCGGATTCATGTCCTTTGGAACAAAATGGACAGAATTGGCCTCATGCCACTCCAGGACACTTTTAGAATAGTGGCATGATGCCAAATCTGGCCAAAATAGCGGAGCTTCGTCGTGCTGTTGCAAGAACGGCAAAAGGCGCTTCTCGAGGCACTCAGATTCGTAGATCTCGCCATTTACTGTGCCCTTTGTCACGAAAGGCTCGCTCCTCAGTCCGCAAGAGCAGATGGCCTGCCAAATGAGATATTTGGAGGCGAACATTGACATTTTATTCTTCTTAAATTTGTCGTCCACATAGCACTTGCTCTTGCCGGTGAAAAACTCCAACCCCGGAATTTGCTTAAAATCGGCTTTTATATACGTTTCGTCGTCCATCACACAGAAGCCATATTTTGTCAGCATCTTCTCGTAGAGCTTCCGTGCCCGAGTTTTAGCCGTCGATTGTAGCCGCTCATCGCGGTTTTGGGAAGTTCTGTACCTTGTATGTATGTAGTCCAGCTCTCTTCTTTGCATTCTGGACGTAGCTCTGCGACATGCCGATCTTTTTAGCCAAATCACGGCTTGAGACGTTGGGATTTGCTTTAATCATCCGCTTCACCTTTCCCTCCGTCTTTTTGTTCTCCGGTCCCGGTTTTCTTCCAGCTCCTTTGCCGTGGTCCAACGTCAACCGCTCCTGGAACCGCTTCAACACTCTGGAGACGGTTGAATGGTGAATGTTCAACATTTTTCCCAACTGCCGGTGCGACAGGTCAGGAAAGTCCAGGTGTTTGGAAAGAATTTGTTCTCTCGACTCGCGTTGGTTTGGTTGATTTTTACCCAATGGTAAAAAAGTTATGCCCTGTTGAATGTGTCGCAATAATTTCGTGTTCGCCCTTTATATTGCCGCGTGGATAAACTAAAATCCACTTACTTCAGTCGTTTTTTCACCGATTTTCGTGAAACTTTCACTGTTCGTCACTAAAAAAACCACTTCACTCGTCTATTTTCACTAGTTTGGATCGTAACGATCGCAAAAAATATAACAAAAACACTGTATAAAATTCGAGAACGCGCACTGTTTGTACCGTAAGGAACGGTGTTTCCAACTCAGATGTCACAACTTTTTTGAGAAATAGTATAGCTCCACGTCGATCCATTGAGAGTTTTTTTTAGATATCGATAAAAGTAGAATCAGTTGTTTTCCAAATAAATAACGTCTATCACATTCCAAAAGTTTTTCTACAATATTATGTTGAATCAAATAGTTTCAGAAGACAGTCGAACGTGTGAAGAATAAAAGATAACAAAAGTAATATCTTTACAGATATTGAAGATATTTTTTTCAAACAATATCGTAAAGTATGATTTTCCTGGAATTGTTTTAAAAATTTCTATTATAAACACGAAGTGTTTGAAATAAAACACTTTTTTTGCGCCCGAAAACCCAATATCAACCCAATAATGCAACATAAACACAAAGGAGCACGTATTTCACATTATTTGAAGTACACACCAAGAAACAGCTTCATGTGTATAGAACAAACTGAAAAAAATGATTTAGCCAGCTTATCCCTATCGCCAACCAGTTCTGGACTCTCCTACTATCTCTTATTATTTATTCGTGGCATTTAGAGAAATTTGTGGGTATGTTTAGTAAACGTATGTACAATTTGTGTAGGTTGAATCAATTATTGTTTGGTAGAGTTCTCAGAGCTTTCACTTCACGCCACCTGTAAGAACTTGTACAATCATATCTGATACCTTTTTCTCAATTTTTATACACTTTGTAAGCATATTTGCACACTCTACTTTCGCATTTGTCGTTCTGAGTTCTCGCTTTAGCATGCCTCAATAAATTGGGCAAAGTTCTGGAGAAGAACAGCTGCAAAAAATCGAACTTTCTTCCACAAGAATTTATATTCTGAGAAAACTTTATCGAACCTGTATATATACATAAAAAACTGTTAAATGACAAAAAATGCAACAAGTTGAGGTTTTGTTCAACTCGACGACACTGTGCTGATAGAAAAAACTCTTACAAAGAGGTGTACCGACCTCTTGAATTTTCCTAATAAAGCTTACCACAGAATTAAACACTCCAAGATATCCACTTCAAGTTCTAATTTGTTCCAAAACCGTTCATTTTGTTCAGGTGAAATAATTTCATCCAATAAATGTCACTCGGAACAAAAACATATACCGAGGCAGAAGTGCGGACAACGCTTTCACATTTATCTAAAAGATAGAAAAAAATTCAATTTCCACACAAAGCAGGCGGAACGGAAAATACAATGACCATGATGGCGGACATGTATTAAAACGACAAGAACACAATGAAAGCACCATCTACCGGGGAAGCAGTATAAAAACTCGTTGCTGCACATTTTTAAAAAGTACAAGATCCTTTTTGCGAGGAGAAACTCTATAAAAATGCATCCGATAAAACACTGGCAAAGATTAAGATACAATATTTAACTCGCAGACGTTGTATTCGTTCTGTCGTAATTATTTTCGTTAGGTGTAGGAGTAATTACAGTGAATCCTTCCATTGTCAACCACCATCATTTCCGCTCTGAACTGCGAAGAAAAGTGGTGACTTTGAAGCTTAGAAATTTCTCTCTGTCGCGGTAGTGCTTTTGGCTTTCGGGAAAAACTCTGACTGTGGTTCATGTCGGGAATCCTCAGCAGAACCACGTATGGAACGGAAGACCAGTGATATGAGTTGCTCGCTGACTCGCCTTATTTCTTGTTTCACCATTAGAGTCTGTTTTCCTTTCATTTTCAGTCCCTCCGGACATAATCAACGAGGAGTCGTCAGCAGATATCGCCGTGCAGGAGGGCGAGGATGCAACCATTGTGTGTAGGGCAGTCGGCCATCCCACGCCGCGAGTTACCTGGAAGCGAGAAGACGGCGAATATATGCTGCTAAGAAAACCGCAGAGCAGAGAGCTGATTAGAGGTAAGTTGATACTTTCCGTTCGAACGGGTGACGGACGAGGACAAAGGTGACGGCAAAAGCTTTGTGGCACAACCGTTCGTCGTTCCTCGTCGACAGGTTGATTGTGTCGTGAATTTGCCACTACCGTCTTTTTTTTTGTTCGATGGGACGGTACTTAAAACTAATGAAATAAGCAGCTTAGTTTGAAAACCATTAAGCATTTAGTTGGCATCTTTAAAGCTGTGCACAAAAGGTAAATACCGTTTGGTTCGTTTAAAGTTACTGCGTGTTCGAGAAGCAATCGTATCCAAACGAATATTTAATTGCTTAATTTAATGTTTCCAACATCACGAACGGAGCCATCTTTTTCGATAAATCCACATTAAATGTAATTCGTATGCCTATTTTATTGCTTTAGATTGTAAAAAGAACATCACTAGACTTGTAACCCTTGAAGCGTGAAAATCTTTTAACATCGAATAATATGCTTAGACTCTCATCAATTTATCCGAATCCTGTATACCAATTAACTCAGCTTGACTAATTGGGATGATGTCTGTGTTGCTGTGAAAAGTTAGTGAAGTTTTAAAAACAGGTAAACAATGTTAACGAGTTTCCCAAACACGGGAAACGCGATTGATATTCCACAAAGACGACAACGAGATTCTCGAGATGTTTAGCAGTTTTCTCCTCCTGCGTGAAGTTAAGGTTAAATTGGCTGAGATAGAATGTCATGGCAGACACCATCGAGAAATAAGGCCATGAACCTGTTTTCGTCCTATTCCTTTTATCACCCTACCACTTTATTGTCGTCCGCTAGGACAGCGTTTGCTACACTGAAAAATCGTAAAATTAGTTCTACTATGTGTAAATTCATTCGCCGTTTTCTGCAACGAAACATTTTCGTGCATTATAAATTGTTGGCTTCGTTCATTTCAAAAACTGAAAATATGGCGACATGATGAATGGAAATTTTCCTATTTTTACATATTTAGTGTACGTTGCACGAATGCTACAGCCATTGTCGGTGAAACTGCCAGGTTGGAACTCTTCAACAGAATATGGCCCACCCTGTTGGCGAACTGGAATAATCGTAACAATTCCAAAGCCAAACTCGACGCGGGTCCAGCTGCCTTCCGTCCAATCACCTTAACGAGCTGTATGGCGAAGGTTTTCGAAGGAACAGTCAACCGACGGTTGACCACCGAACTAGAGTCGAACGGCCGTCTTGACAAACGACAACATGCCTTTAGGTCTGGCAGGGGCACTGACACGTACTTTGCGGAGTTGGAGAGGTCATTACCGGATCTTGACGAGCACTGCCTAATAGCTTAGCTAGATTTATCTAAGGCATACGACACCACCTGGAAATATGGCATCCTACGAACACTACAGAAATGGCAGATACGTGGAAGAATGATGAACATCCTGAACAGTTTTCTGGCCGAAAGAACGGTCCAGGTTAACGTGGAGGGGCATTTGCCACCACCACATCCACTGGAAAATGGTGTGCCACAAAGCTCAGTGCTCTCGGTTACGCTGTTTCTCGTAGCTATTCAACCCATCTTTAGCGTGGATACAAATTCCGTACAGATCTTGCTGTACGCTGACGACATTCTGCTTCTCGTATAGAAGAAAGACCAGCCGCCCCTTCTAAAACTTCAATCCGCAGTGAAAGCCGTCGATAAATTGTCGAGAAGTGTTGGATTTACGATATTTGCAACGATATCCAGCATCTTCTACTGCAGCCCGAATGCCCACCGTGAACTTACTCAAGCGGTAAAGGTAGAAGGTGTAGCTGTCCCAACCTAACCCAAACGCTGCTGAAAACGCTCGGTGTTACTCTCGACCGATCGCTCAATTTTAAAGCGCACTGTAAAATGACGAAGAAGGCGTGCGAATCTAGGCTGCGTATTGTGACCTGTGTTTCGTTGGTCACAATAAATCCGTGGTCACTGGGCCAGCTTAATATAGGCCCCTAGAAATTCTGCTATATTTGTAAATATTGTCAGTAAATGTCTAAATGTGAAATAAAGGTCATAGCTTCCGTGTTTACATGTTTGAAGGATGTTTATTTCATGTTTAGTTGTCTTCGGTTGGTGCCCGTCAGTATTTATTTATTTATTTATTTGCTTGTTATTTATTTATTTCCCTGTTATTTATTTCTTTATTTATTTACGCGTTATTTATTTATTTATTCCATATTGATTTATTTACACTATTTATTTACTCAATTGTTTATATTATGTGTCAGATAGTTTATTTACATTTTTTGTTCATTTGTTTAGTTGGTGAAAAGTAAAATTATACAATGTAAAGTTTATGCATGCAACCAATCCGATCTAAAAATTCAAATAAACTTTTTATCGGGGCACCAATCCATACATGTTTGTAAAAAATGTTTTCTCGTGCTACGCTGTACACTACAAGAGGTCATCGACCGAGAGTGGGGATGGTTTCCGGGCAAGGAGGAGAATAAAAAGGGCTTCCCGCGTCAAAAACGAGATCAATTACTAAAATCAGGTCCGAGGAGTGAAGACCCGCGGCCATACTGGGACTGTGCGTTTCGACAGTTTTATTGGTTGTATCGAAAAGTAGGATCTGAGTGATCCGAAGCACGGTCCACCAGAAGCACTGCACGAACGTTTATTTTCTGGTAGGATCAGTCGAGCGGGGCCCTAGTGTAGTGCTCAGATTCTAGCCCAGTCCTGTGCAGAAGTGAAGTGACGCGAGTGCTAATCCTGGTCGAATGATGCCATTGCAAATTAGGCAGTATATGGACTGAGGCAAAAGTTGTGTATGTGACCAGAAACTAACCGTAAACCCCGCTCGATTGTGCAAAGTCGCGCACAAAAGTTTATGAGAAGTGTACCACTCCCGGACCTTTCCCGAAACGCAGGCCACCGTTACACGGCCGAGTTGCCGCCAGCAACTGGATCTTGACCGACGGATGTACCCGGTCTGAATACGTTATCAGCTGCTCCTGTTCCTGTTCGCCACCGCCGTCCCGGAAACCCATCGAAGCTGTATTTAGACCAACGTTCGTCCCGGCCGCAACGATGTAAAGTGAATGTGCTGTGCGCAAGAATTTTTTTTTGTTTCAATAAATGTAAGGTGTAATTAAGCTGTTTCATATAATTATGTGATGTCCTTGTGGTTTAATTAGTCTGCTATTTTGTGTTTAGAAGTGTTTACTTTGCCCAAAGACCACCGTATTTAGGGTTGATAGTCCACCCGTAAGTGAAATTCTCCTGGAGACTGCAGTAAACGACCCAAATGCTCTCGTGTTGTTGAAGTGTAGCGTTTAATGTAGTGAAAAGTGTGAGTCCGCGTAAAAGTAAGCGAGTCGTAACAGCTGCGTATCCTGAAGAAGATCGGTGCCAAGTTACCTCGTGGTCATCGTGCGTCTCTACTGCAAATCGGGTCAGTAAATGTTACCTCTCGACTGCTCTACGGCATGGGGCTCGTAAGCAGAGGAGGAGATGCCGTCATCCAAACTCTCGTACCTGCATACAACAGGATGATAAGGTTCGCATCCGGAGCATATGTCATGAGCTCAATCCTAGCCATTATGGCTATGGTACTTTGCCGTTCGATCTACTCGTTCTCCAAACCATTGCACGACTGGCTATCCGCATGATGAAAAAAGCAAGGATAATGCTGATCTTCCCTTGGTGCATCGATCCTCCGGTCGTTCGACAGAAATGGTCGGGGCGCCTCTTCCAAATATTTGCTCTCGTACGCGGTTAACTACTCGGAAGTGGTACGAAACCAAATCTCACATCATGCGGGACGTCAAGAAACGCGTAAAAGCTGGAGATCCTTCTGAAATTGTTCGTCCAGTCGTTCAGGAGCTACTGACAGAACGTATAGCCGTTCAACAGTCGTGTACACAGATGGCTCGAAAGATGATATCGCTATCGGCGCGGGAGTTTTCGGAGAACACTATCAACAATCGGTTGGCCTTCCGCCGAAATGCAGTGTTTTCTCGGCCGAGGCTTTCGCAATAAGAACAGCGCTAACTGCGTACCATACGTCAAGAGACCTGCTTATAATGTCACATTCTGCTGTCTTTCAGCAATTGAAGTTGACACATCGCAGCACCCGTGGATTCAGGATCCGTGGATTGAGAACATGCTTCGAAACCGTCCAATCAAGCTGTGCTGGATTCCAGGTCACGCTGGCATCCGCGGTAATGAAGAGGCAGATCTATTCGCTGGAGAAGCCAGGGGCATTGCTCCATTGGATACATCTGTTCCGAGTGCAGACGCCGTCAACCAAATCATAACAGTCATCCGAAACCAATAATGGTTCAATCGGTGGTCAGCGTCCACTGAAGTCAAGCTTCGTGAAATCAAATTTGACACGGTGAAGTGGACTGACCGCGAGAGCTCGGCTGATCAGCGAGTGCTTACCCGACTCCGAATTGGACATACCCGACTAACGCATAGCATTTCGATTATTGTTTTAACCTTAAGGTCATTCGCCTCTTCGGGTTAGACAATTTCTAACCCTATGTGCGGGGTCGGAACTCGAACCCAGGTGCGCTGCGTAGAAGTCAATCGATTTACCAACTACGCCCACCCCCAAAAATTTGAAATGTATATTGTTATAATTATGTAATTGGATGCGAAATTTGAAACTAATTTTCTTGCGACACGAATGCACCCCTTTCGGTGTAAAGTTTCGTTAATAAATAACAACAACAACGAAAGTTATTGCCGGTGGCGAAACTATTTTTTACTAAATGTTTGTATATAGTACTAATATTTTTGGAAAGCGTGAAATTATTTTTCATGCATTGCACGAATTCTTTAGACGCAAGATTTCATTTTCGCACGTCGAACTCAAGTTTTCGTGTTTTTGCCTATTATTTTTTATCGGAACTTTTAGGATAGACAACATCGATTTTTTATATTAAAGAGCATCTGGCAAAATCCATTTTATTTACTCAGTAATATATCACGAACTGGATACACGCAATACTTAGTAACCGACATCTGTGATAATCGTTAAGACAAGAGGAGTTAGATATAAAGAAACTGATTGTCTGCGAATGTCCTCAAGGTGGTGTGTTGTTACCACTTCTATGGAACTTTGTTGCCTATGGCTTGCTGAAAGAACTTAATGAGCTTGGGTTTTCAACATATGGTTTCGCCGATGGTTATTATGTAATGATCACCGGTATTTGCATTAAAACTTTTTGATTTGATGCAGAAACGGTACATCCGTCGGGCATTTGTGCCTTGTCGTGTATTTTCATCATTGAAGGAAAGGAAAAGGAGGAGGGAGGAAGTAGAATTGGAAGGGTGGGAAGGTGAGAAGTGCACTGAAGTAACAACCTGTAACCTAGGCGAGATGCACATGACGATCCGGTTAAAGAAGGGATACGGAGGAACTCCGACAGCGATGATTCGTTGATCGGTAACCGTTGCAGACAAGGCACTGGAGGTAGACAAAGTTACGGTTGGATGGTCGAGATGTCCATTAAAAGCCGTCCTACGAGTAAACGAACAAGCAGAGAAATGCTTCATGTGTTTAGGCTTTGGACATATAGCAGGGGCTTACCCGCATTGATCCGGGATGTATTGGAAATGCGGGGAGACGGAGATTTTGCGAGAGACTGCACGCAGAGGCCGAAGTGCTTGCTTTGCATTCTAGCGGATGGAGACGACCATCAAACGGGTGGCTTTAAATGCCCTGCCTACAAGAAGGTGACTGAAGGCCAACGGAAATGGAGATAACCCAGATTAATCTGAATCACTGTGACACCGCACAGCAGCTGTTGTGGCAGTCTTCGACAAAAACTATGCGTAATGTCGCTTGCAGAGCCGTACCAAGTCCCCCTGATAACGATAACTGGGTGGCAGACAGATCGGGAACGGTTGTGATACAAGTTATGGGCAGATTCCCCATTCAAGAAGTGATAGAACGCAGGGGCGGCGAAACATTTTACGCCCGAGTGGGTAGAAAGCATAGGGTGAGGGGTCCATTAGTAAGGATTGTTTCTCTTTTCGCAATGAACATGCTTACATTACATTCACATTAAATCACGTTCGTTTATGCAAATGGAATTGTGGTACATCGATGTTTTCAAATGTGTGTAGTTCGAGATACATGCGTTGCGCATTTAAATTTTTTGAAATGGTTCAAAATTTCGAGTGGGTAATTACCCACTCGGTTATTTTCGAGTGGGTAGTACTACCCATACTACCCACGCTTTTCGCCGGCCCTGATAGAACGCTCATACGAGGGCATCGTGATCGCCAAAATCGACGGCGTGTTCGTGTGCATCTGTTACCCTCCTCCAAGGTGGAAAGTAAAGCAGCTCAGCCTACAGCTGGAGCAGTTAACCGATCAGTTGATCGGTCGGAAGCTGGTAGTCATTGGAGGTGACTTCAACGCCTGGGCTGTGGAGTGGGCAGTAGAGTAACAAACACAAGAGGGTATATCCTGCAGGAAGCTCTAGCGAAGTTAGACAAACGAATGTGCAATGAAGGTTCTGTTAGCACATTTCGAAGAGACGGGGTGTCTATCATCTATCTTCGACGCCATATTCTGTAGTCATATTGACAGCAAACATGGATTGGAGAGTATCCGAAACGTATACGCATAGTGACCACCAGACGATTCGCTACCGTATCGGTCAACGGAACGCTGCTGCAGTACGGAGAGGAGTGACCGGTGAACGAAAGTGGAAAACAAAAGCCTTCAACAAACTCTCCGTTGAGGCACCTCGGCCGAACGAAGGGACCGAGAATGTGGATGCGGCTGACCTAACAAAATGGATTGTAGCGGCTTGTGACGCTACAACGCCGTGAAAACTGGAAACCCGCAATAGACAGCGACCAGCTTACTGGTGGAACGAGACGCTTACTGTCCATAAAAGCATAAGAGACCCATATGAATTTTTAATGAAAATGAGTTATCTGTTGGGTTGTATTCTGTATCACCACTGAATAACAATGCACAAATATTATTACCAGGTTTGTTTAGAAAATATCGAAAAAATACCAAAACATGGTTGTTCCATCCATAAGGCTCAATGAAAAATGTAAATCTTGGACAGCGTTTGTCTTGGCATGTTGTTTTTCAATTTTTAACCCTTATGCTTTTATGGGCAGCTCAGAGAGTAATATTGAAGCCATATAGAGAAGAGCGCAAGGCAGCCTTTCAGGAAGCTAGGGCCGCTTTAACACGGTAGACTACACTTAGCATGTCAGATTGCCACAAGGAGCTGTGCCGAGAAGTAGAAGCCAATCCCTGGGGCAACCCAGTACCGAGCCGTAATGAAGAGCTCGATGACGTCAGCGGAAATGTGCTTAAGATAATCGTCGAGGGTCTTTTCCCGAAGCATGATCCAACTATCTGGCCACCAACATCTTATGGCGAAGAAGAAGAAGCAAACACGAACGCTCGGCAAGTGAGCGTTCGTGTTTGCT
This sequence comes from Topomyia yanbarensis, assembly GCF_030247195.1. Lineage (NCBI taxonomy): Eukaryota > Metazoa > Arthropoda > Insecta > Diptera > Culicidae > Topomyia > Topomyia yanbarensis. The sequence continues at coordinate 322,105,067 of NC_080671.1, read as the reverse complement.
TCCGGCAGTGTCCGGATGGAATACCAAACGTGGTGCTGAAAGCTGCGATCCTGGCATATCCGGACATGTTCAGGATGATGCTGCAGAAGTGTCTAAATGAAGTCAATTTCTCCTAAATGTGTAAGGTCCAGAAGCTGCTGTTGCTGCCGAAGCCAGGGATACACTCGGAAATATAACAGCACAAAAACAAACTGCAGATAAGCTAAACTCATAAGCAGTTCAAATCACCTGCGAGTAAGTCTAAAGCTTTTTACCACATTGGATAAGAAACTTTAGTATGTCTCTGAGTTTCAGTCGGGTTACGGTGTCGTCTATGTAAGGACAGTCGAAAACTCGAAATCGCAAATGCGCCGCTGCTGGGCTGCTGCATGGGCTCGTATGCGTTCCGTAGTAGGATTCACAAAGAACACATAAAAATGACTCAGCGCGCTGAATAGTTGCCACGTGAAAATTGAGTTTGCAGTAGCCGGTTCAAGCCCTGGTCAGTATGCCGCAGTGGAGTTTCGAAAATAGTGTTGACAATGCTTAGTTTTTCGATTTGGGTTCGGCACGCGATCGCCAGTTTGGACCGTGATTTGTTTGAGTTACGGGCCTTGATTGCAGCCTGTCTATTAGAACAGAAGTTTATAACTTTGCCGGACAAGCTCTGTTGAAAGGCCGATTGTTCCCCGCACATAATCGCGAAGATTTCTGCTTGGAATACAGGACAGTATCTACCAAGCGAGTGATATTGCTCCAATCTCATTTCACGAAAGTAGAAACCCGTCCCTCCACCAGAGATCCGTCAAGAGACAACCATTCCTCTCGAGAGGGAATCTTCACATGGCATATCCTGTTAACAAAACTACAAGTGAGTATAATATCGCTGGGAACAAGAATATCTTGTAACCATTTGCGACCACAGTCGTGGCTGGTGGCAAGATCAACATGGTTCCAAAGCCCAGTGACCTGCTGTTTGTATGCACATGATAGTGATTCTTGTTTGAGGTGTATGTGTGCTGATTTGATATTTATAAGTGCCCTTGAGGTAGCAGTCGAAGTTGTGGTGAAAACACCAGCCAACGCCATGAGCGCCATTCTTTGCTTTGACTGGACCGTCATCGCCTTCCCCCTCTGCCACCACACAAGGCACCGTGTGACAGTATTGAATGTAAAATTGTCGTTCAAATCCAACAGATGTATTTAGTTATGAAACCCCAGGTCTTTCCAAAAGATCGTCTGCACTTCCCAAAGGCCATGCACGCTTACATGATTCTGAACTCAATGTGAGCAGACCAATTCAGTTTGGAATTCAATATAACTCTACGAATTCAACATGCGGGACGAACCCCGTCTGTTATTCGCTTCTTCGTGCAAAGAACTATTGAAATTTTGTTTGGATTAACTGATAATTTAACTTGTCGACACCACTGTTCGACAGCTATTAATGCTTGTTACATCAAATCAAAGAAGGTAGGTTGGAAATCCAAGTTCGTTTCGGAGTTACCTCAACATGCTGTTGGCAACCAGGTTCCATAGCAATGTCGGCGAACGCCACCCAGAGGACATCCGCAAATGTTCACCTTTCGTATCTCTGCCCATCTCAGTGACGAGGAAAGAGTGCGGTTACTAAGCGTTTATCCAACCCAAGATATATGCAGATACCCCCTGACCGCACGTCTTTTCCAGAATAGACAGGACGGACACATTGTCAAAAGCACATTCAATATCTAGGAATACACCTAAGCTAGATTGCCAGAGCAAGAAGGCCTTCTCAATGTTGTAAATAACATCGTGAAGCTGAGTAATCGTGGATTTCCCGCGCTGATATACATGCTGCATTTTATGCAATGGATGTTCAACTAAACTAACGTTCTTTATGTGATGATCTATTATCCGTTTAAAAGCTTATAGAAGAAAAGAAAGCTGATAGTATGCAATGAAGGCAGTATTAAGTAACTTTCTAATATAGAAGTTTCCTTTATGGAAATACGATTCTGGAATCAATGCTGTCGAAACTTTACTTTCCTGCATAAGTCGGGTTAAATTCATAGTTGCTGTACGTCTATGCTGGAAATTGATTTATGCTATTATAACCATTGTTGATTAGAAAACTATACATTTCATTTCTAACATAAATTGCATAACAACTAAAGGAAGTTGGGATGCTAGCGCATGTAGCGAGCCATATCAGGTTTGAATGGGACAAGATCATTAGATTCCCAGATTCGCACAACACAGTAAAGGCAAAATCCAAATTGCTCCGCGCGCGATTGGCATATTTTAGACCCTCTAGCCGTCAAGTCCTTGGGACGGATCTACACCTTGAATTAGGGATTCCTACCTTCAGTAGCCTCTTACGTCATGGGAGCAGGAATCCAGTGGCTCAATTCTTGGCCGGATGCCACACGGTCTTTGGGCAGGTTCGTCTGTACACATCGAAACTTAGTAGTCGAAAGTCAGCCAAACTTCATCGAACTATCATCAGCTGAAAGTCTCAGCAAACCCCTAGCGAACAAAAATTCGGCAAAATTATGTCGATCATGGAGAAAAAACTTGGATGCGTAGAGCGAACGTTGCGCTGTGTGATGCAGCATACTGGAGTGTTCGCCCGGCTCTTCCCAGGCTTCGTTCACCATTGAAAATATTGTAAACCCCCTCAACAATTTTACCCATAGCACGTGTCACATGACACCATGGAATTGAGGTTCCCTGTTTGGTGTTTTTTACCACCGGAACAGGCAGTCCGTATTGTAACTTTTAGCCGGTTGAAACAACCACTACCGACACTTTACGGCTTATCTAGGCTGTTTGGCGAAAAAAGCTGACATGGACAGCTTCCACAGACATAACGAGGGCAAAGAAAAATGATAATAAAAAGAAGAATACAGCTTCTTAGCAAATGAAAGATAACTATCAGAACATCATGAACCGGATTGTCGACTGGTACTCCTTGGATCCACTCTTTTGGGATCAAATTTCCAGGCAACTGTTAGCTTATCAACCAAAAGTGAAAGGAAAACTAAATTTAGATATTTATCGTGTTTAAAAATATGTAAATGAGAACCATATACTGGACTGGATCAACGATTCGTTTAACGGAGATCTGTCGTTAGAACACTAGGCAACATGTTTAATGTCGCGTTAACTGTCGCTACAAGCGCAGATATTACTCTCCACGCCCTCAATACGAGAAATCACCCAAATGAAGTCATGACCGTTGTCCATCCCCTTGAACCAAGGTTTGTTGATGCCAATTTTCGGGCGTTCTCTGACAAGAAATACTGAAAAACTGTTTAAGCTATTCGATCTTTCATAAACATCTTCTAAGTTTCTGATGTGGGCTTGGTCGTTGATAGGTAAATATAAAACGGTTTGTTTTGTGAGGAGGATATTTGCAGCCTCTTTTATGGTAGCCGTTACCACTAGTACCATAATAATTAGCATTGAAACGATGCGTAGCTGTCATCATAAATTGCTTACGGCCAATTTCTTCACTGCATGAAAACCGGTATTCGCTGAAAACCAGTTTTCGGGTTGCTGGTAACCAAAAAGCCGAAAACCGGTTTTCAACGAAAACCAGTTTTCATGCAAGTGAAAAAATTGGCTGTTTGCTGTCAGATAAATTTTTGTGTTCAAAGAACAATCATTAGGTTTATACCCAGTATTATCTTTTCGTCGCGAAACCACCAACGAACCGACGTGCCACATGGAACAAAAACTGCGTCAAATGTTGTCCTAAAATACATTGTTACACTAGCGGCGTCTGTATAATGGTTCGCGTGATAGTCTTCGTCGATAACACAACAGTACGCAAAAACCAAGGTGTATCGACGTTGTACAAGGTATGCTAAAACAAACTTTCTTTTAGCATGTTGAAGATCGTTTTTCCAGCTTTTTACTATCCTATGTATGCACTATTTAACAAAACTCTCCGTTACAAGCAAAAAAGTAGCAGAATACATACTTTTTCAATGAATTCTGAATACTGTTTTGATGCACACACCCGGTCAAAAGAAATGCGGACGAACATGGTCAGGCGATTTAAACAGTTTGACGTTTGACTCAACTCGCCTGTGCTAATTGCCCCTTGGAACAAATGCAATTTGCGAATGCGATTTAAAGGCAATTTCAAAACTTACAGAAATTTTCTGGCGGCTGAAATGGACTTGGTTGTTTTTTGAGTTTTTCAAACATGGCGGTTCATGTTTGGCTTAAGTTTAAAATTGTTTTTTAAACAATTGGCGTGTTCTCGCTTGTATTTTGTTTGTCTAGTGCACTTAATTTAGCCAACAAATGTTGGAAATTGTGGAATCGTGTGTAAGTATAGTGGAACAAGATTTTTGACCTAAAGTCTAAATAAAAGTCTGATTGTGGTAAGTTTACGCAATACGAATTTCACCAACGATTCTTCCTATAGTTTGGTGGTGATTACCTGGTGTACTGATAAATTTATGTGAGTAGATATTGAATCCGAAAATAATTATTATTTTTAATTTTCATATCAGGCAATTAAGGGCGATTAAATAGCGCGTTCCCTGGGCGATTTGGGGGCGATTTAAGGGCGTGTAGAGCGGCAAAAAAATGACGGCGGCAAATCGCCCGAATGTTGCATTCAAAATAGCCCCCTAACTGCCAGCAAATTGCTGGCAAATTGTAGTGCAATTAGCGCATCCGAGTTGGCAAATAGCCCCCCGCTAGCCAGCAGCTTGCCCTTTTTGACTGGGCATACGCAGCTGAGGGAATTGCACACCTTCTGTTATATCAATATACTTATCGAGAAGCCTGCCCAGATTCAAACATGGCGGAGCGATCTGTAGTAGTTTGACAGTAGTGATCGCTTCATTTCAAAACAATCGTTATTTTGTATGGGACACTTTTCGAATGTCTTTGTCATGTCGGTTCGTCGGTGGCGAAACGTCAATTAATTGAATGTGGATCTACATGGAATGCTACTTCCGGCGAAAAAGGATTCTTGGCTCTGTGCATTCTGATCCAAGCTTGAATTGAATACCCAACGTAAATCCTAGTCACCAGACGAAATCATATTTCTCTCGGTTAATCCTTCGAGGAACCGAGAACGAAAGGAAGAACTTTTTTGCGTACAATTCTGACTACGCACTGTTTCACCACGGAGTGGGATTTATATTCAAGAGACAACCAGAGCAACCCAACTAAACATTCGATTATGATTGTCGTAAATGGATCACTTTACGAAACCGTAATTTTTTCATATAAATTTATGAACAGATTTTTTTGTGCATTAAGCCGTCCAAAATCCCTTTTGGTTTGAATATCTGCACTTATCAAAAGCCGAATTCGAAAAACTGAGCTCTCCAAATTTTCGGCTAGGTACTGTAAATTAAAGAAAACCTACAAACTCTTACTATGGCATACTTCATCTAATGTTAATGGACCACCTACTGTGAGAGATAAAAGTAGACATTTTCATCGTAACGTAAGCATATCGGCGTCCCTAAGTGCCGGCGTGCATCGGAATATTGAATTATTTATGCTTAATGTTGCAAGGAAATAATATTAAATCTTGGCGTCCATTTTTGTTCAAGCGGTGATTACGTGCCCCCGTATGAAAGGCAATGTTTGGCATCGTGCAACTTGTCGTTGGTGTACCCAGAAAATATCTACTCTGGTCAGACACTCAGTTTCACAAAACTTGATATTTAGAGTATTCGACCATCCCAAAATTAAGCTTATATAGTACATGAAAGAACAGCCTGAACCAGAAATGCAATCAATTCCCCAAGTGTTCTTCCGCAATTTTGTTAAGAGAAATGATCGAAATGAATTTTCATGGAACAAGTAAAATATTTACACAGCGCCGGCAATGCTTATTTCACGGCATTCCGTATACCAGCACGAACGCAAGGCAGCCGAGAACGAGCAAACAAAGCTCCATGATTCTTTACTACATACAGCATATTTACTACGGTATCGTGTCGTGTCAGGAAAGAACCTGCTGATGCTGGCGTGCCTTGCAAGAATTATGCAATAACTCTCGACGTTACGCACCGAACAGGAAAACGATATAAAAATATTTTTGCACATCACTCAAATTTTCAACTTGTACGGCACCGTTGTTCTTTCCATGGTTGCCATGCACCTTAAAAACACTTTCTAAAATTTGCTTCCACTTTAATGTATTGTTCGACTCAGCTCAATGAATGGATGCAAAACAATGCAAGATTGTGTGTGAGTGTGATTACTGATTACTCATTAGCTTGATTAGTTTCGTATTTGTTTCTTAAAGCAGTTTTCCTACGATGGGTGACTCATGGCCAACCTTTGAACCAGTACGAATTCGGTTATATGTGGTAGAAAGAACCTTGATGTTTTTCTACGTCCTAAAGGTCTAAAGAGAGCACTAGAGCAATAAATACAGAGTGTTGCATGGTTTGGATTTAACCGTTTACTGTATTAAGGTGCATGATATTGCAGAAGCAGAATCACAAGTGATTCATATTTTACATAATGAGTCGGATATGAAAAGCCTTTGTCCAATGTGGAAGCCAGTTTACTCACACTAGAACTAAATTGCAATAGTGTTCGGAATGCTGCTTAAAGCATTAGTACAAAACTCATCTTTTCAGAGAATTGTGTCAGAATATGGCTAATCGGATAAATATACATATTATTTTTGTTTCTGTTGAACTTGATACTTTTTTATTTCATAAGTTACCTGAATTTTAAAATTATAAAAAACAAGTTTTGTTAGTATTTAAAATTATTATGACCAGTTTCAGATGGTTTTAATGTATGTAGCACATTAAAAGCTTATTTCAAAGTTATTGTGAGTTCGGATCAGAATGTGCAGGCACATAATTACAATAATTTCAATCGGATAAGTCAAATATAAAGCATTTCACAAGTGGCTATCATGGATAGCATGACTACTTGGTAATCGAATTATCATCCAGCTCAATATCCATACCATGGTTGGGAAAACTTCAAAGTATTTTAATTAGTGATATCCAAGCCATGGTAATCGGATTAGTGCCTGTGCCTGGATGTCATTCGATTCCCACACTGTAGAGTAATGCTCGATATAAGATAAGTATCAGGGCATACCGTTCGGATTGGGGAATTAATTTATAAATGATACTCCCATCCATGGGGTGTTTTATCACTTGTACACGCAGCCCCACAGTCATATTTTAAATAGTTCCATGATATTTCAAACCAATAAACTCTTCAAATGAACATCTCAAGATATCAGAAAATTGCGATTTTCATTCAAATTCTTAATTCACCGATTTTATGGATTTAGTAATCAACATAAAGGACTAATCAGTCACTTCCCTGCATAAAAAAGTTGCCATGGAATCAACCCGGCAACGAGCGCAGATGCTAAATGTGCTTATTTTTTTTGGTTGAAGAATTTTCCCCCTGATATCCGGTGAATTATCCGGGATTTCGTTCGGCTGGCATTTTCCGATGATTATGCGGTGACGGATGGTGAACACATGTTTGCTATATAATCGCTTTTCGCTGTTTTGACGATATTCGTGAGGCACAGCGTTCTTAGCTAAACGTAGAGTGATGAATTATTTTCGTTGTGCATTTCATCCATACGAAGTCGCTAGGATAAAATACAGTACGTTTAAATGGTAGGTCGATAATTATAGCGACACTTCAGATTGACAGGTCAATTGGCTATAGTTATTGGATTAACACCTATGTTTTACAGTAGTTCAGCATACCCGAATAGAAATGCGTAGTAACAAAACCATAATTTTAACTGCGACAGTGCAGCAATTTTACAATAATTTGCAATAATGCCTGTTGTCATACTATAGTACAAAAACCTGTTTTAATCTTCCTAATGGTGCAATTGTGCCTTTCTCATTTGTCCAAACTACGATTGCATGGCTGGGTATATTTCTTGTAATGGTGGAAATCAGTCCCGTGCACAAGGGGAGAGTTTTGTGCGTTCAAACCCCTGCCATAAGAGGTTTGAAGATGTTTTTAAAAATTGGTTCAATTTCTGTGCAGGAAAAAAATGATACAGCGTGCTGTTTCGACACATAAAATGTCACTTGAGTTCGGTCACTCTAGGGACAAGTCGATGAAGAAACCAAGGAAGAAACCTTACAAGCATAGCTGAAAAGGGATGTAAGTCAAGTTGGTCGGTATCTACAGATCGGAGTCTGGAGATATTCCACCACCGATGATATCTCCGTTGGAGTATCTCGCGCAAGCTCACTCAAATGGGCGTATTGGGAGAAATACCGCCGCCGAGGAACTCTCAGCAATAGCTACAAGATAAATAGGAACCATTGGTGCCGAGAATGATAAGAAACCCTGCGAAAGTGGTTTAAAGAGTTGTCAATCATTATGGTTGGAGCCTCCGCATCAGTTCATTTGTCAATAGGTGACGACATTTTGTGGTTTAAAGAGATGTCAATCATTATGGTTGGAGCTTCCGCATCGGTTCATTTGTAAATAGGTGATGACATTTGCACCAGAACTGGGTAAGTCAGATAACTATAAACGACGAAGTTTAGAAAAATCTGCAATGGAATAAAACAGTTCGGTTTCTCATCTCGCTCAGTTCAGACGCTAGAATTCGCTCCACTGCTATTTGCAAAGGATTCTACCTAGTGTGTGAAACGTGAACAAACAGTGAGTGATGATACAAAGCAAGATTGTGTCCCGTTGCGGGCAAACTGTGTTGCTGTTGCTTCCTCGAAATGTCTGGTAAGACCATCAATTCGTGAAGGGGAGCAAATCTTGAAAGTGAACATGAAGCTCAACGTAGCAGAAGTTAATGCGGTGCAATTCCATCATTTACGACATGTGGTACTGATTATGTTCAAAAACATTAGTCAAGCAGAATCATTCGCTTCCCAGAACAACATGAAACACGTCGTCGAATGTAATGACATTTTATACAGTATCCCAACGTATATAGATATTGACAGTATTGAAATAAAGATACATGACCTGGCACCACGCACTCGTTATCAAAAAAATCATGTCAAAATACGAAGAAGTGAATAGTGTTACGGAAGATACTTGGAGAAACTTCTTCCTAGGACTCCGCAACCACATTCGCGCGGTGAGAATGCCTTCGATAAAACCTATTCTCTCTTACTTGACTTTTACATGCACATCACCTAAATGTGTTTAATATTCTTAACGAATACTAATCACGTACCCAGGGCAGATTCTTACATGTCAATATTGTGATCAGCCGCTACACGACGGGAAACCTTGCGCAGAGACTGCTAAGAAAATTCCACGTGATACGACCAAAGCCGGTATACAGTCGTCGTTTGCTAAACCACAACCGGTTGGTAAATCAACGACTGCGGACCGAGCATTCACAAACTCCAGCTCAACAACGATCGAACCCAGTACCACTAAACCAACTGCCATTACCAACATCGAAGTATCAACGATTACAGCAAATGTTTCGAAACCAACAACCAACACCACCAATAAGGAATCACATACCGATGAAGAAGGATTTACAATAGTGAACCGTAAGCACAAACAACAAATAAGAAGATCCGACCGTGAGCAAGATTAATGCAGTACCGATGACGACATGGACATAAACGAAAACACGAGAGAAAACGGACAGAATGACCCCCAAGGTGCGGCAGACAACGCACCTAAGCGATCATCCATAAAAACTACAAGGGGCAGCCCTATGGGGTGGCACGAACTGTAAACGTAGGACTATACTACTAAATGTAAAATATGTATTTTCTTAGTACATTTAGAGTAATAATAAATCAAATATATTTCTTACGAATAGTTTAAGCACAACCAATCAACATCGAATGTTACATATTGAACCAAACCTTCTTGGTTATCAGGTCATTTTATTTGTAGTAGGTGATCAAATCCGATTAAACTTGAGAAGATCTGAAGAAAGAAGACAGAAAACCATCACCTAACTAATATCTGAAACTAAATCTTTATAGCACAAGATAAGCTTTCAAAAATTGTAAAAACTTTCGCTTGTGTGTGGTAAAAAATCCGGACCGGTGAAGAAAAGTCCACATTTCATGTATATACCAAGCTTACTAGTTTTATTTTACCATCATATTAACTTTCCTAAAGTACGTATATAAATGTAGCGAATTCAGTGGTCTTAATCGTATATCTGTGCTTTCCATCAATCCGCGTAAATTTATTGCTAAGAAAGTTTTCGTCTTTGCGCAATGAAAGCACAGATTGCTATCATGCAAGTTACACATGCATCCGTTAACAAACAGAGATGCCATATTGAAATCTGTGTTTCGGTCGAAAATATCATTTTACCATCTGTGATAACTGAAACAGGAAAAAAATCTGTGACAAATTTTCGAAAAATCTGTAAAAAATCACAATATTTCCAAAAATCTATAAAATTTTCATCAAAATTGCCAAAAATCTACCATCTGTGATCAAAATTGTGAAAAAAAATCTCTGACATTACAGAAAAATTTGTGAATATAGTAACCCTGCCAACAAATTAGATATACCTACGTTCGCCTCAAACATTGAACCCAAGCGAACAAAGCAAAATGAGTCAACGCTGATGATGATGGGTAAAACGAAAGAGACAACTAGTACTACGACACTATGTTACCCGTGTTTGCAAATGGAGCTCGACTGTACAAGCGATTTTGTGTAGGAATAACTGTGTTCGAGATTGTTCATAAAAGTGTGCTGGAAACGAGCACAACAAAAGAAAGCATAGCACTGGATAGTGTACCTCCACAAGCAGTGTAACGGACTTTTCACTCAGCTATACTGGCTGTGAAAACACACAGCGCAGTGATCTGCTCCGCCAGCCGTTCAACAGGCAACTGAGCTTGTCCGGGCAAATCCGTTCTTTAAATAGTCGATAATGACGTCATTAATAGAAGCGTAGTGCGCTAGGTTCACAAATCTGTTGTACCGGATTTGAAAAGCGTTATCTTCTGTGTGTAAATGAGCGATATTTTGACAAGGTTGTATATAATTTAAATTTAATGCCATAATATTAAAAATCTTTGGGTTCATCTATTGGAATCTATTCTTAGAAGTATTTCAGTGCGATTTGCGTAAAAAATTTGAAAATTTATCGTGAGATGGCTAAACTATATGCGTTTAAAAATGGATCACTTTTCGTTACATACCATTTTTGTAGAATTTGCAAAGTGCACCCCATATCGAAAACAAAGACGTAGTCCTACGGCAAAATCTACGTAGCATGACATGACCCCATACCACACACATCATCACAAAATACTAAACTCCCTCTCCTCCATACAATGCTACGTCATTTATGGATGGTCCCTAATATTTCATCATCAAGGAAGAGGATCTCAACACGCAGCAGTAAGATACATCAACAAGACCCGACGAACAGGCGAACGATATTTTTTTTTCTATTTTTACATATTGTAAAAATATGGAAGATTACGGCTCAGTTGTGTTAATGCTATGAACCGTGTCAAATATATTTAAAATAAAAAATAAAAACAAAATAGAAGGAGCACAATCTCTACTGAAGTAGTAAGGATGAGGAATGCGGGAAACGAGAGGTTTAGGTTTAGTCGGTAGGCTTAACTACTACAAATAAATCCGACACTAATACAAATCACTAGGCAGTGGTGTCTGTTGAAGATTCCTTCTGGATAATAGACATTTACCCAATTTATTGAGTGGAGTCGATTGGTACACAATTGAGGGTATCTATATCATTCTTTTATAAGAAACATAAAAAAAACAAAACCCTCCCCTTAAGAATTTTCTGCGCACGGGCCTGGTGGAAATGTCTATTACATATTCAGTGCGATTTGCACTTTCAGCCACGAACTTGAAATGCTATGTGTCGACGATGAAACACTTGACACCAGCGGTGGATCCAGAAGAAAGGTCCGGGGGATGCGGGAAATTTTCAACTTGTTAAAAAAAATTAAATTAATTTCAATTTTAAAGTTGTTTCAAACTCAAAAATGATTGAAACCAAATTTTTCACTAGTTTTTATTAAATGCGGCTATGGTGCATAAATTAATGTGTTAATTACGCAATTTCAGACACATTAGGATATGTTTGGAGGTTGCGCCGACACACCACGCTGCCGATTTAAGGCAAAAATTGTCGGCGCGCTGACCATTTTTACCTGAAATCGGCGGCGCGCACCTCTAGACATTTTATTCCAGATCAGCCCTGCTTGAAACAAAAATATCTCACGTGTTTTTTGAAAACGTCCAATAAGCATACTGTCGAAATTCTGCTTGAAAAAGAAAATCCGAACTCACCGAAAATGTTGCTTACATTTAATGAAAGAGACAAGTTATTTCTTTCGTTTACTGCTGTGATTTATATTCGGCGAGTAATGGTTTGTGTGGTATGAATTTTGACAGTATGCTTATTGGCCTGTTACAAAAAACACGCGAGATATATTTAATTAGCAAATCAGCATTAGCTCAATGTTCTCTTTCGGGTAACTTATTTTATCATGCGTGTGTGTGTGTGTGTGTGAAGGGGATGAATAACCCACTATCGAACCACCCCCAGCCTATCTTGGTATGCCTACTGGTAAAGGTGATTGGAATGAGAGAGGGATAGGTCTGAAGTGGGTGGATGAGGTGGTCATTTGAGAGGGATCTGTTGGGGCTTGAGGGGGAGAATTGATTGTGACAGGCCGGGTTAAGAAAGGGTTGTGTGTAATGTGGTGCAGGGGTCAACTCTCCACCGAATACCCTCAGCTACGCTCCTGTTAAAATACAGAAAACCTATCATATTAAAAAAAATTGCCCGGGATTAGCTTGGCCAAGTTCAGAGTGGTTGCACAACCTTTCTATATGAGAAAGGCAAAAATGTACCAAAGCCCCAAAAAGTCAATTTTCGTCAAAAATTTATTTTCGAGATTACACGAAATCTTAATGTTTTAAGAACATTTGGAATCAAAAATACAAATTCGATTTTGAAATTTTCTTTGAGCATTTTTCAGTCCTTGCTAATATGGAATTAAGAGGAGCGTCTGGTGTAAAGTGCTCAAACCGAAAGTTATTTTGTTTTGCGTACCTGGGTGGACCACTCGAAGATCACCACGATATCAGTCCAAGACTAATTGGCCTGGACTACGCCAATATCGGGCACGGAAACGAACCGATTGCCGTCAATACCAGCTTGTATCTGCAACGATAACATTTTTCAATCAAAATATGTTTTTGATTCCGCGAACAACGAAAAATAAACAAAAGTGCGAAAATCGTTGAGATGTTTCAAACTACCGCTTATAGTATTCAAAAGGTTGCGTTTAAGGATGCTTTTTGTAGGATAAAATAATCTCAGCGATTGCTCTTTTCTGGTGAAGATTCAGACTTCCGTTTATAGCAACCATAAAGAACCTAGACCTAGTTGACATGGTTTGTAGATATGTTGTAAATGTGAACTGTATCTCATAATGCCTGTTATTGTTGTTGCTATAAACTAAACTTGATCTTGTCTCGTTCAATCCACTGTTGAATTGAGCTGGTAAGAGGAACTAGGAAGTGTTAGTATGTGCTTATTCTAGACATAATCTGAACGGACGCTTTTGTCTACCAGCTCGTCAGAATCAGTGAACAGAGTAATGTATTAGATTAAATAGAGCATGTGGTTAACCAGACACATAGCAATAATGGAATGAAAGATACATTTACACAGCTGGGAAATTGTCTTGATTAATAAATGAACTTTTACTACTGCTGGCAAACGATATCCTGAACAAACAGGAAGTAAATCGATTCAAGTCTCTATGCATGTTTAATAATTTCCCTAGCAAGGTGCCAAACTCTGGGAATTATTGTAACGACCATCATCAGATAAATATTCCGACCGTAGTTTTGTTGCATTGTAATCAAAATGCAGAAAGCTTACGACCAGCATCATGCATAAATGATGCCTCGCTGCAGGGAATCAATCAAAGGGGATGGAGTAAATGATTGTTCTTGTTAGGAAAGATAACCATTTTATTGATCGTTTCCCGTAGCGTGGTTCATGGGAACCATGTCACTAGCGATCCTTATCATCTTTAATTTAATGTTTACCTAGTGCTATCAACAGATTGAAAAATAAAACTATTGATTAGTTGCTTCTTTGTTCTACATTGTCACTACCTTAATGAAAAAAGCAAGTTAAAGCCTTAGAGTTAGTTCAGGAGCGTTGTACTTTGCAAAGCCCGTCTATTCATTTAAATAGCAGTTAAGGTGACTCTAATTTTAGCAAGATCTAAAATTGAACTTTTAATAATTCTAGATAGAGCCATACTACCTTCAATGAAGCTTCAGAATGACTAATTTTAGAAAAGTTTGCTGAAGATGTGTAGGCTGCAATTTTAATACTTTTCATTTTCAAATTAATTTAAAATAAAGGTTTGAGGTGACATTTATCGAAAAAATATGATTATTGAAGAGTATTATTAAACGTGTGTAAACTTTGGTATTTATATTATAAGAAATGAAATCATAATTACGTAATAGTTCCATTGTCCATAAATAATTTGATAGGATGTGAACTCATATGTTATCATTATTCGCGCGCGTTGTTATGTTAACTGAAGTGCATTTTGAGCGGTATACAAACCGTACTGCCTAAATACCTGAAACGACCGACTGTACATGTTGAACTTACAACCGATGAAGAGCGCGTGTTTTTATACTAACTACTAAAATCTTAACTAGAACAAAATTATAAGAACGAATTCAAAGCCGCTATATGCCAAAATCAGAAAAAGCAGAAGATGCAAAAAATGAAATTTGGTTCTCTTTGGAGACAATACTCGAGCTTCAACACTATTATGCTTATGACAAAATATGTATCAATATGTAATATACCGCATGCACTACTCAAAAGTACATGAGCACTCAACACAATGAGAACAACTATTATAATGAACATGATTAGCTATCTTGGGCATTAACATTATAAAAATACTCCTAAATGGTTTTGAGTCGTACTGCCCAATCTCCAAGCAACGTGAAGAACGTGTAAATTAAGCCAATTTAATCTAACGCTCACAGTAGCTATGTCTACCACTAGTTTAAGCTAGCTTATGCGTCTTTGCGAAAAGTACAACAGTTTTCCAGAAGTTGCGCAAGTATCTAAGAAACGTATACCTTCAATAGGTTTCAAGATTGTCCCACATGCGTCCTGAAAACATCTGGTCAGTAAAGCAACCCTTGAGCAACTTGAAGATTTTTTCAGGGCGCAAAATTGTTTCATATACACGAACTACTGTACTATTTTCGTTTTGAAGTTAGTCGGGTTCTCGGAGATGCCCAAACCGATTTTTCCAAATTTTGTGGCAAAAGAAGGGTACATTATTCCCAACGGCTGGTATATAATTTCATTTTAACCCGACCTCTAGTTTTGATGTTACGTTTCTAAGAGTATGGTCACATACAGTGTTGTTAAAACGATGAATTGAACTTTTTACGTTTACGAACATTTTACGTTGATTTCTCTTTTAAAAGTTATTCTGACCCTGTCTGCCACACAGCATAAAACATGCCAATACAAATAAAACCGTATATCACGAGTTTCGGCAGATTTTGTATGCCAATACCATGTCAAATGATCGCTGGAAATTTCACTAAATCGCCAATTGTTATGCAATATATTTTATTGTGTAACCCGTCAGGGTAACAATTTGGCACTGGGTGTAAATATACCATTTATTGGGTATACACTTCGTAGAGTTTATTTGTTTACATATTATTATGCTCACCGTTGTTCGATACCGTTCACATTTAGTTGTAAATTTTCGTTCATTTTCGAGTTTGTGAACGGTTTTGTCTGTGGAAATAGGTGTAGTAATTTTTGTTGAACATTTGTATATAAGAAACATAGGGTTTAGATAGGTCACCGCTCTCCTCCTCTCGCTGCAAAAGTGATTGCTGACTATGCTGTACCATAGCAATGACAGCTATGCGGCGGTGCATTTTTGGTGGTTGTTTTGGTCGAGTGAAAAAGGCGGCCATCGTGGAAGATAGAAAGTGACGGACCACGGGAACTAGCAGACGTTCCAAAATTTTATTTCATTTTTCGAGACAGTTTCCCGCCACGTTATTATAATTTAAAGAATTTTGTTCAAATTGCACCAAACCTGAATTTTCGCCTGAATTTGGTTGTTCCCGAAAAGAAAAGTATTCTCGGTCCGTTGTGAAACCAGTTTTGTGTCGAGTTTCAAACATCATGAAAGTAGATCATCACATTGGCAAAATCGTGAAGTTGGACATACCGCAAGACAGATTTAATAACTGGGTTGAAAAGTGTCCTCCTTACTGGAGCAACCAGGTTGTCGGAATATCCCTGGTTGTGGCCAATTAGACCGAAAATTCTCTAAATGTTTTGCAGTGCACTTGTTTTGCAAAATCATGAAGTTTGACATATCGCATGCCAGGTTTTAAAACTGGTCGGAAACAGTCCTCTTTACCGCAGGGATGCATGAAGCACAGCACGAGAGCCTAACACGAGCTGAGCGGCCGCTTTGAACGAACCAAAAGCAATAAGCACTGATACCGCTCGTGCTAGGTATCCTTCGTGCTCGAGCTGTAGGATTCGAAGAGCTAGCACAACGAGTTAGCACGATAAGCTAGCACCATGAGCTAGCTCGGTAAGCTGGCACGAGCAAGCTCGATGAGCTAGCTCAGTGAGCTAGCACGAGTTAACTCAATGAGCTGGCACGGTAAGCTTGTCCGATGAGCTAGAACGGTGCAGTAGTGTAAGCTATGGAACGAAAGAATAGGACAAAGCAAGAAATATGCGTTGGTGAATGTGCGACAGGTTGCTGAAAAAATGATTCAGGCATCATTACTCGTACTAACGTGTTGTTTTTTTTTATTCTGCTTTGCCAGTGGTTTTAAAACTGGTCGGAAACAGTCCTCTTTGCCGGACGGACCAGATTTCCGGAATATCCCAGGGTTTATCAGATTTGACCAAAAACCCTCAAATGTTCTCCAGTTCACTGGTTGCGCAAAATTATGAAGCTTGACACTCCGAAAGACGGGTTTTATAATCGGTTGAAAAATGTCCTCTTTGCCGGATAACCAGGTGTTCGGAATACTCCAGGTTGACCTCCAGTGTACTTATTTTTCAAAATAATAAGGTTGGACATGTCGCAAGACGGGTTTTATAACTGGTCGAAAATTGTCCTCTTTGCCGGAGGAGTCAGGTTCTCGAAATACTCCAGAGTGTGGTCAATCAGATCAAAAACCCCCAAAATGTCCTTTAGTGAACTTGCTTAGAAAAATCATGAAATTTGACTTGCTGCAATACGGATTTTGCAACCAGTCGAAAATTGTTCTCTTTGTCGGAGGAACCAGGTTTCCGGAATACCCGGAGTGTGACTAATTATACTAAAAGCCCTCAAAATGTTATACTATAGAGGAATTCCACGAAGAGCCGTCCAATTTTGTAAAAAATCGTGACCGACCATCTTCGATTTTGATGAAACTTTTTACGTTGCGCCTATGTGGGAAATTAAGTATATTCAAGAGATAATCAAATCATTTTGTCTCAAGGGCAACTTTTTAAAAGGGCGTATGTGTTTTTGCGTGCACTTCTTTCTAAAAAATATTGTTCAAAAACCATAATTTGTACAGCAAAACTATTCGAGAATGCGTTGCAGGGCATTCATTGATCTTTTTAAAAAAAAATATACACTAAAAAAAAATGTACCGATTTTCAAAAAATTTATAATTTATATTAAAAATTGAAATTAAAAAATAAACCCATTTTTTGAATTTTTTATTTTTTGCTAGCGAAAACCTAAATAAAAAAGAAACATTTTAAGTCTAATTTCATGTTGGAGAAGTTATCAATAAAAAAGTTTTACTAATAATAATTTTGTACATGTTTTTCAATTCTGTACTATTTTACAGACAAAAATATATTTTTTTATCGATTGTGATTCTAAATGTTGTTTGGAATGAAAATGCTCTTTACAGAAATCTTCGAAAATGTAGTCGTTTTCAAGATATTTTAAAGTTTGTTTCAACAAAAAGTAATAATTCGTTAAATTACGTCCTTTTCATAAATTATTCGTATTTCTCCATCAACAATCGTATGATTTTCATAATAGTCATAATACATTCTACAACTTTCCTGTTTGCACCATGACGGTATAACGAACCATTAAAAAACTACAGGAAAATAATAAAAAAATTATTTGACTACATAGAAATTGAATTCTCTAAAAATGTTGTTTTCAGCGCCAAGCTGATAATATTCGGATAATAGTTCAATTTGTACGTTATTTAAGTCGCACATTTGAGAATTACTCTTTATTCTGGAGAAACCATAGGAGGACATAGATTTTACCTGCCAATTTTTTCTGAAGCAAAATAGTTGATACCTGTATGAACCATGTATTAAAACTTACCTATATTTTACATTGAAATAGGTTAACACATTAAAGAGACTTAGACAGTACGGTGTTTTGGTGTCAACAAGAGCAAATTATTATGGATATCAATAAAGTAAGGTGTTGTAAGCCATTTCCTAGTAAACGGTGTTCATCGAAGCTTCGCAAAGTAACGCAAAAAATTATTGAAATTTTAAAATCCACAGAGTGTAAAATTCAATTGGATGAGTCTGTTTTTATATGTGATACTTGCAGGTTGCAGGCATGCAATTCTGACAATATAAAATATCTGCAGTTATCGAGCATCTACACTACAAAACCACAATCATCACCTTCAGGATATGATCCAGTAGACATACCATCGGTTACATCAATCTTCTCAGCATCTACTCAGGAAAGCGATGTGCAGGATTATTCCAGAATACATAACATTGAAATATTCAATAAAGGAGTCCTGGGAATCAACGTTTCACCAATAGCAATAAACAAGCTTCAACAAGTCAATTATTCCAATAGTAAATATTCGAATATTTCACATGGAATACGAAAACATTTATTCTGGATGAATGTAGAAAATGATGAGCTGGAGTTATTAAAAACGAAAGCTGCTGACCTTGATGGTATAATTTTTCAACTGAAAGAGAGATTTGCAGATTCAGGAAGTTCAAGAAACGATCAAGTGAGGTTATTGTCTATTTTACCAAAATCTTGGTCAAATCAAAAGATAATGGATGAATTTCATGCAAACAAACACATTGTATCGCAAGCTAGGTTGTTAGCAGAAGGAAAACATCACGACAACAACGAAAAGATGGTTCATACTTTGGATTCACAAACAAAAACACGGTGTTGGAGTTCTATGATAGCGACCAGATTAGCAGAGCCATGCCTGGGCTAAACGACTATGTTTCTATGAAAAAGGATGGTAAGCGTCAACATGTACAAAAACGTCTGTTAATTTGTTCATTGAAAGAGGCTTTAATAGGTTTAAGGAAATTAGGGAATTTACTATTGGATTTAGTTCATTTGCATCATTGAGACCGAAGAATTGCAAGCTATTAGGAAGTTCAGGTTCTCATAACATTTGTGTTTGTACGATTCACGAGAATATTATTTTAATGCTCCATAGTCTACAAAAATATTCTTTCGAAAAAGATTACAAGTTGTATTTCGAAAAAATGTTGTGTAGTGCATCGTCAAGATCAAAAGATTGTTATCTCCGTGAATGTGACCGATGTCCAAATCTTTGAATACAATCTTTCGGAAGAATTGGAGGAACGTTGTGTTGGAGAAATAACTTTCGAACAATGGGTTGCTACCGATAGATGTAATCTAGAAACACTCGTCAAACCAGTTGATGAGTTTGTAACATATTTTGGTGGGAAGTTGGAAAAATTGACAACTCATGATTATATAAAAAATCAACAGTCTATTTTTTTAAATGAATCAAAATCGTCTTTAAAAATAGGCGAAGTTTTAGTAATTTGTTATTTATTATATGGACTCTGGAATAATAAAAAAATTAAGTTTTGTAATAATATCCGAAGTTCTAAAACATGATACAATCGCGGTGCAGGTATTCATTTCAAAGTTACTAACTTTTCTAAAACCAAAAATACAATTAAAGAAGGCTATATTTATGTCTGATGGAGCTGCTTCTCAATACAAAAATAGAATTTTTTTGCTAGTCTTTGTAAATATAAAACTAATTATAACATTGATGCTAAGTGGCACTTTTTTGCAACTTCTCATGGAAAAGGACCCTGTGACGCAATTGGCGGGACATTGAAACGAATAACAAGAAATGCGAGCTTAGCAATAGCACACGAACATCCAATCACAAGTGTAGAAGAGTTATATAAATGGGCTAACCAGCAAAGTAATGAACAATTAACAAAAAATTCGTTTTGTTATGTATCACAGGAAGAATTCGAACAAGGAGCAGCTGAATGGAGTAGCCTGTATCAGAAGGCAAAAATGATTGCTGGTACACAGAAATATCACTCTTTTGTTCCTATTTCAGAAAATAAAATTGCCGCGAAACTGTTTTCGAATGACGAAACACCGAGTATTTTTAGCATATATAAACGAACAAAGTGTTAAGGTGTATATAGAAGATAGGAATTGTATATAATAGGAAGAAACAAATTTTAGTATAAAAAATGGCCGATAGTGATTTTATAAATCGGACCTATAACTTGCAACATTATCCTCTTATCATCTTGGTGTCAAAAGGTAAGTTGTAGAACTTATCATGACTATTATGAAAATCGTACGATTGTTGATGGAGAAACGCGAACAACTTATGAAAAGGACGTAATTTAACGAATTATTACTTTTTGTCTAAACAAAATTTAAAATATCTTGAAAACGACTACATTTTCGAAAATTTTTGTAAAGAGCATTTTGATTCGAAATGACATTGGGAATCACATTCTATAAAAAATATATTTTTGTCTGTAACATAGTATAAAATTGAAAAACATGTACAAATTTGTTGTTAGAAAAACTTTTTTATTGATAACTTCTCCATCATAAAATTAGACTTAAAATATTTCTTTTTTATTTAGGTTTTCCCTGGCAGAAAATAAAAAATTAAAAAAATGGGTTTTTTTAATTCCAATTTTTAATATAAATTATAAATTTTTTGAAAATCGGCACAATTTTTTTTCAGTGTATATTTTTTTTACAAAGATTAATGAATGCCCTGCAACTCATTTTCGAATAGTTTTGCTGGACAAATTATGGTTTTCGTATTATTATTGTTTGTTCATTGTGCATGCAAAAACACATACGCCCTTTTAAAAAAAGCTCTTGAGTCAAAATGGTCTAATTACCTGTGGAAGTCATGGAGACTCATAAACCAAACATAGGTGCAAATTTTTGTTAAAATCGGAGATGGTGGATTTTTATGGTCGGCCACTTCCCCGTGGAATTCCTCTATACTAAAAACCCTCAACTTGTTTCGCAAAATCATGCAGTTTGACATGCCGCGAGACAGGGTTTCAAAAGGGTCCAAAAGTGTCCACTTTGCCGGAGGAACCCGGTTCCCGAAATACCCCGGAGTGTGGCCATTTCGTCCAAATGCTCTCAAAATGTCTTTCAGTGTGCTTGTTTTGTAAAATCATGAGGTTGAAGTGCCGCAAGACGGGTTTTACAACCAGTCGAAAATCGTCCATTTTTGACCGGAGGAACCAGATTCTTGGAAGATCCTGGGGTGTGTCCAATTTAACCAAAAACCCTCAGAATGGTTATCAGTGCACTTGTTTTGCATAATTACAAAGTTTGACAACCCGCAAGATGGGTTTTATAATCGGTCGAAAAATGTCCTCTTTATCAATGGAACCAGGTTCCCGGAATACTCGGGGGTGGCCTATTGACCAAAAGCCCTCAGAATTTTGGTCAATGCGTTTTTTTTACAAAATCATAACGTTTTGCGCGTCACAAGACTTGTATGAAGACCGCTATGGAAGTTTTTTGCTTTTCGGAAAGGGGGTAACCCCAGTACTACACACAATATATCCGGACATACAGTCAGTTCCGGAAAGGCGGACTCGGTTTCTAAAACGACAAATTTTGTGATCGTTTCCATAAAACCGCATCAAATTTGGCTGGAACGCGACTGAGAACGATTATTTTGAAATTTAACATTCCTAATGAAATGGGGGTTGGGGACGTAAGAGATAATGGTGATTTCGTCGTTGGGGTTCCGCTCGCAAATGAGCAGCTCAATTGGTTGCATACTGGCGTCGTAACAAAAGGGTAATTCGAGTGTGCATTTCTTACTATTCGTTTCTGGATTATGGTTTATTTGGAATAATTGGTGCGTAGTACCTATCAAAATTCAGTCGCTATCGCGGTGCTGTTATCAACCGTTAATTGATAAAAGTATAAAACTCATTGACTTCGACAAAAATTGTAGGTCATGTAATTATAAGTATATCTACGAAAAATACAATCTTTGTAGGTCCTGTACATTTCGAAATATGGTGCATTCTTCAAGTAAAATTTTTTACATAAAACATGCTTATTTTTAATCTAATCGTGTATCATTGTTGAACATATTTCTCGCGTTATTTTATGAAAGAGAAAAGTTATTTCCTTCGGCTACTACAATGATCTATAATCCGATTAATGGTTTATTCGGAATTTCCCCTCAAAGTAAATTTTGACAGTATGCTTGTTGACCCTTTTCGAAAAACGCGAGATTTCATCAAGAAAAATATCGCATGAGCTCTTCTAAAAACACAGTTTAAAACACGTTCCTCAATTGGTCGGTGTTTGGTCAGACCAAACAAAATGACATTGTATTGATTTCGTGAAAAACGAGTTTAAAGTTTGAATCGAAGCATCCTTTACATTATACTTCGAAAATATTTTTTGTCATGATTCATGCTAATTACAACATTTTTTTTATTCATTTCGTTTATTTGATAGGCACAAATGCGTTAGCTTGGCGGTGCCAAATTCTTTTGTTTTTACATTTTGGATATTTTAAAACTAGGAGGTTACAATATTGAAATATTTTTTTATAAAAGAGAAAAATTTTACAGCTATCTTAAGACTAGAAATAAGATTCTATATACAAGAGAGGGGACAAAAGATTTTTTTATGTCCAATTTTAAAACAAGGAATTCAATAGTAATAGTTTTTTAGGAAATATTTACAGTTATCTTAAAACTAACAATATAGTTTGGTACACAAAAGGGGGAACAAATATTTATGAAAAATTTCACCGATGTTTTAAAACTAGGGATACAATTCTATTTACAAGATAACTTCAACATATTACAATTCTGGCAAAAGAGGAATGTAGATGAAGAAATTCTGTATCAAATGCTACCATTATCTCACTTTTCGAGATTTTGCGACTTAATCCGGTCTAACTTAACACCAACCATTTGAGTACCGTAAAATAATGGACCATGTTCCAGCAACATATTATGCATTAGTTAATTGCTAGGAAACCTCAAAACGCAAATTCCACAACAAATATAGTTATAGGTTTTGTGCTCTTCATGACCAAAGATGGTATTAAACAATTTTCTCCTTAATGGAGAAAAAACAGATTTTACCAAAATTGTTCTGCACTAAGTAGAAATGTTTATCTAGAAAAAGTCTATGCTGGACGGAAGTGCATTTTGAATTTATTCGAATTTGTTTATAATAGTATAAAACGTATGAGTCGGAATTCGTTTTCCTCTACAATTTTATATCAAAGCTGTTCTCAGATTAATGTAATTTATTCACCAGGATTTAGTGAAAGAATTTCCTGCACAATGTTACACGATTATTTTAAAATAATCTAGCTTTGTGTAAAAACTAACCAAAAAATAATATTTGCAAATAATGCACCCTATCTCTAAATATATTGGACCTAACGTATCTTTAGAATATAGATTTATAATAAATGAATTGCGAGCTAATTTGATACAACCAAATCGAGCGCTATGCAATAGCTTTGCCGAAGATAGCATCAGTGGCGTAGCCAGGGCGGGGGGTGGTTTGGGGGTTAAACCCCCCCTCCAAACCGAAACTAATTGAATTGAAAAAAAAAGATTGGTGACGACCAATTTAATATAAAAAAAATTAATTTTTAATATTTAATTAATAATTTTGGAAGTACTACGATGGGATGCATATGAAAGACGGAATGCGGAGACGGCGTGTGAACAACGAATTGCAACAGTAGCTTGGACAACCACCCATTGTTCGCTCAGCGAAATTTGGGCGGCTGCATGTTTTCAGAATGGTGAACTACTCGGTAAAATGGCTCTAGAAACTAATCGTTCTCAACACGTTGCATTCAAAATCACAAAGAACGCGTTGATCTCCCGCCAACATGCTCCAGGTTTCTTGACCGTAGAAGACAGCTAGTTTTCTCAACGATCTCGCTTGCTAACGGTGATTCAGCAATATTTTTTTAGATTTTATTTCGTTTGTTTGACACGGCTCATAGCGGTAGCTTAACGGAGCCGTGGATCTTTTATGTGTTTACAATATGTAAAAAATAGAAATAAAGACATATATTATTGATTGTCCGTTGGATCTCGTGCGCGCAACTTTTTATTGCGAGCGGAGACCTTCTTTCGCGGCTCGCCTACTGCGTCATGGGGACCATTTAATTCTCTCCTGTCCACCACATCAAGGTCGTCATCGTTAAAAGTGTCTTGGTACTCGCGACCAGATGTTCTTTCCTGCTTCTTACACTTACCAATGTAAATCCGTCGTCATTGTTATTATCTTCATCACCGATGTTGCTTACAGTGGTTTCTGGGGTGCTGGATGCTGCTTTGGCAGTTGTCAATATGGACTGAACAGCTGCCACAAATTTGGCAACCGTTTGTGGTTCAGGTATTGGTATTGAAAACTCTTTTTTGGGTTGGTTTACCGTGGATTCGTTGGCAATCGGTAGAGATGCATTCTCCTCTGTATCTTCCGCGCAAGGTTGTCCGTGGTGTGCTGTTTGATTACAATACTTGCACGTGGGAGTTTGCCCCTCATGGGTGCATAACGTAGTTTGATTAATAGTAGCTTCGTGGGTTTTGAGTTTTATAGTCAAGTGGGAGGGGATAGGTTTTTCGATCCGCATCCTTACCACAAGAACACCGTTAGGTGTACCTGGGAAGAAATTTCTCCACGTATCACGTGTAACTGATTCTACTTCGCCGTATTGCGACATGTATTTTGCGATTAAATCAGGAGGGGTACGTGGTGATAGGTCATATAACTTTACATCTACATAGTCTTTTTCTATCTACACAGGAATCTTAATTCCAACTTTATCACTTTGAGCCACGTACTTCAAGGTGTTTTGCGAAACGAAACGTTCGGCTTGTGCTAACGTGTTGAATGATATGAGTACGACATTACGAAGATACTGTAGATACATAACCTTCTTGAGCTTAAGCTGCATCTTCACCTTCAGCAGGTATTCCACTTCACGAAAACTCAATCTTATTGAATAGAATTTAAAGTCAACGACCGCTGTGTTGGGTCGGAGCAGAGATTTTTCGTCAACTTTACTCATGATGGCAAGAATAAATTAAAAGTTTCCTTTGTTCTCGAGGCAATGCACACTAGATCGAGAGGTTGCTAGTTTTTGTTCATATGGTTCGATTGTACGTCTGAATTGGGCAGAAGTAGAAAGTAGACTGATTCAGCAATATGGTTGATCGATAACTATTTGCAGCAATCCCGGGTGGGTGTTACCCTTTTTTAAGATGGGACATACTACTTCCTCCATCCAATCTTCCAGTAAAATCTGTTTCTCCCAGATCTTTAAAACCACCCAGTGGAGTGCTCTATAGTTTATCATTGCCAGCGGCTTTATCAGTCCTTAACCCGTCGATCACCTCATGAATTTTCGGTAGATCTAGCGCTGGGAATCTGTCGTCGGCTGCGCATGTTCCCAAAGTGATTCTTGCGATACTTTCGTCGTCTACTGCTATTTCGATGTTCGTCATGATACACTTATCGATTAGCTCGCACTCGGTCGAGGTCTCCATTGGTATCTCTTCATATGTCAGCCTGTGGCACATAGCCTTTGCTTGAGCGATTTACCTACTCGTAGAATTTTCATAACTCTATACGGATGCTCCATCGCCTATCTTCCTGTAGGCGATTTCGAATCTATATTCGCACTGTGGAAGGTGCGCACATTTGTGATGTTGGAGAAAAATTTTCCGTTCATTAGAACGTGGTCGATTTAATTCTAAATTTGTTAATCAGGTGATCTCAGGGGTGAGGAGCTTCACATTCTGCCACAGGCTCCAAATGCACGTAAAATGTATCTTTCTCGTTCTCGGGTTACGCCTCGTGAGGGCAGTGCACGTTAACGATGCTGTAGTTGTAGAAAAGGCCTTTGATCCACACACCTCCTTTCTCTGATCGTCTGGCACTTGATTACGTGTTGGTGCATCTTGTCCAGCACTACAAAGCTGATTCCCAACTTGTGTGTTGTGCCGTCGCTCTAGTAGAATGTAACCGCGCGATGCCCGCTTTTACACACATTCTGTCCTGCCAAGCAAAGTTCCTACAATGCTACGTCTTTGAAGCTGCGAGTTTTCAGTGTGTAGGATTCGTTCGAATCCAGGGAAGCAGTTCGATGTGGAAAGTTTCCAATCGTAATCCATTTTTCGTTACGTGGGCTTTGATTGATTATTCCGATCCGCTTTGTCCTCCTGTTTCTTCGTAGCGTAGTGTTTTCCGGGCGGCTTGTTGGGTTTGACACAACCTCCTGTCTCCTCGGACAGCCGCGCGGGGTTTCTTTGCCACCTCACGTATTAAGTTCTGTCTACGGTAGGGTTATAGCGCACATGCCCACTCGCACCTTCTCATTTCGCTTCTACTGCAGAAGACGGTAGTACCCAGTCGATGCCGGGATACAGATTAAATGTCATCAATGGACGCACAAGAAAGCATGAGATAGGAGCTTTTTTTTTTTTTTTTCCAATTCGTTTATTTGATAAGGCAGGTTTGCGTTAGCTTAAAGGTGCCAATTTTGTTTTGTTTTACACTTTAAATTACTTAAAACTAGGGGATTACATATTGATTAGCTATACATATACACAAGGGGGTAATATAATTTTCGTAAGATTAGGGGGTCATTTAGTTTTTATGGCAATATGGTTTGACATTTTTAGCAATGAGATTATTGGAGCAAATAATGTTTAACTAAGGGGGAAAATTTATACGACTATCTTAAAAGTAGAAATAATTAGAGGGCGTGATTAAATTTTGTAGAGATTCGGAGACATTAATTAGAGTTATTTTATGTGGTAGTAGAGTTGGGCATTTTCAACGAGATCATATAATATAATAGTTAAAACTAGAAAAGGCAAGAAGAGCTATATGCTTCATGAAGATATTTGGGGGGGGGGGGAAAGGGGTGTTACTTCTGTGTATAAGAGTCAGGGGAAGTAGGGTGGACAAACATGGCAGGGGGAGAACATTATTTCAGTTTCAGACTTCGGGAGATCAACGGATGGATTACAGAATCAGGGTGGCCTTCATCAGGAAGAATCATGTACTGGGACGCCGGGTGGTCGTTCTTAAGATGGCAGGGGTTTCTCCAGACGATTTCGTAGTGCGGCTCAGATGTTGATCGGCTACATTTCGAGTTGTGCGTGTGATGTTCGTGCTTTAGGTCCCGTGTTTGTTGGCTCATTTGACAGGGATGTTTTGTGTCGCCTTGGAGTCGCATCAAACCATCGTGGGTGTATGGTACAGGTGGAAGAGAGCGTTTCTGAGAATGATAAGGAAAAAGGGGCAGTTAAAGTTGGATATTGATGGTTTTTATGAAGGTGTATATAAGGGACATATAGAGGACATCGCGGCTTGCCAACACATCTCGAACCGGGACGTTGGGTGGTCTTCCTCGGGCCCGGAGGGTGTCCATAAGCCGAGACCTGGCGAAACTGTACTCGGTGCACGCCCAGACTATGTGCTCTATATCGTGATAACCGTCGCCACAAGCGCAGATACCACTCTCCACGAGCCCAATACGTCGGAGATGTGCATCCAGCGTGTAATGGTTCGCCATGAGTCGAGACATCACACGAATGAAGTCACGACCCACATCCATCCCCTTGAACCAAGGTTTCGTCGATACCTTAGGGACTATCGAATGTAGCCACCTTCCTAGCTCCCCATTGCTCCACGAGATTTGCCAACTTTCGAGGGTTCTCTGATGAGTAATAGTGAAAAATTCGTGGAAGCAAATTGGTCTTTCAAAAACGTCACCTTCAATGGCACCCACCTTAGCTAAGGAGTCCGCCTTCTCATTGCCCGGAATGGAGCAATGAGAAGGGACCCACACCAAGGTAATCTGGAAAGATTTGTCAGATAAAGCACTCAGTAGCTCCCGTATTTTCCCCAAAAAATACGAGGAATGCTTTCCATGTTTCATCGAGCGAATAGCGTCAATAGAACTCAGACTATCCGAGACGATGAAGTAATGGTCTGCGGGTAATGTGTCAATGACTCCAAGGGTATACTGAATAGCAGCTAGTTCTGCGGCGTAAACTGAAGCAGGGTCACTGAGTTTGTAGGAGGCGGTGAACTTTTGATTGAAAATACCGAAGCCAGTGGACCCTTCGAGTTTTGATCCGTCAGTATAAAACATCTTAGAACAGTCGACTTCTCGGAATTTATTATAAAAAATATTTGGAACCACTTGTGGGCGTATGTGGTCCGGAATTCCACTAATCTCATCTTTCATGGATGTGTCGAAGAAAACAGTAGATTCAGAAGTATTTATGAAATGCACACGGTTGGGATTGTAAGAAGAAGGATTAATATTTTGCGCCATGTAGTCAAAGTACAGGGACATAAAACGGGTCTGAGAATTGAGCTCAACAAGCCTTTCGAAATTTTCAATCACCAACGGGTTCAAGATATCGCATCGAATGAGCAATCGATATGAGAGTTCCCAAAATCGATTTTTCAGCGGGAGAACGCCCGACAGGACTTCGAGACTCATCGTATGGGTCGATTGCATGCACCCTAAGGCGATACGCAAACAACGATACTGAATTCTTTCGAGTTTGATGAAATGTATGTTCGCGGCGGATCGAAAGCAGAAGCATCCGTATTCCAGTACCGACAGTATCGTTGTTTGATACAACCTAATTAGGTCTCCTGGGTATGCACCCCACCACGTTCCGGTTATTGTACGAAGAAAGTTGATCCTTTGTTGGCATTTCTGTTTCAGATACCGAATATGGCATCCCCAAGTACCTTTCGAGTCGAACCAGACCCCTAGATATTTTACTGTGAAGACCTGAGCTATAGTTTGACCCATTAATAGAAGATGTAGTTGTGCTGGTTCACGCTTCCTAGAAAATACAACTAGCTCAGTTTTCTCCGTGGAGAATTCGATACCCAGCTTAATAGCCCATGCAGACAAATTGTCCAAGGTATTCTGTAATGGTCCTTGTAGATCGACAGCTTTGGGTCCCGTAACAGACACCACGCCATCGTCTGCAAGTTGTCTTAACGTGCAGGAATTGTCAAGACATTCATCAATGTCGTTGACGTAGAAATTGTATAACAGGGGGCTTAGACATGAGCCCTGGGGAAGGCCCATGTAGCTAAATCGTGATGTCGATAAGTCACCATGCGAAAAATGCATGTGCTTTTCCGACAACAAGTTTAGTAAAAAGTTGTTTAAAGTCGCTGAAAGACCATGCTGGTGCAGCTTCTCTGAAAGAATGTTGATAGAAACTGAATCAAAAGCCCCCTTTATATCTAGGAACACTGATGCCATCTGCTCTTTACTAGCATAGGCCATTTGAATTTCGGTTGAGAGCAACGCAAGACAATCGTTCGTCCCTTTGCCTTTGCGAAAGCCAAACTGTGTATCTGACAGTAAGCCATTTGCTTCGACCCAATTGTCGAGGCGGGATAGGATCATTTTCTCGAACAACTTCCGGATACAAGATAGCATTGCGATCGGTCGATACGAATTGTGGTCGGAGGCTGGTTTTCCTGGTTTTTGGATGGCGATGACCTTCACTTGCCTCCAATCGTGTGGGACAATGTTAGCCTCAAGAAACTTATTAAATAAGTTCAACAAGCGTCTCTTGGCAGAGTCTGGCAGATTCTTCAACAAGTTGAATTTGATTCTGTCTGGCCCTGGAGCTTTATTGTTACACGACAAGAGAGCAAGTGAGAACTCCACCATCGAAAAGGTGTTTCGTTCGCGTTATCGTGACGGGACGCGGCGCGGTAGATCTTCTGTGCCGGGGCGGAATCCGGACAAACCTTCTTGGCGAAATCGAATATCCAACGGTTTGAATATTCCACGCTCTCATTAGTACTGTTTCGATTTCGCATACGTCGGGCTGTTCCCCAAAGAGTGCTCATCGATGTTTCTCTCGTTAATCCGTCGACGAACCGGCGCCAATAACCGCGTTTTTTGACTTTCATCAAACTCTTCATTCGCTTGTCTAACGTCGCGTACTGTCGAAAACTAGCGGGTAACCCGTCGTTCCGGAAGGTCTTAAACGCGGCGGCCTTCTCTGCGTACACGTCTGAGCACTCTTTGTCCCACCAGGGATTGGGAGAACGTTTTTGTATGTTCGCGCCGGGTACTGGCTTAGTCTGAGCTTGATTCGCGCTGTCGAGAATCAAGCCAGCCAAAAAGCTGTACTCTTCCTCCGGAGGAAGTTCTTGAGTAGATTCGATGTTGTCGGATATCGTGGCAGCATAGCTCTTCCAATCGATATTTCGTGTGAGGTCATACGAAATATTGATTGTTTCCAATGGCCTTGAGCCGTTATTGATTGAGACTACGATCGGCAGATGGTCGCTACCGTGGGGATCAGGGATTACCTTCCACGCGCATTCTAACTTTAGCGAGGTCGAGCAAAGGGATAAATCTAATGCGCTTGGGCGCGCTGGTGGGGGAGGAATCCGTGTCATTTCACCCGTGTTTAGAATTGTCATGTTGAAGTTGTCGCAAATATTGTGAATTAAAGAGGAACGGTTATCATCATAAAGGCAACCCCATTGCGTACCGTGAGAGTTAAAGTCGCCTAAAACTAGTCGCGGTGCAGGCAGGGATTCTATGATGTCATGTAGCCGGCGA
Organism: Topomyia yanbarensis; assembly: GCF_030247195.1. NCBI lineage: Eukaryota > Metazoa > Arthropoda > Insecta > Diptera > Culicidae > Topomyia > Topomyia yanbarensis. The sequence continues at coordinate 322,074,143 of NC_080671.1, read as the reverse complement.
TGCCCAATCGCGGTGTTGGGGGGAATATATATGGAAGCTATGCAAAGATCTTTGCCTTTGGTTGTTACTTGACAAGCGACAACTTCAATACCTGTTATCGAGGGAAGGTTAATTCTGTAGAAGGAATAGCGCTTTTTGATCCCCAAAAGCACTCCTCCATAGGGGGTGTCTCGATCCAGGCGAATAATATTAAAGTCGTGGAAGTTGAGATCTATGTCGGAAGTTAACCAAGTTTCACATAATGCAAATGCATCGCAACTCAAATTATTTATTAAAATTTTGAAGGAATCGATTTTCGGGATGATACTTCTGCAATTCCACTGTAGAACAGTGATCAAATCCGTGACCTCGTTCGATGAGTTAGCCATCGAAGGATACAATCGCTGAAAGGAGGGGCCATTTAGCAGTCAACTGCTTCAAAAATGTTCTTACTGTAGGGAGAAAAGCTAACATAAGACTTTTAATTGGATCAGTTATATTGAAAGTTTTTATTATCCAGTCCACAATGTCCGAGAGTTTGATAATTCCAGTGCCGCGATTATTCTCGAACTGAAACAGAGGAACACTTGGGATTTTTGATGTTCCGGGAAGTGCTGGGAACTCCTTCTCTGAGTTTAATCCTCCGAGACCAGGAGCTAATTGCTTCGGTTTGGTTGCAACACTTCCAATAGATGTGACTTTCGGAGTCCCGTCAAGGGATACCTTCTGGCCTTTACAACGAACTTTAGGAGAGGAAATGTTCCTCCTCTTCCTATAACTTCTAGGCGCCCTAGTAGATGTTCCCTCTTGTGGGTCATCAGCCTCGCCCTCGTTAGGAGGCAAGTGAGCATAGATGTTTGTTGAGGTTGGTGGTGTAGCTTTCTTTAGCATTTCTGCGAAAGAACGTTCGGATCGTCCCGCAAGGGAACGTTTTAGTTTATCCCCGCGTAGTTTGTACGCGGGACATGCCGAGATATCATGCAGATTCTCTGCACAGTAAGGACACTTCTCAGCATTCTTACTGCACGAATCATCTAGATGATTCTCCCCGCATTTTCCACAGCGGGCCTTATTGCTACAATGGGTGGCTGTGTGACCCAATTGTTTACACTTTGTGCAATTCATGACCCGCGGCACAAACAGACGCACAGGCAGACGAACCTTGTGCAAGAGGACGTAATTTGGCAAAGCGGTACCAGCGAAGGTCAACCGATAAGAGTTTGATTGGGGGTACGTTTTTGAACCATCCCCCGCAACTACTACTGAGTGCAAACGCTTGCACTCGAGTATTTTCACTGGCTGAAGTATGCGGTCTCTAAAACGGCCAACCCCGTACTGCAGCAGATCCTCGCATGTCAAACTGTCATCGGTGACAACGCCTTCAGACTGTACTTTTACAGCTGGAATATACACGTGATAGTCCTTCGTAAAGTGCTCGCAGCAAGCAATATCGTTTGCCTGCTTTGAGTTAGTCAGCACGACCCTCAGCCTGTCTGAGCGGACCTTTTTTATTTCGATCACAGCCGAGAACCGTTCCGTCAGGTCTTTTGAAATCTGTAATAGATTCAGCGATTTTGTTTTGGGCCGAAAGAAGACCACAAAGGGACCGGTCGAGAGCTCTGGATATTGTTTGGGTCGGGGGAGAGCCTTAGGAGTCGACTCGATCTCCATTTGGCCATCCGGGGAGGAAGCCATCGACACCGTCAATGCACGGGGTCAGCACCCGCGCAGACGGGAAAAAGCCGTAAATGTATCAAAAAGGTAGATTTCACTTATCTGTATACTCGTTTCCCACGACGCACCAGTCCAGCTTAAATAGCTGGTTATTGTTCAATCCTCGCTTTACGAACAAAAGGTTGAGGAATGTGGCCTAACGGTTAACACACGCACAAAAGAATAAAAGTCCAAACCTCGAAGAGGCAGAGAATGGCAAAATAACCTTGAACGCGGATTACTGCACTGTTCTTTTTCCAACAGACCGAAAACAAAACACTTCTATCTCGATCGAGCGATGCGTAGAGACTGTGAGATAGGAGCTTGTGAACACTGGGAAGTATTGACCATTTGATGACCAACCTTCGAAGTTGATGGTTTCGAAATTTTGTGATGTTAACCGTAAGATATATTCCATTTTAAAACTCTATAAAGATATTGAAGGTATTCTTTATTTTTTCTTATTTTCAGAATGGAATGGTACCCGCTGAACTATTTTTGTTTGTGAACTTTCAATATTTTATCAAATTTACATTATAGTGAAGTATTTTCGAAAAATCAACGATTTTCGTTAACCCCCCCCCCCAAACCAAATTTCTGGCTACGCTACTGAGATACCTTAACTGTCAAACGAAAGAGTGATTTATGTCACGGTTTTTAGACTTTTGTGCACCGTTTATCCATTTTGATCGCATTTTTTTGCTCATTTTTAACTTCATTTTCGGAAAACTACGCTGAACAATATAATTTCGCGCAAAAAAATTGAAAGGGAATATCCAGAAATGTCCATTATTTAAGCTACACTCACCCTCAATGAAAACTGTTCGGGCTGAATTCTTAACTTACACCTCGGTTCGGCTTAAAAATCAGTTATATAACAAGTTTCTTGAGAAATTAATAGCAATGCAGTCGTGATACGCTGGGTGGACACTTTTTAACCGGACCGCTTTTTAGTTTAACCTCCGCAAGTTGGACCATTGTCCAACTAAATTGCATCTGATCGCCAAAATCTCATGTCAAATTTACTTCGACAATCAATCTGACAATTTTTAGAGATGTGAACAGATGCATTTACACTGCCAACATCTCCTTTGGAGAGTTTTTGACATTTATCAGACGGTCCAACTAGCGAATTAAATTTGTTAGTTGGGCAAGGCCGTGGTCCAACCAGCGAATCACGACTGTACTTAAACGTCTAATTGATGGACGTTTTTTCTTAAATCCTCGGGAAACAAGCAAAAAATCTTGAGTTTGCTTAAGGCGCAATGTGGGGTTACCTCCCTTTGGACTTTAGCCATTCAGTTAGTGTTGATTCCAGAAATTCCGAATTAAGTCGTAAAATTCCAGCAAAAAGCATGGTTTTTGCGCAAATATCTGGATTAACTCATCAGTTGCTTCAAATACAATTCAGGGAATACGTAATATGAAATAATATTGAGCGGCCCAAAAATAGCTTTAACTACATTGATAAACTTACTTTGTATGACAAGCATATTTGGAATGGTGAGACTTTTCAGCACCTTTATCAAAAAAAAGCATCGCTGAAACATCAGGATATGAAAGAATAGACATTCCCGACTCATTTGAAACTAAAAATAAAATAATCGGTCGGGGGTTCCAAAGCAACTTTTGGTTAGGAATATTTTTGCTTGAAAACGTTGCTCTTACGAAACAATTAGTTTACATCTTTGACTGTAGGTGGTATTGTTGATATTCGAACCACAAAATAATTTTAAAGTTGATGGATCTACAACTTTATCAACAACTATTAAATGATCCGAAATCATCCGGGATAGGCATATTTGAACCAAGTATTGTCTGAGTTAGTTTCAAAAGGAGCCTTCATATCATTAGGAAAACTATCAAATTATCAACTGAATCGTTGAATGCGAATATAATTGTCGAAATATAAGTTCCGTAGTTTAAAATCTTTAACTATAAAAACTATCTAATTATTGCTTGTATCCACAATGCAATGAAACACGATTCCAATCTGCTTCATCATTCCTCTAAGCGGCCGCAAAATATTTGTTAATGAACAACAGTTGAAAGCTCCGGCCACAATCCGTTCATAACTAAACTGGAAAAACCCCCAATCTTTCCAGTAGCCACATCCGGTGCATTGTACAACAAGCAGGCGAATCTTGCTCTCCACTAACCGCAAACCGCAGTTCAGACTTGCTTTCCCAGCTCTTCCGTCCCGACCGTTTACATCCGTAGATATGGTTACGATTTGCCACTGAAGTAGGGCTCCGAGATCTCCAGAAGACTGGCAGAACAGAAAAGTAAACAAGCAGCGGTAGCAGCAACAGCAGCAGCACACAGCTGAGGCGCAGCAGAGGTTCTATAAATTTTTCCCAATCATAATTCCAACGAAATGGAGTGTGTCGTTCTACTGGTGGGTGTGAACTCGGCATGAAATCCTTGAATGAAGCGTGCACTTACTGGCTGCATACTCCCTACTTCAATCAGCTGCTGCAGTATATAGCCCTTCCTTGCTGGTGGTGTTCCATTGCAGTTTGGTTTGTCTACCCGACCACCTTCGTTATTCGTCTGTCAGCCTGCCCGGGGCTGTAGCAACGGCGGATAACCAAAAGAGCAAAGGAACCACGAGATGCTGCACTGTTAAAAGTTTCAGCGCTCCAGGGGAAATCGACTTGTTTTGCACTCTTATTCCATACGTTGGAATGCACACTGCCAGAGAGAGAGAGAGAGAGAGAGAGAGAGAGAGAGAGAGAGAGAGAGAGAGAGAGAGAGAGAGAGAAGTGCTGCAGAAGTAATACTGGAGTAGATCCACTAATTTGCAAAACTATTTCCAACATGTTTATTTATATTTATTAAATTTCTTGGGACAGCTATTTGCTACTTTCGCAAGTTGCTACTTTTGCGGGTTGCTGTATACGATCGTTCAAGAAAAACCTGATAGAATGCACCTACCAGTGAAATGCGGAACTCCGGAAGAAACAGTCATTTTTTATTATACAAAAAATAGAATTCGTATTTTATGACCCATTGTTTATCACCGTTAAACATATTAGTTGTTCTAGTAAATATTTTTTTAATTTCTTAGAAAATACAGAACAAATAAATCACACTAACAAAATGCAACAATCAATCAATCAATCTCCATTATATCTAGTAAATATTTTTCTCGCATAAGATCAAGGAACCAGTTTTCAAAGGAATTCAACCGTTACTTAGGTTTCTAAAGAAAAATAAAAACGATTCACTCCGTTGAACTAAGGAGAAGATTTGCAAATGTGAAAGAGTTTGCGTCAATGATTGCGTAGGTGGGTTTCGTGTCTGGCGCACTAGTTGGGAGGCAAATGTATCGTAAAATTTAATATTAAAGTTTAGTTTTTCATGCACTTTCAGGGCACCGTTGGCAATAGCAGATTCTTTACTTGTGCACAGATAAGTTTGCATTGTGGAATTTAATAAAGCTCCTCGCTTCAAGTATTCGGTAAACGGCGACCGGTGCGGTGTACGGAGAGGGATGTAAACTGAAAGAAAGTTGCATTTAAGGGTGAGGTGAAGTTTGGAAAAATTATTCCTAGGGTGTAAGGGGAAAATAGCATACTGTCTTATTTTCTCTCGTTTGCACTTTTGCCCTATAGGTTGAACGTACTCATTGTAACGGGTTGGCACTTTTTATGGCATTATAAGAAGGGAAGTTGCATGGCTAAAGAAAAACACTACACTTTATTCTTCGTCGCTCGGATCTGTAGGCCAACATTCTAAACTGGGAAATCACGCACTAAGTGTAAAACAAACAAAATTCTATTGTTGATCGACAAAGCATAACAGTAGAACCGACTATAAGCTATAAGCTATACTTAAAACTACTTATATCAGCACTCAAACTTTGATCAGGACTTTATGTCGAATCTTCTAGACAGCATTCTAGCTTTAATAAATGATAAATATTTTGTCGTACCAAGAAGGTAGAAATATGGTATAGTCACCATTCGATTTAGCTTGACGAGACATAATGTGGGTTGAACAATGGCACTTAATATGGATCAGCATGAAATAACAAGATTATAACAGAATCCAATTTTCGTAACAAATTGTGTTATAAATTAGGTATCGTTAGTAGTTAGAAGAACAAAAAGTTAAAATAAACACAACGAGAGATATAGTTTTAACAGTTTTTTTTGTTATGATCTCCTGATCGGGTAGTCACACGCAGTTTCACCATTCTTCTATAAAAAGGTAGGGGAGACCGGGGCTGGTTGGCCGAGTTTTACTTTTTGCATTCATTCTGGCTAGACTTTTTGATAAACCGTTTGAGCTGTCATGCAGATACAACCCTTGAGAGCATTTTTTAATTCATGAAACAAAATCATTCTTATCTATTTGTCATAAACCTGCTTGTTTCACTTGCTAGTAGTTGAAATAATAAAATGGCACGAGCGCGGGAAATTGCTAGTATGCCCGTCATACAAAGAAATATTTTCAGTACAATGTTGGGCCGCTTAAAATTATTTCATACTCTCGTCTCGATACCAAGCAATAGTTCAGTTCATAGCAAATCATTATCATGTTTTCGATTTTTTTGTTTTCTTCCTTTTGCTAGCCGTTTTCGGTATATCTAAAACATATTTTCAGGCACCCTGGGTGCCGGGCGTGCAAAGCCTCAGGAAATCATGAGCCATCTTTACCGTGACAATCGACAAAAAATAAAAATATCAACTTCTGATTTGAAGTTGAATAATGGAAAAATGAACATGTTTAAATAAGAGTTTAAATTTTTTAAACTTGTTGATGAGTTACCTGATCTCAAAGAATTAAACCAAAAATAATCGCGAAATTTCGTTAGTATGCGAAATTTTATTAGTAGGGGAACTCGGGGCTATTCGGACCTACCTAAGCAAAACGCCCTTTTAGGTGGATAGATGTGGAAGAATTTATCAGTAGAAGGTCCTAATTATTAGTTTTAAGCCTTAGCTACATCTTGGAGCTATAAAAATTCACTTGTACCACTCCATGGCAGAGGCAGGCGACGATTTGAAAAACTTTCCATCCATTTACAATGTAGGGGTAGTGCGGACTTCCTTACGGTGCAATTCAGACCGTCACTTTTGTTGTAGATTTACAATGTTTACCTATGCAATCCTTGTTGGAGAAACTCCTTAAGAAGCAAAAAAACATGTTTTAAAAAAATAATCTGGGCAGTCACAGCTGTCGGTTGGCGTATCATGTATTTTCTTTGCTGTGGCGTATGCAATCGTGTGCGCAGCCGCAAGCAACTAAACGGTAGTTGATGGAATAGGGGATCCAAATAGCCCCGTTCGTTCATTTCGCACAAAAGTGGTAAGCGTCTTGAAAATATCTGTGTTTTCACCCAAACAAAAATCATTTCATAAAATAGGAGCTTCAAACTTTCCAAAACATTTACCCGTTATTTTTTCACTTTTATTTGTCACTTTAATCACGGTTATGCCATTACAATGATTTTGGTTTAGTGGATGGCAAAAAATTAATTTCTAAAATAACTTCAGTATAAGATTCATCTGTCAAAATGAACGTTTCAGAACTGTGCTTCAAGGAATATGTACAACAGACAGAAAGTCTTACGATTTTCTGGGAAATCGAGAGGGTCTGAACTACCCATAAGATCTTAAGAGCTCCCGGGTCCCCTTATCCTCAAGAAAGTGCAGTGAAATAACTTTGGCGAAAACTAGATGTTGAAATAATCGCTATGCAAAATAATATAATAATGAGAACTACACGACATAAGATAGTTACCTGGTCCCGTATATATTAATAATGATTAAAGTTCGGATAACGTGCCATTCTTGATCGAACTAATCGCTGCTATGCTTAAACAGACTTGGAAACTCGGAAACACCATAATCTTCCTTCCCTTGTTCAATTGTAGTATGAATGGTATGTGAAACTCGTGAAAATCTAGAACAAACTCGAAATCCATCAATCTTCTGGGTAAACTTCCTTGGGCCCTGGTGAAACTATATTTGGTGCGCGCCTAGACAATGTATTTGATATAGTGATAAAGGGCGAACACGAAATTATTGCGACACCGAAAATGTCATGCCAATTTTCTTATAATGTTTAACATCAAACCAAAATTTTAGGGTAGTTTTATACATATATTTACTTCAAAAATCAAAAGAAAAGTTAATCGAAGGAGCCTTGAGTGTAAAATTGAACGCATTTTCGCTTGACCCTCCATTAAAGTCTTTACAGTGTCATCCGGTAGCAGTTTCTCAGTTTTTTTTTCATTTTCTTAATATGTCTTTCTCGTCTTTGACTGTCTTCTTGCTCTTCCGAAGTTCCCGCTTCATCATTGCCCAGTACTGCTCCACCGGGTGCAGCTCCGGACAGTTTGGCGGATTCATGTCCTTTGGAACAAAATGGACAGAATTGGCCTCATACCACTCCAGGACACTTTTAGAATAGTGGCATGATGCCAAATCTGGCCAAAATAGCGGAGCTTCGTCGTGCTGCTGCAAGAACGGCAAAAGGCACTTCTCGAGGCACTCAGATTTGTAGATCTCGCCATTTACTGTGCCCTTTGTCACGAAAGGCTCAGTCCGCAAGAGCAGATGGCCTGCCAAATGAGATATTTGGAGGCGAACTTCGACATTTTCTTCATCTTAAATTTGTCGTCCACATAGAACTTGCTCTTGCCGGTGAAAAACTCCAACCCCGGAATTCGCTTAAAATCGGCTTTTATATACGTTTCGTCGTCCATCACACAGCAGCCATATTTTGTCAGCCTCTTCTCGTAGAGCTACCGTGCCCGAGTTTTAGCCGTCGATTGTTGCCGCTCATCGCGGTTTGGGAAATTCTGTACCTTGTATGTATGTAGTCCAGCTCTCTTCTTTGCATTCTGGACGTAGCTCTGCGACATGCCGATTTTTTTAGCCAAATCACGGCTTGAGACGTTGGGATTTGCTTTAATCATCCGCTTCACCTTTCCCTCCGTATTTTTGTTCTCCGGTCCCGGTTTTCTTCCAGCTCCTTTGCCGTGGTCCAACGTCAACTGTTCCTGGAACCGCTTCAACACTCTGGAGACGGTTGAATGGTGAATATTCTACATTTTTCCCAACTGCCGGTGCGACAGGTCAGGAAATTCCAGGTATTTGGAAAGAATTTGTTCTCTCGACTCGCGTTGGTTCACCTCCATTTTCGTCGAATCGAAAAACACGACTTCCAGTTTGACAACATGTAAACAATACACATCAATGAGAAAGTGTGCAAAATTTGGTTGATTTTTACCCAATGGTAAAAAAGTTATGCCCTGTTGAATGTGTCGCAATAATTTCGTGTTCGCCCTTTAGTCGTCGCCACAAGCAAGCGGCTTGGTACAGAGTGAGCCACGAGGAGACCAACGGGAGATGGTATTACTGAATCGAGTATTCGCCCCGAGATCAAGTAACGAAACCAGCTCACATCTTGGGAAGTCGTACTTGACGGAGGTGAGGAAAAAGATCGACGAGAAAGTACACCAAGCTGACCCGATCAGAAATACATAACAGAAATATTTCAAAACTATATCTCGCATTGTTACTTGTTATAAATTTTTGTTATTTTAACTACTAACGAGACCTAATTTAAAACTCAATATGATACAAAAATTTTGTTCTGTTATAATCTTGTTATTTCATTCTGATCGGGGAAGTAGCTAGTGACAAGTATTAAATCGGCCATAACAGCTGCTGAGCAGAAGATGGCTTGATGGAAGCTGAATCAGCCAAAAATCCCTGATCGGAGCCGCAGAACACGCAACGGCAGAAACTGAGGTGACTCCTAAGGGTCAACATAATACTCGCTCGGATGGGAGAGTGACAGACACGTCGGAGGAGCAAGAGTTCCCGAAAATGCAGAAGAACAAGTTGAAGTACACCAGCTACCAGAGGAACGCCTGGAAAATACGTAGCTGGTGCTCCGTGGGAAGTCAGCAGGCGAAACTGAAGGAACGGAACAAAAGGAAGAAAAGAAGAAGAGACAAGAGAAGAAAGAGAAACGCAAGCCTCATCGGAAGAGGTAAAAGAGCGATGCAATGAACATCGAAGCGAACGATAAGCCGTCCTACGTAGCTCTTTTCAAGTCAGTAAAAGAAGTCCCAAAGTTGAAGGAGTTGGGAGAGAATGTTGCTAAAACAAGGCGCATTCAGAAAGCCGAGCTAAAGAAGGATCCTTACGTCAAGAGCTTTAATTACCGCGAACAGGCTGCTAAATCCTTGTGCAGAGAAGCGAACGTGCCCTGCCACAGGAAGCCGTAGTCGAGTGTGAGGATCTAGACGAGATAACAACCGTAGAAGAACTGAGGGGTGCACTGATCGAGCAGTGCAACCTAGATCTAACGGCGACGATCCGGATTAAGAAATTATCTGAGGCACCGATTCGACTACCAGTGGTCGTTACCAACAAACTGGTGGATACCGGCAAGATAAAACTCGGATGGTCACTCCGCGAGTTATCAAGCAGTTGGAGCGATGCTTCAGGTGCTTAGACCTCGGACATCAGACGAGGAACTACAAGGACCCGGACAGAACTCCTGCACGATTTTGAATCGAACTCCTGCACGATTTTGAATCGAATCATTATCCCTATTACGGGAGGGGTAAGGGTTTCAGTGTGAAAAACGTTATAATGTATCATTTCAATAACATGCTGTTAATTTTTCTATGCAAAAATATCGACAAGCGCTTAGGTGACGAAGATTTTACTAGAACGTCTCTAGAAAAACCACGATTTGCGGTGTAAACTGTCATTCAATAACTATTTAACCGATTTATTTCCAACTTTGCATACACATTCCATGTTGAAAAAGCTTCGTCCCTATGTAGAGTTTTCGAGATAATTTTTGAATTAAGTAGGAAATATAGCTGGAAGGTCGAGAATTTATGCACTTTCCCTACGAGAACAATCCGGGCGGCAAACTTTAAACTGTTTAATTTCCATTTCGTACCACTTCCTTGTTGAGCACCCAACTTGTTCGCGACTGTTGGTGTCTCGTCGCGGTTTACTCAGTCTCCGGTGGAGAATCTAGCTTACGCCGACGGAGAGTTCCCCGACGAAAGAAATTCTTCTGATACCGACTCGTCTTTAGTTTTATGTATATTTCCGAAAGGGTGCCGTGGTCGGCTCGGCGATTCCAGATAGAGCGCGGCGTCCGGTTTACTGGTGTCCCGACGACCTATACCCGGTGCTTTAGCGTGGATCTAGCCTACTCTGGCGGAGTGTTTCTCGGCGATGATTGCCCTCCCGAAACCGTTGCTAGCAGTTTATCACGTCATTTCCGCTGTAAGGCAGACATAAACTACGTGACCAGTCTGTTGACCGCGTTCCAAGTGTTTACGTCACTTGCCATACTGTAGACGACATTATCCGGGTTGATGTCCAGTCCTCCCGTTTCAAGCATCTCCCTGCGATTCGCTTCGAACTTCGAACATTTGACGACCATATGTTCTGGTGTCTTCTCGACGGGCACAACTGTGATGTTGCATGCCCGAACCGATGAAGATACTTCCTGAAGCAGCCCTGGCCCGCTCGAAGCTGTATTCGGTGTAAGTTCACCTCTCCGTACTTTCTATTGACCCACGTCGACACGTTTGGGATGAGCCAGTAGGTCCACTCTCTCTTATACTGCGGTTATCTCGCCGTTTCTGGTGTTTCTATGCTTGTAGCACTCAATATTCTCCGCCAGGGTGATACAGGTGATAATTCTTACTGCCTCCAATGACATGGTTTTGTATGCAGTCGCGTCTCGTACGGCCATCAGCCGGAACGTCCTGTTCAGAATTTCGCGGTTCCGCTTAGTTTTCAGCGCCGCACAGCATATCGCAGTATTGATAACGAAACACTAGATAGCAGACGTCCCGTGCTGTTTCTCTGACCGCCGACGTTTTGGCATGATGCTCGCTATTAAAATCGTTACCTTCACCGACTTTTCGTAGACGTAGTCGACATGGTTGTTCAAGCTCAACCGGTCGTTGATTATCGCTCGTTGGAGTTTAAGTATCACTGCGTGCAGCTTCTATGCAATCATGTTCCCTTCCTCTCGATCGCGTCAAGTGCCTCATCCATCACCGTTAGTGACACGTTGTCCGCGAAATCCACAATGTTGACTTTCCTGGAAAGCCGCAGTTACAAGATCCCATCGTAAATCCCGTTCCAAAGAGTTGAACCGAGAATGGATCCTTGAGATACACTCGCTGTCACTCGCATTAGTTTCTGCGCTTCGTTCGTCTCGTACTGCAGTACTCTGCTCTGAAAGTAGCTCTTCAGGATCCGGTATAGATAGTCGGGGACCCTTATACAGTGCCCAGCAAAGGCTCCCCAACTGGCGCTGTTGAATGCATTCTTCATACCTATCGTGACCACAGCGCAGTATCGATCTCCTCTTCGCTTCTATTTAGATGCCTTCTCAGCACTCTCGAGCACTGTTCGAATCGTATCCACTGTCGATGCTCCTTTGTGGAATCCGAACTGCATCTTGGATAGTCCGAGCACACACTTTGTACATTTCGTAAAGCTGTTAAGGATGATTCTTTCCAGGAGTTTTCCGGGTCTATCCAACAGACATATGGGCCTTCCCTGGCTTCGGCAGCAACACAAGCTTCTGTACCTTCCACATTTCAGGGAAGATACCCTCATTTTAAAAGCACCATCCTGAACAGGTCCGGATATGTCAGGATAGCAGCTTTCAGTACCACCGGTTGGTATTCTATCCGGATCGGGAGCTTTGTTTGATTTCAGTCGCTTCGATGCTTCTGCAAGCTCATCGTTTGTCACTTGCAGATCGTCCGTGTTTGCTCCTTCTTCTGCGCCGTACGGTATCAGTGGATAGGTAGTTGGATCGTGCTTCGGGAAGAAACTCTCAACGATTATCTTCAGCTTATCCGGGCACATTCCGGCTGGCGTCGACGGACCCCTCAATTTCGCCATCACGACCCGCTACTGGGTTGTCCCAGGGATTACTGTATACTTCTCGGAACAGCTCCTTGTGGTGATCTGAAAATCTTCCGGCTCCTGACGAGGCTCTTGCCCTCTTAAGAGTTTGGTGTGATCTCCACTCCAACCAGCTTCGAGGGGATGAGGGGCTAGGAAGATAGTAGCTTTAGTCGACGCCAATGCTGGCTCAGCTACATCAGCGCACGGCGTTGCTGTGTCATATTCCATGAAGGCAGACAGCAGCGCCGTTCGGATTCTGAGAACCGTCTCCTTAACTTCGCTGTTACTAATTTCAGCTTCTGTGGAGTATTACTCACCCCGCTCTGCTTTTGCTGTTGCTGCTTCTGCTGCTGCAGTTGCTACTGCTTCTCCTTCTCCTTCTGTTGCTTAATAGCTTCAGCTGATGCTGCTGGTGGTGACCTCTAAACCACCCCTGGCGAACGGTGCGCCGCGCCCGGTCCATATGTGCGGGTTTATTGCTCTTTCTCCTTTTTGTTGGTCCTAAATTCGGACCGCTATCTCCACTCGTTGTACATAGTAACCTCTTGTGATCTCATGGTTATCTATGCAAGCAGGAACGTCATGCTAGAGTTGATACTATCCTTCATAGTGTTCAGAGCCGGATCGGCGTAAAATCGGGATTGGTCCAACCGAACCTAATACCACCAACTAAATGGTGGAGTTTGAACGTACCCGCAGACCTGCCAGGCTTTTATCGGAACGGAGACAGCTGCGCTGCTGGCCCACTCGCCATTTCAAGTCGGTGTCATCTTACTTACTCAGGGAATAGAATATCACGCCTGTCAACCCAAAACCGCCGTCCAGTTCGTGATCCATGTCCTGTCCGTTCATTTAGCAATGGCTAGTTTCCAGCAAACAGGATCTTACTGGTGCGGATCTTCATGTTCCGATTGGCACTTGGGTTGGGCTAGGGTGCTTTTATTGCTAAGGTTTTGATTACTGAAATCTTAGAACTTTAGCAGAAGCGACACAGAGTCGCTTCGTCAGAGTTACAGAGAGCATTTACCATTCGAATTGGTTCGACGCAATAGGAAAATGTCTGTATGTACGTATGTATGTGTGAGTGTGCGTATATGTGTATGTGTCAAATAATATCACCTCTGTTTCTCAGAGATGGCTTTGTACTTATTCGCACAAATCTAGTCCCAAATGAAAGGTAGTACCTACCCATTGGCTGCTATTGATTTTTTTATCGACATTCCGGTTTCACAACGGGTGTTCAATAAAAATGATTTTCAGTCATTTAGTTATAAAAGAAAAAAAATCAGCAGGTTCAGTATTTTTTTTTTATTAAAAATATAATGTTAATTCTTCAAAAAAAACGTCAATGAATATTGGAGAAGGGGCCTTAGTCAGCCGTACGACGCAACTTAGTCGCGGTGCTCTCACACGACCGCTGGACAGCACTGACGTCCATCTTCCGCATACAATTCCGGATCCTGGTGATCAACTGCATCGTATCCTTGGACCGCCAATTATTTTTGTACACTATGGCACTGATGGAGCCGAAAAAATCGGTATCTTTTTCTGCTCGAGATACTCGAGCGTCTTCTTGGCGAACTGCAGAAGAATTTTTTCAAGGCACTCTTCCTGATACACTTGTTGATTGATGGCCAGACCGCTCGGCTTGAACCACGACTTTGCAATCTCTGTCCGATATGGCGATGTACAGCGATATCACGATCGCTATCTGCTCGCCCGTGTACTCGGGGACCAAATCTTCTTCCGACAGACAATGTCCTCCATCTTGAGGGTTCGGTGAATCAAGGTATGGGAGCAGTGATATTTTCGGCCGGCGTCACGCAAAGTCGTTTCGCCCTTGTTGTTGAACCGTTTTTTCAACGCTTCCTTCTTCTTCTACGCTATTATCTTCGCCGGGCGTCCGCTACCGACCTTTCGCTCAACGCTCAGGGGCTCAGGGATGCCAGAAACCGATAAACTGTACACACGGGCACGTTTTCGTCTCGAAAGTGGTCTACCGTAAACTTTTTTCCTCGATGACCATGTTACCCATGATCCTGTATTGTTCCCATAAAGATAGGAAATCCCATAGAAAATGGGACAACTATGCAATCATGGGCAGCATGCGTTTCGTAAAACCGTGCAACACGCTCGCGGAGCGCTTGCTGTTTCGACGCCATCTTGGATTGAACTGACAGCACCCGAACGAAAAGAAACATGCCACCCATTTCTAGGGAGCCCAGAGAGCAATTCTCTTGGAGAGAAAAAAAAAATACGCTCTTTAATTTAATTACAGTAGGATATTGAACTCATTCTCATTTTTTATTGAACACCCATTAGAAGTATAAAGTGTATGGGGAAAATCGCATTAACACTAGTTAAATGTGTACTGACCATCAGAATGTCATTGGATTTATTTGAATTATACATTTAAATAGCGCTTGTTGGAAATCCGAAAGAAGCCAGATGATAAAAATGTAAGGTATTAACTATGGATATGCAGTTAACTTTACTAAAAACCAAGTCAGAAAGATGGAAGGAAAAGGAAAACATTGGAAGTAAAACGATAAAACAAGACAATTCTGCGTCCCTGCACAATCTTCAAAGGTTGCTTATCGCGACTAGTGTCATTCATACGACGATGACTTCATTGAGTTGCAAATTCATATTCTTCGCTCTCAGCCGACGCAGATCCATTCCAGTTGCCTAATTAAAATATTCCACCGCAAATGGCTCCATCAAACGAAGCAGATACATGTATCTATAGCGCGGTGCGCTCCATCCGGTGGTGAAAAAATGACACAAGATAGCTCAAGTGTATAGGATGCTGTATTATACCCTCCCATCAGCACCCAGCCATTGGCATTGTGCTGTCCAATCGCTATCAGCATCCTGAACCAGTCAGTGGGCAGCAGAAACGCGCGTTAGTTGCAGCAGTCTACCCCAACGCTTCCACCGTACTGGAATAATTTTATTTGTTGAACTTAATTCATTTGCATAAAGCTAGCAGACGACTGGGCCACCACAAAGGCTCAACTTTCAGAGCGGAATTCGGCACGATGTACTGTGCTGCGGAGTCCTGGAAAACGTGGACTAAATATTATGAACATAGTTTCACATACGACCAAACTGTGGCACCTATTTATAATCATACAGCATTCAATAAATCTAATTTCCCTGTCCATATTTCATGGACAAGTGTTTATGGGTTTACCCACTGGTTGATATGAGAAGGCATCATAATTTTGGCCTAGAATAAAAGCATACGACCCCCACTGTGAGATGATGGCGTGGCGCAACTGTCAGTAATAGTGGAAACTGTAGCACTGTGCTTCATATAGCTTTGGAGTGACAAACGCCAAAGGTAGATTGGGAGGAGCAAAAGCGATGTAAAAAGATGGGAGTCAACCCGGATTGCAGTTTATAACAATCCATTCAACTTAATCTTTGGACAACAGTTCTGCAGGGAATTCGTTTTTGTCCCGCTCAGTTTTGCTGCTTCCATTCCGGTTGGGTGGTTAATGGAAGTTAGTTTCATTGGACCGTTTAGAGAGAGTTTTTAATGGGATTTTTTCAATTGTGCCATGCTATTTCGTCTGATAAGATCTTGGCATTCCTAAAATACTCTGTTGCAATAGATTAAAGGTGACTTAGTAAGGATAAACACTAGAGGTGCGAAAACGCTGAAGAATATGATTCTGATGTAATTGAAAAACAAAGTACCCCAACCATAACGAGCTGTGTTGAAAAATTTATAAGAAAAGGTATTATTGTCCTTTCGATGTAACAAATTTTCAAACAAGAACGTGGAAGATATTGTAGTTGGAAGTTAAAAGAAACCAAAATATTAACAAATTATAATGATAATGGTACTTAGCCAAAATGCTGTTGAACCTATTCTTTTCCAAGAAACTTCTGTTTGCCATATTGTGAAATTAAATTCCCTGTCTGTTAAAATTGAATTATCTACCGATGTTTGTTTCCCAACTGGCTTGTTGAAGGCAGGGAAAGGCACAGTTCCGCGAGCTGACAGCTGACGAACAATGCGGCATTGATTTTTATAACTGTACTAAAAAGAACCAAGGAGAGTGAAAAATCCAATCTTCATCATGGCTGACAGATTACTTGATTGCTGTCGAAGCATTGCGAAACATTTGTCCCCTCACAAATAATATTCAAGGACATATAGCAGGACCGCAACCGCACCGACCGCGGCCGTTCAGACAGAAGTAAATATATTTCGCTGTTTCTGTCGCAAGACATAAAAGACTAAAATAACAAAACGGAAAATTGATGATATTTACGGAATCCCACGTTGCCTTGTGGCAAGCTTGAGCTTACGGTCGATCTCGAGAAAGCTATTATGTTTGATTTAAACTCCGTTCCAAAAACTGATGCTCATTTTAGAAGGCCCTTACAGCTGAAATATTATCTCTTTTGAAGCTAAGAGGCAATAAATAGTAAATCCCCGGTGTTTGAAGATGGGTATTGAGTCTAGTTAGTTGCAATATAAACGGAAAATTTTCCACGCTTCTAGCGAGGATTTATGTTACAATGTTTACGATTTTGAGAAACTTGAACCGATCGTTATCTTGGGAGTTTGAGGTGTGATATTACTTTCTGAGGCAGTTTCTATTGAACGCATGCTAACCTACAACCAAGTATGGCACTTCTGTGCGCTAAATCATCAAAAAATGTGATCCTCAATTCGACAGCAACAGAGTTAAAATACTGGAATGTTTTAATGGCACAAAAGCTGGACTGTTAACAAAGAGCCTACATTTGCAACATTTCTCTCTTGTATCTATAAATTGATTAGCAAGCCACGGACTTCACTTCTGGTTCTTGGCACACTGAACCATTACGAGACTTATTTCTGTACCACAAAGCAGAGCAGGGGATTTGTCTTCTTAACATTGAAAATACTTACTAGGTGTAAAACTAAAATTTGATCCGCATCACGTAAACGTGGTATAATGTTGAACAACGGTTGTTCGGCCATCTATGGAAGCTGTCCTTCAATTTCAGCTTCCTTCTCCGAACAGCCTAGATATGCCGTGTAGTGTAGGTAGATGTTATTTCAACCGGCTAAGAATTACACTACGGACTTCCTGTACCGGTGGTAAAACCCACCAAAGAGGGAACCCCAACTCCCAATTGGGAGAGAGAAGGTGTTAGACATAACGCTTTGCTCTGAAAGAATTTCGCATGAGCTGGGAAATTGGCAGGTTCCAAATGAAACTGAACCGTCTCTATCCGATCATTAAATATATATTTTTCGGTCTTCTTGATATCATCTTCAATGTGTCGTAATCCTAAATTTACAAACTTGGACCTATTTTAAGAAAACTTGGCGACTAAACTTCATGGATATTATCCAACAATTAGTGAACTAGACTTGGATGACGTCGTAAATCCGACAGACTAATTTATTGTAGCATCCCACGAAGAAGCTCACCCACTTCGTACTGTTAAATCGACTAGGGGAACCCTTTTGGAGGAGGGCTGACCTTGAAAGAATGAAGAAGGATATGAAAAGAGCTTGGATCCGGCGTCAGCATGACGATTCCAGAGTTTTCAGATCAGGTTATAGTGCATTTAAGAAATGTCTTAGATCTGCAGAGCTGACAAAATGCACTAATGTACTAATGTATCTAGTCTGGACAAGACTAGCAGATTACATAAAAATCTCTCAAAATCAAAAGATTTTCAGATGATCTTCCTAAGCAAAGATGGTGTTTATGTGATTGATGGACGAAAACGATGTTCTTAATTGTCTCTACGACGCACACTTTCCATGTTGTATCGATCCGGAACTGAATAATGTTCACATGTCTTATTTTGGTGATTCGAACTCCTGGATGTTTGCACGCACTTTATTTATTTATTACATCTTCGATATATATATATATATATATATATATATATATATATATATATATATATATATATATATATATATATATATATATATATATATATATATATATATATATATATATATATATATATATATATATATATATATATATATATATATATATATATATATATATATATATATATATATATATATATATATATATATATATATATATATATATATATATATCGTACAGATTACACTTAATTCTATTGCTAGTGCAATGTTAAAAATTTCTGATTGCTAGCTTATAATTAGATTTAGTGGTATGGAAGTCATAAACTAAAACAGTTTCGTTGAATCTGCTACAACATCTGTCTAGCGGATTGTTCTGGCCATATGCTGGGAATCCACAGAAGCGGACGATTCCTTATATCACGAGGGGGAACAAATAAATGAATCCTTGAGAGAATGTCGGGACAGTCAATATTGTTCGACAACATATCGAAAATGAACATTCTTTGCAAGAACGTGCGGCGAGACTCCAGCGTTGGCAAATCTAGCAACATGCATCTATTATTATACGGCGGAAGACGGATAGGGTCGTTCCAAGGCAACTTTCTGAGAGCAAATCGTACAAAACTTCTCTGAACGCGCTCTAGTCGGCTACTTTGAACGGCGTTGTATGGCGCCCATACTTGTACAGCATACTCCAAAGTGCTCCGGACCAGTGCGCAGTATAAAGATTTCAGTGCGTAGAAATCCACAAAATCGACGGCGTTCCGTTTTAGAAAACCCAATGTTGCAAAAGCCTTCGCCGTTGTTGCAGTAATGTGGTCGGCGAAACGAAGTTTTCTGTCGAATAACACTCCCAGGTCACGGATAGAATCCACCCGCTCGATGACACAGGCTTGAAGAGTATATTCGCAACGCCTTCTATTTGCCAAGCGTCCGAAACTTATCATCTTACATTTATTAATGTTGATCTGCATACCGTTCAGCAAACACCATTCCTCTATATTGGCTATATCGTCTTGGAGCACAGCAGAATCGAGTGCTGAAGCAATTGAACGAAAGATTTTCAGATCATCAGCATAGAGCAGTTTTTCAGAGTTGATGCGGGTGCAGAGGTCGTTGATGAATAAGAGAAAGATCAGTGGCCCTAGGTGACTTCCTTGAGGCACACCGGATGGCGTTACGAATGCGTTTGAGCATGTAGTGCCAATTCTAACGAAGGCAGATCGTTGTGAGAGGTAAGAATGCAGCCATCTGGTAACCCACTCAGGAAAGCCTAGTCGCTCCAGCTGCAAAATAGCAATGTTGTGGGGCACCTTGTCGAATGCTTTTGCGAAATCAAAATATATAGCGTCCACTTGTTGACGCTTCTCTACAGCTGGAACTAGAAGGCTCGTGTACGTCATCAAGTTCGAAGTGGCGGAGCGTTTCTTCATAAATCCGTGTTGTCGTTCGTCGATTATGTTGGAAGAAGCAGCGTACATCGCATTGTACACAAACTTTTCCAGAATTTTAGCTAGACAGTTCAGCAGCGAGATTCCTCTGTAGTTTTCAACATTGTGCCTATCTCCAGCTTTATGAATAGGAACTATAGCAGCTTCTTTCCATGCCATTGGGAAAATATTTTCCGAGATTGAACGCTGAAAAATAATACTTATTGGTGTAGAAAGTGTTCGGGCACAATGCTTTATAAACACAGGAGGCAAGCAATCCGGACCAGGCCCTTTCAAAGGATCAACGCTGGATGGAGCGCTCGCTACATCAGAATCATTTACGTTAGGAAGAGGAAGGTTGATATTATGCGTTGGCAATGTTTCAAGGTACTGTTGTGATGGATAGACAGGAGGGCTGGAAATACATCTCGGAAGTGATCTGCAAAAAGGTTCGCCGACTCGGCAGCGGACTGCGAATTTTCATCGAAGTTGCATCGAGTAAAGTCAAAGTTAAAGTCGTCGTTAATTGTATCAAAAGCTTCACCGTCATCAGAACGCATATCAAGTCTTAAAACGAAGGGTTTATGGTGAGGGTCAACCTTCAGTATAGATGTGGGAGGCTAATCAGTTCGAACACGTCCGTGTCATTGACGAAAGCTAAATCGAGGGTTCGTCCATTCACGTTGCTAACAGAGCAGAATTGATACAAGCCACCAGCGACCAAAGTTTCTGTGGTGGCCGTCTCTTGTTCCGTGGTTGCATTTTCAGGAAGGTAGCACTTATAATCGTCATCAAAAATCCACTGAAGATTAGGAAGATTAAAATCACCTACAACAAGTACATTGTCGCGCCTATTACATTTGTCCAGGATGCTTTGGACTGCAGAAGAGTGAACATTGTACAAGTCAGGATCACTGTTCGGCCTTAGATAAATGCAACAAATATATAACGATCGACCTGGCAGTGAAACGCGTACGACAACTTGCTCCAAACATTCACATCCAGGCATTTTTAGTATAGTCCCAGTTAGATGTTTCTTTATCGCTATGAGAACACCACCTCCGCGACGTAGATGACTGGTAGAAAAGTTGCGATCGCATCGGTAGATTGTGTAGTTCGTCGTTAGCTCAGTGTTTAATATATCATCACGTAACCAGGTTTCGGTGAGAACGATAATGTCATAGTCGCAGGAAGTGAGCGCAAGCAAGAAAGCCTGCGTTTTTGTTCTCATTCCACGAACGTTCTGGTAGTAGACGGACAGGAAATCAGGAGTTGTATTCAACGGAATGCTATGTACCAAGAGGTTTTCAGAAAGCGAACTGTCATGTAAAGCAAAATACTCGCCTGAGAAGGGAGTTCGGAAGACCCCTCACGACCTCCGACCGCAGGACCGGGACGACTAAGCGGGTCGCTGGCTGGTAGCGCGACTGCGTCGGAGCGCTTGGGGGCTTCCGTAGTGCTGTATAACGGGCGTCCCGGCGATGGCAGCGACAAACAAAGTGCACCTTCATTTGGTTGGTTCAAATCGTTAGAGAGCACGACCGGGTCAGAAGGGTGAAATTCCAGTCGACTGCTGTGCAGATAATCTTCGGTGATGGCGTCTAAACTGTTGTGTTCAGCAGCAGTCTGTAGTGGGAGGCGTTCTGAGCGAGCAGAAGCGATGCGGTCTAACTTTCCACTTAGACATTGAAGTTGTTTGCCAGGCAGGTTTGCAATGATGATAGAATCAAACGACTTGTGTTTGTCGACAGACTGCAATTGAGATTTGTTTTGAGGGTGTGCAGAATCTATAATTGCTTCGGAAGGACATATACCCTCCTTGGCTTTACCTGACACAGAAGGAGTCTCCGATTCGTCAGGTATGTTGATTGCCGAGGAAATGAAGTTAGAAAGAGATTTTCCGGTATAGCGTTGAGCTACAGAGCACCACCAGATGAATTCCTCTCTGCAGCAATCCTGATAATTGGTCGTTGACTTGTTGAGTTATTCACAAATTCCCTAAAGTAAATGTTTTCTGGCCAGGTTTGTTTGGAGAGGGCCTTATCCCTATAAGATTTACGAACGCCGATCTTAAATGTTATATAGCTCACAGATGTGACATGCTTGTCCTTAGGAACTAGACGAACTATCCTTGGTTGTATATCCTCGCCCAGGCATTCTTTCACTAGGGTCAAAACTTCATCATCCGTCGTACTGGGGTCAAATGCTGACAAGTAGACCCATAACAGCTCCTCAGGTGGTGAGACTGTTTTTATCGTTTCAGCGATTTTGGTTTTTAGCTGGTCATCTTCACGCTTGCGCTTAGGTGTATTTAGAACTGGATTATATCCAGCAATCCTATTCCAAGGCGTATGTACGGTTGGAGATAACGGTTTCGACTCAACTTTTACCGAGAGAGCTTTTATGACGTTTTTCAAATCAGCAATGTCGTCCTTTAAGGATTTTAGCGAATTGTCGTCGGGAATTGGATTCTCGTAACAACGTGAAGACATTTTACGGAAGTAGTCGCTTGAAAACAGGTCAGCGCAGCCGTTACACATCCAAAATAAGTTTCGTGGATGGGTTCCTAAGACTTCTCTAATATCATAATCTACTTTAACACATATCATATGGAACGAGTTTCCGCAGTACCCACGACAGATGATGCGGTCAGAGTCATTAACGACTTTCGAGCAGCTAGTGCAAACCATGCTTCCGAGAAATGGAATAACGCCTAGCGGGTATGCAAAATTCGTGTCTTGTACTTGCACGCGATGTATGTTGAGCAGATTCGAGCACTTGCCAACTTGAACGCAATGCCGGTTGAGCACTACTCGAGCAGAGATGTGTTGCTATTAACCAGCAGATGTCGCTTCGGACAGAGAAATCGGGCGTGCCGGCAGTTATGATTACATGTGAAAAATATAGACACAGAATACCAGAATTTCGGATCACGATTTTTTTCGAAAATCCACTCGCGAATCCCGAAAACTTCAACGTGAAAACACGACGACACACGGAAAACAGTAAACAAACAACGATCAAAGCTATCGCGGCGCACAAAACAACCGGAAAATAATTAAAAAACATTCAACTCTGTTGATGAGCGCGACTTAGTACAGCAGTGATGCCGAATCTTTATAAATATTATTTCCAGTCTTGCTACCGGGTATATCCCGAAAGCATGGAGTGTTAGAATAGTGTTAGATTTATTCCCAAGCGGGGAGGGGGGCACTCGAGCTATGAAGAAGCTAAGAGTTTTGGGCCTATCAGATTAAGTTCTTTGCTTCTAAAAGCTTTGGAACGGATAAGCGATCATCACACAAGTATCAGTATAGAAAATCCACGATCGCACTGTTTCACGATGTTGTTTATGACATTGATAAGGCCTTCTCGCTCAAGCAATCTAGCTTGGGTGTATTCCTTGATATTGAGGGTGCTTTTAACAATGTGTCCTTCCAGTCTATTCTGGAAGCGTCACGCGGTCATGGGGTATCTACAAGTATCTCGGGTTGGATAAGCGCAATGCTTAGTAACCGCATTTTTTGCTCGTCACTAAGACAGGCTGAGATGCGGAAGTTGAGTATTTGCGGTTGTCCTTAGGGTGGCGTTCTATCACCTTTACTATGGAACCTGGTTACCGATGGCTTGTTGAAGAAACTCAATGAGCTTGGATTTCCAACTTAGGGGTTTGCTAACGATTGCCAAATACAAAGTACTGGACTTTGCATCGAAACAATTTTTGACTGAATGCAACAAGCTTTAAGAGGTGTCGAATAAGTTGAATTATCAGTTAACCCAAACAAAGCTCCAATGGTTCTTTTCACGAAAACGGGAACAACAGCCGGGGTTCCTCTCTTGCAGTTCTTTGATTTTGAGATTCTGCACACAGTAGATCAAGTCAAATACGTTGGAGTTATATTGGATTCCAAACTGAATTGGTCTTGTTAATGGTTCAAAGTCAAGAAAGCGTGCATGGCTTTCGAGCAATGCAGACGATCATTTGGGAAGACCTGGGGTTTCAAACCTAAACACATCTATTGGATTTACACGACTATTGTACGTCCAATACTGACATACGGATACCCTGTGTTGCGGTAGAGGGGAGAGGTGGTGACGATCCAGTCAAATCTAAATCATTTGCAGATAATGGCGCTCAGGGCGTTGATCGGTGCTTTCTCCACAACTCCGACTGTTGCCCTTGAGGCCCTTCTTAATAACAAACCATTACACATACATCTTAAACAAGAAGCACTATCATATGCATGCAGACAGCAGGTTACTAGTCTTTGGAATAATAACCATGTTGATCATGCTACCAGTCGCAGTCATACATGACTGTGGCACAAATGATTACACGGGGTGAAGCTATTCTTGCTTCCAACGATATTACACTCACATGTAGTTTTCTTTACAGGACATTCCATGTGAAGATTCTCTCTCTAGAGGAGTGGTTGTCTGGCTATATGAAGAAACTACAACAATCGCAAATGGTCTGTTACACTGACGGTTCTCTGTTGGAGGGACGTGCTGGTGCTGGCGTCTACTGTCGTGAAATGGGATTGGAACAATCTCAATCGCTTGGTAAACATTGTACTGTTTTCCAAGCAGAAATCTGCGCAATTATGTGCGGGGTAAATCGGCTCTTCAACAGAGCTTTTCCTGCAAAGTTATAAACTTCTGCTCCATTAGTCAGGCTGTAATCAAGGCCCTTAGCACAAACAAATCACGTTCCAATCTTGTGATCGCGTGCCGAACCCAAATCGAAGAACTTATCATTATCAACACTATCCACCTTGTCTGGGTGCCCTGACATTCCGGTATTGCTGGAAATGAATGGGCTGACGAATTGGCCAGGGCAAGTGCAGCGATTGGCTTCGTTGGTCCTCAGCCCGCCCTAGCAATTATGACAAGTTGGGTAAGTGAAAAAATCCGGTCCTGGACTTCGTCCGAGCACCGCAATTATTGAAGAAATTTACAAACGTGTCGCCAAACAAAGGCGTTTCTAGATCAACCGTGCCCAGTGATTTCGAAAAATCTCCTACACTCCTGACTAGGGCTTTAACCGGCCATAGCAAGCTGAATTAACGCGTTGAGTCATTTTAATGTGATCTTTGTGAATCCGACTACGGAACCTCATATCCTCTGATTGCAATTTCGAAATTTAGGGCGTCCTTACATAGACATCGTTTTAGTGCTCCAATCTGGATGAAATTTAGTACAGTTATTTTCGCAAGTATGTACTTTTGGAATATTCAATAAAAATTTTCTCGAAGTGTTTTGGCGTCAACTTTGTATTCATATAACTATTTAAGGAAAATTATATTTTTCATTAAATATGAAATTATTGATTCTTAAAGCGTCGAGTTTTCATACAAATTTAAATACTTCTTATATTAACTATTGATTGAAATAAGAAAGAACTTCTAAAATGCGGAATTAACGATGTATTGGGGACATCGTACTCATCACAAATGGTCGGTGTTGAGTTAGAGGGAACCAAGAAAATCGAGATAAGGCGAGTTTTTCAGAAATGTTGTAATTTCGAGTTATTTTTACCATAATTCTTGTTTGTTGTAACAAATTTTAAAACTGGCGAAAGTCGAATGTAGCTCAAGAAAGTCTTTTTTATCTAGTGCTATTATCATCTCATTTTTGAGATTTTGCGACTTAGTTCGGTTGGATTTAACACCGAACAAATGCAACTGAAACAGAAATTTTTTGAGATCCAATTCACAGATTCACATTCACAGATACAAATCAATTTGACAGCTTTTTAACAAACACGTGAAAATATGTGCCTTAGGATATATATTAAAAACACCAAACAAATCTCTCAAATTGAGATAGGGGAGATGGAGAAGAAAATTATTAGAGCTCGCATTTTTCACCGCAAAATATACCATCGGACCGATTAAACTCACACTGAAAAATTATTTCCCCGAACCCAACCATACTTGAGCCCTATTTATTCACAATTTGTACTTTAAAACAAATGGGTGCCATTTTTCTATTTTCACCGAAATTTAAGCTGGCTTAACTTTGTCCCTGCTTTCAATTGAATACTCTATCTAACATCAAGTTCGGTTTTCTCTTCTATTTTCCAGTGGAAGCATTCAACGGGACCCATCTGCACCTACCGAAGCTGGAGCGAAGACAAATGGGGGCCTACCTGTGTATAGCGTCGAACGACGTTCCCCCAGCCGTTAGCAAACGAGTTTCACTTAGCGTGCACTGTAAGTAGCTGGGTATTTTAATCATGGTGCAAAGCAGGATTCATCGATGTGTTCTGTGGTAGTTGCAAACTGATGGAGCTTTTAGTTGAATCAAGAAAATTATGTTTCATGTACTGAAAAAACTTGCCTGTAGCAAACGAAACACAAAACTATCAACGCAATGATATGAAATTGATAGGCGGGTGAAAGAGAAACTTTGAAATATTAATTGCATGCTCTTCAGACAATTTTAAAAGGGTTGATTGATTACGATATCCATCTAAAGCAATGATTTGCTTTAACCGCTGAAAACATACCTCCATATCGATTCTGATTCCTGGTCGAATTTCAAGCGTTGATATTCATAAATCGCTACGAATTAGTTTCGTACATACAATTTTCATGTAATATATGGATGTTTCGTACATATGGTGAATCATTAGTAGTTATATTCAAACACTTTTATTTTTTTTACAAGCTTTTCGTAAAAACCACGAAACGACTTTCGTTGGCTTATTACGAATCGGCTTCATGAGGCAAATATATTGTTCGCTGATATATAGGAATGTCTATTATAATAATTTATAATAATAAACACCATTCGTCATACCGTCAACATCAAAAGAACTTAAATTTCCGCTAAAAAATCGATTTTGGGAACTCTCATATCGATTGCTCATCCGATGCGACATTCTGAACCCGTTGGTGATTGAAAACTTCGAGAGGCTCGTCGAGCTTAATTCTCAAACCCGATTTATGGCCTTGTACTTCGACTACATGGCACAGAGCATCAATCCTTCTTCATACACTCCCAACCGTTTTCGTTTCCTAGATACTTCTGATTCTACTGTATTCTTCGACACATCCATGAAGGAAGAGATTCGTGGAATCCCGGACCATATACGCCCGCAAGTGATCCTCAATATATTTTATAATAAATTCCGAGAAGTCGACTGTGACAAAATGTTCTACACTGACGGATCAAATCTCGATGGGTCCACTGGCTTCGGTATCTTCAACAATACTATCACCGCTTCATTCAAGCTCAATGATCCCGCTTCAGTTTACGTCGCAGAGTTAGCTGCAATTCAGTACACTCTTGGGATCATCGACACTCTGCCAACAGATCACTACTTCATCATTTCGGACAGCCTCAGCTCCATCGAGGCTCTTCGTGCAATGAAGCCCAAAAAGCAATTCCCATATTTCCTGGGGAAGATACGGGAGTCCTTGTGTTTTTTATTTATTAACTGATTAAGGCCGAAGTGGCCTATGCCGTATACAAAAGATTCCTCCATTCCACTCGGTCCATGGCCGCGCGTCGGCAGCCACGCAGTCTGCGAAGGGTCCGCAAATCGTCTTCCACCTGGTCGATCCATCGTGCTCGCTGCGCACCACGTCTTCTTGTACCGGTCGGATTGCAATTGAGAACCGTTTTCACCCGGCTATTGTCCAACATTATGGCCACGTGCCCGGCCCACCGTAGTCGTCCGATTTTCGCGGTATGACAGATGGGCGGCTCCCCCAACAGCTGATGCAACTCATGGTTCATTCGCCGTCTCCATGTGCTGTCTTCCATCTGCACTCCACCGTAGATGGTACGCTGCACTTTCCGTTCTAAGACACCAAGTGCGCGTTGGTCCTCCACGAGCATGGTCCAGGTCTCGTGCCCGTAGAGAACTAGCGGTCTAATCAGCGTCTTGTAGATGGTCAACTTCGTACGACGGCGAACTCTGTTCGACCGAAGTGTCTTGCGGAGGCCAAAGTAAGCACGATTTCCTGCCACGATGCGTCTACGAATCTCTCTGCTGGTATCATTCTCGGCGGTCACCAGTGAGTCCAAGTACACGAACTCTTCAACCACCTCGATTTCGTCTCCACCGATGCAAACTCGAAGCGGGCGGTTCTCATTTTCTTCTCGTGAACCTCTTCCTATCATGTACTTTGTCTTCGACGTGTTGATGGCAAGTCCGACGCGCTTGGCTTCTCTTTTCAGTCTGATGTAGGCTTCCTTCATCTTCCCAAAGTTTCGTGCAATAATATCAACGTCATCGGCGAAGCCAAGTAGCTGAACGGACTTTGTGAAAATCGTACCACTCGTGTCGATCCCTGCTCTTCTTATTACACCTTCCAGCGCGATGTTGAATAACAGACACGAGAGACCATCACCTTGCCGTAACCCTCTGCGTGGTTCGAAGGGACTCGAGAGCGTCCCTGAGACACGTACTACGCACATCACCCGATCCATCGTCGCCTTCACTAATCGCGTCAGTTTGTCCAGGAATCCGTACTCGTGCATAATCTGCCATAGCTGATCTCGATCGATAGTGTCGTATGCGGCTTTGAAGTCGATGAACAAATTATGTGTGGGCACATTGTACTCGCGGCATTTCTGCAGTACTTGACGAAGAGCGAACACCTGGTCCGTGGTAGATCGTTCGCTCATGAAACCCGCCTGGTACTGCCCCACGAACTCTCTTGCAATTGGTGATAGTCGACGGCATAGTATTTGGGAGAGTACCTTGTAGGCGGCGTTCAGCAGGGTGATTACTCGGTAACTACAGCAATCCAGCTTGTCGCCCTTTTTGTAGATAGGACACACGACACCTTCCATCCACTCCTCCGGTAAAATCTCCTCCTCCCAAATCTTGGTAATCACCCAGTGCAGCGCTTTAGCCAGTGGCTCGCCACCGTGTTTTAGTAGCTCGCTTGGTATTTGGTCAACCCCAGTGGCTTTATTATTTTTGAGCCGGCTGATCTCCTCCTGGATTTCTTGGAGATCCGGAGCCGGTAGTGTAATGTCTTCCGCGCGTGCTCCCAGGTGCGTTACCGTGCTATCCTCGTCGTCTGCTGCATCGTCGTTCAGGTGTTCTTCGTAGTGCTGCCGCCACCTCTGGATCACCTCACACTGGTCCGTAAGAAGATTCCCGTTTGTATCTCTGCACATGTCGGCCTGTGGTACGTGGCCCCTGCGCGAGCGGTTCAACTTCTCGTAGAATTTCCGTGTGTCTTTAGCGCGGTACAGCTGCTCCATCGCTTCGCGATCTCGGTCTTCCTGCTGGCGCTTTTTGGTCCGGAACACCGAGTTTTGCCTGTTCCGTGCCTGTTTATATCGCGCCTCGTTCGCCCTCGTGCGGTGTTGCAGCATTCTCGCCCATGCTGCGGTGGTACCTATGGCGGATCGGATATCTCTCCAGCCATCTTCAAGGGCAACTGCGCCTAGCTGCTCTTCCGTGGTAGTGCCACTTCCAACTGCTGCGCATATTCTTGAGCCACTCTGCCATCTTGTAGCCGCTCGATGTTTAGCCGCGGCGTCCGGCTTCGACGAGAGCTATGCACTGTCGAAAGTTTTGAGCGCAAGCATACTGCAACCAGGTGGTGGTCCTTGTGTACGTTATCTGAAAAATCTTATCAGATTACCTTTGTTTGGGTCCCCTCTCATTGCTCTATCCCGGGCAATGAAAAGGCCGACTCATTAGCAAAGGTGGGCGCATTAAATGGTGACATATACGAAAGACCAATCTGCTTCAACGAATTTTTTAGTATTTGTCGTCAGAGGACACTCAACAGTTGGCAAACCTCGTGGAGCAATGGTGAACTTGGACGATGGCTACATCCCATTATCCCAAGGGTATCAACGAAGCCTTGGTTCAGGGGGATGGATGTGGGTCGGGATTTTATTCGTGTAATGTCCCGACTTATGTCCAACCACTACACCTTGGATGCGCATTTGCGGCGCATTGGGCTTGCGGAGAGTAGTCTGTGCGCTTGTGACGAGGGCTATCGCGACATCGAGCACGTTGTCTGGGTATGCGCCGGGTACTTGGACGCCAGGTCTCAGTTAAAGGATTCTCTTCGGGCCCGAGGTAGACTACCCAATGTCCCAGACCGAGATATGCTGGCAAATCGTGATTTCCCCTATATGTCCCTTATTTATACTTTCATAAAAACGATAAATATCCCAATTTAGTCCCTCTCTTTTTTATTTCTCGTTTTAAAAGTTTTCTCCTGCCTTGTGGGACCGATCAGCTCCAGACTGCCACTATGTAACCGCCGTCGCCCTTACCACTACGGAAACAAGCGAGAGCGACTCGAGGTCCGATGACTTTTGAAGGATTCCCCGCAGGTCCGAAGAATACCATTCGCCAATCCGACCTACTAGACTGAGGCGCTAATTTGTTTCGCTGATCTCCCGTTTGCTCGAAAGTTGCACGTTTTGCTCTTCTCTCCCGGTCACCATCTATGCTTTCTCTCCCCTGTCCTTGATACAACTGCTTCTACAGCCCCCCTATGAATATCTTGACCAAGCATAAGTCTCTGCTAAAAAAGTTTAAATTTGTATTCCGTATTCCTAGTTTTAAGATAGCTGTAATTTTACCGCTTTGTTAAAACTATTGTCCCCCATCTTGTAAATAGAATTGTATCCCTAGTTTTAAAACATCTGTGAAATTTCTCATAAATATTTGTTCCCCCTTTTGTATACCAAACTATATTGTTAGTTTTAAGATAACTGTACATATTTCCTAAAAAACTATTACTATTGAATTCCTTGTTTTAAAATTTTTCATAAAAAAAATCTTTTGCCCCCTCTCTTGTATATAGAATCTTATTTCTAGTCTTAAGATAGCTGTAAAATTTTTCTCTTCAAAAAAAAATATTTCAACATTGTAACCTCCTAGTTTTAAAATATCCAAAACGTAAAAACAAAAGAATTTGGCACCGCCAAGCTAACGCATTTGTGCCTATTAAATAAACGAAATGAATAAAAAAAAGAACTTCAGTAGAGATAGAATATGGTGCGCTTGTTGCTATACGTCAGATATACAATCATCACGACGGCCTTAATCTGACTATTTAGTAACCGTATCCGAGGAATTCCACGATTATTGCCTAATTTATTTTTTTGGATTGCCTAATTTATTTTTTTTAAGTTTGAGGATTGAATTTGAGGTTGTGAGCTTTCAACATCTTGGATTGCTGAAATTTCCAGCTGATGAAAGCTCAGCAAAATTTATTCGCTTTTAGCGAATTTTTTGCTAGTTTGTGTTTCCAAAATCAACAATGCATTCTTATATCCCATTTGGTTATTTTTCAAATTGTCTGGATAAATCCGGACAAATTTTCTGAAATCTGGATAAGACAAACATAAATCTGTATGTCTGGACGACGCTTAAAAATCTGGAAGAATCTAGATAAATCTGGAAGTTTGGCACACCTGATTTACTCTTCCATGCCGGCGAAACGTTTCATCGAAGTTTCATCGGAATCTAAGATGATTGGTTGCGATTTTGAAGATTTTCGGAAGGACGGTCCTTCCGAAAATCTTCAAAATCGCAACCGATCATCTTAGATTCCGATGAAACTTCGATGAAACGTTTCGCCGGCATGGAAGAGTAAATCAGGTGTGCCAAACTTCCAGATTTATCTAGATTCTTCCAGATTTTTAAGCGTCGTCCAGACATACAGATTTATGTTTGTCTTATCCAGATTTCAGAAAATTTGTCCGGATTTATCCAGACAATTTGAAAAATAACCAAATGGGATATAAGAATGCATTGTTGATTTTGGAAACACAAACTAGCAAAAAATTCGCTAAAAGCGAATAAATTTTGCTGAGCTTTCATCAGCTGGAAATTTCAGCAATCCAAGATGTTGAAAGCTCACAACCTCAAATTCAATCCTCAAACTTAAAAAAAATAAATTAGGCAATCCAGATAATTCTAGACATTTTTGAAAATGATTACAGACTTCTTGGAAAAACACTTGGCATCCCTGGACTAAATGTATTTCAGTCAATAAGATTGTTTGGAGCCAAGAACAACTTTTTAAAAGGACGTAGACTTTTCTACGTGTATTAATTTCAAATATTTTTTATTCGATTACTGTATTTTATTCAGCAAAACTATTTGAGAACGAGTTACAGGGCTTGAAAATTTTTGTGCGAAAAAATATATGTACACTAAAAAAAAGGTGGCGTCATTTTTCCCAAAAATTAAAATTTACGTAAAAAATTTACATTGCAAAAATTTTTTTTAATTTTTTTTATATTTCGTCAATAAATTAAAGAGAAAAGAAACATTTTGAAACGATTATGCATGATGGGAAACTAATCGATAAAAAAGTTTTCTATCAATAACTTTATACATATTTTTAAATATCATACAAATTGACATACAAAACTGTAATTTTATTACACAGTTTTTTAACGACATTCAATTAGTAAGGGACTGGATAATGAAGTATATTTTTCAATATTAAGAGCCATAGTACTCAAGGGAAAGCAACGAGTTGATGAAAGGAAGTTTATATGCTTCAGACTGCCACTATGTAACCGCCGTCGCCCTTACCACTACGGAATCTGAAGCGAGAGCGACTCGAGGTCCGAAGGATTCCCTTTGAAGGATCCCCCGCGGGTCCGAAGAATACCATCCGCCAATCCGACCTACTAGACTGAGGCGCAAATTTGTTTCGCTGATCTCCCGTTTGCCTGAAAGTTGCAAGTTTTGCTCTTCTCTACCGGTCACCATCTACGCCTTCTCTCCCCTGTCCTTGATACAACTACTTCTACACCGATTTTGGAAATGACCAAGCATAAGTATCCGATAAAAAATCAAATTTGTATTCCGTATTCCTAGTTTTAAGATAGTTGTAATTTCTACTCTTTGTTAAAACTATTGTCCCCCATCTTGTAAATAGAATTGTATCCCTAGTTTTAAAGCATCTGTGAAATTTTTCATAAATATTTGTTCCCCCTTTTGTGTACCAAACTATATTGTTAGTTTTAAGATAACTGTAAATATTTCCTAAAAAACTATTACTATTGAATTCCTTGTTTTAAAATTTTTCATAAAAAAAAAATCTTTTGCCCCCTCTCTTATATATAGAATTTTTTTTTCTAGTCTTAAGATAGCTGTAAATTTTTTCTCTTTTATAAAAAAAATATTTCAACATTGTAACCTCCTAGTTTTAAGATATTCAAAATGTAAAAACAAAAGAATTCGGCACCGCCAAGCTAACGCATTTGTGCCTATCAAATAAACGAAATGAAAAAAAAAGGAAGTTTAGAAAAGCGTGGGAAAGGGTCATATGAGCAAGCTTAGAGTTTACCGGCGACTTAACACTTTGTCTGCTACCGCAGGAGTCAGAAACTTTTTGCATTAGAAATGCGAATCACCTGAGTCTGTGGCATGTCCAGACAAGCGTAAAGTAACTTGTTACTTAATGCTGTCGTAATCGAATATAATTTTCAGTATACTTTTAAATAAAAATAAATTAAACAAAAATCTTCCAAAATGCGATAGTTGCTCCAACAAAAACAACTAATTCGTGTGAATAAGCACTTTTTAAAAGTTAATCACGGTACCCCATCATAAAATGTCAACAATCTAATGTTTATCATTTGAAAGACGTAAAATAAATTTTTTTTCAGTGTATTTGGATCATGGAAAAGCTACCAATAAAAAAAATCTTCCTAACAACAACTTTTGACATATTTTTATAAATCATCCTATATGCAGTCAAAAATTTTCCGAAATATGGTAGTTCTCGAGTTTTTTTAAATTTAGTTTTAATAACACTATTATTTTATTCTATTAAGACCTTTTCATAAGTTATTCGCATTTCTCCATCAACAAAAATAGGTTTTTCATAAGGCCCATGACATTTCCTCTAACTTTCTCTACGACATAAAAGCCAAAATATAAAGCATTTGAAAGCTACATGAAAACAACCAAATTATGATTCAACTATATAGTTTAATCATCATGTCCTACGGTTGAATAACATTTTGATTGATTGTTGTTAATTTTCCATTTTTTTTGTGAAAAATGACATTTTTTTCAGCGTATATTTTATTTCGCACGGAACTATTCATTCCCTGTATCTCATACTCAGATAGTTTTGCTGTTTAAAATAGAATAATTGAACTAAATTTTTTGAATTTATACATATAGAAAAGTCTAGAAAAATTGCTCTTGTATCAAAATATTGCAATTCTCAGAGAAAACCATGGAGATTTATAAACCGAACACAACTGTAAAGATGGAACCCCTTATTCGTGTCCGCCGGTTTCAGGAAGATTTCCTGAACCACTTTCGCTTCCAGTTGATCCAGAATCCGGAGTAGTATGGATTCGGTCGGATTCAGTCTAGCCATCGTAAACTGTTCGTTGGTTTTGCATGAATAAGTTTGAGTTTTTCTCTCTTCCGGGATAATACACAAGAAAAGTTGTAAAAAAAATTCGCAAAACCTTTAGCCCTCCCCCCTTAAATAAGAAAACTTCTCGAAGATAAACGAAATGAATTCGTGCATCCAACGAAATCTTTCGCAATATACACAAACATTTATCAAAATAAACGAATTATTTCGTTTCATTCGCGAAAATTAAAGTCATTATCAACGATAACATTCGTGCAATTTACACTAACTATGTAAAATTTGCGAAATCTTTTGTTGAACAATCGGCCATTGTTCAGTTCATGAAATGAACGAAACCTACTATTTACAATGCACGAAAATATTTCGTTGCAGAAAACGACTAAAGAACTCGTACATTACACGATCAATTTCACTATATTTACGCATTTATATTTTCAGTGTAACTATTGAATAATGTTTATATCTTGTTTTGACAAACTATCTAACATGCTGTAATTTATCATAAAACTAGTTCATAGATTTACATTGCCCGTAAAAAAATCACTAAATCATGGTTTAAAAGGCTCCTTTCGAACATCATTAGGACTCCTTTACTAATGAACATCCATAGTAAACACCATAACAATCCATCCGAAACCCCATGTGCTCTATATAATAAAAGTCTGACATGAACAGAAAAGGCTATCGGACAGCATGAACCTTCGGAATCTGTGAATCATTGGCAAAGAGCATCGATCTATGAATAAATTATGTGCCTCTCATGCCGACCCGAAACGGCCTACCTGATTCGTACTGCCAAACTACTGGCAATTGCTGATAAAGGATTTCTGATTTGATTTACCGTCTATTGCACACATCTATCCACTTACACATGCACACAAAACCTTGTTTTAATAATGAATGTTCTCCCCTATTTCACGCTTCTCCGACTCATAACCCGTTGCCGCCGTCACCAGTTGCGCCATCGGTACGTCCAACAAGTCAACTGCTGGGAGCCCCACTGGGCTCGGACGTCCAGCTCGAGTGCTCCGTGGAAGCTTCACCAATGCCGGTGTCCTACTGGCTGAAAGGTGGCCGCGTACTGCCCGCTAGTTTCACCGGAATCACCAACAGCAATTACGAGCAAGGTCAATCGAGGCCAGAAATGCTGCTGGATGGGTAAGGCCAAACGTTCCGCTCCCAGCGATGAGTTTTTACTATTATGATGGCGATCGATTTGACTTCCCCTGTTTTGATGCTATGCTTCTGCTTCCATTCCACCCGTAGGCCCAAGTACGGAATCACCGAGGAGCGACATGGATTCCGGACGAACATGCGACTGGTGGTGCGATTCTTTTCTCCCAGCGATGTCGGTACCTATCACTGCGTTAGCACAAATTCGCTGGGGAGAGCCGACGGAACGATGAGACTGTACGGTGAGTTGATGATGGCGGCAGCCAAGTTGTTTGTAATCGACCAAACTTTACTGTTTTCGTCGCTTTGCCTTTTTCCTTGATGTCTTTCCGCTTTTTTCTTTTATATTTTTTTTTGTCCGGCTCCCCCTATCTACTTTATGCCAGGACTATCTTACGGTCGTGTTGTTTTTTTTTTATTTTCCCGTCACGTCCCATATTGGCAGAACTTGCCCGTCGGCAGTGTATTAAAACATCTTAGCCTGAGAGAATGTAATTTGTAAAATGTTCCTTAAGGATAACAGTCATTATCAATATCGGTTCAGGTGGAACCGTCCAGTAATATTAGTATTTCTAATCGAAATTCCAATCTGCGGTTTAACGTTCTTCGTCGGAGTAATGTGTTTTGACACAGGAACAACACGCTGTCATGCTTACTTAGTGAAGATGTCCAACGAATGAGAATGAAATGTAAAATTTCTTTGACCAATTGAGTGTTGTGAGAACAGTAGAATTATTAGTATTTGTTTTCATTCAATCTGACAGTTGAATATCTCGTTATCGTTATTTTGACGTTTCCATCTAATCTATTGTTAAAAATATCACTCTTTTTGGTCGGATAAAAAATATTGCGGCTATTGTCAAACAAAGAGATGTCGATCGCACACAGTTGGTTTGTGGATTAATTTAAATGTTTGGTGCATGTTTTATAACCTGCAATAAAAAACTGTTGAGAAGGGACATTTTATTGCTCTTGTGGTAAGAAATGGTGTTTCTTCAGAACAAGATCATAAAATCGACTATCATGGTGAATGCAGAACTTTGCGACAAAGTAAATACATTCACATTTGCGACTACATAGAGCAATGGATCCAAAGAACTTAAAATCCTATACAGTAAAAATCAGTCAACAACTTTCTGGGCAATAGATGTGGCAAGTTACGTCATTATTTTGCCTTATTATTGTCTATCTCGAGATAATCTAGCATTTTGTCGAGTTGCTGCTGTACATACTCGCTCTCGAGTGCGAACGAAACAAAAATAAACGTCAAAGCGTTTAGGGGCTCCAACACCAAATTGCATGTTATACCTTCCATTTGAGACTATGGCTTTAGTTTTGAAATATACCCCGAACCTGGTAATTTCAGAATTATCGATAGTGGACAATACGCGAATCGAAGTAATTTGAAATACATTTCGATAGGTTTTGAACATATGAGGTATTACGATTGTACCTGTTTAACCGACCGAAATAACCAACCTGTAACTCCGGAACCAAAAGTCAATACTAAATGAAATTGAATTGCAATCGATGGGAGGACTATATACGTGATTGCATCGAAGCGTACTCTGAAGCAATTGGGAGTGATAATCGACGACCGGTTGAGCTTCAACAACCACATCGACTACACCTGCGAAAAGTAGGCGAAGGCATCGAACGCAATAGCGAGAATCATGCCAAACGTCGGCGGCCCGACAAGTAGCACGAGATGTCCGCTATCTACTATTTCGTTATCGATACTCCGATATGGGATTCCTGCCTGGGATGCTGTGCTGAAAACCAAGCGGAGCCGTGAAAAGCTGAACAGGACTTTCCGGCTGATGGCCGTACGAGTCGCGAGTGCTTACAGAACAATATCGTTGGCGGCAGTATGCGTTATCGTCGGGATGGTCCCCATCTGTGCCACTCTGGCTGAGGACGTGGAGAAATGCGCGTAACGCAAGAAGGCTGGGCCGAACTAAATCCGAACTAAATGGCTAAGTGGCAGCAGGAGTGTAACAACGCGGAGAAAGGATGGTGGACTCACCGACTCATCCTAAATGTGTTGGCTTGGGTTAATAGGAAGTATGGAGAGGTGAACTTCCATTTCACGCATTTTTTTGTCCGGACACGGATGCTTCCGGAAGTACTTGCATCTGTTTGGACATGCTTCGTCACCCCTTTGCCCGGAGTGTGCGAACGTACAAGAGACACTGGAACACGTGGTCTTCGAATGCCCTAGCTTCGAAAAAAGCTCGTAGGGGAATGCCTGGTGTGATAGTTGACAAAATCGTCGAAGAGATGAGCCACGACGCTGCCAACAGAGTGGTTACGAGTATGCTCTCCGAGCTGCAGAGGAAGTGGCGAAGGGACCAACAAAGTAACGCCATTGGCTAGAAAGTCGCTGTGTCGGGTATCGAGAGATATTTCGGTGCCGAGGAACTCTCCGACGGTGTAAACTAGGCTCACCATCGGGGATCAGTTGAGTAGTACGCGATGTAGTTTGGGTCGTCGGGATGTCAGTGAATCGGACGTCAGGCTTCACTGGAATCGCCGGATCGACCTCCACAACCTACAGTTAGTAGATCCACCGCCAAGGATTAGACCGAGTAGACCACGTCATACAGCTAGCAGTGGGTCATTGGAGCGCCACCCGAAATCGCTGGATGGATCTCAGCACCTACTGGCTGGCCCATTGAGTCGGCTAGGTCTACTGCCGGGAACTAGATCGAGTAGATCGGGACGAAGTGGGGAGCTAAGTGGCTCACGGAAACGAACATTGGTATAGGGAGAAATTTACCGCTTGATTTCGGGAAAACCTCTCTCACCGGGGAAATCTCCGCCGGAGTATGTTAGATCCATTGTCGAGGATTAGACCGAGTAGCTCGCGAACAAGTAAGGGCGGGAGGTGATTGGCTCATCGAGGAAGTGGAGCGAAATGAAAAGAGAGAGCAACCTCAGGGCTTAAAGGAGTTGCGGTGCTATATGGCTTTTAGTGGTTTTTAGCAGGTCGGGTGATGGCAAGCCCAAACCTGTTCACTGAGTAGGATTTTGAACCTTTTTCTGCATTCTCAGAGCTTTTTTGAAAGTTTTTTTTTCTACTCTCTAAACTAAAAGAAACGGGCGCAGCAGGGACAGGAAGGACAGGAGTCCAGGGGCTCAACGACCACGCACCCTCCGCCCTTATTGCGAGTTGGGAAGTCTTGCTAGGATATGATGGGGTTTGGATTGGGCTCTGCTAAACCTCTAAAAATGCCATAGCTCCGAAAGCAGATCCAGTTTACGGTATACTGGCCATGGCGGATGTCAACGGACAGGACACGGATTACGAATTGAACGGCGACTTTGGGCTGACAGGCGTGCTGTTCTACTCCCTGAGTAAGGAAGTATGACGTTTAGTTGTTGGTACTAGGTTCGGATGGACCGTCCTCGATTTTACACCGATTCGGATCTAAACACTATTTCCCATGAAGGATAGTGTCATCCTTAGCATGACCTCTCTTCTTGCTAGTGACTAGTGACAAGGGTCATGAAATGCAGCAGGCGCTCCAAGGAGCCGTAGGCCTTGTGTCGAGCTGCAGCTTGAGAGGACCAACACGGCGGAGTTCAAGAACTAGAGGAGCTTTACGAGTTCATAAAGGACAAAAACAACCTTCACACTAAGATTAAGCATCTAGTGTCGACCATTAAGTCAGCCACGAATGTCGTCGAACGAGAGCAGATCGAGCTGACGATGCGTGCTGAGTTCGCCGAAGAAGACGCTTAACTAGGTCAAGACGAAAGCAGAATCTGAGGAAGAAGAAGCGATGCCGAAGAGTTCTCTGAATCCAACTGCTGAGAAGAAGGGAGACACTTGGAGAGGAGGAAGAGAAGAAAAAACCAAACAATAAGCATGCAATCGATCGGAAGCAAGGAAGCGGCTAGCGAACGGACGTAAAACAAAAGGCGAAGTCAAAATTGCAAAAGGAAAAGAAAGGTATGCCTAAGCCCCGTCGGGATAAAATATGAGCATTATTCGTCGTGATGAGGGAAGGAAGGACGAGCGCTAAGCTTCTTCGGAAAGTGAGAGATGATCCAGAGTTGAAGCAGTTACGGAAATTGTGGTGAAAACCAGTCGTACTCAGAAAGGTGAGATGCTCTTTGAACTGAAGAAATACCCGACGGTTAGGAGCGCAGCCTACAAGATACTCATTGAAAAGTCACTAGGCGAGGAGGCAACCGCAAGGGACCTAGCCCACGAGACAGTGATTGAGTGCAGGAACCTGGACGAGATAACAACAGGAGATGAGCTAAGAAATGCGCTGAAGACTCAATGTGATCTGCGAGATACACCAATGGAAATCCGAATAAGGAAGCGTACGGCGGCACACAGACTGCGTCCAAACGGCTTTCCGCGACAGTAGCTAATAACCTGTTGTAAAAAGGCCGAATCAAGGTTTGGTGGTCAGTTTCTTCACTAAAGGCAGTCCCTATAGGTTCCAAATAAATGGAGAGATGTTTCAAATGCATGGGCTTTGGTCACAAGGCAGGAAATTGCAAAGGCCCGGACAGATCTGATCTGCGCTGAAATTGTGGGGAAAAGGGACACTTTGCAAGAGACTGCACGAAACAACCGATGGGCATGCTCTGCACAAAGGAGGGTGAGAAAGACCACATGACGGAAGGCTTTATATGCCCAGCGTATAAAAAGGCAATAGAGATGGAGGTGACGCAGTTTAACCTCAGTAATTGCGACACCGTACAGCAACTCTTGTAGAGACAACAGATACGAAATGCGGTGTTGCAATTATTGCGGAGCCTTATCCAATCCCTATCAACAACAGTAATTGGGCGGCGCATAGAAAAAGAATGACTGCAATTCACATAATGGGCAAATACCCCATTCAGAAAGTGGTCTTAACTTCATACGAAGGTTTCGTGATTGCCAAAATTAATGGGATCTTTATAGGTAGCCGCTACGCACCTCCTAGATTGACGGTAGAGTAGTTCCATCGGATGCTAGATGAGCTTTCTGAAGAGCTGACCGGAAGAAAACCGGTAGTCATCGGAGGAGATTCAAATGCTTGGGAACTGGAGTGGGGAAGCAGACATACAACACAAGAGGGAAACTCTAGTTAAACTGAATGTTATGCTATGCAATGCGAGAACCAGCACCAACTTTCGCGGAAATGGACGGCAACCCATCATCGACAAAACCTTTTGTAACCCGTCATTAGTGGCAAACATGAACTGACTACAAGAATAGCGACCACCTGGCAATCCGTTACAGTTCAGCTCAACGATACCAAGCGACAATACAGAGGAAAAGTGCTCACGAGCGGAAGTGGAAGGTGAAATCATTAGACAATGATCTCTTTGTGAAAGCACTTCAGCGACTCCTCTGACATGAACGTGG
The DNA here is from genome assembly GCF_030247195.1 of Topomyia yanbarensis. NCBI lineage: Eukaryota > Metazoa > Arthropoda > Insecta > Diptera > Culicidae > Topomyia > Topomyia yanbarensis. The sequence goes on along the minus strand of NC_080671.1, from coordinate 322,033,335 downwards.
ATGAGTTAACAGAAACGCTAGCAAGAGCATGCGACGCAACAATGCCAAGTAAACTAGAGCCAAGGAACAGACGGCATCCGGCGTACTGGTGGAGCGAGAAGCGATGAGCCCTCCGCGCAAACTGTCTTAGAGCCAGAAGAAACGCTAGCACCAAAGCGGAAAGAGAGGAGCGTAATATGGTGTTTCGCGCCACAAGGGCAGCATTGAAACGTGAGATAAAGCGAAGAAAATCCATTTGCTTTAAAGAGTTGTGCCAGGGTGCCGACTACAACCCCTGGGGCGACGCGTACCGTGTGACAATGGCGAAGAGCAGAGGGCCCATGATGCCTCTTGAAATGTGCCCGATAAACTGAAGGTTATCGTGGAAGGGCTATTTCCGGAGCACGATCCAATGGTAGACCGATTGTACCGTATGAAGATGTAAAGCGGGGCAGAGCCGAAGGGATACAATTCTCCAATGAGGAACTCATCGCATTCGCAAAGGGTTTACAAGTGAAGAACGCGCCCGGACCAGATGAAATCCCCAACATTGTATTGACAGCGCCAGCTGTCGGAGCTTCTAGATGAGAGCCAGTTTCCTGACAAATGGAAGATACAGAAGTTAGTGCTACTGGCTAAACCAGGTGAGCCCACGGAGGATCAATATGCCTGTTGGATACACATTCGGAAACTCTTGAAGAGGATTGTCCTTAGCGGGTTGTCGAAAAACTAGGTCGTATTTCGGAAGGGCAGGTCTACAGTGGACGCAATTCGGACAGCGATCGAGAGAGCCGATATGGCGCGCAAACAGAAAAGAAATGGAAATCGTGCAGTATCGATAACGATAGATGTCAATAGCGCGTCCAATAGCGCAAGCTGGGAAGCCATTACGGAATTATCGATTAGAATTACGGCAGGAGTAGCGCAAGGCTCTATCCTGAGTCTAACACTTTGGAACGGGTTGTATAACGACATGCTAACGCTTAAGCTGCCTAGGGGCGTAGAGATCATCGGATTCCTGGACGACATCGTAATAACGGTACTGGAAGAGACACTGGAAGAGTTGAAAATGTTGGCGATGGATGTGATTGACTGGATTGGAAACTGGATGCAAGGAGTGAAGCTCCAGAGAGCTCATCACAAAACGGAGGTGCTATTGGTCTGCAACTGCAAAATACTGTAGCGAGCAGAAATCACTGTCGGGGAATATGTCATAGTCTCGAAACGGGCGCTTAAACAGCTGCGCGTAACGATAAGTGGCCGAATGAACTTCAACACCCACGTTGACCATACCTGCGAGATGGCAGCTAAAATTCGGGGCAAGTAGTAAAAAGAGATGTTCTCTGGTTAGCGTATCAACTTCGATACTGAGTTACGGCGGCCCGATCTGAGTTGCGGCGCTGGAGACATAGCGGAATCGAGTAAAGCTGAGTAGTACGTTCAGGCTCATGGTCATGCGGGTCGCGAGCGCGTACAGGATTACCATATCAAAGGGAAGTCTGCGTTATCGCTGAAATGATCATCCTAGTGGAAGATGACGAATGCTATAAGCGGAAGGGGAATATGGTATCACTCGATGGCCAAATGGCAGCATGATTAGGAATCGTCGGAAAAATGAAAATGCACTCACCGACTCATACTGGCTCTCTCGACCTGGATAAACAGGAAGCATGGTGAAGTAACCTTCTATCTGACGCAGTTGCTGTCTGGTCATGGTTGTGTTAAACAGTACCTACATCGGTTCGTACACCCGGTTGTCTCACCCAGTTGCGGATCCAGGGGGAGGGTCCTGGGGGTCCAGATCCCCCGAAAATGTTTATTTCCTTGATAAATTTGAAAATAATTTCTATTTTTAAATTCGTTCTATATTCCAAATCATTCCAAACCAGATTAAAATTAATTTTAATTAAAAAATTTACATTGAACATTTCAAAATCGAAATTCTGGACCCCCTCCGATTTTTTTTTTTTTTTTGGGTCCGCTCCTGGTGTCACCCTTTTGTTCGGAGTGCATAAACATCGAAGAAGCACCGGAGCATGTAGTCCTCGTATGTCCTAGATTTAGCGCAGTGCGAACTATGGGCGATATGGGTGAGTAGTTCAAGTCTGTTATAAACCCTGCGAGTGCGGCCGTGAAGGGACATGAGCCAGGTTTTACGGCTCCTCCAGATCGGTTCACGTCTCGACGGGTTCCAGTGCAGCGACCGTATGTGGACCCGCTACGCAGCGGAGAAACGAGCAATTTCACGGCGGTTAAAAATCCTGCTAGGGTGGCTGTGAAGGGAAGCAAGTTAAGATTCGGTATCCCAGGATCGTTTCACATCTCGACGAATTGCGGCGTTGGCGACGGTCTTAGGGTCGACCGGTTACGCAGCGAGGGGTGGAAACGTGCTGACTGACGTACGCAGAGAAGCCAAAGGGTTCCCCGTATGCGGAGGGCCCACGGGCTAAAGGTGAGCTGGGAGCTAATGACAGTAACAATAATTCCGTCAGAGCCCCTGCGCAGCGGAGATACGAGGATTGGGTTGACAACACCAACAAGCGAGTTTCACGTCGTATAAAAATCCAGCGAGGGTTAAGAGTGAAGGTGAGCTAGGTTTTTGATATCTCTAGATCAGTCACGTCTCGGCAGGCTCCGACATTGGCGACGGCAGCAAGCTGTACGCAGTCACTCAAGCTATGCGTCTCACTATATCCTATTCCGTTGTAATATTAAATTTATTTTATGAATGATATTGTTTCAGAACAGCCAAAGTTTGGCTGCTCGAAAGTGCACAAAAAAAAGAATTCTCTGATGATAATCGTGCAAATTTAAATGGAAAATAGTTTGAAAAGTCTAAACATTGATTTTACGTTATTAGTTCTTTCAACAAAATGTTGTATTTTAATGATACCTGCAAGTGTGTAGAACATATTAAATTAATCGATTAAGGTTTTAGCATGAAAAAGTCGAAAAACTGATTTTTGGGTCATACAGGTATACAAAAACAACAATTTCGCCGCAAAATTGAGGTCTGATGTCTGTGGTATCTTAGACAAAGTTATTGAAAACTTAATATTCTGCAAGTTTGCCGAAGACATCTACCTTAATTTTTTTTCTTTGCTCCGGTACTCTACATTAGCGTAACCAAAAAAAATATTTAAAAAGTAGCACAATTATATTGTAAACATACCCGACCAGGAGGAAATAACAGAATTATAACTCATGCTGATATTTTGTTACGAAAAAATTCCTATCAAATTTTGTTATAAAGCAGAAACCGTTAGGTGTTAAAATAACAAAAATTCTAACAAAAAATTCTCTACGAATATCACATTTATAACAAACGTTGATAGCAATATAACACGATCATAACAACATGAGATAGCATAATTGACCCCAACATAGCTTGTATTACTTATTGTATAATATCAATGATTTTAGCGTGCGCGTCTGAAAATAGAATACGAGAAAAGTAAAGCATACATTAAGGCGCTTTTTGCTTTGGGAGCAAAAAGATTCATGCATCAAAAAAGCTTTTATAGCATTGCCAAATGATTGCATACCTGCTGGCTGATTGTTTATTGTGAATATATGACACACAGATTATTATTTGTCGATTTGCCGCTTTGAACCTGGACATTCTGAGTTTGATGGGGAAGTTTCCTGCATGAACCAACGACGTTGTTTTCGACTGATGTTTAATGTTAGCATAATATTCCACGCTGCCGTCAAAGGTAAAACGATTATAGATGCAGAAGACGTTTCCAGAACGCACACATTGAACTTTGCCTAAGCCTAAGTGCTCTTTGTTTTCCTGGTGTCATACGCTTTGTTTTATTCAGTTTTACTCACCAATACAGCTGTCTATATGACGATAGACTGAATAGCTTTATAATATCTTTTCAGATTAGGATAGAGGGGTTATTTTTAGATTCAAAATAGTGCGCTTTGGCGCTTCTCTTGTACGTTAACGTGTTTTACGTGGTTTTTAGAAATAATGTCGTTGCGACATGGTAACATTGAGCGGATATTTTACGTACATTATTTTACGGAGAATACGACAAATCTTATTTAGGATTCCGCATAGATTCAAAGCAACAAATGTGTTTTGAGGTTTCAAAATAAGTCTCTTTTGGGGATTTGTTATTGGCATTTTTGATATGGGGAAGACTAAACAAACCAGTACAATTATCTCGCACCTAATAAATTGCTAGAAATGCAAATCTTCCACAGAAGTTATGTCTATCAACTGCGAATATAACAGATTTATGAAAAAATTCGAGAAATTGTTGATGTTTCTTCGATGGGACGGATTCTTGAATATTTCATGTTGTTTTCTGTTACACATTTTTTTCCAAATTTGATTAAATTTTAAGGAGGAAATTAACAATATTTTTGCATTAACGTTTTTAGATATTTCAAGGATTATCTAAAACGCATTCAAATCACTTGTCAGTTCAACCATTAAATATACTTAAGTAAAGTCAAACACTTTTTATGCGGAGGATAAAATAAAAAAGTCGCGATAGTTTAGGAATTCAAAAAACGCACAAACTAGAAACCCACAAACTGGATAAGGTTTAAGTGTTCATAAAAACCTGCATAAATTGGAGAAAAAAGCGCTGAAAGTCTTATCAAGATCCTCAAAATACATTACGAAAATTTTGGAGATCAGTATAATATATCAGATAGGTTTTTGTGACCTGAAAATTCGTTTTCGCAATATGCAGCATAGATTAGAGGAAAATTAATTATATACTCATTAGACTAAGCCATAAAAACTAGTTTTAAAATGCTTTTTGATTTCAATTCACGTTTCTTTATTTCATCTGGACTGCTTGATACTTCCTGCATATTCTTCGAAATAAGTTTTATGGGAAAATTATAATCTTTAGAAAAGTTCTTTGATAACTTCACGATTCCAAAGCTTTTAATGATAATGGCTTTAACATTTAAATCATACGCCTCCTACTCGAAGTTATGTGTCAGACGAGTGTCTCAGAAAATAGGCAATGTCATCTCTTAATCCAATTGCAACCAAGTAAGTCAATCAAACCCCTCACTGACAAGTTCTCCGACCAATTGCATCTAAAACTATACTCAAAACGCGAAATTTTAAAAATCCAGATCAAAATAAATCAAAAACTTCGAAAATTCGCTTCAAAAAGTTGAATTACGACGCATAAAAAGAGACTTCAGTGTATAAGCAAATAATATACTGTTATTTGTATAACCGTTAGCGTTCAAAGATAATTGTGAAAGAATATATAACTTACTGCAACATCATCGTTGTATGCGTACATTAATATCATATTATTAATCCAATGATAGCACCAGAAGATATAATCTTGATATAAGCTTTCTTGCATTCCTGATCGGTATATCATAAAGATAACACAGAGAGTAATATATATCAACATGAGATATAAATTTGATAGCTTTCTGTTATGATGTTCTGATCGGGTATCCTTCGAAGAAGTGTTTGCTCTAAAATCTAAGGCATTTAAGGCCTCAAATAGGTTTTGTCGCACCTTTTTTTGTCCCACCTTTTTGGTATTGGTCCCACTGTGCCCCCCAAGTAACAGTTTAAGTTTTATAGCACACTACAAGTACAATATATTTTTTAACCTCAATTGTTACTAGGGAACCACTCTCCTCCCATGCAAAAAAAAATACATGCGCATTTTCCAATTTCGACGAACTGTCGAGTACGAGTCGAATAGATAACGAAACTCGGCCTTCCGGGAATCGATTAGAAAGTCGGTTATAATCTTTAACATTTTTTTTTAAATTTGTGTGGTAAAACAATTACAGACAGAATATGTCTGCTATCCACATAATATTCAGACTCACCCAATCTTAGCGGATCTAGAAATTTTTTTTGAAGAAATTGCGATTTTTGCCAATTAGAGGCCAATTTTGGATATAAAAAATCGTGGATTGATACCCAATTGTAGCCAGAATTAGTCATTGTTTATTTTAAGTTTATATTAAGGCATTATAACACTAATACCAACAGTGAATATTTTGGCCAAGAAGCAATCCCAGAATACACCCGTGTGCGCTGTTCCAATATGTACAGTCTAAGCGAGATTTGGTTACGATACTCAATTTTATGTTACCTACTTTTGATTGCACAAAGTAAAGCTACCGCACGGCGAGCACGATTCTGTTGACAATAAATCCGTTTTCACGGAGGAAATCAAGTGATCAGTATTTTCTGGCATACAAAGTGGGAAAGAAAATATTTGTATTGAGCATCGTTACCGACCGTCTCTCTCTATCTCTCTCTTTCTTGGCTGACTCGAAACCTACGAAAGCGGGACCCGGTTCGAATGAAAAATATGTTACAATATTTTCATTTCAAATTTCGACATCTTTTTGCATCTCTTGAATCACGGCATGCATATGTGTCTTTTGGTGGAGTGAGTTGTGGGGTGAGGGTAATATGAATCAGTGCCCTTCTTGCGCTTCTAACGTTTGCTCACTGTCGCCGTTTCCGTTTTATATGTGTACACAGCTACAAACAAATGCTATAGGTTAGACTGGCAAAATGGAATGGAGCAATAGAAATAGCAAAGTAGCACCGTATAGAAGTTTGTTCCCTGTTGGGCCGCTCGGTTTGTCCAAATGAAACACGATTGAATGGCTTTTCCCACCCATGCTTTTGATTGCTTTTTACTCTTTTTCGCTCAATCCGTTCGTTACATGACACAAGCTGACGTGCTGAGTGGTGTAAAAAATGACACTCCTTATTCACCATTTCTGTTTTTCAAAGACGATCACCTTCTTTGGGGACTTTTTCAATCCAGTCGTTTTGCAGCACTAAGTCCTGACTGGGTTTTCACAAGGAAGTTAGGGTAAGGCACACACTTACAGTTTGCATGTAGAAAATCTGTATTCGACGTTGGAACAGGAAGCGTGGGGTTTGCGTATTAGTTTGCTCAAGTTCCGTTCCAGACTGCAATCTATCATAATCGAAAAGCTTTATTCAATTTCCATTCAAATCACGCTTCCATTGTATTTATGTTTTTTATGAAACGCTTGCACGCGGTGTGCTGTGCGGATGTTACGTGGCTTAGTTTTTATGGGTTTGCTTAGCGATGAAGAAGTCGAGCTTATCGCCGATTCGCTATTGGGTGCGAAATGTATCACCACTCCAGCACAGCGCATAAAACGACTGGATTCCTACCGAAGCGCCATGCCATACAGGTACAAACTGTAGGAATGCTTGAAAGTTTCCTCCATAACTCGCATATATATTTGCAAAGGAATACAAATTTTCTAGCGGAAAGAAGGCGAATGAAAAAGTAAGCAGCTTTCATCGCATTTCCCGCATACGATTCTCAACCGAAATAGCTCATTTCCACGTTTCATCCCTGAAAAGGTTCCCCATAAGTGTCACTCCGGTTCTCTGAAGTCGACACTTAAGCCGAGTCATTTTCACCTTGACAGAAATCTCTATTGGTATGGAAATAAGCACTTTTCATGGTCCGGTGCTATCCATACATATTACACTGTTCAGAAAGTTTTCGAAACGGAACTGATTCCAATATGTACGGCCAGTGAGAAGCTATATCTTGCCCTCGAGATCTGAAGACGCAAAAAAGTAAGTTTTTATCTGATGGAACTTTTCCTGACTCAGAAGAAGAGCACTTGTCACCTGGCGAGGAATAGGTTTATTACGTTTCTAGATGAAGTTATATTCGATGAGCAGAATGTTGATAGCTGAGAAGATGATAAGATAGATTGTAAGAGGAAACTGATCCGCTTGGAAATTTTGAGACCTATTTCCAGAACTGAAATTTTACATTTACCTGCCCACATAACATTTGGAAATAGGTAATTTCGGGAGAAGTGCCTCGTCGGGTGTTATGTCGCAGCCTCTATATCTCGTATATAGAGTCACTCTAGTACGGTAATATAATATTGAGAATTTGTCCTTCGAAGAATTGCAGAACTGGAGATGTAAAATCAGCCTTATTATTATTCTAATAAACATTATTAATGATTATTTGCGTCCAGTTGCATCACCGAGTACCGAAAAATTTTCAGCAGCGCTTTAAAATTTCGTGTTTTATTTCAATTGCTCGATTTTTTTTTTGGGTAAAACAATTATCAGTTGAATAGTTGGGATCTTTTAGAATGCGTTTTAATTATGAGCACGGTCATCTATGATTTCAGAGGAAAATGTCGTCGAGCGGTATCTCTCCCCTACAATTCCCGATCAGAATGAAATAACAAGATTATAACAGAACGCAATTTTTGTTACATATTGTGTTATAGATTAGGTCTCGTTAGTAGTTAAAATAACAGAAATTTATAACAAGTAACAATGTGAGATATAGTTTTGAAATATTTCTGTTATGTGTTTCTGATCGGGTTGGGATAGATGCCGCATCAAAACGTCGGGTGAGATGTCGCACGTGATGGCTGAGTATGCGTAACTAAAATATATTTAAAATATAATTCAACGAATTCATGCTTTTTTAAAATGACACTTTCAAGAATAAACCCTAAGTGATATAAATTCACTGTACGAAGAAACAGTCAAAAACTGCTTTTAAGATACCCCTACTAACACGTAGCTATGTATCCTTCGTAGAAATATTGAGATAAATAGTAAGCTTAATAAAGTTACTTCAAATTAATCATTCTACAAGGTTGCAAAATAAAATTTGTGTTTTCTGTTTTCGGTCATCGTTGGTAAATACTATCGTTTTTAAATTGATGCTTTCGGTGATTATATTAAAAACTCTTCCTACTGTTTACGTTTCAGCTTACTCATTTTTAATTTCAGCCATCTTCAGAAATTTAACCCCATTCGCCTCTTGCTATCGCTTTTGTCTGTTTCCCCCAGCGATAGCAAGAGGCGAATGGGGTTAAATTTCTGAAGATGGCTGAAAAATGAGTAAGCTGAAACGTAAACAGTAGGAAGAGTTTTTAATATAATCAACGAAAGCATTAATCTAAAAACGATAGAAGAAAATAAAATTTTGTTCACATTGTTGTAAAAAAATGTTTCTAAAAATAGGAGAAGAAAGAAGGAAAGTGAAGTTGCTTACAAATTTATAAGCATAATCAAGTTTCATGAAAATTATCTGAAAACATCAAATTGCGACAACATCAACAAGAACCAAAAAATACTCTTGATCGTCATTTTTGGGACCACAGTGCGGAGTCTACCCTGCACATGCATATTTCACCCAAATAGATTTTTTTTTGTTCATAGAAAATTGATGAAATTTTTCTTGGCCAAAACCAATTTAGTGTATTTTAGATACTTGATACTTGATAAAAACGATTAATCATATATTGTTTGGTTTTCTTTAATGCAAATAAATTATTCTAAACGCAGCTGTACTATGTGAACGAAAGTTGATTTTAAGCTTCTTCGTGGGTCGAATAAATATATAAAGAATATTTAATATTTAATTTATGTTGTCAAAACAACAACGTGCCATACAGAAAATAAATAAATATGTAAATAAAAGTTTGAGAACTACTTATACTTCTGCACAGACGCACTGCATTTTAGTTGTTATATAGTTTTATTTGTATGATTTACTCATGCGATTTCAGGGAATTAGTCTCCTGCAGACTGCTGTACTCGTTCGCAAAATTATCAAAGATCTTTTGTAGGGATTTTTGAGAAAGTATTTCATCATTCTCAGGCCGTTTCACATTTCATATAGAATAAATGTATCGGATTCGCTCAAACTATGCGACTCAGCTAGGCAAATCGGGACAATGTCTGTAAGTGGCTGAGCCAATGTGAACAAAACTAGTTTCAAACGAAAGGCCTATCGGGAAAACTTTAAAGTGAATATGTTTCCACAGTTTATGTATTTACCCCTTGAATCAAGTGTTGCGTTCAGCCGTGAGATAGATGTTGTATGATATATGAATAGATCACCAAGTATTCCATCTAGTAGCGAAATAATAGATTTCTCGTATAATTCATATCATATATTTCAATTAGACTTTTTCTGCAAGGTTTAGGCTGTACTGGTAATAAGGATGTATGGAATCAAAATATTGCATAACATACAAAAATAATGTCAAGGTACTAACCAACAGCTACCATTCCTCACACGTCTTCTCCCACCCCCTTTTTGTCCTTGTGTTCTTCTCTCGCTATTTCTCTATCATTTCATCATGTATCATAAGAAGTTGAAGTACTAATGTGAAATATGTATTAATGTTCAATCTAATATGATGTGAGCGTCCTTATTGTGTAGGTTCAAGAATACAAAATTATTTTTTGTCTGTATTTCCCTATAAATAGCTTTTGCATTTTAGTGTACATCAGAGTCACTCAAGGAAACAAATTAATATCGTTAATATTACTAGCTGACCCGGCAGAATTACAATAATTATTAATATTTGACAAAACATAACTTTGTATTAAAATATTAACCGATTTCCCTGAATTTGTGCATATAGACAAGCGAAGTACGACAGCATGTGTTTTTACTTTCTCCATTAAATCTTCTCGGTCAAACCCAATCGGAATCTTGAATGTATTCGAGCTCATATGTTTATGTTTATGTTTATGTTTATTACCTTCACCAACAAGCCCCTTGGCCCCAATGGTGGTTGCTTAAACTAATTACATTTTAAAATTGACAACATTTTCGCTTTTATAGCATTCCGCGTCCGGTTGAAGTCGAAGGGCGTCGCCACACTGTTAAAAATTCGTTGGAGTCCGGTTACAGCGCTCTGGCAACCATAGTTGGTTCTCCTGAACGGAACTCGCAGAAGGGAGTTATTACGTAGAGCTCGAACGCGGGTTTGAAGATCCAGACGTCCGAGGATTGTAGGGCAATCCACTCTGGCAGAGAGTAAGTCCGAGACGAACAGGGCTCGAGAGCAGTCCCTCCGAATGCTGAGTGTATCGAGGTGTATAAGCTGGCAACGGTTTTCATAGCTCGGCAGCTGAAATCTGTTTCGCCATGGGAGATGACGAAGGGCGAAGCGTATGAACCTGCGTTGGACAGCCTCGATTCTGTCAATCCCGTTCTGGTAGTACGGATTCCAAACAGCTGAACAATATTCTAACGTTGAGCGGACCAACGCGCAGTAAAGCGATTTAAGACAATATACGTCCCTGAAGTTTTTCGCTATTCGGAAGATGAACCCAAGCTGTCGTGATGCCTTATCCACGATGTATGACGTATGTGGTTTGAATGTTAATGCCGAATCCATGATGACTCCAGAATCTTTGATGTGAGAGTGTCTTGGAATGCTCGAGCCGAAGAAATGGTAGTTAAACTGAGTCGGTTGGCGTTTCCGCGTGAACGTAACGATTGAGCATTTGTTCGGGTTTAAAACCATTCTGTTTTGATCACACCACGTGCTAAAGCTGTCCAGATCCCTCTGAAGAAGCTCGGCATCGGTTTTATCGCGTAATTGTTGAAAAATTTTCATGTCGTCGGCGAAAGAAAGGCGGGGTCCTTGTAATGTGAAATTGACGTCATTAAAGTAGAGGAGGAATATTACTGGACCGAGATGGCTTCCTTGTGGTATGCCGGATGTAGCGAAGAATGGTGCTAACTAACTATTCTGACTTAATCGATTTCAGAATCGGTTATTGCTATTGACCTGGAATTTATTCAGGAATCCGAACCGTTTTCCGAATAGTTTGGCAGAGTTCAAGTTCGTTGAAATAAATATGACCTCACTCACACGGAAAAATGTGACCACCTTTATAATGTTGCATCGTGTTGAAATTTTAGACAGTTGTTCGATGGTTAGAATCAAAGAGAATAGGGAAAGAGACGAAGAGTGAAAATCAGTCAAAACGGCAACACTCACTTTATGATGATTTTAACACTAGAATTTTGGCAACCGCTTCCACAGGCAGTACTTTAAATGACTCCTATTATATTTTGGAAACAAACCGTATGTCGATCGTTGGATTTGTTTATCAAAAGATGTGCATTTCGAAACAAAGAGATGCAATAATTCTAAAGCTTGTTGTTACTCATACATATACTCTAGAATGCACCTTACAATCACGATTGAACTAAATTCTGACGAAAACTCAATTTTTTTTTTTGATAGATGTACAATACTTATCTCCTCTAACGCAGGCATGAGTAATGTTTATTTACATTGCACGATTGGTCTGCTCAATAAGGTATTTTTGGCTTCACACTATTCGTCTCTTTCCCTATTCTCTTTGGTTAGAATTACTACAGGTGGCAACACTGTACACAGACATAAACACCCAGACGAGCATACTGCTTCTTTGGTGCACGATGGAAAGAGAGAAAAGGCCGAGCTTTACCTCAATCTTTCGATCTTCGAACACTTTGGGAAACTTTTTATCTCAAAAATACCGATAAATAATAATTATGACAAAACCGAAATAAAAGTTATCGCAATAGAAAAGCCCACTACGCCATTTGTTTATGCTTTTCTTCTTCATATCTTCCTGTTTTATCGGCTTCAACCAAGAATAATGACAACCGCACTAACCTATAGAAAAAATGTGCCCACCTGTATTGCGCAGTTCCCACCAAATCGAACTGCACAGAATGAAAGGGTGATGAATCAAAAGTGTGATCAAAAGTAAAACTCCTTTGACTTAACAGATTATTGGCATTGAAAAGTGTCACAAACAAACTTCTTCTTACTTTTAGTAGCTGGTAGGTTAGCATGGCTGCCAGTATCCGGGTTATTATAATATATTTCTCACCTTTTTTTTGAAAAGGACCAATAAACAAAATTTGAGATTTTCGTTTTATTTCATATTCAGGATCTCTATTCGAAGAATTATCACCTGTGAAAACCCAAATGTCATAAAAAAATAATTGAAAAACATATCGCTATATAGAGTAAACGGCCAATATTAGTTTGGTGTGCGATAATATATTGGCCGTTTACTTAAGGAAACGGCCAATAAACATTTTTGTTTTGTTTTGGTTTTTTGTTCCTTTACTTTTTTCGTTTGAAAATACTTAAACACAATCAAGCATCTATTCTAATAATTAAGTGCTTTATTATAGAACAGAAGAAAGCATTTTTCTTATTACTCTCTTTTTAAAAATCTCAAATCATCGAAGAAATATGCAATATATAAAATCGACAATGCATTCAACTACCCAGCTAATTGAATTAACGCTTAAAACACATTGAGTATGTTCATTATTTTTTTTAAGCGTAAAAAAATAAGTTTAGTAAATGGTTAATAAATAATTTGACGTTTCAGCAAAGGGCCAAAAGTAAACGGCCAAAAAGCCACACAACAATTGAAGTAAAAGGCCAATAAACTTTTTGATCGAAATCTATCGAGTTTAATATCCAGTAAGCGCTGTATGCTTGTCAAATATATAAAAAACCGTACAAGGTGTAAATTGCTTCATTATCTTGATTGATAATTAAATTGGGACAAATCAGTAGAACTAGAACTTTCCTCATCCTGTTCGTCTAATTTAATAATACTTTAATCAAATGCGCGTGAAATTATGCTATGAACATTTTAAATGTGTTCAGAATACTTTCTAAAACATAAAAACATACATAATAACCAACAGCCAAAAAACATTTGAGGGTTGGTAAAGGGCAAAAAGTAAACGGCCAATGAGCTGTGAAAGTAAAGGGCCAATAATCTTTTTACATTTCTTATAAAAGAAATGTATAGAATTCGCTCAAACTTTCAAGATTTTTTCCGAGGCCCGGAGGGCCGAGTCTTATATACCAATCGACTCAGCTCGACGATTTGGGACAATGTCTGTGTGTGTGTGTGTGTGTGTGTCTGTGTGTGTGTGTGTATGTAACGGACAAATTCTCATTCGTGTTTCTCAGCAATGGCTGAACCGATCTTATCCAAACCAATTTTAAATGAAAGAACTAAAAAACAGTATGAACGCTATTAATTTGTTTTTGATTCTGATGTTTAGTTTCCAAGATATGAATGTTTGAATGCGTAAAAATGGCGTTTTTTGCAGTTTTTTTGAATTATCTACCGAAATTGACAATATAAATTAACACTTTATATGTTTTTAGACAGCTTTAACGAATACCTTTCAAACAAGCTATAGATTGTTGAAATCGGACTATTATAAAAAGAGATATTTAACATTAAATGCGGACGAAAGATTTTTATCATTTCCCATTGCCAGAAATATGACCAAAAACATGTAATCTATTATTAACGCCAAAACGGCTTGTTTTAGGTCAATTGTATCTTCGGAGAATTTAATGGAGGTAATATGCCCTTTCTTTTGGTATTGTGCTTTTGCTAATTAATCCCCCTATGAGTGAGATATTTTCACAAATTTTCTTGGAAGTGATTATATCGAAATGATGCCTTCAGCAAATTTGTAGCTCTTACTTTTGCGAATAACTTTACTAAAGACTTCAAATATCTATTTTGAATACTTTAAAAGTTATGGCTTGTTGTTTGTGGATTACTCTTCGTCGCCTATTTATTGTTCAATATAATAATAATCCATTGAAATAAGCCAAACATTATTTCGATAAATCGAATTTTGTATTTCATTTTTCTATCTACAACCGCTAGAAATAATCACCGAACATTTCCAAGTTGTCTGGAAGGAACTTGATAACTTATCAGTGCAAAAATGTTCATTTGTGCGAACCTTCTGACTGAAATTTTTCTAACTTATGACCATCGGATCGATCTGAAACCTTTCGGAAAATGAAAAGCGAAATAAATAACTCCAAGCAACGGCGTAGCCAAGAGAAGGTTTTGGGGTTTAACACCATACAACCCCCCCCCCCCACCACACCAAAAAAAATATTGGATTGGAGTTGAAAATTTATTGATGCTGACTGATTTAATTAAATATTACAATAACAATTATCTGATCCGTAGATTGATAACCTGTTGTTGTAAACATCATGAGGACTTTTGATAAATTGTCGGAATGGGGTCCTGATACGTAACTGATCTATTGGTTTTGATTTCACAGTTGTCTAATAGCATCAATATCAAATTCCTGCCAGAAAACATTCCAATAGAAAATTCCAGAGATCTGTAATCAATCATAATCCTCAGATTTATTTTCAAATTTTCAGCTTTTTTCCTACACAATATTACGAAAGCTTATTAAACAATTTTTCCTAATAAGTTTGTGAAAATTATAAACTATTTGAAATTTTTTAATAGTTTTATTTTTTATTCAACCGTGATTTTTTAATAAATAGGGACCATCGCTTCACAACGTAGTCTATTTTTCATGGCTTGCGGTGAGCACGACCTCTCGAATTGCTGAACTGAAAATTATGGAATAGAAATAATTTTTTAGTATTCTTTACAGATTTAACTCGCCGCGCAGATAGCTCTGAACTAGACCCGCTTGTGCCCTAAGACGATTTCGCTAGATATTCAGAGCACTGTGCACCCAGTGCATTAACGCAAGTGACGGAAGGTTATCGAAAAGTTTCGTGAAAATGAAAATTCCAGTAATGATGATGATTTTCCCAAACGGTTCGTTTTCGTGAGGTTTTTATTTGTTCTTTTGCATTAGGATTAGCGATAATAATACAAATCAAGAATACTACTGGGAAGTCACCTTTAGAAAAAGTAGACGTCGAAGTAAAATTTGAAACTATGCACGCATGTACTTCAGAGATAGCGTGATATCAGGAGCTGTGATTTCATTTCAACGCTTTTTTGTGAAAAGGGCGTTACTTACAAATGGCTTTTTTCATACATGCGAATGAGGGCTTTGAAACGCAACAAATTAACCTTAAAAGTTTTGATTCTACGATATTGCTTTCTTAAACTACAGCAAACAATACAACGGGCGAAACTGTATTTTTGTTTGTTTATTTAAAGTTTCGCCCTCCATGCTCCATGCAAACAAACAGGGCGATACTTTTTTTGCTAGCAGTTTAGAGGCGAAACTGTTATTTTCGTATTTTTTTTTAGGATTATCAAGCTGATACCAGCTGTAAATAGTAACAATGATCTCTATTGAAAAAACTCGGACGAAATCGGTGGTGTAAAACGGTAGTTATTGTAAAAAAACGTAAGGGCGATACTTCAATGCTGATAGATGGAACCGAAAAAGTAAACAATCGCCAAAGGGGCGATACTATCATTTTGTCAATTTCAATAGCAAACACAAATTTTAATTTAATAATTTCAAATACTTCATGAAGTTTTGGATTTCGATCACTGCATCATGCAATCTAAGATGTAAAAAACACAATAGTTCTTAAATGGGAAATAAAACCAAGACTGGAAATATTCACTGTTGATGTTATTTGAATGGTGTCACTACTAGTATCGCTTTTTTCAAGAAAAAGCGTTGATTTCTTAGTTCTCAGTCGCGTTGGAAATTTGAGTAAAGTATAAACTTCAAATCGATTCAAAAAAAAAAATTCGATTTGTTTTTGGCTCAGTACAATATATAACCCCTTTAGGAAAATTCAGTTTTCCCACCACAATTTAGATATTTTATTTATTTATTCCTTCGTCTTTGGCTAATTCTGCCATACAGACTGTTACTTAAAATTATTTAACATGTACAGTAACAATATATAACAACACAGACAATCGAGCAACAAGCAAAGGTAACAATACAGTATTCCAAACAAAATGTCAAACTTTTCGTGAAATTGTCGGAAACAGAGTCCTAATGGCCATGTTGATGGAGATAGTGCTATTTTTCTTAGCCTTGCGTCAATTCCTACTTTGAATGAAATGAACGGCATTAATGACTCGTCCTTCCATTCAGGTACGAGCTTCTTCACAATTGCAGCATTAGTTCCGAGTGATTCTGCGACCAGAGTAGCAATATCTTTCTCACTCACTGTGTTCTTGACACGCGTAAAGAATAGCCAACAAAGATTTGTAGAATTACTTGACTCCAAAGAACCAGCAACCCTACACCCTTGTTTCAATCGAGTGGACGACATTTGCGGGATTGATTGAGCTAGAGATGAACTTGTTTCCGCCAAAGAAAAACGAGATTCAGCCATTTCGGTAATTGATTCACTCAGTATTCACATCGACAGCAACAGTAGCCGCATGAGCAAGGGTAAATGAAGTAGCGTCGGTGATCGCCTCGCGTTTATCTCGAAAAGCTTGCATCTTGCGAACGCCGTCCATGATCGTCGTACACGGGGTACACATCCACCAGATATTCTTGTACCTGTTGCAGCAGGTGACCTCTGCAGTAGACAGCACAGCACATTCTGCATGATAATTATCCTGACAAAATCCATCACAAGAAATGGTTACCCCTCCAGGCATGATAGGCAAGGCACATTCGCAGCAAAACATCTTCAATCAGCACGACTTTCTCTTGTTCAATACAGCTGGTATGATGAAGAATAACGTTCTTTTGTTTTCGACTGTATAGAAGCGGTAGCACCGAAAGATAGAACAAACGGATAGTTCGTTTAATCGGGTGAAAAATCGCCTTTTTATCTATAATATCACCAGCGATGTACAATGTACGATCCGAAAACAGTGCACTATAACTGATAAAAGCGAATGGCAGCAAAATACGATATGGAAATCGATCGCGCGACTATTTTCCACGAAAAAGCGAAAGCAGCTCAGCTGACAAACAACCGGTCGGAGGGAATACACACAACTGACTTTTATTAACAGAGCATTAACAATAATTCGTTGGTATGTCTATTTTATGGGCCATTTTTTCGCTTCCCCATTGATTTGGTTTGAGATTTCTAGCACTGATGTTGTCCTATGCTGATTTGAGCGATTCTCTGAGTCCTGCCATAGGGTTCGTCGCGGTGCGGATGTGGGCGGTAAATGGATAGTCCGCACCGCAACCGCAAAAAAATAATAAAACCGCACCGCATACCGCAACCGCATTGCATTTACCGCACCGCACCGCGCGGTAATGCGGTAAATGCGGTAAAAATCATGTATTTTTAAAAATTATTCATTTATTTTGTATAACCATATATAATAAAATGTTATTCTTATTTACACCAAAATTACCTTTACGGACTCCTCTGAATGTAATATTTATGAAAAAATTCAACTTTGAAAGTTTTATTAAGGGGGGGAGTGGTAAGGGTTTTGGCGCAAAAAAATACTTTTTTGCGATTTTTTTAAACTTGGCGTTAAGCGAATTGATAAAAAGTTTTGTACATTATAGTGTATCATTTCAATAACATGCTGTAATCCATGCAGTCGACAAACGACTCGGTGACGAAGCTTTTTGTAGAACGTCTCTGGAAAAACATGGTTTGCGGTGGTACCTGCTATTCAAAAACTACTTAAGCGGTTTCATTCAAACTTTGCATACACATTCTATGTAAAAATACCTAACCCCTACGCTGAGATTTCAAGATAAATTTTCAATTAAGGCAAAAACTGTCCAAACTATTCAAAATTTGGCATCTGGGCTAATTTTTACACTTTTCACAGTATGAGGGGAGGCTTTGAGAAACACAAAAAAAATCGCAATGCCCTACACTAACTACGAAAGCTCTACTTTCAAAAATTTACAAAATACTCCTAACTGAAAAATATTAATTTGGTAGAAAAAATTCCCAGTTAGACGAACAATGGATGCACGCGAAAAAAAAAATCCTCCAAATTCGTTTGGTTTGATGATGATAATTACATTCTGTGGGTTGTTTTTAAATCTAAGTATTATTAGTTCATCTTTAAGTTCTCCAAATTAATCAAAATTCACAGTTGAGAAAATGTCATCGAAAACGATTCATAATTCCGCGATTTCCAAGAGAAATCGAGAGAAATGGTGCATTTTTAATTGGATTTGACAGCACAATTTCAATGATTGGATTGTGCGTTTTATGTATTTGAAAAGGCTCGTTTGTAAATTTTTAGTTTGAAGTATTAAATAAATAGTTTTCAAAATATGTCGTAAAAATAATGGTGCCAAATTATATTGGACACAGCTTATAGATTTTATTTCTTAGTAATAGTATATTTTGTCATAATAGAATAACCAAAATGTAAAAAATCAAATTGCGATAGGTCGAATACAGATTATATTCGAATTTCTTCTCAAATCATTGTCAAGTCTATGGAAATTAGAGCAATTAAATGTTTATTATGTTTCTCTATTGTAGGGTAATAAGTAAGACTCGAACGTTCTGACAGAAGAATTTTCCTAATAATGACATTGATAAGCATTCGTTCAGAAAATAAATCTAGTTGCGTCCTTCTCAAATGGTAAAAGTCATAGTTTTAATTCACTTTTTAATGCAGACTGCAGACAATTATTTTTTGAAGCGCGGTTGCGGTAATACCGCGCGGTAGAAGCTCATTTCCCGCACCGCATCCGCGGGAAAAAGGGTCTCACCGCACCGCAGTTTTTGCGGTGCGGGTGCGGTAAATACCGCGCGGTTGCGGTAATTACCGCAACCGCGACGAACCCTACCTGCCACTATCCCATGTAGTATGTGTTATCAAAAACATCGCGAAGCATCAAGTTCTAAATGTTCTCAAACGATATAATATCCGAAGAGAGTGATAAGAGCTATAAGAAATGTCTCATCACACTGTTAGGTGGATTAAAAGCGTTTTTGAGCAAAACTCCGCTCAAATCAAGTAAAATCTCTAGAAATTATTGCATGTTATCGAAATATAAATTAAACTACAACGGCTGTGTTTATTGTTTTGACAAAATTTAACTTCGGTTTCAAATAGCAAATTGATTTTGAACAAGGTACAATTTATGAAAATTGAATGAAGAATAATAGAGGTATATGCACGAGAAAATGATAAAATTTAATATAAATGACAAAAGGCCCTATAACACCAACTTCTCGTATTCGGACAAAGGTCTAAAACGTTCCATTCGATTTCTGAGATTTTTTCACATTAGAAAAACTGCAAAATATGTATGGTTTGCACAACGGAGCAGAAAAATTAAAACAATAGGGAATTTTGGGGTCAAAATGACCCAGTACCCCACTTTCCTGTATTTCTTTGAAATAGGAATTTTCATTCCAATACTATGGTTATTTCCTTTAAAAAGAGGTATAAATTGTAATTTTCTGATTGCTACTTCAAAAGTTATAGCATTTAATATATTTTTCCTCCACATTTTCCCATAGCACCAATTTCAAAAATTTCAAGCGAAGTGGGCGGGGGTCTAGATTTGTCCAAATGATGTGAAATTTGGCATCTGAGCTTACTTTGACATTTGTCACAATATGAGAGGAGGGGCCTTTGAGAATTAAAAAAAAATTTTTTTTGCAATGCCCTAGTAAGTAATCACTAAAGGCTGAACATCTTCTTCGCTCAGGTGCTCAACACCGCCTTTAGGCGCGCAACATATTTTACCAAAAAACCTAACTTCCAAATTATTCTAGTAAACCAATTCATATCTACAGTAAAATGCTAGTAATAGGCTACACAAATTGTTTTTTTTAGTTTTTGAAATTTCCACAAATAGTTAAAATTTGTTTAATGAAGATGAAACTAAGTACAAAATAGTTTTTTTCCACGTTTTCCTCGAATTTTCAACTTTGAGCTTCAATTGCCTTTGACAGAAAGTTACGAATATTCAAACAATGTGTGTGTATGAAAGGGGTGAGTGTTGGGAAGAAATGCTAGTGCGGATGACACCATACAATCATATTTTAGTAGTTTTATTTAGATTTTAATACAGACCGCCAAGAGGCGGGGTGGGAACTATAGGGTTAATATTGTAGCGTATGGTCATATTCCGTTTCTGATATTATCGGTATCGTTCTTGTTCCATTTGTTTAGTATTAATCCCGAAATAAAATGTATTTATTAGAATGATTCCAACTTGAGTCATTGGAACAGTTTTTGATTGATTGAAATTTATGTAGTCCAATGATGGTATGCTAAATGGAACACGTTTATCCCTAGAACGTTGCACTTGCGTTTTCCACCCTAGAACGTTGCACTGGGGTACAAATGTACCCCAGGCGTTTTATCGCAATTTTCGCAGGTAAAAACGAAAAAAAGAAATGTATAATTGGGTTACTGCTTCCTAATTCATCTTAGCTCCTCTGTTCATCCCATCTATTTGAACACATTAGTTAGAGTAGTATCTGCTATCTCTATTCAACACATTAGCTCAAATGGTAGGATGAATAAGGGTACGTTGTACTCGACTTTTCGCTTCGCTCTAGCGCGAGCATTTTAGATTTTTCAAGTAAAAATTTTAACTGTGCTGCTTCTTAGAAACGAAGCAAATATAATGATACCTATTTAAGTGCAATCTAGCCACACTAAGTCGAGTTATCAACGAAATAGCGTGAAATCTGGATTAATGAGATGAATAAGGGCTCGTCTACTCTACATCGTTTTCTTCGTTTTTTTAATTGCAAAACAGCTGTGTAAATGAAAGTACGGAATTTATTGAATCAATGATGCAATGATTTTTGTTTTGAACAAAAAAGTGAACAAATCGCGATTTTGACTTTTTTTCGCAAAAATTACTAAAACTTTGCGGATTTTCAATTGATGTGAAAAAAAATCAAATGATTCTATAAGTCTATAAGGTCTAGAAACGGTATAAAATGGAACTTCGATATTTTTGAAAAAGTGTAATTATTTGGAAAAATGAATCGGGTTTTGGAAAATACCATGGGGTTGAAATTGAAGTGAATAAAATATTTTTGACCAGTAGTACATTAGCAACTCCGCTCAAATCAAGTAAAATCTCTAGAAATTATTGCATGTTATCGAAATATAAATTAAACTACAACGGCTGTGTGCATTGTTTTGACAAAATTTACCTTCGGTTTCAAATAGCAAATTGATTTTGAACAAGGTACAATTTATGAAAATTGAATGAAGAATAATAGAGGTATATGCACGAGAAAATGATAAAATTTAATATAAATGACAAAAGGCCCTATAACACCAACTTCTCGTATTCGGACAAAGGTCTAAAGCGTAGCAACACGCAACGTCACTGTTGCAGCAGTTACTGTGCGCAAATTATACTTGCGAATATTGTTTTGAAAACGTGTTTAATCCACCTAACAGTGTGATGAGACATTTCTTATAACTCTTATCACTCTTCGGATATTATATCGTTTGAGAACATTTAGAACTTGATGCTTCGCGATGTTTTTGATAACACATACTACATGGGATAGTGGCAGGACTCAGAGAATCGCTCAAATGATCATAGGACAACATCAGTGTTAGAAATCTCAAACCAAACAATGGGAAAGCGAAAAATGGCCCATAAAATAGACATATCAACGAATTATTGTTAATGCTCTGTTAATAAAATATCTAAATTGTGGTGGGAAAACTGAATTTTCCTAAAGGGGTTATATATTGTACTGAGCCAAAAAATCGCATTTTTTTTAATCGATTTGAAGTTTATACTTTACTCAAATTACCAACGCGACTGAGAACTAAGAAATCAACGCTTTTTCTTGAAAAGGGCGATACTAGCAGTGACACCATTCAAAGAAAATCAACAGTGAATATTTCCAGACTTTTATTTCCTATTTAAGAACTATTGTGTTTTTTATATCCTAGATTGCATGATTCAGTGATCGAAACCCAAAACTTCATGAAGTATTTGAAATTATTAAATTAAAATTTGTTTTTGCTATCGAAATTTACAAAATGATGGTATCGCCCCTTTGGCGATTGTTTACTTTTTCGGTCCCACCTATCAGCATTGAAGTATCGCCCTTACGTTTTTTTACAATAACTACCGTTCTGCACCACCGATTTCGTCCGTGTTTTTTTCAATAGCGATCATTGTTACTATTTACAGCTGGTATCAGCTTGATAATCCTAAAAAAATACGAAAATAACATTTTCGCCTCTAAACGGCTAGCAAAAAAAGTATCGCCCTGTTTGTTTGCATGGAGCACGGAGGGCGAAACTTTAAATAAACAAACAAAAATACAGTTTCGCCCGTTGTATTTTTTGCTGTAGTTTAAGAAAGCAATATCGTAGAATCAAAATTTTTAGGTTAATTTGTTGCGTTTCAAAGCCCTCATTCGCATGTATGAAAAAAGCCCTATATCCCCCTGAAGTGCATGCGTGCATAGTTCCAAATTTTACTTCGACATCGACTTTTTCTAAAGGTGACTTCCCAGTAGTATCCTTGATTTGAATTATTATCGCTACTCCTAATGCCAAAGAATAAATAAAAACCTCACGAAAACGAACCGTTTGGGAAAATCATCATCATTACTGGAATTTTCATTTTCACGAAACTTTTCGATAACCTTCCGTCACCTTCGTTAATGCACTGGGTGCACAGTGCTCTGAAAATCTAGCGAAATCGTCTTAGGGCACCAGCGGGTCTGTAAAGAATACTAAAATTAATTTCTATTTCATAATTTTCAGTTCAGCAAGTCGAGAGATCGTGCTCACCGCAAGCCATGAAAAATAGACTACGTTGTGAAGCGATGGTCACTATTTATTAAAAAATCACGGTTAAATAAAAAATAAAACTATTAAAAAATTTCAAATAGTTTATAATTTTCACTAACTTATTAGGAAAAATTGTTTAATAAGCTTTCGTAATATTGTGTAGGAAAAAAGCTGAAAATTTCAGTATTTTCTCTATCTGCAACATATAAACCCTTAAGTATACCGATTAATTGGTATACGAATTGGAATAGGTTCGCCAAATTTTGGAAGAAGTCTATAAAATAACCCCTTGAAAGCTACCTAAAAATTGTTGTAGTTCGATGCAATAAAAAAATCCCCAAAAATGAAATGTACCTATTAATGTGAAACACAGCGAATAATACATACAATAAAGACCCATTTTTATCAGTCTCATGGTGTATTTTAGGCTGACAAAATGGGGACATTGACTAAATTGGGCAATTTTTTTTCTCTTTATAATAAACTGAAGCTGTTAAAATATTCTTCTCGTCCCTTGATGTAGTCTGATAACTATTTCTGATTATGATGAACTTTTCATTTTTGCATATTTCCATCTTCATGATAAGGAAAACATGCTCAAGAAAGGATTTACTCGAATTCAGTCTTGTTCGTCTGCTAGAGCCCATCAAACATATGTTCATATTTGGCTGATAAAATCGGGGTTTCAATGTGTTATAATAGATATTCAGCATTCGAAGAAGTTTCTTTTGAACGAGTGTAGAACGACTTTGTTTCTACTTACTTGAAATCAGCGGCGTAGCCAGAAATTCGGTTTGGTGAAAATCGATCATACTATCCAAACGGCATAATTCCGAAACCGTAATTTTTGAAGTTTTAAAATTATGCAGAATTAATTTTTCAGAAAATAGTAACAGAATTCGTGTCTTTAGCGAATTTGTTGAGACTTTCTGGTAGTCATGAATATTAACCTGAGAAAATTGACCATAAATACTTCTTGGACGATATACCGTCAAAATTATTTTTTCAAATGATGCGCTGTTTAACGTTTGTAAAACTCATCGAAGATACTAAACCTCCGAAATCGGCGATTTCAAAATGATGCTATCTTGACCTTGAATTACTGTTTTTAAACATTTGACCTATACATATAATTGGTCATACAACAAAAATCAAATGCTCATCAAAATCGATCAGAACCTGCTAGAATCGAATGGAAATCGTCATTTTTCATAAATTTCTCTCTACATTCGAAAAGTGTTATCCTCGTTATTAATCATATTCCGTTTTCGTCTGAACTCGACGCATTCCCAAAATAAAAACCTGTTTTAATCCACCTAGTGGTGCAATTGTGCTTGTCTCATTTGTCCAGACTACGATTCCATGGCTGGTTATGTTCAATACAATGGTGGAAATGAATATTACATGTTCAGTACGATTTGCACATACATACAATGGATCGACAGCCACGATCTTGAGATACTATGTGATACTGAAACATCGCTTGAAACCAGCGGCGGATCATGGAGAAAGATCCGGGAGGTCCGGGTCCTGCGAAAAAATTTTCAACTTGTTAAGAAATTTTGAACTAGTTTTAATTTTAAAGTAGCAACCCCTCACTGCATACTCCCTCCGGGCCGGTATGATTGACGATTTTTAGAGTGATTGCATAACCTTTCTATATGATAAAGACAAAAATGTACCAAAGTCTAAAGAAGTCAATTTTTGTCAAACATGTCAATGTTTCATGCATTTTAAAGTCATTTGGCATCAAAAATACAAATTTGATTTTGAAAATTTTTCATTTCAGTTTATATGGGAATTTGCTGTGTGATTGCACTCTTCAACTCGTAACTCCGGAACCGGAAGTCCAATCACTAAAAAATTCAATAGCAGCCGATGGGAAGGTTGTACCTTTCATTTGAAACTAACTTTGTGCAAATCGGTTCAGCCATCTCTGAGAAAGAGAGGTCATATTTTTTCCACATGCACACATACATACACACACAGACATTTTCCGATCTAGACGAACTCAGTCGATTGGCATATGACACACGGCTCTCCGGGTCGGGATTAGATTGACGAATTTTAGAGTGAATGAGAAAGGCAAAAACATTTTTAGCAAATGTTGAAAGTTATGCATTTTTTGGTGAGCAGTTCTATGTTTCATAGACATTAAATCAATTTTAACTTCGCTTCCTATTAAATAAAGACCCTTATTACAGTACATTTCTACAAAAACGAGCTCAATTTGAAAATAAATCTGACGATTATGATTGATTACATAACTCTGGAATTTTCTATTGGAATGTTTTCAGGCAGGAATTTGATATTGATGCTATTAGACAACTATGAAATCAAGACCAATAGATCAGTTATATATCAGGACCCCATTCCGACAATTTATCAAAAGTCCTCATGATGTTTACAACAACAGGTTATCAATCTATGGATCAGATAATTGTTATTGTAATATTGAATTAAATCAGTCTGCATCAATAAATTTTCAACTTCAATCCAATTTTTTTTGGGTGAGGTGGGGGGGGGGGGGTTATGGTGTTAAACCCCAAAACCTTCTCTTGGCTACGCCGTTGCTTGGAGTTATTTATTTCGCTTTTCATTTTCCGATATGTTTCAGATCGATCCGATGGTCATGAGTTAGAAAAATTGCAGTCAGAAGGTTCTCACAAATGAACATTTTCGCACTGATAAGTTATCAAGTTCCTTCCAGACAACTTGGAAGTGTTCGGTGACTATTTCTAGCTATTGTAGATAGAAAAATGAAATACAAAATTCGTTTTATCGAAATAATGTTTGGCTTATTTCAATGGATTATTACTATATTGAACAATAAATAAGCGACAAAGAGTAATCCACAAACAACAAGCCATAACCTTTAAAGTATTCAAAATAGATATTTGAAGTCTTCAGTAAAGTTATTCGCAAAAGTAAGAGCTACAAATTTGCTGCAGGCATCATTTGGATATAATCACTTCCAAGAAAATTTGTGAAAATATCTCACTCATAGAGGGATTAATCAGCAAAAACACAATACCAAAAGAAAGGGCATATTGTCTCCATTAAATTCACCGAAGATACTATTGGCCTAAAATAAGCCGTTTTGGCGTGAAAAATAGATTACATGTTTTTGGTCATATTTCTGGCAATGGGAAATGATAAAAATCTTTCGTCCGCATTTAATGTTAAATATCTCTTTTGATAATAGTCTGATTTCAACAAGCTATAGCTTGTTCGAAAGGTATTCGGTAAAGCTGTCTAAAAACATATAAATTGTTAATCTATATTGTCAATTTCGGCAGATAATTCAAGAAAACTGCAAAAAACGCCATTTTTACGCATTCAAACATTCATATCTTGGAAACTAAACATCAGAATCAAAAACAAATTAATAGCGTTCATACTGTTTTTTAGTTCTTTCATTTAAAATTGGTTTGGATAAAATCGGTTCAGCCATTGCTGAGAAACACGAATGAGAATTTGTCCGTTACATACACACACACACACAGACACACACACACACACAGACATTGTCCCAAATCGTCGAGCTGAGTCGATTGGTATATAAGACTCGGCCCTCCGGGCCTCGGAAAAAATCTTGAAAGTTTGAGCGAATTCTATACATTTCTTTTATAAGAAATGTAAAAACTATAAAAAGTAAACAAAAAACAATAAAAATCAGAAAAAATGAGAATGATTTTTCTTCTGCTTCGAAAGTAAATTAAATAAATTGAATAAATTATTAAAAACGATTATATAATACTAATTGTTACTTACGTAGTAAAACAACCAGTATTTAAATTGGTATTGTGACGAGTCACATCTTCACTGACAGCGAAACGCTAACGGCAACCGTACACTGGGGTGCAAATGTACCACACGCCAACTTCGACACCAGCCTTCCACGAAGGCTATAAGCAAACTGGCTATACCACATTTCCCTACTCTTACTAAGAATTCTAAATTGAATTATGGTTAGGGTCTATGGTCGGTAAATGACAAATTCTCGTCTTCATACGGTTCCAAAGAAGGCGTGGGGTACATTTGTACCCCAGTTCAACGTTCTAGGGTTATACATGTTAATCGATTATATTGGACGACTAATCGATACAATTAATCAAGCTCTTGAAAATTAATAGATCGGCGATTTTCAATTTTTTAGTGTTCTGGAAAGAAGAAGAATTAACGTTTCCAATGGTATGCTATGTTATGTATATTTGTTGAAAGTACTGTACGGTTTTGGGACAACAATATGGAAGTAACCATTATTTTGTGATTTTTTCATTAAACATATGAAATTTTCTTTACATTTTTATGAGGAAGCGTCTAGGTTTAAATAGAAATTTAGGGAGAACATTTAATTTCGCATCCAACGCATTGGTCATTGGATGCGAAATCAAAATCATTATCAAAAACGGTTGAAAATGGCAGAGTTATTATTTTTTTTCCAAATTAGAAACTTGCTCGCATGAACTTTTAAGTAGGGTTCGTCGCGGTTGCGGTAATTACCGCGCGGTATTTACCGCACCTACATCGCAAAACTGCGTTGCGGCGAGACACTTTTTCTCGCGGATGCAGTGCGGGAAATGAGCTTTTACCGCGCGGTATTACCACAACCGCACTTAAAAAATTGATATTCTGCCATTTAATTGCTTTAATTTCCATGGACTTGACAACGATTTGAAAAGAAATCGAATATAATCTGTGTTCGACCTATCGCTACTTGATTTTTATCCCTTTGTTTATTCTAATATGATAAACACTAAGAAATATAATTTATAAGCTGTGTCCAATATAATTTGGCATCATCATTTTTACGACATATTTTGAACACTTTGAAAAATTTACAAGCGAACCTTTTCAAAAAATATAAAAAGCACAATCCAATCATTGAAAAACAATTGAATTGTACTGTCAAATCCTATTTGAAAGTTTATCATTTCTCCCGATTCCTCTTGGCAATCGTGAAAAAATGAATCATTTACGATGACAAATGTGAATTTTGATTAATTTGGGGAGCTTAAAATGAACTTAAGTGCCTATTTTCACCATACTAAGCAGGGTGCCTCACTAATTCATTAATTTCTCTGCTTAAGATCAATGGAATGCATACAAATTGGCATCAACAGCTTTGCTTCGTTGTTAAGAACCAATATAATAACACAAATGCCCTGAAAACAGCGCAATTCTCTGCGCTTAATAACGAAAACTCAAATCAAGTGCCCCTATTGTTGCGCTACCATTTGACTCAATGCGTTGAACAAAGATGGCAGACGCTGCTCTAACCAATGGCTTCAAATGGGTAGAGTAATAATAGAAACATAGCGCAAATAGGCTCATCACCCTATAAAATGATAAATTGTTACGATGCATACGTTTCATTACCATATAAATAAGAGAATCTGATCTACAGCTTGCTGCAAAACTAATGAAAAGTAACATTTTGTGCACTAATTCAATTTAAAACTTTTTTTTGCGTTCATAATCTCAACCGTTCCGGGCGTTTCTTTCAAAAGCAGCACCTTCCTTACTAAGTAACACCGGTTAGTGCCAGATTGTTTGGTTGGCTGAGTCCCACTACCGCACGTTCAACAGTTTCCTTTTCAAAGCGCTCCAACTCCATCAACATAACATTCGCACCTCGTGACGGTTAACAAAAGTCACAAACTGGCCCATCGACTCTTGATTGCCGCCTGTGCAGTCAGTGAGGTGTCGACTGCTTCCAGGCACCGACTACGAAATGCAGTTTCCCTGCTGCGAGCTTAAAAAGGCCACCAGCATAGAAAAGTGCGCGATTGTAGTGGGTGGAAGAGTAAACACGGCACAAGGCAACAGGAAACGAATTATGCTCGGGACGCTTTTGTGTTGTTTTTCTGCTTCAATCTTCCCTGGTGAACGGCACGGATGGAAAGTGCAACCCAGGTGCAGTAAAAATTTAAACTCTTTAAGCCGTTTGCTACACAAAAGGCTGATGCACCGGTTGAAGATGGGTAAAATGCATGGCAAAGTATGGCCCGACAATGGCGACAGAGAAGAGCACTTCAATTCACGGCAAATCTAACAAACCGAGCTGACCAGAACATTCCCCAGCTAGCATCGGAAACATATATCTAGACAGATGAACAGTTGTTTTTTCACGGTGTTCAACAAGCCAGCTAGTCGGTAATATACGAGTTATAATGCTAGCTGTTGAACTGCACCAAGTGCAAGTAATTGCAAGCCATGCTGTGCCTTGTGCCCCCAAACTACAGAAGAGGAGTATTGCAGCCATTGGCACTGTTTCATGAACCGTATTGTGCAGTAGTTTTTCAAGGAATTACGGGTTTGTTTTCTGCCTGGTTTTAATCGGTCTATACTCTGTGACCAATGCTTACAGAGTGGCGGTATACTCTATAACTATTTTTTTTGTTTGTTTTTGAAATAAGTCAACGGTGATGAAAAACAGACTGTCAGCTGTGGATAGAAATATGTTCGAATGGAAAAAAAATCTAAAAATTCTAAAAAATAGTAATTCAAAACACACTGTGTATTTTCATGATGATGATTAAATACCGATGGCTTCAGATGATAGGTACAATGCCCACGAGCTGGTCACTGACAGTTCTTGCACTGTTAGCTTGAAGTATGCTGTGATTTATTAATAGTCTCTCCGTCTCCTTCCGACTGCTGTAAATGTAATACATTTTTCACAGTCATCCAGTCCCATTCATTGTAACAAATAGGCAGGAAACACAACAGTTATTTGTTCCGAAATTGAATTGCGTTTGTACCGTATTCATTTCGGGCATATGCTCTGAAGACACCTGTATTCATAATATTTGTAGATGTTGCACTAAAGAAAAATAATGCTACTTTCTCTTGTGCTCTGAGTATATATCATGGAGGTTTGGTATCTTGTGTAAAGTATTTTGGAGAATGATTAGTGGGAGTGGGAGGATGCGTTGGGAACTACATTGGGGAGGGGTGTAAGGGGTGTAAGGGATTGGAGGAGCACGCGGGCTGAAACACCCAACTTCATATTATACCTCCCATTTGAGACTAGGTCTGTGAAAATTGGTTCAGTTAATATCGAAGTGTCTTTATGCCCGGAACTCGGGACTTCCGGATTTATCGATAGTGGACAATATATTCCAAGAATTTTTGATTCACCATCAGTGGTGTAGGTTAGTGAATTGAAGTAATTTGATGTTCATTTCTATAGATTCTTAATCTATGAGGTAGTACGATTGAACCGGTTTATAGGAGAAATCCCTATGTGGTCGCAATAACCAACCTGTAAATCCGTTGCGTTGCGTTGCGTCGTGATGATGATTTTGGCGGATTGCACACTGACTGCATCATGTTTGACTGCTGATTATCTAATAAGAGTTGCTTAGGAAATGGTAGGTAGGAATTCATACCAATCCGACCCATACTAAAACCTCAACAGCATGATAGCCATCATTGCCGGCCGCCCCCATCTCCATCGTTCACGGGGAAGGATAAAGGATAAGGTAGACAGGAAGTGTTGATGCTCCACCTACTGAACGGAAGGACGACGATTCATCAGACTCTTCCATAGGTGTCGCGGAGTTGGTAGTTTGGAAGGGTATCAGGTCTAGGATTCGCTCCAAGCAAGCGATGCGACCTGTAAAGCATATTTTATTAGGTAGTTGTTTAGTTAGTCTTCGAGTGCACGATCACTCGAAAAAGAGAAGATCTTGTTTAGTTTTTGGTTCTTTTTAAACTCTGGGCAGCCGGCTACCGAGAGTATACTAAAGCAATTTGAACTCCACACAGCCGACCGTGGGAGTATTGCCTAGGTAAGCTAATCTTATCTGCGTAATGGGCCGGATCACTATTTATTGAAACAGTATTTAGACGGAATTTGTTACTTCTTCTCTACGATATATTTATTGGCTTGAAAACTACCGAGTGATAACACATTATACAGGCAAAAATAGCGCGGGATGTTATAAATCAAAGAAAGTACTTATTTTCCATAGCGAATTGTTTGTGGAATACAAGTATACGAGCGATAATAACGAACACTGAAGGGAAATATAAATGATTGTTAACCTGATGCACTGGCTTGTTAACAATAACGGAGCTTGAAATTAGGTTCATAAAACAGACGCGGCGAATTTTCAATACGTATTGGGGCTAATTTCCGATCAACTATTCATTTTTACGGCAATGTTTTCTCGACTAGATCTGTTCGCACCCTCTCATTCTGCTACTATCGGCAGAAGGCTGATAGCACCCAGTCGTCGCCGGTCTAAGGACCAAATGTCATCAATAGACTTAGACTCGCGTGGAGGCATGAGATAGGAAACTTTGTTATCTCACCGTTTGACGACCGTAATAACCAACCTGAAAATCCGGAACTAAAAGTCTGTACTGAATGAAATTCAATAGCAATGGAAGTATTGCATTTTTCATTTGAAATCAAGTTTGTAAAAATCGGTTAAGAGTTCGCTGGAAAATAGGCTGTGGAATGGGACAGTAGAGTAACCAACACATAAGGGTGCAGGAAACTCTAGCGAAGTTAGACGTCCGATTGTACAATAAAGGTTCTGTTAGCACATTTCGGAGAGACGGGAGGGAGTCCATCATCGACGACACATTCTGTAGTCCTTCACTGGCGGCGAACATGGATTGGAGAGTATGCTTAGTGACCACCAGACGATTCGCTACAATATTGGTCAACGGAACCCTGCTACTGTAAGGAGAAGGATGATCGGTGAGCGAAAGTGAAGACGGAAGCCTTCAACAAAGACCTCTTCGTTGAGGCACTTCGGTTGAACGGCGGGACCGAGAACGTGGATGTGGCTGACCTAACAAGAAGGATTGTGGCGTCTTGTGACGCCACAATGCCGCGAAAATTCGAACCACGCAATTAATAACGTCCAGCTTACTGGTGGAACGAGACGTTTACTACGCTACGCTCTGCTTGTCTCAGAGCCAGAAGGCGGGCTCAAAGAGCAATATTGGATCCAGATAGATAGAGCGCAAGGCAGCGTTTCGGTAAGCTAGAACCGCTTTTAAAAAGGGAGATTAGTAAGTCCGATTACCACAAGGAGCTGTGCCGAGAAGTAGACACCAATCCCTGGGGCGACGCATACCGAGTTGTGATGGCGAAAAAAAAGGCCCGACGACGTCAGCCGAAATGTGCCCGAGCAAGCTGAAAATAATCGTCGAGGGTCTTTTCCCGAAGCACGATCCAAATATATGGCCACCGACACCGTACAGCGAAGAAGAAGGGACAAACACTGACGATCGGCAAGTGATGACGAGCTCGCAGAAGCATCGAAGCGTCTGAAATCAAAGAAAGCCCCCGGTCCGGATGGAATACCAAACGTGGTGCTGAAAGCTGCGCTCCTGGCATATCCGGACATGTTCAGGATGGTGCTGCAGAAGTGTCTGAATAAGGCAACCTCCTCGAAATGTGGAAGGTCCAGAAGCTGGTGTTGCTGCCAAAGCCAGAGAAACACCTGGCGATTCGGCCTCGCCCAGGCCCACATGTCTGCTGGATACACTCGGAAAACTCCTGGAAAGGATCATCCTTAACAGGTTGACGAAATTCACGGAAGGTGTTCGCGGACTGTTCAAGATGCAGTTCGGATTCCGGAAAGGAGCATCGACAGTGGATACAATCCGGACAGTGCTTGAGAGTGCCGAGAAGGCATCTAAACCGAAGCGTAAAGGAGATCGATACTGCGCGGTGGTCACGATAGATGTGAAGAATGCATTTAACAGCGCCAGCTAGAAAGGCATTGCTGCAGCGCTGCACAGAATGACGGTTCCCGACTATCTATGTAAGATCCTGAAGAGCTACTTCCAGAGTGGAGTGCTGCTGTACGAGACGAGCGAAGGGTGGAAGCCAATACGAGTCACAGCGAGCGTTCCTCTCCATTCTCGGTCCAACTCTTTGGAATGGGATGTACGATGGAGTCCTAGCACTGCGGCTGCCCAGAAAAGTGAAAATCGTGGCTTTCGTTGACGACGTGTCACTAACGGTGATGGGTGAGACACTTGAAGTTTTGAAGAAGTGGAGGTGTCGGTGACGGAGACAATAGAAGCGATCAAGAGCTGGATGAACGGGGTCAAACTGCAAATAGTCCACCACAAGACGGAGGTGTTGTTGGTCAGCAACTGCAAAGCGGTTCAGCGGATGTAGATCGTCGTCGGACGGCACGTGATTGCATCGAAGCGTGCACTGAAGCAATTGGGAGTGATATTCGACGACAGGTGGAGCTTCAACAACCACGTCGACTACGCCTGCGAAAAGTCGGCGAAGGTAACGAAAGCAATAGTGAGAATCATGCCAAACGATGGCGGCCCGAGAAGCAGCACAATACGTCTGCTATCTACTATTTCGCCATCGAAACTCTGATATGGGGTTCTTGCCTAGGGTGCTGCGCTGAAAACCAAGCGAAACCGCGAAAAGCTGAACAAGACATTCCGGCTGATGACCGTACGAGTCGCGAGTGCCTACAGAACAATATTTTCGGAGACAATATGCGTTATCGCCATGATAATTCCCATCTGCATCACCATGGCGGAGAACGTGCAATGCTACCAGCGAAGAAATGCACGTAACGCAAGGAGACTGGGCCGAGCGGACTCGTTGACTCATCCCAAATGTGTCGGCTTGGGTACATAGGAAGCATGTAGAGGTGAACTTCCATTTCACGCAGTTTTTGTTCGGGCACGGATGGGGACCAGTCATAAATTACGTAACGCGAAAATTGCCTCCCTCCTCCCCCATGTTTGACTCCCTCATCCCCCCATGTAACAAATTGACTGTCTCCTCCCCAATGTCACAAATTTCTCTATTCCCTCCTCCCCTATTACGTAACAAATTCTTCGAACTTTTTTTTTGTTCTTTAAAAACATGTTACGTCTAGCTTACTCCCCTTCCCCCATATGTCACAACTTGTCGTACCCCCTCCCCCTTAACTCGTTACGTAATTTATGAATGGTCTCATGCTTCCGGAAGTACTTGCATCGGTTTGGACATGCTTCGTCACCCCTTTGCCCGGAGTGTGCGAACGTGCAGGAGACACCGGAACAGGTAGTCTTCGAATGCCCTGGGTTCGAATAAGCTCGTAGGGGCATGCCTGGTGTGACAGTTGACAATATCGTCGAAGAGATGTGTCACGACGAGCATACCTGGGACGCTGTCGATAGAGTGGTTAAGAGCATACTCTTCGAGTTGCAGAGGATGTGACGAAGGGACCAACAAGAAGCCATAAATTGGGTTTCGAGAGAAATTCCGTTGGCGGGAAACTGTCCGACGGTGTAGACTAGGTCCACCGCCGGGGACCAGTTGACTAGTACGCGACGTAGCATCAGATTTGGGTCGTCGGGGTGCCAGTGAACCGGACGTCAAGCTTCACCGGAATCACCGAACTGACATCGACACCCTACTGGGTAGCTTGTGAGTAGGCTAGATCCATCGCCGGGGATTAGACTGAGTAGACCGCGTCACACAGCTAGTAGTGGGTCGCTGAGGCGTCAGTAAACCGGAAGCTACGCTCCATCAGGAATCGCTGGATGGAGCCCTGCACCTACTGGCTGGCCCGTTGAGTAGGTTAGATTTACTGCCTGTGACTAGATCGAGTAGATCGGGACGAAGCGGAAAGCTAAATGGCTCACGGAAATGAACATTGGTATCGAGAGAAATCTATCACTCGGCTTCGAGAGAGCCACTCTCGTGCGGAGAATTCTTCGTCGAAGTAGGCTAGATCCATCATCGGGAACTAGACCGAGTAATTCGCAAACAAGTAAAGGCGGGAGCTGCATGGTTCATCGGGAAAGTTAAGCGAAATAGAACGAGAGAGAGCCAAAGGGCTCAAGAAATTGTGGTACTAAAACCAAAGATGAACTTCCCTCGCCGGGGAACTCTCCGTCCGCGTACGCTAGATTCACCTCCGGGGTCTAGACTGAGTAGACCGCGACTAGACACCACCAGTCGCAGGTTGTCGGGGCACCAGCGAACCGGATGCCCTGCTCCACAGAAATCGCCAAACTGACTTCGACACCTAGATGGTTGGCTCGGTTTCGAGAGAATTTCTCTCGCCGGGGAATGCACCGTCGGAGTAGGCTAGGTCCACCGTCGGGGACTAGAACGAGTAGTTCGCGAACTAGCCGGAAACTTAACGAGTAAATGGCGCTGAATGGTGTGAGAAGAGAGTTGCAGTGCTCTGGCTCAAGGGAGCCGAGTCGTGGTGCTGAATGGCATAAGGGAGCCCAAGGGCTCGGTGAATTAGACAATCTAAAGTTTGCCGCCCAGATTGTCTTCGTAGGGGAGCAGCATTAAGTCTCGACTCACAGCCAGCTTTCCGACTGCCATGCAGAAATTGCCAGTCTTTGTGGATGGTGGAGAACTGTTAGTGTGTCGAGGAGTGGGGCTGTAACCCTGCTGAATGAACGAACTACTAAGTAGTTGAATTAGAGTGGGTTCTATGCTGGGGAGGAATCAGGTTCCGGGCAAGAGCAGTGGTTTTTAGCGGGTCGGGTGATGGTAGCCCAAACCCGTTCCCTGAGACATTTGGGTTTTTGCACATTTTTCCCGTCTCAGGGCTTTCTTGTAAGTTTTTTATTGCTCTCAAAAACACACACACACATACAGGCTGTTTCCGATCTCGACGAACTGAGTTGAATGGTGTAAGAGATTCGGTCCTGCGGGCCTCGGTTAAAAGTAGAAATTCCGACCGATTGTATAAGCTTTCTGTTACAAAAAGGCAAAAAATTATTGAAAATTTGGAACTGTAAATTGCTTGGCTACAATCGACCGAACTCTGCACGACGAGCTGTAAACTCGCAACTTCGACGCCGTAGCATTGCAGGAACTTTGCTTGGCGGGACAGAAGGTGTAGAAAATCGGGCATCGAGCGGCCACCTTCTACCAGAGCGGCTGCGCAACGAACGAGCTGGGCTTTATAGTGATGGATGCGATTCGCCCACCCCTAGTAGCAATTAAGGTTTTATGGTAGTTTTATAGCCCCTCATAAAACTTAGATTGCATTGGTAGCATGCTATAAAATTTCAATTGCTACTTGGGACGCGTGTAGTGAGAAACAAAAGCACGGTCTTTTTCGTGAACTACCGCATCATCAACGTAATTTAGTAATAATTTCGCACAAAAGTGGTGAGCGTCCTTAAAATATCTATGTGTCTACCCACACAAAAATCACGCCATAAAATACGAGACTCAAACTTTCCAAAACGCTTATCTATAATTTTTCACTTTTGTTTGTTACTTTAATCGCGTTTTTGCCATTACAATAATTTTTGTTTAAAGGATGAAAAAACACGTTGTATTTCCTTTCTGAAAAAAACTGAAGAATGAAGTTCAGCTGTCAAAATGTATTAGAATAGTGATTCCACAAATATGTATGACAGTCAGAAAGTCTTACGATTTTCTGAGAAATCGAGGGGGTCTGAATTCGCTCCACGATCCTTATAGCACTAGCTTCCTTTTCGTGTTAAGTCTGACTCAATAAACGCATTGTTCGCAGGATTTTATTCTTTAAATGCTTAAAGGTTGAGATTGTTTTCTAAAACACACTGGTTAAACCGATTGATATGAACTTCGACTTAAGTAGAATAAAAATTGAAGACAGTGTGACCCTTTGACTTTGCCACTGCCAAAACACCCGCTCACGAAACAGGGGTTGGCATTAAACTAAACCCACCACAGGACAAGAAATCAGCACGAATCACTTGTCTGTCCTCGACTTTGTCGTTCACCTTTTGTTGTCAGTTGGCATCAGATATTTATTGGCATTGTATCGAAGAAACGGTTGCAATGATGCGAGAAACCGAGTAAGGGATAGCTACAGCTTTGGAAGTTCGTGTCCACCGTCCCGAAACCTGAACACGGAATCATCGAACGAAAGAGCGTACAGGAGCAGAACTAATTAGATTTTTCATCGAAACAAACAATCACTCCCATTCATTCAATCAATTCATTTATAATTTTCCCGTTCGTTTCACGCCACTTTTTGCACCATCTACTAACAACCGATCCAAAGGGAATTCGACATCGTCGTCATCATTGCCGTCATCATCTTGTTTGATTGCTATTGTCATCTGCGTTCTGTTGTTTCCACTCTATTATGATAGCTACTAGTGTAGGGATCTCGCCATCCCAGACCGAACGGCGTACTGGTTCCGATCCCAACGAATAGAGAACGTTTGATTTCGTCCCTTTGGCTCGCCTTGGAAATGATTTGTTTGACAATTTACTCATTGTTTTGTGTGTTTTCTCTGTTCTCGTTTCAGAAATAAAAATTCATCCGGGTGGAGTGCAAACAAGCGACGATCAATTAAATATAATTGGAGGTATGTGCTATATATAAGGCAGAAGCTAGCGTTTCAGGGAATCAACCTTTCGGAATTTTCACCCCCATTTTCTTTGTATGTATTTTAGTTTGTATGAAACAATTGGTATAATGACGCAACAAAGTCTATAGATCATAAATTATTTACTCTGTTGTTAAAACAAAAGATATCTTGGGGAACTGATACTCGCCATTAAATAAGTTAATAATGTATCTACACTAGACTGCCCAGAAAATAATAAATTTTTGAAAACTTAATCGGCTCACACCTGAGTTGATTCCTGGTCGCACCAATAGTGGTTGCTCCATATTTAAAGCAAATCGGACAAGTCTAGCTGCCGCACTAATGTGCATAAAGTTTGTATGGGATTTTTCGACACTAGCAAATCCCACTGGCTTGTATTTTCATCGTTAGAATAACACTCGCCCCTCCCCCGGGCCTCGGTTGAAAAGTCGATTTATAGAGTAATTGCCATACATACCTTTCTATGGGGAAAGACAAAAAGGTGCAAAACCAGTTAAGCCCCAAAAAGTCTATTTTTGTTTCGATATGACATCAAGGCTCGATGTTTCATGCATTTTGACAACATTTGGCATCAAAAGTACAAATTCGATTACTGAAATTATATTTCCCGTTCAAAACCAATCTTTCGTTCCGGTTTATAAGAGAATTTCATACGTGACCATACGATTCAATCTATATTCCTGGAACCATATAACCTTTGACGGCGATTATATCCCTTTTATTTGAGACGAATTTTGTCAAAATCTCCGAGAAACTGATGTGAGTTTGGTAATTTTAAAAGATGACCAATTTTCATAAGAGTGTCGGAAACTTTTATGGTGGTCGATGTGGTCAACGAAACGTCGGAAAGGGATGGGGGAGAGAAGCATTGATGGAAGATGCAACCAATCTGTAGTGTATTAGTACTGTGTGAGACTCACCACTCACGTTCGTGCCTAACCACTAAAAACAATACTTACTTTTCACGCCCTTTTCCCCCACGGAACTACGTCAAGGTATTACCTTGTGGGGAGTATTTAGCTCATGTTTCCGTGAGTCATTCAGCTCCTGCCTTATCACGATCTACTTGGATAGTTCCCAACGGTGAACTCACCCTACTCCGACCAATGGTTCCCTGACGGAGGAATTTTCCCCCGACACCGATTCCTGCTTCCTTGAGCCATTTAGCTCCCAACTTTATCGAGATCAACTGAGTTCCTGAGAGTTTCTCAACAACGGAATTACTTTCGTTAGTGGTGTTTGTTTCGTGAGCCAATTAGCTCCCTTTTCGTCACGATTCTGTCGCGTAGTCCACGACAGCAAATCTACCCTTCCGTCCCTGGCGGTAAATTGCTCCCGATATCGATGAACTGGGTATTCAATGCGGTCTACTCGGTCAAATCTCCGGCGGTGGATCTAGAATACTCACGAGCTATCCGGTAGGGTGTCGAGGTCGGTCCGGCGATTCCGGTGAAGCGTGACGTCCGATTCGATGGTGCCCCGATAACCCGAATTCGGTGCTACCCGACGCGTACTACTCAACTGGTCCCCGGCGGTGGACCCAGTCTATACTATTGGGGAATTCTTCGGCGGGGGAATTTCTCCCGAAACCCGATTTGAGGTTCCACGGGGGCCCTCTAGCCAATGACGCTAATTTGTTGGTCCCTTCACCACTTCCTCTGCAACTCGAAGAGTATACTCGAAACCGCTCAGTAGACAGCGTCCCAGATACGTTCGTCGCGTCACATCTCTTCGACGATATTGTCCAATGTTATATCAGGCATACCCTTCGGACTTCTTCGAACCTGGGGCATTCGAAGACCACGTGTTCCGGTGTCTCTTGCACGTTCACACACTCCAAGCAAAGGGGTGACGAAGCGTGTCCGTATAGGAACTTCCGGAAGCATCCATCCCTGGACAAAAACTGCGTCAAACGGAAGTTCACCTCTGCATGCATCCTATGTACCCAAACAGACACATTTGGGAAGAGTTGGTGGGTCCACCTTCCTTTCTCCGCGTTGTCCCACTGCCACCTAACCACCGTTCGGGCCAGTCTCCTTGCATTACGTGCATTTCTCCGCTGGTAGCATTCCACGTTCTCAGCCAGAGTGATGCAGTTGGGAATCATCAAGGTAGTTACGCATACCGTCTCCGATGATATCTTTCTGTACGCACTCGCAACACGAACAGTCATTATGTGAAAAGTGCTTGTCAACTTCGTCAGGTCCCGCTTTAAGTTCAACGCAGCAGCCCAGGTCGGTACGCCATACCACAGTATTGATGAGTAACTTGTCAGAACCTTGCACAGATAGTCCGGAACCCGCATTCTGTGCAGCGCTACGGCGATAGCCCCCAGCTAGTACTATTGAACGCGTTCTAGCAGTAACGATTACTCCTTTTCTTTTGTGTCAATGCTTACACCGCGCTCGCAATTATTGTGCGGGTGGCGTCCACCGTCGATATCCTTTTCCGAACTGCCTCTGCGATAGTCCGTTCTCGCTTTCGGCGTGGGTAGTCAGCCTGTTGAGGATGACCCTTTCCAGGAGCTAACCAAGAGTATCCAGCAGGCATATAGGCCGATACGATGGTGGATCTCCTGGTGGTTTCCCTGCTTTTGACAGCAGCACCAGCTTCTGGATCTTCCATCAATCCGATAAGTAGTCATCCTACAGGCATTAATGTAGGACTATCCTGAACATGTCCGGAAACGCCAGGATCGTGGTCTACAGTGCTACGTTGGGAATATCACAGTTCATCGGCATTTGGGATTAGAGCCAACAGCCGTCAACACAAAGTGCTTTCACAAAAAGGTTCTTGTAGAAGTTCTACATTTCCCCCTTTCGTTCGCAAGTCCTCACCTTCTGCGTTACAATACAATTCCGCCGACGAATGGTGTAGGACATCTCTTGGTGGTCGCAAGAATATTAGGTCGCTGATGAGTTTCCAATCATCATTCATTCAGCTTCGCCAGGGCTTTCAACAAGCTGTGCTTTGGTCAGCCTGATACCCACTCCACGAACCAAGCGTTGAAATCTCCTCCTATAACAAACGGCGTTCGTCCGGCTAACGACTCGGTTAGTGCGTCCAGCATCCAATTGTATTGCTCTGGTGTCCATCGTCGGGGAACATAACAGCTACAGACGAATACGCCGTTGATCCTGGATCCATGAAGCTTTCGTGTATGCTATCCACCATCTCTTGGACAGGAAAACCGCTCATCACTTGGATTGCCGCCATCGCTGCACTATCCACCATCCAGGAGGATCACGATACGCCTCTGTAATAGTTGCAACGTCACACTTCGTTCCTGTTGTCGACTGCGACAGCAGTTGCTGAGCAATGTCGCAATGTCTGAGATTGAGTTGGGTTATCTCTACCATTGTTGGTCTGCATTCGACTTTTTGTACGAAGGGCACTTGAAGCCGTTTGTCATGTGGCCGTTTCAGTACTCCGGTTTGCAGATCATGCACCTTCGTTGCTTCGTGCAGTCTCTAGCAACCCTCCGCATCTTATACACAGAGCAGACCTGCCGGAGCCCTTGCAGCTCCCCACCTTGTGTCCGAGGTCCAAGCACCTTAAACATAGTTCCTTCTGCTTGGTAACTTGCGGAGCTACTCTCAGCGAGCACACGAAACATCCGATTTTTATATTGCCGGTCTCCGTCAGTTTGTTGGCTACAACCACCGGTAGTCGAATAGAAGCCGTTTGGGTTGCTCTTTCGACGCCGTTTAGGTTGCGACATTCGATTTTCAACTCCGGACAGTCGCCGGTACATCTAGTTTGCACTACTCGATCAGTGTACCTCTCAGTTCTACTACGGTCATTATCTCGTCTAGACTCTTGCACTCGACTACGGCTTCCTGCGACAGGGCTCTCAAGTTCGCTCCGCTGCCCGAGGAGCTCGCGGTAGGTCAACCTCTTGACGGAAGGATCCTTGCTCAGCTCGAAGATCATCTCGCCTTTCTGGAGCGCCTCGTTTTACCTAAGTTCTCTCCCAACTCCATCAGCCTTTCTCACTTTCTTGATGAGAGTGGCGTAGGACTTAGTTTCGTTCGCATCGATGGTCAGTGAATAGGCCTTCGACTACTCCGAAGGAGTCTTACGATTCTCTTTCTACTCATGTTCTTTCTTCGTTTCTTCTTGCACCAACCACGGTCTTTCACAACGTTCACCTGGTCGCTGGTGACCTCCATCTCGTTCTGCTGATTTTTCGGGTGCTCTTGTTCTCCCGGCGTATCCCTCACTCTTTTCTCAGAGCGAGTAGTGTGGTAACTTTTCGGTGTCACCTCAATTTCTGCCGTCACATGTTCTGCGGCTGCTCGCGTTCAGTAGCTGCTATGGCTGATTTAATACTCGTCACTAGCTGATTCACCTTGGTTAGCACATTTTGCTTATCCTTCGCGAACTCACAGAGCTCGTCAATTTTTTCCACACTCGAATCAGAAATCTAATCTCCCGTTGATTTTCTCGTGGTTCACTCTTTACCAAGCCGCTGCCGATACTTGCTGTGGCTCCCGGTGGTATTACCGGTGATCTCTGCAGATTACCACTCCTTGCAAACGCAATTGCGTCGCCTGTGCTCCACGTGCCTTTCAAATCACCTGTGTTTTTTTATGTCTCCATGCTGGTGGGTCCCAACTCCGGGTCACTATCTCCACTCGTTGTACGTAGTCGTCTCTTGTGATCACATGATAATCTATACAGCAGCCAGGTCATGCTAGACTTGACGCTATCCTTCATGGGGAGTATTGTTCAGAGCCGGATCGGCGTGAAATTGGGAATGGTCCATCCAAATCTAGTACCACCAATTAAATGATAATGAATTTTGAACGTACCTGAAGACCTGCCACATTTTTAACGGGACGAAGGCAGTCTTACTGTTAGTGTCATCTTTCCGTACTCAGGGAGTAGAATAGAACGCTTTTTAGCTCAAAGTCACCGCGCAAATTCGTGATCCATGTTCTCTCCGTTGACGTTCGCCATGACAAGTAAACCGTAATCAAAATGTTCCATTTATTGCTAAGATCTTTGATTTCAAAAATCTATGAATGTTAGCAGAAGCGGCACAGACTCGCTTCGTCGGAGCTGCTTTCGGGATTATGGCATATTAGAGGTTTAGCAGACCCCAATGCTGCCCAACCCCACCACATCCTAGCAAGACTCCCAACTCGCAGTAGGTCCGGGGGTACCGTGAAGCCCCTGAAATCCTGCACTTCCTTTCCCTGCTGCCCCCTAATGTCTGTGTGTATGTGGCAAAAAAACGTTACTTCTGTTTCTTAACCCATTATATCCCAGGGGTTTCAAAAAGTGAGTCAAATGCAGTGATATCTTCAATTCCATCAAAAAATGTATCAAAGCTTATGGGAAAAATAAAATCGCCGGTTAAAAATGGTTTTGAGAATGAAAATATCTCGTGCAAAAAATTTCGTACGATTAAATAAAAACAACCAATTTTAAGTTATTTCACATATTTCTTCGGATTTTCTGATAGACAACACTTCTTTTATACCTGTGGGAACGTTTTGTCACATAATGGAATTATTAGAACGAATTCCAACAATAAAATCTAACTAAATGTATTGCTTACTTTTCAGCCGCGATTTGCCCCTACTATGGACGGTTCAAAAATGTTAAAAAAATTACAAAAAAATGGCAGCAGTCTTTTTTAACAATGAAATATGAGGTGTAAAGATCCCGTTAGTGCAATAATAAAGCAGTTAGATGCCAAAATTCTACAGTAAATACTCGTTAAACGATGGATAGTTCTGCGTATGAAATTTCATACGCTAGGATATAATGGGTTAAAAATGGCTGGACCGATTTGAACAAACTTAGTCTCAAATGAAAGGTCCTTCCAATCGGCTGCTAATGAATTTTTTGTTGATTAGACTTTCGGTTCCAGAGTTACGGATTGAAGAGTGCATCACACAGCAAATTTTCATAGAATCTGGTACCATCATGATGGCCAAACGATACAAAAAATAATAAAATGTATGCAAAATTACTTGGATTTGCGGATCTAGTTCACTTTTGACCAATCGAAGTAGCTTTGACCACATTGACCGCCTATGACGGTTCTTGATGCCCCAGGAGAATTTGCCAAACTCCTAAGTTATTATCTCATTTATTTCTCAGCAAATTCGTTTTCGATTTTTACAAGTTAGATTTCAAATAAAGAATATGACACTCCCATCAATTGCTATATTTTATTCAGATCTGATATTTAGTTCCGGAGTTATAGATTGGTGAATACGGTCACACAGAAATATCCTATATACACACAAAAAATAATGAAATTTAAACGACATGTAAATCAATACGAATGTAAACGTACAAAGATTGAATCAAAACTTTGATTGAAAATTACGTTAAAATAAATGCACTCAATTGGAGCATCAAAAAGCATACAATTTTACACTTTCATTCGTGTAATATTATTACACGTCTATCATTTTTCAGCAATAAGCGTGTACAAAATACATTGAAGTGCATTGGTTTTCCGTTTGAAGAAACTGTAATTTTCAATCCACGTATAGAATTATAATAAATTTCGTTGAAGAAAGCACGACAAGTCGTGTGGATTTTTGGTGGAACTTGATTTTACATTTATATTCATGCTCCAAATATGTGTATGAAAATAAACTTAAAATCACAAAATATTTTTTTCTGTGTAAATCGTTACTGTCATACTTCAGAGGTTAAAAGGTTACTGAAATCAAATTACTTCGCTTCGCGGGTCTAGAACTTATATAGCGTTTTCTTTTGAATGTTGATACGTGTAATTTTATAGTACTGTCCATGTAAAGTATATCTTTCATGTAAAATTGATTGGAATATGGTTACATCTCGTCATTTTGTGAAATACAGTTTATCAAATTGTGTCAAATATTGAATTACGTCAACGATAGCATTCATATTTTTTTGGTGTGGAAATAAAAAAATCCCAAGTGTTTTTCGTAAACAAGTAATTTTTTAGTTTAACTAATATGTTGTCACACTTTCCTCTTTCCTTTTAACGACATTCAATTAGTATGAAATTACTTAGTAGAGAAAGTTATGAAACTTTAGTTAGACCAGTGGTACTGAAGTGAGAGCAAAGATGTGAAATAAACAGATGGGCAAACTAGAATTGAATTTTCATGTAGTAATATTAATCGATTTTCAATCATCTTTACACTTCTTTAAAGTTGGGACCATCCATGG
Source organism: Topomyia yanbarensis (assembly GCF_030247195.1). NCBI lineage: Eukaryota > Metazoa > Arthropoda > Insecta > Diptera > Culicidae > Topomyia > Topomyia yanbarensis. Next base: position 321,988,526 of record NC_080671.1, on the reverse strand, counting down.
GCGTTATAATTTCTGTATCTATTAGAAAACAATATAGCAATCTGAAGCGTTCCGACAAACATTGAGGCGTGTTGCATGGCGTGTTAAACTAGTACGGCACTCTCTCTAATAGGATCAAAATGGCCTCATTACCCTAATTGGCTTTTGTTGTAATTTTACTATAGAAAAGCTTTCTGTGAGGTCTATTGAGACAAGCCTACCTACTTACCGAACCACCAGCTCAGGGCACATGCAACTAGTGTTCGGTCTGAAACCGATACGTTGTTGTACTACGAAAGAGCGTTCGGTCCGTTGGACACTCATGTCGTCTCTAAATGGTGACTCCGACCAAAGCGGGGAAGGAAGCTCCAAACGTTGTCAATAATTGATAGTGTTGATACCAATCGCACGCTTTAAAACTGATCTTTTGTCCGGTTTTCCTCTTTTCCCCCAGGTCTCGCCGAAGCTGCTCGAGGACGGGGCAACTCGAGTGCCAATTCATTACTTACCGGCAGCAGCTCACAGCACATCGTTCTCGCCGTACTGTCGTTGGTCCTGTTCCTAACTTCAACTATCAGATGACAGCAAACGCTTACGCTGGGATAAGCGCTCATCGTCGACATCGTCGTCGTCAGTACCGAGATCATCGTGTTAGCATAAGCATAAAACTGATCCGATGGGGCTTCCTGGAACCGATTCGGCCGCTCGTATGAGGGAGGGCTCCAATTGCGAGCAAAATGGCCCAAAACCGAAACATTGAGTCGATTGTGGAATTGTGGGTGGATGCAAAAGGGAGTATTTGAGGGGGCTTGCTTTATTCAGGTGCCACGTTCAACCAGAGACGGAGTGTATCTTTCAAAACAATAACGATGGCATATTCAAATAGGATAATAGCCGATTCATGATAGCCTAACTATAGATGACATACATACATACACACAATCTATTCTCCTTCGCTGTGCGTAAAACGTGAATGCCAAAAAGCTGCTTGTAGTGATTAAAACGGTCGTAATCTGCTGAATCGAATGTATATTTTAGAAATTAGGTACCATACATACACAGACAAAATGCTACGTAAATGCTTGCACGTTCATATCAAGGAAAATTTTCATACACATCAACGAAACGGGATGAATATCTTTAGGGGAAAGAAGTTAAGTAAAAATCATCAAGCATAATCAGCTAGAAATGGTAGACTGAAAATTAAGTGTGGCGCTGAGAAAGAGTAAAGTCAAACAAGAGGATTTTAAAGGATTATAAAATTGTTAAGCGAAACGAACCTGAAGGATGGTGGAAGTGAGTAAAAGGCATCTTTGCTTTTATTATTCCCTATCTCGCTGTTAGCTCTCTCCGATGGTGTTTGGCTATGACTATGACTATGATTTTTTCATAGCATTATGGTGTTGGAAGATGAAACTATGAATAAACTTTATAATCAAAGTGGTGCATCCATCAAAATGCAATAAAGTTGACTGTAGCATTCGAGGATAAGCGCATTGCATTGTGCAGCCATGCACGGTAGGAATAGTGGAGGGAATGCAAAAAGGGAGTCTGGAGGAAATTATTTTCTTCTGTGTAAGTTCAACGAAACTAAAAAATAACTGGCAGCTCCTACCGCAATTGATGCTCCGAAGGTGGATAAAAAGTTAAAGGGTAATCGAAAAACTGCAAACTACCGTAGACATTTTCATCTTTAAAAATTAATAAAACATTTACCTGAGAACTTTCGGAACAGTCAGCTGTTTCATAAGCTATTGATTTTGATCTATATAGCGTCGTACGTAAAAGTTCAATACGCTTTGGTCAAGCTATTAATTTTAAGCTTATACTTCCCTGTACGCCTACTGTCAGATGTATTTCCTGGATTTTCATGAAACCTTCATTTTTCTATCAATTACCATCAATTCATACTTTTCGCTGAAGGGCGCTAGCAAAATATACGCTATGGAGGAGTATTTACTGCCTATGGTAGAGCGCTTCCTGGCAATGGAAGCATTTCTCTTTTACAAACAGTCGACTACTGAACTTTTTGTTGTTACCACGAAGGTAAAATGCAAATGTTTTACTCACTGTAACACCAATCGTTGAAAATCTGGTAAAACTAATCAGAAGTATAGCTTTGTCGCAAAATTCAAATTTTGTTCTACTTAAATTTCGTTTTTTCGTTCTACTTAAATTTTGTTTAATTGGTCTCGTAATTATAAAAATAGCTTTATTTACATATCTTATCATCGTATACCGATAGGGTAAAAATTTCAGTCGCATTTCGAACCAAGATATTTCTTATTTTGTTAAGGACATAAATAGCTTCAGAAAATCGTGCGTTTGAATTAATGATGCTTCAAAATGGACCGGCGGAACATTTTTTCCCGGGTCGGTAGTAAAATTCGGAACGATTTTTACCAGTACTGACGAACGTTCAGACATGGCGTGTGTAAGTGTAAATGAAAATTCCCTGATAATAGCTAATGGCCATTTGAAAACACCCTTTGTTTACGGGCTGTATGACCGACGTCTCACCGAAAATGTGTTTGTTGATTACTGATACTACATGGAACATTTGTAGAGCTAACTCCCAATTACTCCTTTCTTTTAAATTTCGTTGTATTAATTTTCCACTTCCTGCAATGGAACCTTCTTCGGTGGGTACTGAAGCCAGTATGATAGTGTGGACCAATGGAAAGGTGTCTCCGGCGACCAACATCCTTTCAGGCTTAATGAGCTTTGAATACCGATGGCAAAAATAATCCTTTTCAATACAAACCATATCCATTTAATGCAACCGGCCCCTGGATGGTCTACTTCCGGACCAAAGAAAAGCCCTTTAGTATCATCGATATATCGCGCGATCTAACTTAACAACACTCGGGCGTATACGAAGAAGGATTTTGTCTACGTATCCGCCCAGGAAGTAGAGATTGATGGTGTAGTCTCCGAGAGGGGCCTTAATTGAGAAACCCTTCGCTTTAATCAGTGAAAATTATTTTTTTTTCAATTTTATGGACGACACTTCAGACCGGCGGGTGCATTGGTGTGAAAATTCTGGTATTCAAGCAATTGCGTTCAGCTTTCCGACAGCTCTGTTCTTCCACACTTTGTTTTTGTAAACGAAGTTGATCTACCTCTTTGCCTTTTTGTGCCGCGGGACATGAACTGTTGTCGTTGCAAATGATGAGATCATTGTTTGAAAAGGGCACGGTGAGCAAAATGCGAAAAGAATCATGAAAAGTTTTGCTTCTGTAGAGAGACTCCGCCTGAACTGTCGACATATTCCACATGCAAATTATGCCGGGAAAACTGAATCATATTTTTGAGGAACGCTTCGACAAGAAATGCTAAAGAGGGCTACGCCACCGGCCACGACTAAGGGCGAAATTCTGTTAATCCCATTGCGGGATCACCGTCTAATGTGCCTATTAATTTTCGAAAGAGGAGAACCATTTCCTCTCCTATGTTTCCTCGTAAAGGCCGGAGAGTGTCCCTTGATGGGTGCGACGTGCGTAAGTCCTATTATTTTACTCGGTTTTACATAATGCATTTGCGTTATGTAAAACCTTGTAAACTTTCGACGTAGATCTTCCCCAATTTTAACATTATTCGCCAGGACCGAGAAAACAATATGTAGCAGCGTTTTGGGGATCAAAACGTGCTAATTTTCCGATCGGATTAGCCTTTGCTCAGTACCAGTTATTGAAGTTGTTGCTTGTCAAGTTCGAATCAAATGCAAAAACTTATTGATATTGCTTCCATATACATCACACCTCAGCTGGTTCTAGAAGACTTCTACTCCCACGATATACTATGCGTCCACTATATCTGAAACAATCGAATCAAAATAAGAAATCCCTCCATTGAAAGCGCGCAACGGCTCTACACTGCGATTGAAGGTCAGACGAAACGAGCACCCAGCGCGAACAACCGTGGGCGGTCTCCCGCTCCCTGGTCAAAAGTCTTACAAGGACTTTCTAAACGTCAGAGAGCCCATTTTTACCCGAGTATACGCGACGATAGAAACGCAAATGAAAAACTTGATGAAGCTGAAAAATGCGGTTATTGGTACCGGTTCGTCAACGGATTAACGAGAGAAACAATATCATCAACAATATCTGGTGGCTAGGCCCTGCATACGTAGATCCTCATTCAAACGATAGACGCACTAAACATTGTAGCGCGCATATCACCGCAACGTTTGTCAGATGATGAGAGCTTTCCATAGCTGATTATTATGCAGTATTGGTGAGAACTATTTTAAAAGAGGCTGCAAAAATTTTCCCCACAAAACTTAAGGTTCTCTTATTTACCTATCAACGACCATCCCCTCGTCGTTACAGTTCCGTTCGATCAAGCATGGAAAGCAATCCTTGTTTTTTTTCTGGGGAAAATATGGGAGTTCCTGAGCGCTTGATCTGAAAAATCGTATCAGATTACCAGGTACATATAGTAGTTTTGCCGTGCCGAGCGGGCTCTGTGCTTGTTGTGACGGTTATCGCGACATTAAACATGTTGTCTGGTCGTGCGCCTAGTGTCCTAGCATCAGATCTCCGTTAAAGTAATTACGTTACAGTTTAAGAAAAACTCGTTTTCATTGGTGAACGATTTCGATTGAGCCTGTAGCTACGAAGAATTCGAGTGCGAACAGGCTTCTTTGATAACTAGTAGGCTGTTTCATAATAACTCGAATAAATTCGTCAGTGTATTTGACATCCGGAAAATCTCCTCAGGCCTTCCAAGTGAGCAGTTCCAGCCGTGAGTAAGATGTTTACGAGCAAAGTTTGTATAATTCTCTCAAAACTTCCAACCAGGACAAGCAGATCAGTAATGAATTCCTTTGAAAGTATGGAACTCTCCGTCGTTTCTTCAGCTGTTTACTGTTGTCGTGCAGCTGCTTCAAAATATTTCCCATATCATCTGGGTACTGACTTTGGTAATCTTAAACGCATTGATTGGACTCTCGAGATCTCCTAGCATACATTCCCTCAGACTGTGAAATGCTTCTTTTCTAGAATATCCGTAGATGAATGAGGTAACATTCCCGATCATTCAGCTACTTTTCTGCATTCCCATTGAAGGTCAGCAGCAATCTGTGTTAAGGACAGGAATTAATTTCCGAACAATGATAACCACCGAAGTCACTGGTAAAAATCCTTTCAAGGCTTTCTTATATCTTCTTCTTGGATCTCAAATACAATTTTGGTAATCTTCGAATGTCTAGAGCACCTAGAACCCGCGTTGGGGCGACTGCCGAATGTTAAAATGTGTGAAACGACTTTTCTGCCCACAACTTTCGGTGTTGCCTTTAATGGGAAATTCAGGTTCATGATGTTGTTCGCAAACCTTTTCGTTAAAGCATCTAACTTGGGAGTGTTCCTGGACATTGAGGGTGCTTTTGACAATGTGTCCTTCTGATCTTTTCTAGACGCTATACGCGGTCATGGAGTATCTGCAAGTATGTCGGGTTGGATTAATGCAATGCTTAATAACCTCATTTTTGTTCGTCACTGCGACTGGCAGCAATAAGAAAGTTGAACATTTGCGACTGTCCTCAGGGTGGTATGCTGTTACCTTTGCTGTGGAACCTTGTTGCCAAGGGTTTCTTCAGGAAACGCAATGATCTTTTTTGTCCAAGAAGTTTGTATTTCCGACTCGCCGGTTTTACTGATAATTACCAAATATTAGGTGTCGAAATTTCCATCGAAACAATCTTTGACCTAATGCAACAAGCATTAAGAACTACCAGTGGTGTCGATTGTCAGTCGATCCTTACGAAATTTGAATCATTCTTTTCACTTGAAACGAATGACTACTGAGATCCCGTCCCTTGCAAGCTCTAAGCTACTGTGTGCGGATCATGGCAAGTACATTGAAGTTATATTGGATTCCAAACTGAACTGTTCTACTCACATTTAGTTCAGAGTCAAGAAAGCGTACATGGCCTTCGGCTAGTGCAGACGAACTTTCAGGAAAACTCACTGGGATCTCAAACCAAAATACATCTTCGAATGTATACGGTAATTGCACCTTCAGTAACATCATATAAATGCCTATTGAGGTGGCACAGAGGATGATGATCTAGTCACAGCTCAACCATCTTCCAAAAATAGTGTCCATGATTTGAATTGAAGCATTCACGATGACTCCGACTGCGGCTTTGACGTGCTTCTAAATATTAAACCTGCACATATACACCCGAAACAAGAAGTACTATCATTTAAATACAGGTAGCAGATTGCTGATCTTTCGACAGAAGTTATGTTGATCTTGCTCCTAATCATACACAAAAGGTTTCATTGTGTGAGGAAATTCTTGCTCCCGCGATAAAAATGCTTCTATTTGAAAATAGAGACAATTTTCGGATTCATGAACAAATACGCTACATGTTTTCAAAACCAATTTTCATTGATTCCTTTATGAATTCGAATGGGCCTACGGCTGTTGACCAATACATTGGCTATAGCCGTCGAAAATAATGTTGGCAGACTTAACTATGCCTTACTGATCAGCTCATATTCGGTTCTCGCCACGAAAATTTTAAATTTGGTGCACTTGAGTGAGTTTGCGTTCTTGGGTACTGCTTGCTACATGGAGAAACAACAACAAGCGAAAGTACCCTGTTACACTGACGACTCTCTGATAGAGGGATGTGCTGGTGCTGGTGTCTACTGTCGTGGAATGGGATTGGGACAATCTCACAGTATTTCAGATCAGAATTTCCGCGATTAGGTGCGAGGTACAATCAACTCTTCAACAGAGCTTGACTAGCAAAGCTATAACCTTCAGCTTCCATAATCAAACTGCAATCAAACTTAACTCGTACAACTCACGGTCGAAGCTAGTGATTGCGTGAGGATTTACAATAGAAGAACACAGCATTGAGAATACTATCAACTTCGCTACACTGCCCGGATAATTCGTTAATACTGGTAGTGAATGGACCGAACTGAACTGACTAGAGCAGGCGCAGATATTGACTTTGTTGATCCGATTCTTTGCCAATTTGTTAATACCGACTAGCTCACGGCTATACCCACTCAGGGTTGACGTTGGTCTTGCTTCGAGAGGACACACTTACCGTAACCACCTTAGGTAACCAATAAAATGAAGTTAAGCCGAAATTGAGACTCACACAAGGAAACCAAATATCAAAAGAATGTGGCACGAAACACATGAAAGTCAGCTTTGTTTTATTGAATTTTCACATTATTGGAAGGAAAAGGAATGGAGAAGGGGGAGGGGGGGGTCTCGTTGCGGCCGAGCAGGAACAGTAACTTCACGAGAGAGGAAGAGTTCCGACTACCGCACATTACTTGCCACTTTACAGCTGACGATTCCTCCTGCATTGTTCTTCAGCTGCTGGGTGGAAATTCCGTGCATCAGTTCGATTGCTGGAACGTTTCGTTTTTAGGGACTCACCATCCGTCCACGTAGAAGTTGACCAGTGGATTTTCCGACTAGGTTTCGTAGTAGGTCTTTCCGATGAGTGTCCTTTCTTCCCGCTATTCCGGCAAGTTCACTTACTTCCATACGACGTCCCACGTGCTCACTCACGGGGCAGCAGCGCATCGGATACTGAGCTCTAACAAGCGGGGGATTTCACTAGAACCCTCACCTCCAAAACTGTGGCTACCGTTCTTCCGTAGTGTTTGTCGAGACAATAACGAACACTCGCCGGTCACTAGCACGGGGCTCGCCGATCCGTCTTTCGGGATGAGGTTAAATAGCAAGCTTTAGATGCCGGGCAGCTTCGTCTGACGTATATGGCTTCGTTCTGCACTGGACATGAGGTAACTTCGGTAAATCTCCACTCCTTCGCACTCGTCGGGAAATGCTGGACAAAGTACTCGATCAATCTATCGGCTTCAAACTCCTCGTCGTGAAACCATGGACGTATCCCTTGTTCGCCGTCTTTCGGTAGTAACCCGTCAGGGTAACAATTTAGCACTGGGTGGAAATATACCCTTTTTTGCGTATACACTCCGTAGAGTGTATTGTTTACGTAAAATTATGCTCACCGCTGTTCGGTACCGTTCACATTTAATTGTAAATTTTTGTTCATTTTCGCGTTTGTGAACGGTTTTATTCGTACAGATAGGCTAGATAATTTTTGTTTTATGTTTGTGAATTAGTAATATAGGGCTTAGGTAGGCTACCGCTCTCCTCTTGCTAAAATTCGTGTGCACTGGTTATGCTTCTCATCGTTGACAGCTGTGCGACAAAGCGTTTGGCAGTTTGAGATGGTTGAGTGCAGAAGGCGGCAATCGTAAAGCAGAGAGAAAGTGACGGACCACGGCAACGAAAAGACGTCCAGAAAATTATTGTTTTTATTTCGGGACAGTTTCCCGCCACCGTAACCAACGTTCAGTGCGCGTGTGCGACGGTCGATTTCCGTCGAAAGTGCCGGCCCGTGGTTCGGGTGCTGGTTTGTTTAGTGGTGCTGGATCGCCGTCGGGGGAAGCTAATTCCCAAGGAGCTTTCGCTTCCCCGGCTAACCGTCAGGGATCCAACGCACCCGCCCCTCTCGCTGCAGAGGGTAAGTCGACCGAGCCTTGCTCTCCTCTTCAGCTAACAGCCAAGGGGAGGGAAGCAGGTAGGACGACGGCTCCATCTGGGAAGAACACTGCGGTGTCTTCCGGGATTCCTTGCGGGGAGCTAAGGAATCCGGTGATTAGTCACCAACGTCGCTAGGGAGGTTCCAACAAAAGAGCCAAGCTCACCTCCCTAGCTAATTGTTAAGGACCGCTGCCGGAGCAGCCAACGTAAATAGAGCGAACTCGGCCGTTGTTGTCCCGGTCGGTCGGAGGAAACCGCCCGCAGCAGTGCGTCATCAACGGCAGTGTATAGTGAAGAGAGTTGGTGGAAATAAACACGGTAAAATTAAATTTATTTATTTGTGTTCTATTAGTTTTTTTATTCATTGATTAACCATTACGAGGATTTATTAGGGGTTTGCATTGAGCGACACCACCGATCGTTGTAAGAAGTTCGTTATCGACGGCTTTGACCAAACTAAAGTTGATGCAGCTTGTGGCATGTTTTAGCTTGATATGTGGAATGATACCAGGAACCATCCCAGAATATAATTTGCCACTGAAACACGCAATCACGGTAGCCGATCGTTTCCTTTAGGCGTAGGGTATAACACGTCCTCACAATCCCGCTATCAGACACTTTCTGTCGAATTGCTCCGTCTTCTCTCGTTTGAGATCATCCATAAATGACGTAGCATTATAAGGGGGAGGGGGGACTCAAAAAATGCTACATAATTTATGGATCGTCCCTTTCCTTCCTCCTCGCTTTCTTTTCCTTTCTCTTTTTTCCGGAAATATCACCAGGCATCCCGTTATGTTATGTTCATATGGCAGAGATGCGAGCCGCATATTCGGATCTCGCAAACGTGGTTGTAATTAAAGTTCGAAGGGGGGTGGGTGGAAGCAGCTTTAATTTATTAAACTACATGTACTTCTTTGGCCACAATTTAAATTTAATTTTCTTACTACTTATAATGAAATGTTTATTATTATGTGATATATTGGTCTTTTTACGATGGAATAATTTAATGTTTCGAATTGGTCGGTAACAAATTTCAACAAGGTAAATGAAGGAAAAGATCCGGTCTCGGGTTTTAAACGAGCACTGCAGCTATTGGTGCAATTTGATAATTATAATCCACCAAAGTTGTATCACTGTTTTCACCATGGCTGCCATAAACCAACTGATACACGGCTCACAGAAACGAGGCTTGCTATTCCGCTAATTGACAGTTTTCGGTGACGTCAGAAAAATCGTTGAGTTAAACAAACGGACCTCTCGAAAGTTGCTAATTAACAATATTAAAGCTCTTATGATGGAAAAAAACGTCTTGTGCAACGGATTCTTGACGTAAATCACGCCATAATTACACTAGACACAGTGGATAATCAGTGCATCTATGTGATTATTAGTGAAAATTGGTAGTTTGGCTGCATGCCATAGAAAACATATCTAACCTTAATTTCCTATTCCCAGCAAAGGTTTTGGACATCGGCATAGCTTTCTTGTGATCTATCAGGTGCCGATCATTCATTAGCAGCAAACAATATATGACTTTCATCTAATTGTTTTCGCGGACGATTTCTATGACGCCCGCTCGTCAAATTTTTACACTCTGACGAGCTAGCCTAGTATATGTAAGCGGTAAACTGATAGAGCTGTCATTTTTTCTGCGTCAGCCTACTTATATTTACTGACGATTCACCAGTGGAAGCACAATAATATGCTCTAATGAAGCGATGTCTACTGTTGTGGAATGGGATTGAAACAGTCTCACTCGCTAGGTAGATACTGTACCGTATTTCGTGATAGAATCTTCGCGGTTGGGCGCGGGATACAATCGCTTTTCAACGAAGCTTGTCCAGCAAAGCTATAAACTTCAGCATCGGTAGTGAGACTGCACTCACGGCCCTTAATTCTGGAAACTCACTATCAACTATTAACCTCGTTTGAGTACCAGGAGGTTCCGTTATTGCTGATAATGAATAGGCCGACGAATTGGCCAGAGCAGCCGCAGATCTTGACTTTGTTGCTTTGCCATTTTCAACATCCAGAAAAGATCCGGGCTTGGGTTTTAATCGACTACTGCATCAATTGGCGAAATCTACCGACTTGTTGTTAACCCATTATATCCTAGCGTATGAAATTTCATACGCAGAACTATCCATCGTTTAACGCGTATTTACTGCAGAATTTTGGCATCTAACTGCTTTATTATTGCACTAATGGGATCATTACACCTCATATTTCATTGTGAAACAAGACAACTGCCATTTTTTATAATTTTGTTTACATTTTCGAACCGTGTATAGTTGGGGCAAATGGCGGCTGAAAAGTAAGCAATACATTTAATTGAATTTTATTGTTGGAATTCGTGCTAATAATTCCATTATGTGACAAAACGTTCCTACAGGTGTAAAAGAAGTGTTGTTTATCAGAAAATCCGAAGAAATATGTCAAACAACTTAAAATTTGTTGTTTTTATTTAAGCGTACGAATTTTTTTGCACGAGATATTTTCATTCAAAAAACCATTTTAAGAGGTGATTTTATTTTTCCCATAATATTTAATACATTTTTTGGTGGAATTGAAGATATCACAGCATTTGGCTCACTTTTTGAAACCCCTGGGTTATAATGGGTTAAACGAAAGCTTCGATTTTTCCAATTTTTTCCCTAAATAAAACCATATAAACTGACGTACTTCCCTCGCTTCACGACTTTCAGCATGGTTTTGTACTGGGTCCACTATTCCAATGCAGATAGGTAAGGTTGAAGCTCGTTATATTGTCGAGTCGTGTATTGCATCGGTTCATGTGCTTTACACACGGGCAGCACGGTTAATGTATGAACTAAGAGAACTTCTCTGCATACTCGTGTGTGTCTAGCCCACGTCTCTCATCAAGCGTTCGCAGCAGGGTGAATCCGCATTTTATAGCGAGATGCACTCAGTGCCCTATGCAACTTACGAAGGGTTAAGGTTCTTTTTGAAGCGCTTTATTATTAATAATTCTTTTTTTATTTTAAGTAGTTTGTTATCGTTATTCATTTGTGCTATCATTCGATTTTTTTTAAGTTCGCTTCTTCTTGCTCTAAATTTAAAAAATGTCTCAAGTACTAGAAATACCTTCGATATAATCATTTAATTTAATATCTATAATTTTGGACAGTTTGCTTTGCCATATTTCTCTGAAGGCTTGTTCAAATAATTGAAGCTGGGAATCGTAGGTTGCGAGAATAATTTAATTGAAATTCTACGTGCTTCCGTGGTGGTTTAGTAATTATGTTTCACTTAATTTGGTTTCAAAATTGACATAGTTGCAGCTGATTGCCGCATGAGACATCAAATCAGCTTTAATACCACCAACGCTGAAGCATCATGCCGGACTTCATATTTGCATAAGTTGACCATTCCGACCAATCAGTGCGGAGCTTCTGTAAATACAGAAATAAATAAATACGAAAACACGTAAAATGAACAAATCAGTTCACAATAGGAAAAATGAAATGTAAATACAAAAAAAGGTACCTAATAATTTATGACTGCATTTAATTCCAAGAGCATGTAATTAATTATGAAAATTAATGGTGTCTGTGCTGCAGCTTGTACACCGCTCGAACAGTTTCTCTCCGGCAGCATCAGCTGCCCGAGATATGTTTACACTGTTTTTTTGTTCATTCGTTTCACCCATCAGTTCCGGAGTGCTTCCGATGCCAGGCAATTGGGGCTACAAATTCCAAATCGAACAAATTATCACGTTCTACACGTCGTTATGCGCAAACCGTTCTATCAATGCTGGAAAATATACCCATCAATTGGAGCTGAAATGTTGGATGCAGTTTACAAATATGTAAAACCAGTGTAGTGTGAGAAAGGAATTTTACGATTGCTCTCTAAAGAATGTTATGGTTATGTTTACTGGGTTAGTTAGGATACAGATTGTTCGGCTGTCCGGAGAACACACATGTTGTAGATTAGTTCTAATGTAATCTGTTCCGAATGTACAATCATAGTTTTCTTGATGTCTGTTCAGTTAGGTTATATGAGCTGTCCTCATTCATCCAACACCATATTTTTAGCTCGAGGCTACGTGATGTAAACAGGATATTTCAAATAGAAATAGTAAAAAATCAGAACTAATATATGTCCTTCAATTTCTTTTAATGCATAAATTTTAAATCAGTCTTCCCTATGAATCGATAACCGAATAGACCAATGCAGTTAGATGCCTGTGAGTTGCAAAATAATTTAAACCAAACAATTGTTTGTCTTATATTGAATAAAATTATTTATTGGTTTGAAGAATAACGTGAAACTTAAATAATAAAATTTCATTCGATGAAAATTTTACGGTATGTACAATTTGCATTAATTATTCAACCCGTTGCTGCGACAAAAATCAAAATCTGGAAAACAATAATGCCAAATGCAAGTGGGAGAATTATTCCCGGAAGGGAATTGATACCGACAGAAACAAATGCATCCAAATTCAGTGTATTTTTGTACATTGTAGCAACTCACACGAAACAAGCTCCAACAGCGATCGGAAGCACCTCACAGTCAGCAGTAGCGTAACAACATCAACCTACGCGCAAGAAAAACCTATGTACATATTATATAGAATGTTAAAAACTGTTTCAATAAATCAGATGATGAAAGAAAAAAAAATCCATCGTCCATGCATATTTGATGTGAATGATAAATGACCCAAAGACCCGCAACATAGCATCCTCCCAGAGATACCGGTATTATTCGATGAACGAAGAAGTTTTTAGTCCACCCCTACTCGCACCACACCATCTGTAGTGAGGCGACACACGAAGCACGGTTCATTCGCGCAACTAATGGACACAGCCGTTCGGCGCTAGATGCAGGCGATTCGTTTACAATGCGCTTCGCTTGTGATCTCAGCCCACCAAGCGGTAAGTAGCACAATTGAGGTAGGTGGGCATGTTTTGGATTGTTTAATAATTTAATACTTTAGTTATATTATCAGGAATCAGTAGCGTCTGGCTCAAATGGCACGTTCCCCATGTTGATCGGAGATTTGTGCCTTGCCAAGAATCGTCTTTTCATCATTTTCCTGATGGGAAGGATTGGGGAAGTGGTAAGGTTAGGGGTAAGGAAAACAACGACACATAACAATTAAAACAGAGCATTCTGCACCCCCGGAGTGATGCTGAACGATCTGCAGGTGCTACAACAGCAGGAATATAACTTCCAACCCCCGGAGGGATTTAGAACCTCTACTCAAACAGTGAGCGGATATATCAACACCCTCGAGGGGATATTGAGATAACAGAACGACAACACCCCCGAAGAGATATTGTCATTCAAATACGGCTAAAAAACTATAGCTCTTTACCACACTGGGTTAGGAACAAAAGCATATCCTTAAATTTCAACTCTCTGTACATAGGTTCATCTATGTATGGAGAACCAAAAATCCGGATGCCCAATTACATTAATACAGGGCAATTGCATATCAAATGATATGATGTTCCGTAATCGGATTCACAAAAGATCACATGAATAATACTCAGCGCGCTGAATAATAGCCATGTGATAATTGAGTTTGCAATGTCCAGTCAGTGCCCTGACCAGAATACTGCAGTTGTGCTTGGAAAAATGCAACAAATTTCTTGACATTTTCGGACTCACATCCGGCAGAAAAGCCTTTGTTTGAATCAAGTTTGCAAGCTACGCCAATGGTTGGCATGTTCGAATGCAGCCCAAGAGCGAATCTTGTGCTTTATGCAACTTATTGACAGAGATAGAACTGGTTCTGGACCAACGAAATCAGTCGCAGCGCCAGCTCTAGCCAATTCGTCCGCCCATTCATTTCCAGTAATACCGGAATGACCGGGTACCCATAGAAGGTAGATAGCACTTGAAATGCTAAGTTCTTCGATTTGAGTTCGACATGCGATTACTAATTTCGATCTCGAATCTGCCGAACTAAGTGCTTTCAGGGCAGCCTGACTGTCAGAGCAAAAATAGTTTCTTTTACCGCAAATTCCCTGTTGAAGTGCGGACTGTACGCCACACAGAATCGCAAAGATTTCTGCTTGGAATACGGTACAGTATCTACCAAGCGAATGAGATTGGTTTAATCTCATCTCATGACAATAGACACCAGCACCGGCTCGGCCCTCCAACAAAGAACCGTCCGTATAACAAACTACGTATTCTTCAAGTTGTCGCTCCATCCAGCCAGACAGCCATTCCTCACGAAGAGGAATTCTCACATTGAAAGTTTTAGTAGGAAAACTACATGTGAGTGTAAGGTCACTGGGAGCAAGTGCATATTCATCCCAAGTAACCATTTGGGGCCACAGTCCTGTGTGGCTAGTTACACGATCTATTGGGTTACTGTTCCAGAGCCCAGTAACATTAAGACGGTATGCACAAGAAAGTGCTTCTTCTTTCAGAAACACATGTAGTGGTTTTATGTTCAAGAGTGCCTCGAGAGCAGCAGTAGGTGTTGTCGAGAACACACCAGTCATCGCCATCAAGACCGTCCTCTGAAGATGGTTTAACTTTGATTGGATTGTCATGACTCCTCCCTTCTGCCACCAAACAAGGCACCCGTATGGCAGTATTGGTCTAACAATTGTTGTGTAGATCCACTGAATGTACTTGGGTTTGAGTCCCCAGGATTTGCCGAAAGCCCGTCTACATTGGCCAAAGGCCATGCAAGCTTTCTTGATCCTGAAATCGATGTGAGCTGTCCAATTAAGTTTTGAGTCGAGAATTACCCCAACGTACTTAACTGGATCTTCGACAATAATTTCAGAGTCAAAAAACTGCAATGGACGAGCTCCGGTTGTAATCCTTCGTTGCGTGAAAAGCACCATTGAGGTTTTATTTGGATTAACTGATAGTCCAACATGAAGACACCACCGCTCAACAACACATAAGGCTTGTTGCATCAAATCAAAAAGTGTGTTAATGCAAATACCGGTGATCATTATATGATAATCATCGGCGAAACCATACGTCGGAAACCCAAGCTCATTAAGTTTTCTCAACAAGCTATCGGCGACAAGGTTCCATAGAAGTGGTGAAAGCACACCACCTTGAGGACATCCGCAGACACTCAGTTTCCTCATCTCTACTTGTCTTAACGATGAGCACAGATGTCGGTTGCTAAGCATTGCGTGTATCCAGTTCGTGATATATGAAGGTACTCCATGATCTCGTGCTGCTTCCAAAATGGATTCGAAAGACACGTTGTCAAAAGCACCTTCAATATCGAGAAAAACTCCTAAACTTGATTGCTTTTGTGAAAAAGCTTTTTCAATGTTGTAGACAACATTGTGTAACAGGGTGGTAGTAGACTTCCCCCGCTGATATCCATGTTGCATTGCATGCAGCGGGTGCTCGCCCAAGCTACCATCCCGAATGTAGTGGTCGATTAAACGTCCCACTGATTGGAGAAGGAAGGAGGTCAGACTGATCGGTCTAAAGCTCTTTGCCTCCTCATAAGTGACGCCTTTGGGAATGAATTTGACAGTTATTTCCATAACTGACATACTTCAACCCGCCGGATGCCACGCGGCCTCTAGGCTGGTTTTGTCCGGAGAAAGATAATAGAGTTATCAACCTCCTAGTGGACCACAGCCAGTTACTGGGGAGTTCGCCCGGCTCTTCCCAGGCTCCGTTCGCCATTGAGAATATTTTAAACCCCCTCAACAATTTTACCCATAGCACGGGTCGCATGACACTATGGAATTGGGGTTCCCTGTTTGGTGTTACCACCGGAACAGGTAGTCCGTAGTGTAATTCTTAGCCGGTTGAAACAACCACTACCGACACTACACGGCTTATCTAGGCTGTTCGGAGAAAGAAGCTGACATTGATGGACAGCTCCCATAGATGGCCGAACAGCCGAACCACCCCTACTCGCACCACACCATCTGTAGTGAGGCGACACACGAAGCACGGTTCATTCGCGCAACTAATGGACACAGCCGTTCGGCGCTAGATGCAGGCGATTCGTTTACAATGCGCTTCGCTTGTGATCTCAGCCCACCAAGCGGTAAGTAGCACAATTGAGGTAGGTGGGCATGTTTTGGATTGTTTAATAATTTAATACTTTAGTTATATTAACGTCTTTGTCATAAATAGTTCGTGAATCCAGAATAAATTCTTTGAAATGTTTGGAACTTATCAAATCAGATTACCTATGCTGAGGAACTAACTATATTTCAAATACTATTTATTAAGAATTAAAACTACTAATTCATCTGCCACAGTAGACTCGTCAAAGAAGCAAATAAATTATTGGCCTAAAATGTGATCTTGGAAATGACATAGCGAGAACAGGATCAATTCGGACCTAGTAACAGGGTTGCCAAAATTAAATCTGCATTTTTATCCTAAAAAATCTTTTCATCTGTGTTTACTCTTCGAAAAATCTGTGTCGATATCTGTATCGAATCAGTTGAGTCGTTTAACTTTTTGCTGGATTATCTATCGAAGATATTAATTCCTGTTGTTTAAATCAGTCAAGCAAGGACCTGTTTCCATTTTCGTAAAAAAACACTACAAATCGTTCTGATATTTTACATCCAGAAACTTGAACTTTACCGATGTGCAAAATGGAAAAATAACTTTCTTCTTCATTTAATGACTTTTGTTGATATATAATGTTATATACATTAAGTCAACCAATGTAGCTGTCATATTTTCGGACAAAGAATTAAGACTTAACAAAGTCACAGAGCGTTTCTGGAAGTAGGCTTCAGCCAGGCGTTTGCTGGGTGCTAACCTGAGTGTACTACAAACCTTTACCTTTCAGAATGAGCGACCACTCTCGAATGTGAAGATATATTTTGATTAGGCTGTGCACGCAGACGAAGTAGACATAAATAATGACTTACTATGAGCCGTGTGAAGCAATGTTTGTAAACACGGCTCACAGTAAAAGTCATTTTTAAGTCGATTTCGTCAGCGTGCACAGCCTAATATAGAGGGCTAAGCTAAGAGAGACAAAGAGGAAGTATTACTGAAACTGTAAAAAATATTTCTAAAAATAGTTTTTGTAACATCATTTCTCAAAAATCTGTATATCTGTACATACACGCAAAAATCTGTATATCTGCACATACAGATTCTTGGTCTGAAAATGGCTGAAAAATCTGTATAAATACAGATTATTCTGTATTTTTGGTAACCCTGCCTAGTAAGGGTTTATGAGCTATGGAACTGGAACGTGTCAACCCTTGTGAATCATTGTAAATATTTTTTTTCTGAAAGCCTAATCAATTGCGCATATTTTATTCTAAGGCGACTTTTTCCGATCTTTTACCCTATTGTGTACAAACGGCACTCCAATTCGTACCGCCCATTTCTTATCGTTTTTTTTTCTACAGGAATGAATTTCTATTTTGGCGTAAGTCATTCCTATTTGATTTTGACTAAATTTCGAATTGAGAAACGAAAAGTTCTCTTTGATACATAAAACTTGGTGGTAAATATGCAATATAAATTAAGAGCTGCGCCAAATTACTTAAAAATAGCTATAACGTCCTCTCAAGCGATTTTTCGCGATCGCGTATCAGATCGTGGATACATACATACACCGATTAAATGCGATTCAATTGATAGTATCGCCCAAAACATGACATTAAATAAACGATATTACGTTGTATAACAGACTGGCTTCTATACGAACAAACCACAACCAACGCAATCCGCTCAGAGTGGGATATCGAACGAAAAGTTCACGGAGAAGATCATTGAAGCAGCCATCAAGTGTATACCACGATCCAGCGGTCGAGTTGGTCCAAAAGCGATTCCATGGTGGTGCCCCGAGGTGAAAGAAACTATCAAACAGCTACGCAAATATCTTCGAGCCCTACGTCGTTTGCAGACCACCGATCCTGAAAAACCTGCAGCCTTGAGAAGGTTCCAGGAGGCGAAGGCAACAGCACGGAAAGCGGTTAACACAGCCAGGATTTCGAGGAGAAAATATCACCGAACAGCACGACTGCTGAGCTATGGCTGACGATTTTACAGACAATCCCGAAGAAGTAGCGGAGGAACTGTTACGAGTTATGAAAGCGATTGGCGCCCATCTTCCATGTGGTTTGTTACAAGTTGGATCTGCGATTGTAACATTGTAAAATGGAATAGGTCTAGTTAGCCGGGGGAGGCGAAGCTACCCTCCAAACACTTGCGCCTACATAAAGTAAAGTGATACGTTTCGCTTTCTGGTGCTTTTGTGACTAGCCACATACAGTCTATCATGGCCGAGATTGGTGCTCTACCATTCGAGCTACTGGCGGTGCAATCCATTGCGCGAGTGGCTATACGTCTATTAGAAAAAACGGGAACAATTCGAGTCTCCCTCTTGTTGTTCGCGCATCTATTCGTATCCAGGAACTGACGGCTAGACAACTGTAGAACAACTACCCAGGTCACGGCTTACATATACTAGGCTAGCTCGTTAGAGTGTAAACATTTGACGAGAGCGCGTCATAGAAATCGTCGGCGAAAACAATTACATGAAATTCATATATTGTTTGCTGCTAACGAATGATCGGCACCTGGTAAATCACAAGGAAGCTATGCGGATGTCCAAAACCTTTGCTATGATCAGAAAATTACGGTGGGATATGTTTTCTATGGCATACATCTAAATTCCCGATTTACGCTAATAATCACATAGATGCACTGATTATTCACTGTGTCTAGTGTAATTATGGCGTAATTTACGTCAAAAATCCATTGCGCACTATTTTTTCCACCGTAAGAGCTCAAATATTGTCAATTAACAACTTTCGAGAAATCCGTTTGTTTATCTCAACGATTTCTCTGACGTCACCGAAAACTGTCTATTCGCGGAATAGCAAGCCTCCTTTCTGTGAGCCGTGTACCCAGGTAATCATGTGCGGCATGCACCAAAACCTTCAGTTGTCTGAGATGTGAAGAAAGCAGTACTCGCCGGCGATCCTCCTAAGAAAGTTCGCCCCATTATCCAGAACATTCTATCCAGCCGATTCCACCAATCACCCGTGTTTTACACTGATGGATCCAAATGCGAGAACACAGTGGGGCCGGTCTTTATAGAGAAGGGACGGTACGGATGTGCAGCCTTGCATAACACTGCAGTGTATTTTCGGCAGAAGTTTTTGCCATCCGTATGGCACTAACAATCCCAAACATCAGCGATTTGGTAATCCACACGGATTCAGCGAGTTACCTGTTGGCCATAGAGACTGGTAAATCTAAGCATCACTGGATTCGAGAGATAGAAAACATGTCATGCGGTAGATCTGTTCGGTTCCCTGGTCATGCCGGCATTCAAGGCAACAACGAAGCCGATCGACTCGCCAACGAGGCGAGGAGTCAAGCAGCTGTCGACATTCCGATCCTAGCGGAGGATGCCTTAAGAGCTGTGCGATCATCCATACGTCAACAATGGGATGAACAGTGGTTTGCTTCCCGAAGCCAAATTCAATACGTACCGCTGGAAAGATCGCAATAATGGGTCAGACCAGCGTGTGCTAACACGGCTGAGAATTGGCCATACACGATTAACACACGATTTTCTGCCAAACAAAACGCCTCCTCCTATGTGCGACTGCCGTGAAGTGATAGTCGACGTCCGTCACGTGATTATTCGGTGCTTTAGGCAACGACGCAGACAGCGAGAAGAAAACGCTAAGCTTCCCTTAAGAAGCGAATTTATAGAAAATACAGAACACTAGATTAGGATTGTCGCTGGTGTTCCTATTTTCTTCGCTTCGAAACATGTTTGTTTTTTTCTGATATATATATCTGTCAAGGTGCCGCACGTCTCGCTGGTAAAAGTCTTTGGTCCACATTCTTGGTACACGCAGAAAAATTTGGCTTGTTTGTAACAACAAACTGTTTAGTTGATGTTGAACTTGGTAAAATGGTTTTTTTTTCATTTCCGTCTCTTTTATACTCCTGTGATGTTTATGCATTCAAGACATAAAATTTACTGAAGAAAAAACGAGAGGCAGACAGAAAAATGATGTGAAATTTACTATGAATCAAATTTCTATGTGGCATACTATTATAATTTCCATTTACGGCATAGTAATTTCAATAGTTTTCACACGATATTTGTGTGTAACAGTTAATTTTAATGTGCTGCTACAAATTGCAAAAAATCATGTGTGAAATCAATAGATTCAATATAGAGGTTATTCTAGGTGTTTATCGACTGTTATTGTTGTGAAATAAAAGTTTCTAAATGCCGCACAAAGAAATGAACACTTATCAAAATTCAATACAGGTTTAGGCAATGTGTGCAATCCAATCAATGAAAATACACCAGCCACGAATGACCTTTGTATTGCCTGTTTATGACACACAAAAATGATTAGTCGCTTTTAAGGTGATTTTGGGGTGCTGAGCTCATTTTTAATGTCAAAAGTTATAAAAGATTAAATGAATTTTTCCATACAGGGCTATCGAACCTTTCTTATAAGCATAATAGCATTTTTATGAAAAATCTTTTTTTTACTGATTAAATATAACTGAAACTAGATGCAGCAACATAATAATTGGATAAAACTTCTTTCAATCTCTACAAAAAGTGTTGGTTTACGTTTTATTTAGTCGTTATTTTGCACTACTCACCATGCTCCTCCACGTCAGCAAACATTTTAAAATGTCGATTTTAAACCCCTCCGAGCACACCGAGACCTCGAAATTCGAAAAGTAGAAATTATTTCCCATAGAATATTTAATAAGTGACCGTTCTGAACTGTTTCACCTGATTGTACAGAATATATTTGTGAAAAAAGAATTTGCTATAAACCCATTTAAAATATATTTGTAATAATAGTACATTGTTAGAATCAGATTTGGCAAACATGTTGAAATGATCAACAAAATTCTTTAAATGCCCTTTGAAATGAAACTAGTTGTACTCAAATCGGATTAAAATTGAAATAGTAACAGGTTTTTGAAGTGAGCATAGATACTGTGATTTAGAAAATGATTTTCATTAGAATTGTCTGACACAGCGATGTTTAAATAAATAATAAAAAATCTAATTCTCATACAGTTCTCACAAAATTTGGAGAATAAGTCATTTAATACATAGGAAACCCAGAAAAAATAAAAAACATCAATATTTGAAACATAGATTTTGTCCGGTATCCGGTCGCTGTGCGACGATAAAGGATTTTTTTGCTTTTTTTTTTATTTGGCCTATTTGACAGGTATATACCGGGATCGAAACAATGATGTTTCTACCACTGATGCCAGCGACAATCCTTATCTAGTGTTCTGTATCTACTGAATTTGTACAATCATTTTTTTTAATCTAAAGATTTATTTGAAATAGCTCAATGCGTTAGCACTATTGAGCCGTGGGTCTTTTAATTTTTTTTTACAATAAGTAAAAATAAAAAGGAATTAAGAATGTCTATTAGCCATATCTTGTTGACGTAGTTTGCTGCTGCGTGTTCAGATCCTTTTCCTTGGCGGTCCTTCCGCTTGGGGGTCATTCGGTCTGCCTTCTCTCGCGTTATCGTTCCCGTCCATGTTATCATCGGTACTGCTTTCTTGCTGTTCTTATTTGTTTCTTGTTCGTACGGGTCGCTGTTGTAAATCCGTCTTCATCGGTATTTGCTTCTTTATTGGCGATGCTAGTTGTTGGTTTGGGAGCGGTTGTCGTGGTCGTTGTACCTGCATTATTGGTTAACTGGATCGTTGTTTTTGGTTTATCTGAAGGTGTCGGTGGCTGCTTGTTAGAGTTGGCTGTAGTAGACGACTTTTAACTAGTTGATTCGGCGCATGTTTTTCCGTAGTGGGCTGTATGGTTACAGAATTGGCATGTTGGAGTCTGTGATTAGCGTTGTTTGCTTATAGGTCACGCCTTTCTTCGGTGATTTGCATTCGATAGTCATGTAAGCTGCCTATGATCGCAAGCCAGTCCCATGAATCCCATAGAAAACGGGACAAATATGCGATGATGGATAGTAAGAAGGTATTGGTTTAGTCACTCGCATTCTCACAATACGAACGCCGTTGGTAATGCCGGTGAAAAAATTTCTCCAGGTGTTATCCGTAATAGATTCTACTTCTCCATATTGCGATATGATTCGTTTGATGTAATCTTCCCTAGTGCGCGTGGCCTAATCATGGACACGCACGTCCGCCATGTCGTTATCCATTTGCAATGAAGTTTTCGGTCTGTGTTAAACTTCCAAACTTGATCAAAACACAGTTTTTACGTGATGTAGCTGAATGTACGTAACTTCAGCGAGTTTAAGCCCCATTTTCACTTTAACTAATTGTTCCACTTCATGAACTGTGGGTCTAACACGAGTTTTATTAAAGTCGATCGAAATCGTGTTATCACGTAGCACGGGAACTTTGGTTTCATCTGGCAAACTCATTTCACTCCGCAGCCGGAGGCAACGAGACAATTTGTTTGTGCACTGATATAGAACAACAGCTGACTTGATTCACTGGTGCTTATAGCATGCTATAGCGTAGCGATTTTTTCGCTTCTGCTTTGTGCGAGGTCTGAAGATAGACTGATGTACAAACAATTGTAAAGTTTTGAAATTAACATTATTTGTGAACTGAATTGTATCACAGACTAACAGACATAACACTCAAAACAAAGCTTCGTCCGCCTTAACGTTCATTTTAAATATATTTGTAGTTGGGACTGTGGCCACATTTGAAATTATGGCGCCACTGACATATGAATAAGCATATGGGGGATAGACCACTAGTGAAAAATTGTTCCCAAACATGAGGGGTAATCCACCAGTAAATGAGTGTTTGGGACTGTGAATATATGTGAATATTTTTTTAGTGAATTCCCTCATAGTGTTATGTCTGTTAGTCTGTGATTGTACTACATTAAATTAAAAGCAAAAACTTAACTTCGACACGAATGCACCGCTGTTCGGTATAAAGTGTCATAAAAAGCAATAAAAATTATTTGATTTTGTTACGACCTTCTCATAAGTTATTCGCGTTTCTCCATTAAAAACAATAGCATGTTCAAAAGGCCCATAACATTTCCAGTAACTTCTTTTTTGACATCAAGGCGATACAACATCGCCTTAATATTAATGGGAAAGTTTTATGGACCTTTTGAAAAACCTATTGCTGTTAATGAAGAAACGCGAATTATTTCTGAAAAGATCGTAATAAAACAAAAGAATTCCATTGTTAAAACAAAATTTAAAGTATCTCGAGAAATACTACTTTTCAGAAAATTTTTGTTATTAGCATTTTGATTTAAAATGGCGTTTCGAATCATATTCAAAAATAAAATTGTATTTTTGAATGCAAATAGTATGATTTATAAAAATATATCAAAAGTTGTTGTTAGGAAAACATTTTTATTGAAAACTTCTCCATAATTCCGAATACACTGAAAAATCTCTTTTACATCTTTAAAACGGTAGACATTAGATTTTAGACATTTTATGATGGGGTAACGCGAATAACTTTTAAAAAGGTCATATTCACACGAATTAGCTTTTTTGTTGGAATCAAATTCCAAATTTTTGTGTCAATTGAACCACCCCACAGTGGCTCAAAATAGCGTTTAGAGGTACTTAATTCATTGGAGTCAAAACTGTTCATATTAGCGATTTTATATATTCTACAATGTTTGTGTGTGTAAAAAGCGCTATCTTTTGGCAACATTGTTGTTTTAAAAAAATGATCATAGTAGGCTATAAAAAATTTAACTTTTGAACCGAAAGAGATAGCGCTTGGCCATCTTCAACAAAGTTGTAGAGGAGAGTATTTTCATAAATTTTGCAGAAGACATGTTGTCTCTGTCACTCACAATTATTGAGTTATAAGATATTTTCTATGATGAAGTCCTACAATTCTTATTTTTACTTATAACTTTTTTGTTTCTGATTTTTCGCGTTAACAATGTTGGAAGGTATTTTTTATCATTAGAAAACACACAACTTTTTCGAAGAAACAAAATAGCTGTGAATGCTGTGTAAAGATTTATGGCTGATTTTGATTTTATTTTAACCTGTTTTCGAACCCGTGTAGCTTTCCTATCGGCAAAAACAGTAATTATACTATCAATTATTCCAATAGGACTGGGTTTCACCTACAAAACGAAGGCAAAGGTCCATAATCATCCGTTTGTCCATAATCATCCGTTCAGAAGTTATACCCTGTTGAAAGCTGTATGTTTGGACCTCTTGAAGTCGCGCGTATGGCTCGCTGAACGAGTAGGCGCTGGTGTTCAAAGACGCTTTCGCTTGTTTTTCTGAGTGGCGCGCACTCTGTGTACTAGCGCGTCTGCTGGAAGGTTAACATCGATATTGCATGATGTTCTAACGGGTAATAAAACAAAAGAATTCCATTGTTAAAACAAAATTTAAAGTATCTCGAGAAATACTAGTTTTCAGAAAATTTTTGTTATTAGCATTTTGATTTAAAATGGCGTTTAGAATCATATTCAAAAATAAAATTGCATTTTTGAATGCAAATAGTATGATTTATAAAAATATATCAAAAGTTGTTGTTAGGAAAACATTTTTATTGAAAACTTCTCCATAATTCCGAATACACTGAAAAATCTCTTTTACATCTTTAAAACGGTAAACATTAGATTTTAGACATTTTATGATGGGGTAACGCGAATAACTTTTAAAAAGGTCATAATCACACGAATTAGCTTTTTTGTTGGAACAAAATTCCAAATTCGGGTCATGGGAATTGCCAAAACCCAAGATTTTTTTTTGATCGTATCTCTGGTTCTATTTACTCTAGAATCAAACCGCAAGATGGCTTTTGACGAAAATTGTTCAAGGAATTTATAAAAAATATTAACTTTTGGCGGCAGTGCTGCCAACTATTCGATTTTTTCAGTTAAATATTAAAAAGTTATTTTTCTCTCAATATATATATATATATTTTAATTTTGAAAATTCTAATGCCATCGTGTTCCTCAGACATTTTTACATAAAAACCTTTATAATCTCAATATAATTTGAGCGGATCCTGAGATGCACTGTTTGAAGAGAAAAAGCCGCAATTCCCATCGCAAGCGCACAACACTAAAAAACCAACTTGAGTATTCTGAGTTCAAACATAATTTTTCGTAAAGTAGACGAGAAATGATGAAAAACTACGTTTTTGGTTTGCTTCTAGCAGATCAGGGTCGATTTTTATGACCGTTTGAAAATTTTCTCAATTTTGGCCAATTAAAATGGATTTTTATATGAAAAAATGCGAGTTTTTCCCTTCAAAACTGTATATCTCACTTCTCAGGATGCGCTCATATTATATTGAGATGATAAGTATTTTTTATGCAAAAATGTCTGAGGAACGCGATGGCATTAGAATTTTCAAAATTAAAATATACGTATTGAGAGAAAAATTAACTTTTAATATTTAACTGAAAAAATCGCATAGTTGGCAGCACTGTCGCCAAAAATTAATATTTTTTCTAAATTCCTTGAACAATTTCCTTCAAAAGTCATCTTGCGGTTTGATTCTAGAGTAAATAGAACCGGAGATATTATCAAAAGAAAATCAAGGGTTTTGGCAATTTGCCAAAACGGGGGGTGCTCCCATGACCCGAGGGGTGGTTCAATTGACACACAAAATTGGGATTTTATATATTAGCCCTAGATGAACAATTCCTCTAAATTTGGTTCAAATCCGTGAAGGTCGATTTCAAGTTTGCATCACTTCGCGTGGAATGACCCAATTACATTCAAAATGTTTCTTTTCTCTTTAGGTTTATGTTGACAAAATATATAAAATTAGAAAAAGGGGGTTTCCTTGCAATTTAAATTTTTAATCCAAATTTTGGTTTTTGTGAAAAATGACACAACATTTTTTTCAGCGCACATTTTTTTCTAGCAGAAATATTCATTCCCTGTAACTCGTTATCGGAATGTTTCTCTGTATAAATTTAAATTATTGCACGTAGAAATGTCTACACCCTTTGAAAATTGTTTTGTATCAAAATATTGCAACTGTTAGAGAAAATCAAGGAGATTCATAAACCAAACACAAATTGAAAGTTTCGTTCGAATCAACGATAGTCATATTTTGTGGTCGATCGGTTTCTCATGGAATCCCTCTGATGTGACTAAACTTTGCCAAATTTGCAAAGTGTCGTGCTTCGGTATTTTGACCTCTCCCTGATCCGCAGCACATTATAATAAATCTTTGTTATTTGTAATAATTTTCTCTCATTTTAACTACCAACGAGACCGGTTTGATAACATAGCTTTCTATGAAAATTATGTTCTGTTATAAATTTATTTCATTCTGATCGGATCATTATCGAATACGCAGCGCAGGGCCGCAGAGACAAAATACGGGCCCGGGGGGGTCCAACATACGGGCCCCCACCAATCTGTATTGCCTGAGTACAAAAAAGTCAATGTTTGAAATCCATTGGAGTTCACTGATATTATGTATAGTACACTGAAATTTTATATTTATGTACCATTTTTTGCTCTAGTTGTTTGTAGTGCCAATGAAGGAAAGTTTATAATACTTTGGGAGTTTTTAATACCTCTTCGACAAATTTGGTGACTTTTAAAAGCGCCATTTTTGTTAATAGTATTTATAAAAGTAAGGAAATGACAAGATTAAAGATGTAGTAATCACAAAAATTAAAAATATCTAAACGGCGATCAACGGCAAAAGGTAAAAAACAATAGGAAAACTAAATATTAAAAGAATGTACAAAAGAGCTAAAATCAACAAAATCAACCAAATAAACAACTTAATGTCCATTGTTAAAAAATGTTTAATCGAGAAAAACCAAAACAAACTATAAAATTTCACCATTTGTTCAATAATGTTCGACTTTTTTAATCTTTGCCATTTGTTTTTCTAGTTTCCTGCTTTCCTTTATCAATTGAAAGCAGAAAACTAGAAAAACAAATGGCGAAGATTAAAAAAGTCGAACATTATTGAACAAATGGTGAAAATAGTAAAAAATCGATAAGAATGTTGGAATTTTTTTTAGAATCAATGAAAATGAATAAAAACTACTAAAAAGAATAATAATATAGAAAACATTAATATAAAAAATGCATAAAACTGAAAAACTCGATAAATCAAGAATAATAAAATTTATTTAACATTAAAAACAAAACATATTTAAAGCAATAGAAAAAATAAATAAAACGCTAAGAATGCATAAAACTAGAGGAGTAGGGGAACACGGGGCTATTCGGACCTACTTAAGCAAATCGCCCTTTTAGGTGGATAGATGTGAAAAAAGTGACCGGTCAAAAGTTCCAATTGTTAGTTTGAAACCTCAGCTTCATTTTGGTGACATAAAAGGTTCATTTTCACCACTCAATTGCAGCGCTAGTCGACGATTTGCAAACCTCTACGTTTTTTCATCCTTTTACAATGTAGGGGTAATTCGGGCCTCCCTACGGGGCAATTCAGACCATCATTTTTCTTTATTTTTTTTACAATGGAATTAAGTTTACCTGTGAATTAGATACAAGAGACACTCCTTAAGAAGCAAAAAAAATTGCTTTACAAAAACTTAATCTGGTATGTCACAACTGTCTATTGGCAGCCCATGTATTTCTTTGTTGTGGCGTGTGCAATGGTATGCGCAGCCGCAAGCCGTTGACGGTTGACGGTGGTTGACGGAATAGGGGGTCCGAATAGCCCCGTACGTTCATATCGCACAAAAGTGGTGAGCGTCTCGAAAATATCTGTGTTTTCACCCAAACAAAAATTATTCCATAAAATAGGAGCCTCAAGCTTTCTAAAACATTTATCTTTTATTTTTTCACTTTGTAGCTTTAATCACGGTTTTTCCATTATAATGATTTTTGTTTTGAGAATGACAAAACAACGAAACACGTTGCATCTCCTTTCTACAACGAACCAAGAATCAACTTCAACTGTCAAAATTAATGTTTCAGAACAGCGGTTCCACGAACATATACGATAGTCTGATAGTCTTGCTATTTTCTGAGAAGTCGAGGGGGTCCGAATTACCCCCACTGTCTTAATAACCCCGGGTCCCCCTACAAATAAAAGACAAGAATAAA
This sequence comes from Topomyia yanbarensis, assembly GCF_030247195.1. Lineage (NCBI taxonomy): Eukaryota > Metazoa > Arthropoda > Insecta > Diptera > Culicidae > Topomyia > Topomyia yanbarensis. The sequence continues at coordinate 321,959,994 of NC_080671.1, read as the reverse complement.
ATAACTATAGAGAAATTAAAAAAAATGAACGAACTAGAAAATTTTGAAAAACTGGAAAATTGAAATGATAAAAAGACGAAAAAGTAAAGGAAATTGGAAGTATTGAACAAAAACGGAGCAAACAGACAAAATGGAAAACAAAAAATAGTAGAAAAAAGCCAACGTGGTATACTAAAGAAACACAAAAATGAAGATATTAACACGAAAAAAATTAATAAAATGGATATTATTTAAAGAATAGAAAAACCAGTAGAAATGAAATTTGAAATAAATTCAAACAACGAACTAAATGTAAAATTAAGAAAAAGTGAGCATAGTGATAAGAAAATAAATCAAATGGTTTTTTTAGGAAAATAAAGAAAAATCCAATGTTAACGTATAGGAAAATGTCAATAGAAGAAGTACTTTCCAAGTAGGTTAAATGGAAAACATGAAGAAATAACAACGAATTAAATCTTAAGAAAAAGGTATAAAAAATAAATAAAATTATATTAAATGAACAATGGGAAAAATAAAACTACGATAAACGGAAAGCTAAAAACTAGAAAATGAGAAGGAAAATAGGAGAAATGTAAAAAATTAAACAATAAGACAAATTGGAATGAATTTGAATAAGTAAAATTGCTTTTGGAAATGCAAAAAAATATGAGAAAATAGGAAATAGAAAAAGGCTATGGCAAGAATAAATATAGTAAATAGACAAATTCTAAAAATTAGATGAAGTGACAAGAGAAATAAATAAAAAAGCGGGGTATTAAAATATGAAACAATAAGAAAAAAATAAAGAATGCAGAATTTTCTCGAAAAATTGTGAATAAAGTTAAATAACAGAGAAAAAACTATAAATTAAAGTAAGTGATAGTGATAGCAATAGAAAAAAAAGCAAAAGTAACGAACGTTAAAAGATGGATAAAATAAAAGTATGCAAATAGATAAAAAAGGCAGAATCTTACAATTGTAGAAATACAAATACAATCCACAACTTGAAAAAATAGATCAATGAAATTTTAACAAAATAAAAATGTAAATGTAGGAAAAAAATGAAAAAAAAATCAGTAACATGGATCAAATTTCAAATAAGGGTTGTGGTTGGATTTTACGCTATGCTGGTTTCGAAAACATTCATAATCCTACAAAAACATGAATTATTCTTTTATTTGTGTTGGTGTGTTAGCAGAGCACTCCTTAAAATATTTTACAAGAATGTTTTCTAGAAAATAGTTCTAAAATAAAAATAAAATCGTTACGTTCAGGAAGCGACGTTCAAAATCTCACGCTCACTCCTCCAAAACGAAAAGATTTTGTATGCGGATTTAACTTGCTACAGTAGTTAGCTAATCCTGCTAACTAGTAGATTTAGTTTGATAACAGAGTTAAATTATCTCTTCGAAATCAATCAAACACAATTTAGCAATTTAGTTGAACGTATGCTTCTTAGAATCATTGGCAGCTGCAGGATTGTGAACTGAGAGATCTTCTCTTCATGCTCCATGACATATAAAATTCAAAACAAAACTATTAACACTATACTCGTCACGAAAGGGGCTTGTTGTGTACGCAATTTGCTGTTATAATGAAAATGTCGATAAAAGGCCGTATTTGAAAGAATTGCAAAACGTATTTATTTTTTCCATCCCTGGCCTCTTTGCTAGGGGGAATTGGTGCTGGAAATACTCACAATGTTGAAAACTACACTTGAAAGTCGCTAGTAAACTGCCTGGCTAAAGTTCTGGAAAGGTTGATGATCTGAATATCTTTCGTTCAATTTCCTCAGGACTCGATTTTACTATGCTCCAACATGATATAGCCAATATAGAGGAATGGTGTTTGATGAACGGCACACGCCGAAAAAAGCTACGTCATTTGAGTATGACCCTTTTACAAACCTGTTTTAATCCACCTAGCGGTGCAATTGTGCCTTTCTCATTTCTCTAAACTATGGCACGGAGGCTTTTTATGTTCAACATAATTGTGGAAATGTCCATTACATTCTTAGTACACTGCTCTTATACACAATGGCATGCCAGCCACGAACGTGATGAGCTACGTGTCGACGGTGAAACACTTGAAACAAAAAAATATCATACTCCATTAGCCTAATCAGCATTAGATCAATGTTATCTGCTTGCTAACTCATTTTGTCATGCGGGGGTGGGTATGTGAGGAGGGCGAAAGTCCCATAAACGAACGACTCCCCAGCTTAAATTGGTATGCTTTGTGATATAGTGGTGGTTGAAAGATGATGGGGTTGAAAGGGAGGGGTATGAGGACTGGATGGGGTGGTGGTCTGAGGGGTGATTTAAGGAGATTTTTAAAGGAGGGGAGTGAACAGTAGAGGGGGGGGGTGTAACCCCTCTCCGTAAACCATTAACTACGCCCCTGTTAAAATTCAGAAACCTTATGCGAGTCGAAAAAAAAATTTGGCCAAGATTAGGTTGACGTTTTTCAGAGTGACATAACCTTTCTATATGAGAAAGGCAAAAATGTGCCAAAATCCAAAAAAGTGAATTGTCGTCAAATTTTTTTTCGAGTTTGAATCAAATCTCGACGTTTCATGCACCTTGAACACATTTAGCATCAAAAATAAAAATTTTATTTTTAATTTTTCCTATAGTTTATATGAGAAATTTCTGTGTGGCCGCACTCTGAAACCTGTAATTCCGGAACCAGAATTCCGATCGATCCAAAATTCAATAGCAGCCGATAGGAAGGTTGCACCTTTCATTTGAGACTAAGTTTGGGCAAATCGGTCCAGCCATCTCTGAGAAAAATGAGTGACATTATTTGACACATACGCACATACATACACACACACATACACACACACATACACACACATACATACACACATACACACACACATACAGACTTTTTCCGATCTCGACGAACTGAGTCGAATGGGATATGACACTCGGCCCTCCGGGCCGGGATTAGGTTGACGTTTTTCAGAGTGATTGCATAACCTTTCTATATGAGAAAGGCAAAAATGTTTCGGTATCATCTCGTATCGGAATATGATTTTTATAGATTGTGTATGAATGAATGGCAAACCAAATATATTAAATTTAAAATTTAAATTTTTGGATTAATTTCGAATTCTTTTGGTATATCAAGAGTTTTCGATGACTCATTTGACCAATTGAGCTCTCAAATAGAGGTAGGGTTACCGCCTCTAGTGGTACTTTGACCAGCGGAATTTTACTGAGCAGGGGATAGACTTCAAGAGACACATGGGTATGCGTTGAAATCAATTAGAATTTCGAATTAAAGTGATCACTCGACAGAATTTAGGAGCGCTTCTATTGCTTTTTATTGTATGAAACGCTTAAAAACAAATAAATATGCACTGTTTTATTTCTTATGTAGCTCGTAGCACTAGGAGGAAAAATATCTTATTTTCTTCACATTCACCGTAGAGTGTAATGTTTTGGTAAAGCACTCCCTCTTTCTGTGCCGTTCACATTTAGTTGCATGTTTTTGCATTTGTTTATAGTTTTGTTGATTTAGTTGGATGTAGTGATTGGTTTTCTCGGATATTCACAAAGAATCCAAAAGCACCAGCCACTCTCGCTGTGAAGGATAACCCGAGCTTTGCTCTGTTCCTCAATAAACAAACACGGGGTGTGAAATCACGCTTCAGTTTCTTTCGAGAATCTTTGTTAGGAACATTAATCCATTGAAGCGAAAGTTCAATGGGGCAAAGTAAACCCAAATGGCTCTTTTAAAATATTTGTCAACGCCAAGAGGGGCCCTCCTTAACAATTAGGGCCTGCGCGCAAAATTGCAAAATAATCCAATGGATTTTTCCGAGCGAATTCGGATTTACCTGAACGAAGGAATTCGCCTCCGAAAACCGGCGTGGCAACCCTAAGCAGGTTTTTTTTTCTTTCAATAATTACTTTCGATACTAATCCAGCGCTTTCGAAGATTGGAAATTTAATAAATCAAAAAAATCGATTTCAGATTGGCGAAATTTGAAGACAACCTCATGACTTCTAATCAAACCATTTAATTGTTTAACCCTTACAAGTCTGATCATATTTTTGTTTCGATTATAGACATTTTAACCTTAAGGTCACTCGTTTCTTCATTCAGCTTAAGAATTTTCCTATAACAAATCTCTATTCCTGTGTGCGGGGTTGGGTTTCGAACCCAGGTGAGCTGCGTACATGACATTCGATGTACAAATTCCGCTATGCCCGCTCGAGTCTGATCTTGTTTCGATACGAGAATTAGGTTGGTATAAACATAGTTGATATCAAATATGCAGTGGTTTAGAATTTTCGCTATTCTAGGTATCTCATACACAAGATATTGAATTTTTAATTGTATTCTCAAATAAATTTTTGTCGAAAAAGTATTTGTCAAAATTTTAGTTTCTATTAAAAATCCGGGCCCCCTTCAAAACTCCGGGCTCGGGGGGAAACACCCCGGTCCCCCCCCCCCTCTCGGCGGCCCTGAATACGCACACGAACTCGACGTTGTGTCTTTGGCTTATAAATCCTTGATACTAAGATGAATTTGGTTCTTGTCAGTAACCCATAAAAATGATTTTCTATTCTCAAAATATATGGAAAAAACTCGAATCACTTCCCGGGATAACTCACCGTGACCATGTTTCCATTGGTAAAGCTTCGGTATGGCAAGTGGAGCACTTCTTACAGTTGACGACACACTTCTTCAAATATTCAAAAAGTCTCCGAATATTTAAAACGTCAACAGTTGGTTCATTCACCTTCGCTGCTCGCGTATATTAAACCCGAGAGTTAAACGACATGTATTATTCATCACTCGGTGTCTGTCTGTTTCCAGTTGTTCCGACTGCTGCTGCCATCGTATCTTACATAGATCATGGGTCAGCAGCAGCAGCAGCTACCATCATCCGGAATGGAGTCCCGCAGACGGAGTATTCCGCAGCCTCGACGGCAGATTTGTTTGGCATTAGTTCTAGGTTGGTTTTTTTTTCACTACGCTTCCGACTCATCCGTTCATGTGAGAGTACGTGGGTGTAGTTTTTTATTCGACGACTTCCAGCGAGATCGACGGTTCCAACACCGACGTCAATCCCCATTTGGATTTATCAAACCGTCACGTTCAACAAACCGAAACGAAACGGGCAGAATCTGTTCGTCAACGCAGGATTGTTGGATGATAAGCTATAGTGAATAATGAATGAATGCATACCCGAAAAGATTGAATAACTTTTTTGCTTATTGATTGCTGACAAACAATTAGAGTGTCTTGGTTGCAAAAAAAAAAGATAGACGACCGATTTTAAGAGTTAGGATTTTAAGGATGACTGTAGAATAGCTGCTATGGAATATTCTGAATTGGAATATTCAGTTATATTACAAACAAACTCCTGGGTGGATGAAGTAGTAAGCATGACTAAAGTATTACAAATATTATTAACACTATTCTATTATTTAAAATCTGAAACAAGTTTTTTCGTAGATAATTTACCTATCCCATTTTCTTGTAGTGTACAAAGTAATCGGTGGAGAGCGGTCACACAGTAAACGTTCATATAAACTGGCACCATGATGATATCAAAATGATGCAAAATCTATTAAAATGCATTAAAAATTACGTGTGTTTGCAGTTATACATCTCTAATGTCTAATGTCTAATCATTTTGACTACATTGGCCACCTCCGTTTCATGATGTCATATAAGTAGGAACTGAAGGAGGCAGTCAAGAAAATGGTATGAATCGATGTTTTCGTCTTTAAAATGCTTAAAGCGTCGAGGTTTGATGTTATCTCGAAAAAATACGTTACTATTATAAATATAACCAGCCATGGGATCGAAGTTTGAACAAAAGAGAAAAACACAATTGCATAACTATGTAGGTGGATTGAAACTGATTTTTCCATTCACATTTATTTTCACATGAATGATCCCCATGGCCTGAAACTCTCAATATCCCTGTTTTTAACGGTTATTTCTATGGTTGGATTTGCGGGCATTAGAATGTAAACTATTTCTTGGTAATTATACTCACAAATTGAGTAGCGGTGGGAAAACTGCGAGCAATTTACAGCATCGACGCATTCTATTTACAATCGTTTACATATAAAATGCATGCATAATTTACAGTCCCCATTGCATTCGCATGTTTGAAATGCAATCCGAGCGAAGTTTTTTTTGTATAATCCCTGAGGAAATTCTCGTGAGTGGATCATCTGTTGTATAACTACATGCATTGTATTAACATTTCCCCGCTTGTTACTGTTTCTATCTAACAAATTATGAATGCCCTTTACTTCAATTCCAGTAGTGAACCTGGTATGTCACAATTTATCGCAAAACAACTATATATAATCCAATATTGAAAGTTTATCTATCTGTACGGGAATCATTTGAAATTTATTCAAGAGCCCCTCGAGGACAGCTATTTCCGATATAACAAAGGGATACTCCTATTCAATTCGCCCCTGGCGGCGGTGATGTCGATAATGATCTATCAAGGCTGGCTCAAAATGCCAAACTTTTGGATACCTAAACATACAACTGCAGGGCATTCAATCCTTTGCTGTCGGACGATAACGATGCATGCCAACCCAAATGATGTTCACTCAGCATTTCAATTGATCCAGTATTGATTCGATGTTTGAGTGTACTGTGAGTTAAGGGACACAATTCGAGAGAGCGACAAACCTAAAAAATACGAACGCAACTTTGATGTATTTATAAAACCTTTGGTAAAAATCGATTTCGAATGTTGTCCCAAAAATATGGTAAATATGTATAAACGAATTAGTTATAATATTTGCGTTTCAACTTTGTCTCGTGGGAATCTGACACTAACTTAGTGACAAGACCAAATTTGCCAAGATTGTTCTTCACTAAGGAGAAATACAGCATAGTGCATCTTGCATTGGCTTGCTAAGCCAAACCAAACAGTTCGATTTCATTAGTTCTCATCGGCTTAAAATTAGCTCCTTTTCTTGCTGGACATCACGCTTGACCAGAGATTTGCTCAGGAACACAAATTGGCTCCGTTTTTTGGAGCTAGCGTCATCCGGCGCTAACTAAGTCCTGTCATTAAGTTAGTGTCGGATTCTGAAACGAAGTCGAAATGCGGTGATACTTCTGAGTATAAGAATCAGGGAAGGGAGGCGGGACAAAGATGGTAAAGGGGCGAAAATGATTAACTTTCAGTTTCAGCCATCAGGAGATCAACGGCATAGATTACAGGCTCGGGTGGCCTTCATCAGGAAGAATCATGTACTGAGACGCCGCGGAGTGGCCGGTCTTTGAATAAAAGTCAGACGAAACCAAAATTAGCTAATCTGGCTGAAAATTACATATTTAAGTAATTTTTGAATGCTGAGCTCATTTTTAATGTCAAAAGTTATAAAAGATGAAATAAATTTTCCCATACAGTGCTATCGAACCTTTCTTATAAGCATAATATCATTTTTATGAAAAATCTTTTTTTTACTGATTAGATATAACTGAAACTAGATATAGCAACATAATAATTGGATAAAACTTCTTCCAATCTCTACAAAAAGTGTTTGTTTACGTTTTATTTAGTTGTTATTTTACACTAATCACCATGCTCCTCCATGTCAGCAAATATTTTAAAATATCGATTTGAAACCCCTCCGGGCAAAAAGGTGCAAAACGAGACCTTGAAATTCGAAATGTAGAGATTCCCATAGAATGTATAATAAGTGAAAGAGGTGTGCACCACGCCGCCGCGCCGCCAATCATGTAAAAATAATAAGCACATCGGCGTGACGGCGGCGCGGCGCACGCCTATAATAAGTGACCGTTCCGAACTGTTTCACTTGATTGTACAGAATACATTTGTGAAAAAAGAATTTGCTATAAACCCACTTAAAATATATTTGTAACAATATTACATTGTTAGAATCAGATTTGGCAAACATGTTGAAATGATCAACAAAATTCTTTAAATGCCCTTTAAAATAAAACTAGTTGTGCTCAAATCGGATTAAAATTGAAAGAGTAACAGGTTTTTGAAGTGAAGTTAGATACTGTGATTTAGAAAATAAATTTCATTGGAATTGTCTGACACAGCGATGTTTAAATTGCTAATAAAAATCTAATTCTCATTCAGTTCTCACGAAATTTGGAGAATATGTCATTCAATGCATAGGAAACCCAGAAAAAATTAGAAACATCAATATTTGAAACATAGGTTTTGTCCGGTCTCTGGCCACTGCCACTGTGCGCCGGTTGGTCCTCCTCTAGACGGCAGAGGTTTCTCCAGTCGATTTCGTAGTGCGGCTCAAATGCGGACCGGCGCGTGTGATGTTCGTGCTGTAGGTCCCGTATTTGTTGGAGCATTCGACAGAGATGTTTTGTGTCGCCTTGGAGTCGCATCAAACCTGATCAACTGCTGAGAATGATAAGAAAAATAAAGGGGAAGCTAAATTTGTGTATTGACAGCTTTTAGAAAGGTGTATACGAGGAACATATAGAGGAGATCGCGGCTTGCGAATACATCTCATTCGTTATCGAGCACTCAGTCGAGATAGAAGTCTTTTGTCATCGGTCCGTACACTCTATAGCGACAAATAGTGTTAATCCGCGTTCAAGGTTATTTGCACACTCCACGCCTAGTCGAGGTTTCAGTATTTTTTCCCTTCTTTTGTGTTTCTGTTTCTGAGTACCGTTAGCCGGTCAGTGAAGTGAAGCAGTGTTCTTCTAGTAAGCCGTCTGGATACCGTTACCTATACAAGCTAAGTATTAGTTTTCGTTTCCACTTCTTGGTTGTCTTAATAACGTGCACTGGGCAATAGGCCCGTGCAAAAATGACTTCCCCTTACGGCGGTTCATCTCAAGGTGAGATGGACGTCGAAACAAAATCGGCTCCCCGGCTCAAAGTATATCCGAGCTCGGCCACCGGGCCATTTGTGATCTTCTTTCGGACCAAAGAAAAAAAGTGTGAAGTGATAAGCTTCGGGTGGTTGTTAACAGTTCAACTCAGGCAAACGATATTGCTGGCTACGAGCCCTTTACGAAGGAGTAGGGGAGACTGAGGAAACTTGATCCCCGGGGAGACTTGATCCCATCATTGTAACTCAAAGGCGGACCAGAATACATTAATCGAATATACTATAAAGTTGCGTAGTTTTATCTAAACATAAATTTCATTAACACAGAAAAAAGAAATTGGACTTTTATGTAACCGAATTTTTACCGATTTAAAAAAAAGTCTCAGAAGAACTGAAGAAGATTTATTTTTCAAATTTTCAAACTTTTATAAAATTGATAAAATCACCCACTACATATTCTACTTTCGCATACAGAATTACAGGAGAATGTCAATTATATGAATACGTTATGATTGAGCTGATTCTTTTGTTCAACTATATTTTTACTAAAGTTTGCTGAAATAGATGCTATGGGTTCACTTGATCCCTTCAAATTCGTGGAGATTTGATCCCCTTCGCCATACTTCATACACACCACTGAAAATAACCAAATTCACACCAGAACAATTGAAGTCATTGTTGTCATAAAAAATGTCAAAAATGAACGCTTCATCGTAAAGAAACATAACTGTAATTGTTTACTACAGTATACGTAGCAACCATTCATCCCACATTTGACGTTCCTCCACCATAATAAAGACAGCTTTCAAATAATTGCACGGAGATTTGGGGAATTCGTAAAAAAATCAGGTGAGAGATGCGTAATATGTAGTAACAAAAATAACAATATCTAAAAATCTTCTGTTTGAGCGCAGCAAAATCTCTAATCGAGTACCCCCATTATCGCAATACCATTTGAGTCAATGCGTTGAGCAAAGATGGCACACGCTGCTCTAACCAAAGGCTTCAGATGGGTAGGATGATAGTAGAAACAGGGCAAAAATAGGCTTATTACCCTACATGCTCTTTTAAACACGTTTTCATAAAGGAATCAAGTGTCCCCAAATTAGGGATCGAGTCTCCACTAATCTAAGAATTTTCCATTTTTTTGCTGTTTTCCAGAAATGCTCATAGCTCATGTCCAGTATAATATTTCCATGTATTTTTTTTATGATTATTAGTCATCCCTAGAAACAATATAAAACTACAAAAAATACATAGTTTTTTATCATTCCACGGAGTTGGACTGAAAAATAAAAAAGGGGATCAAGTCTCCTCAGTCTCCTCTACAGGGTGTATATTCCAGCTAGCAGGGTTGAAGTCAGTGGGGTCGTTTCCGATTCGAGTCTGAATTGCGAGGACCTGCTAAAATATGGGACTGGCTGTTTCAAAGACCCCATGCTTAAGCCAGTGAAGATACTGGAATGCAAACGTTTGCATTCAGCATCAGTCGCAGCTGACGGCAAAAAAATATACGTCAACTCAGACTCTTATCGGGTGACCTTCGTCGGCTCTGCCCTACCCAACTACCTTCTCTTTCACAAGGTTCGTCTACCTGTTCGTATCTTTGTGCCGCGGGTCATGAACTGTACTAATTGCAAACAATTGGGACACACAGCCTCCCATTGTAGCAATAAAGCCCGCTGTGGGAAATGCGGTGGGAATCATGCGGATGATTACTGTGGTAGAGATGTCGAAAAGTGTCTCTACTGTGGGGGTAACCCACATGATCTCCCTTCATGTCCCGCGTACAAACAGCGCGAGGAAAATCTTAAGCGTTCCCTTCAGGGACGCTCTAAGCGATCTTTTGCAGAAATGCTTAAGATAGCTACGCCACCTGTTTTCTCCGTGGAGAATTCAATACCCAGCTTAATAGCCCAAGTAGACAAATTGTCCAAGGTATTCCGTAATGGTCCTTGTAGATCGACAGCTTTGGGTCCCGTAACAGACACCACGTCATCGTCTGCAAGTTGCCTTAACGTGCAGGAATTGTCAAGACATTCATCAATGTCGTTGACATAGAAATTGTATAACAGGGGACTTGGACATGAGGCCTGAGGAAGGCCCATGTAACTAAATCGTAATGTCGATAAGTCACCATGCGAAAAATGCATGTGCTTTTCCGCCAACAAGTTCAGCATAAAGTTGTTTAAAGTCGTTGAAAGATCATGCTGGTGCAGCTTCACTGAAAGAATGTTGATAGAAACTGAATCAAAAGCCACCTTAACATTTAGGAACATTAATGTCATCTGCTCTTTGCTAGCATAGGTCATTTGAATTTCGGTTGAGAGCAACGCAAGACAATCGTTAGTCCCTTTGCCTTTGCGAAAGCCAAATTGTGTATCTGACAGTAAGCCATTTGCTTCAACCCAATTGTCGAGGCGGAATAGGATCATTTTCTCGAACAACTTCCGGACACAGGACAGCATTGCGATCGGACGATACGAATTGTGGACGGAGGCTGGTTTTCCTGGTTTTTGGATGGCGATAACCTTCACTTGTCTCCAATCTTGTGGGACAATGTTAGCCTCAAGTAACTTATCAAATAAGTTCAACAAGCGTCCCTTGGCAGAGTTGAGCGGATTCTTCAACAGGTTGAGTTTGATTCTATCTGGCCCTCGAGCTTTATTTTTATACGACAAGATAGCAAGTGAGAACTCCACCATCGAAAAGGTGTTTCGTTCGCGTTATCGTGAGGGGACGCGGCGCGGTAGATCTTATGTGCCGGGCGGAATCCGAACAAACCTTCTTGGCGAAATCGAATATCCAACGATTTGAATATTGCGCGCTCTCGTTAGTACTGCTTCGGTTTCGCAAACGCCAGGCCGTACCCCAAAGAGTGCTCATCGATGTTTCTCTCATTAGTCCGTCAACGAACCGGCGCCAGCAACTACGTTTCTTGGCTTTCATCAAACTCTTCATTAGCGTTTCTAACGTCGCGTATTGTCGATAGCTAGCGGGTAGCTCGTCGTCCGGGAAGGTCTTATACGTAGCGGCCTTCTCCGCGTACACGTTTGAGGACATTTTGTTGTTTTTGATAGTTCACGCTGGGTATTCGTTTCGTCCTGAGCTTGAATCGCGATATCGAGAGTCGAGTTGGACAAAAAAATATACCCTTCCTCCGGGGGAAGTACCTGTGTCGAATCGATAGTTTTGATTGGTTCCGAAGCTCTTGAACGAGTAGTGATTATAATTACAATCGACAGGTTATCACTACGCTTGTAATTATTTTGTTTACGTTGGACGCTTGGATTACTCGCTCTTGCTGTAAACGATAATTAGTTATGAAAACCTTAAGTTAACATCTAGAAAAGTTTATTAACAGTATTCAGTTCCGAATTATGATCGTATCAGATCATTATAGTAAGTGATTTGTTATCTAAAAAAAAGGAAAAATTGCAAAAACCTAAATATTACCACCGATACTGCTGACATTGTTTCAAACGTGCCACATTCGTGTTTGTTGTTGCTAGCGAAATGAACTACAAAAAATGTTGCTTGCCGATCGATGGCAAAACAAATCCGTACGCTGTGTGTGAAGGAAAATGTGGAGAACGATTCCATGCAGATTGTGTGGGGCTTACAGAATCACAAATTGATTCATTCTCTGAAAATGTCCTGTGGCTCTGTGATCATTCGGCCCTATTCTGCGCGGCGTGTGACGTGAGACGACTAATCTCACCTCACTTTACGTGACTTTTCTCATCCTATTCTGAGAGTCGACTCGGGTGATGTGAGATTCCCCATTGCGGTTAAATGTATGTCTCACGTCATCCGAAGTGACTCTTCAGAATTGGGTGAGAAAAGTCACTTAGAGTGAGGTGAGATTAGTCGTCTCACGTCACACGTCGCGCAGAATAGGGCCGATTGCGTTAGCATTTTTTCAAGATACGCGATACTATGGTAGTGCCAGAATCAAAGATAACTCAGCCAATGCAATTTGAGCAAGACCTGCAAAATCTCAAAGCCGAAATTGCTGGCATTTTCGATACGTTATCAACTACTGAGTCGTTGATCAACTTTGCGACGACTTCAATGCCTGGCGTCGAAGGGAGGTTGATTCGATTAAAGGAGTAGCACTTTCTGATCCCTAAAAGTACCCCTCCATACGAGTCTTCTCGATCCAAGCGTAGTAAGCCATGTTGCACATAGGGAAAATGCATTACAATGATTGTAATTTAGCAAGTGTTTTAATGAATCAATTTTAGCTATAATACTTCTGCAGTTCCACTGTAGAACAGTGATCAAATCCATGATTCCGTTTAATAAGTTAGCCATCGAAGGATACGATCGCCGCAAGGAAGGGCTATTGTTGAGTCAACTGTTTTAAAAATTTTCTTACTGTTGGTAGAATAGCAACCAACAAGCTTGTCAGAGGATCGGTAATGTTGAAAGCTGTGAATATCCAGCCCACAATGTTAGAAAATTTAAGGGATCCCGTTTTAGGTTGAGTTTCTGACTGCAAAATGGGAGCACTTGGGATTTTTGGTTCCCCGGGGAGTGCTGGGAACTCCTGGTTGTATCTCAATTTCCTAAAACCAGGAGGTATTATCTTCGGATTTGTAACAGCACTTCCAGTTGATTAATTATTTTTATTTTGTGCTCTTATTTGGGATAAACTAAGACCCTTACGAGGAAGTTCGGGTGAGTTTGGATTAGGTCTTTTCCTAGTGTTTCCAAGCGGAGCCAAAGAATGCCCCTCGTAAGGGTCGTTAGAGCCGTTAACGTCAGTTGGCAAGAGGGCGAATGGGTTTTCGGAGATAAGTGGAACAGCTTCTGGAGCGATCTTTGGCAGATCGCTTCAGTTTATCCGCGCGAAGTTTGTACGTTGGGCATGTCAAAAGTGCATGCGGATTCTCCCCACAGTAAACACACTTCTCAGCGGGCCTACTGCAAGTATCATCCACATGGTTTCCCTGCATTTGCCGCACCGTTGCTTGTTGCTACAGTAGGTGGCCGAATGACCTAGCTGCTTGCAATTGGAACAATTCATGACCCGCGGTACAAACGTACCCAGTTAGTAGTTCCCATCTTGCACTCCAAATTCTTCACTGTTTGAAGGTTAGGGATCGTAAAGCGGGCAACCCCATCATTCATCAGGTCATCGACAGTTAGACCCGCATCACTTACCACACCGTCAATCTCCACATCGGGAGAAGGAATTTAGACGCGATGGTCCATGGTGAAGAGGGTATTGCTAACGATAACATTGGCCTGTTTCAAGTCAGTGACGACTACGCACAGTTTATCTGACTGAACCTTTATAATCTCGGTTACGGCCGAGTAACGTTTTGTCAGCTCCCGTGCAACCGTTATACTGCTTAACGGTATACTTGTGGGCCGAAAGTATATCACCCAAGGACCAGCGGATTCATCCTGGTAAACCTTGACTCGAGGGGTTGCGCACTCGCAACTTTAAAATAGTTCAGTAAAAAAATAAAGAAAAAAAAATCTCAAAAAACAAATTGATAAATCGATAAAATATTTAGCAGGTAATCGAGCAAGTATGTGGATTGCTCCTCGGTGTCCACTGTGTGTATGTGTGTGACCTTGACCTTGAAGTTGGATGTTGTTGCTTCGCCAAGTCAGCCAGACAAAACCGATGTCGAATCGCCTTTGTTTCGTGGGGTAACAAATTGAAATAACAATTTGTGCTATAATTCCTCACAGGTAACAATTAGGGGAAGATGGGGTAATACGCACCCCTGGGGTAAAATGCACCCCTTGCTTATTTCGAAAACTGCTGAAAATTTCTAGAAAAGGGAATAGAAATATAGAAACTCGAGAAATAAACAAAAAACAATAACGTGCTCTTCTCATGTCATTATTGTCGCTCGTGTAATAAGGATTTTCAGCTCTTATAAATTCTGTTTTCCTATTATATCAGTGCATTCCAGTTCTATTTAAACCTTTGTTCATTATTATGTCGCACTATATTTGAAAAATCTACTAATTAGTTTACTTTTGCTAAATTTATATCTCTGCTTCATCGGGGGCAAAATGTCCTCTTCTTTGATTTAGCTGATTTTTTAATCGAAAACAGTAAAATTGTTCTGAAGACTTACTAATTGCATAACCTAAGGCTATTTAATGGCACACTTTTGTGAAATGCCGTTAAAAAACAAATCTACTTGCTTGTTCACCGAGCATTCTGCCCCGTTGTTGCGGTGCATCCCGCCCCGTTGTTGTAGTGCATTATGCCCTGTTGTTGTGGTGCATTTTGCCCTCGCACAGGTGCGTTTTGCCCCGCTTATTTTTCAAAAGGCGATTTTGAATGATTTTGAAAAATTAAATATTTTTCATGTTTTTGAATATTTTGCAAGGTGTTATGATTATGATTACTGAGGAAAATGTTGGCTAAACGATATCATTAGTTAAATTTTCCCAATTTATATTCTATAGCTGAGTTATGATCATATTTCCTTAGGGGGTGCGTTTTACCCCATCTTCCCCTATCACTCGCGGGACTGTTTATTTGTAGTGCTTCACTATAGCCTCTGTCACAGAAGCACCTTCGTACTGTCGAAAAAACTAAACCACACGGGAGAGAACAAAAGGCACTTGTTTCTCGGTACAACTTTCGGTTACAAATCAGCTCATGCTGATTGATCTGTGTTAAAGAAAAATCCATTTATATCAAATATTGGAATACATTTTGGACAACCTTATGTGGTAACGTACATAGATACGAACAGTTTTACTCTGATCAAACATTTCCCAGTACTATTATATTTAAAATTCTTAACCATTGCACAATAATTTAATCATGGATATCTGATTAGAGCTAAATATTTCGAACCCACGCTACCAGATTATGTTACTCAAACTTTAGTCCAACATTTCGATTCAAATTGTCTTTAACACACATCAATCAGCATTGGCTACGAAGAATCGTATTAGGCATCCTTTATATTTGACGCCCAATATGCCTACACTAGTGAAGTTACGGTTGAGATATTGATCAATTAAAAAATGTAGCAAAGTTTTATGGTTTGAAAGCATTTATTTAAAAATTAAAAAATTAAAAAATATCTGAGCCTCCCGATACAATTTTCACAATATCTGTTCACGAAAATTTGTGAAATGAATTGTACTTTTCAACACATGCCTTCGGTTTAATGAAAAGAAATTATTGATATTTGTTTTGCTTGGACTTTCTTCAAAATCGGCTAAAAAATATTTTTTTCGTCATGGTTAAGAGGCTCTATCATTGATATAAGCACTTTTTGCAAAAAAAAAATGGATTTGTTTTCTAAAGTACACAGAAAAATATTTTTTTAAATTGATTGGGCTTTGGCGAAAACCGCTTATATACGACAATTTTTCTCAAAAATGGTCGGATTTTTCATAAATCGCATTTGCGGAACCTCTAGATGATTTTTTAGAAACTTGATTTGTTCTACAAAAGTGCTTAAAATATGGTTATCTTTCATTAGAGCGTTGAACACCATGACTTTTCGAACATCGATTTTTCGACTTACCGCTATTTAGCCCCGTACTCCTCTATAATTCAGCATCCTCACTAGAATCTTGAAGAAACCTGCTTTTCCATTGAAAGCGTGCAACTACACAAAGAATCAACCAAATGGACCCATTACTTGCTGATTACGGTTCTCACTTTGTGAGAGCATTAGCTATTGCGGGAATCCCATACCATTCGTCGTTTAGGGTAATGTTCCCTGTGGCTTTCACTTGCGCGAAATGATCAGTATTGACAAATCGCAAAAAAAAACAACTGATTGCACCATGCTATGGCGCACGGGCCACAGTTGCATTTCTTTTCGCCAAGAGCATGAGCGTCTTCAACATTAACGGGTGTGTTCTCCATGCTCATCCAGTTGCATAGGTGCACCGTTCATTTTCAGTGCAGTACGTCTCCGGGGAAATTAGTTGAAGTGTGGCCGCTCGGCTTCCGGTCTATAATGCTACAAAACAAAAATGAATGTTTTTTTTTATCGAGGAATACTTTACCCCCCAGTGCATCCCGTTTTATGCCACGCTTTTAGACATACCGCATAACTAGTTTGATTCGGAAGCCGCTCGCGAATGATGCAAAACTCCAACTGCAATTTTTAACTGTGCATATACATACTTTACTCGTTTGCTTCCTTGCAATACACTTTATGCTCCGTGGCGTCGTGGAAGTCACTGTGGATTATCCACCTTATCAATATGTGATCCGAGCACTTCTACTCGTTAGGAGGATGTCGATACATCAAGGAGAGCTATTATTTTTAACTCATCAGGGTCCCGAATGAAGATTATCTGTACGGGATCCTACGTAAGCGAATATTTCACGAAACTTGATTGCAAGTGAGTGAAAAAATTATTTAAAATATTTTCCAACGTCTTTGTTTATGGACGACTCCTCTGCTGGCTAGTCTATCAACAAACTGCACGTTAGTATCCATAGTCATAGGTTATAGTTTTTAGATGCAACCTATTCGGCACCTTTCCACTCGAACTAGCCATGATACATGGCATTATTGCTTCAGACCACTAGAAGGTTTTGTCTAAACCTAGAATCGGTAGCCGTTTGGAAGGAACTTGAAAAGCAATGCTCACATCGTTAAAAGAACACAAGCATAGCGGAGGACAGAAAATGTTTTATTCCCCAAGCGATTTCGATCTTTGTAGAATTTTTCGTAGCATGTCATGACGGTGGATTATTTCTCCTCCCCCGCATTCCTGTGGCGGGAAGGGATTCGACATTTTCACCGGGGCGCCGTAGCTTCTCTCGTATGAATTATCCGCTACGAATAGGTGCTCGATTTGCTGTTGTTTTATTACATTTGATTCCTGAATTTATTGCCTTTGTCTGCATTGTTTTACGATGCATCGCGTTGGAATCGTAAAGCACCGTTCGGCAAGATACTGACAAGCAGGTGGAAGCAGATCATGAAAAATTGGTACCGTGGAATGAGAGTAGTTTTGAAAACAAAAATCATTACCTTGGTCAGCCATAGTGAACGCATTTTTCATCAATTAATTGGTAGTATGGCTCATTTTTAATAACGTCGTGTTATTTCGACAATTTATGGTCACTATTGACAACGTGAATTAAGGGTTATGTAAGTAAAGATACATTACATTGACTTAAAAACCGTTTTAAACCACCTAGCAGTAAGATAGACATTCCTTTTAAATATCACTGTTTGCCTATTTTATAAACTATGAAGTTGTAAAGTTCTTATCAGAATGTTTCAACGAAAATTTTAACTATTAACGGAGATATGGATATCGCCACAAAGCGTTGCTTTTTCATCGTTTACGGTGACCATAATATCTCGCGAATCGTTCAACTGAGGAAAACACTTGATTTGTCCTGGTTATTGTCCTGTAAGCCTAAAATATTTTTCTTTTCTGGATCTTCGCTTTATTTGCTCTGGTTCAGATCGCAGTTCCGACCGATCGCAACCATAACTGCAACGTAAACTCACCCTCAAGCAAAATACGACAAAGTTTTATACACTCGAATCCCTCAATTGTACCATTCGATTTCTTTTTTAATCCCTCAACTTTCTTCTCTTACGTGGAAATTGAAAAGATAAAGAACGAGGCGTTCGTACATAGCATATGAATGACCTGTTTAATCCGTTTTCAAGGAAATTTGGCAGCCGAACAAATCGAAATGGTTTTAGTTGTAGACTTAATGTCAATGTCGAAGAAACAATGCTAACTAGAACTTTTTCCAGGCTTTAATTGCCGTTCAATCCGGGATCCGAAGAATTCCTTTTGGTGCCTCTGAGAAGACGAATTGAAAAGGTTTTCGTGATTTGGCTTCCGCTTAAGATTTCTTTTCAGTGCACGGAAAAAAAATTGTTCCCAAAATCGTAAATAAAGTGCCATGAATTCTGGAACAATCACGTTTTTACGTTACGAAAACAGGACCATGACCAAAAATCATGACTTTTATAATTATGTTCGATTTCCCTTCAGTAACGTCCGCATAACGCTTTCCTTAGTGGAAATATTTGTTTTTGTTTTGTGAACTTCAGTCACGGTTTCCGCCAAGAACTAGTTCACAAACTTATGAACATTATTCATAAAACAAAAGGTTGACTCATGATTTTTTTCATAATTATTGGAACAATAGTTCACAAAATCAAAATATTGTGGCTATTTTGTATTAACGAAATTCAAAATTTTATTCATGAATCCATTCTATTCTCGTGAACTTATTCATGATCTCCAATACCTTAGTCACGATCCAATACCCGTGCTCGTGAAATGGTGCACAAAATCATCAAATATTATTCATGCATGCGTGAACTGGTTCATGATTCCTAATATATTAGTTGCGATCCAATATCCGTGTTCGTAAAATAGTTCACGACATCATGAAATATTATTCATGTATTCGTGAACCGGTTCTTGATACCTAGTATAATAGTCACAACTTACCATTCGTTTACGTGAAATAGTTCACGAAATCATTAAATATTATTCATGTATTCGTGAACTGGTTCATGATTCCTAACATACTAATCACGATCCAACATACTTACTCGTGAAATAGTACACGAAATCATGAAATATTAGGGTAAGGTGGGGTAAATCCGACCTAGTAAATGGTTAAGGCTGTAAAATGCTCATTTTACATCGGATTAAGTCGTTTTATATACCAAATTAAAGGTTAGACTCCTGGGCATATTTTTTAAATTTCTCTATGGTTATTTTATTCTTGTTTTTATATATACTCCTCCAATTTTATGCATTTTTAACGTTTTATTTACTTTTTCTATTGCTTTAAATATTACTTGTTTTCAATATTAAATAAATTTTATTATTCTTGATTTATCGAGTTTTCCACTTTTATGCATTTTTTATATTATGGTTTATATTCTTTTTAGCAGTTTTTTTAATTTCTTTTTGATTCTTGAAATTTTTCTTACTTTCCTATCGATTTTTCATTATTTTCACCATTTGTTTAATAATGTTCGACTTCTCTAATCTTCGCAATATGTTTTTCTAGTTTTCTGTTTTCTTTTATCAATTTTTTAAAGGTTTTATTTTGGTTTCTCTCGATTTAACATTTTTTGACAATTGACATTCATTTTTTTTATTTAGTTGATTTTATTGTTTTTAGCTCTTTTGTACATTCTTTTAATATTTGGTTTTCCTATTGTTTTTTATCTTTTGACGTTGATCGCAATTTAGATATTTTTAGTTTTTGTAATTACTTCATTCTTAATCTTTCCATTTCCTTACTTTTATAAATACTAATGACAAAAATTACGCTTTTCATAGTCACCAAACTGTTGAAGAGGTATTAAAAAACTCCCAAAGTATAAAAAACTCTACTTTTTTCCTTCATTGGCACTACAGACAACTAGAGCTAAAAACTGGTACACAAATATAAAATTTCAGTGTACTATACATAATATCAGTGAACTCTAGTGGATTTCAAACATTAACTTTTTTATACTCAGGCAATACATAGTGGTGGGGGCCCGTACGTTGAACCCCCCGGGCCCTATTTTCTCTCTGCGGCCCTGGTCGGCTAACCATATTCTACCACAGTTGGTTTCTTTTCATTGAATCGCACGCGGCCTAGTGGGTCCCGAAATGTTCTCGGAGTTCATTCTGAATTTTCACTGGATAAACAATCGGTCGTATTTGAAACCCGCTTTGGTATTCACCTACAAAAGGATTCAGCCAACGCACGAAGTCTGCCAGACAAAACACGATAGAATACTTTGAAGTTGGTTATACCACTCAATTTTATGAATCTTTTTGAAAGGTTAGTTATAACACTCAATTTTATGAATCTATGAGACCATAACTTCAAAATAAGGCATATGAGGTTTGACCGGAATTCAGTTCATTCTAACGGCCTTACCGTAATTACTGCAACTACGACGAACCCTAAGAAAGAGGCCAATTCTCTGCAATTTGTAACTGGATCATCTGAAATTAGAAAAAAAAATTCCCCTGAGAATTATTTTATTCAATTTGAGCGTTTTTAAATCGATTTTAGATCGACAAACAAACTCGATGATTAAACACCCGATGTTGACCCTCTCAGACCTGACAGTTTCCCGTATGCAAATCGAACCGTGACATTGTCGAATATTGTCGAGCCCTGAAGAAGATCCCAACCACCCAGGATCGAAACGTCGGCGAAGATAACTTAGAATTGACGCAAATTCTTACGTGACTGCACTGCCGAAATCATTTCCCTTTCTTACAATTTCCACAGTCGAAAAGAATCAATTCATTTGAGACTAAGTTTGGGCAAATCGGTCCAGCCATCTCTGAGAAACAGAGGTGATATTTTTCCACACACATACATACACACGTACACACACATATACACACACGGATTTTTCCGATCTCGACGAACTGAGTCGAATGGCATATGACGCTCGGCCCTCCGGATCGGGATTAAGCTTTCAGAGTGATTGCATAACTTTGCTATATGATAGAGGCAAAGAACAAAAAGTAGTTCTAGAGAGACGAAATCAAAACGCAAACACCTGTACTAATTAAATAAACAAGAAGGTTTTATTAGTTAAAGATAAATACAATGAAATATATCGTCCTATCAGAGGACAATTGTGTATAAGAATAAAAGAGGAGAAAACTTACAAACGGATCGGTAATAAAAAATATGAATTAAGAGTATTGGAAGCGATCAAAATTCAGAAAAATATATATCTCCAAAATTAAGGTGCGATGAAAAAATCTGCCAAATTAAATAATACAATTCCAACATACGTTATGGTTCGCACTCGGTTTTTTGCTCCTTCTTTGATACAGAGATGTACCATATACCTTCCATTCCAAAATAATATATCTTGTTTCGCAAATCCCTTGTGGTAGGATATGTAAAATAATTATTCAAAGAATTAAAGCATCCGCTGCCCACCGTTTCGGAACACCGGTCATTCATACGTCCATCTTCCCAAACTTTTATTTACATATGAATCATGAACTGCGTGGCCCTTCCAAAATTAAATACATTCGGCTCACCTGATCACCTCGTTGATGACCACCGGTAAATTCTCCTGCAGGCTTAAGCGAGAGTGTACGCTTGAAAACTGTAGGCAGCCATAAAGGTGTATTACTCGGAAGCTATTACTCGGAAGCGAACGCACCAAGCAATAAATTCATATTAAAAATGATTTATCCCAGATAGAGCAGTCCGATTTTGGGAGCCTCTCGTGGGAATGTGAAATCAATTTTTTGCCGCTCTCATATGAACAGAGAGGCTATTTAAATAGCTCAAAATTTGCTTTGTTACCCCATTTCCCTGTTTTAAAAACCACTAGCACACGGGACGAACGTTAATTTATATTTTGTTGAAATGCATCTATTTTTTCAAATTATTTCACTAAGACACACTGCATGATTATATAACATTTCATAACAATTAACTAGTACGAATTCATTATTTCTTATGACTATTGGATTTCACGGCAATAATAATAGTAATTCTATAAAGAAAATCGAACATGAAAAACAAAAACGAAAACAGAAAACGAAGCACTAAAACAAGAACGGAAAAGAAAACCAAAATCAAAAATCGAAAAAGAAATTTGAAAACCAAAATCCGAAAACCGAAAACCAAAAACCGAAAACCCAGAACTGAGAACCGAAAACTGAAAACCGAAAACGAAAGATCAAAACTGAAAATCGAAAACCGACGACCAAAAAAACCGACAATTAAAAAGCAAAAACCGAAAAACGAAAAACGAAAACCGATGACCGAAAACCGAAAACCAAAAACCGAAAATCGTAAACCGAAAAACGAAAACCGATGACCGAAAACTGAAAACCGAAAATCGTAAACCGAAAAACGAAAACCGAAGACCGAAAACCGAAAACTGAAAA
Source organism: Topomyia yanbarensis (assembly GCF_030247195.1). Classification (NCBI taxonomy): domain Eukaryota; kingdom Metazoa; phylum Arthropoda; class Insecta; order Diptera; family Culicidae; genus Topomyia; species Topomyia yanbarensis. The sequence goes on along the minus strand of NC_080671.1, from coordinate 321,937,306 downwards.
TCGAAACTGAAAAACGAAAACCGAAAACCGAAGACCGAAAACCGAAAACCAAAAACCGAAAATCGTAAACCGGAAACCGAAAACTGAAAACCCAAAATCGAAAACTGAAAACAAGAACGGAAAAGAAATCCAAAATCGAAAAAGAAATCTGAAATCCGAAAACCAACAACCGAAAACCACAAAATTGAAAATCGAAAACCCAGAACTGAGAAGCGAAAACCCAAAATCGAAAATCGAATATCGAAAATCGAAAATCGAAAATCGAAAATCGAAAATCGAAAATCGAAAATCGAAAATCGAAAATCGAAAATCGAAAATCGAAAATCGAAAATCGAAAATCGAAAATCGAAAATCGAAAATCGAAAATCGAAAATCGAAAATCGAAAATCGAAAATCGAAAATCGAAAATCGAAAATCGAAAATCGAAAATCGAAAATCGAAAATCGAAAATCGAAAATCGAAAATCGAAAATCGAAAATCGAAAATCGAAAATCGAAAATCGAAAATCGAAAATCAAAAATCGAAAATCGAAAATCTTAAATCGAAAATCGAAAATCGAAAATCGAAAATCGAAAATCGAAAATCGAAAATCGAAAATCGAAAATCGAAAATCGAAAATCGAAAATCGAAAATCGAAAATCGAAAATCGAAAATCGAAAATCGAAAATCGAAAATCGAAAATCGAAAATCGAAAATCGAAAATCGAAAATCGAAAATCGAAAATCGAAAATCGAAAATCGAAAATCGAAAATCGAAAATCGAAAATCGAAAATCGAAAATCGAAAATCGAAAATCGAAAATCGAAAATCGAAAATCGAAAATCGAAAATCGAAAATCGAAAATCGAAAATCGTAAATCGAAAATCGAAAATCGAAAATCTAAAATCGAAAATCGAAAATCGAAAATCGAAAATCGAAAATCGAAAATCGAAAATCGAAAATCGAAAATCGAAAATCGAAAATCGAAAATCGAAAATCGAAAATCGAAAATCGAAAATCGAAAATCGAAAATCGAAAATCGAAAATCGAAAATCGAAAATCGAAAATCGAAAATCGAAAATCGAAAATCGAAAATCGAAAATCGAAAATCGAAAATCGAAAATCGAAAATCGAAAATCGAAAATCGAAAATCGTAAATCGTAAATCGTAAATCGAAAATCGAAAATCGAAAATCGAAAATCGAAAATCGAAAATCGAAAATCGAAAATCGAAAATCGAAAATCGAAAATCGAAAATCGAAAATCGAAAATCGAAAATCGAAAATCGAAAATCGAAAATCGAAAATCGAAAATCGAAAATCGAAAATCGAAAATCGAAAATCGAAAATCGAAAATCGAAAATCGAAAATCGAAAATCGAAAATCGAAAATCGAAAATCGAAAATCGAAAATCGAAAATCGAAAATCGAAAATCGAAAATCGAAAATCGAAAATCGAAAATCGAAAATCGAAAATCGAAAATCGAAAATCGAAAATCGAAAATCGAAAATCGAAAATCGAAAATCGAAAATCGAAAATCGAAAATCGAAAATCGAAAATCGAAAATCGAAAATCGAAAATCGAAAATCGAAAATCGAAAATCGAAAATCGAAAATCGAAAATCGAAAATCGAAAATCGAAAATCGAAAATCGAAAATCGAAAATCGAAAATCGAAAATCGAAAATCGAAAATCGAAAATCGAAAATCGAAAATCGAAAATCGAAAATCGAAAATCGAAAATCGAAAATCGAAAATCGAAAATCGAAAATCGAAAATCGAAAATCGAAAATCGAAAATCGAAAATCGAAAATCGAAAATCGAAAATCGAAAATCGAAAATCGAAAATCGAAAATCGAAAATCGAAAATCGAAAATCGAAAATCGAAAATCGAAAATCGAAAATCGAAAATCGAAAATCGAAAATCGAAAATCGAAAATCGAAAATCGAAAATCGAAAATCGAAAATCGAAAATCGAAAATCGAAAATCGAAAATCGAAAATCGAAAATCGAAAATCGAAAATCGAAAATCGAAAATCGAAAATCGAAAATCGAAAATCGAAAATCGAAAATCGAAAATCGAAAATCGAAAATCGAAAATCGAAAATCGAAAATCGAAAATCGAAAATCAAAAATCGAAAATCGAAAATCGAAAATCAAAAATCAAAAATCAAAAATCAAAAATCGAAAATCGTATATCGAAAATCGAAAATCGAAAATCGAAAATCGAAAATCAAAAATCGAAAATCGAAAATCGAAAATCGAAAATCGAAAATCGAAAATCGAAAATCGAAAATCGAAAATCGAAAATCGAAAATCGAAAATCGAAAATCGAAAATCGAAAATCGAAAATCGAAAATCGAAAATCGAAAATCGAAAATCGAAAATCGAAAATCGAAAATCGAAAATCGAAAATCGAAAATCGAAAATCGAAAATCGAAAATCGAAAATCGAAAATCGAAAATCGAAAATCGAAAATCGAAAATCGAAAATCGAAAATCGAAAATCGAAAATCGAAAATCGAAAATCGAAAATCGAAAATCGAAAATCGAAAATCGAAAATCGAAAATCGAAAATCGAAAATCGAAAATCGAAAATCGAAAATCGAAAATCGAAAATCGAAAATCGAAAATCGAAAATCGAAAATCGAAAATCGAAAATCGAAAATCGAAAATCGAAAATCGAAAATCGAAAATCGAAAATCGAAAATCGAAAATCGAAAATCGAAAATCGAAAATCGAAAATCGAAAATCGAAAATCGAAAATCGAAAATCGAAAATCGAAAATCGAAAATCGAAAATCGAAAATCGAAAATCGAAAATCGAAAATCGAAAATCGAAAATCGAAAATCGAAAATCGAAAATCGAAAATCGAAAATCGAAAATCGAAAATCGAAAATCGAAAATCGAAAATCGAAAATCGAAAATCGAAAATCGAAAATCGAAAATCGAAAATCGAAAATCGAAAATCGAAAATCGAAAATCGAAAATCGAAAATCGAAAATCGAAAATCGAAAATCGAAAATCGAAAATCGAAAATCGAAAATCGAAAATCGAAAATCGAAAATCGAAAATCGAAAATCGAAAATCGAAAATCGAAAATCGAAAATCGAAAATCGAAAATCGAAAATCGAAAATCGAAAATCGAAAATCGAAAATCGAAAATCGAAAATCGAAAATCGAAAATCGAAAATCGAAAATCGAAAATCGAAAATCGAAAATCGAAAATCGAAAATCGAAAATCGAAAATCGAAAATCGAAAATCGAAAATCGAAAATCGAAAATCGAAAATCGAAAATCGAAAATCGAAAATCGAAAATCGAAAATCGAAAATCGAAAATCGAAAATCGAAAATCGAAAATCGAAAATCGAAAATCGAAAATCGAAAATCGAAAATCGAAAATCGAAAATCGAAAATCGAAAATCGAAAATCGAAAATCGAAAATCGAAAATCGAAAATCGAAAATCGAAAATCGAAAATCGAAAATCGAAAATCGAAAATCGAAAATCGAAAATCGAAAATCGAAAATCGAAAATCGAAAATCGAAAATCGAAAATCGAAAATCGAAAATCGAAAATCGAAAATCGAAAATCGAAAATCGAAAATCGAAAATCGAAAATCGAAAATCGAAAATCGAAAATCGAAAATCGAAAATCGAAAATCGAAAATCGAAAATCGAAAATCGAAAATCGAAAATCGAAAATCGAAAATCGAAAATCGAAAATCGAAAATCGAAAATCGAAAATCGAAAATCGAAAATCGAAAATCGAAAATCGAAAATCGAAAATCGAAAATCGAAAATCGAAAATCGAAAATCGAAAATCGAAAATCGAAAATCGAAAATCGAAAATCGAAAATCGAAAATCGAAAATCGAAAATCGAAAATCGAAAATCGAAAATCGAAAATCGAAAATCGAAAATCGAAAATCGAAAATCGAAAATCGAAAATCGAAAATCGAAAATCGAAAATCGAAAATCGAAAATCGAAAATCGAAAATCGAAAATCGAAAATCGAAAATCGAAAATCGAAAATCGAAAATCGAAAATCGAAAATCGAAAATCGAAAATCGAAAATCGAAAATCGAAAATCGAAAATCGAAAATCGAAAATCGAAAATCGAAAAACAGAAACGAAAACGAAACTTGTCTTTTAATTTAAACAATAGGTTCTTAGGAATGCTATTCCCAATTTTTATAGTGATCCAGGCAGTAGAAGCTAGAGGTGTGCGCCGATGCATTTTTAATCGGCGGCGGCGTAAGCGACATATTTGGCCAGCGGCGTTGGCGGCGTTGGCGGCGTCACGCCGTTGGACCCTATGGGCGGCGGCGCGCCGGCGTGTGTCGGCGTAACAAATATTGACACCTATGTAACTAAAAAAAAATCTTGGCAGTACAATTCCTTTCCCAAATTTTCGGGTTCTATTGTATGAGGCACATACAAACAGACGTTACATACAGCTTGAAGAAAATTCTAAAAAAATCATCGCCCACAATGTACTTGCGACATCTGTTGAACACATTGCACAAAATGTAATTCTCGCAACCACATCAATTTTTTTTAACTGATGCTCTAATAGTGTCCTCCCTGCTTGCGAAATGCAAGATAATAAATGAAAGGTGGAACTATTTTTACAGTAGTAAAATTTGAAGAACGAAATAGAAAAATTGTCGATGTCGCATACTACGACTTCGCATGAAATAATGATTGCAATTGACAAATTTGAAGAATGCAGAGTAACGACTGTATTTCAATGACCCATAATAATTATTTATTGTTCTATATTTGGGAAATTAAGCAACGGTAAAACAGTTTTTGTTTTGTTTGAGGAAATTAATTCTTGTTGTCGTTTCATTGTTTTTTGTTTCAATTGAGTCTTCTTTACCGTCGCTCCCGCAGATACCAGGTACCCTAACAGGAGGCGTTATTAATGGCATTACTGCGCAGAAATATCACTTTTAATTATCGTGTAAGGACACCTTTCAAGGTAGAAACATCCCAGTTAAGCTCAGCCGGAAATGAACCGGAATCCTGGCTGGTTCCAGTTCGCATTCCTGCTACAGTGACACATCCGATTCTAGTTAGAATCGGTTGTGCCACTGGATCCCGTGTACGAACTGGAACAAGCCAAATTTCCAGTTCAATTTCGGCTGAACTTTGCTGGGATTACTTCATTTTACAGGCTGGCGTTTACTTTTACTTCTTGTAAGTACCAAATGTCCGCGATGATAAGGCATATTCGATTCCATGGCACTACATTTTCTTTCAACGTAAGATTTGCTTATATCTTGAATGCAAAGTATGCTCGATGTGCTGGAATCATACAGATCTGCACCCTGACGAAACCTAAATATACAGTTATTATCATTCATAATAATTCCACGACTTGATGTTTCAGCTCCTGTTGGGTTGAAGCTGATCATTAAACAAGTCTGATTAAAAATGGTCTGAGCGTATCTCTAGTTTTCGTTGCACCTGCACACCGCCAATTTCTCCAGCAGTTCCGGGGATCTTCAAATTCTAATCCATTGCATACATCTATTCAGATTCGATACACCGAATCAATTAATTTACTAACATCCTGTTATGTGCTTACTCACAGATCGGTATCGTGTTGTAACTTAAGAAATGGTTGTGAACTACTCCCGCCTTGCTCACTTCGACAAGAATGAGTTTCACATTTTCAGCCCATTTTTTT